>NC_053389.1:209742657-210965070 GCF_905171765.1 Bufo bufo
CAACGTTGCTCTTCTATCAGCTTGAATCAGTCGGCCCATTCTCCTCTGACTTCTAGCATCCACAAGGCATTTTTGCCCACAGGACTGCCGCATACTGGATGTTTTTCCCTTTTCACACCATTCTTTGTAAACCCTAGAAATGGTTGTGCGTGAAAATCCCAGTAACTGAGTAGATTGTGAAATACTCAGACCGGCCCATCTGGCACCAACAACCACGCCACGCTCAAAATTGCTTAAATCACCTTTCTTTCCCATTCTGACATTCAGTTTGGAGTTCAGGAGATTGTCTTGACCAGGACCACATCCCTAAATGCATTGAAGCAACTGCCATGTGATTGGTTGACTAGATAATTGCATTAATGAGAAATAGAACAGGTGTTCCTAATAATTCTTTAGGTGAGTGTGTATATATATGCCATTCAGTGATGAAGTAACATTGTACTACAGCCTTTTTTGTGGGGTATTATTTTAATTTTAAATATAATAATAACATAATAAGTATGTGTGACAGACTAGTGACAGGCCCTTCAAAGGGAACGGGCAGTGGGCAAAATGTTTGTCGCAGTCAGCAGCTACTTTCCAGCCAAAATCTGGAGGAGACATCCGCCGCTTTCTCCGGTAGGTGGGCAAGTAGTGATGATGAGAGTCTCGTTGGAGCAGGTGTTGGGAGCGGTCAGGCACCCCGCCCTGAGACCATTGAGGGGAATATCAGTGAGGTTCAGACAGTAGCGGATGATGATGTAGCCGATCGCAATTGGGAGATGGATGAAGAAGGGGCTTAATCATAATAATCAGGAGAAGAGGGTGGCAGCTTGCGCATGAGGCAGCAGCTGAGACAGCAGGGTGGCAGCAGTGAGAGGTCGGGAGCCAAACGTGCCCGGTCTAGGAGCCTACCGGGCCAGAAAGTAGCGGTGCAGGGGTTCACAGAGGCAGCAGTAGCAGTCAATAAGCGTGAAGTGTTTGGGGGAAAATGCCATACTCGGCGGTGTGGCAATTTTTTGTTACGCCGCCGGAAGAGGTGAATATGTCCATTGGCTGAATTTGTGGGCAGAAGGTGAAGCGTGGCCAGGGTGCCAATGTTGACACCACGGCCCTGCATCAGCACATGCAGAGTCACCGTAAAGTGGCCTGGGAGAACCGGCCCCGATGTATTGGTCTAGCCTGCGCAGAACTGGCTCCGATGTATTGGTCTAGCCTGCGCAGGAAACCGCTGCATCACCTAGTGGCACGCACCCGATTTCATGCAGTCAAGGCTCCACCACTTCAGTCGAAGGGAGCTGTCTGTCCTTCCCATCATCTGCTGGTCCTGATGCTCCTGGTCCTCCTACTCTTTGTCAGTCATTCCATCAGCAATCGATCACCGAAGTGATTACCAAGAGACAACAGTATGCATGCACTCATCCAACGGCGCAGAAGCTGAATATGCTCCTGGCCAAGTTGCTGGTGCTGCAGTCTCTCCCTTTCCAAGTGGTGGACTCTGCACCTTTCAGAGAAATGATAGCTTGTGCCGTGCCAACGTGGAGAGTCCCAAGCCATCATTTCTTTGCATAAAAGTCTGTAGCAGCCCTGCACATATATGTAGAACAGAAGGTGGGCCAGTCATTGAGCCTGTCAGTGTCTGCCAAATGCACGGCAGCGCCGACATGTGGAGCTGTAACTACGGTCAAGGACAATATATGTCCTTTATGGCCCACTGGGTAAATGTAGTTCCTACCCAGCCACACCATCAACTTGGCCAGGTGTCACACCATTGGTCCTGCGACAATGTCCGCCTCCTCATCCTCCACTGTGTCGTCAGCCTCCACTGCAGGGACAATTCACAGTGCCCCTCCAGAACACCACATGTGCAGGGCACACTGTTCTGCACGTCACACAGGGGAGGAAGTGCTCCGCATCCTTCATCAAGAAATCGAATCCTGGCTTTCTCCTCGATAACTCAAAATCGGAACCATGGTGACCAACAGCGGGAAGAACATGGTGTCGGCGCTGCATCAAGGAGGGCTGAGCCATGCGCCGTGCATGGCACACATGTTCAATCTAGTTGTAAAGCGGTTCCTGAAGTCTTTACCCCATCTGCAAGACATCCTGAAAATGGCCAGGAAGCTTTGCATGCACTTCTGCCACTCGTACACCGCAAAGCACTCCCTCCTCGAGCTGCAGCTGCAGAACGGCGTCCCCCAACATAGGCTGATATGCAATGTTTCCACCCGTTGGAATTCCACCCTCCATATGTTTGACCGGTTATATGAACAGAGAAAGGCCATAAACAATTTCTTGATGATACAGGTGCACAGAGGTACACCCCTGTGTAACTTCTATGTTAGCCAGTGGCAGCTCATGCGTGACAACTGGCATTTGCTCAGGTCCTATAGGGAGGCCACTTTATTTGTCAGTCGCCAGGACAACAGGATGAACAATGTCATTCCACTGATTCATGTCCTGTAACAGATGCTGCTAAATCTGGCTGGCCAGGGGACAGGAGACATGGCGATTACATCTCACTGCCACATGAGCACTGTGGGGGCTGAACTAGAGTAAGAGGAGGAGGACTTTCGAGCACAAGCAATGCGTAGAGAATTGGGTTTTTTTTTCTACACAGGAGAGGAGGATCAGGAGCAGCCAGAGGAGCTACAGAGCAATGAGGAAGAGGAGGCAGAGGACCGAGGCACACTGTGGCATTATGCAGTGGAGATGGAGGCAGGGAGTCCCTCCGAGTCACTTGCGCAAATGTCCCAATGCATGCTCACTTGCTTGCCAATTTGTCACCATTCGGCAGAGGGATGACTACTGGCTCTCCACCATGTTAGACCCTCTCTACCGGTCGAAAATGGGGGCCTTCTTTACACCCTCTGAGAGGAAGGAAAAACTGAACTACTATCGAGACATCCCATGTAGTCAGTGTATGTGCGCCATCCACCATCCTCACTAAGGTCTGATCGGGGAGCCCTCTTCACTCACGTTCCACTGCCATGGCTTCTGGGTGTGTGTGGGGGGTATAAGAGCAGTACCTGCTCCATAAGCAGCAACTTAAGTCTAGAGTCGTTGATGGGCAGTTTTCTTCACCCGCCTACTGAAGAAATGACTCACCAGCAGCCGCAGCTAGATATAGAGCAGAACCTGAACCAGCAGGTTGTGGCATAGTTGGAGTGCACCCTGCCACCCCACATTGAAGATCCCCTGGACTACTGGGCAGCGAAACTCGATTTGTGGCTGCAACTGGGCAGAGTTTGCCCTGGACAAGCTTTCCTGCCCGGCCAGCAGTGTTGCATCAGAGCGGGTGTTTAGTGTGGCGGGGGCCTTAGTTACCCCAAGGAGAACTCACTTGTCCACTCAAAATGTGGGGAAACTGACCATTGTGAAGAAGAATCAGGCATGGATTAGCTAGGATTTTTAAACACCAGTGCCTGATGCATCAGATTAGATCATCCATGGTGCCACACCAACACTTTTACAAAGGAGATCGGTTTCTTCAGGCTGCCTGCTTCAGCTACTATTCTGATGCTTCCATCCATCTGCTGCCAGGTTCTCCTACTGCCACCCACCATCTTCAGTTGGTAGTGGTATTGCCCCCCACCTCCCCACTCTGTCACTAGGCCACACTGTGGTCTCCTCATGCTGCTGCCTCCTCACCACATTGTGGTCTCCTCATGCTACTGCTAGCTCAACACTATGTCACTTGTCCACTCTGTAGTCTCCTCATGCTGCTGCCACTTCAACACTATGTCACTGGGCCACGTTGTGGTCTCCTCATGCTGCTGCCACATCACCACTCTGTGGTCTCCTCATGTTGCTTCCACCTCAACACTATGTCACTGGGCAACTCTGTGGTCTCCTCATACTGCTGCCACATCACTACTATGAGGTCTCCATATGCTGCAGCTACCTCAATACTATGTTACTGGATCACTCTGTGGTCTCCTCATGCTGCTGCCACTTCACCACTCTGTGGTCTCCGCATGCTGCTGCCAACTCAACAATGTGTCACTGGGCCACTCTGTGGTCTCCTCATGCTGCTGCCACTTCACCACTCTGTGGTCTCCTCATGCTGCTGCCAACTCAACACTACAGTATGTCACTGGGCCACTCTGTGGTCTCCTTATGCTGCTGCCACCTCACCACTCTATCATTGGGCCACTCTGTGGACTTCTCATGCTGTTCTCACCCTCCCCACTCTATAACTGGGCCACTATTTTGCCTTTTTGGTCTGGTTGACATCATCATTTATTTGACCCTTCTGATCTGTCAGAAGTAAGGGAAAATGAGATGCTCAACGGATCCTATCTATGTAGCAGCTGTAAGGCCTGTATGACATGGTCCCTATTTTTAATCAGAATTGGCTTATGATTTAGTAGCCAAAAGCAGGAGTGGGTACAAAACAAAGAACACATGCAAATATTTGCAAACATGCAAATTCGCGTGTCATCCCTGTTTTGGATCCACTCCTGTTTTTCTTGGGCTTTAGCAGTACTGATGGATTACTGACCAAATTCTGACCGAGTGAAGGTGGATGCTCAATAGACAGGATCTGTTTTTTGGTTGTTATTGTTCTGACGGATCAGAGGAAGGGCAAAATAATTAGTGACGTCAACACAAACTTACTGCTGACATCCTCTCCACTCTGTCGGGGGGCTCTACTTGTATAAGCGTTTAATAGAACAGGTTCTGTAGACATCTATGTGGAATCAACTGTAAAAGGAGTGCGCTTCTTCTTGACGCAAACATCGATCTGTAAGGCCGAGTTCACTTGAGTTATTTGGTCAGTTTTGGCCTCATAACTGCCCAAATAAGTGAAGTGTGCAGTGATTCTAAGAGCAACACCTGTCATATGTGTGTCATACTGACTTAAAGTATTATTTCACAACCACAGCAGACTCCCTATACTTGTTACTGCAAGGCACAGTGTTCTACACCCCTATGCAGTCTCTCTGCAGCCAGGAAATAGCTCTTTTTTAACCCTATTCTCCACGAATAAAATTCGGCAAACCGACTGAATCGAATCTTTGAGAAATTCGCTTATCTCTAGTGAAAATGTTTGGCCAAACTAGGCTTCATCACAGCTGACCATCATGGTTAGACAACTCTGTTATGATTGAACACACGTTACAAGGTTCATGTGCAGCCAAAACCCCACACACATGCAGTGGCCAATGATTACACAGTTTTACAGGTAAAACTGAGATACAACCATTAAAATCTCCACAATGTGTGACCCTGGCCTTAGTGACACCACAATCTGTGTCCCTAGTCTTCATGATCCCTAAAGAGGACCTTTCACTAGAATAGAAAATCTAAACTAAGTATACAGACATGGAGAGCGGCGCCCAGGGATCTCCCTGCACTTACTATTATCCCTGGGCGCCGCTCCGTTCTCCCGCTATGCCCTCCGGTATCTTCGGTCACTAAGTTATGGTAGGCGGAGTCTGCCCTTGTTCTGCTGTAGCGCTGGCCAATCGCAGCGCAGAGTTCACAGCCTGGGAGAAAAAAACCTGTGAGCTCTGCGCTGCGGTTTGCCAGCGCTAGAGCAGAACAAGGGCAGACTCCGCCTACCATAACTTAGTGACTGAAATCTCCGCCTACCATAACTTAGTGAGCAGAGATACCGGAGGGCATAGCGGGAGAACGGAGCGGTGCCCGGGGATAATAGTAAGTGCAGTGAGATCCCCGGGCGCCGCTCTACATGTCTGTATACTTAGTTTAGATTTTCTATTCTAGTGAAAGGTACTCTTTAAGCTCTGAACAACTACCACTTCTTTCAACTGCTAGTTCTGAAAATCTCAGTTTAATATTACATCGGACATGCACTGAATACCCTTCATGTTCTGTATCATGGACAGTTGTTACAGGGCAGTTGTTACAGGGCAGATGAAGTTTCATATAGAAATACACAGTACCATCTTAATGCAACTGAGGTTAGAAACTGGATTATTTTCTTCTAGGACTTTCTCTCCTTGGATCCCACACGGTATACAATAATCTGTATACAATATCAACCTCTGGAGTTTTCCTCAGCAATATGAACAAACTAATTTAACTATGTAAATGACGGCTTGTGGGAAAAGTGTGTTCTGCTGATAACAGCTCTAGAAGCTTCCAGTTACAGCCAATATGCAGGAAAACCTCTGTAGGGCACTTTGTAGTTACGGCTCCCATGTATTTACCCCTTACTTCCAGTATTAACTCTTTGAATGTTACTTCATTCTCATAGAGTAACATTAACTATGTTAAGGTCCTTCTACAAATTAATTTGACACTGGTGTTTTTTATTTATTTATCAGTAACAAAACACTAGAACAAATGCAACTGGATTTTTTTTTTTGACAGTTGGGTTTTTGGTACAATTGTGTGGCATTTCTTCTGGTGTTTTTTGCACGCAGATTTACTAACAATGTCTCACTTTACCCTGTCTAAGAATACGATTTACAGTCTTAACATTAGACAAATTTACTATGCCGGGGCATATACTTTTGTAAATTAGAAGTATCATAAATCCTGCGCCAGATTTACTCTAGAATTCTGTTCATGCTTAAAAAATTTATCCATGCACCACAAATTTTCTCCATGCATTAAAAATTGGTCTGTGTGCAAAAAATAAATAAAAAATTGCCTAGTTTAAGTTAATGCCACCTATAATGCACCAAAATTTCAGAACAATTTTGGTGCACAAAAGTTATTTAGGCCACGCCCCCTTTTCCCAAAGAAAAAAAACACCCCTTGTCAGACCACTGTTTAAAACAGTAAATATGAAGCAAAGCATGAAAGCCAGTTTTTTTGGCGCAAAATGTGCCAAAAAGTGCCGCATTGTCAATAGTAAATCTGCCCTAGTGTTTCCTTCATGGTGTTTTTCCCCTATAGAGAAGGTGATGTGAAAGCACCTAATAGAAATTGCCAAGAGCTGCAACATGCTATGTTCTTGAAAAGAAGCAATAACACATCTAATTAATAAAAAGCCAAAATTAAAAGAAAGTTTGTGTGCCCTGCACTGCATATTTCTCGTAGACCTTCAGCGAACATCTGGCCCTGGTGATTTTACCACAAAAATGACATTAAAAATGCTAAAGTGCAGAAAACTGTACTAAAAAACTAAGGGGCACATTTATTAAGACCAACGTTTTAGATGCCAGTCTTAATAACCCCTATACCTGGCAGTGGACCTGCCAGAGTTATAAAGAGGATCCTCCGCCAGTTCCAAATGTAAGACAGCTCCCTAGCTGTCTTACATTTAGACAATTTTCTACGCCTAAAACAGGCATGGAAAGTGATAAATGAAAAGGGCCTACCGGACCCTCCATGCCCGCCCACATTTTTAGACCTGGCGTGAGTGTGGCAGAAGTCACAGATTGCGGCGCAAAGGACCTTTGCGCCGCAATATGCGCCAGAAAAATGCCTAATTTAGGTGTATTTCTGTTTTATAAATGAAATCACATATAGGGTGGTTTCAAATACAACATTTTGTGAGAAAAAAAAATACCACTGCAGTTTTTTAGCCAAAGCTAGGAATGGAGTATATGTACTTCCTTTATATTTCACATTAGTTCTGAATCCAATCCTGGCTTTGGTTAAAAAAAAACTGCAAAAGCGCAAGAGAAACCACCCTAAGGGCTCATTCACAGAGCGTGTGTGCCCTGTGCAAATAGCGGTCCGCAATGCAAGTGCTGATTCACTTGAATGGGTCCACGATCCGCAACATATGTTACGCACCACAAAAAATAGAGCATGCTTCCGTGTGCATTCTCCGCTTCATATCTTGTGGATTGCCGACCAATTCAAGTCAATGGGTCCGCAATATAGTCACGGGGCACACATGCTTGTGTTCATGAGGCCTTAGGCTCACACACATGTTTTTAATTTTTTTCTGTCACATTTTTTTCATATATCGAATGAGATGTCAAAATGCCAGAAAATATACCAAAAGTTTCAGGATGCTACATAAAAAAAAAGACAAAAATCCAAAAAACACTAACTAATTAACAAAAACATCATAATCAAAACAATGTTTGTGTTCTGTATTTTATATTTCCTGTAGACCTTCAGCTAACATCTGGAATTGGCCTTTTTTCCACAATAAATACACCAAAAATGCAGGTGCAAAAAAAGCCACAAAAAACACAAAAGTGCAAAAAAGCACCACTAAAAGCCTGTGTGTGAAAGGACCCTTTCAGAAGTTAATATGGTTGACCTAATTACATCTTGAAAAAGACACAACTGCATTCTTTAACCTCATAATGATCAAGCATATACAGTGCTTGGTGCTGGGCTTTAATCCAGATTGCCATAGATCTAAAAGCTCCTGTAATCTAGCAGAAGCAGGTCAGACCCCCAGCTATTAGATACAGCCAGGGACCCCAAGGTAAAGACATACAATGTTTTTTACTGCTTTTACCTTCTCATTTCCTGTATACATAGCACTCATAATGCATAATGTAATTAATAGAGGAATCAGCTATTCCGCTTCCTCTAGTCGCCCCGACAATCACGTGATTGGCAGGTGTCTCGGACACAGCATACGTAAACTGCATCCACAGAGATCTCCTGGGACTCCTTTGGATGCTGTAGATATAGTAGAAAAGTGCATATTTAAAGAATGCTGAGAAGATGCTAAGTGCCGTCACAGTAACAATCTCGCTCTCCTATCACTCGCTCAGCTTTTCCTCTCAGAAGCAGAAAAGACAATGCAGTTTTAGGAGAAGCCAGCTCACCACACCAGGGATCTCTCTGCATACCCCAAGAAGGAGAAAGAGAGAAGCAAGACTGAGCAAGTGTGTCCACTTTGGGACATTTACTCAACTGGATACTGAAAGACTGTTTAATAAAAACAGCAGGGGGTGCTATTCTAATATTATTCCTGAAATATCTGGGAATATAGGCATTTTTATAAATGTAAAATAAAAATGTTGATAACTGTGGGGCAGATTTAACTGTAACCATTATTCATCATGGTGTAACACCTTTAATTCATACATATTTAATGTAATGCCTGTTTTATGCACCTCTCCATTTTTCTGTAGCTTGCCCTTAAAAATATATGGACCTGGGGACAGGATCTTGAGATCCCTTTTTCTCTTCCTCATTGGTGACACTGTTGCATCACTATCTCTGAGGGCAGTCACGAAGTCCCTCTCACTGAGGCTTCCATAAAAATCTTTGATCATACTTATTTAGCGCCGCTGAGGATTCATGAAATCTTTCAAGATTCTTCCCTGTTACACTTGCGGGCTGCCATGAAAGAGGTTGTTATGCCACTATATGGTGGACTTGTCAAGTTGTATTCAGGTTATGGTCCAAGGTTTTTTCTTTGGTTAGCTCTGTCATTGGAAAGAATTTTCCAAAAGCTCCTTCTGTTTTACTTTTAAAAAACATGACTGGTGTAACAAAAAAAAACATAAACTAGCCCAATAAATGTTCATGGCGGGTAGAATGCATATGGTGTCGAATTGGAAATCAACAGGCTTTTTTAGATGTCATTTGGCAAGCTCTAATCTGACCTTCCTGTTTTTGAGGCTCACCAATGGTTTACATTTTGTGGTGAACCCTCTGTATTCACTCTGGTGAAGTCTTCTCTTGATTGTTGACTTTGACACACATACACCTACCTCCTGGAGAGTGTTCTTGATCTGGCCAACTGTTGTGAAGGGTGTTTTCTTCACCAGGGAAATAATTCTTGGGTAATCCACCACAGTTGTTTTCCGTGGTCTTCCGGGTCTTTTGGTGCTGCTGAGCTTACCGGTGCATGCCTTATTTTTAAGAGTGTTCCAAACAGTTGTTTTGGACACGCCTAATGTTTTTGCTATCTCTCTGATGGGTTTGTTTTGTTTTTTCAGCTTAATGATGGCTTGCTTCACTGATAGTGACAGCTCTTTGGATCTCATCTTGAGAGTTAACAGCAACAGATTCCAAATGCAAATAGCACACTTGAAATGAACTCTGGACCTTTAATCTGCTCATTGTAATTGGGATAATGAGGGAATAACACACACCTGGCCATGGAACAACTGAGAAGTAGAGTTGAGCGAACACCGGGATGTTCGGGTTCGAGAAGTTCGGCCGAACTTCCGGGAAATGTTTGGGTTCGGGATCCGAACTCGACCCGAACTTCGCCCAGAACCCGAACCCCATTGAAGTCAATGGGGACCCGAACTTTTCGGCACTAAAAAGGCTGTAAAATAGCCCAGGAAAGGGCTAGAGGGCTGCAAAAGGCAGCAAAATGTAGGTAAATCCCCTGCAAACAAATGTGGATAGGGAAATGAATTAAAATAAAAAATAAAATAAATTAAAATTAACCAATATCAATTGGAGAGAGGTCTCATGGCAGAGAATCAGGCTTCATGTCATAGCAGAGAATCAGGCTTCACATCACCCACCACTGGAACAGGCCATTGTCAGATATTTAGGCCGCGGCACCCGGACAGAGGAGAGAGGTCCTATAGCAGAGAATCAGGCTTCCTGTCATAGCAGAGAATCAGGCTTCACGTCACCCACCACTGGAACAGGCCATTGTCAGATATTTAGGCCCTGGCACCCAGACAGAGGAGAGAGGTCCCATAGCAGAGAATCAGGCTTCATGTCATAGCAGAGAATCAGGCTTCACGTCACCCACCACTGGAACAGGCCATTGTCAGATATTTAGGCCCCGGCACCCAGACAGAGGAGAGAGGTCCCATAGCAGAGAATCAGGCTTCATGTCATAGCAGAGAATCAGGCTTCAAGTCATAGCAGAGAATCAGGCTTCATGTCATAGCAGAGAATCAGGCTTCACGTCACCCACCACTGGAACAGGCCATTGTCAGATATTTAGGTCCCGGAACCCAGACAGAGGAGAGAGGTCCCATAGCAGAGAATCAGGCTTCATGTCATAGCAGAGAATCAGGCTTCATGTCACCTACCACTGGAACAGGCCATTGTCAGATATTTTTAGGCCCTGGCACCCAGACAGAGGAGAGAGGTCCCATAGCAGAGAGTCAGGCTTCATTTCATAGCAGAGAATCAGGCTTCATGTCACCCAACACTGGAACAGGCCACTGTCAGATATTTTTAGGCCCCGGCACCCAGACAGAGGAGAGGTTCATTCAACTTTGGGTTGCCCCGCAATATAATGGTAAAATGAAAATAAAAAAAGGATTGAATCAGATATTTAGGCCCCGGCACCCAGACAGAGGAGAGAGGTCCCATAGCAGAGAATCAGGCTTCATGTCATAGCAGAGAATCAGGCTTCAAGTCATAGCAGAGAATCAGGCTTCATGTCATAGCAGAGAATCAGGCTTCACGTCACCCACCACTGGAACAGGCCATTGTCAGATATTTAGGCCCCGGCACCCAGACAGAGGAGAGAGGTCCCATAGCAGAGAATCAGGCTTCATGTCACCCACCACTGGAACAGGCCATTGTCAGATATTTTTAGGCCCCGGCACCCAGACAGAGGAGAGAGGTCCCATAGCAGAGAATCAGGCTTCACGTCACCCACCACTGGAACAGGCCATTGTCAGATATTTAGGCCCCGGAACCCAGACAGAGGAGAGAGGTCCCATAGCAGAGAATCAGGCTTCATGTCATAGCAGAGAATCTGGCTTCATGTCACCTACCACTGGAACAGGCCATTGTCAGATATTTTTAGGCCCTGGCACCCAGACAGAGGAGAGAGGTCCCATAGCAGAGAGTCAGGCTTCATGTCATAGCAGAGAATCAGGCTTCATGTCACCCAACACTGGAACAGGCCACTGTCAGATATTTTTAGGCCCCGGCACCCAGACAGAGGAGAGGTCCATTCAACTTTGGGTTGCCCCGCAATATAATGGTAAAATGAAAATAAAAAAAGGATTGAATGAGGAAGTGCCCTGGAGAACAATAATATATGGTTAAGGGGAGGTAGTTATAAATGTCTAATCTGCACAAGGGATGGACAGGTCCTGTGGGATCCATGCTTGGTTCATTTTTATAAACGTCAGCTTGTCCACATTGGCTGTAGACAGGCGGCTGCGTTTGTCTGTAATGACGCCCCCTGCTGTGCTGAATACCCGTTCAGACAAAACGCTGGACGCCGGGCAGGCCAGCACCTCCAAGGCATAAAAGGCTAGCTCTGGCCACGTGGACAATTTGGAGACCAAGAAGTTGAATGGGGCCGAACCATCAGTCAGTACGTGGAGGGGTGTGCACTGGAACAGTGGCCTGTTCCAGTGTTGGGTGACATGAAGCCTGATTCTCTGCTATGACATGAAGCCTGATTCTCTGCTATGGGACCTCTCTCCTCTGTCTGGGTGCCAGGGCCTAAAAATATCTGACAATGGCCTGTTCCAGTGGTAGGTGACATGAAGCCTGATTCTCTGCTATGACATGAAGCCTGATTCTCTGCTATGGGACCTCTCTCCTCTGTCTGGGTTCCACCATGTTAGTGAAATGTTGCCTCCTGCTAACACGTTCCATATCAGGTGGTGGCGCAGTTAGCTGTGGCGTGGTGACAAAACTTTTCCACATCTCTGCCATGCTAACCCTGCCCTCAGAGGAGCTGGCCGTGACAAAGCTGCGTTGGCGACCTCTTGCTCCTCCTCTGCCTTCGCCTTGGGCTTCCACTTGTTCCCCTGTGACATTTGGGAATGCTCTCAGTAGCGCGTCTACCAACGTGCGCTTGTACTCGCGCATCTTCCTATCACGCTCCAGTGCAGGAAGTAAGGTGGGCACATTGTCTTTGTACCGGGGATCCAGCAGGGTGGCAACCCAGTAGTCCGCACACGTTAAAATGTGGGCAACTCTGCTGTCGTTGCGCAGGCACTGCAGCATGTAGTCGCTCATGTGTGCCAGGCTGCCCAGAGGTAAGGACAAGCTGTCCTCTGTGGGAGGCGTATCGTCAATCGTCCTGTGTTTCCCCCCCAGCCACGCACCAGTGATGAGCCCGAGCTGCGTTGGGTGCCACCCCGCTGGGAACATGCTTCATCCTCATCCTCCTCCACCTCCTCCTCATCCTCCTCGTCCTCCAGTAGTGGGCCCTGTCTGGCCACATTTGTACCTGGCCTCTGCTGTTGCAAAAAACCTCCCTCTGAGTCACTTCGAAGAGACTGGCCTGAAAGTGCTAAAAATGACCCCTCTTCCGCCTCTTCCTCCTCCTGGGCCACCTCCTCTTCCATCATCGGCCTAAGTGTTTTCTCAAGGAGACATAGAAGTGGTATTGTAACGCTGATAACGGCGTCATCGCCACTGGCCATGTTGGTGGAGTACTCGAAACAGCGCAACAGGGCACACAGATCTCGCATGGAGGCCCAGTCATTGGTGGTGAAGTGGTGCTGCAGTGCGACTGACCCGTGCGTGCTGCAGCTGAAACTCCACTATGGCCTGCTGCTGCTCGCACAGTCTGTCCAGCATGTGCAAGGTGGAGTTCCACCTGGTGGGCACGTCGCATATGAGGCGGTGAGCGTGAAGGCCGAAGTTACGCTGTAGCGCAGACAGGCGAGCAGCGGCAGGATGTGAACGCCGGAAGCGCGCACAGACGACCCGCATTTTATGCAGCAGCTCTGACATGTCGGGGTAGTTGTGAATGAACTTCTGCACCACCAAATTCAGCACATGCGCCAGGCAAGGGATGTGCGTCAAACCGGCTAGTCCCAGAGCTGCAACGAGATTTCGCCCATTATCGCAGACCACCAGGCCGGGCTTGAGGCTCACCGGCAGCAACCACTCATCTGTCTGTTGTTCTATACCCCGCCACAACTCCTGTGCGGTGTGGGGCCTGTCCCCCAAACATATGAGTTTCAGAATGGCCTGCTGACGTTTACCCCGGGCTGTGCTGAAGTTGGTGGTGAAGGTGTGTGGCTGACTGGATGAGCAGGTGGAAGAAGAGGAGGAGGAAGCCGAGTAGGAGGAGGAGGCAACAGGAGGCAAAGAATGTTGCCCTGCGATCCTTGGCGGCGGAAGGACGTGCGCCAAACCGCTCTTCGCCTGGGGCCCAGCCGCCACTACATTTACCCAGTGTGCAGTTAGGGAGATATAGCGTCCCTGGCCGTGCTTACTGGTCCACGTATCTGTGGTTAGGTGGACCTTGCCACAGATGGCGTTGCGCAGTGCACACTTGATTTTATCAGATACTTGGTTGTGCAGGGAAGGCACGGCTCTCTTGGAGAAGTAGTGGCGGCTGGGAACAACATACTGTGGGACAGCAAGCGACATGAGCTGTTTGAAGCTGTCTGTGTCCACCAGCCTGAATGACAGCATTTCATAGGCCAGTAGTTTAGAAATGCTGGCATTCAGGGCCAGGGATCGAGGGTGGCTAGGTGGGAATTTATGCTTTCTCTCAAATGTTTGTGAGATGGAGAGCTGAACGCTGCCGTGTGACATGGTTGAGATGCTTGGTGACGGAGGTGGGGGTGTTGGTGGTACATCCTCTGTTTGCTGGGCGGCAGGTGCCAACGTTCCTCCAGACGCGGAGGAAGAGGCCGAGGCGGCAGCAGCAGAAGAGGTAGCAGGGGGAGCCTGAGTGAGTTCCTTGTTTTTAAGGTGTTTACTCCACTGCAGTTCATGCTTTGCATGCAGGTGCCTGGTCATGCAGGTTGTGCTAAGGTTCAGAACGTTAATGCCTCGCTTCAGGCTCTGATGGCACAGCGTGCAAACCACTCGGGTCTTGTCGTCAGCACATTGTTTGAAGAACTGCCACGCCAGGGAACTCCTTGAAGCTGCCTTTGGGGTGCTCGGTTCCAGATGGCGGTGGCCAGTAGCAGACGGACTCTCTTGGCGGCGGGTGTTCTGCTTTTGCCCACTGCTCCCTCTTTTGCTACGCTGTTGGCTCGGTCTCACCACTGCCTCTTCCTCCAAATTCTGAAAGTCAGTGGCACGACCTTCATTCCATGTGGGGTCTATGACCTCATCCTCCCCTGCATCGTCTTCCACCCAGTCTTCCTCCCTGACCTCCTGTTCAGTCTGCACACTGCAGAAAGACGCAGCAGTTGGCACCTGTGTTTCGTCATCATCAGAGACGTGCTGAGGTGGTATTCCCATGTCCTCATCATCAGGAAACATAAGTGGTTGTGCGTCAGTGCATTCTATGTCTTCCACCGCTGGGGAAGGGCTAGGTGGATGCCCTTGGGAAACCCTGCCAGCAGAGTCTTCAAACAGCATAAGAGACTGCTGCATAACTTGAGGCTCAGACAGTTTCCCTGATATGCATGGGGGTGATGTGACAGACTGATGGGCTTGGTTTTCAGGCGCCATCTGTGCGCTTTCTGCAGAAGACTGGGTGGGAGATAATGTGAACGTGCTGGATCCACTGTCGGCCACCCAATCGACTAATGCCTGTACCTGCTCAGGCCTTACCATCCTTAGAACGGCATTGGGCCCCACCAAATATCGCTGTAAATTCTGGCTGCTACAGGGACCTGAGGTAGTTGGTTCACTAGGACGTGTGGCTGTGGCAGAACAGCCACGTCCTCTCCCAGCACCAGAGGGTCCACTAACACCACCACGACCATGTCCGCGTCCCTTACTAGATGTTTTCCTCATTGTTACCGTTCACCACAAATAAGAAAAAAATTATTTGGCCCAATGTATTGAATTCGAATTCAGGCCTTTTTTTACAGGCACCTAACACTATCTGGCTATCTATTTAGGTACCGTATTACACTAATACAGGCACAGTAGTAACGACAGATTTAGCTGAATATAAATTGTAGGCCTAGTATTTAGGCCCTGGATGACAGGTATCCCTTTTACGGACAGAATTAGACTTGGAAAATGCACGGTAGTGTGTGAAGTTATTGAGGATGACCCTATCAGCACCTTCAATCTAATATACCCTTTTATGGATAGATTTAAACTTGGCCTGATACAGCAGAAAACAATTATTTAGGGAATTGCTAAGTTGGGAATTGTATTCAACCCAGAACAAAAACTGTGCTTCGGCAGACAGCAGACAGTATTACAATTGGCTAGCCACAGCTGAAACACCAGATTTAGGGTACTGCTATTTTGGCAATTGTATTTTACCCCTCAATAAAATAGCAAGCACAGCCAAGCCCCTGATGTAGGATATAGCAAAAAAAACAAAAAACACTATTGATGGTTAAAAATGGACTTGGTGGCAGCTTGTGCTGGCGCACCACAAGACACAAAATGACCGCCGATCAGCCCAGAAAAAAGTGACTGAAAAACGCTCTGGGCAGCCTTAAAACAGTGAGCAATTGAATAGCAGAGGTTGTATGATACACAGCTATATATCGATCACTTCAGTAAATAAATCACTGCCTAATCTCGCCCTAACAGCAGCAGCTGCATCCTATCCCTACACTGATCAGAGCAGAGTGACGTGCGGCGCTACGTGACTCCAGCTTAAATAGAGGCTGGGTCACATGCTGCACTGGCCAATCACAGCCATGCCAATAGTAGTTATGGCTGTGATGGCCTCTTGGGGCAAGTAGTATGACGCTTGTTGATTGGCTGCTTTGCAGCCTTTCAAAAAGTGCCAAGAAAGCGCCGAACACCGAACCTGGACTTTTACGAAAATTATACAGTTCGGGTTCGCTCATCCCTACTGAGAAGCCAATTGTACCATTACTTTTGGCCCCTTAACAAGTGGGAGGCACATATGCAAACTGTAGTAATTCCTACACCGTTCACCTGATTTGGATGTAAATACCCTCAAAATAAAGCTGACAGTCTGCAGTTAAAGCACATATTGTTTGTTTTATTTCAAATCCATTGTGGTGGGGTATATAGCCAAAAAAATTTGAATTGTGTCAATGTCCCAATATTTATGGACCTGACTGTATATCTTTAATAGTGTATCAATAAATTACAAGCATATTACCGTTAAAAAATGAAGGTGACAGAGAAAAGACACCATCCCAGCTTTACACAGACTGCATAAATTAATAAATACAATAACAACAACTAATCTAAATAGTAGAACAATAATATCACGATGGGTCAGCAATGTCAGGATCATGGAACAGTACAGTCACACAGAACCAACCGCAGCTCTGTGCAAATAAGCCATATCGAAGTAAGAGCATAATAGCAAATGCAATGAAACATAAAGCCGTCTCACCTAAACAAGCGAGACTATGAGAGCCAGGATGGAGCTACCCCGACATGTGTTTCGGCGTGCCTTCGTCCGGGGGTAACACCATCACTGTAGCATCACCTATTTAAAACCCAGGGTTTTAAATAGGTGATCCTACAGTGATGATGTTTCCATTACTGTAGGACGGCTTTATGTTTCATTGCATATGCGATTATGCTCTTACTTCGATAGGGCTTATTTGCACAGAGCTGCTGTTGGTTCTGGGTGACTGTAATTACTGTTCCATGATCCTGACATTGCTGACCCATCATGATATTTTTCTACAATTTAGATTAGTTATTGTTATTGTATTTATTAATTTATGCGGTCTGTGTAAAGCTGGGATGGTGTCATTTTGTAATGGTAATATGCTTGTAATTTCTTGATACGCTATTAAAGATATATTTTTATGGGTATCCTATTAGATCCATGTTTTTGGTTTGTTTAATTTATATGCACATAAAAAAGCTATGGAATTCCGTTTACCATCAGCAAACGGACGGTTTGGTAGAAAGGTTTAACCAAACATAAAAAAATATTTTGAAAAGGTTGGTGGCTAAAGATGTGAAGGACTGGGACCTCCTTCTGCCCTATTTCATTTTCGCAGTGCGAGAGGTACCCCAGGCCTCTACTGGGTTCTCGCCCTTTGAACTGCTATATTTCAGACACCCTCGCGGTCTCTTGGACGTGGCCAAAGAGGTGTGGGAACAACAACCCACTCCACATAAAAGTGTCATTGAGTACGATACCCAGATGCAAGATCGGATAGAGACAGTGTTGCCTCTTGTTAAGGAGCATATAGAGGCAGCTCAGTGAGTCCAGAGTCAGGTATATAATCGGCAGGCTCGGGTCCCGATCTTTAACCCGGGTGATCGGGTTTTGGTTCTGGTGCCGACCGTGGACAGTAAGTTCCTGGCTAGGTGGCAGGGGCCCTACGAGGTACTCGAGAAAATTGGAGATATAAACTACAAGGTACACCAGCCAGGGCGGTGAAAGCCGGAGCAAGTTTACCATGTGAATTTACTCAAACTGTGGAAAGATAGGGAAACCTGTACAGAAGACAGCCCGCTGCCGGGTTTTCTAGAATAAATGGTACCGACCCCTCTGTCTGATGCAAGAGAGGCGACTGCCACAGTAAAAATTGCTGACAGCCTTTCCTCTAAACAGACTCAGGAGGCCAGGGAGTTTGTTAGTCGAAACGGACGTACTTCCAGCATGACATTGTCACTGAGCCTCAGGCAAAAGTCTGATTAAAACCATACCGGGTACCCGAGGCTCGGCGACAAGCCATATCTGAGGAGGTGTAGCTAATGTTGCAGCTAGACGTCATTGAGGAGTCAAAAAATGAGTAGGCCAGTCCTATAGTATTGATACCCAAGCCGGACGGGTCAATGCAGTTTTGTAATGACTTTTGAAAACTTAACGAAGTTTCCAAATTCGATGCGTATCCCATGCCCGTGGATGAGCTCATCGAGAGGTTAGGACAATCCCGTTATTTTTCTGTTTTGGACCTCACAAAAGGGTACTGGCAGATGCCCTTAATGGAGGCTACCAAAGAGAAAACTGCCTTCCTCACCCTGAGGGGCTGTATCAATATAAGGTCTTACCCTTTGGTCTGCATGGTGCCTCCGCCAGTTTTCAGCGACTAATGGACATTGTACTTCGTCCACATCGTCGGTACGCTTCGGCTTACCTGGATGATATTGTCATCCACAGTTCTGACTGGGAAAGTCACCTACCCAAAGTGCAGGCTGTAGTGGACTCCCTTCGGAAAGTTGGCCTAACCGCTAACCCAAAAAAATGTGCAATAGGGTTAGAAGAGACTAAGTACCTGGGGTATGTCATTGGGGCGCTGAGTCATCAAACCCCAAGTGAACAAAATAGAGGCGATACGGAATTGGCCCCAACCTGTCACCACTAGGCAAATAAAGTAATTCCTGGGACTCGTGGGCTATTACATGAGGTTTGTTCCCCACTTTGCTACTCTAGCCGTGTCCCTGGCAGGACTCTTGAAGGGACACAAGTCAATGATGGTTGACTGGGATGATCGGACGGACGAGGCTTTCTCCGCTTTGTAGTCGGCCCTGTGCGGGTCTCGCGTTTTGGTGACGCCCGACTTCAAGAGGGAGTTTGTAGTATAGACCGATGCCTCTGAAGTAGGCCTCGGTGCTGTACTGTCTCAGGAAGTCAACGGGGAGGAGCATCCCGTTGTCTTCCTCAGCCATAAGCTCAGACCCGGTATAGTGGAGAGAGAGTGCCTGGCTATCATGTGGGCACTAGAATCTCTCCACTATTATTTATTGGGGAGAAAATTCCGCCTGGTGACTGACCACTCCCCTCTCAAGTGGATGAGCCAGGCACAGGGAAAAGCGGATGCCCTGTCCCGGGTTCACTGTCTGGCGTGTGTTCACCCCCTCAGGGTTGAACAAAGGGGGGATATGTGACACAGTGAGAGGTTTGGTCTGGGAAAACAGGTATTTTCCTCTCTGCATGTGCTGCTGGGCTGATTTACAGTCAGGTGAGGTCAAATACCGGACCAGATTTTAAATGCCGGTCCGGGTTTTGGCAGGACCTTAAATAGGCAGCTGGGCTCAGAAGCCAGGTCTCTGTGTTGGAATCTGGGAGCCCTGTGTCTGTATGAAGGCTTGCTACCTGTTTGGCGTGAAAACAGATTGGTGCTGCTATCAGCAAGGACTCCTTGAGGCAGAATTGCTGCATGGTGTGAATTACCACCAACACTGCAAGGTGACTTTTTGTTTGAATATGACTGCTTGTTTTGCCACTTGCCTAAAGTGACACTGAACTGTTTGATCCAAAGAACTTGTTGTTGCCTCTATACTGCGTCCGCTAATCCTGTCTACCAAAGCGAGTCCCCACAATATATATATATATATTGTAGGAAGGCGCAAGGGGCCATCATTGATGGAAGTTATGTGTCACCGAGATTCCTGGCCTCGGTGAGGTAAGAGCCGGTAGTTTTAAGTGTCAGCGGCAGCTAGTGCTGACTGACACTGTTTGTTGTTAGTATGTCTGTAAAGTCGATCCGGGCCGGCTCTTACTGGGAGTAGCCAAAGTGCTGGGTGGGTGGCTTCTCCCCACGCTCCAGGCCGGGTCTTTTTTGGCTTATATAAAACATAGCCAGCAATCTCAGCTGGGTGTGGTTTATCCTCCATCTGACAGAGAAGCTGGGGAGTTTCTGTGTTTTGGGACCTGTGAATTTATGCAGTGCTAAAGGGCTGCGAGCCCCGGGAAACTGGTCCTTAAAGCCTGCTGTGGACTGCGGGTGGAAAACTACTAACCAGGTGAAGATTTTGTTCTATGGACATTGCATGGTGTGAACAAACACCAATACTGTGAACGGTCATTTTGTTTTTCCTTATGTGTGAATAAACACCGAACTGTTTAAGTTAAAGACTTTGTGATTGCCTCTATACTGCGTCCGCTAGCCTGTCTACCAGAGCAAAACCCCACAATATATATAAATTTCCATAAAGGGAACACTTAAACAACACAATGTAACTCCAAGTCAATCACACTTCTGTGAAATCAAACTGTCCACTTAGGAAGCAACACTGAGTGACAATCAATTTCACATACTGTTGTGCAAATGGGATAGACAACAGGTGGAGATTATAGGCAATTAGCAAGACACCCCCAATAAAGGAGTGGTTCTGCAGGTGGTGACCACAGACCACTTCTCAGTTCCTATGCTTCCTGGTTGATGTTTTGGTCACTTTTGAATGCTGGCGGTGCTTTCACTCTAGTGATAGCATGAGACGGAGTCTACAACCCACACAAGTGGCTCAGGTAGTGCAGCTTATCCAGGATGGCACATCAATGCGAGCTGTGGCAAGAAGGTTTGCTGTGTCTGTCAGCATAGTGTCCAGAGCATGGAGGCGCTATCAGGAGACAGGCCAGTACATCAGGAGACGTGGAGGAGGCCGTAGGAGGGCAACAACCCAGCAGCAGGATGGTTACCTCCGCCTTTGTGCAAGGAGGAACAGGAGGAGCACTGCCAGAGCCCTGCAAAATTACCTCCAGCAGGCCACAAATGTGCATGTGTCTGCTCAAACGGTCAGAAAAAGACTCCATGAGGGTGATATGAGGGCCCGACGTCCACAGGTGGGGGGTTGTGCTTACAGCTTAACACCGTGCAGGACGTTTGGCATTTGCCAGAGAACACCAAGATTGGCAAATTCGCCACTGGCGCCCTGTGCTGTTCACAGATGAAAGCAGGTTCACACTGAGCACATGTGACAGATGTGACAGAGTCTAGAGACGCCGTGGAGAACGTTCTGCTGCCTGCAACATCCTCCAGCATGACCGGTTTGGCATTGGGTCAGTAATGGTGTGGGGTGGCATTTCTTTAGAGGGCCGCACAGCCTCCATGTGCTCGCCAGAGGTAGCCTGACTGCGATTAGGTACCGAGATGAGATCCTCAGACCCCTTGTGAGACCATATGCTGGTGCGGTTGGCCCTGGGTTCCTCCTAATGCAAGACAATGCTAGACCTCATGTGGCTGGAGTGTGTCAGCAATTCCTGCAAGACGAAGGCATTGATGCTATGGACTGGCCCGCCCGTTCCCCAGACCTGAATCCAATTGAGCACATCTGGGACATCATGTATCGCTCTATCCACCAACGTCACGTTGCACCACAGACTGTCCAGGAGTTGGCAGATGCTTTAGGCCAGGTCTGGGAGGAGATCCCTCAGGAGACCGTCCGCCACCTCATCAGGAGCATGCACAAGCGTTGTAGGGAGGTCATACAGGCACGTGGAGGCCACACACACTACTGAGCCTCATTTTGACTTGTTTTAAGGACATTACATCAAAGTTGGATCAGCCTGTAGTGTGTTTTTCCACTTTAATTTTGAGTGTGACTCCAAATCCAGACCTCCATGGGTTGAAAAATTTGATTTCCATTTTTTTTTTTTTGTGTGATTTTGTTGTCAGCACATTCAACTATGTAAAGAACAAAGTATTTCAGAAGAATATTTAATTAACTCAGATCTAGGATGTGTTATTTTTGTGTTCCCTTTATTTTTTTGAGCAGTGTATATAGAATTCAATTTTAGTTAGGTAGTGTTAGTGTAGATTTTTGCACGCACGCTACATCTTTTTGCGTGCATCCTGCAATTTTTAATTTTTTTACTTTTTTCTCTACTCCTTTTTTCTATATTTCAAATTTATTACAAGCCTCTTCACGTGTGAAAACACAACATACACAGCCCTCACACTAAATATAGGTTTACACATTTCGCACGTCACACCCGAATAAAATAAAAATGGACTGTCCATCCCAACAAGTATACTCAGCTGAAGAGGCATACAACATCCTTGCCTCTGATACTGAGTCTGCCAGTGAGGGAGAAGAGGATGCCACTTTCCTCTACTACTCTAACCCCTCATCATTATCATCATCCGCTGATGAGGGACCCTCTAGAAGGCGCCCCAGAACAACAGCTGAGACAGCCCCCCAGATCGAGCCCATATGGACCCCATCCCCTGACGATTATCAGTCCCAAATTCCAGATTTTGAGGGCAGCTCCGGAATACAGATAGACTGTGCTGGCTTCACTGAACTAGATTTTTTCAAAATCTTCTTCTATGAAGATTTTGTAAATTTAATGGTGGCCCAAACCAATTTATACGCCCAACAATCATTGGTATCAGAACCCTACATCGGCATACGCTAGACCCCTAGGTTGCACCCCGGTAAGGGCAGCAGAGCTGATGAAGTTTTGGAGACTCGTGCTGCATATGGGCGTTGCAAAGAAGCCAAACGTTAGACAATATTGAAGTTCGGACATTTTCTACCAGACTCCAATTTACAGTAAGACCATCACCCGAAAATGATTTGAGTAAATTCGGAAATTCCTACACTACAACAACAATGCACAGTGCCCACCCCAAAATGACCCTACATTTGACTGTCTGTTTAAGGTTAGGCCTGTCATTGACCACTTTAACACCAGGTTTGCTAAGATGAGATGTACAACCCAGATAAACATGTTTGTGTAGATGAGTCCCTATTATTTTTCAAAGGGAGGATTAGATTTCGCCAGTACCTGCCTAGCAAACGGGCAAGGTATGGCATAAAGATATACAAACTTTGTTAGAGTAGCTCCAGGTACACCCACAAATTCCACATTTACGAAGGGAAAGATTCCCGGTTAGAACCCCCAGAATGCCCCCCCCCCCCCCCCATCATCCTAGGAGTTAGTGGGAAGATTGTGTGGGACTTATGCAGTACGCAGCCCTTCAGGGTATTGCGATGTAAGGTCACGGTTACTACAAGAGTTGCTATGGGTTACTCACAGTTTGTAGGAAGACCCTGGGCAGGCGTACAGCAGTGATGGAGAGGCTGGCACAGAAGTCCTCTGGGGCACTCTCTGTATGTAGGGACCAGGCCTGATGGTGGGTGAGGTGCCCTGGATGTTGCAGATGTTTAATGTGCCTAGGGCAAGGTCCCTTTAAGGTTCGTGACGCCAGTGCCTGTAACGGTGGCACACGGGTTGATAGTGGTAGGAGTAATAAGTGAGGAACACGTTGTTGTGGTGAACCAAACTTTCTTTACTGGAAACAGTTCAACTTTATTCAATCTGAACTCAGTTCCACTTTGCAGCAGTAATCAATAGCAGGCTTTACATAAATGGCAGGTAATGTTCTTTGCAAGATACTCAGAGGGTAAAATCATCACTCACAGACCAGGCTGCACTATTCCTCAGATATACTGGCTGTCTGTATTCCTAGGCCCGTATGCCCTAATGCTGGCTTTTATCCTTGGTAGAAATCCTTCTCAGGTATATATCCCTTGCCTTAGTTTAATGATCCTTCTGCCCTTTAGCTTACTTGACTAGCTGGAACACTGGCTCTGCTCTGCTCTGGTTAGGGAACTGCAGGTTTCTCCCAGGAGGCAAACTCTGCTCTTGGGGTGAATCTTCTGAGCTAACAGGGGCTCAATATCCACAGGCAGGCTGATATTCACACTCACTAGCCTCCTGGTATCAACTAGAAGCCTGGGCTGTCTAGCTGCATGTCAGGATGTGGCCCTCAGCTTCTCTCTGGCTAAGGTGCACACTCCCTTCTGTCTCTACACAGACTCCTGATTACACAGACTAACTCTTCCCTGTCTGGGTCTAAGTATATATACTAGGTGTTTCCTAGCTCCCTCTAGTGCCTAGGATGCTGAACTACACCCTAACAGGCCTGCTGCACATATCACAGGGAAAATACACATAAAATACATATTAAAATGCATTAAAATGTACTGTGAAATACACTGCCACTGTCCCACAGGAGGTGTAGAACAACATGGCCCAATTGACCCTTGTGTAGTGCCCACATTTACCTAGTGGGACACTACACTTACTGTACCCACTGCTGGATAAGGGTTACCACCTCTATGTGGATAGCTATTATACCAGCAAACCCCTATTCATGTCCCTAACTGCAAGAGGTAGTGTGGCTTGTGGCACAGTGTGCAAAAATCAGAGAGGCCTCCCTAGATCCCTGGTAGGGCAACCAATGAGAATGGGTGAAAGTAGGGCTCTCCTCCATGATAACATGCTGGTGGTTAAGTACAAGGACAAGAGGGACGTCTTTGTACTGACCACCATTCACACTAACACCAGCTTCCCTGCTCCTGTACGAGGTACCACAACACCACTACCCCCAAACCAGTTTGTATCCTTGACTACAACAGGCACATCGGAGGGGTGGATCTTTCAGATCAATTTCTGAAGCCCAACAGTGGCACACGAAAAACGAACGTGTGGTACAAAAAGCTGTCCATACACATTGTATAGATGGCAATATGCAATGCGTACATACTATTTCTATCTGCAGGCCACACAGGAACTTTCCTTCAGTTCCAAGAGGTGGTTATCAAGGCCTTAATTTTTCAAAGCCAGGCCGGGGAGGGTCCCAGTACTTCAGGAAGTCATGGTGCCGTGTTCTACCAGGGCAACATTTTCCAGGTTAAGTCCCCCAGACAGCAAGGAAGGGAAGGACGCAAAAAAGATGCAGGGTGTGTTCCAAAAGGGGAAGACACCATTTACCACTGCGAAACCTGCCCTGAAAAACCAGGCCTGTGCATGCAGGAGTATTTTAATATCTACCACTCATCCATGGAGTATTAGGCCTCTTACACACGAGAGCGAAGGATTAGGTCCGGATCGTTCAGGGTGCGTTCAGGGAAACGCGCGCCATTTTGCAAGCAAGTTCAGTCAGTTTTGTCTGCGATTGCGTTCAGTTGTTCCGTTTTTTCCACGCGGGTGCAATGCGTTTTTCACACGTGTGATAAAAAACTGAAGGTTTACAAACAACATCTCTTAGCAACTATCAGTGAAAAACACATTGCATCCGCACTTGCTTGCGGATGCAATGCGTTTTTAACTGAAGCCCCATTCACTTCTATGGGGCCAGGGCTGCCTAAAAAACGCTGAATATAGAACATGCTGCGTTTTTCCCGCAACGCAGAACTGATGCGGGGGAAAAAAGGATTCAGTGCGGGTGCTATGCGTTCACTTCACGCATTGCACCCGTGCAGAAAACTTGCTGATGTACCCTATAGTTTTACCACCTTATATCTCTGATTTAGTCCACATAGCTTACAGATCCACTTTTCACCAACCACTACATATTCATTTCTGTGAAACCCGTTAGGTCAAAAGTGCCCTTTCCACGCCTTAAAATGTTCGTACGGGGGTGCTCTTTCCAAAATGGGGTCACTTCTTGGGGTTTTTAATTTCTGTAGATCTCAAGAATTTTTTAACATGCGACATGGCACCTGGTTTGCCTGCTGTGTGCCCATACAGCATACTACTAGTGATGAGCGGGAGGTGCCATATTTAATTTCACGATATTTCGCGAATATTTGATTGAATATTCGTCTTATATTTGTCGAAATCGAATATTCGTCATTTTGCTATTTATCGCGAATAATATGCGATTTAATTGATCGCGTATTACGATTTTGTGTATTTTACGAATATTCTCCATATTGCTATATATTCTTGTTTTAGAATATGACGAATATGACGAATATTCTAAAAAACTAAGTTATAGCAATATAGCGAATATTCGTAAAATACACATATAGACTGAAATTTCACTAATGTAGTGCTATAATCTTTTTTTTTGTCCAATTTTTTTTGTCTCTCTCTGAATCAGAAAAAGACAAAAAAAAGAGACAAAAAAAACAAAGATTATAGCACTACATTAGTGAAATTTTAGTCTATATGTGTAATTTACGAATATTCGCTATGTTGCTAAATATTCTTGTCTTACAATATGACGAATATTCTAAAAAAAAACAAATATATAGCACTATATCGCATATATTTGTTTTTTAGAATATTCTTTTTTTCCCCCCTAATTAGTACAGTTATTGCCCTTCGGCATACTCCTCCCCTATAAGCATCCCCGTCACCATGGGAACGCCTGGTGGTTAGAATAAATACCATCGGATCTGAGTTTTCACGATCTAACTCAGATCCGATGGTATATTCTAACCACCAGGCGTTCCCATGGTGATGGGGACGCTTGAAGTTAGAATATACCACCAGGGCGCTGTGATTCACGCAATTAACCCCTCAGGTGTGGGTTAATTGCGCGGATCACAGTGCCCTGTGCACCCTCCCCCCCACCTCCCCAGTATTAAAAACATACTGAGAGAAAGACACACGGAAGATTTATATATGTTTTGTGTGACAAACAATAACATTCGATATCCTGATAGTTGTTTATGGCTTATATGTATGTCTCCATTTTTAAAATCCATTTCAGGTTTTTAAAAAAATCCATTTCATGGTTTATTAGTATCTTTAATTTGATCCCATGTTTTATCAATGATTTTAAGTGTGTATCCTATAAAAGGTTTGGAAGAGCGCAGTCTGATAGCTACTGAGGAAGAGGCAGGTAGCCTCGAAACGCGTCTAGCAGACTACGCAACTCCTACATCCAGTACTGGTCCGGACCCTAAGTACAGAAGATTCCGTGGACAAAGATAATTATTCTTTGAAAAAGATAACTGTCAACATAGTCTTTGTTGCAGTATAGGACCTGGATTTCTGCTGTGCCAAAGTGTACTATAGTCTAAGGACCTGTGCATCACGTGATCGGACGTTTGCATCAGCTGACCTGATCATCTGACTCGTCTACACAGGATCACCTGACTGAAAACACGCCTCCTAGACTGAGCGCTTTTATCATTTCAGCGTCTAGCGTCCAGCGTCCAGTGTCCTGGTGACTATACCTCTCACCGCTGTGTGATTATCTACCGAGAGCACGTCTTCCAAGCAGTGCGCTTTCATCTACCCAGCGTCCAGTGTCCAGCACCTTGGTGACTACATCCTTTCACCGCTCCGTGCAAGTATACCACATATCATCGAGTGGTAAGAGTCTCATAGAGACAACTGTATTTGGCAACCATTGACAGGTGGACTTTGTGCCATATTCCAGTATAGGACTACCTATCTCAGGAAATTTTATCATAGAGTGCGGTCTGACCTTTCTTTTATGAATATTTTATGATTTTTATTTTATTTCATTGAGTGTTTTTATGTATATTGGGCCTTTTTTATCATGTGATATCTTGTATGAATTGAATAAACTTCAATATAGCATTTCTAGTGTTCCACTATCATTCCAGAAGGTGGTGTGCCTGCTGTTTCTTCTTGATATATATTTCTACTCTCAACTGGGTGAGTGACCCAGTAAGCATCGAACCCACCGCTATCCGCCCATCAGAGTGTTGAGCCTCCCTATTCTGTTAGTTTTTTTGCAGTATTAAAATAATTGGTGGCCAGTGCGCCCCCCCTCCCCAGTATTAAAATAATTGGTGGCCAGTGCGCCCTAACCCCCCCTTCCCAGTATTAAAATAATTGGTGGCCAGTGTGCCCTAACCCCCCTCCCCCCTCAGTATTAAAATCATTGGTGGCAGTGGCCACAGGGTCCCCCTCCCCCCTACAAGTGGCCACAGGGTCCCCCCCCCCCCCCCCCCGTCATTGGTGGCAGCAGGCAGTTCCGATCGAGTCCCAGCCTAATAGCTGGGCTTCGATCGGTTACCATGGCAGCCAGGACGCTACTGAAGTCCTGGCTGCCATGGTTAGTTAATCCTTTAGCAGCATTTACTTACCTGCGGGGCTCTCCTCCTTCTGAGAACTCACAGGTCTATGTGGCGCATTGCTGAAGGCATATGCGGCGCATAGACCTGTGAGTTCTCAGAAGGAGGAGAGCCCTGCAGGTAAGTAAATGCTGCTGAGTGAAACTGCCTGCTGCCACCAATGACGGGGGACCCTGTGGCCACTGCCACCAATGATTTTAATACTGGGGGGAGGGGGGGTTAGGGCGCACTGGCCACCAATTATTTTAATACTGGGGAGTGGGGGCGCACTGGCCACCAATTATTTTAATACTGGGGAGGTGGGGGGGAGGGCGCACAGGGCGCTGTGATCAGCGCAATTAACCCGCACCTGAGGGGTTAATTGCGCAGATCACAGCGCCCTGGCGGTATATTCTAACTTCAAGCGTCCCCATCACCATGGGAACGCCTGGTGGTTAGAATATACCATCGGATCTGAGTTAGATCGTGAAAACTCAGATCCGATGGTATATTCTAACCCCCAGGCGTTCCCATGGTGACAGGGACGCTTGTCGGGGAGGAGTATGCCAAAGGGCAATAACTGTACTAATTGGGGGGAAAAAAATGAATATTCTATAAAACGAATATATGTGATATAGTGCTATATATTTGTTTTTTAGAATATTCGTCATTTTTTACCATCTAAACTCTTGATTCCTCCCTGCTTCTTGCTTGTGGGCCAATGAGTCATTGGCCCACAAGCATTTTAAGCAGGAAGGAATCATGTGTTCAGATGGAGAAAATGCCGAATATTGGATATAACGAATATATAGCACTATACTCGCAATATTCACGAATTATCGGAGTTGCGATATTCGCGATTAATATTCGCTATGCGAATATTCGCGCTCAACACTACAGACTACAAGGACACATGGGGTGTTTCCTGAATGGGAAGAAAATGGGTAACACATACCGGTGTGCATTTTCTCCTTTAACCCCTTGTGAAAGTGAAAAATTAGGGTCTGCTAGTAATTTTCCCAAATGTGTGCTTTGAAATATTTTAACAAGTGTTTCTGCCTTCTGTGAGACACCTGTTTGCTGAAAAGTACCCTTTCCACCACTTAAAATGTTCATACAGGTGTGCTCTTTCAAAAATGCAGTCACTTATTGTGGTTTTCTGGGGACCTTAGGATTTTTTTTTAAATGCGACATGGCACCTAAAATCAATGTCTGCCAATTCACGTCAGCAAAATCCATATTTTGCTGTTTGACTCTAGAGCCCTGCTGTGCATCCATACATAATTTTTTGACCACATATGGGGTGTTTCCATATTTGGGGGGAAATGGGGAACAAAATGTAGGGTGCATTTTGTCCTGTTACCCTTTGGGAAATTGAAAAATGTGGGTGTAAAGCAACTTTTTTATGAAAAAAATGCAATTTTTCATTTTCACTGCCAAGTGTTTCCTAATTCTAGAAAACACCTTTGAGGTCAAAGTGCTCACTACACACCTTGAAAGATTCCTTGAGGGATGTAGTTTCCAAAATGGGGTCACTTTTTGGGGGTTTCCACTGTAGGGCCACCTCAGGGTGTCTTCATATGCGACATAGCTCCCAATCACCATTCCAGCTAAATCCGCTCTCCTAAAGCCATATGGTGCTCCTTCCACTCTGAAGCCTGCTGTGCGCCCATACATCATTTTTCGAGCACATATGGGGTGTTGCCTTTTGTCCTGTTATCCTTTGGGAAAGTGAAAAAGGTGGGTGTAACAGCAGTCAGTGTACCGTTGGCTATCACATGAAAGTTGTTATGATCCTCCAAGGTCATGCCTCACCAGACCATCATTGACCAAACCATTCGTGCTAGATGATGTTGTTCATCATGGTGTCTCCAGATTACTTAACGCCTGTCACATGTGCTCAGTGTGAATCTGCTCTCATTGGCCAATAGCAGATCTGTCATTTCTGGTGTTCTCTAGTACACGCCAAAAGAACTGCATGGTGCTGGACTGTGAACACAAGTTCAACAACAGGACGTTGGGCTATCATGTCACTCTCATGGAGTCTGTTTCTGACAGTTTAATCAGAAACATGCAGACCAGTAGTCTGCTAGAGGAGATTTTGTAGTGCCATGGCAGTTCTCTTCCTGTTTCTTCCCACACAAGGATACTATTCCTGATGGTGGGTTGACGCTCCTCTATGGCCCTGTTCAGCACTCTTCATGTACCTTAACAACCTGTATCCCAGTATCAGCTTCATGTTCTTTAGACTGTATTGGGAGATATAGCAAACTCTCTCATGATGGCACATATGGCCATCCTGGAGGAGCAGGACTACCTGTGCAACCTGATTAGGTTGCAGGTACTGCCTCATGCTTCCCTTTTTGGGGGTTGTCTGTTGTCTTGCTGTTCCCTCTCTTATATGTTTTTTTTTTTTTCTGGGAAAGTTGGGTAACAGCAAATATGACAAGTATTATCACAGACATTGGGTTTGTTAACACATACTACATCCTCCATTCCCATATCTTCTCAGAAGTAGGTAGGTTTGTTATTCTGATGTTTTTCAATATCTTGTGGAGACTTTAATTTCATTTAGAACAGCAGAATAGAAATTTAGACTGTCCAATACCTTCTATTTGTGGTTTAAGAGGACTGCTTCTTAAATGGGTTGTCTCTGCTGGAAACTACATAGAACAACTATGATAGGTAAAGAAAAACAGCAGCAACTATTCACTTTTTCTGTAGAGCCACCACAGGAGAAATGGCTGCCCATGTACAAGATGAGCCTGCTGGGTCCTCCAGAGCAAGAAAGGCTTTTGGTAGCTGCTCATTGTTCTAGATAATGGATGAAGTAGTGGATGTTAAACTGTCCTCGACAATAGAGAATATAGGAGATGATATAACTCCTCACTAGTCTACTTCCCTAATCTTGAGGCATGCAGTAAGTAATTCAGCTTTACACTGTACCATATCTATGGTAGATACACTTGTTCTAATTGTTCTGCAGTGTAGGAGAAGTTAACGTGAGTTCATTATTGCAACTTTTAGTGAGCGCTCTGTTGCTAGGTGAATACAGAAATATTCTAATGTTGTATGGTACCGCCAGCTGTGTTGATGAGCAGTAACAGTTTTGCAGCCCACTGCTGGTATCTTGTGTTACTAATACATTCAGTGGTCACATGTCCTTTCAGTCGAGTATTATATACTGTAGCAATGTAATCCTGGACTTGCAGGTTGCTTACCATGGAAAATTGAAGCTTGTTTAGAGATCCCATTGACATCTAGTGAGAACTATTAGTATGACACAAATAGCAGAAAGACAGAGATTTTTTTTCCCTGAAAAAGCATATTAGTACTTGTAGAGTAAGGAATCAAAATGCCAGCAGTGGAGTAACAAGTAAGGCTACTTTCACACGCGTTTTTGCAGGACCCGTCATGGATCAGCAAAAACACTTCCGTCATGATAATACAACCGCCTACATCCGTTATGAACGGATCCGGTTGTATTATATAGCAATTACGTTTTCTATTGTGTCCGAGAAAACGGATCCATCCCCATTGACTTACATTGTGAGTCTTGACGGATCCATTTTGCTCTGCACCACATCGCGGACAGAAAACCGCTGCTTGCAACTTGAATGGGTCTGGATCCATCTGCAGAATCTGCACAGATGTTGCCCATGCATTGGGGACTACAAATTGCAGTCCCCAATGCACGAAACGGCCGAGCAACGGCCGAGTGCATGAGGCCTTACTCCGTGGAGTTGCTGGATTTGATGATTTTGGCAAATGCTTTCATGTAATGAAAACCAACACTTGAGAAAAGTGTCTTTCCTCCACTTATAAAATGTATGTAAAGAAATGTACAGTATTGGAATGGATGTTAAAGGGCTATTCAGTGTCGGAGTGGGGTGCCTTGGGCCCATCAGTAAAATTTATTTTTGGGGTCCACCGTACGGATACATTCAAATATTTCCTGGTTACACAGCAGCAAGAAGATTAAATATGGGGGTCCCTGTAGTGACTTTGAGAAGGTAGGTCCTGGGGAGAAGAGGATACTGGCTAGCTTTCCTCTATACCTAGAAGTCATCTCAGCTCTGATCGTGTCTATAATAATAAACTGGGGAGTTTTTTTTTTTTTTTATCAATCATATATGATAGGCTGGTTGAGGTGCTGTACATTGAATATATGTATGTAGTGCAGTAAGTCTACTGTGTTATGTACCACTTGTGCAGGGGGTGGGAGACTAGAGGCCCACCTTGCTCAGGGGCCCACCGGAGGATTCACCTACACCCCTGTGGGCCAGTCCGAGCCTGGGGCTATTCAAGGATTGACTTATTTTAAAACACTCTCACCGGACATGTGAGGGGAATCATAGATAAATGCCCATATTGTTTTGCATTCTGTCTTAAAAATGCTATTATTTTCCAAAGAGAGCAGAATTAACCTGAACGTTACCCCAATATGATATTTAAAAAGGGACTATTTGCAGCCACAAACAGAACACCTGGGTTTATTTCAGGAAAAATATATATTAGTCTTTTCTGCAGCTATACAGGATGCAGCATGATATGTCAATCTGTGTTTTTAGATGTGGATTACTGGTTACACATTGGATGATAGCCATACAATACTACAAGCCATTTACTGCTGCAACTTCATGGAGAAAATAAAGAATGTAGATATACCCACGAAGGGGAATATTTTCAGGCGATATTATCTGTGACCTTGACCTTCCATGAGTTTGCCGGTACAAGAATTTTATCCTATACAATGCTTTCATAAAGTCTTCAGATTTTTTTCACGTTTGTCCCCCTCATTCACTCAATACCCCATAATGATGAGGTGAAAACAGATTTTTAACATTCTTTGCAAATTTATTTAAAAGGAAAACTAAAATTTTGCATGTACATATCTTCTCAGACCTTTTGTTGTGATACTTGAAATTTAGCTCTGGGGGCTTCCCATTTCTCTTTGAGATGTTTCAGCACCTTGATCGGAGTCCACCTGTGGTAAATTCAGTTGATTGGACATGATTTGGAAAGACACATGCCTGTTTATATAAGATCTCACAGCTGACTATGTGCATCAGAGCAAAAACCAAGCATTGAGGTGGAAACAACTGCTTGTAGACCTGAAAGATAGGATTGTGTAGAGTTACAGATCTGGAGATGGGTACAAAAATGCATTGAAAGTTCCTATAAGCACAGTGGCCACTGATGGTCCCAATCCGACCTGACAGAGCTTGAGAGGATATGCAGAGAAGAATGGCTGAAGACCCCCAAATCCAGTTGTGCAAACCTTGTGGCATCATATCCAAAAAGACTGTGATCGCTGCCAAAGGTGCTTCAACTAAGTCCTGAATAAAGGGTCTGAATACTTAGGTCAATGCAAAATTTTTGTTTTTCCTCTTCAATAAATTATCAGATATTTCAAACATTCTGTTTTAATTTTCACATTATGGGGTTAAATGCAGAATGATGGGGGAAAACCTTTTTTTTATTATAGCACAAAGGCGGCCACATAACAAAATGGGGAAAAAGTGAAATGGTCTGAAGACTTTCCAAATGCACTAGATACGACTGGCACCAAAACTGAGAAAAAAGAAATTAAACCAATTTTAATGAGCACTGCTGCCGTCTAGCTCTGAGGCATAACGGCTGCATTAATAGGACGTGTCACCGAAGATTTTATCTGCCAGTTAAAACTAAATAGCAACACATATTCTTTTTTGTAATCTGTTTTTATTTTCGAATTGCAGATTTATTTATTCTGTTTCCTGAACATGATTATGGGGGCGGCCATCTTGCCTGAGCTGTTCTTAACAGCATTAAGAAAATTGCTTTATGGCAGCCACATGGGCCATAAACATAATGGTCAGAAGGGGACCTCATTTACGTCTATGGGAGAGTTTTCTAGGCATGATCTTTTCCCTGTGCAGAGGTCATTGTACAAGGCGACAAGATAAGCTCTGACAATCACCTACTGTGATAATCTACCCTGTCTTATCTATTCATAGAGGTGATATCATTACAGGCAGGAAAAACAGATAAGCAAGTAACTGTAGTAAAGTGATTTGTACAGACAAAGAAACCTATTATTAGGCTTAGTGGGCAGTGTGAAAACTGCAGGATTTTATGGTTTTTATTTAAGTATAGATATTGACATGGAAAAATAAGCTATCATCAAAAATTCTTTAAAAATATGTTAAATATAAAAAAGTGATTTAAACAATAGGTTGATTTCTGATGACACATTCCCTTTAAAACTAAAATTATGTAGTGTACATTCTATATCAGTGGTGTCCGGCTAGCTACATTGTTAGAGCCACAATAATGGCTAGCCACAGTAAGCCATGGAGTCATGGAGCATTGAAACACATATCAGAGCAAATTTATTTTAGATATACATCCCTACCCCTGCGAAACCACACTCCTCCAAAACCAGCCATGGTTGTAATTCTCAAACGTATGTTCTCCAAAGACCTTGAGACCTGGGGATGCCAATGACCCCTGAATTATTTTAAACTATAGTGTTCACAGGAGACTATCATCAAATTATGGACACATGTGTGATATTCCACAAATATTCCAGATGGAATTGCATAGCCAGAACGGTACTAGCCATACAGAAACAACCAGGGCCAGCCTTAAGTTTTATAACCTCCTGCGAATAATTTATTGTGGCTACGCTTACCTTCTAGTTATAGGAATATAGACACATATACTGTAATAACTTTATATGATATACCATTGTACCCACTTCTCTGATCTCCCAATGGCACTGCACTGCTCTTTGCTACTAGAAACTTTTGAACAACCAGTCAGCATCCCCCCCAAATCTAGCTTTGTGCTTCTGCCAATCTGTGAGTTAAAGGGGTTATCCAATAGTACAAATACCCCCCACAATGCCCAGGCCCCTCCCATAGACAATACTTACCCAGTCCCCGACACCTGCGTCCCTCCAGTTCCCTGCACGGCCACTGCTGCATCTTCCTGTCGCATGGATCAAAACATCTGGCGACTTAAGGAAGATAAAGCGATGGCCTTGCAGGGATCTGGGCGAACGTGGGTGCCGGGGACTGGGTAAGTATCGTCTATAGTAGTCTGGAGCCGCTGGATAGAAACCCACAACCACATGTGAACCACACTGTACCAGCCCAGTTCTGTAATTTTAGCACACATTGTGCTCTATATATATATATATGTATTTTCGCCCATCTGCTTTGTTGAGCTCATGCTGTAGGGATGAAGATTCCTGGGGTGTTCATTCTTTTTTTGATGGCACCATAAGTACATGTTATTATTTAGAGTTAATTGATTGGTTGATTATTTGATTGATTGACTGTTTCATTCATTCATTTGTTACTTTATAGATTTTACAGATCTCTGTCCCGCAAGAACGGAAAATCCTGTGCGTCACACATGTCAAAAGGCTTGTACAAAGGATCAAGTCTGTCCAAAGAAGAGGCTCAAATGCTTATGTGATGGAGAATGTGGGATGAGCTGCGTTGCACGTATGTCTACATTTGGTATCATTAGTCTAGTGGACATAGGTTGTCAGTTTATCCCATGGACACATCCTTTTAGAAAGTTTCCATTCCACATTACAAATTACCAAATATCCATATTTCCAGAATCCTTATCATATTAATGTTTCTGTGACGATCCCATTTCTATAAACTATAACGGGATGCTAGCTGTGCTTCTCCTTGAGGATATAAATAGAGCTCAATTAGCAGAACAGTAGACCTGTCCTAATTTCTTAAGTGTCTATTACAAATATTAATCCAAGCACTGATCTCTGGGGCCATGGCTCTAGCAAAGTATTGTTTGCTTGCTCGTAGTTTAGCCATTTATATGGGGTACATCATAGATCCTTACAGACATCGCTAACAGTTGATAAGTACATATTCAGTTATACCTGCAGTGAAAATTTGCAAGATCAGTGCTTTGGGAATGAATTTAATTACAAACACTATTTTTGGAAATTGGGACATGAGCTAGGTTGTGCTAATTAATCTATATTTGCATATAATGTATTTGTGTACATTTATTTCCTGTTATTTGTGCAGTGCCAAAACCACCACAGAGGCTACCATTCACAAGATCCCTGTTGATCTTTCAATATAAATGCTCTTCTAGACCCTAGAGCCAATTTCATAGGAAACTATCAGAAGGTTTTTGGAGTTTGGGAGGACATTGTAGAACTCCCTAACAAACATGAGGAGAACCTGCAACGTTCATTGAGTTGTTGCTCTTGGTAGGATTCCAATCAAGGACTCAGAGCTGCCGTGTAACCCACTGAACCAACATACTGCCCGAAAAACTGCTGGATAACTTTTTAAGCTGGGTTTTTCATGGCATTTTTGCTGTATTGTTTGTGACAAAATAACAGCACATCCAGATCTTATCTTTAAACCCTTAGTGACCAGCATACACCTTTTTATGGTGGTCTCTAAGGGGCCTTAGGCTGGGCCACCACCTTTTTACCACTCCCTGCTCTAATGGTTCAGATTGTCAGAAGCGCTGATCCCAGCCGTTTAACCCCTTGTGGTCAATACCAACCACAGCATCTAAGTGGTTACAGGGAGAGTGGACTTCCTCTGTCACCCATCGACCACCTACAAATAAAATTCTGAGGTGACAATATCTGTACAGAGAAGCCTGGGAGTAAATGAAGGTCCCACACTGACAGTATAATGCATTTAAATAGCATAAGCTAACATAGTAACATAGTTTATAAGGCCGAAAAAAGACATCTGCCCATCCAGTTCAGCCTGTTATCCTGTAAGTTAGTTGATCCAGAGGAAGGCAAAAAAAAAAGTGAGGTAGAAGCCAATTTTCCCCACTTAAGGGAAAAAAAATACTTTCCGGACTCCAATCAGGTAATCAGAATAACTCCCGGGATCAATAACCCCTCTCTAGTAGCTATAGCCTGTAATATTATTACACTCCAGAAATACATCCAGGCCCCTCTTGAATTCCTTTATTGTACTCACCATCACCACCTCCTCAGGCAGAGAGTTCCATAGTCTCACCGCTCTTACTGTAAAGAATCCTCTTCTATGTTTGTTCACCACTGATGAAGAAGGCAGCTCAGACCTTCGAAACGTGTATGGTGACTCCCCCACAAACCCGCTAAACATACCATCCTGGAAGCGCTTCCATTTAATCGACTCTACCCGACTATTGGATGGAAAAGACCGCTTTACAACGTTCACGAACCAAACGCATTGAAGACACGTGAGACGCCATACAAGTGACGTTACACCCACGTGGGACGACGAAGAACCCGAACGGCCATCACAGAATACAGAGCGCAGTAAGGACGCTCCAGCAGTCGGGACACACGTACCTTACAAAGAAGGTAAACCACAGTCAGGGTGCAGCCCTTCTCACCGTGTGGGACGCCACACCAGGTGCAGCACCCGACTGGTACATCACCACCCTCTTTTTTCTTTTTCATTTTTTATTACTACCACTAATAGTGTCCGGCCAGCAATCCCTGACAGGCAAGCACTGCATATATTTTGCCTTACCAAGATTTTATAGATTTTATATATAAACATTTTTTACTGCGTCTCCACTCATCTACGAACTGTTCACAAGGGACATCTACCTACTAGAGTACCAACGAACTATTGAAGGTGGTAATTACCGCTATACGACCACCGCATTGTTCCATTTGCACTCCCACTCTTGCATTGTACACATTTTTTATTATTATTATTAGTCTTTTAATATTTCCTCTTTCATTATTTCCTATTTTTTTCTTTAAATTTTTACGAAAGTGGTTATTATTACCAATCATTGCTGAATATTACCCTCTAAACCCAACCCTTTCCTATATTATCGATATAGATAATCAATAAATGCATATTTTTATCCACCAATCTGTCTACATTGCTCTTTAAGCGTTACCACCAGGTGTAGAGTGCCGGTTTTCATTATACATCTTCTATGTTTGTGTACAAACCTTCTTTCCTCTAGACGCAGAGGGTGTCTCCTTGTCACAGTCCTGGGGATAAATAGATGATGGGAGAGTTCTCTGTACTGACCCCTGATATATTTATACATAGTTATTAGATCGCCCCTCAGTAATCTTTTTTCTAAAGTGAATAACCCTAATTTTCATAATCTTTCAGGGTACTGTAGTCCCCCCATTCCAGTTATTACTTTAGTTGCCCTCCTCTGAACCCTCTTCATGTGTGGTCTGACTAGTGATTTGTAAAGTGGTAGGACTATGTTCTCATCACGGGCATCTGTGCCCCTTTTGATGCAACCCATTATCTTATTGGCCTTGGCAGCAGCTGCATGACACTGGTTTCTACAGCTTAGTTTGCTGTTTACTAAAATTCCTAGGTCCTTTTCCATGTCAGTGTTACCGAGTGTTTTACCATTTAGCATGAACGGGGGACTTGCATTATTCCTTCCCATGTGCATAACCTTACATTTGTCAGTGTTAAACCTCATCTGCCACTTCTCTGCCCAAGCCTCCAATCTATCCAGATCCATCTGTAGTAGTATACTGTTCTCTTCCGTGTCAATTACTTTACACAGTTTAGTGTCATCTGCGAAAAATGCTACTTTACTATGCAAGCCTTCTACAAGATCATTAATAAATATATTGAAGAGAATAGGGCCCAATACTGCCCTAGTGACAATACCCAATCTAAGTGTGTACCATTAATAACCACCATCTGATTTCTATCACTGAGCCAGTTACTTAACCACATATAGACATTTTCTCCCAGTCCAAGCATTCTCATTTTATATTCTAACCTTTCATGCTTTGGAGAAGTCCAGATATACGACATCCATTAATTTGCCACTGTCAATTCTAGAACTTACCTCCTCATAGAAACGGATTAAATTAGTTTGACATGACAGAACCCTCATGAAGCCATGCTGATATGGCGTTATTTGCTTATTTTCATTGAGGCACTCAAAGATAGCATCTCTTAAAAAATCTTCAAACAGTTTACCCACGACAGATGTTAAACTTACTGGCCTATAGTTTCCGGGCTCTGTTTTTGGACCCTTTTTTAATATTGGCACCACATTTGCCATGCGCCAATCCTGTGGAACATTCCCTCTCAGTATCGAGTCCTTAAATATCAGAAATAAGGGTATTGCTATAACATTACTTAATTCTCTTAGGATACAGGGGTGTATGCCATCCGGTCCTGGCGATTTGTCTATTTTAATCTTTTTAAGACGCCGCTGTACTTCTTCCTGGGTCAGACTTGACACTTTTAATGGGGAATTTACTTTTACATTCTGCATTTCATCTGACAGTTTATTTTCCTCAGTGAATACAGTGGAGAAAAAAATATTTAACAGTTTTTCTTTCTCCTCGTCGCTCTCTGCATCTCCCCCCTCATCGCTCTGTAGAGGGCCGACACCTTCAGATTTATACTTTTTACCATTTATATAATTGAGGAACATTTTAGAGTTAGTTTTGCTCTCTTTGGCAATTAATCTCTCGGTCTCCAGTTTGGCTGCTTTTATTTGTTTTTTACATATTCTATTTTTTTCCTTATAGTTTTTCAGTGTTACCCTCCTGTTTTAGTGATTTAAATGCTTTCTTTTTGTCATTTATTGCTTTCTTTACAGTTCTATTTATCCACATAGTTTTTTTCTTGTTCCTTAACCTTTTATTCCCATACAGTATGTACCTCACAATTAGATTTTAGGATGCTTTTAAAAATATCCCATTTTGTGGCTGTATTTTTATTTTTAAGGACTTTGTCCCAGTTAGTTAGGCCTATGGCCTCTCTTAGTTGGCTAAATTTAGCTTTTTTGAAGTTTGGTATGTTTGTTCCTCCCTGAAGAAACACTTCACAATTGAAAGGTTATTACTTTATGGTCACTATTTCCCAGGTGTCCCCCAACCTGCACATCTGTTGTTCTGTCAGGTCTATTGGTTAATACCAAGTCCAGTATGGCTGTCCCTCTAGTTGGGTCCTGAACCACTTGGAAAAGGTAATTGTCTTTGGTTATGCCAAGAACCTTTTTCCTTTATGAGATATACAGGTTTTAGTTTCCCAGTCTATATATGGGTAGTTGAAGTTCCCTATAATAATGACCTCATTATGATCTGTCGCCTCATCTATCTCGTTTAGTAGCAGATTTTATGTGCACTCTGGTATATTAGGCGGTTTATAATAAACTCCTATTAGTATTTTATTATTGTTTTTGCTTCCATGTATTTCTACCCACAGTGACTCCACATGTTCATGTCCCTCAATTATATCTTCCCGGAGTGTGGGCTTTAGACAGGACTTTACATAAAGGCAGACCCCTCCCCTCTCCAGCCATGTCTCAGTTATTCCCACTATGTCATAGTCCTCCTCACACATCACTAATTCCAGTTCACAAATTTTATTAGTCAGGCTTCTGGCATTAGTATACATACAATTAAGAGGTTTATGTATATTTTTTACCCTACACCTTTTCTTCTGAACTGTTGTAGTCCCTCCTTCCATTCCTCCCCCAGTCCCATTACCTCGCCCCTGGTCTCTATCTGCACTATCTTCCCATCCTATAACTTTATTACCCTCCCCCCCAGTCCCTAGTTTAAACACTCCTCCAACCTTCTAGCCATCTTCTCCCCCGAACACAGCTGCCCCTTCCCCATTGAGGTGCAGCCCATCCCTACGATAGAGCCTGTAGCCAACAGAAAAGTCATCCCAGTTATCCAGAAACCCAAACCCTTCCTTCATACACCAGTTCTTGAGCCACTTGTTAGCCTCCCTAATCTCCAGCTGCCTTTCTTGTGTGGCTCGTGGTACAGGTAGTATTTCGAAAAAAACACTACCTTTGAGGTCCTTGCCCTAAGCTTGTGACCTAAATCCCTAAAATCATTTTTAAGGACACTACACCTACCTCTAACTTTGTTATTGGTTTCGATATGGACCATGAATGCTGGATCTTCTCCAGCCCCTCCCAGTAATCTGTCAACTCGATGTGATGAACTCGAGCGCCAGGAAGACAACACACTGTTCGACGATCCTGGTCTTTGTGACAGATCGCCCTATCTTTACCCCTAATAATTAAGTCTCCCTCTACTAGCACCTGTCTGGCCTGCCCTGCTCTCCTGGTCCCCTGCTTACTGGAACTTATTTTCCCCTGACTGGCAGAGGAAGGGTCCGGCTGCAGCAGTGCTCTCCCTGAACTGACATTCCCCTCATCTGCCAACCTTGCAAACTTGTGTCAGATCAGGGCTAGCCTACCTAGCACTCTTCCCTCTACCCTGATTTCTAACTGTTATCCAGCTAGCTACTTCACTTTCCTGAGCTTCCTTGCTAACACTCTCGCCCACATCTACCCCATAGAGTGCTTGCTCAGTGAGCAGCAAACTCTTTTCCAAATTGTCAACACTTCTCAGTGTTGAAACTCGCCCGGGCAATTTGCTCACATTTTCTACAAAGATATGCCTCCTCAAACAGCTTTTCCAACACAGCCACTCAGCAATGCACGCAAATAATTTAGCTCTCACAGATACTCCCTCACGTAATCTAAAGTAACACACTTAAGCCTCTTGCACACTACCTTGTTCTGGCCGTGGCTGTGCTGCAGACCACAAATTGTGGTCCGCAATGCACGGGACCAACCGTGGGGCAGCCGCATGCGGATCGCGGACCTGTTCACTTGAATGGGGTCTGTGATCCGTCCGTTCAGCAAAAAGATAGAACAAGTGCTTCCATGGGGTTCCGTTCCGTGCTTCCGTTCCGATCTGCTGCATCTCCGGATTTGCGGACCCATTCAAGTGAATGGGGCCGCATCCGTGATGCAGAATGAACATAGCCGATGCCCCGTGTACTGTGGACTCGCCGTAAGCGAGCCGCAATACGGCCACGGCGGAACAATGGCCATGTGCAAGTGGCCTTAATAGCAAAAAGACACACTTGATCTCAAACTCGCGATCGGTTACCATGGCAGCCAAGGAGCTCCTCCTACTGGTAAGTGAAAGGTCTGTGCGGCACATTGCTTATAGCACAGACCTGTCACTTACGAGTTGGAGGAGCGCCCGGCCGGTCACAGACATCGCAGCTTGCAGGTAAGTATAATGCTTCTAAAAATTGCTAAGTAACCATGGCAACCAGGACTGCAGTAGCATCCTGGTTGCCATGGTTACCGATCGGAGCCCCAGCGATTAAACTGGGACTCCGATCGGTACTCTCCGCTGCCACCAATGATGGGGGAGGTGATTTTAATTAGGGGGGGGGAAGAGGGGAGGCCGCACTGGTCACATTTAATACTGGGAATCCGCACTGGCCACCAATGAATATAGAGGGAGGGGGGCCGCACTGGTCACATTTAATACTGGGGAGGGAGGGAGGGGGGGCCGCACTGGCCACAATGAGTTAAATACAGGGGGGGGAGGGGGGGTCTGCCCCCTGCTGCCTGGCAGCACCTGCCAGGCAGCAGGGGGCAGTCATGTACACAGTTCTCAGTATATTCTAACTTGAAGGGTCCCCATCACCATGGGAACGCCTCTGTGTTAGAATATACTGTCGGATCTGAGTTTCACGATCTAACTCAAATCCGATGGTATATTCTAACCTGATGGGGACGCTTCAAGTTAAAATATACCATCGGATTGGAGAAAACTCCGATCTGATGGTATATTAATAGGGGACTCCTGACTTTACATTGAAAGTCAATGGGGGACGGATCCGTTTGAAATTGCACCATATTGTGTCAACATCAAACGGATCCGTCCCCATTGACTTGCATTGTAAGTCTGGACGGATCCGTTTGGCTCCGCAGGGCCAAGCGGACACCAAAACGCTGCAAGCTGCGTTCGGGTGTCCGCCTGCTGAGCGGAACGGAGGCCAAACGGTGCCAAACTGATGCATTCTGAGCGGATCCGCATCAGAATGCATTGGGGCTGTACGGATCCGTTCGGGGCCGCTTGTAAGAGCCTTCAAACGGAGCTCACAAGCGGAACCCCCGAACGCAAGTGTGAAAGTAGCCTTAGAAGGGTTTTCTGATCGTTGAGGGTCCAACACCCCAGACCCCTGCTGATCCGCTGTTTCAGAAGGCAGCAGCGTAGCTTACCAAGCACAGTGCCGTACATTGTATTGTGGCTGTGCTTGCTATTGCAGCCCAGCCCTATTTATTTCAATGGGGCTGAGCTGCTCATAGGCCATGTGACAGATGAACGTGTCATCACTTGGCCTAGGAAAATCTTAGAGAAGGCTACGGTGCTCACAGAAACACCGATGCCTTCCTAAAGAGCTGATCAGCGGAGGTTTCAGGTGTCGGACTCCCATCGATCAGATGCTGATGACCTATACTCAGGATAGGTCATCAGTATAAAAATCTCAGAAAACCCCTTTAAACCTCCTTTATGCTTTGAAAAGGCTTTAAAGAATTACAATTCTAAATAACTAAATAAGGTATTTTTGCGAAACAACAGTTGCATAGCACTCTTCTCTACAATTATTTACAGTAATAATTCACACCGAGCAATGACCAAGTCTACTGCTTCTATAATGAAATGCTAGCATCCTGAAGGCAGCAATACATCTCTTCACTGTGAAATAGGACTAATAATATGAATACAATAAGATGGGACATTTTAATACCAGGGGATCCACACTGTAAAATGAAAGCCCAGTAAAGCGTTTATCACAGAGAAACATCATCCTGGCTCATTGGCACACATGTTGCAGAGGAGGGCATTGCGGAAACCCAGATGCTCTGCCTGTTAAATGACTTTTATCACCAAAGGGAAGGTGACCAGATGGTGCTGTTTCCTCTAATATCATCATATACATATGACTTATTAAAGGTGCAAGCTGTCATAAAAAAACTATTTTCACACACAGACGCATGAATATTGTTTAATGGACGCAAATTTCAAAGAAAAACATACATTTCAAGTGTATCAAAGTCTCTGCCTGCTAGTGAAATTTTATGTGATGGCTCAATAATTTCTCTCAGCATTGAAAACCATCTTGATCACATGTCTATTCATTTACTAATCTGTTGTAAATGTAGGATCACATTTCATTGAATTCTGTATATAACAATTCCTGATACGATGATGGACACATCATTGATGCCTTCTTATGCGGCACAAGGGTCTTTGGGCCCCCTCAGGCTCCTGGGCCTGGTAGCAACTGCTATCTCTGCACCCCCCTATAGCTACGCCAGGGGAATGGGGCTATGTCAGTATTAGTTTTGTATTTTTTAAACTACAGGAACTTCACTGCATAACGGAAATGGGACGGATCCGTTTTGCAGCCCATAAACTTCTATTATGACGGAATGAATAACGGAATGCCTCTAATGCCTCTAAAGGCATTCCGTTATGCATTCCATCATAGAAGGGAATCCATAACGCAATTCACCTTTTACCACCAAATGAAGCGGTGAACGAATTTCAAAATATGAAATTCGCTCATCTCTACTGGCTACCATACATTATGCCCCCCCCCCCCCACACACCACAATCCTGGGAGTAGGACCGGTGTGATGTTTCCTTGTAAAGGCCTCTTCATGACATTGCCCACTGGGTCTCCAGACCAATCTCTCTATCATTGTATCCAAGACAAAAGCAGAACTCATTGCGTCCATTTCAGCCTCCATTGCCATCTTGCTGTGCACCATTAAAGCCTTTGCGAGTAGTAGCATAAGGTCAATGAAACACATGTAGCTACAGTAAATGTCTGGCTTGTAGCCCAACGTCATGTAGTGCCATCTCAGCCTAGGTGCATAGTGGTCTGGCAGAGTGAAAAACCAAGGTCCCTCATTTCAAGGATTCTGGCCTTTTCAGTTTGTGACAAGTGGAGATAACTGGCACGTTGACAAACAGGAGGCATTGAACAGTCATCTCATATGACATCCGATTATTATTATATTTTCAATCTAGCTTTTATGCCCATTTTACGTGCCATAGATGGGAGCTAGGTGCTTGAATATTTGACCATCTGCAGATCTTCGTGACACTTTCTACTTCCTCGATTTGAATAACTTTGTCTTGGTGCTGCATTTTCAATGTTGAGGAGTGTATAAAAAATATAGACAAACAAAATAATAAATAACTCCCCCTCCCCCCCAGAAAGCAATATAGTATAAAATACATTTTCTTCCAGAAGTATTACATAAAAAAAAAAAACTGAATTACACTCATTAGGTATTCAAATGAAGTAACCTGAACAGGCTCAACAGGCTAAAAAATAACTAGTGAAAAATAGAAAAAATCACTCATTCTCTAAATATGGCAAAAAAAAAAACAGTTCTTTCTGCATAAAACAAGTCCTTATGTCACACAAAAAAAAGTTATGGCTGCCAAAATGCAGAGAGGCAAAAACAAAAATATGAAGTTGGTCATTCAAGACTATTGAAACCTTTGGGGACAGTTTTTTGTATCATTGCCTTTTACTTCTTTTGGGCTAAAAATCATATTTTAATTCACCTTTATAAAAAAAATAGTCAACCGTTTTTCCTCTACAGCTTTCAGTTTCAGTGCATTTGCAGACTACTGCATTCTGCTTCACACTGAATCCATCAAAGAGCTGTGCTGATAGCTCTATCTGTAATTTCCTATAAGCCCATAAACCAATTTGATAAAAATTTAGGTATAATGGATGTTTATGAGCTGTCAGGATTTACTAAAAGCAGAATGTACTTGAAAGCTGAAGAGAAAAACCTGTGGAAAAATTTTAATAAAAACCAATTGAAAATAAACTATTTTTAGCTCCAAATTTGTTAAATTAGTTAAATGTAAAAAGAATCTCCCCAAAGATGTCCATAGCTTTTAAGGTCATTTCAGAAGGGACGGACTGGGAATTTAAAGTGGCCCTGGAAAAAAAAATAAAAGTGGCCCCATGTAGTCAGGTACAAATTAAGAGAAGGTGAGTCAACACAAGTAGGTGGGATCAACAATAATACCATAGTGCAAAATACCATCTCAGCAGAACCAAATAACATATTGTAGCACAATATACTGCCCCAAAAGCTGACCCTCTATTGCCTCGTTTCCACTGAGAGGATCGGTTCGGGTCGGCACAGTTTGGAAGATTTTTAATGGTCCGGTCTATTTAGGTGAGCGTTTCCACTGCAATTCGGGCCGCCGGGTCCATACGTGGTTTAGAAAAAAATGTGTAGCGTGACGTCACACTAGTGCAACAACTGGAGGTCATCAAGCAGCTCGTGTTTTATGTTGCTCTTACGTTTGACGTTATTTCGGCCGCCAATCAGGAGAATGTATTGTGTGACGCAAGTAGCTCCGCCCTAACCGAACCGTTCCATTTTTCTATGGCCCTACATCTGAAGCAGGACCCTGAATGGTGCGGTACGGTTCGCTTGTATGGATCGCTTACATAGTGGAAACACCCAAAATAGCGTACCGTACCGTACCGACCCGATCCGCTCAGTGGAAACGAGGCATATGATGGCCATCAATAGCTACCATCTTCTATCTTCCTCCTCCAGTTGTCTATGGAGCAGGAGGCTTAGGAGGTGAGATGTTGGCCACAGCAGTTGAATTCAGGGCATGTGGCTGGGTAAATGAGTACCTGATTCTCACAGAGTTAATTACTGTTCGGAGCTCATTATGTACCAGGTCAGCAGCAGAGAGGAGGACTTGGGTGGCCCCCTGGGGCATCGGCCCACCGGGGAACTTCCCTGTAGGGTCTATAGCCAATCCACCCCTGTCTTTCAGGCCTGGTGATTATGGGATTATGGCTAGCACTATGCATGATGCACAGAAAGTGAAACACTAAAGAGTTCAATAATAAATCCAGCCCTGCTTCATCTGTGACCACGATGGCAGAAACTATACGAGGTTACACAGTTTATTGTTGTTTTGCGCCATGTCGTTATCTTTGTATTAACTGTACATTCACTGTGTGTAATGGTGGAATTACATTGGACTCTATGTTAAAGCCCGCAGCAGCTGCCCGTGGCCTGTAACCCTCGAGAATGCTAACATATCTCTGAAGCAGGAAACATGGAACTTTGGAGATCAGATGTTAGTGCGCTGCCAACCGGGATTCAAAATGGCCAATGGACAGGAGGTGGCACAAAGTCGTTGTCAAGGAGACAAGAAGTGGAGTGTGACAGCACCCTGTGATGGTAATAGCAAAGTGACATGATTCATTTTCATTTTAGCACTGTAATTCATAAGAATGCTGCTCACATGTGGAGTCTCTGCAATCTTCCCTATTGCATTTTTAAAGACATCACCAGTGGGAATGCCAGAAGACGGAGCGGGGTACAGCTGTTATCCTAGCTCTGCCAGCCAGCCAGCTCAGTGATTCCCATGCACACTGTAAATGGCTGCAGCTTCATATGCTGACTAGTGCCTTTAGAAATGAACATTTCACAGGACTACAAAGGGGAGCATCCACCATGTAAGACAGGAGCAGGCAGAAGGCCTATAGCTGTGGTCGTGCTGCTAGGGAAAGCCTCCTCATAAAGACATAGGCTAGCACATTACAGGTGTCGAGCCGGGACTTGTGGCCGTAATATGAGTGCACAAAGGCAGCATTATTATACTTGTGTGACACTGGCCTATATCTGCAAAATGTCCATTCCTGTGCTATTGGTCTCCAAACGTCAAGGGGTATAAAGCATATAATACATGTACCTCAACATGGTTGGCATATACAGTTTTAGAGAGATTTCCCTCTGGGCAGACAGTCTGAGATTTTTACACTTATTTACTCGGGAACGGGAACTGGAATACCTCCTGTAGTACTCTGGTCTCTATTATGATGCCCCATGTAGTGCTCCAGCCTGCATTATAATGCCCCCCTCATAGTGCTAGTATATATAATGTTCTCACCCCTTGTAGTCCACCTGTATTATAATGCCCCCTTATAGTAGAATGGCCACCTGTAGTCCCTCCATAGTATAATGCCCTCTGTAGTGGCAGTATATATTATGCGTTCCCCCTGTAGTCTCCCCATAGTATAATGCTACTTGTAGTGGCAGTACTGTATATACAGTACAGTATATATTGCTGTGCCTCCTGTAGTCCCTCCATAGTATAATGCACTCTGTTGTGGCAGTATATATAATGCTCTCTAGCCTCGAGCCTCCCATAGAATAATGTCCCCTGTAATGGCAGTTTATATATAATGCACTTCCCCCTGTAGTTCCCCCATAGCATAATGCCCCCTGTGGTGGTACTATATACAGTATATATAATTCACTTCCCCCCTATAGTTCTCACATAATGTAATGTTCACGTGTAGTGGTTGTAAGTATAGAATGCTCTCGCCCCATAGACCCCTTGAACTAAAATACCCCCTTCTAGTGATAGTATACATAATGCACTCCCCTCTGTAGTCCTCTTGTAGTATGATTCCACCACCTGTATATACCCCCCCCCCCTCCAAGTAGTGCCAACACATATATATGTTTTTTTTTTAAATACCTGTGTAGAGTTGCAAGCTCCTATGCAGGCCTTGGAGTTGGACATCACCATGACCTCCTGCACCGTGCTGTTCTACTGCGTAAAAGGCTTGGGGCCTTGAGGTCTCCCATATGCCGCCATGCATTGCCGTTCCCCTCTGAAGCAGGTTAGCCGCCACCTGATGGCAGAAACGGCCCTGCATAGAAACCTGTCAATTGTTGTGTGGGGGTGGCGTAATCAGGACTTTTATTGTCAATTACTTTAGGACTCTTACACTCTCTCTGAGAAGCCCTTTCAGGATTCTCTTTGCTTTTTACTCCTGCCCCAAATCACATTAACCTATATATCACAGAGCTCAGATTATTTCCTGCTCTCAGAAAGGGCTGCAAAAATCGGTGGTGGTCCGGCTTGCACACTATACAGGGAGTGCAAAATTATTAGGCAAGTTGTATTTTTGAGGATTAATTTTATTATTGAACAACAACCATGTTCTCAATGAACCCAAAAAACTCATTAATATCAAAGCTGAATATTTTTGGAAGTAGTTTTTAGTTTGTTTTTAGTTTTAGCTATTTTAGGGGGATATCTGTGTGTGCAGGTGACTATTACTGTGCATAATTATTAGGCAACTTAACAAAAAACAAATATATACCCATTTCAATGATTTATTTTTACCAGTGAAACCAATATAACATCTCAACATTCACAAATATACACTTCTGACATTCAAAAACAAAACAAAAACAAATCAGTGACCAATATAGCCACCTTTCTTTGCAAGGACACTCAAAAGCCTGCCATCCATGGATTCTGTCAGTGTTTTGATCTGTTCACCATCAACATTGCGTGCAACAGCAACCACAGCCTCCCAGACACTGTTCAGAGAGGTGTACTGTTTTCCCTCCTTGCAAATCTCACATTTGATGATGGACCACAGGTTCTCAATGGAGTTCAGATCAGGTGAACAAGGAGGCCATGTCATTAGATTTTCTTCTTTTATACCCTTTCTTGCCAGCCACGCTGTGGAGTACTTGGACGCGTGTGATGGAGCATTGTCCTGCATGAAAATCATGTTTTTCTTGAAGGATGCAGACTTCTTCCTGTACCACTGCTTGAAGAAGGTGTCTTCCAGAAACTGGCAGTAGGACTGGGAGTTGAGCTTGACTCCATCCTCAACCCGAAAAGGCCCCACAAGCTCATCTTTGATGATACCAGCCCAAACCAGTACTCCACCTCCACCTTGCTGGCGTCTGAGTCGGACTGGAGCTCTCTGCCCTTTACCAATCCAGCCACGGGCCCATCCATCTGGCCCATCAAGACTCACTCTCATTTCATCAGTCCATAAAACCTTAGAAAAATCAGTCTTGAGATATTTCTTGGCCCAGTCTTGACGTTTCAGCTTGTGTGTCTTGTTCAGTGGTGGTCGTCTTTCAGCCTTTCTTACCTTGGCCATGTCTCTGAGTATTGCACACCTTGTGCTTTTGGGCACTCCAGTGATGTTGCAGCTCTGAAATATGGCCAAACTGGTGGCAAGTGGCATCTTGGCAGCTGCACGCTTGACTTTTCTCAGTTCATGGGCAGTTATTTTGCGCCTTGGTTTTTCCACACGCTTCTTGCGACCCTGTTGACTATTTTGAATGAAACGATTGATTGTTCGATGATCACGCTTCAGGAGCTTTGCAATTTTAAGAGTGCTGCATCCCTCTGCAAGATATCTCACTATTTTTGACTTTTCTGAGCCTGTCAAGTCCTTCTTTTGACCCATTTTGCCAAAGGAAAGGAAGTTGCCTAATAATTATGCACACCTAATATAGGGTGTTGATGTCATTAGACCACACCCCTTCTCATTACAGAGATGCACATCACCTAATATGCTTAATTGGTAGTAGGCTTTCAAGCCTATACAGCTTGGAGTAAGACAACATGCATAAAGTGGATGATGTGGTCAAAATACTCATTTGCCTAATAATTCTGCACGCAGTGTATGAGAAAGCTTCAGCCTCTCTGGTGGCCGGGACCATAGGAGCGCATATAGGCTGGTGCTTTTTCCTGTATATAGCGCAAGCACGACCGCCACTGATGGATTGCAGTATGGTCTGTAACCGTGGAAACGAGCAGTGCATAATGTGACGGAAAAATGATTCCTGCCAGCAAAGGAAGCAATATGGACAATCACAATACATTAGGAAGTGCCTTGTATTAGGGTACTTTCACACTAGCGTTTTTCTTTTCCGGCGCTGAGTTCCGTCCTAGGGGCTCAAATCAGGAAAATAACTGATCAGTTTTATCCCCATGCATTCTGAATGGAGAGTCAGTCCTTCAGGATGCATCAGGATGTCTTCAGTTCAGTCTTTTTGACTGATCAGGCTTTTCAGAAAAACGTAGCATGCAGTATTTTTACCTCCGGCCAAAAAGCCTGGACACTTTGACTGAACGCCGGATCAGGCCTTTTTCCCATTGACTTGCATTAACGCCGGATCTGGCACTGTGTGTTCAGTCAAAACGGATCCGGCTTTTGCATGTTAAACCCGAAAAATGTGAAAAAAAAGTTAAAGTCCATAAATGGCGGATCCGTTTTTTCCAATGCATTTTTTCATTGTGATCAAAATCCTGATCAGGATTCAAATGTAATCCGTTTTCACACTTTTTTCCGGATCCGGCGGGCAGTTCCGGTGTCGGAATTGAACGCCGGATTAAAACAACGCTAGTGTGAAAGTAGCCTTAACTTTCTCTACATGATAAATGCCACTTACTGAAGTGAGACAACCCCTTTAAAGAATCCTTTAAAGGACCATAACTTTCAGCCTCTTACGGAAACCAAGAAAAAGTGAAAGATAAGATAAAATCCCCCCCCCCTTCCATGATAAGCCCTTTTAGGCCCCATTCACACGACTGTATTTTTGGTCAACATCCTATCTGCATTTTTTGCGGATAAGATACAGACCCATTCATTCCTATGGGTTTGCATAAAATGCAGACAGGACACTGCGTGCTGTCCGCATCCGTATGTCCATTCTGCAGCCCTGCAAAAAATATAGAACATGTCCTATTCTTCTCCATTGTGCAAACAAGGATAGGAATTGTTACAATGGATCCGCCAAAAAAATAGATGCAACACGGACGTAATTCGTATTTTTTGAGGAGTGCAAAATACATACGGTCATGTGAATGCACCCTAAGGGGGTAATAGTTAAACCAAATCTTTTAAAAAATCTGACTTGAATAGCCTCTTGCATTGCTTTTAATACAACTCTATATGACAAACTGCAAAGAGCGAGTTTGTAGAACTGCACGCATAGCAACACTGCAGAATTTGTGTCTCAGCCCAAACCAACAGAGTGGCTGTATAATTTGGCAACTTACTTTTGGAAAATACTGTGGCCTTCTGGTGTGGTCAAAAGGTGCACGCACACAGACTGATAACAGCCTTCTGAAAAACGTTTTACAGCATATTCTGTACAGAAATGTTAAAAACACAAATATCTGAGATGCCAGTCTTACCAAAAAGAAGTACCACAGTGTCACTTTCGGGGGCCTTCCATATCTATTACTCTATTACACATTGATTCAGTAGGACAGGTTCCCAATGGTTCACATGCATATTCTAATGTGCCAATATTGGAGGTGCCATATGTACCAGTTCAGGGGGTGTCAGTTTTAATTGCAATTGATGAGACAAAAGCAAGTAATTTCCATGGTCATTAGGGTTATTAAAAAGGGGCTTTCCAGGGCACCAAGAATTAGTGGCAGCAGGGTTAGAATGACTTAAAAAGTGATATTTACCTCCATTGATTAACTACCTCTTCTGTTCTGACGCTAACTGACTCCCCACTGCTCTCTACTTCGACTCCCATCTCGATACCCAAGAAATGCTTTGAGATATCCTCTCAGTCAATCACTGGCTGCAGCAGTGACTCACTTCAGCCACCGATTGGCTGAACAGGAATTTCAAGGCATTTCCTGCATGTCTAGAAGAGATCTGGGAGTAGAGATCAATGGGGACCTGGGCAGCAGCAATAGGGATTCAGTGGAGGTGAGTATAGAAACTCTGAACCTCCAACAGATATTTCCTCAGAAAATACTGTAAGGAAATGTAGTATCTTTCCAGTGGCTCTTCTCCAGGGTCCATATGATGTTCATATACCAACAAATATTAATTCTGATTTATAATGTGATATCAATAGAATTTTTTGTTTCATATATTAAACTGAATAACCCTACGTGTCTTTAAATCTAGCTGTGTCCACTTGTAATGAGCCTCCAAGTATTGAGAATGGATACTTTGTAAAGAATGGACATTTGATAGAAGGAGTACTGGTCAAGTATACATGCAACCCAGGGTAAGCTCAAGTTTAAATTTCTATTATCTGTAGAAATGAGACCATTAAAGTACCCTTTTGGGGTATGCTATCATTGAGTGAGATATGCCAAGATGCATCTGTGGTTGGTTGCAGTCAGGTATGGAAAGTCATAGCCATGTATCACAGTCACTAGCCCATCATTTACAATGTACAACAGCTTAAAAGGACTGATTAGGCTAACTCAAAAACTTCTTGTAGAAAGGTTCCATTTTTCACATTATTAACTTGATATGACACAATGAAATTGGTAAATATATTATAATTCAATATACATAGTTCAAATAGTATTGGACTGGCACTCAAACATATGGGTTCACGCAAAGAACCAATAAAGTAGAGTAGTGCAATTTATTAAAACATAAAAAACATAAAAGCATACATACATGTAATAGTGGGATGGATGAGATAATGGGTGGACTATTATGTATAAAGTCCATAAGAGGTTATTGGAGAAAATGGATAATGTCCCGTACTTATGCAAATAATACCTATTAGGCAAAATCGATAGCAAACAGTCTAATAGTATGATGAGTATGATACTCACTATTTACTGCGCAACTCTGTGGCGTCCCACATGTAAGAGCGCTTACCTCGGTGTCGATTCAATCCAATGCAAACGGCAGAGTGTAGTTGCTTACTGACGTCGTAAAATCGGATCTCCGTAAGATCGCTTCAATTATCGCGAGATGAGCTGTTACTTTTTCTTTCTCTTTCGTATAATACAGACTCTTCAATCGCGGCTAAAAATCACAGTGAAGCTTCGATCTTGTGATCATAGATTGCTATCAGTAGCAATCTATGAAAAATCCACTGAGGAAGAAAAAGGGATCTATTTCGAAACGAGTCTGGGATCGATGGGATATTTATAAAGAGTCCGAAATTTTAAGCATGGCCATGCAACATTGAAAGATACCAAGGAAATTATTTTCTGAAACGAACGAAAGCAAACCGACTGGTGGTTGACTTTATTAACGGCTGGCTACTGATAGCAATCTATGATCACAAGATCGAAGCATCACTGCGATTTTTAGCCTCGATTGAAGAGTCTGTATTATGCGAAAGAGAAAGAAAAAGTAACAGCTCATCTCACGATAATTGAAGCGATCTTACGGAGATCCAATTTTACGACGTCAGTAAGCAACTACACTCTGCCGCTTGCATTGGATTGAATCGACACTGAGGTAAGCGCTCTTACATGTGGGACGCCACAGAGTTGCGCAGTAAATAGTGAGTATCATACTCATCATACTATGAGACTGTTTGCTATCGATTTTGCCTAATAGGTATTATTTGCATAAGTACGGGACATTATCCATTTTCTCCAATAACCTGCATTTTATGGACTTGATACATGAGATAGTCCACCCATTATCTTATCCATCCCACTATTACGTGTATGTATGCTTTTATGTTTTTTATGTTTTAATAAATTGCACTACTCTACTTTATTGGTTCTTTGCGTGAACCCATATGTTGCAGTGCCGGTCCAATACTATTTAAATTTACTGTCTTTGAAGGGGTGATTCATTTTTGGACATTGGCACCTATCCGTGTATATAGAGAGTGAGCCGTCCCATTACTATTCAATATACATAGTTGTCTGTGTCAAGTAGACTTATATGATTGTGCTTTCTCCTTGCACAGCTATAGACTGGAAGGTTCTGCATTCACAGAGTGCCTGGGGAACAAGACCTGGTCCAACTATGCTCCGACATGTAGAAGTAAGATATTATTGTCATTGTATATTTATACAGCAGTTCACTCAGTCCATCCATCTGCCAATGCCCAGATTTTATTTTTTCAGACAACCCCTTTATTAAACTTGTCTATTCTGAGTCATAGTTCAGATTGAAAAGTTTATAAATTTGCCCTATTTTATATTATAGAACTCTATTGTCCACCACCTCTAGAGATCAAAGAAGGAATTCTTGTAGCTGTGAAGAAAGCAGAGTATGAAGTCTCAGAAGTGATATACTATATGTGCAAAAGAAATTTCTTTATGGATGGATCACACAGTGTTACCTGTATGGAAAATGGACAGTGGTCTGATGGTCCAGCCTGCAGAGGTAAAACATGGATAGGAGCTTAATGAAGAATAGGTTTGTCAGCTTATACGTTGGTTAAAGGGAACCTGTCACCAGGTTTATGGTGTCCTAACTAAGGGCAACATAAATAAGTGACTGATTCTCTTAGCAAAATGCTGGGTCACTTTCTTTAATTGACCCAGTCAATCTGCCAACATCTTGTATGGAAAAGATCCAGCTGATAATGATGAGTCCTGAATATTCATGAGCTCCTGACTCTCCCCGCCCACCTGCTGCTGAATGACAGTTTTTTTTCCATATGAATCAGCAGCAGGTGGGCAGGGGAGTGGCTATAGCTCTGAATTAAATATACGCTGGACTCAATCACATCACGCTGGACTCAAATCAGCTCATTAGCATGCGGCATGCGGCATCTTTGTGTGTATATTATGAGGTAAGCATCTGTCACACCAGTAAGTGAATACATCTAAGGTACTTTTTAGTAGTTAATGATTGTATATAATTAGTTAGATTATAATCAAATATCCACATGACAGGTTCTCTTTAACTACAATAGCTTGATCCAGCACTGTGAGGTCGTTAAACATATTATACTTGGGCTGTTAATGTCCAAATATCATTTTGTCATCTTGTGTATGCACTAGCGAGTGATATTTGGATATATTTTTTGGAGGCCGGGGGAAGCACTGATGATAGAAGCAGACACAGCTCAAGTGGGAGAATCTGTCCACAGGACAACTATTAGTCGTGTACTCCACAAAACTGCCCTTTATATATACTGTATATTTTTATTTTTTTGGGTCAGTGCTAAAGTATAAGAAAATGGCCCACCCTCCAAGACTTACATTGCTTTGCAGCCCTACCTGCCTCTCACTGTCTTCTTCCCGGTGGGTCCAGCCACCAGGTCTGCTCTGTCCCTTCACACAAGCTACAGCCTGATTGCTGGCAAAACTTCTCCTTTGCTCATAGGGAGCGCGCTCTCCCTCTGGCTCTTAAGGGCCAAAACGTACACACCCTCATCTTCACCAGCTGGTGCTCTCCCCTGTGGAAATGGGTTCTTTAGCTTGCTAGTTCCAGTGCAGGTGTGCTGCATTCATTTGTCTGCCTGTGTACTGACCTCTTCCTGTTTACTGGACTCTGACCCACTGCTGCCAGACCTGACCTGTGCCTGACCTCCATGTTGCCGTAATGCCTACCCTGACCACAGACTTTTTACCATTTAGCTAACACTCGGCCTGCCCTTACTTTGGCCTGTCCCTGGCTACGGTTTTGCTTGACCCCTGAGTGCACCACAGCGGTGTCTCTGACCTCCGTGGGTCAACCACACAGAGACTACTCCAGTAGGTAGCATCTTAGTGATTTCCCTGCAACTAAGTCTAGCTCCCTGTACAGGGTGAATACCAGGAGACTTCCAGAATAACACTCTTAGGATTAGTCCAAAGTCAAATATGTTGGTTAACACAGCGATTCAACAATCACTGCCATAAAACTAAAGTATTGCTCATTATCCAGTGTAGTATGCATATAAAGAACCCCATAGCAGGGGGTACTTGCAAATTGCTTTGTTGACTTATGTTATTTCATTTTATGCATTGTATTCCCAGTAACGGTAATGTATGTGAGTGATGGAGTTAACCAATTCTGGCACAGCCCCTAAGGAAGCTGAGGTGTGGAATTTTTGCTCCACCCATAAATCAGTCTAGTAGACAAGTCTATTGTTAGCAATGGAAGTACGAAGTTGTGTTTATATTGAAATATTCCTGGAGAGAGAGAGAGAAAGGAAATTCCAAAATCTGTAATGGCTGAGAAAACGGAGTCACTAAGGTGCACTGCTATCTAAAGCTCTAGACATTACTGCTGTGAATGGAAGACACTATCCACATTTAGACACAACTTGACCACTCGTTTCCTGAAATCTGTATGAAGCAGTAGCGTATTACAGGTATCTTGTCAAAAGTATTATTGTCAGCCTCAGATTCTACAGAGGAAGAGTAAAGGAGGACATTCAATCTAAACCTGGCCTATACCATACAAAACCATCTTGGGGAAATTTGCACTGAACATTTTTGGGACTGTGTTCTGAGACTGTTAGAAGTACTACAACCCTCCTCCAGTATTATAAATGGCACATGGCAGGTAGGGGATATGTCACAGATTTTGCGTTGGGACCCAGAACCTTCAAGTTACTTCTTTGGAGGGTGGAGGCTGCACCATTGCCTCACTGTAAAAAATCAGGCCCCCTAACTGAATAATCCAACCTCCTGTGACAAGCTGTGGCAAGAAGCACTGCCATTACAGACAGCGATTTTGTGCATTTATAGAGGGGGAGGGGGCTGGTGGCCATTTCTCATGCAGTCTTAGCATAGAGCTCATAAAGACTGTAAATTAAACATTTTATTTATCATGTCTTTATGTATATGTTAATTTCTGTTCTGTACACAGCAAGGTGTAACGTGCCAGTAACGCGGAGCCAAGTTATTTACCAAGGTCGGAAAGTCTGGGTTACAGAAATTGATGAGGGTTTGGTGCATCACTCCGAGAATGTGAATTTTTTTTGCCGGAATAAAACACAAGCCTGCAGCTTTACCGCCTCCAGCCAATGTTTTGATGGTGTACTCAAACCTCCAGAGTGTTATGAAGGTAAACGGTGTTGTAACACATACATTGTGCTCCACTCACTGCCAGGATTTCATGTAAAGACACAGCACATTACCTGTAAATTGCCAGTATTGTCCCAGGTCACAACGTGTGTTCCTATTTACAGTTGTAGCAATTGTTAGCATGAATCTTAACCTGTTTAATACAGTTGCAGCAAACTTTAACTTGATATGTTGTGTTACGTTTCAACTTACAGTTTGCTGCAACATTGTATTCAACCAGTAAGCCTGTTTCACACAGCCAGCAGTAGTTCCGGCAGGCTATTCCGGCATTGCCGGATGTTACACAGTGTTATTTGTCCGGCCAAATCTGGGCATATATGCTGAGTAGTGGCCGGATCTCTGCCGAACCCCATGTTAGTCAATTTAGCCGTCGTGCATTCTGGTAACATCAAGCAATTGTGGATCCTGAGAGCTACAGCAGGCTGTTCTCTGCTGGAACTACTGTCGGCAGTGTGAAACAGGCCTAAGTATCAAATTAATGTTGCTACATCTGTAACTTGTAAATTTGTGGGTTTTTATTGCGGCTAAAGCTAGGAATGTGTCCATTCTACATATGAGCCAATTGATTCAGAATTCATCTCGAATTTAAAAAAAAAATTGGATTCTAATGAACCTGAATTTTTTGAGGAAGAGAGAGCTAATTTGAATATTTCCCAGAAACCCAAAGATATGCAAAGAAAGCTGAGCCTCTCTGATGCCAGCCGATGTAAGATATGCTATCTTGCATTTGTTTTTGCTCCTCATTCTTTCTCCATAAGGAGAAAAGAAATAGTACCCCAGACCACAACCAAGGCCTCTTAGGAAGCTAGGCTAATGATCTCTGCTCTGTTCTGATAAAGAGCTGTTTAGTAGTATGAGACCCCTTTTTTCCAAAGACAGTTTTATTTTCCAGAAGACTGGTTTGCATATCTCTTTTTCAGATTAGTATTACCTAGAGATATTTGGGTCATTAATTATTCTCAAATACACTAAAATTAGGCGCATTTCAGGTGCAGGTGGCAGCACAACAGTTATTTGTGCTGCTATCTGTGACTTTTCCTTGCTCATGCCAGGTCAAAAATTGTGGTCGTGGCATGGTTGGGGAAGTGGACATGCCGGCAGGCCATTGTCATTCATCATTTTCTGATCAAAGTCTGTTTTGGGCCTAGGAAATGGTCTAAATGTAAGACAGCCCAGAAGCTATCTTACATTTAGAACTGACGCTGGATGTACCGAAGTTATGGAGAGGCCGGCACCTCTTCATAACCTCGGCAGATCCACCACCAGTTTAGGGCTTTATTAAGACCGGCATCTAGAATGCTGGTCTTAATAAATGTGCCCCTTAGTTTTCATTCCTTTTGGAAGGAGGACTGATTTATACATCTGTTTCCCAGAGGAGTGTTTCGCTCTCTGTTTCATGTAGAACCAATTTGGGCTAGAATCAATTTTTTTGTAAAAGACACAAGAAATTTCCTGATCTCCATTCCATTTCCATTTTATGGGAAAAAAAAGAAATCTGGGAAAGTAGATCTCATGGAACAGATTGTTAGCTATATTTACAAATTGAGTTTTTGATGCATTTTTAAGCCAAAGCCAGGACATAAATGAAGGTACCAAGGAAAAACTGATATTTCTCATTATTATCTACTCCTGTATTTGGCAAAAAAAAACTACATCAAAAACTGCAGGGGACATGTAGCAACAAAAGGTTGCAATGCTTGCCACACTTTTACTTGCACTTTTCTGACTTTTCAGCAGGGTGGATCGAGTAGAGTGAGAAACGGGCATATGCAGCCCATCACATTTGTTATTATTAGAGATGATACGGATCCGTCAAAAATATGGATGACGTCCGTGTGAATTCCGTATTTTGCAGAATGGAACAGCTGACCCCTAATAGAACAGTCCTATACCTGTCTGTAATACGGACAATAATAGGACATGTTCTATTCTTTTACGGAACAGACATACAGAAACAGAATGCACACAAAGCCATTTTCGTTTTTTTGAGGCCACATTGAAGTGAATGGCTATGCATACCAGCTGCAAAAAAATACGGAACGGACACGGAAACAAAATACGTTCGTGTGGATGAGCCCTAAAATACAGGATTCTTTTTTTTTTGTTGTTTTTTCTATTCTTCTGTTGGATCAGAAGAACAGAAAACGAAATGGTAATGTGAACCCGGCTATGTCTTAAAGAGACAGTACCAGCTACTAATACAGAAACAAGTGTATGGCTGACTACAGTCACACTACAGATATCTGAGCCGGGTCTTGTAAAGAGCAATGAAGATGTGTGGTCATGACATGACCAAGATAAATTTATGTCCACTAGAAGTAGACAATTTTTTTTTTTTGTTGAATGGCAGCAAGCAGACATGTGGAAAGCCATGAAATCTTGATATGGAAAATATAATTAAATACCGCAGCAAGAAAACCTTGATAACATTGCCAGAAAAGGCTCATGTAAATATAAGGAAAGGTTTCATTTTCCACAGAAAGCTCTTGAAAGAATAACACTATGTTGGAGTGCCAGTCTCAGCTTTGTCAATGTGAGAAATCATCACTAAAGAGAAAACACATACAAGTCCCTAAGAGAGCAGGCTGTCTTTATAAGCTCCTGTGGCAGATTTTCTCTTTCTCCAGACCTGATATATTTTTTTCTGAACGAAATGTAAAACTGTAAAATTAACAAAGATACAGTAAAAAAAAACTGCACACATAACATACATACAATCAATGCCTTGTGTAAAGTAGCTTTATTTCTTACGGCAATCCATCAGATATCTTTTTCTACAGATATATTAAAGAGACACTTTCATAAGAAAGGGGCATTTTTAACTCAATATTCATAGAAAACTTTTTTTATAATTTTTGCTTGTTTTTCTCTCTCATTTCGGCAGCACTATACCACTGAAATTAAATTCAAAAGAATATACTTCTGTAGCAGTCAGCAAAGAGAGATACGACTCTTAAATTGATAGGTAATCCATTGTTTAGTTTACTGCTGCTGAGAAAAGATGGTATCTGCTAGTATAATGTTTGATTGAGTCACTCCTCTTCCTTCCCTCCCTGGCCCCAGTGAATGGTCTGACTGAGAAAGTCAAGTGAGACTGTTTGCCATGGTAAAAGTCCAAATGAAGAAGGAAATTAAGAGCCAGGACAGGTAGTCAAATACAAGAAGTAACTTTATACTCTAATTTATCCAGAAAACTGTCCAACCATTGTCTGTAAAAAAAAAAATACATAGGATATATAGGCTGTTAATACAGTATGTGATGAACATTTTGATAGTAATGTCCATTCAATAAATTGAAGGGGTTTTCCAGGACACGCTGTTATCGGACAGTATGGCAATGGGAGATGAGCTCCGTATACTACACTAGCCCCAATGGCCACAGTGGGGGTTCTGGGTGTTGAATCCCTACCAGTCTGACACAGATAGTCTATTCAAAGAATATATCATTTTTATCAAAGTCCAGGATTTTTTAAATATTTTTTTTAAAAAGGTAAATGAAGAAATAAAACCCCTTTTTTTTCCCTACTAAAACTGAATCAAAACAGTCTTTACCAAGGATTTGTTATGGGGCACACACCATTAATAAAGGAGATGTCCAGGATTACAAAAACATGGCTGCTGTCTTGCAGCAATAGAGCCACCAGGTCAGGGGCGGACTGGGAACTTAAAGTGGCCCTGGAAAAATACTATAAGTTGCCCCATTTTGTAGACGGGTCCAAAATGATGGAAGGCAGGGCCAGAAATACCATATTGTGGCACATTATACCACAGAGCCAAATACCACAGTCCATCACAAAATACTGCCAGCAGCACAAAATACATCCCCAAAAACCTACACTGGCCGGTCGTGAGGAGGGCTCAGGCGGCCCCCTGGGCATCGGCTCACCTGGAAATTTCCCTGTAAGGTTTATGGCCAGCTCTGCTGAAATGAATGGGGCTGAGTTGGAATACCACAATTGAGCCTTTCTTGAGCTTGAGAAAGGCTCAATTGTGGAGCCGAAATGTCGCTACACCATGGGTGAATAAACTTTTTGTATTTCATTTTATCCTGCGTTGGAGTGCTGCTCTTTTTTGCACATTATATTTTGGGTAAGCTTTATTCCCTAGAGCGTGCACCCGGCCATTTCAAACCTTGATCGGAGCTGCCTCCCATTTTGTCTTTATTGTATATATATATTCAAGAATATTCCACTTCTTTGCTTTAATAAACTCCTGCGTCATTGTCCATCTGTATTATGAAACGCCGACCAATCAGTTTGGCTTCATTTGGCTGGATTTGAGCAGACAGTATGTCTCTGAAAAACCCAGAATTCATTTGTCTGCTTCTGTCGTGTGTCACATCATCAATAAACACTAGGGACCCAGTGCCACTGGCAGCCATGCATGCCCAAGCCATCACACTGCCTCCGCTGTGTTTTACAGATGATGTGGTATAATTTGGATCATGAGCTGTACCATGCCTTCGCCATACTTTTTTCTTTCCAACATTCTGGTAGAGGTTGATCTTGGTTTCATCTGTCCAAAGAATGTTCTTCCAGAAGTGTGCTGGTTTTTGAAGATGTTTTTTTTAGCAAAGTCCAATCTAGCCTTCTTATTCTTGAGGCTTATGAATGGCTTGCACAGTGCAGTGAACCCTCTGTATTTACTTTCATGCAGTCTTCTCTTTATGGTAGATTTGGATATTGATACTCCTATATCCTGGAGAGTGTTGTTCACTTGGTTGGCTGTTGTGAAGGGGTTTCTCTTCACCATGGTAATTATTCTGCGATCATCCACCACTGTCTTCCGTGGGCGCCCAGGTCTTTTAGCACTGGTGACCTCAACAATACATTCTTTCTTTCTCGGGATATACAAACTGTAGATTTTGCCACTCCTAATAGTGTAGCAATTTTTTCGGATGCGTTTTTTCTGTTTTCGCAGATGAAGGATGGCTTGTTTCACCTGCAGGGGGAGCTCCTTTGACCACATGTTTACTTCTCAGCAAAATCTTCAAAATGCAAGAGCACCACACCTCAAATCAATTCCAGGCCTTTTATGTGCTTAATTGAGAATGAAATAAGGAAGGAATTGCCCACACCTGCCCATGAAACAGACTTTGAGTCAATTAAAAACAGGGTGCCACATGTAAAGGAGCTGAAACTGCTAAATCCTTCATCCAATTTTAATGTGGATACCCTCAAATGAAAGCTAAAAGTCTGGACTTTATGTCCATGTCCATTATATAACTATAACTTGAATATGTTTTAGTAAACAGGTAATAAAAACAAAATTTGTGTCAGTGTCCAAATATATAGGGACCTAACTGTATATATATATATATATATATATATATAAAAGAAATATGGGGCTTTGCAGTTTATGCCTAGGAGTGAGTGACGCGTGTGTACTAGGAAACTGGGTGGGGCTGAGATGCCCATACTACATTTTGCTATGGGCACCTGTGAAATCTGTGTATGCCCCTGCCCTTCACCTAGTCAAAGGGGAATTCCCCCAAAATACATCTATTTTATATAGAGGACTCAGCTTACAAGAGCACTTATGCCTGATCATGGGAAAGACAGCAGCAACCCATACATTTCCCTTCCTCCAGTGAGTGATGCCAGTTGAACCACACTGATTAAATAAGATAACCAATAGGTCAAAATGAGATTGCTTCTAAGATGGTCACAACAGTTGTAAAGCATCACATGCTAGACACTCAAATGAATGGCTGTAGATGTAATGCATGAGGTGTTCCCCATTCTGGCGCAGAGTCCCCCTCATATGCCATAACTGAGGCAACCTTTGTACTAGTAGCTGTAAGGAATGTAATTTGCAGCAGGAGCTTTTCAGCATCTGAGGAAATTGCAGAAAATGCATGACCAATCATATTTTGGTCCACAAACCACAGATCCAGAAAATATGGATACCATCGATGTGCGTTTCCCGAAGAAAAGAAAAGCTTCTGCATGTGATTAGAACCCTCATAGATAAAAAAGGGAAATCTATAATGGGTGAATACTGATGCATGATCCAAATGAAACTGCCAGTTCCCCTTTAACAGATTTACAAGCATCTCATACATTATACCTCACAGGTTACTTTTTACTTGAAAGACAAGTACTCTTCTAATTAGGAAAAGCTTCATCCGTGAGGCACCTGTACGCTATACCATGCTAATTTAACCCTGCGGGCTGTAATGTACTTGACAGTGCCAAGAGGGGCCTTAAAGCCGTAGAATGATTGGGTCAGCTCAGTAGTATGTCCTTGGGGGAGCAAATACACTGATTTGAGACAATATTTTATTCTAAAAATATCTCTTTCAATATTCTTTAGAGCCGACTTGGGTACAGTATACTTTTTTCTCCAAGAACCTCGTGTCAGAAATTTCTTTGTGCCAAGAACTGTAGAATGGAAGAAGATGGCTCCATAAATACTGCAATGAGGAGTGCACCAATGTGTACGTGTTCACAAACTATTTCCTTCTGGTTGTAAATAATGTTCCACGTCAGCGTGAGAGTACGGCCAGGCTGCAATTACATTGTCTAATGGTAGAAAATGTGTACAGAGTGATATTTATTTGTGATGTTAGCAACTATGTATTAAATACATTGCGTGTTCCTTTTCCTCAGCCATGGAGAAGAGGAAAGACCACATTCAAACACGTTTCTTCTCGTCAATGCCTTGCACAGAATGTAGATTGAAAGTTGAAGCAAGACTGACAATCTCTTATCATTGCTGCGGAGGATCTAACAAATACGAATAAAACTTGTCTCAGAGATTTATTTGTACACGATGTGTCCATAACACTGTGCCCATAGCCTTTGATTTTTTTGTAGCAGGCTCCATTCCATACCATATGACTCATGTATTCTCCCCTGAAAGCATTGCCTAATATAATGATTAGAGATGAGCGAAGTTACAAAAATTTTATTCGGCTGCTTCGCTGAAGTTTGATTTGATACAAATTACTTTGTCATGAATCGCATTCCATTGTATGTAGCAAGCGCAATAACTGGGAACAGAGTTAAAAACAAAAAGAAACATACTCACCTCATCCATATGCTCACAGAGAGGCTGTCGTGGCCATCATGATTGAAGAAAATGGATACTTCGATTCACTCAACATTAATAATGATGATAAAGGTATTTTTTACTTACTGTATATAGAGCCAGAATATTTACAATCAGAGGGTTCATGTACAAGCAAAATCATACATTACATAGCAACAAACAAGTCAAAAAATTAAAACAAGGAGAGTAAGGGCCCTGCTCATGAGAGTTTACGATCTAGGAGGAGATAAAGGTGACACAAAAGGTAAAAAGTGCTTGTTTTATACAATGGCACAGCCATCTTAAAATAGGAGAGCAGATAAAAAGTTGCACAAGCCATCCACCACCCAGTATCTAGGGACAGACTGGACATTCACCCTACAGGGAAATTTCTTGGTGGGTTGATGCCCAAGGAACCGACCACTCCTCCTGGCCACTGGCTAGGTACATAACGATCTGATGCTCTCAGCGTTAATCCCAGGAGCATTAGGTACATATTCACTTAGCCAGCGGCTGCACGTGTCCTCCTGAATTCAACTGTATAGCCATCCTCAGGACAGTGATAAAATGGAATATTGCAATGGGGGTAACAGTATTGTGTGCTGCACTGTGGTATTTCATTCTGCTGGGGCAGTATATAGTTGTACATTGTGGTTTTTGGTTCTGCTGGGGCTCTATTTTGTGCTGCACTGAGATATTGCTGGCCCAGCCAACAAGTGTGTTCCCTGCCTACTTGTGTTGCCTTACCTTCTGTCAATTCAGACCTGCCTAAAACATAGGACCAGTTTTAGGTTTTTCCTCCCTTAAATTTACAGTCCTCCCATATCTGTAGTGCCTTGAGTGCTCGAGGTATGGCAGTTAGTATTGAATGACAGATCAGGTTCTGAGGAATAATGTTGAAGAGGGGGTGAAAGAAGAGGAGTTAGATTAGGTCAATGTTCCCCAACCCATGGCTTTCCAGCTGTTGAAAACAACAACTCCCATCATACACTGACAGCCAGCAGTTATCAAGGCATGATGAGAGTTGAAGTTTTGCAACAGCTGGAGAGCCACAGGTTGGGTATCACTGGCCACTGACCTAAAACTGTAGGAGTTGGGTATTAACCTAAATGCCAGAGGTACGGCATTCCACAGAACTGCTGCAGCTTGAGAGAAATCTTGGAGATGGGAGCAAGAGGTTCAGATTATGGTGGATGTTAGTCATTAGCAGGGTGAAGAGCAGGGGTAGATTGGTAGACAGAAATGAAGGAGGAGATGTAGAGGGTGCAGCACTCTTGAGAGCTTTATGACAGTGAGATGTTTATTGAATACTGTACTGCATGAGAACCTAGTGCAAAAGGATGGAAGCATTGAAGTAGCAGTTAGACAAATTAATCAGCCTGACCGCTGTGTTCAGAAGAGATTGGAGAATTTAGTGAGGGGGAGACCAATTAATAATCAGTTACAATAAGGCTACTTTCACATCTGCGATTTCCTTTTAGATTTTGAGATCCGGCACAGGCTCTCAAAGCCGGAGGAAAGCACTTCAGTTTTGTCCACATTCATAGTCAATGAGGACAAACCTAAACAAACTGGAACGGTGTGCACCAGAATGCTTTCCGTTCCGGTTTGTTGCGTTCTGTGACCAGACACAAAACTGATGCAAGCAGCAGTTTTGTGTCCGGCATGGGAAGCTGAACATGCTGGATGGTGCCGGATCTGGTTTTTGGGTTTTAAATATAAGACAACCGGATCCTTTCTAAACGAATGCAGCCAGTTGTATTATTCAAACCGAAGCGTTTGAATAATACAAAAGTAGCCTAAATGAAACGAGAATGGATGAGGGCAACAATAAGAGTTTTGATTGTTTCCATAGTAAAGCAGAACAGTTTTAGGCTGCTTTTTGATTGAGTTCATTTTTTTAGTTGATGATATGGCTGGCTTTCTCGCTGCTGGTCTGAACAAGAGTGTATGGCTATCAGAGGCAAGAGCGGTGTTTTCAGAGGAGGTCTTTGTCCAAAAAAAGTATACCCCGACATTGAACGGGGCCTTTTCAGAGCTAACTAAACTGTACAAAGAACATACGGTCTCTTGGTGGGAGGTACAGGGACTAGAAAACTATATTAAACATGGTATTGTCCCTCGTGGCTTGCGGATTACATTAAGCCACGCGTTGCAGAAATCCCGAACTTATGCGCAAATGGGAAAAAGAACAACAGTTTGCAAATAGTTCGCTTCGATTTATGCAACTCCTGCTAGATGAAGAGAGGGCTACCTTGGAACAGGTGGAGAAACAATTGGTAGAACACATCGAGGTGACAAGGAAGTTTAATCAGGAACCAGATTTTAGCACTAAAGAGAAACTAGAAAATACGATTGATCGATTCCAGTACTATTTAAAAGAACGCAAACATAGATTATTTACAAAAGATTTACAGGACTTCAAGGAAAATAGGGCCTACCTATTTATTTCATATCCAACTCTAGAGAAGAAGGTAGGCCTCTCTTCAACAGAAACAGATAGCTCTGATTTGGATAGGGACAAACCACCTAGACCGAGGGGTAGGGGGAGGGGTGCGTCCAGATCAAGAAGGAGAGGTGGACGTTACACACAGAACCAACCTACTATTTCCCATTTTTTGGATCAGGGAATAAACTACCCTTTACGGAATCGAAACCCGCAGCCATTGCCGACAGTCTGATCACGGAGGAAAAACTGGTGATCAATCTGTCAGCTCGTAACTTAACGTCAAGGGAAATAAGTGTACTGAAAAGAGGCCTAACTTTTGTCCCAACGTGTAGATTTAATACCTTTGAGTGGACCAAGGATCTCCATTTATTTGCTCGGAGACTACATTGGCACAAGCATTTTAAAAATATGGCCAAGAAAGAAAGTCGGGAGTTTGGGATACCAATAGAGATCCTCCAGGATGTCAAGCTATTATATAGTTTAGAGAAAACACCTGTGAATACAGAGGGGGAGGGGACCTTTACAGATTTGAAGATCAAAAGTCGAAGAATGCCCCCACAAAGTGAAGTATCGTGTATAGATGTCTTTGTTAAACATCAAGTTACATCAGACCTGGCCTGACTAAACTCTACCACCAGGAGATTGAACTGTAGTGGTGAGGAACGTAGGGCAATACATGTTCTTGGGATGGATAAGTCCATTACAATTAAGCCCTCCGACAAGGGGGGGCAATATTGTTGTGATGGACTCATCAAACTACAAGAAAATGTGTTTAGACATCCTACAGGACAAAAGTGGCTATGAGAGCCTGTCCAAGAATCCAACTGTACAGTTCCAAAAAGAACTGAAGGAGATCCTCATGAGAGCGAAACGGGATCTCCTTATCAGTGAGGATGAATTTGAATTCCTGTATCCGCGACATCCAGTTATTGCAACATTTTACTACCTACCCAAGATTCATAAGGGCACTGCCCCCTTGAAGGGTCGCCCTATTGTGCCTGGGGTGGGCAGTTTGTCGCAAAACTGTGGTATCTATGTGGATAGGATTCTGCGATTATTTGTGCAGAGTCTTCCCTCATATACTGTATCAGGGATACAGGAGACCTCCTGTCTAGACTGGAGAGTATCTCTATCGAACCAAAATGGCTATTGGCCTCGATTGATGTAGAGGCCCTTTATTCGTCGATTCCACATGAGACTGGTATGGGCGCCATCGAACACTTTTTGAGGGCTAGAGGCCAGCAATTTATGCCCCACAATACTTTTGTGTTGGAATTGCTAAGATATATTCTCACCAGAAACTACTTTCTCTTTGACCAAAAACACTTCCACCAGCTCAGGGGCACAGCGATGGGCAATTCTTGTGCGCCGTCGTATACAAACCTGCTCCTGGGCTGGTGGGAGGAGACTGTAGTTTTTGGTGACATCTCCCCAGCAGAAGTGGAAAACGTTGTCCTATGGTCCCGCTTCATAGATGACATCTTTGGCATCTGGAGCTGGACTGAGAGGGATTTTGAGGACCTGGTAGCGAAGCCTAATGTTAATGACATTAACCTTCGCTTCACCTCAGTGATTGTGGACGACAAGTTACCCTTCCTCGACATCTTAATTTCAAAAGATGATCGAGGGGGACTGGGAACCACGATCTACCGGAAACCCACCGCAACAAACTCATTATCCCAGTAGGAAAGCAATCATCCCTTCCCACTGAAGCGTGGGATACCCATTGGACAATATTTAAGGTTGAGACGTAACTGCACCGACCTGACTGAGATCAAGCGGCAGGCCGGGGTTTTGAGAAGTAGGTTCCGGGTTCGGGGCTATCCTGACAGAACCCTACGCCATGCATATCAATGGGCACTGTCACAAACTCTGACGGCACTGCTTCACCCAACAAGATACCCTGAAGGCAATAAATCTGACAAGATCAGAATTATAGGGGCATAGGATGCTGAGGCCAAAAAAGTGAGGACAATCATTAGCCATCATTGGGAAACATTATTGATGGACCCCGATTTCAAGGAGGTACTGAGACCCCGACCGGCGATCACTTACAGAAGGGGTAAAAATCTGAGAGATCAAATGGTACACAGCCATTATGTTCCACCGGAGTGGCCCCTTAACTGGTTGGAAAATCCCACCAGGGGCTGTCACAGATGTGGAGATTGCAGCTTTTGTGATTTTATTAAATCAGGCAAAAGCTTCACCAGCACCAATAGCCGGAAGGCATACAATATACAGAATTTTATCACATGCCGCACGATGGGGGTAGTCTATTTGATCACCTGCCTATGCGGTTTTACAATATGTAGGCAAGACGGGAAGAGAATTGTGCCGCCGGATAGGAGAACATCTTGGGGATATTCGGAATAAAAGAGAGACTACGGTGGCTAGACATGTTAATGCTGTCCACAATGGACGTCTGACAGTGCTCAAATTTATGGGCATTGAAAGAGTTCGTAAACCACTACGTGGGGGAGACTAGGATAGACGTATTTTACAACGTGAATGTTGGTGGATTTTTGAATTGAATACGTCTAATCCCAGCGGCCTTAACGAACAACTGAATTTTGGCTGCTTTATATAGACCCCCCGATGTCTCTGGGATTTAATGCACTCTTGTATATAATCGCAGCGAGAATAAAAGCCAAAACATCTATAATAAGTCCATTGAGACAGGATTCTATCTAGGATCTGGAATCTAGTCCCCCTACTATTTGGGCACTGGCCAATGATTGGTATAATATATCATGATAATAGCAATGTTATGCTCCTATACATGGGGTAGTTACTATTATTATTAAGGATCTATGGACCTTTAAGAACCTGGGCACTGGAGTGACCTTCCAGGACTTGTGAATTCTATTCCCCGCCCCGTGGGCGTGACTTACGCTCCCACATGACGCTCCCCATGTGTCGTACGGGCGGTGCGCGATGACGTCAGCACACATGGGGAGGCGCAACTTCAGTTTAAAAGGACGTGCACTGCGGTGCACGGTTGCTAAGACTCCACAGGCAAGATAAGGGACGCCAGACATCACTTCTGGGAGCGAACCCTTGCCGCAGCACCCCCCATCTTACAAGGGGTATTTGGATCCGGAGGTGGGACCATACACCGCCCTGGATGGCCACATTGAGGACAAATTCGTCCATATTGATGTGAGTAAGGCTACTTTAACACTTACGTTCGGGGTTCCTCTTGTGAGTTCCGTTTGAAAGCTCTCACAAGCGGCCCCGAACGGATCCGTACAGCCACAATGCATTCTGAGTGGATGCGGATCCGCTCAGAATGCCTCAGTCTGGCACCGTTTGGCCTCCGTTCCGCTCAGAAGGCGGACACCCGAACGCGGCTTGCAGCGTTCAGGTGTCCGCCTGGCCGTGCGGAGCCAAACGGATCCGTCTAGACTTACAATGTAAGTCAATGGGGACGGATCCGTTTGAAGTTGACACAATATGGTGCAATTTCAAACGGATCCGTCCCCCATTGACTTTCAATGCAAAGTCTGGACGGATCCGTCTGACTAACTTTTACACTTAGAATTTTTTCTGAAATATAATGCAGACGGATCCGTTCTGAACGGATCCCATCGTTTGCATTATAGGAGCGGATCCGTCTGTGCAGACACCAGACGGATCCGCTCCGAACGCAAGTGGGAAAGTAGCCTAAGTGGTATATTGGAGGCCCTGAATGGTGATAATGGGCTATACAATTGCCGCTAGTTGTTAATACACCTATAGATAACTACAGTAAGCACTATTCGTTTTGTTTTGTATTTTGTAGGTAGTATCAGCCCCGTGTCCCCTGATGATTCTGGGGCTATAAACTAGATGAAACGCGTAGGGTCATATACAGCTATCATTATCTATCTACTTGAGCAATTATATAGGTTTCCTTGCACCCTTCATTATTAGTGGTAGTAACTACCCTGTGTCTGTTGTTGGTTGTCTCTCTCTGCTATATACACATACACGGACCAGACGGTGATGCAGCAGCGTTGTTCTGGTCAGTGGAATACAGAAGTTTCCCCGCCTTTGGGGGAGGAGAACAACCTGAAGGTGTGCAATATTTGAAGCAAGTCACCACCTGTGTAGACTATCTGGTAAGAAGCGTTTGCGTCTCCATGTTAGTTTACCTCCTTTTTTTCTCCCTCCATCTTTAAGCAATATACCTTGATGGTAGGAACCACTGGTGACACTTGCCCAATGGTAGTGGTGTCTATGAACAGAACTGTGGGCTTTCAATTTTAGATATTAGAATAAAAGTTATATTTTACTACTGCCTGTTTCATACCATTTGGAATTCCAGAGATGCCTTTTGAGTTAAAGGTGCATAAGTGGGCAAGCAATTTAATATAGGGGTAAAGGAAAGATGAGTGTCAAACATAACACCGAGACAGGGGGCCTGCTGCCTAGGCGTTATGGTAGTGCCACACACTAAGACGGAGATACAGTATCAGGTTTAGGTAGGTTAGTCAATCGACAAAACACCAGTAGTTCAGTTTTTGAGAAGTTCGGTTTCAGATATAGAGAGGACATCATGTTAGAGACAGTAGATCTTTTATTCAGTACCATGTGTATGCTGACCACACCCAATTATACATTTTATCCAATGACATCACTCCTGCTGTACTACAGAACACAACAGGTGTGATGTGATGGGATGAAGTATATAGTTGGGTGTCGTTAGCCATGGTACTGAAAACCAAATCCACTGAGAGTCTGTCCAACAGGGGCTATGTAGAGAGAAAAGAGGTGAGGTGAGACTGTAGTACCTCACAAAGGTAGCATGCAGCAGCACACAGAGCGCCTATGGGAGTCCAGCTACCGCCATCCAGGGTCAGGGACTACAATACATCTTTGCCGTGTTGATGAACTTTTGGTAGGAAGCTCTCAATTATGTTTGTGGGTAGAGGTTAGACAGTTTTCTTTTTAAACAATTTACCTTGCCAAAGAGGTAAAATTAACAATAAACTTGGGTTCTGAAGAGAAGCGGTGGTTTCTGCATCATCCATTGTACCTGTCTGTAGATAGTATTATTAAAGGGGTGACCTGCCTCAGAAATTGTCATTTCAGTGTGTTGAGTCAGGATAGAAAATTGAGAGCAGCGGGAACCAGAGCAGCAATAGAATGGCAGAAGCACGGGGTAGGTGATCGCAAGTATCCATTTAGTATCTATTCAGCTGGAAAACCTCTTTTAAAGTTGACCTATCATCTCTCCTGACTTTTTTGATCTAGTAAATAACTTTCATTTGTCAAAAAAGCAATTCCAGAGCATATATTTTCTTAGAACTCTGATGTTCCTTCTGCCGTTTCTCTGTTGTTCCTTCTGGAAGTGTATGAAGTGACAACTGTGTATTACCATTCCCCATGTTATTGGGGCACATCCCAAAACAGTCGGACCATGTCCAAACATTGCTGACTTTTATATGGGACTGTCAAAAATAGCCTAGAGCTGGCTCGCCTATTTCTGGCAGTCCCATTGAAGTGAATGGAGCTGTGGCCATGCTGTGAGCTCTCAATTCATTTCTATGGACTCAGCTATTGAAATGAATTGAAAAGAATGCAGAGCACACCTCGCATGAGCAGCGCACTCTTCTTCACTTTCGAGGGCCAGTTCTGCAGAGTGGGTCCCACCTCTGAGACCCACTCTCCAGAACTGGTCCTCAAAAAGCCCTATCCCACTTTGGTGGCATATCCTAGTGAAGTCTGAGATGATACAACCCCTTTAACTTGATGCTACCTTATGTCATTATGTGGGTTGTTACCTACGATATTGGCTTGGTGAACCTACACTTCACATACAACAGCATGTACACATCACAGACACTATTATCTATGTAGATGTTGACAAGTAGAGATGAAAAAATTTGGTTCGATCCGAATTTTATTGCGTTCAAAAACAGCTATTTCATGGCTGCAGAAAGCCTGTGGTAGTGAAATTATACTGTGAGTCAGTATGACATGCAGATGACAGGCATCGCTCTTAAAATCACTGCACACTTCACTTATTTGGGCAGTCATGGGGCAAAAACTGACCAAATAACTCAAGTATGAACTCAGCCTTACAGGTCAATGTTAGCGTCAAGAAGAAGCGCACTCCTTTTACACCGTCGGCAGCTGATTCCACATAGATTTCTACAGAAACTGCTCTATTAAACACTTATACAAGTAGATCCCCCCGAAAGAGTGGATAGGGTGTCAGCAGTAAGTTTGTGTTGATGTCACTGATTATTTTGCCCTTCCTCTGATCCATCAGAACAATAACCCCCAAAAAACGGATCCTGTCTGTGGAGCATCCGCCTTCACTCGGTCAGCATTTGGTCAGTAATCCATCAGTATTCCTAATGCAAATAAAAACAGGAGTGGATCCGTGTTTTGTACCCACTCCTGTTTTTGGCTACCAAATCACAAGCCAATTCTAATGGGACCATACAGGCCTTACATCTGCTACACAGACAGGATCCGTTGTGCATCTTATTTTTCCTTCCTTCTGACAGATCAGAAGAAGGGTCAAATAAATTATGATGTCATCCAGACCGAAGGGCAAAATTCTGGCCCAGTCATGAAGTGGGGAGGGTGGGAACAGGATGAGAAGTCCACAGAGTGGCCCTATGACATATTAGTGAGATGGAAGCAGCATCAGAAGGCTAAAGAGTGGCACAATGACAGAGTGTGGAGGTGGCGGCAGCATCAGGATGCCCCAGAGTGGCAAGTTGACATAGTGTGGAGATGGCAGTAGTATGAGGAGACGACAGAATGGCAAGGTGACATTGTGTGGAGGATGCAGCAGCATGAGGAGACCACAAAGTGGCAAGGTGACATAGTGTGGAGGTGGGTGGCAATACCAGTACCTGCTGAAGATTGTGGGTAAAAGAATAATCACATGGCATCAGATGTGTGGCATCAGGTGGGTGGCAGCATCAGAATAGTAGCTGAGGCAGGTAGCCAGAAGAAACCGGCCTCTTTTGTCAAAGTGTTGATGTGGCATGATGGATGATCTAGTCTGATGCATCAGGAATTGGTGGGTGGAAATCCTGGCTGATCCACGCCTGATTCATCTTGACAAAGGTCAGTCTCCCCACATTTTGAGTGGACAGGCGAGATCTCCTTGGGGTAACTATGGCCCCCGCTGCACTAAACACTCGCTCTGATGACACAATACTGGCCAGGCAGGACAGCTTTTCCAGGGCAAACTCGGCCAGTTGCGGCCACAAATCCAGTTTGGCTGCACAGTAGTATGACAGGGTATGACTCCAAGTATGCCATCACCAAGTATGCCATCACCTGCTGGTTCAAGTTCTGCTCTATGTCAAGCTGCTTGTGAGTAGTTTCTTCACTATGCAGGTGAAGAAAGCAGCTCATCAGCGACTGTAGACTCAGGCTGATGCTGATGGATCTGGTACTGCTCTTGCCACCCCACCCCTCCCCAGCAGCCATGGCAGTGGAATGTGAGCACAGAGTTCCCTTGGTCAGACCTGCGAGAGGATGGATGATGGCGCAGATAGGCAGCGGCCAACTGACTACATAGGATGTCTCTATAGTAGTTCAGTTTGTCCTACCTCTCAGCGAATGTAAAAAAGGCCCCCATTTTGGACCGGTAGCGAGGGTCCAACAAGGTGAAGAGCCAGAAGTCATCCCTCTACCCAAACAAGTGAGCATGCAGCGGGCCATTTTCACAAGTGACTCGGAGGAACTCCTTGCCTCCATATCCACTGCATACTGCCACGGTGTGTCTGGGTCCTCTTCCTCATCACCCTGTAGTTTCGTTTGGCTGCTCCTGCTCCTTCGGCTCCTCCTCTCCTTTCACCTGTGTAGAAAAAAACACCCATTTCGCTACACATTGCTTGTGCTCCAATGTCCTCCTCCTCCTCCAGTTCACCCCCCACATGGCTCATGTGGCCGTGAGATCTAGGCGCCACGTCTCCAGTACCCTGACTAGCCAGATTTGCCAGCATCTGTTCCAGGACATGAAGCAGTGAAATGACATTGTTTATCCCATAGTCCTGGCGACTGACAAATTACATGGTCATCTCAAAGGGCCAGAGCAAACGGCAGGTGTCACGCATGAGCTGCCACTGGCTGACATCGACTGCACGCATACTGTTGTCTCTTGGCAATTGCTTCGGTGATCGATTGCTGACGGAATGAGTGATGAGGAGTAGGAGGAGGAGGAGCAGAAGCATCAGGACCAGCAGATTATGGGAAGGACAGACAGCTCCCTTCGTCTGAGATGGTGGAGCCTTGACTGCCTGAAACCGGGTGCGTGACACTGGATGACCACCACATCGGAGCCACGGTTCTCCCAGGCCACTTTATGGTGACGCTGCATATGTTGACGCTGGGTCGTAGTGCAAACATTGGCACCCTGGCCACGCTTCACCTTCTGCCGACAGATTCTACATATGGCCACGTTCACCTCCTCTGGCAGCTTAACCGCCTCCGGACCGCCTAACGCAGGATCGCGTTCCGGAGGCGGCAGCTCTGCGCACATATACGCGTCATCTCGCGAGACGCGAGATTTCCTGTGAATGCGCGCACACAGGCGCGCGCGTTCACAGGATCGGAAGGTAAGCGAGTGGATCTCCAGCCTGCCAGCGGCGATCGTTCGCTGGCAGGCTGGAGATGCGATTTTTTTAACCTCTAACAGGTATATTAGACGCTGTTTTGATAACAGCGTCTAATATACCTGCTACCTGGTCCTCTGGTGGTCCCCTTTGCTTGGATCGACCACCAGAGGACACAGGCAGCTCAGTAATAAGTAGCACCAAACACCACTACACTACACCCCCCCCTGTCACTTATTAACCCCTTATTAACCCCTGATCACCCCATATAGACTCCTTGATCACCCCCCTGTCATTGATCACCCCCTTGTAAGGCTCCATTCAGACATCCGTATGTTTTTTACGGATCCACGGATACATGGATCGGATCCGCAAAAACACATACGGACGTCTGAATGGAGCCTTACAGGGGGGTGATCAATGACAGGGGGGTGATCACCCCATATAGACTCCCTGATCACCCCCCTGTCATTGATCACCCCCCTGTAAGGCTCCATTCAGACGTCCGTATGTTTTTTACGGATCCACCTAGGCTGCAAAAAAGTGTCACACATGTGGTATCGCCGTACTCAGGAGAAGTTGGGCAATGTGTTTTGGGGTGTCATTTTACATATACCCATGCTGGGTGAGATAAATATCTTGGTCATATGCCAACTTTGTATAAAAAAATGTGAAAAGTTGTCTTTTGCCGAGATATTTCTCTCACCCAGCATGGGAATATGTAAAATGACACCCCAAAACACATTGCCCAACTTCTCCTGAGTACGGCGATACCACATGTGTGACACTTTTTTGCATCCTAGGTGGGCAAAGGGGCCCACATTCCAAAGAGCACCTTTAGGATTTCACTGGTCATTTTTTACACATTTTGATTTCAAATACTTCCCACACATTAGGGCCCCTAAATTGCCAGGGCAGTATAACTACCCCACAAGTGACCCCATTTTGGAAAGAAGACACCCCAAGATATTCTGTGAGGGGCATGGCGAGTTCCTAGATTTTTTATTTTTTTTTTGTCACAAGTTAGTGGAATATGAGACTTTGTAAGGGGAAAAAAAAAAATCATCATTTTCCGCTGACTTGTGACAAAAAATAAAAAGTTCTATGAACTCACTATGACCATCAGCGAATACCTTAGGGTGTCTACTTTCCGAAATGGGGTCATTTGTGGGGTGTTTGTACTGTCTGGGCATTGTAGAACCTCAGGAAACATGACAGGTGCTCAGAAAGTCAGAGCTGCTTCAAAAAGCGGAAATTCACATTTTTGTATCATAGTTTGTAAACGCTATGGGCCAGATTTATCATTAGCTTAGGTCAGAATAATGGAGTGAAAAAGTCCCAAAAAAGTCCCAAACGCTAAAACTGCGCACAAATTTGCGACTTTTTTCTGCTCTGCACTATGCTCGCCAGTTTTCTGAAAGTGGGCGTGTTTTCTTATGTAAATGAATCTCTAGACAGATTTACTATTGGGACTATTTAAAAAAGTCGCAAAAAAGTCGCAAAAAAGTCCCAATTTCACTCCAGTGAGGACCATGCTTATCTTATGAGACTTTTTAATAGAACATGCGACTTTTTCATAAAAACGTGCGACTTTTGTAAAGCTGCTTACTGACGGATAAACTGCTACCATCAAACCACATTTATTACAGTCTTAAAGGGCCGATCATAAATCTGACTTGGCTAAAACTGACTTTAGCCATATGTTAAAGTGGAGTGAGCTGTCAGAGTCATGATAAATCTGGCCCTATAACTTTTACCCAAACCATTTTTATTTTACCCAAACATTTTTTTTTTATCAAAGACATGTAGAACAATAAATTTAGAGAAAAATTTTTGCAAAAAAATCGTTAAATTTCGATTAATAACAAAAAAAGTAAAAATGTCAGCAGCAATGAAATACCACCAAATGAAAGCTCTATTAGTGAGAAGAAAAGGAGGTAAAATTCATTTGGGTGGTAAGTTGCATGACCGAGCAATAAACGGTGAAAGTAGTGTAGGTCAGAAGTGTAAAAAGTGGCCTGGTCATTAAGGGTGTTTAAGCTAGGGGGGCTGAGGTGGTTAACAAAAAACTGCCACACCACCGAGTAGGTGATTTTACCCCCAACACTACACACCCAAGTGCGATTAGCTACATCATCATCGAGTGCTGTCTGCACGTCACTGATGTCCTCCTCAACCGTCTCTGGCTCAGGAGCCTCACTGCTCACAACACCAGCTCCCACGCCACTCTCCTCATCACTACTTGCCCGCCTAGTGGAGGAAGCGGCGGATGTCTCCACCACATTTCGGTTTGCCAGTAGCTGCTGACTGCCCTCTAGTAGCTCGTCCTCGCTGAAAAGTGGAGCCAAGCCTACAGCATATAATACTTCTCGCGGTGAGGGAACTGAAAATGACAGAGGAAGTTTCAGGAAAGGTGGGGGCACAGGGCCTGCTCCAGGGCCATGCCAACTAAGAGTCATGTTAGAGGAGCCCACCGACTCTTGGTTGGGGGTATCTGATGTCACTTGGGACGAAGTGGATGACCGAGTCAACCATTCAACAACCGCTGGGTTGCTGGTCAAGACACGACCGCTAGATGACATGGGGACCTCAGGACTCTTGCTGCGACCCCTGCTCCCACGCCCCCTTACTCTGCTGTGACCTCTGCCTGGACCACCTCTGCCACTCCCCTGTTCAGGGCCTGGCACTATTCTGTCTGACATACTGTTAGATCCAATAAATAAATAGAAAGGAAATTAAAACACCCCAAAAAACTCTGTAATTTTCTCACTTCAGCACACAACGGCTAATAGGCCCTTTTTTTTACCACTAATACACGCCAAAAAGGGCTGTAATTTTCTCACTTCACCACACAACGGCAAATACTTTTTTGTGACAGTAATACAAGCCAAAAAGGGCTTTAGAACATATAACTGCACCGCTGAACGGCAAATTGGCCTTTTTTTTTCACTTATACACGCCACAAAAGGCTTTAGAACAGATAACTGCACCGCTGAGCGGCAAATATATTTTTTTGTTTTTCCACTAATACACGCCACAAAAGGCTTTAAAACATATAACTGCACCGCTGACCGGCAAATATATTTTTTCTTTTTCTACTAATACACGCCTCAAAAGGCTTTACAACAAAAAACTGCACCGCTGAGCGGCAAATATATTAAACTTTTGCCACTAATACACAACAAAAAGTGCTGTAATTTTAGCGCTTCACCACACAACGGCTTCCCACTAATACAAGCCAAAAAATGCTTTAGAACATATAACTAGTGATGGACGAACATGTGCATAAATAGTCCCACAACATGGACAGTGACATACCAGATGTATTATTCGAATTTGCGATCTCCATTCATAATTTTTTTTAAATGCAAAATATCGGCAATATAATTTTTGCGTACGCGCATGCGCACACCAGTTATAATAATTTTTTTCAATACCGTTTGTCACTGTGTGTAGCAGAGGGAACACAGCAAAACAGCAAACAAATGCTGCAGTACCCAAATGCACTATATATAAAGTATATTATTGGTATACACCCCGCTTCCATCAGTTTTTTCAGAGGGGCGACTGGTATATCACACCAGTTATAATTATTTTTTCCAATACCGTTTGTCACTGTGTGTAGCAGAGGGAACGCAGCAAAACCGCAAACAAATGCTGATGTACCCAAATGCACTATATAGAAAGTATATTATTGGTATATAACACCCCGCTTCTATCAGTTTTTTTGTTTTTTTTTGGGGTGCGACTGGTATATCACACTAGTTATAATTATTTTTTCTAATTGCATTTGTCACTCAGTGTAGCTGCAGAACCGCTCACCACTGCTGCACAATACAAATCCACTATAATATGCTTTCTATGTTAGAAAGTATATTATAAGTGTATTACACCCCTCTGTACTGCACACCTATCAATAGTACACCTATACCAGTCCTTAAAAGGACTTTTGTGGACCTATTTGATAGCGTTTTTGTCCCTAACAGCCTGTCCCTGCTCCACACAGCAACCTCTCCCTACACTGACAAAAGACTGAATGTAAAATGGCGGCCAGATCGGGTCTATTTATAAGGTAGGGGGTATGTCTATCCACCTGATGGATGTGTCATGGGTCAAAATTCTTCACAATGTTAAAGAATATGGCGGGCGCGAATATTGCCATATGTTCGCATGTTCGGCGAATCGCGAACGAGCAAAGTTTATCGCGAACCGACCGCCGGGCGAATCGCAAGGCCATCACTACATATAACTGCACCGCACAAGGGCAAATAAGACGTAGAAATATTTCTTTGTAATAAACCTTATTAATGGCTGTATCAATCAGCACTTGCACCCCAATAACAAGAACAGTTTGCTGGAATTACAGAGCTGTATAATGGCAATTTGGATCCCCAGTCAGTGCAGCAAGGTGTAACAGGATTGTTCCTATTACCCAGTCTGTAACCTCCCCTACTGAACCCTTTTCAACATAAAAGCTGTGGAACAGGGGCGTACATAGAAATCATTGGGCCCCATAGCAAGAATCTGAATTGGGCCCACTAACTCCGCCCACTAACCAACCCCTGGGCCCATCCCTGTGCCCCACATTCAGCACGCCCCCCCCGCAGGCCACAGGGGGTGCAAGCTTACACACAGCCCCAGAGACTAAAGAGTTAAAGTAGTGATGTCACCTCCTTCTGCAAAACAAGAACTTATATGAAGACTGGAATCACAGGATGGGGGAAGACGACAACATCGTCCCCCTGATGGCCACAAGTAGAACAGCATTCCCCCGGATGATAAATGTCAGCAGTCAGACACCCCTGTGAAAAATAGAGGTTGAGGAGACACAGGGTGAAGAACTGCAGGCAGATGGGGGCGCAATAGAGCAGCCAGTTCGGGAAAGGCTGCAGTGCATTGGCCTGGGCCATACTTATACCAGCTGTACATATATAATTATATACAGGAGATACCCAGGTTATACCAGCATGGTCCATATCACTATATACAAGAAGATGTATTGACCGGTCCCAGGTCTGGGGGGGGGAGGGGTTGTCTGCCACTGCACTAGCTGCTAACTTGAGCAGACGTGAGCGGTGCGCAGAGACTCCAGAGGATGATACGCCGCGTTGCCTCGCTCGACTGTATGTATGACTGCGGTGCCCACATCTGCTGCCTGTGCCAGCAATACACTGGCCAATCAGCAGCAGCCTGTTTGCGCTGATTGGCCAGTGTGAAATGCAGCACGCCTGCAGCCCGGAGTCCCGGTCCTTCAGGTCAGTGATTGGCCAGTGGCTCCGACCGGGGGGAGAACACACAAGTGCCACTGCGCCGCATATTAACTAATTTACTAAGTGTGCAGAGCAAATGGGGGGGCGGGGCCTTCCGTGCGCTCTGGGCCCCATAGCCACGGCGTGGTCTGCCTATATTGGCGGTATGCCACTGCTGTGGAATGATTTCTCCCTATCCTTTACCTACACCCCTACACCTTGAATAATCTTTCCCTGCACTTGTAAATCGTTTTAAGCACAATAAAGTCTTTCCTAACACTGTCCCTAGCGCCTACAGACGTCTCTCTCTGCACTTAGTACACTGTTAAATGGCAGAATCTAAGATGGCTGAGGCTATTTATAGGGCTGTGACATCACAGGGCTGGCTGCTGATTGGCTGCATGCATGGCATTATGGGTGAGCCCGCCTTCCCAGGGTTCCTTTCTCCATGTCCTCACACGTGCAGCAGCCATTTTAGGAAAAAATGTGATGTTACCACGAAGAGCGAAAAATTCGGCTTCTGCGCGAATCGAATTTTTCCTGAAATTCGAATCGAATTCCATTTTGTCAGTTTCGATTCGCTCATCTCTAATTGTGACAGTGAGGCTTTAAAATAATTTCAACATTTCCAATTTTAATCAGTTATATACAATATATATCAACTCACTTGGCCATTTTCGACCGGGAGGCTGCGTATGTGCGGCCTGCTCTCCTTCACTTACTGGGCTCCGTTCTAGAGATAGGAGGAGGTGCGACCCACACTTATCAGACACTGGGGACATATCCTAGTAATATGCCCCCAATGTATGAAATGGGCCAACCCCTTTAATAGGTCATCAGCAAGCATGACTACTTCTATAAGGCTCCATTCACACGTCCGCAAGGTGTCCACAAAACACAGACAGCGGCAATGTGCGTTCCGCATTTTGCAGACCGCACATTGCCGGCACTAATAGAATATGCCTGTTCTTGTCCGCAATAGGACATGTTCTATTTTTTTCGGGAATGGAATTGCGGACCCGGATGTGCGGGTCCGCAATTCAGTGTCCGGGCAGCACATCGTGCTGCCCCATAGAAGTGAATGGGTCCGCAATTCCGTTCCGCATAATACGGAACGAAATTGCGGACGTGTGAATGGACCCTAAAAGTGGAAAAGTTGGCAGTTTGCTGGTCTGGAGCATTCATGTACGTTTTATCACAATGCCAAGGAGCATAGACATCAGCAATGTCTTTTCTCATGACAGTACAGTACACACTATATATATTTAGATTATGAACAGTGCATGGAAATTATATCCAAACCGAGAGGAAATAAGAGTCCTGTAAAATATACAACTGGTGTTGTTGTTTTGCTGCATTTATTTTACGGCTGCCTCCAGGTCCCTTGTTTGTAAAAGGTTGCACACCAAGGCAAGAAAACTCAGATTAAAAATGAGCAAGGCTCACACAGATGACCTTGTAGTTTTCTCCACAGGCAAAGAGAGGTAAAAGACTTGACAAGCATTCCAGCTTTAGCTTTTACTTCACAAATACAAAATGTCAGCAAAGATCAATCTCATTATAAATGAGCCAAGACCTCTGGAGAAAGCCACTGGTATTAGAACAGCTATTTGGGGGGACCTTGGCCTCAGTAGAAAACTGTGCAATCTGTACATCTAAACACGAGACAGGGAGGATTGCCACATGAATCGTACACAGGGCCGGCTCCAGGTTCATGTGGGCCCTTCGGCGATAAAGTCGCAGTGGGCCCCCTTGTGGCATTTTGCATGGCGCTTACAGCAATGAAACTTCATATATTATAGATTAAATACCTTACACAGAGCGTGCTACAGATGCTGTGAATCAGTCCTTATGTGCCTACTTTTATTTTCCACCCAGTGTTTCAGTCTCTCAGGTCTACTCACAGATACTGTATGTGCCCCCTCACAGTAGATATGCCAAGATATACCCCCTTCACAGTAGATTTGCCAAGATATGTGCCCTCTCACAGTAGATATGCCAAGATATGCCCCCTTCATAGTAGATATGCCAAGATGTGTGCCCCCTTCACAGTAGATATTCCAAAATACAGTATGTGCCCTCTCACAGTTGATAGGCCAAGATGTGTGCCCCCTTCACAGTAGATATGCCAAGATATGTGCCCTCTTATGGTGGATATGCCAAGATATGTGCCCAGTGCCCCCTTCACAGTGATTATGTCCAGATGTGTCCCCTTCACAGGAAGTGAAAAAAACAAACGCTGTGGAGCGCTGGCGGCTCAATGGTAGAGCAAATAGTTCCCTACTTCAGTGGCATGCCTACGGTGTTTGGCACTCAGGGTGGGTCCTTTCTATGGCACCCCTCCAATACTAAAAAAAATTGTACCCCCTCACAGTAGTATTGCCCTCATTGTACAACCTTCACAGTAGTTTTGTACAGATGTGTACAATAGTTAGACCCACATTGTGCCCTCACAGTAGTTGTGCCCTCTGTGCCCCCTTTTACAGTTGTAATGCCCTATCTGTGCCCCTTCACAGTAATAATACCCACTGTGCCCCCTTCATAGTAATAATCCGCATTGTGCCCCCTTCATAGTAATAATCCGCATTGTGCCCCCTTCATAGTAATAATCCCCATTGTGCCCCCTTCACAGTAATAATGCCCACTGTGCCCCCTTTACTATAATAATGCCCACTGTGCCCCCTTCATTGTAGTAATACCCTCTGGCTCTGTGCCCCCTCCATAGTAGAAATTCCCATTGTGCCCCCTTCACATTAGTAATGCCCTCTGTGCCCCCTCCAGAGTAGTAATGCCCTCTGTGCCCCCTCTATAGTAGAAATGTTCTCTGTGCCCCCTCCATAGTAATAAAGACTTCTGTGCCCTCTCCATAGTAATAAAGTCCTCTGTGGCCCCTCTGTATTAAAAACACAGTAACTACTCACCTTGTCCCGTTCCTGAAGCTCACAGTCCTCTCTTCCCTGCAGGCACAGATCGTTCTGCAGCACTGTGTGGGCAGAGCCTATGCAGATTAGCAGGCTGCAGGCTCCGCCCACACAGGCTGGCAGCACTATCTGTGCCTGCAGGCTGAATGGTGGAGCAAGGAGAAGCCTTCCTGCTTCACCATTCAGAGCGCGGGAGGCCTGAAGGAGGGGAGGAGCACAGGGAGCTGAGCTGTGAGTGACAGGATCCAGCTCCCTGCGCTTCAGCAATGAGCGCTTCCATCTGTATTGATGATAGCGCTCATTGCTTCTGGCAGCTGTGCTGTGGGCCCCCTGCAGGAGCTGTGGGCCCCGGCACTTGCCCGGGTATGCCGGGTGCTGACGCCGGCCTTGATCGTACAGAATATCTAGAAGCATCCAACGTTCATACTTCTGTGTTGTCCAAATTATAGAACTATAAAGATGTTAGAAAATGACGTTCCCATAGATTTGTTGTACATTACATCCTAGAAATGAGAAACTATTTCACTTTGCAGGACTGCAAAGATATTAAACATATGGAAAAGATGTCTCTCTTAGTTTAAGACAGCTACCTTCCTTTTTTTGGCTGTCTCTATAATTCCTATAGACTTTGGTGGAGAAGACATATGCGTGTGCAGGGGAGTAGCTATAGGGGAAGCAGAGGAAATGGCTGCTATGGGGCCCAAACTCAGAGGGGGCAATAAGGGAGGAGAACTAAAAGATTTTATTGTCAGGGCCCCCACTGCAGTATTGTACCGTATTTTTCGCCCCATAAGACGCACTTATTTTTCACCCAAAGTGGAAGCACTCATTAGTACCGGAGGACCAGGAAGCGGTGAAGGCTCTTTACTCACCGCTCCCTGGTCCTCTGCTACTGGCTGTGCTGTGGCCGCGCACAGCCTGATGGAGCTCTGTGACCTCTGTGCGCGTCGGGTCACAGCACAGCCAACTGCAGGAAGAAGACAGAGCGCTGGAGGTAAGAGTGGTGGCGTCCGGAGCAGGACAGGTAAGTGGATTTTTTTATTTTGTGATCGAAGGCTGGGGGCTGCTGAAATATGTCTTGGGGTGAGGAAATATGGCTGGGGGCTGATGAAATATGGCTGGGGCTGATATGAGGCATGGGGGCAGATATGAAGTATAGGGGTCTCTATGAGGTCTGATTGAGGGTCTTATTAACATTGGTGGTCTGATTGGAGCTTTTAGCTGCGGTCTGATTGGATCTTTGAGCTGAGGTCTCCTGAAAAATCTAGGTAGGTAGATTATATAGTATAGTATATACAGTGACATGACATACAGTAAATACATGGGAGAAATAGACGGACTGAAAGCCGGGCCAGGTCTGAGAGAGCAATCTTGACTAGCTGCAAGAGTGGGGGTTGCATGGGAGGAGGGGCTTGCGATGAAGTTGCTAGGGGGAAGGGAGACCCCGCTTAAATTTTTTTTATGTGGGGCCCAGTCGTTTCTAGTTATGCCACTGTGCTCATTTGGCCATCTCTAACAGCTCTGGAGAATCTTGAGTTCTACGTTGTGTTGGTATGTTGTTACCCTGCTGTTCCTCCAAGAAATGTACAAGAACGGACATGTCAGGAGAGGTGGCAGGTAGCATTTAATCCAGCCCTGATGGAGACAGAAAAATACTTAAATATTTTTTGACAAGGCTATTGAAAAGCACCAGTCAGGGAATTGATTTCCGAAAATAGTATCCCATCTATAAAAGGTCACCTTGCTAGGGCAGATGGGCTCATATATTTTGATCAAATGTTAAGTTGACATTTAAAATGGTTCCAATCTCTCCTGAGGATCAGTCATCTATATCAGATTGGTGGGGGCCTGACACCTGGCACTGCCACCGATCTGCAGGTTTCCACAGCCATCCGTGGTAGAAAAAAAAACTGTGGATGAGCTGCAAGCAGCAGGTTCTGTCTTCTGTGTAGAAGCTGTGATGGTATACTTTCAAGTGAATTGGAAGCTGAGCTAAAGTGCACTGACATGGCTACTACACTGAGGATGGGGCCTTCTGCTTCCAGCTTCATCAACTGTTTTGTTTAGAACGCTAAACAAAATCAGCTGATTGGTGGGGGTGTCTGACCCCCGCTGTTTTGATACTGATGACCTTTCACTTTACAGGTAATAGTAATTTAAAATGTATTTTCACAAATGCCAGAAGTCTAGATAGAAAAATGGGGGAGCTGAAGGCTATGGTACTAGAAGAACACATAGATGTAGTTGGTGTGGCTGAGACATGGTTGGACTCTTAGCATGACTCGGTTGTAAATATTGAGGGTTTTACACTATTTAGGAAAGACAGGGTCAATAGAAAAGGAGTGAGTGTGTATGTATATGAGGAGGGATCTGAAGACAAGTGTGAAAGAGGCAATTGTGGGTGAGGATGGTGAGGATGTAGAAACCTTATGGGTGGAAGTTCAAAGGGATATAAACACAGAAAAAATAATAATTGGTGTAATCTATAGACCCCCTAACATCAAAAAAGAGATAGAAACGCAACTGTATAACCAATCAGAGCAGGCGGCACAGGCTGGTACAGTGGTCATAATGGGAGATTTTAACTTCCCAGATATTGACTGGGGTCATGGTTCTGCCTCAACCGCAAAGGGGAGAAAATTCCTCAATATGCTGCAAGACCACTTTATGGGCCAGATTGTAGAAGCTCCCACTAGGGGCGATGCTCTGTTGGATCTGGTAATTTCTAATGATGCAGAGCTTGTTGGTAATGTTACTGTTCAATAAACACTAGGTAATAGTGACCACAATATAATTATATTCCCCCTAAACTATAAAAAGCAAACTCTGTCAGGCAGAGCAAAGACACTTAATTTCAAAAAGGCTAATTTCGCTGGGTTGAGGGCAGCATTTCAGGGCATAGACTGGGAGCAGCTACTGTCACATAATAATACTGAGGATAATGGGAGAGCTTCAAATTCACAGTGAGTAATCGCACAAAAAAATGTATCCCTTTAGGGAACAAGTATAAAAGGCTAAAATTAAACCCCCCACGGCTTACAGCTTCTGTAAAAAGGGCAATAAAAGACAAAAAGGGCATTTAAAAAATACAAATCTGAGGGGTCAGCTGTAGCGTTTGAAGATTACAAAGGGTTTAAAGGGGTTCTGCAGTTTGTTTGTTTCCTCTGGATAGATCATCAGCATCTGATCAGCGGGGGTCCGACACCCGGGACCCTCGCCGATCAGCTGTTTGAGAAGGCAACAGCGCTCCAGCAGCACCGCGGCCTTCTCACTGTTTACCACTGGCCCAGTGATGTCACGACTAGTATCAACTGGCCTGGGCGGGGTTAAGCTCCATTAAAGTGAACAGAGCTTAGCCCCGGCCAGGCAAGTTGATACTAGTCGTGACATCACTGGGCCAGCGGTAAACAGTGAGAAGGCAGCGGCGCTGCTGGAGCGCCACTGCCTTCTCAAACAGATGATCGCAGGGGTCCCGGGTGTCGGACCCCCGCCGATCAGATGCTGATGATCTATCCAGAGGAACAGTGGACAGTTTTAAAAAGGTTTTAGACGAATTCTTAAAAGTAAAAAACATTAATGCTTATGAAAACGTGTAGAAATCTGAGTCTCAATTCCTTTTGGGATTCGCATCCCCACCTATCCCTTGGTTGAACTTGATGGACAGATGTCTTTTTCCAACCATATTAACTATGTAACTATGTAACCCATCTAGAAGATAGGTCATTAATACTGAGAGATGGGAAAACCCATTTAATGAGTTACAGTCAATTCATTTCAATGGTGTTACGTAAAACATTAAAGGCCATCTGTCAGCAGATTTGTACCTATGAAAATGGCTGACCTGTTGCATGTGCACTTGGAAGCGGAAGACATCTGTGTTGGTCCTATGTTCATATGTGTCCACATTGCTGAAAAAAAGAATATATGCAAATTAGCCTCTAGGAGCAAAGAGGGCATTACCGTTACTCCTGGAAGCTCAGCTCTCTCTGCAACCATTGCACCCACTGTACTTTGATTGACAGGGTCAGGCAGTGAAAATGTCATCAAGCCTAGGCCTACCAAAGTGCAGAGAGCACAACAGTTGCAGAGATAACAGAGCCTCTAAGTGTAACATCAATGCCCCCATTGCCCCTAGAGGCTCATTTGCATATGAACATGGGACCAACACAGATGTCTTCAGTTGCCAAGTGCACATGTAACAGGTCAGCCAGTTTCATAGGTACAAATCTGCTGACAGATGCCCTTTAAATATCAAATTTTATTTACATTTATCTGTTTATGATAATAACCTCATAGTCATTTATACAGCAACAGTAGAATTAATTGAATCCATTAATTCTGTTTGCTTTTATACCTCAGCCATGACATACACGCACCTGTGCATTTTTGTATTATATGATCAGATGGCATGCAGAATGTAAAAATAAATTCCCCATTAAAAGTGCCCTATCTGACCCAGGAAGAAGTACATCAGCGACTTAAAAATATTAAAAATAGACAAATCGCCAGGACCGGATGGCATACACCCCCGTATCCTAAGGGAATTAAGTAATGTCATAGCCAGACCCTTATTTCTGATATTTGCAGACTCTATACTGACAGGGAATGTTCCACAGGATTGGCGCATGGCAAATGTGGTGCCAATATTCAAAAAGGGTCCAAAAACAGAGCCTGGAAACTATAGGCCGGTAAGTTTAACATCTGTTGTGGGTAAACTGTTTGAAGGTTTTCTGAGAGATGCTATCTTAGAGCATCTCAATGGAAATAAGCAAATAACGCCATATCAGCATGGCTTCGTGAGGGATCGGTCATGTCAAACTAATTTAATCTGTTTCTATGAGGAGGTAAGTTCTAGACTTGACAGCGGCGAATCAATGGATGTCGTGTATCTGGACTTCTCCAAAGCATTTGACACTGTACCACATAAAAGGTTAGTATATAAAATGAGAATGCTCGGACTCGGAGAAAACGTCTGTAAGTGGGTAAGTAACTGGCTCAATGATAGAAAACAGAGGGTGGTTATTAACGGTACATACTCAGATTGGGTCACTGTCACTAGCGGGGTACCTCAGGGGCCAGTATTGGGCCCTATTCTCTTCAATATATTTATTAATGATCTTGTAGAAGGCTTGCATAGTAAAGTATCAATTTTCGCAGATGACACTAAACTGTGTAAAGTAATTAACACTGAAGAGGACAGTAAACTACTAGAGAGGAATCTGGATAGATTGGAGGCTTGGGCAGATAAGTGGCAGATGAGGTTTAACACTGACAAATGTAAAGTTATGCACATGGGAAGGAATAATGCAAGTCATCCGTACATACTAAATGATAAAATAATCGGTAACACTGACATGGAAAAGGATCTAGGAATTTTAATAAACAGCAAACTAAGCTGCAAAAACCAGTGTCAGGCAGCTGCTGCCAAGGCCAATAAGATAATGGGTTGCATCAGAAGGGGCATAGATGCCCGTGATAAGAACATAGTCCTACCACTTTACAAATCGCTAGTCAGACCACACATGGAGTACTGTGTACAGTTTTGGGCTCCTGTGAACAAGGCAGACATAGCAGAGCTGGAGAAGGTCCAGAGGAGGGCAACTAAAGTAATAACTGGAATGGGGCAACTACAGTACCCTGAAAGATTATCAAAATGAGGGTTATTTACTTTAGAAAAAAGACGACTGAGGGGAGATCTAATTAATATGTATAAATATATCAGGGGTCAGTACAGAGATCTATCCCATCATCTATTTATCCCCAGGACTGTAACTGTGACGAGGGGACATCCTCTGCGTTTGGAGGAAAGAAGGTTTGTACACAAACATAGAAAAGGATTCTTTACGGTAAGAGCAGTGAGACTATGGAACTCTCTGCCTGAGGAGGTGGTGATGGTGAGTACAATAAAGGAATTCAAGAGGGGCCTGGATGTATTTCTGGAGCGTAATAATACACTGCTCAAAAAAATAAAGGGAACACTTAAACAACACAATGTAACTCCAAGTCAATCACACTTCTGTGAAATCAAACTGTCCACTTAGGAAGCAACACTGAGTGACAATCAATTTCACATGCTGTTGTGCAAATGGGATAGACAACAGGTGGAAATTATAGGCAATTAGCAAGACACCCCCAATAAAGGAGTGGTTCTGCAGGTGGTGACCACAGACCATTTCTCAGTTCCTATGCTTCCTGGCTGATGTTTTGGTCACTTTTGAATGCTGGCGGTGCTTTCACTCTAGTGGTAGCATGAGACGGAGTCTACAACCCACACAAGTGGCTCACACTGAGCACATGTGACAGACGTGACAGAGTCTGGAGACGCCGTGGAGAACGTTCTGCTGCCTGCAACATCCTCCAGCATGACCGATTTGGCATTGGGTCAGTAATGGTGTGGGGTGGCATTTCTTTGGAGGGCCGCACAGCCCTCCATGTGCTCGCCAGAGGTAGCCTGACTGCCATTAGGTACCGAGATGAGATCCTCAGACCCCTTGTGAGACCATATGCTGGTGCGGTTAGCCCTGGGTTCCTCCTAATGCAAGACAATGCTAGACCTCATGTGGCTGGAGTGTGTAAGCAGTTCCTGCAAGACGAAGGCATTGATGCTATGGACTGGCCCGCCCGTTCCCCAGACCTGAATCCAATTGAGCACATCTGGGACATCATGTCTCGCTCTATCTACCAACGTCACGTTGCACCATAGACTGTCCAGGAGTTGGCAGATGCTTTAGTCCAGGTCTGGGAGGAGATCCCTCAGGAGACCGTCTGCCACCTCATCAGGAGCATGCACAGGCGTTGTAGGGAGGTCATACAGGCACGTGGAGGCCATACACACTACTGAGCCTCATATTGACTTGTTTTAAGGACAGCCTGTAGTGTGTTTTTCCACTTTAATTTTGAGTGTGACTCCAAATCCAGACCTCCATGGGTTGAAAAAATTGATTTCCATTTTTTAATTTTTGTGTGATTTTGTTGTCAGCACATTCAACTATGTAAAGAACAAAGTATTTCAGAAGAATATTTAATTAACTCAGATCTAGGATGTGTTATTTTTGTGTTCCCTTTATTTTTTTGAGCAGTGTATTACAGGCTATAGCTACTAGAGAGGGGTCGTTGATCCAGGGAGTTATTCTGATTGCCTGATTGGAGTCGGGAAGGAATTTTTTATTCCCCTAAAGTGGGGAAAATTGGCTTCTACCTCACAGGGTTTTGTAGGATAACAGGCCGAACTGGATGGACAAATGTCTTTTTTTGGCCTTATGTACTATGTTACTATGATGTGCTGATTAGCATGACGGGGGTATTGGTTACCTTTCGTCCGACCCCTAATACTTACCTGCCTCTCCTCCAGCCCTCTCCAACCTAAACCTTCCCGGCCCACTATTCCGAAATACTTCAGCCTTTAATAAAAACTCAGACACCAAGCTGGAATAAATTGGCCACAGCAGCCGTTTTATTAACATAAAACAAACATATATAAAAAACCATAACTCTTTAACAATAAATCCACGCAGGGGGAGGTCCTTGAAGCCCTTGAAGCCCCAAATAACTGAAATTACCCCACCGGGGTGAGCCAATTTTGCCTCCAGCCATTGCCCACCAGCTCAGAAGCACCACTGAATAGCCCATTTTAATTTTGCCACCACTGCGAGTCTAGTCCTGCCCAAGGAGCCCTCCCATCATCCTCACCTGTGAATATAACCAACTTCAAGGATCACCCTTGCCGCGACAAAATTACTACTTCCTCCACCCCCTGCTCCCCCTGTCTCCTACCCCTTTTCAACACCATATATTCTCCCAAGCATGTCTCTAACCCTACCAATAAAAAAGGGGATGGGTGGGCGGGAGCTCTTTTAAATTCAATCTAAGATGGCACCCTTCTTCTCCCTGCAACCACAATTTAACTCTTCAAACCCCAGCCCTACACTTAAATCATCCAATCCCTACCCCCCGGGGTCTCCTGTAAAATGCTCCTTAAACTAACTAACCTATTCCACCCCCTGGGGTCTCCCTGAACCAAACCCCCCATCATGTTGGCCTCCCCTAAAGGCCATGCCCCCCAGTCCGGCCATAACTTTGTCTTTGTTGCATTGTACATATGGGGATGTGATGCTTCCTCCATTCTGCACCCAAGCTACTCATCTGTCCAAGGTTGGATCCTGCTTTCTGAGCTAATTTGGAGGTCCAGGCTTAAAAGGACCTGTCACCTCTCTTGACATGTCTGCTTTAGTAACTGCTTGCTTTCCATGTGCAATATCAACTCTGGAGCATCTTTCTTATGGCTCTATGTTGTGCCGTTTCTGTATTATTCTTGCTAGAACTTTATAAATAAATGTACTAATGTTATTGATTGGGGCAATCTGCCAATGGCAGCACTGATTAGACAGTTTCAGACTATATAGGGACACACCCGTAACACACAGATGTTCATTTAACTATAAACTTTTAGTAGGAATAACATAGGAATAGCACATCAAGAATAATAAGAATATATACTAAAATAGACATGTCAGAAGTAGTAAGAGGTCCTCTGTAAAGAACATCTGTCACCGTGATCATCCCTGTTAAACCTGGCCTGTCTGGTAGGGTTGATAATGGTGACTAAAATGAATGCTTTCTCTCTGCAATCTGTAATACCACTGCAGAGATATTCTTATTTTTAGTTACATGCAAATGAGGTGCTTAGGGCACCGAGCGGCTAGCCTTGCCCCTCAGAGCACCACTCCACCTCTTCCCCTCCCTTTTGCCACTCCCCCTCTCTTTGAGATTGACAGGGTCAGGCATCCTCACTGCTCTGATGCCTGGCCCTGAATCTCACACATGCTCTCATGGCAGTGCTATCAGGGCACGTGCAGCGAAGACCTCAGAGTGAGGACAACCACATGAGATCTTCACTGCGCAGGCGCTTGCATGATTTTCAGGGCCAGGCATCGGAGCAGTCAGGATGCATGACACTGTCATTCTATCTATAATCTATACAGTGACTACATATAACCATTATCATCCATATATTAAATGCTTGCAGAGTGCTGTCGCATGTTATGCCAGTGGGACACTTAATGGCTTTATGAGAAAGTGGCAAAGGGAATTATTAATGAAATATGACATTTATTTATAGGCCAATTAAAGCAATGGCCTTATAATGAAGGACCAAGTCCAATCGATGACTCATGGTGACTTTCCAAAACCTCTTATCTCATTGAACTTGACACACATCAAATAACCTAAAGGGGTTTTCTGGAATTTAAGTGTTGACGACCTATCCTCAGTATAGGTCATCAATATTAGATTGGTAGGGATCCAACTCACCACCGCCGATCAGTGATTTGATAGGGTCAGAGCATTCAGACCGCTGTGGCCTCTTAGTAGTGTTCAACAGAATGGGACTGAGCTGCAGAAAGGTCACACCAAGGTAGAGGCCGCCTCTCCGCCGCCCCTTCCAACAGCTGATAGACAGGGAAGTCCTCAGAAGGTGTCATCGATTTTAAGTCCCAGAAAACCCCTTTAACTATTAAGATTATGAAATAAATCTGAAATATGAGACGTTCTTACATATTCATTGTGGTCGTCTATCCAAATAATGAGTCAGAAATAAGGAGAGATCTCTGTTCCTTCTGTTCATGTTCACGAGATTCCTGTAAACACAGTGTTCTTCGGATGAATCTGTTATTATTTGTTGGCATTCAATATTTGAAGAGCTGCGGATGGAAGGAAAGGGCTCTGACCGGGGGATTTCACAATAAAAGCAAATTGACAGTTCCTAGGTAAAAAGGGAACGTTCTTCAAAAGGTATTGTGCACGTCACGGCAGCTGAGCTAGTCTAGTGTTATATATATATATATATATATACACCGGCAATGGTGAGACTGTTTTTATATAAGGGAACGTAGTACATGACAGTGCACCTTTTCATTAGGACTCGCTGTTGGTGGCCTTTTACTCAGATACGACAATAGCTATGCAGATTACAGTATGATTTTTTACTGTCTATTCTCTGCTAATGCCAAATTGTCAAAGAGTTATATCTAGGCAGGAGTGGACACAGCTTATATGAATAGAAAAAAATATGTTGCAGTTCAGCTCACCCAAAGTATCTGGCTACACCACTGTTTCTCACTCTGGAAGTGCATGGAGAGGCGCCATCTTGGTATAATAGCCTCTTTCAGACAAGGGTTTCCAGTGTGGAAAACACTTTCCCGTTATGGACACTGGTTATTTACACAGGACGTTACGGCATTGTATCGATTAATAATCCTGTGTGTCTCTTCATTACCTGTATCTACTGAATTATACTAACAGCCTTATGTCAGTATAAATCTGTAGAAGCAAGGGCATGCAGAGACACACAGCATTATAAATCATTATAATGCCGTACGGTCATGAGAAACGAGCAATGTCCATAATGGGAAATCACACTCACATGAAGTGCGTTTTCTGCACTGGACACACTCATCTGAAAGAGGCCTATGAAGGAACAAAAAAATCCAGCACTTGAAGAAAAAAGATTCCTGAAATGATTTGTGAAACGTGATTCAGTTTCTCGAAAATAAAAATTGGCTATGTGTTTAAAACTTGTGTGCGTCACTTCTTAGGCTATGTTCACATCAGCGTTCAGCCTTTCCGTTCTCCTGCTCCGTTATAGGAGCAGGAGAACGGAAAGGACGGATTTGGCTCATAACTGAGCCGAGCGTAGCCTACGGACCTCATAGACCCCCATAGACTATAATGGGATCCGTTAGGTTTCCGCTCAGAAGATGATTTTGGAGCGGAGACAAAAGTCCTGCTTTGCACACTCTTGGCATTCTCTTGATGAGCTTCAAGAGGTAGTCCCCTGAAATGGTTTTCACTTCACAGATGTGCCCTGTCAGGTTTAATAAGTGGGATTTCTTGCCTTATAAATGGGGTTGGGACCATCAGTTGCGTTGAGGAGAAGTCAAGTGGATACACAGCTGATAGTCCTACTGATTAGACTGTTAGAATTTGTATTATGGCAAGAAAAAAGCAGCTAAACGTCTAATCAGTAGGACTATCAGCTGTGTATCCACTTGACTTCTCCTCAACGCAACTGATGGTCCCAACCCAATTTATAAGGCAAGAAATCCCACTTATTAAACCTGACAGGGCACACCTGTGAAGTGAAAACCATTTCAGGGGACTACCTCTTGAAGCTCATCAAGAGAATGCCAAGAGTGTGCAAAGCAGTAATCAAAGCAAAAGGTGGCAACTTTGAAGAACCTAGAATATGACATATTCTATACATATAGGTGTCGTTATAATTGTACTGACCCAGAGAATGAAGGGCATGGGTCAGTTGTGCCACAAACAAAACGCTGTGGGAACAAAACCCGTAAAACAGTAGAGGAATTGTGTTGTTTTTTTCAAATTCCACCCTATTTGGAATTTTTTTCTGCTTCCCACTACATTCGATGCCATAATTATGGTGACATTAGAAAGTACAACTTGTCTTGCAAAAAAATAAGCCCTCATACAGCTATGTGAACAGAAATATAAAAAAGTTATGGCTCAAGGAAGATAGGGAAGAAAACTGAAAACGCAAAAACGAAGAAAAATAAATAAAAAACTCAGGTAGTGAAAGGGTTAAAGTCTCTCTGCAGAACCTTAGTCTGGCAATGAGGTTCTTATAATAGTTCGGTAATTCCCAGGCTGAGGGATATAGATTTAAGATGCAGCTGGCCAAAAGATCTCAAGGTGTGCAAGGGTCTGCTGGTAATATTCCCTTACAGAGCCGCAATGTCTACACCAGCCTTAAACGAGCATAGAACCTTGCTGACTGACTCCAAAGCACGGCTTTGCAGATCCTGGACCCAGGGCTGGTTTTAGACAAAGTGTGGCCCTGGGCAAAATTGAAAGAGGGGCCCCAAATCCTGAAATATTGGACCAGAAGTCTGACAGCACTTTGTAGACATGGACAACGGTTGCAAACACAAAAGAGTGTAGAATGCCACATTATCTCTCTTTAGACTTTCCACTGTAAACTGCTGATCCTGCAGCCTCTTTGGGTATGTTCACACAGAGTATTTTCTGTGCTTTAAAAAACCTAACGCAGAATCTGCATGTGTTTTTTTCTGATGCATTTTATAACACACTTTTTTAATGCAGTTTTGCTGTGGATTTTCATTAATGCCCATTTTCTAAGGGAATTCTGGACATGGAATCTGCGTTATGAATGGCCAGAGCACTTCTGTTTTTTCATGGTGCAGTTTGTAAGCAGAAAAAAAAGCGTCCGTCCCATCCGGGCCCCTGAAGTGAAGGGAGAGCACAATGGGTGACACACTTATGGAGGATCTGTGGATGACACTGTTATGGGGATCTGTGGATGACACTGTTATGGGGATCTGTGGATGACACTGTTATGGGGATCTGTGGATGACACTGTTATGGGGATCTGTGGATGACACTGTTAAGTGGATCTGTGGCTGACACTGTTATGGAGGATCTGTGGATGACACTGTTATGTGGATCTGTGGATGACACTGTTATGGAGGATCTGTGGATGACACTGTTATGGGGATCTGTGGATGACACTGTTATGGGGATCTGTGGATGACACACTGTTAACCCTCATTCACACATCTGTGTTTTACGGACGTGTGCTGAACGTGTTCTCCACGGACAGCACACGTCCCTATTCATTTTAATGTGTGTATTCACACATCAGTGTTTTATCACGGTCTGTGGGTCCATTTTTTTAGCACGGATGCATGCTCTATTTTGTCCGTGTTACCGGATCCATCACGCCCATTATACAGGGTGGGCCATTTATATGGATACACCTTAATAAATTGGGAATGGTTGGTGATATTAAAGAATAATGTTACGTTAAAACCAAGCACACCATTGTTTTTCTTGTGAAATTCCTAATAAGTTTGATGTGTCACATGACCCTCTTCCTATTGAAAAAACAAAAGTTGGATTAAAAATGTCCGCCTTCAAAATGGCCGCCATGGTCACCACCCATCTTGAAAAGTTTTCCCCCTCACATATACTAATGTGCCACAAACAGGAAGTTAATATCACCAACCATTCCCATTTTATTAAGGTGTATCCATATAAATGGCCCACCCTGTAGTCTATGGGTCTGTGAAAACCACGGATGCCATCCGTGTTACATCCATGTTTCAAGGATTATTAAGAAGAGATTCTTTAAAAAAAAAATTTCAGATGTTGAGTGTCAGTGAAACACAGATGCAACACGGACAGCTTCACGGATGCATCACTGACGACCTGCTCACGGATCTGAGCACGGACACGGACGTGTGAATGAGGCTTTATGGGGATCTGTGGATGACACTGTTAGGCCTCTTGCACACTAATTTTTTTTCCGTTTCTGTTCCATTTTTTGCGTTCCATATACGGAACCATTCATTTCAATGGATCCACAAAAAAAACAGAAGGTACTCCGTATGCCTTTCATTTACGCATTTCCATTTTTCCATTCCGTTCAAAGATAGAACATGTCCTATTATTGTCCGCATAACGGACAAGGATAGTGCTGTTCTATTAGGGGCCAGCTGTTCCGTTCCGCAAAAAAAAAAAACGGAATGCACACGAACGTCATCTGTATTTTTTGCTGACCCGTTTTTTGCGGACCGCAAGATACTGAAAAAGGCCTCTTGCACACGACCGTATGGCTTTTTCAGTATTTTGCGGTCCGCAAAAAATAAGGATGACGTCCGTGTGCATTCTGTTTTTTTGCGGAACGTGAGCGGGCCCCTGATAGAACAGTACTATCCGTGTCCATTATGCGGACAATAATACGACAACGGAATGTAAAAACTGAAATACGGAAATGAAAGGCATACGGAGTACCATCCTTTTTTTGCGGATCCATTGAAATGAATGGTTCCGTATACGGAACACGAAAAACGGAACATAAACGGAAAATGCCATACGGTCGTGTGCAAGAGGCCTTAGGCCTCCTGCACACCAACCTTTTTTTTTTTTCCGTTTCCGTTCTGTTTTTTTGCGTTCCGTATACAGACCGTATACGGAACCATTATTTTAAATGGATCTGCAAAAAAAAACGGAAGGTACTCCTTATGCCTTCCGTTTCTGTTCAAAGATAGAACATGTCCTATTATTGTCCGCATAACGTATGGCTCTCATACTAGAGTCACAGTGAGCACACCGGACACAAGGAGCTCACACACAGCTCACAGAGGGGGGCACACACCGGGTTCAGAGGGGACACAAGGAGCACACATGGGGGACACAGGAGGCACAGGGAGCACACACAACTCAAACAGGGAGCACAGAGGGCACAGGGAGTGCACACAGGGTGTAGAGGGAGCGCACACACAGGGAGCGCTAGGGTTGCCACCCGTACGGGAATGACCCGGACAGTCCGGGTTTGTAATCCTGTGCCTGGGTACAAGCCTTTCTCAGACCTGGGCACAGGATTCATTTCAAACTGCAGACTTGCTCATCGGACAGCTGGCCGCAAGTGGTGACCATGAGCGGCCGGTGATGAGGTGTCAGCAGCGGATGATCAGCTGTCACTGCCGGCGCGGCGATCAGCTGTGAGTGATGCTAGCGCAGGGCGGTGCTGTCTTCAGACACTCCCTTCCCTCCTTCTCTCTGCTAGAGAGAGGAAGTGACATCAGAGAGAGAGAGGGAGCGCAGGAGAAATCATTCTCCGGCAGCCTGCGCGTGGAGCAGTTTCTTCTTCTTTTCGTCTGGGAGTCGACCTCTGCGACCAACGCCGTGACTGCCGTCCTTCTCTACACACCTGGACCTCTGAACTTCTAAAAAATGTATTTTAAACATTTGAAGTGTTTAATAAAAAATATTAATTGGAAGGGGGAAAGCGGGCACGGCACTTGTTAGTATTGCACATAAAACATGTCTTTTGTATAGGTAATAAAATTTCCTTTATAAGGGTCCGTCAAAGCACAAATATTGTATTTTTTAAGTTAAAAAATGTGGAAAGTTGTGATTGTGTATTTATTACAAAATATGTGCATAAGGTATACTTTACCCAAAAATTGCCGCAAGGTGCTGAAGTGTTCGGGTTTGGCTTGAAGAAAAGGTGGCAAACCTAGGCAGCGCGCACAGGGGTCGCACGGATCGGCAGAGAGGACGCAGGGGGCACAGGGAGTTCACAGAGGGAACTTACAGATCAGTGACCATCAATACTTGAGGGCAGTGCAGAGCTGTTACAATGAGAGTGACCACCAGCAGCCCTGCACCCTCCTCCACAGACACTGCTGCATGCTTGGATGAACCAGGTGCTTTAATAAGACAGGGTCCCGGGATCTCCTGCAGTCCAGCAGCTGAGGTCAGTGCCAGCAGAAGGCCCAGTCATCCCAGTCTCATGTTTGGGCTTTGCAGCCTGAAGCAAGTGCAGGCGATGAATGGGGGCAGGGCTATGTTAGCCCCGCCCACACAGAACGTCCAATGTGTGTGGCAGCAGGATTCTAATGCTGTGCAGTGACCGAGGTCTGGTGAGACGGGGAGACTGTGCGGGGTGGACAGCAGCGGACTGCTGCAGCATGATAGAGTGCCAGTCACAGGAAAAAAGACTCCCACCATCGGCCCATTTAACTTTCAAACAGCAGGGGGCCCCTTTCGGAAAGGGGGCCCTGGGGAATTGCCCTGTTTGCCCCCCCTAATGCCAGCCCTGCCTGGACCTTCTAGTCTTCCTTCTCTTTCTCTCTCTTGAACACTCTGGACAAAGCTTCAACTGTCTCAGAAATAATGGTTATAGACTAAGGCCTCATGCACACGGCCGTTGTTTGGGTCCGCATCCGAGCCGCCGTTTTTGCGGCTCGGATGCGGATCCATTCACTTCAATGGGGCCTCAAAAAAGATGCGGACAGCCCTCTGTGTGCTGTCCGCATCCGTTGCACCGTTCCGTGGCCCCGCAAAAAAAAATATAGCATGTCCTATTCTTGTCCGTTTTGCAGACAAGAATAGGCATGTCTACAATGGGCCGCCCGTTCCGTTCCGCAAATTGCGGAAGGCACACGGGCGGCTTCCGTTTTTTGCGGATCCGCGGTTTGCGGACCGGAAAAAAACGGCACGGTCGTGTGCATGTAGCCTTAGGCCTAGGACTGAGGAGAAAACAGATGTGTCCTCTCAGCAGCACACTTAGGCCTCCTGCACACGACCGTATGGCTTTTTCAGTGTTTTGCAGTCCGTTTTTCACGGATCGTTGTTCCGTTTTTTTGTTTCCGTTGTGTTTCCGTTTCTGTTCCGTTTTTCCGTTCTGTTTTTCCGTATGGCATATACAGTATACAGTAATTACATAGATAAAATCGAGCTGGGCATAACATTTTCAATATACGGTTCCGCAAAAAACGCTACGGAAACGGAAGACATATGGATGCATTTCCGTTTGTGTTCCGGTTTTTTTGCGGACCCCTTGACTTGAATGGAGCCACGGAATGTGATTTGCGGGCAATAATAGGACATGTTCTATCTTTAAACGGAACGGAAATACGGAAACTGAATGCATACGGAGTACATTCCGTTTTTTTTTTTTTTGCGGAACCATTGAAATGAATGGTTCCGTATACGGACCGTATAAGGAACGCAAAAAACAGTCGTGTGCAGGAGGCCTTAGGCTCTCAATCTCGAATAGAGGCAGACCCAAGTCCATCTCCTAGCAGCCTAAGGCCTAGTTCACACGAACGTATGGCTTTTATAGTTTTTTGTGGTCCGTTTTTCACGGATCCGTTGTTCCGTTTTTGAGTTCCATTGTGTTTCCGTTTCCTTTCCGTTTTTCCGTATGCCATGTACAGTATACAGTAATTACATAGAAAAAATTGGGCTGGGCATAACATTTTTCAATTGATGGTGCAGCAAAAACGGAACGGGTACGGAAGACATACGGATGCATTTCCGTATGTGTTCCGTTTTTTTTGCGGACCCATTGACTTGAATGTAGCCACGGAACGTGATTTGCAGCCAAATATAGGACATGTTCTATCTTTCAACGGAACGGAAATACGGAAACGGAATGCATACGGAACACATTTTGTTTTTAATGCGGAACCATTGAAATGAATGGTTCCGTATACGGACCACAAAAAAACGGCCCGTACACTCGCAATAAAAACTTTGTGTGAACTAGGCCTAAAGCGGTTGGGTCAGGGTTGTTAACCCTGATCTATCCATACAGTTAGGACTGGACTGAGGTCCTGGTGCCAGAGGAAATTATTTGCAGGGCCCAAACCTCATATCATCAATAAAGTTTCATTTTGATTTAAAGAAATAGACCCTAGTGGCAAGTTATTGTCTCCAAACGTTTGTTCTCTCCTAGTCCTTTGGGGCCCACTGGAGGATCCTCTGGTACTCTAGCGGGCCGGTCTGATGCAGTTAAGTAGGCAAATGCAATAAATCTCAACATTTCACTTAACAATTCAGCATCAGAACAATCTCCAAAGATATCTGATAGGTTAATTAGCTTGCTTTCAAATTGTCCTAATATGAATGATGGTCATTCCTGTACAGTGGAACCTGTTGGGGGAAGAAATCATGCTCACCTGCTCCATTCCAAATTCCTGGGTCTCTTCTGTGGTCCCCGCCCTATAAACTTATGGAGGGACAGATGAGATCAAGTGTACCGCTCCAGAGAATGACTGCTCTCGGCAGTGACATGTCCCCAAACCGCATGTCACCGCTGGGACATATCACCTATAAAGTCAATCATTGGCTGCACGACACTGCACATGACCTTGTACTTCCGGAAGATAATTTGACTGTGAGCCACTCTGTTCGTGGGACTTACTTGGTTCTGTATGTGTGTTAGGCCTCTTTCACACTTGCGTTGTCCGGATCCGTCGTGTACTCCATTTGCCGGAGGTGCCCGCCGGATCCGTAACACCGCAAGTGAACTAAAAGCATTTGAAGACGAACCCGTCTTCAAAATGCGTTCAGTGTTACTATGGCACCCAGGACGCTATTAAAGTCCTGGCTGCCATAGTAGTAGTGTGGAGCGGGGGAGCAGTATACTTACAGTCCGTGCGGCTCCTGGGGCGCTCCAGAATGATGTCAGAGCGCCCCATGCGCATGGATGATGTGATCCATGCGATCACGTCATCCATGCGCGTGGGGCGCCCTGACGTCACTCTGAAGCGCCCCGGGAGCCGCACGGACGGTAAGTATACTGCTCCCCCGCTCCCCACTACACTTTACCATGGCAAACAGGACTTTAGCGTCCTGGCAGCCATGGTAACCATTCAGAAAAAGCTAAACGTCGGATCCGGTAATGCGCCGAAACGACGTTTAGCTTAAGGCCGGATCCGGATTAATGCCTTTCAATGGGCATTAATTCCGGATCCGGCCTTGCGGCAAGTGTTCAGGATTTTTGACCGGAGCAAAAAGCGCAGCATGCTGCGGTATTTTCTCCGGCCAAAAAACGTTCCGGTCCTGAACTGAAGACATCCTGATGCATCCTGAACGGATTTCTCTCCATTCAGAATGCATGGGGATAATCCTGATCAGGATTCTTCCGGCATAGAGCCCCGACGACGGAACTCTATGCCGGAAGAAATGCAAGACAGAGACTTGTGAAAAAAGTTTCCTTAACTTTTTTCTTCTATTAAATTGGTTCAGTGACATTCCAAATGAGGATTTTAACTGCTCTTGCAATACCAGATGCTGACCACAAGGTGGCACATTTGCAATAGAGATTTTAAGACACTTTATGAAATACAGTATTGAAGTGCCAGCTTATTACAGATTCCTATAGTGTGATTTTACGTTTCTTTACCTAGAATGTGAATGCAGGCTAGTTTCACATGTCCAGAATATGACAGCATAGCAGCACCCATATAATGACCACACCGCACAGATCTCTAGTGGTTCTACCGGACTGAACTGATCACCATACGATTCTACTGAAATCTAAGCTCAGTTCAGTAGAGCCGCAGGCAGGGTGTTGTCATTGTAATACGGATATTAACCGGTTATGAACTGGACACATGACCAACATGAGTGTTGTGTATCCGAAAAAAAGAGAAGACATAAGCCATGAAATTTGCTTCTGTTTTCTCTCTTAATAATATTAATAATAATATTCCTCCTTTTCTTTCTCACCTTTCAGGACAAAGTATTAATATAAAAAAATAAAAATAAATAATAACCCCTCCCTTTGCAAAAAAAAACGCTCTATAAATACTCCCCCTCCTACTCTCCAGCAGCTGTCGGATGCACTGCAGTCAGCATGTCTCCTGATACCCATGACAACCTACCGACACCTTATAGAGTCACTCTCAGCCCGTTTAGCTACTGTCCGCGCTGCAGCGGTTACGGTGGTCATAATAATGTGACTCGGCTGTGTAGCTCAGCAGTTAGGACGAAGAGGGACGGAGAGTGCAGACAGCAGGAAAGGGAAATATAGAGGTTCCGCAGCTCAAGCGGTGTTCCTCAAACAGCTGATCGACGGGGACCAGGAGTTGGACCCCCGCCAATCTCATATTGAGAATAGGCAATCAATATGAAAGCCATGGAAACCCCCTTTAACAGGGAAGGATAGGTTATTTATCTTTTTATATCATTTCTGTTTCTTGTGCAAGTTTCTGATATACAATCGCTTTAAAGGGTTTCTGTCACTAAAATTTTGAGTATTAAACTGGCTGACATTAGCGATGTGCTAATGTCAGCTGCACCCAACTCTGCTATTCTAATGATTATCCGTGTAAATGAGCCTCTAGGAGCGGAGGGGGGGGGGGGGGGCATTGCTCCTGCACCTACAGGCTCCTGTCTCCCACCTCAACTCACGCCTTCCAAGTGTTGATTGACAGGGCCAGGCATCGTTCGCATCCTTCTGCCTGCCCTTTGCCCTGGGGAAATCTCGTGCTGTTCGGTATTCTGCGCAGGCGCGGAGAGGAAGCTGGCAGCCTGCGAGCGTCCTTCCCTCACTGCGCCTGCGCAGAATACCAAACGGCACGAGATTTCCCCAGGGCACAGGGCAGGCAGAAGGATGCGAACGATGCCTGGCCCTGTCAATCAACACTTGGAAGGCGTGAGTTGAGGTGGGAGACAGGAGCCTCTAGGTCAGGCATGGCCAACCTGTGGCTCTCCAGCTGTTGTAAAACTACAACTCCCACCATGCCCTGCTGTGGGCTGATAGTTGTAGACTGTCCGGGCATGATGGGAGTTGTAGTTTTGCAACAGCTGGAGAGCCTCAGGTTGGCCATCCCTGCTCTAGGTGCAGGAGCAACGCCTAGCCCCCCCCCCCCCGCCTCCTAGAGGCTCATTTACATATTATAAAAGTAAGAATTCTACAGTAACGGGGGCACGGATAATCATTAGAATAGCAGAGTTAGGTGCAGCTGACATTAGCACATCGCTAATGTCAGCCAGCTTAAGGCCCCTTTCACATGGCCGAGTATTCCGCACGGATTCGATGCGTGAGTTGAACGCATTGCACCCGCACTGAATCATGACCCATTCATTTCTATGGGGCTGAGCACACGAGCTGTGATTTTCACGCATCACTTGTACGTTGCGTGAAAATCGCAGAATGTTCTATATTCTGCGTTTTTCATTCAACGCAGGCCCCATAGAAATTAATGGGGTTGCGTGAAAATCGCAAGCATCCGCAAGCAAGTGCGGATGTGGTGGGATTTCCACGCACGGTTGCTAGGTGACGCTTGGGATGGGGACCCGATCATTATTATTTTCCCTTATAACATAGTTATAAGGGAGGGAGGGGGGGGGGGCCACTGGCCACCAACGAGTTAACTACAGGGGAGGGAGGGGGGCCCACTGGCCACCAATGAGTTAACTACAGGGGAGGGAGGGGGGCCCACTGGTCACCAATGAGTTAACTACAGGGGAGGGAGGGGGGGGGGCGGCCGCACTGGCCACCAATGAGTTAACTACAGGGGAGGGAGGGGGGCCCACTGGCCACCAATGTGTTAACTACGGGGGGGGGGGGCTGCCCCCTGCTGCCTGGCAGCACCTGCCAGGCAGCAGGGGGCAGTCATGTACACAGTTCTTTTAGTATATTCTAACCTGAAGCGTCCCCATCACCATGGGAACGCCTCTGTGTTAGAATATACTGTCGGATTTGAGTTTCACGATGTAACTCAAATCCGACGGTATATTCTAACATAGAGGCGTTCCCATGGTGATGGGGACGCTTCAAGTTAAAATATACCATCGGATTGGAGAAAACTCTGATCCGATGGTATATTAACTCCTGACTTTACATTGAAAGTCAATGGGGGACGGATCCGTTTGAAATTGCACCATAAAGGGAATCAACAAGGTAAAAGAGGAGAGAATATTCAAAAGAAGAAAAACTGCTACAAGAGGACATAGTTTTAAATTAGAGGGGCAAAGGTTTAAAAGTAATATCAGGAAGTATTACTTTACTGAGAGAGTAGTGGATGCATGGAATAGCCTTCCTGCAGAAGTGGTAGCTGCAAATACAGTGGAGGAGTTTAAGCATGCATGGGATAGGCATAAGGCCATCCTTCATATAAGATAGGGCCAGGGGCTATCCATAGTATTTAGTATATTGGGCAGACTGGATGGGCCAAATGGTTCTTATCTGCCGACACATTCTATGTTTCTATGTTTCTATTGTGTCAAGGTCAAACGGATCCATCCCCATTGACTTGCATTGTAATTCAGGACGAATCCGTTTGGCTCCGCACGGCCAGGCGGACACCAAAACGACTTTTTTTTCATGTCCGTGGATCCTCCAAAAATCAAGGAAGACCCACGGACGAAAAAACGGTCACGGATGACGGAAAAACGGAACCCCGTTTTGCGGACCGCAAAAAAATACGGTCGTGTGCATGAGGCCTAACTCAGTAGCTAGGATACATTTTTAATGACATGCAGTTACAAAACAATTCAGATCCAGGTGCTGGTTTGAAAACTGTAGAAAATGATTGGTTGGACAACCCCTTTAAATCAGTAGTTTTCTTTACAATAAATCACATTACAGAAAAATACTTTTCTCCACTTATCAGGATGCTCCCCTCTCCCCTCTCCCTGCCTCCTGCACTGATCATTCACTCCCAACTCAAGGGAGAAGGTGTTTTAAATGAGGTCTTCCAAGTTCCTCCTATTTTCGAGGTTAGGATCCCTTTAAAACCCTTCCCTTATGCAAAAAACTATTTTTGTAGGCTATATACAGCACATGTAGACTCCATCTTGAAACAATACTTTTTCCTACATAACACTTACTGGCCACAAGGGGGCACAATTGTATGTCTTTCTTGTAACATTTTTCTTCACTACTAATAATAGACATATTTTTTGAATTCTTACAGATAATTTGTAAGGTTCAGCATGCAATAGAAAAATAATATATGTTCACCATAGTATTTGGTTGCATATTGCTAGAATAAGCACCTGATGTCTGACTGCTCAGAACCCCTCCTATCGTTTAGACAAAACTCTAGTCACAACCTCTCCCCCCATGCTACTGTTTCCGCTGTTGGCACAGTTCTGCTTTTCTGGGCAGTTTTAAAAGTATAATTGCTATAGAATGCCAAGTGGGGCCAACAGGGGAGGAGGTGGCACAGAGCTTTCCAATTTTTTTTTTCCAAGTGAATGGGAGCAGTGCTGCAGCAACCAGACACAGGCACTGCATAGTGTAGAGGTGTGGAACATCGGTGTCTGGTGCTGGTCCCAGCTGAGCGGCGGGGGTGCAAGGAGTCATATGGCTGCTGATCTGATATTGATGACCTTTTCTAAGGACAGGTAATCAATGCTAAACTCCCTTAAAACTCTAGTTATAGCAGCATTCAAGACCCCATCCGATCAGACATTGTTAGCATATAGTAGCCATGTGCCATCTAATGCCCATGGTGAGCCAAAAGGTATGTTCACACATATCCATTTCATATATCTGAATAGGGGCATTACCATACCTCCCTATCGTCCTGGATTCGGCGGGACAGTCCCGGATTTCAGTGGCTGTCCCGGTACAGGGGAAGTATGTCCCGCTTTCTGGCAGCTGTACCCACTTCCATTGGAAGCAGAGACAGCTGCCTCTAATGATGAAGCAGAGAGCTGGCCGGCGGCTCTCTGCTTCATCATTCCTACCCCCTGCCGGTGCTCCACACTCACACTACAGGTCTGGGCGGGGGCGGGGCCCACCGGGAGCTCCGTGTATCCTGCTGCTGCTGGTGGTGGCCACCGCTCCCTGCCTGGCTCCCGGGCTCTAGTTCTCTGTGCCCCCGCTGCGCCTCATGCCACACGCTGGATGGATGTGTGTACGTGACTCTCCGGCAGCAGAGATGCTTCTTGTGGTTAGGGCTCCGCAGATGACAGAGGACTTCTCTCCTGGACTCCTGGCCTGTGAAGTTACTGAAGATGGGCTGGCTGCAGCAGAGGGGGTTCCTGTACAATGGGGCAGAGTATGGCGCCCGCCCCCTAGGAGTATGTACCACACTTTAGTGACCCCCTGAAATATTCTTGGGTGTAAGAAATGTATAGAAAGCATCCCTGTAAATTATAGTCCCTGATTAAATAATAAAACTGTCCAAGGACCTGAGTAATCCCCCAGCACTGCACCCCCATAATCCAGCGCACTGCACCCCCATAATGCACTGCACTGCACCCCCATAATGCTTGTGAATGGGGCACTTTACTGGGTATATTACTGTAAGGGGGCACATATCTGGGTATATTACTGTGAGGGGGCACATATCTGGTATAACTAATGTGAGGGGGCATAAAGGGGGAATAATTACTATGTGGGGGCATTTAGGGGACTGGTTGGGATTAGGTATTTAGTTATGGTTCTGGGCGGAGTTAGAGGTGTGGCCTAATTTGGAAGAAAATTTGCCAATTTGTCCCTCTTCCTTCTTTTCTAAAGTTTGGAAGTTATGGCATTACACCTACCTTATTGAATAACTCAGTGGCTATGCAAAAAATTTAATTACATGCAAATACAAAAGTATTCAGATCCAGGTGCTGTTTTGAAAACTGTAGAATATTTTTCGTGGGACAACCCCTTTAAGATTTTCTTTACTGGAATTAAGGGGCCTAGGCAAACCCCAGAAAAAAAATAACCTGTCCTCCACTAAAATTTACAGTTGGCACAATGTAGTCAGAGAGGTAACATATTTCTGCATTTCCCAAATCCCATACATCAAACTGCCAGATATAGAAGTATGATTTGTCTTTCCACAGAATACTTTTCCACTGTTCAAGAGTCCAGTGGTGGTGTGCTTTACACCACTCCATCAAATGCCTGACATTGTACTTGGTAATGTGCATGTAAGCAAAACTCCAAAACTACCACCTGTCTTTATTTAACATTCTGGTTAGTAGAAACTAAGGATACCATTAGGTTCTTCACCAGTGTCTGCTGCAAAGTCAGATGGACATGGCTGATAGGGACCCCCGGTTGTTGAAGTATTTCGGTCGAAAAACAAAATTTATTCAGCGATCAGCACTGCGGTTATATGCAGTAAAATCTCCATGATGTCCCCATGATAAATCTGCAGCGTGGGGGCCCCATGTGGCTTCTACACACTTTCAAAATAATCCTTCAGCGGGGCCGTGATGAATACTATGACTTGTGCCCACTTGACGTCACCTAGGTAAAGCTCACGAGACGCGGTATGGTCACTTGTTACCCAAAGCGTGACGTTACGCCCTCCAGAGGAGCAGGTAAGGTCAGCTTGGTACAGTTTACACAGACACCTCCTGTCCACGCGGGCACAGAGAAGCAACAAGCTGAGAGAGCCTTTTCACTGCCGCAGTGGAAACAGCGCTGTCTCAGCCGGGGAAATTTGCCACCAGCTTCTCGTTTGATATAAACCCGGTCTGCTAACGGGATTATATAGGGTGAGAAACCAACCCACGGTAGCTTATAACTAGGCCGAAACACGGACGTGGGGATTCGTGATCGAGATACAAGATAGCACAAGATTAAATTATATATTTAATCGCCTTAAGGGCACACTAGATATAACACTATACACACAGAGAATATATACAGTGGTCTGAGGTTACAAATACAGGTGATATAAGTACAACAGGGTTAAGCAGAGCAAAAGTCAGTTACCGGGTAAGATGAAAGATCCTTTGGGTTATAATGGTGGAATAGTCCTTGGCTGCAGTCACGTGGGGGCAGTGAGTTCAGCTGGTTCCCAGTCTCTCCAAACACATTGGCACAATGTGACCCCTTCAGAAAGACAGCGCCGCTGGCTTGCATGGGCTTATGACCTGTAGCCGGCCACTCACCTCCCAGCCTATGGGTAGGGTCCACCCCTCCTTCTCCGGTGCTGGCAGCAAATGACCCATAAAACCCCTTAGGGCTCATAGCCCCAGACCATAATGTCGCAGAAAGATGGTTCCAGGCCCAATTGATCCGCCTGGGTTCCGGCTACAACTAGAGTCCAAACATGGTGCCTCTATGTGGTTTTTGTGTGGAGATATGTATATCTCCCCTCCTGGGCATCCTAGCCTCAAGCCAGGACAACGTGGACATTTAACTTTGCCCCAGGATCGCAAAAAGATAACCGAATTATGCCTGGGATGGACGGACGATTCATAATTCCTTATGAAATGTAGGTGCCAACATGTCTGGGAGGTATCATTGATCCTGGGCAAGGGCTGAGACCTCCTGCTGAGGGTTTCCCTGCAGGATTAGCTTGCCTCCACCCTGGCTGGTTGAGGTGTGACTTTATCCACCTGGGCCCTCTTTGAAGCCTGGACCCCTGGGGCTTCCTCCCTTGCTAGCTGACATCAGGTGGCTGGGGGGTGAGAACTGACTGTGTACATGCCAAAAGGTGAATCAAATGACAATCAGGGCTGCCAATAAATGATAATCCATATTCCTCACACCTCCCCGGTTTAGAGGGCGCCAGGGGGCAGCACCGTCCGGTGACCCATCCGCACCCTCTCCTTGCTGGGATAGCCCTTCAGTGTTCCCATGGTCACTGCCCTTCTTGTGGCGAATTGTCAAGTGATACTGCTGGAGGGCTAGGCTCCAGCGTAGCAGCCTTCCATTCGTCCCTGATACAGTGTTTAACCAGCTGAGGGAGTTGTGGTCGGTTTCCACAGTGAAGCGGCACCCGTATAAATACGGCTACAACCGTTGCAGTGCCCAGACAATGGCCAGGCACTCCTTCTCCATTGTGGAGTACGCCACCTCTCTCGGCAGGAGCTTCCGACTTAGGTACAGAACGGGGTTTTCCTGGCCCGTAGTGTCGACCTGGATGAGTACAGCACCAAGGCCAAAATCACTGGCGTCGGTCTGTACTATAAACGGCCGCGTGAAGTCGGCTGCCTGTAGTACAGGAAAGCTCGAGAGGGCGCTTTCAGCACCCAGAAGTCCGTCTCGCAGTCGTTTGTCCAATCGACTGTAACATAGTAACATAGTACATAAGGCCGAAAAAAGACATTTGTCCATCCAGTTCGGCCTGTTATCCTGCAAGTTGATCCAGAGGAAGGCAAAAAACCCTGTGAGGTAGAAGCCAATTTTCTCCACTTTAGGGGAATAAAAAATTTCTTCCCGACTCCAATCAGAATAACTCCCTGGATCAACGACCCCTCTCTAGTAGCTATAGCCTGTAATATTATTACGCTCTAGAAATACATCCAGGTCCCTCTTGAATTCCTTTATTGTACTCACCATCACCACCTCCTCAGGCAGAGAGTTCCATAGTCTCACTGCTCTTACCGTAAAGAATCCTCTTCTATGTTTGTGTACAAACCTTCTTTCCTCGAGACGCAGAGGATGTCCCCTCGTCACAGTCACAGTCCTGGGGATAAATAGCTGATGGGATAGATCTCTGTACTGACCCCTGATATATTTATACATATTAATTATATCTCCCCTCAGTCGTCTTTTTTCTAAAGTGAATAACCCTAATTTTGATAATCTTTCAGGGTACTGTAGTTGCCCCATTCCAGTTATTACTTTAGTTGCCCTCCTCTGAACCCTCTCTAGCTCTGCTATGTCTGCCTTGTTTACAGGAGCCCAGAACTGTACACAGTACTCCATGTGTGGTCTGACTAGCGATTTGTAAAGTGGTAGGACTATGTTCATATCACGGGAATCTATGCCCCTTTTGATGCAACCCATTATCTTGTTGGCCTTGGCAGCAGCTGCCTGACACTGGTTTTTGCTGTTTAGTTTGCTGTTTATTAAAATTCCTAGATCCTTTTCCATGTCAGTGTTACCGAGTGTTTTACCATTTAGTATGTACGGGTGACTTGCATTTTTCCTTCCCATGTGCATAACCTTACATTTATCAGTGTTAAACCTCATCTGCCACTTATCTGCCCAAGCCTCCAATCTATCCAGATCCCTCTGTAGTAGTATACTGTCCTCTTCAGTGTAAATTACTTTACACAGTTTAGTGTCATCTGCGAAAATTGATACTTTACTATGCAAGCCTTCTACAAGATCATTAATAAATATATTGAAGAGAATAGGGCCCAATACTGACCCCTGAGGTACCCCACTAGTGACAGTGACCCAATCTGAGTGTGTACCGTTAATAACCACCCTCTGTTTTCTATCACTCAGCCAGTTACTTACCCACATACAGATGTTTTCTCCCAGTCCGAGCATTCTCATTTTATATACCAACCTTTTATGCGGTACAGTGTCAAATGCTTTGGAGAAGTCCAGATATACGACATCCATTGATTCGCCGCTGTCAAGTCTAGAACTTACCTCCTCATAGAAACTGATTAAATTAGTTTGACATGACCGATCCCTCACGAAGCCATGCTGATATGGCGTTATTTGCTTATTTCCGTTGAGATGCTCTAATATAGCATCTCTCAGAAAACCTTCAAACAGTTTACCCACAACAGATGTTAAACTTACCGGCCTATAGTTTCCAGGCTCTGTTTTTGGCCCCTTTTTGAATATTGGCACCACATTTGCCATGCGCCAATCCTGTGGGACATTCCCTGTCAGTATAGAGTCTGCAAATATCAGAAATAAGGGTCTGGCTATGACATTACTTAATTCCTTTAGGATACGGGGGTGTATGCCATCCGGTCCTGGCGATTTGTGGAGGGCAGCTTCTTATTGGTGAGGTCCCTCAAGGGCTTCGCGAGGCTACTATAGTGGGGAATGAACCTGCTATAGTACCTGCCGGTGCCCAGGAAGGACATCACCTGTTTTTTGGTCCTCGGGGTGGGCCAGGATGCGATAGCATCCACTTTCCCAGGCTCTGGCTTCATAGTTTCCCTACCTACACGGTGCCCCAGGTAATGGACCTCGCTCATGCCCAGCAGGCACTTCTCCGGCTTTATGGTCAAGCCTGCCTGGTGGATCCGCCCGAGCACCTGCGTCAGGACCCGGCCCTGGAAGATGGTTAGCCGGGCCGCGGCGATCAGGGCAGTCTTTAACTCTGTACTAATGAAGCGCTTCCATTATGGAAGCGCTTCATTAGTACAGAAGGACCAGGAAGCGGTGAAGGATCTGTACTCACCACTTCCTGGTCCACGGCTGTGCAGGGCTGCGCACAGCGTGAGGTCGCTCTGTGACCTCACACTGTGCGCCGCTATCCCGACAGCCGACAGCAGAATGAAGAGGATCACGATGGTGACCAGGATCAGGAGAGGTAAGTGTTTTTTTTTTTTTTTTATTTGCACTAGGGGCTGATGGCTGACCTGGGGGACATATGGCAGACATGAGGGGCAGACATGAGGGGCAGGCAGAAGGCTGACATGAGGGGCAGACATGAAGGACAAACATGAGGGGCAGACATGAGGGGCAAACATATGGCTGACATAGGGGGGCTTATGGCTGACATTGGGGGGCTTATGGCTGACATTGGGGGGATTTATGGCTGACATTGGGGGGGCTTATGGCTTACATTGGGGGCTGATAGATGGCTAAAGGTTTGGGGGTTGATCTGAGCCATTGGGGGTCTGATCTGAGGTCTGATTAACATTGGGGGTCTGATTGCTGGTCTGACCTGAGGTGTAATGAAAAATATTTTTTTCTTATTGTTCTCCTCTAAAACCTAGGTGCATCTTATAGGGCGAAAAATACGGTACAGTGCAGCAGAGACCATAGTCAGTTTATATAGTGTTATATATTTTAATATGCACCTTGTGTTTTGTTATGCGCGTGAATCAGTCAGCCCCGCGCACCCCCTAAGCCCCGCCCAGATGCCGATTGGAGGGTGATCCCTAGTGTCCACGTGATGGACGGCCAACTCTGTCCTTCCGGACTTGTTGCTTAACAATGTCAGCAGTGGTTCACTGCTCCTGGTCTTACCATCTGTCCAGTGAGGGCCACCCTTGTGGTCATACTGTCACACTGGGGAGTGGGGGAACTCCCCACATTATAGTGTGAACTGTTACTAGGCCAGACTACAGTGAAGGGAGCAGGCCACAACCTACAGCCACCCTAATCCTGAACCTGATCTCCAGGTTCCAGTGCATGAGCCCTCCCACCTTCAGGGTTCGCTCATGCAGTCAGGAGATCAGGGTCAGGATTAGAGCAGCTGTAGGTTGTGGCCTGCTCATTTCACTGTAGTCTGGCCTAGTAACAGTTCCCACTATACGGTGGGGAGTTTCCCCCACTCCCCAGCGTGACAGAATGACCACAAGGGTGGCCCTCACTGAACAGATGGTAAGGCCAGGAGCAGTGAACCACCAGCACACACCAAGCCTGGAGGAACACCCAGCTACAGGCATCCAGAAGAAGCTAAATAGCCCGAAGCGACCACACCCACACCAAGAACACAAGGAAAAAGCAACTGAAAGGGAATTGCACACACAAGCAAAAGGCAACAGGTTGTCACAGGCAACAGCATGCGTGGCAAGCAAGTCACGGCGCACACAGCAAAACCCGTGACACTGCCACAACATGCCAAAACAGCAACACGTTGCCACCGGCAACAGCAAGCGTAGCAACAGTGTCACGGCGTACACCATAGGCCGTGACAGTTATTGTGCCACTCAGTGGCCTTCTCCTGATGCTGCTACTGCTGCTGCCGCCACCTCCAGACTCTGTCATTGTGCCACTCGGTGGCTTCCTCATACTGCCGCCACCTCCACACTCGGTCATTGTGCCACTCGGTGGCCTCCTCATATTGCTGCAAACTCCAGACTCTGACATTGTGCCACTCGGTGGCCTTCTCCTGATGCTGCTACTGCTGCTGCTGCCACATCCAGACTCTGTAATTGTGCCACTATGTGGCCTCCTGATGCTGCCGCAACCTCCAGACTCTGTCATTGGGCCACTCTGTGGTCTCCTCATGCTCTTCCCACCCTCCCCACTTCATGACTGGGCCACTATTTTGCCTATTTGCCTGGTTGACATCATCATTTGTTTGACCCTTCCTCTGATCTATCAGAAGGAAGAAAAAATTAAATGCACAACGGATCCTGTCTGTGTAGCAGCTGTAAGTCCTGTATGGTCCCATCATAATTGGCTTAGGATTTGGTAACCAGGGGAAGAAGCCAGATCTGCTGGCGAAACGGCGTTGGGTCAGGAGTCGGCCGAGAGATCTCTGCACCATCCAGGGTATGTTTATACTTTGTCCTTTTTATTTCAACCTCAATCTCTACAATCGCCTCCTTTGCACTTTGTTTGGGGCGTTGCTGCTATGAGGTTTTGTGGTATGCTCTTTCAGCTAGCATTCTCTTTCCCTGTTATTTCGTGCATCGATCTCCCGGCCTCTCCTTGGGTCCTGCTACTCATCTGTGTGTCCCACCTTGTGCTGCCTGTTTTATTATATATGTATGTATTGTTTATATATACTTACAATAAAGTTGTTTGGATCTTCATACATATGTAAGTTATTTTCATTCATTTTTTTGGTGATTATTATGACTCCTTGGGAGTCCGATGTTTTTGATATTAATCTGTCCGGTTAATATTGGTTGACCACTGTATAACACATAGCAGCAAGCACAGTTGATGGGAAAAGTGGAGTGGCCAGAAGGGGGAGGGGCTGTGGATGGGGCATGCGGGCCCAATTTAGATTCTTGCTATGGGGCCCAATGATTTCTATGGACGCCCCTGTGCTCAGTGCTTTACAATTATGGTCTCAGATGGAAATATAACTTGCAACTCTACGAGGTGTGAGACAGTGACAGGTCTCAGACAGGTTAGAGACAAGCAAGGGGTGGATAGTACGGTCCACACCCCTATTCCACCACAGGTGAGACCAGCTGGAGGTACTCAGGCTGGCATAAAGCACCTCCCAGGGTGTCAGTAAGGGGGGACTGTGTTACCTGTGGACAGAGGCCTGGAGGCTCTGTGAATGTGGTCTCAGCCAGGCAAGACTGAGGGACCACGAGGCTGGGAGATAGCCTGGACTGACTTTGTTACAGACTGAAAGTGAGCTGGACTACTGGCTAAGAAAGCTACATGTGATGAGTGTGTGAACTGTGCTTTAGGTGAGTCAGGGATATGACTGTGTTTAGGTAGGGCCCAGACGGGCAATGTGTTTATTTATTATTGTTTTGTTCTATTTTTGCTGGGGTGCCACAATAAATGCATTGTTTGCACCTTGAACCTGGTGTCCTGAAGCTGTATCTGTGAGGATGATCCCTTGAAAGAAAGCTACTTCTCACAGAGGTCACAAAAAATAATTTTCGATCTCCAAAAACCTGTCAAGAAGATTTATCTTGGGTTCAGCTGGTACTGGAAAGTTCATAGCAACAGTAGCTGCAACAGTATTTCGGGCAACTGCACTTTCCTGATGTTGAAGTCTCTGAACAATATCCTGGACAAGCTGAATTAAGCCCTGCATTTGATCAACAAGACCACGGATCTGCTCAGTATTTTAGGACTGTGATCATTTAACGAAAAAGGTCACTGTCTGGGACCACAGCCAGCAAAACTCAAAAACAGGTACCGGTCTTACTTTACCATTCCGGTTAGTAGAAACTAAGACTACCCCAGAGCCCGCCACAATACCAGAAAATAGGTGCGAGCTCACTGCTAGCAGACCTACCAATATCACCAAGTACTACAGAAGAGTATACAGCTAGCAGGGTTAAAACCAAGAGTGTTAGTAGGAGCCAAATCAGTAGACAAGGGGTTGATCCGGAGACAAGCCAAAATCAGTTCACCAAGAGTTCTAAGCAGGAGCTTAAAGTACAGCAATGTACAAAAAAAGTAACGGAAGTCCGCCCAACTCTTGGATTGGCGATAGAGCCAGAGATAGGATTGTCCCGGCGTCCAAACTCATTGACGTGCTGACCACCATGGGCTTGTCTGGTCAGCATGGCAACCCTTCTACATGAGCTGTACACTGTAATGTGACTGAGTTAGTACCTGACAGTAAGACCTCTTTCACACGGGGGCGTTGCGGGAAAAGGTGCGGGTGCATTGCGGGAACATGCACGATTTTTCAGCGCGAGTGCAAAACATTGTAATGCGTTTTGCACTCGCGTGAGAAAAATCGTGCATGTTTGGTACCCAAACCCGAACTTCTTAACAGAAGTTCGGGCTTGGGATCGGTGTTCTGTAGATTGTATTATTTTCCCTTATAACATGGTTATAAGGGAAAATAATAGCATTCTGAATACAGAATGCATAGTAAAATAGGGCTGGAGGGGTTAAAAAAAAAAATATATTTTTTTTAACTCACCTTAATCCACTTGCTCGCGCAGCCCGGCATCTCTTCTGTATTTTTTTTTTGCTGTGTGCAGGGAAAGGACCTGTGGCGACGTCACTCAGGTCATCACATGGTCCATCACATGATCCATCACCATGGTAAAAGATCATGTGACGGACCATGTGATGACCGGAGTGACGTCACCACAGGTCTTTTTCCTGCACACAGCAAAAAAGAAGACAGAAGAGAAGCCGGGCTGCGCGAGCAAGTGGACTAAGGTGAGTTTAAATATTTATTTATTTTTTAATCCCTCCAGCGCTGTTTTACTATGCATTCTGTATTCAGAATGCTATTATTTTCCCTTATAACCATGTTATAAGGGAAAATAATAATGATCGGGTCCCCATCCCGATCGTCTCCTAGCAACCGTGTGTGAAAATCGCACCGCATCCGCACTTGCTTGAGGCCTGCGTTACGTGAAAAACGCACAAAGAGGAGCATGCTGCGATTTTCACGCAACGCACAAGTGATGTGTGAAAATCACCGCTCGTGTGCACAGCCCCATAGAAATGAATGGGTCAGGATTCAGTGCGGGTGCAATGCATTCAACGCACGCATCGCATTCGCGCGGAATAGTCGCCCGTGTGAAAGGGGCCTAAGACTTGCATGCAGCTGCTCAGCCATGGTAACCCATGCCATGAAGCTCCTGGCAGTTTTTGGGCTGATGTTTCGGTCAGGTAAGGATTGGAAGAATGCAGCTATTGGCGTTTTTTATGCACTATGCACCTTAGCAAACCTGCTCAGTAACTTTACATAATGTGGTCTGCCACTTTGTGAATTGCTGTGGTTCCTAAATGCTTCCACTCTCAATAAATGGAATATCTAGGAGGGAAAAACTTACCTGCTGACTTTTTTCAACAATGGAATCATATTACAGTACCATGAATAAATTCACTGAGCTCTTTAGAATGACTGACTTTTTCAAAAATGTCTGTAAAGGCAGGCGGCATGGCTAGGTGCTTGATTTTATATACCTGTGGGAATGGAACTGAATGAAACAGATGAATTCAATTATTAAAGGCCCTTATTCACATTAGTGTATTGTTGGCCAAACCTACTGTGAACGGTGGGTTTAGCTGACAGTGTGTGGGGAGCTCCCGCCTCTTCCCCTGACAGATGATGTTGGGGGAGAGAATAATTGGGCAAAGAGAATATTTTCACTGCCCTCTTCTCATTAAATACACATACATGGGTGTATGGGGAGACAAAAGCACAATCGTTCAGCTGACAGCTATTAAATTTTATATGACTGCCTTAAGGCCTCTTTCACACGGGCGTCCCGGATTTGCTGCGTGTGCATTGCGGGAAACCCACGAGAGTAGGCACGCAATTGCAGTCAGTTTTGAGTGCGATTGCGTTCCGATGTTCAGTTTTTTCCATGCGAGTGCAATTCATTTTGCACAAGCGAGAGAAAAAACTGAATGTGGTACCCAGAACCAAACCCGGACTTCTTCACTGAAGTTCGGGTTTTGGTTAGGTGTTCTAATCATTTTATTATTTTCCCTTATAACATGGTTATAAGGGAAAATAATAGCATTCTTAATACAGAATGTTTACTAAAATGTGGCATGAGGGGTTAAAAAAAAAAAAAATTAACTCACCTCATCCTCTTGTTCGTGCAGCCGTCATGTCTTCTTTCTTTTTTCAGGACCTGCAAAAGGACCTTTAATAACGTAATCGCGCTCACCACGTGGTGAGCATGGTGACGTCAGCGCAGGTCCTGCTGAATGAAGATAGAAGTATTACGTCATCAAAGGTCCTTTTGCAGGTCCTGAAAGAAGAAGAAAGAAGACATGCCGGCTGCGCGAACAAGAGGATGAGGTGAGTTAATTTTTATTTTATTTTTTTAACCCCTCAAGCCACATTTTAGTAAGCATTCTGTATTACGAATGCTATTATTTTCGCTTATAACCATGTTGTAAGGGAAAATAATAGTGATTAGACTTTAATGGGGTTGCTCATCCCTATCGTCTCCTAGCAACCATGCATGAAAATAGCACTGCATCCGCACTTGTTTGCGGATGCTTGCGATTTTCACGCAGACCCACTCATTTCTATGGAGCCTGCGTTGAATGAAAAACGCAGAATATAGAAAATGCTGCGATTTTCACGCAACGCATAAGTGATGCGTGAAAATCACCGCTCATCTGAACAGCCCCATTGAAGTGAATGGGTCCGGATTCAGTGCCGCACAGAAAACTCGCCCGTGTGAAAGGGGCCTAAGAGTTGTGTCCCACTACTTTTGTCCATGTGGTATAGTTCTTTATAGTAGGATTGATGGATCCCTCTCAAGCTCTGTTCACATTCCTGCCAGAGACTATGGGGGTCATATATCAAGCTGAAATACATCTAAATTCTGCAACTTTTTTCCACTCACGCCAGTGAGTGGGCGTGGCGCGGGTGGTAAAGGGCAGACAGGCCCGTCTCATTTACCACTTTCTACACCTGTTTCAGTGGTAGAAAAAGGTCTGAATGTAGGACCGCTAGGAAGCGGTCTTACATTTAGAAGTGGCAGAGAATCCACCGAAGTTATGGAGAGGCCGGCGCCACTGCCAGCTACAGGGCTTTATTAAGACCGGCGTCTAAAACACTGTTCTTAATAAATGACCCCCTATGTACACAGACTGCTTCGATACGTCAAATTAACCCTTTGGACCCAGTGGTCAGTGACTGCAGCCCAATTAAAAGGGATTCCTGCAATTGATCAGGTCAATGAGAAACTTGAGGGGCCCATCAATAGACAGCCCCAGAGGCCTATAATGGACCCCAAGGCTGTCTGTTCAGTAAGTCTGTTATTGGGGCACCCTGAGTGTGCATGCATCTCAATCATTTTGGTACAGCTCGGGAGCTCCATGTGCCAGAAACTGAAATCTACACCAGTCTTGTGTCATTTTTTTAAATTAATTTATGAAAGCAAAGTGTTGTCATGCAAATGGTGCCTGCACAAAAACTTTTTGTAGTGCACGGCATACATTTCACAATGGAAACCTTAGAAATCCAAGTTTTAAAGCTGACAAACAACTAGGGTGGATCAATAATTGAATTGTGAGGCACCTAATTGGTAAACTTGTGACTGGGATTACATGCTACAAGTATTCATGCAATGCAAATAATTATGATCACATCTAGTTAGTTTGCATATGTTCTTGCAGAGATGGCTGCTGCATGCTCATTGTGCAGCTGCAGGAGCTGGGAACCCGTTGTTAGTGACACCTAGACTCCCCATAGAGAAGGCAGAGAGATGTTTCTTTACTGTCTATGCCTTCTCCATCATTGTATAATACAGCGTTCACACCACCCTATTGCTTAACCCTTTCAGCCTTGGAGTTTTTTGTTTTGTTTTTGTGTTTCACTCCCTGCCTTTCCAGGGACATAATGTTTTCATTTTTCCGTTCACATAGCCGTATGAGAGCTTGATTTTTGCGGGACGTTTTTTTTTTTCATGATCATATTCTGACCCCTATAGCTTTTTTTTGTAGTTATGTGCATGGAGCTGTGTGAGAGCGATCTGTACTTTTCATTGATACCATTTTGGGGTGTGTATGACTTTTAGCACTTACATTTTTTTTGTGGGAGGTGAAGCGACCAAAGAAGATTTAATAGTATCACAGTTTTCACAGGCGTTGATGCCCATGATGTGTATTTTTTTTTATTGTTTATGTATTTTTATTTTTGGGAAAGGGGGGGTGACTTTTTATATTTTATTTTTAATTTTAAAAAAATTACAATTTTTTTTATAGTTCCCATAGAGAACTATAACAAGCAACCATTATATTGCTTGTCTCATACACTCTGAAGCATTAGCATTGGAGTGTATGAGAAATACACTGTATTCCTATGGAGTGCTGCCACAAGCAAAGGTAGACCACTCAGGAGGACAGAGGCTTCCACACACTGCATCCAGCGCACCGGTCCTCGCCAGAGCATGCAGGTTTTTGCTAGTACTTATGCCATGGTCACATCTGGCCACGGCATCTGAAGGGTTAAAAGTCCGCGATCAGCATTACCACCAGTCAGGAAAATTAGACGCGGCTGTCTACCGTTTAAAACAGCAGGCACCTGGGGACTATGGCGCACGCATGCAGGCTCCACCTTTAAAGTGAACCCGTCATCAACTTCATGCTGACCTCACTCAGAGCAGCATAAAATAGTGACAGAAATGCTGATTTCAGCGGTGTGTCACTCATGAGCTAAAAGTAAGTGGTTGCCGAGAACCAGCATCATAATCATTGCAGCCCAGGTCCTGAAAAGAGTCAAATCTACCTGAGAAGAGTCCTGGTAATTCATAATCTCCTGCTCTCTCACCCATCTGCTGATGATTGGCAGTTCTCTCCTAGAGAGAAAGGGAGAAAACTAGGTAGAAGACTGTCAGTCATCAGCAGGTGGGCAGCGAGAGCAGGAATTCATGACTAACCATGACTCTTCTCAGGTGGCCGTGACTCTTTTCCAGGCCTAATCTGCAATGATTGTGATGTCGGTTCTCGGCAACCACTTACTTTTAAATGACAGACCACAGAAATCAACTCACCTGTCACTACTTTATTCTGCCATTAGTATGGGCAGCACAAGTTGATGACTGGTTCCCTTTAAAGTCCCGTTATGGCACTGGTCAGGAAGGGGTTAAAAAGCAGGGACATAGGCATATATTATCTCCTGTCCCTTTCCTCTACCTATGTCTGTCAGCAGTTTTGTATTGACAGAACTTCTAAGGCCCCTTTCACAGGGGCGTCGCGGAAGAGGTCCGGATGTGTTGCAGGTGCATTGCGGGAAACCCGCACAAGTGTGCACGCAATTTCAGTCAGTTTTGTCTGCGATTGCGTTGTTCATTTTTTTTCCGCTCGAGTGCAAAGCGTTTTAATGCGTTTTGCATGCGCATGATACAAAACTGAATGTTGGTACCCAGACCTGAACCTGGACTTCTTCACTGGGATCGGTGTTCTGTAGATTTTTATTATTTTCCATTATAACATTGTTATAATTGAAGAGAATAGCATTCTTTAATACAGAATGCTAAGTAAAATGACCATTGAGGGTTAAAAAAAAAAATCATAAAAAAATTACTCACCTGATCCACTTGATTGCGCAGCCGTTATTGTCGTCTTTCTTCTTCTTGCAGGAGCTACAAAAGGACCTGCGCTGACCAAGTTATAATGGAAAATAATAAAGTAAATGGACTTTGGGGTCCCGGGCTCATCCCTATTTGTTCACATCATCTCCTTAGCAACCATCCGCACTTGCTTGCGGATGCAATGCGATTGTCACGCAGCCCCATTCACTTCCATGGGGCATGCACTGCGTGAAAAACGCAGATAGAACATGCTGCAATTTTTACGCAACGCAAAAGTGATGCGTGAAAAACATCGCTCATGTACACAGCCCCATTGAAATGAATGGGTCAAGATTCAGTGCGGGTGCAATGCATTCACATCACGCATTGCACCCGCGCGGAAAACTCACCGGTGTGAAAGGGGCCTAACAGTCTCACTTAAAATATTTGCATTGTCAGACAAACCACATTGGAGGTGGCTGGTAGTGGTACCTACAGTGATTTGGACCCTTTCACTTTTTTCACATTTTGTTACATTACGGCCTTGGGCTAAAATAACAAATAAAAAAATACAATCAAGTTTTCCCCATCATTCTGTACTGCATACCCCATAATGGGAAAGTGTAGAAAGAATTAGAGAAATGTTTGAAAATTTGTTAAAAAAGAAAAAAAAATTACATCTTGCATGGACATACTGTAAGTATTCAGACCCTTTTGCTATGATGCTTGAAAATTTAGCTCTGGGCGCCTCCCATACATGATTTTGAAAGACACAGCTGTCTATATAAGGTCTCTCAGCTGACAATGCATATCAGAGCAAAAGCCAAGTCATGAGCAGGAAAGAACTGTATGCAGAGCTCAGAGACAGGGATAGAACGAGTTTGCAAACCATTACGTAGGGGGGATTTGGATAGACGTATCTTGCAACGAGAATGTTGGTGATTTTCGAGCTTGATACATCTAGTCCCTGTGGCCTCAATGAGCAATTGAGTTTTGGCTGCTTTATCGAGATCCCCTGCACTTCCCTCGATTTAGTCTTGTGCTCTTGTTGTATATGACCGTAGCGAGAATCAGGCCAAAATGGACATTTTGTTGTGTCCATTTGGACAGGATCCTATTAAGGATTCCCTATTATCTAGTCCTCTTTAATTGGGCAATTGCTGTAGGTATGTGTGATATACCATGGTACGGTGTCACGCCCCCTTATGTCACTTTCTATTACCAGTGTTGTACTGACCTTCAAGGACCTGGGTACTGGGAGTATCTTTCAGGACCTGCCAGCCCTTGTCCCTGCCCTCTGGGCGTGACCAGCGGACCCACATGACGCTTCCCATGTGTGCAATGACGCAGCGACGCACGGGCGGTGCGTGATGACGTCAGCACACGGTAACTTCAGTTTAAAAGGACAAGCACCACGGCGCATGGTTGCTATGATGCCACACGCAATATGGGACGCCATGTATCGCTAATGGTCTTTATCCCATTTAACAGTACCCTCATCCTGTAAGGCAGGCATCCTCAAACTGCGGCCCTCCAGCTGTTGCAAAACTACAACTCCCAGCATGCCCGAACAGCCTACAGGTATCAGACTACAGCAGGGCATTGTGGGAGTTGTAGTATTACAACAGCTGGAGGGCCGCAGTTTGAGGATGCCTGCTGTAAGGGGTAATATATCCAGAGGTGCGACCATACATTCTCCAGGACTGCTACATCGGGGACTAACCAGCCCATATAGATGCAAGCGAGTGGTTTATTGGATGCCCTGAATGGCGATAATGGGCGATCCAATTACCCCTAATTTTATGTGTACATATAGGTTAATAAATATATTTATATATTTTTTTGTTTTGTAGGTAGAACTAGCCCCGTGTCCCCTGATGAATCTGGGGCTATATAAGGCCTCATGCACACGACCGTTGTGTGCATCCGTGGCCGTTTTTCGTGATTTTCTGCGGACCCATTGACTTTCAATGGGTCCGTTGAAAACTCGTAAAATGCACCGTTGTTCATACGCGGCCGTGATCCGTGTTCCTGTCCATCAAAAAAATATGACCTGTCCTATTTTTTTGACGGACAACGGTTCACGGACCCATTCAAGTCAATGGATCCGTGAAAAAACACGGATGAACACAAGATTGTCATCCGCGTCCGTGATTCGTGGCCGTAGGCTACTTTCACACAGATGGATCGCAGAAAAGCTTTTTCAGAGCTGAGTTTCGTGAAAACTCAGATCCGACAGTATATTCTAACACAGAGGCGTTCCCATGGTGATGGGGACGCTTCAAGTTAGAATATACTAAGAATTGTGTACATGACTGCCCCCTGCTGCCTGGCAGCACCCAATCTCTTACAGGGGGCTGTGATCCGCACAATTAACCCCTCAGGTGCCGCACCTGAGGGGTTAATTGTGCGTCTCATAGCCCCCTGTAAGAGATCAGGTGCTGCCAGGCAGGAGGGGGCACACCCCCCTCCCTCCCCAGTTTTAAATTCATTGGTGGCCAGTGGTCCCCCCCTCCCCTGTATTACTGTACATTCATTGGTGGCCAGTGGGCCCCCTCCCTCCCCTATATTACTGTACATTCATTGGTGGCCAGTGGGCCCCCCCTCCCTCCCCTGTATTACTGTACATTCATTGGTGGCCAGTGCGGCCCCCCTCCCTCCCCCTCCTAATTAAAATCCCCCCCTATCATTGGTGGCAGCGGAGAGTTCCATGGCAACCAGGACGCTACTGCAGTCTTGGTTGACATGGTTACTTAGCAATTTTTAGAAGCATTATACTTACCTGCGATGTCTGTGACCGGCCGGGCGCTCTTCCTACTGGTAAGTGACAGGTCTGTGCTATAAGCAATGCGCCGTACAGACCTTTCACTTACCAGTAGGAGGAGCGCCCGGCCGGTCACAGACAGCGAAGGTAAGTATAATGCTTCTAAAATTGCTAAGTAACCATGGCAACCAGGACTACAGTAGCGTCCTGGTTGCCATGGTTACCGATCGGAGTCCCAGCGATTAAACTGGGACACCGATCGGAACTCTCCGCTGCCACCAATGATGGGGGGGGGGGGAATTTTAATTAGGAGGGGGAGGGAGCCCACTGGCCACCAATGAATGTACAGTAATACAGGGGAGGGAGGGGGGGCCCACTGGCCACCAATGAATGTACAGTAATACAGGGGAGGGAGGGGGGGCCGCACTGGCCACCAATGAATGTACAGTAATACAAAGGAGGGAGGAGGGGCCGCACTGGCCACCAATGAATTTAAAACTAGGGAGGGAGGAGGGTGTGCCCCCTCCTGCCTGGCAGCACCTGATCTCTTACAGGGGGCTATGATACGCACAATTAACCCCTCAGGTGCCGCACCTGAGGGGTTAATTGTGCGGATCACAGCCCCCTGTAAGAGATCGGGTGCTGCCAGGCAGCAGGGGGCAGTCATATACTACGAACTGTGTACATTCTAACTTGAAGCGTCCCCATCACTATGGGAATGCCTCTGTGTTAGAATATACTGTCAGATATGAGTTTTCACGATCTAACTCAAATCCGATGGTATATTCTAACAGAGGCATTCCCATGGTGATGGGGACGCTTCAAGTTAAAATATACCATCGGATTGGAGAAAACTCCGATCCGATGGTATAATAGGGACTCCTGACTTTACATTGAAAGTCAATGGGGGACGGATCCGTTTGCAATTGCACCATATTGTGTCAACGTCAAACGGATCCGTCCCCGTTGACTTGCATTGTAAGTCAGGACGGATCCGTTTGGCTCCGCACAGCCAGGCGGACACCAAAACGACTTTTTCCTTCATGTCCGTGGATCCTCCAAAAATCAAGGAAGACCCACGGAAGAAAAAACGGACACGGATCACGGACCTACGGACCCAGTTTTTGCGAACTGCAAAAAAAAAAAAAAAGCGGTTGTGTGCATGAGGCCTAAATAGATGAAACGCGTAGGGACACATCTATTTATCTGAGCACTTATGTTTCCTAGCACTCTTTAAAAGGGATTCTGTCATGAGATTTTACCCCTATAACCTAAACATATGCTCAGGACCGGACTAATAAGAAAAATCCTAAGCTGGCCTTATTAAACTTCACTGTGGCTCTATTTGCCCAAAAAACTGTTTTTTATAACCTGTCAATCACTTACTTAAGGTGCCTAAGGGGAGGTCCGTTAATACAGGGTGCCCAGTCGCACCCCTTGCTGTTCGGTGCCCAGCGCCGCCTTCGCAATCCTACCCGTCCCTCTGCCGGATCCCGCGCCTGCGCACTAGGCTCAGCCTGATGCGCCGCGGACTCCTGGCAGTGGCTTCTTTGAGCGAAGTGACAGAATCTCTTTAACTATCAGTGGTAGGTCTCTACCCTTCTGGCCTTTCTGCAACATTATACACACGGACCAGACAGTGAGAAATCGGTGTGGCCACAGATTGTGGAATACAGTAGAATCCCCACTTTTCATCTGTGGGGACAGGAACAACCCGAATGGGTGTGAGATTCAAGCAAGGCCCTACCTGTACACATTCTCCAGTAAGAAGTGTATACCTTTATGAATGTTGGTTTATCCTTCTTAGGCACAAACACTTTCATGGTGAAGAAAAACTGCTATAAGAGGACATGGTTTTAAATTAGAGGGGCAAAGGTTTAAAAGTAATATCAGGAAGTATTACTTTACTGAGAGAGTAGTGGATGCATGGAATAGCCTTCCTGCAGAAGTGGCAGCTGCAAATACAGTGAAGGGGTTTAAGCATGCATGGGATAGGCATAAGGCCATCCTTCATATAAGATAGGGCCAAGGGCTATTCATAGTATTCAGTATATTGGGCAGACTAGATGGGCCAAATGGTTCTCATCTGCCGACACATTCTATGTTTCTATGGTAGGGAATTGTTTGTGGTACTGGCCCCGGAAGTGGTGGTGTCTATGAATAGAATTGTGGGCCTTTTGAATTTTAAGGTATAAAACATTAAAAGTTAAATTTTACTACTGCCCTTTTTTATTGTTTGGGTTTTTGTTTACTGCGGTAGTCCGCTAGGACTGTATTTGGTCTTGAAAGTGGAACAGCCTTTATGGTTGGATTTGTGTTGCTTGAGTTTGAAACAAGAATGCAATTTGAAATACTGTACATTAATATATTTATTAAAAATTAAAATAAGCACAGGTGTTTTTTTTAACATAAAAATATAAAATTGAATACAAAAACAAGCTTAGGTTTACACAGGTACAATACTGATAGAAAGGTGGCACTTTGGTACAGAAAGCACAGAGCATGCTGTTGATAGTGTGCAAAAATACATTTTTGTTTGTTTCTATGCATATTTCATTGCCATTGCATGGCTGAAAGCAAAAAAAACATTAATTCTATCAAGTCAAAAAGGCTACATGTGGACATTTTGCCTGAGAAAGAAATGCATATTTATTTGGTAATGAAAAAGTTTGTTGATGTTTTATATAAAGGAGCAGACAATGATTGATATGAAGGGTGTATCATTTCACACCACCTACACACATCAAACTAGGATTAAGTTCTATATAAAGGGTTAACAACTAAAACTGTATACCACTATTAAAGAGGCTCTGTCACCACAAAATGTGCAGTCTGCGGGTAGCAGGTTATACAGCAGGAGTAGCTGAGCTAATTGATATAGAGTTTGGTGAGAAAAGATTCAGCAAAACATATAATTTATATCTGTTTTCATTTCCCTGAACTTAAGACAACCCCCGTGTACCTCTATTAATGACTGACAGCTATCTCCGTATACACATTCACACAGAGAATTCTATTAATCACTGATAAGACCTACCCTGTGTACAACTGAAGTCCAAGAAAGCAGGGTAAAAGTTTTAGAGCTTCCCACAAATTAACTTCTGCTGTTGCTGGAGACGGAGTGAGGATCCATTCCAGCTTCCCTCAGTGTTCCGGTCCGCTTATATTGACTTCTAGCTGCCCCAGTGTGCTGTTCCTGCAGCCAGCAGTTTTCCTCAAGCCTGGTGTTTTAATGCAGGCAGTCTGTCAGTACTATACTGGTTCAGACTTCCTTCTCATACTTCTAGGCCAATCACCAGTGAGCCCTATCCTAATCCTTGTCCTTATGCTCAGCACAAATTGTGTGTAAAACAGTTTATGCTCAAAGCACATATATATAGGACTCAGAACACACATTGTCATGGCAGCAGAGGGAAGAGAAAATTGCAGGTTACAGAAGACAGTTTGTACTTACAACACACAGAATGATCCAGAACACAAAAAAAAAAAAAAAAACATGTGCACAGAGAGCAAAAACTACTTAAACTGATGCAGTCAGTCCAGGATGCTAATAAAATAAAACCAACACATGCAGAGGCATGTAAGCATTTCATAAATAAATTATATTATGACTGGAGTAAGAAATGCACTTACTATATACTGGAGGGAAGATGTGGCTGTCTTACACAAAAAACAGCAGCCTGAAATGATGAGCAGTCAGCAGTTTTCAAGCTATGAGCCTTGAATGAGGAAGGGGCCCTCTGCACTGAGCTCAGAAGCACAGCCAGTGAAGAAAGACACACCCATTAGCTCTCTCTACAATGGACCGGATTCACATAGTAACCGTGAGATGACAACAATTGCTAGAAGGGAGACCTCTAGTGGCAGAGATTGATTTCAAGGTTTTGTAGGGTGGATAGCATGAAAATTCTTAACCACAGTTATTAACACATTTGTTTAGCATAAACCACCGGTGGTGGCCTTTGAGAAGTTGTGGCCATCTAAATGTACAAAATGGACAAGGTTTACTGAATCTTTCCCCACAAACCTATATAATGAATCTGCTCAGCTTCTCCTGCTCTATAACATTTTTCTTGCAGATTGCACTGTGTTTTTGGCGACAGGTCCTATTTAATACATAATATCTGATTAATAAGACAAAATGATCTGAGCACTGCCTGGCCTTCTCTCATTCTACACTCAAATCGGTACCATTTAGACATGAGCTGAAGAACTGAGTAATCTGACAGACTGGTGACCAAGGAGGAGATATGCGACAAATGTACAAGATGCTCTTTGGCAGTAGTCAGGCCATTTTTCCCCCAATTTCAGCCGGATTTATCATTCAGACATTTCTAAAAATAAATGAAGGTGGAGAATCTCTGTAAGAATGTAAAAGACGCCTGAAGTTCAGTTACCTGGTCTGATTTTCTATGTTCTGATACACAGGTCATAGATTTTTATTCCAGTACTATACTATGTGGGATTTTTCAGCCACTTTAAAGGGAACCTGTCACCACGAAAATGCAGTGCAATATGCAGGAAGCACATTATAGAGCTGGAGGAACTGAGCAGATTCACATATAGTTTTGTAGGAAAGTCAATGTAACATATTTGATTCACCTTAATTCCTGCTTATTCTGGGCTTTGAAGTCAAGGAGATGGTCCCATCAGTGATTGACAGCTATCTCTGTATACACAGTCATAGAGAGAAGGCTGTTACTGATAGGACCGTCTCCTGGACTACAAAGCCCAGAATGAGCAGGAATTTCAGCTCCTCCAGCTCTATAACATGCTGTCTGCAGCTCAGATACCACGTTCAGTGTGACAGGTTCCCTTTAATGTCTAGAATGCAGAAGTTACATTACATAATCAATATTTTAAAGTAAATAATTTACCATTTTTAGCAAGTCTGATAGATCAAAGATTTTAAACACTATTTCGTTTCCCAGTACTATGACCACTAGACTTAATATAATCAGCTTTCTTGAAAATAATTACCATCCATTAACTGACATGTGCATGACATTCAGACAAAAACCAGCTCTGACTATATAAAATATTCCGCCGCACAAACAACTTCCTACAGGCGACAGACACTGCATGTAAATTATGATTCTTAGAACTTTTTAGAAGCTTTAGATCTCAGGAATACTGGTTCTTCTTAAAGAGACCTGGCTGAAATGGGAGTCTTACAGGCAGTGCTCCTTGGAAAAAGTATGCAGATTAAGCTGCCGTTTTGGCGGCTCGGATGTGGACCCATTCACTTCAAAGGGGCCGCAAAAGATGCGGACAGCACTCAGTGTGCTGTCCGCATCCGTGGCTCCGTTCCGCGGCCCAGATAAAAAAATATAACATGTCCTATTCTTGTCCGCGCTTTGCGGATAAGAATAGGCATTTATATTGCCAGCGCCCGTTCCGCAAATTGCGGAAGGCAACACGGACGGCTTCCGCGGTTGGCGGACCACAAAAAACGGCACAGCCGTGTGCATGAGGCCTAAAGGGGTTGTCCAGTATTCGAAAAACATGGCTGCTTTATCCCAAAAACAGCACCACTCTTGTCCACAGGTTATGTGCGGTATTGCAGCTCTGCCCCAATGACTCCAATGAAGCCGAGCTGCAATACTAGACACAACCTATGGACAGAGGTGGTGCCGTTTTTGTAAGAAAGTAGCCATGCGTTACTAATCCTGAACAATCCTTTTAGGGCTCAGGGACACAAGGTATTTTTTTTCCGGCCTGTATGAGGAACCATTCACATCAATGGGGCCGCAAAAAAAAAAAAAAAAAACGGAAAATGACTCAGTGTGCATACTGTGTCCATTAAGAGGGCAGGACATTTCATTCCACAAAATGCGGAACACACATGGCAGTTATCTGTTTACGGGATCCACAATTTGCAGACTGCTAAAACGGCAACGGCCATGTGCATGAGGCCTTCATTCTAAAGTCCCAAGTCGCGTATCAAGGTTCTTTTATGGGTCAGACAAAAGGCAACTGCATGTACCTCCAACAGGTGGCAGTAGAGAAACAGTGTGATGCCTTCTGGAGTAGAGCTCATTTTCATACCTAATATACGTATAAGGTCATCATACGGTCTAATATAAAATGAAGCAACTTTTTCTCAGAAAAATAAGTAGGATTTTTGTGATAGATATTTACTTAAGTATTCGAATGTAACAATCTAAAAATGCTCTACAATAATCATCTGCATTAATATACATGTATAAATGTATAATACAACAGCTTTTTTTCTCAAAGCTCAAGCTGTAATGCAAAAAACTGAAAACCCATTTTCTTTGGTAAATTAATGAAAGTCCCATATTACAAACAATGGAATAAAACTACAGTCCGGCTAACTCTCCGGCTCAAATAAAATGACCCATGTTCAAAGTCCGAAATACCTACCACTATCGTCGCAACACTGCCCCGAGCCAGAAATGCTTGCTCAGCCAATCACTGGCCATGATTGGCTGAGCGGGGATTTTCTGTGTATTGAGTGAGACAGGGCCAGGAAATAAGGACCTGGGCAGCGATGGGGATAGATGAGGTAGTGCTGCTGTTTTTATTTTTTTAACCCACTCTGATCCCGAAGCCAATTTTTACTCACTGGAAGACCCCCTTTATATTACATTACATTGGCAGTATTTACATTTCCCTTTCAAAAACAATTTGCATGATTAAAGTGTCAGAGTTTTCCAAAAACTTTTCAGAAGTCTTACCGACAAAGGCTTTGATCTGTGGGGGCCTGAGTGCTGAGACCCCCATGAATCACTATAATCAGGAAAGGGAAGCGCTCACATACAGTAGTGTGCTCTCCCTCATCGTTTCAAAGGATGGAATAGAGATGGGCCCATAGACTTCTATTGAGCTCATCTCCAGCAGTGAGGAAAGAAAGCGCGATACACATGGGGTCCTCTGTCCTTATTCTCACGATTGGTGAGGTCTCAGCACACAGATTCCCACCGATCAAAACTTTTGAAATCTCTTTATGACGGTATAGCTCAGTGACCCATCAATGGAATTTAATAATAAATGGGCGCCTGTCAGCAGATTTGTACCTATGAAACTGGCTGACCTGTTACATGTGCGCTTGGCAGCTGAAGTTCTGTGTTGGTCCTATGTTTCGAAAAAAAATATTTTTAATATATGCAAATGAGCCTCTAGGAGCAACAGGAGCGTTACCATTACACCTAGAGGCTCTGCACTTTGTCTGACAGGGCCAGGCAATGAAAAGGTCATCACACCTGGCCCTTTCAATCAAAGTGCAGAGGACGCGGCAGGTGCAGAGAGAGCAGAGCCTCTAGGTGTAATGGTAACGCTCCTGTTGTTCTTAGAGGCTCATTTGCATATAATAAAACATCATTTTCTCAGCAATGTGGACACATATGAACCTGGGACCAACACAGATGCCTTCAGCTGCCAAGTGCACATGTAACAGGCCAGCCAGTGTCATAGCTACAAATCTGCTGACAGATGCCCTTTAAGATGTAAAACACATTTGTCTTTCAAAAGGCATTACGTGTGTACAATAAAATGATTTGGGGAAAAAGTCCCTAAGGGTCTGTGATTAACTGTGTTCTACACAACAAGAAGAAGCAAAACTCGTAACCCACTGAAAAGCAACTAAATGGCCATCTTAAACTAGTGCAGTGCATTGAAACTTGTGTGAGAAGATGCAGTGTGGAGAGTAAGGAAATCAGGATGACCCGACTGGAATAAGGTCACATGATCCTTTGTTAAAATAAAAATCATCATAAAACAAAACCTTCGATATATGTTACATAACGTAAAGAAGTAGCTAACCTTCAGACAAGTGTTCTTTTCTGGAATTATTACAGCAAGCATGAAGAGGGCTGGGTGAAACCCTGATCTTTTAATAAACTGTGATGAATACAAGTCTTGCAGAATGCACCAGATCACTAATGTAAACTAAAAGATTGATACCTGTCAGAACAGCAATGGCGACACTTTTATCGTAAGCACATAGTTCGTATTGACGAGAACCACTGCAGTAACCAGGCCTTGCCCTATCACCACCGTGCTTGGCATCAAACTTGTAGATGGGCCAGATGATCAAGGCAGTAACATAAAGGAGAACTGCAAGGAGGGCGTAAGCACTGAGGAACTTCTCAAAAGCAATGGGCAACCAGCTTGTGCACTCTCCGACACACATAATAATGACCAGAACAGAAATGATAAAACAGATACAGTAAACGGACAAACACCATTTCAGTGCCTCATGTGAATACATAGATGGATCTGAAATAAAGACAAAAATGACACAGGCAATGTAGCTTTCTATGACTTTCAGAAGTCCAGGAACAGTCGCCATGTACCCAGAAACTTCTCCTGGCTGAGCTCTGGTCAAGGACACTTCAATGATATAGGCCAAAGTGGCAAGGCAGGAAAACACCGTGGCCACGATTTCATAGGTGCGTCGACTACCGCCATGGCTTTTGTCTTCCAGATAGTACAGTGGGTAAAGGATGGAGGCAGACAGGCACATCAGGACAGCAAACATCGCAAAAGTGATTGGAAAGTTCTTCCAGGACACCGGCATCCGGTTCTGAACTCCGGCAAATTCCACAATGATTATTATTATTGTAACTACGAAACAGAAACACCAGGAGAACATGCACAATTCTCCAACTCGGCCACTCCAAATTCCATTGTGGACAACCAAGCTGAAGGTAACACAGACAAAGATGGCTGCAAGAATGCGCACAATCCCGACAGGTGACCTTAAGGTCTGGGTGTTGCCCACCACCACGGTCCTCTTTTGGACTGGCATGGTTGATGTACCTACCAAAAGAAAAACACAACTGATTACTACATAGCATCGGATGAAAAGGGACTACAATAGAGGATCTCAACTAGAAATTAGATCCTCACACTAGTAAAAGTCAGTTCATTCTAGAGTCGAGCTGTCAGGTGCGAGTAGGTCTATGCGGCTGTAGCCTTCATATATTCTACTGATAAAGCACATACATTTTAAGGCTACTTTCACACTAGCATTTTGGCTTCCGTTTGTGAGAACCGTTCAGGCCTCTCACAAGCGGTCCAAAACGGATCAGTTTTGCCTTAATACATTCTGAATGGATAAGGATCCGCTCAGAATGCATCAGTTTGCCTCCGTTCTGCTCTGGAGGCGGACACCAAAACGCTGCCTGCAGCGTTTTGCTGACCGTCTGACGAAACGGAGCCAAACTGACACAATTTGGCACAATAGAAAATGGATCCGTCTCCCATTGACTTTCAATGGTGTTCAAGACAGATCCGTCTTGGCTATGTTAAAGATAATACAAACGGATCAGTTCTGAATGGATGCGTTTGTGCAGATCCATGACGAATCCGCACCAAACGCAAGTGTGAAAGTAGCCTAACATGTACATTGAGCATATTCTATACTGATACAGCATATACGCTATAGAATCAGTAAATAGTATTTACAGGCTACAGGGTGAGATTTATTAAAACTGGTGTAAAGTAGAACTGCCCTACTCGCCCACAGCAACCAGATTACAACTTTCATTTTTCAGAACTTCTTTGTTAAAATGAAAAGTGGAATCTGATTGGTTTCTATGGGCAACTAAGCTAGTTCTACTTTACACCAGTTTTGATAAATCTCCCCATATATGCTTCAGTATGCTTTTTAGTACGCCCTCTAAGGCCTCATGCACACGACCATAGGCGTTTTGCTGTCTACAAACTGCAGATTCGCCATTTTCTTTTCCCCCTTCAATCGAAATGTCCTATTCCTGTTCGCAAAACGGACAAGTATAGGACATGTTCTAGTCTATTTTGAAGGACTTTGCACAGAGTGCGGTCCGCTTATTTTTCGACCCCATTGAAATGAATGATAAGGGCCAAAAATATGGCTGTGTGCATAAGATTCTTATAATAAGCTAGATACTGCAACATACATCATTCATCATCATCATCATCATCATACAGCAGAATTTTACATTATTTGTTAAGACAAAATGAAGCCAGGTTCTGCTTCTCTAACCCCGGGGATCAGCTGTTATCCCAGGGAAAGGCACATCTGGCCAGACAGTAGCTGCTGCAGGGGAAATGCAGCATTGAACAGTGACAACACAAACCTATGTGTGTGTAATTTATATATATATATATATATATATATATATATATATTAGTTCAATACAAAAAGTTAAGAATAGAGTGTCAGAATCATTACTATAGCATTGGCATTATATCAGGGTATCATCATATTTCGCTTTCTATGACTGTACAGACACATTATTTAACTAACATTTCTTTGAGCAGAAAGTACATCTACGGTACAACTTTTCGCCTACTTTAACCCTTTCATGACCAAGGGTCATTGATGCCCCAGTGTCCAGGTCAAAATTTACAAATCTGACATGTGTCACTTTATGTGGTAATTGCTTTGGAACACTTATTTATCCAAGCCATTCTGAGATTGTTTTCTCGTGACATATTGTACTTCATGATAGTCATAAATTTGAGTCAATATATTTCACCTTTATTTATGAAAAAATCCCAAATCTACCAAAAATTTTGAAAAATGCACAATTTTCTAAATTTTAATTTCTCTGCTTCTAAAACAGAAAGTCATACCTAAAAAAAAATATTTATTACTCAACATTTCCCATATGTCTACTTTATGTTGGCATCATTTTGGAAATGTCATTTTTTTTTTTTAGGACGTTAGAAGGCTTAGTAGTTTAGAAGCAATTCTTCAAATTTTACGAAAATTTCCAAAACCCACTTTTTAAGGACCAGTTCAGGTCTGAAGTCACTTTGTGGGACTTACATAGTGGAAACCCCCCATAAATGACCCCATTGTAGAAACTACACCCCTCAAGTTACTCAAAACTGATTTTCCAAACTTTGTTAACCCTTTAGGTGTTCCGCAAGAATTCAAGGAAAATGGAGATGAAATTTCTAAATTTCACTTTTTTGGCAGATTTTCCATTTTATTACATTTTTTTTCTTTAACACATTGAGGTTTAACAGCCAAACAAAACTCAATATTTATTACCCTGATTCTGCGGTTTACAGAAACACCCCACATGTGGTCATAAACTCATGTAAGGGCGCACGGCAGGGCGCAGAAGGAAAGGAACGCCGTATGGATTTTGGAAGGCAGATTTTTTATTGCTCTATATTAATTTTTTTGTGAGGCAAGGTAACTTTTTTTTCTTTTTTTACAAGATTCATCTGACAGGGTAGATCATGTGCCATTTTTATAGAGCAGGTTGTTACGGACTCAATGATATCAAATATGTCTACTTTCTTTGTTTGTTTCAGTTTTACATAATAAAGCATTTTTGAAAAAGAAATTATGTTTTTGTGTGTCCATTTTCTGAACGCCATATGTTTTTTATTTTTCTGACGATCGTCTTGTGCAGGGGCTCGTTTTTTGCAGAAAGAGTTGAGGTTTTTATTGGTACCATTTTTGGGTACATAGGATTTTTTGATCATTCATTATTACACTTTATGGGGCAAGGTGACCAAAAAAATTGGCTGTTTTGGAACAGTTTTTATTTATTTTTACAGCGTTTATCTGAGGGGTTAGGTCATGTGACAGTTTTATAGAGCAGATCGTTACGGACGTGGCAATACCCAATATGTATACTTTTTCTTATTTATTTAAGTTTTACACAATAATAGCATTTCTGAAACCAAAAAAAATGATGTTTTAGTGTCTCCATAGTCTGAGAGCCATAGCTTTTTTATTTTTTGGGCGATTGTCTTAAATAGGGTATCATTTTTTGCGGCATGAGGTGACGGTTTGATTGGTACTATTTTGGGGGTCATAAGCCTTTTTGATCGCTTGCTGTTGCACTTTTTGTGATGTAAGGTGACAAAAATAGCTTTTTTTTTTTACACAGTTTTTTTTTTTTATGGTGTTTATCGGACGGGGTCTATCATGTGATATAATTATAGAGACGGTCGTTACGGACGCGGTGATACCTAATATGTGTATTTTTATACTTTTTTATACTATCGTCCACAAATAAATGAAAAAAAAACATAAGGGGTAAAATTGGTGACGTCCACAATTTCTTTTTTTAATTTTACATTTTTATTTATTTATTTTTACTTTTATTAATTATTTTCACTTTTTTTTTTTATCAAGTCCCTCTTGGATCTTGAAGATCCAGTGGGGCTGATGGCTGTACTATACTTTGAAATGCTCTTGCATTGCAAAGTATAATACTATCAGATGCCGTGTAGGTGGCAACACTGGACGCTTTTGCCATGGCAACCATCGGGCGCTGCCATCGCAGCGCGGCAGCCCCGATGGTGGAGAGAGGGAGCCCCCTCCCTCTATTAACCCCATGGATGCCGCTGCATATATGGGGTTACAGCAGAGTGTCAGCATAGAGATGACACTCTCTGCTGATGGCGGCGGCTCAGGAATGGAGCCGCCGCCATCACACACAGCAGAGGGACCGCATCGGAGGCAGGGGGCAGCCTTGAAAAGGGGGGCAGGGGGGTACGGCCAGCATTGAGGGAGGCCGAGGCAGCGCAAATGGGGGCAGGAGGAATGTATGGGGAGGGGGCGGACCGCATCAGGGCAGACTGCAGGAATGTGGATGGGAACGGGGGAACTTCATAAGGGGCAGGCGGGGACAAGGGGCGGCTTGGAGGCGCACAGATACGGGGTGGCACGAGGACACTACCTGATTTCAGGCTCTGATCTGCAGAGCGCAGATCAGAGCCTGAAACCGGCATTCTTTTTTACTGCCGCGATCCAATTGGTTAGTCTGCACAGACTAACCAATCGGATCGATTGCCGGCAAGGGGCCACTCTGATTGGTCCCTTGCCGGCATTACTGAACTGTATGCTGTCCGTGACAGCAGCAGGACAGGGGCAGAAGCTTTAATCAAGGCGCTTTGCAGCGCTTGGATTAAAGAGCTGGCTTGAGGTTTATACACGTGGTAGCTGCACGGGGCATGTGCAAATATCACGTATATAAACGGATTGCAGTCGGGAAGGGGTTCCCTGTTCCAGACACATGACGTACCGGTACGGCATGATGTCCTGGTACTTAAGGACACATGACGTACTGGTACGTCATGTGTAGTTCCGATCACCGTCGCCCGGTGATCGGAACAAGGTGCCTGCTCAAATCATTGAGCAGGCACCCGGGGACAATGCGCGGCGGGTCCTGTGACCCCATCGTGTCGGCGATCGCCGCAGGTCAATTCAGACCTGCGGTTTGCGGCTTTTGCATGTTGCGGCAGCGGCGCCATCGGGTCCCCGTGCGGCTGTAGGGGGGTACCTGATGGCATGGAAGGCATCGGCGCTGCCTTCCAGTGACGAGCCTGTGAGATCCAGCCCCCTGGATCTCACAGGTCGGAAGCTGTATGAGTAATACACACTAATACTCATACAGCCAATGCATTCCAATACAAAAGTATTAGAATGCATTGTAAAAGTGGATTAGACCCCCACAAGTTGAAGTCCCAAAGTGGGACAAAAAAGATAAGTGAATAAAAAAAGTAGAAAAAATAGTTTCCCCCCAAAAAAATAAGTTTCAAGTAAAAATAAACAAAAACGTCATTTTCCCCAAATAAAGTAAAAAAAAAAAAAAACTGTGCTAAATAAGGGTTCTTTCACACTTGCGTTATTGTCTTCCGGCATAGAGTTCCGTCGTCGGGGCTCTATGCCGGAAGAATCCTGATCAGGATTATCCTAATGCATTCTGAATGGAGAGAAATCCGTTCAGGATGCATCAGGATGTCTTCAGTTCCGGAACGGAACGTTTGTTGGCCGGAGAAAATACCGCAGCATGCTGCGCTTTTTGCTCCGGCCAAAAATCCGGAACACTTGCCGCAAGGCCGGATCCGGAATTAATGCCCATTGGAAGGCATTGATCCGGATCCGGCCTTAAGCTAAACGTCGTTTCGGCGCATTGCCGGAGCCGACATTTAGCTTTTTCTGAATGGTTACCATGGCTGCCGGGACGCTAAAGTCCTGACAGCCATGGTAAAATGTAGTGGGGAGCGGGGGAGCAGCATACTTACCGTCAGTGCGGCTCCCCGGGCGCTCCAGAGTGACGTCAGGGCGCCCCAAGCGCATGGATCCTGTGATCGCACGTCATCCATGCGCATGGGGCGCTCTGACGTCATTCTGGAGCGCCCCGGGAGCCGCACGGACTGTAAGTATACTGCTCCCCCGCTCCCCACTACTACTATGGCAGCCAGGACTTTAATAGCGTCCTGGGTGCCATAGTAACACTGAAAGCATTTGGAAGACGGTTCCGTCTTCAAATGCTTTCAGTACACTTGCGTTTTTCCGGATCCGGCGGGCACCTCCGGCAACGGAAGTGCATGCCGGATCCCAACAACGCAAGTGTGAAAGAGGCCTAAATCAGCAAGCAATCAAAAAGGCGTATGCCCACCAAAATAGTACCAATCTAACAGTCACCTCATCTCACAAAAAAATAAGCCCCTACCTAAGACAATCGCCCAAAAAATAAAAAATAAAATATGGCTCAGTTATGGAGACACTAAAACCACATTTTTTTGGTTTAAAAAAAAGCTGTTATTGTGTAAAACTTAAGTAAAATTTAAAAAAGTATACATATTACATATCGCCGCGTCCGTAATAACCTGCTCTATAAAAATATCACATGACCTAACCCCTCAGGTGAATAACTTACATCACAAAAAGTAATAGCAAGCGATCAAAAAGTCATACGCACCCCAAAATAGTGTCAAACAGTCATCTCATCCTGCAAAAATCATACCCTACCCAAGATAATCACCCAACAACTGAAAAAACTATGTCTCTCAGACTATGGAGACACTAAAACATGATTTTTTTTTATTTCAAAAATGAAACCATTGTGTAAAACTTACATAATTAATATATATATTATACATATTAGGTATCGCCGCATCCGTGACAACCTGGTCTATTTCTTGTTATCTTGCCTCACAAAAAGTATAATATAGAGCAACCAAAAATCATATGTACCCTAAACTAGTACCAACAAAACTGCCACCCTATCCCGTAGTTTCTAAAATGGGGTCACTTTTTTAGAGTTTCTACTTTAGGGTGCATCAGGGGGGCTTCAAATGGGACATGATGTCAAAACAGTCCAGCAAAATCTGCCTTCCAAAAGCCGTATGGCATTTCTTTCCTTCTGCGCCCTGCCGTGTGCCCGTACAGCGGTTTACGACCACATATGGGGTGTTTCTGTAAACTACCATAAATATTGAGTTTTGTTTGGCTGTTAACCCTTGTTTTGCAACTGGAAAAAAATTTTTTTTACTGGAAAATCTGCCAAAAAAGTGAAATTTTAAAATTGTACCTCTATTTTCCATTCATTCTTGTGGCACATCTAAAGGGTTAACAAAGTTTGTAAAATCAGTTTTGAATACCTTGAGGGGTGTAGTTTCTAGAATGGGGTCATTTCTGGGTGGTTTCTATCATGTAAGCCTCTCAAAGAGACTTCAGACCTGAACTGGTCCTTAAAGTTGTTTTTTGAAAATTTCGGAAAGATTTAAAAATTTGCTTCTAAACCTTGTAACGTCCCCCAAAAATAAAATTACATTCCCCATATGTCTACTTCATGTTAGGATCATTTTGGGAATGACAAGTAATACTATTTTTGTAGGTATTACTATGTATTATAGAAGTAGAGAAATCGAAAGTTTTTGGCAAATTTGGTATTTTTTTTTTATAAAATAAAAATAATAATTTTTGGACTCCATTTTACCAGTGTCATGAAGTACTGTACAATATGTGATGGAAAAAAACAAAAAAAACAAAAACACAACACTATCTCAGAATGGCCTGGATAAGTGAAAGAGTTTTAAAGTTATCACCACATAAAGTGACACTGGTCAGATTTGCAAAAAATGGCCTGGTCCTTAAGGTGAAAATGAGCCCGGTCCCTAAGGGGTTAAAGGCAGCTGTATGGGGGTGTTTATTCAGAATTCTTATTTATTGTCAATCTGTGACAGCCAAACAAGCTTTCTTCCCGGCTCTCCTATACCAGTGATGGCTAACCTCCGGCACTCCAGCTGTGGTGAAACTACAACTCCCAGCATGCTCCATTTATTTCTATGGAGTTCTTAGAACAGCCAAGCAAGTTTGCATTTTGGGAGTCGTAGTTTTACCACAGCTGGAGTAACGGAGGTTAGACATCACTGCCCTATAGACACGCATGCTCGTCTTGAATAAGCATGAAAGTGTTTTCAATAGGGGAGGCAACTATTCACCTTTTGAAAACAAAAGAATCAGGTGTTTAGGGGAGTCTGTCAGCAGTTTCCTTTATCTGCCTGTGTCCCCCCATTCTTGAAATATGTCCCCCTAAACTTGGAGCATCTGTCAGCATGGTCAACCCTGTTAAACCAGGCACACTGCATGATAGGGTGCATTTTATCTAGTTGGAGCACTGAGGGGCCAGCCAAAGCCCTTGGAGCACCAGTCTGAACACCCCTACAGACTTAGCCTTCCCCTGAGATATACAGTCGTGGCCAAAAGTTTTGAGAATGACAAAAATATTCGTTTTCACAAAGTTTGCTGCTAAACTGCTTTTAGATCTTTGTTTCAGTTGTTTCTGTGATGTAGTGAAATATAATTGCACGCACTTCATACGTTTCAAAGGCTTTTATCGACAATTACATGACATTTATGCAAAGAGTCAGTATTTGCAGTGTTGGCCCTTCTTTTTCAGGACCTCTGCAATTCGACTGGGCATGCTCTCAATCAACTTCTGGGCCAATTCCTGACTGATAGCAACCCATTCTTTCATAATCACTTCTTGGAGTTTGTCAGAATTAGTGGGTTTTTGGTTGTCCACCCACCTCTTGAGGATTGACCACAAGTTCTCAATGGGATTAAGATCTGGGGAGTTTCCAGGCCATGGACCCAAAATGTCAATGTTTTGGTCCCCGAGCCACTTAGTTATCACTTTTGCCTTATGGCACGGTGCTCCATCGTGCTGGAAAATGCATTGTTCTTCACCAAACTGTTGTTGGAAGAAGTTGCTGTTGGAGGGTGTTTTGGTACCATTTTTTATTCATGGCTGTGTTTTTGGGCAAAATTGTGAGTGAGCCCGCTCCCTTGGATGAGAAGCAACCCCACACATGAATGGTCTCAGGATGCTTTACTGTTGGCATGACACAGGACTGATGGTAGCGCTCACCTTTTCTTCTCCGGACAAACCTTTTTCCAGATGACCAAAACAATCGGAAAGAGGCTTCATTGGAGAATATGACTTTGCCCCAGTCCTCAGCAGTCCATTCACCATACTTTCTGCAGAAGATCAATCTGTCCCTGATGTTTTTTTTGGAGAGAAGTGGCTTCTTTGCTGCCCTTGACACCAGGCCATCTTCCAAAAGTCTTTGCCTCACTGTGCGTGCAGATGCGCTCACACCTGCCTGCTGCCATTCCTGAGCAAGAGTTAACAAGAATTGAACCTCTTTCCTTGAAGTTCTTGATTATCCTATACATTTTTGATTGAGGTGCAATCTTAGTAGCCACAATATCCTTGCCTGTGAAGCCATTTTTATGCAACGCAATCATGGCTGCACATGTTTCTTTGCAGGTCACCATGGTTACCAATGGAAGAACAATGATTTCAAGCATCACCCTCCTTTTAACATGTCAAGTCTGCCATTTTAACCCAATAAGCCTGACATAAATGATCTCCAGCCTTGTGCTCGTCAACATTCTCACCTGAGTTAACAAGACGATTACTGAAATGATCTCAGCAGGTCCTTTAATGACAGCAATGAAATCCAATGGAAATTTTTGGGATTAAGTTAATTTTCATGGCAAAGAAGGACTATGCAATTCAACTGATCACTCTTCATAACATTCTGGAGTATATGCAAATTGCTATTATAAAAACTTAAGCAGCAACTTTTCCAATTTCCAATATTTATGTAATGCTCAAAACTTTTGGCCACGACTGTACAGCCCTGTCAATCCAGGGGAAAGGGCATCGCGCTAAGGCTGCACAGGTTTTCACAAACTGGTGCTTCAAGAGCTTTGGTTGTTCCCTCAGTGCTCCAACTGGCTAATTAGCATATGAAGAGGATTCTTCCAATCAGCACTGACAGTGTCATGGTGGTGTGCAGCAGCGTGATCTTTCAAGGTACAGGAAATCTCATGAGACCACTCTGTATATTAACTTCTGGCTGGGCTTCAGGCTCTTATGTATGTGACAGCAGTGGAGATGGAAAAGTCTCTCTCCGGTCTGAGTGAGCAGATGCCCTAGCTTAAAAGGGAGTCTTTCACCAAATCTGACCATTCAGATCAGGTTCTCCATTACTTTCCCCAGATTACTATGGTACCTTTCAAATTGCAGTCCATCGCCGATTTGCTCGAAAAACCACTTTTATACCATATGGTAATTAGGTTCTGAAGGTGCCCAGGCGCGGCGTTCATGCGGCCAGTGCCCAGGCCCCTCTGCGCTTTGCTTACCAAACCCCTCCTCTTTCACCCCTCTGTCCTGCCCTTGTTTAATCTGATTACCTCCTCCTCTCAGTCTGAAATCCCGTGCCTCCACCAGCTGGATCTGGTTGTGCAGGCGCATTGAAAGTCCTTGTTCCTCTCCCCATAATGGGCAATGCAGTGCGCATGTTCCGGGAATGTGCAGAGCGGCGAGGACGCGGGATTTCAGACAGAGAGGAGGAGGTAATCAGATTAAACAAGGGTGGGCCAGAGGGGTGAAAGAGGAGGGGTTTGGTAAGCAAAGCGCAGAGGGGCCTGGGCACTGGCCGCATGAACGCCGCGCCTGGGCACCTTCAGAACCTAATTACCATATGGTATAAAAGTGGTTGTTGGAGCAAATCGGCGATGGACTGCAATATGAAAAAGTACCATAGTAATCTGGGGAAAGTAATGGAGAACCTGATCTGAGTGGTCTGTAATGGTCAGATTTGGTGAAAGACTCCCTTTAAGTTAGCATGCAGTGTGGTCTTGGGAAATCCTTCTGCAGCAGGCCACTCTTGTACTGTCCATGATGACTGGATAGAATGGGCGCGGCAAAGAAACTTAACCTTGCTGGGAAGCAAAGTAGTTGACACCTCTATGGCTAACCAATTCAAAACTGCATATCGGGCTTAGTGGGGGACATATTTCAAGAATAGCCAGGGTCTTGCAGGTGGATAAAACGAACAATGCCACACTCAAGAAAACAGTGCTATTTAGCCCATATAAACCAATCCCATTTTTAATAACGTGACAGGTCCTCTGTAATAGGGCTTACTACACACTGACCTAAGCCAGAACTTTAATGTTTAGCGACTGATAGTTTACACAAAGTTCCCATTGGGAAGGAAGTCCAGCACATTAGTGACATGTAAACATATTCTGCAGTCTGCGTTACATGGTAATAGAGTGAGTCAATGGTGTGGCGCCCTGCCAGGCTCGCAGGGAACGTGGCCTTATAAGGCAGCAGAATTCTACTTGTGATCACTCATTAGTAAAGGATTCCATCTAACACATCCCATCTTCCATATAACTGTGATACTATGTTCACATTGATAAATGTGCTAGTATTTCTGATGATCCATGCAGCAAAATCATCATCTCTAACTGGCTGCCTTTTAGTTTTTTTTCTGGCTTCCTGTGAAGGAAGGGACAGGTATATAGGGGGCCTGTGCAAGTGACGGCATCCTTACTGATCGCATAGATTTTTTTTGCTACCAGTAGACAAGAACTGAAAGTGCTGCAGTAACCAATCGAAACACTGCCTATATTTAAATCTCTGCTTATTCTGGGATTAGGAGTCCAGTGGGAGGTCCTTATCAATAGCTACTTGATATTGCTGTGTAGTTTGGGTTAACCCCACGCAACAATATACTTCAATGGCTGCAAGACTATGCAGTAAAATAGTGTGGCCATTGGCTGCCATGGATGAACGTGACATGGCCGCACCATTTGGCGATATCCGAATCCATAACTCGCCAATGCCACCTGCTGGATCTGTCCTGGTGATATCATGATGAATGACACGAGTTCTGCGCACCTTTGTAGGAGGTAGAGCTAGCCAGATCCATGGCTGATAGGTCGCTCTCAGTTACAGGGGGAAACAGTCATGGTAAAGATCAATCTAAATAGAAAATTCAACTCAAAAATATCCACTATATCAAAAGAGACTACTTTTTGTAAAAGGAGTGATTATCACAAATAAAAATACTTGTAACCCTTTTGTCACGTTCTCACTTCCAGGGCCCACATCTATGAAAAGGGCATGCACCAGTTTAGTTGTATGGCACATTTTTAAGAAGAAAGGTAGTTCAGTTTGGTTGCACTTTATATCATACTCCCTCTCCCCCCCCCACCTTTTTTTACAAAGTCAACGGCGGTGTGGTTATGGGTGGACCTCTTTTTAGACAAATTAATGCATAAAAGTCTTAAAATCTAACACCTGTGCACTGCAAACAGGCTTGGATTAAAATATGAGCCAACAATTTAGGCCCAAAATATCACTTTGCCACACGAGACTAATTTGTAAAAAACAAAAAAACAAACACATAATGGGACATATTTTGGTGTAGAAAATCTGTGGCAAAGTCTAGAATGAATTACATGCAAATTTTAGCGTATGTTTAGCTGTGGATTTCCCCTTCTGCACTGCAGGTCAAGTGACGTATAAATTCCACTGCCGAAATTTTCCAGACCAAGCAGGGGAAAGTTTTTATACAATCTTATCCACTTTGCAGCTACTGTAAATTTCTGCAGACTTTACACACACAGTTCTGCTGTGGAAAATAAAAGTATATTTACACGTGGCAGATTTGTCGTAGAAATTTCTGCAACTCACCCATTCATCTGAAAGAGACTTGCAGAAATCGACGTGCTTGTTGCCAAAACAACCTCATTCAGAGAAATGGAATCAATTCTCGGTCCCAAAGTTTCTACAGCAGTTGTGTGAATATACTCTAAGGCCTCGTTCATACTTCATGGACAGCGCACGTACCCATAGATTTTAATGTGTTTGTTCACAAATCAGTGGTTTTCCACTGGCCATGGGCCGGTGGAACAATCACAGAGACATGCACCACTTTGTTCCATGATGTGGGTCCATGAAAAACAAATTGCACCCGTGTTCTGTGGTTTTTCAAGAACCACTGGCAGGCGATGCTCTGAAAATTAATTTTCTGCCGAGCAGAATTTGTGACACAAAAAGGTTAAAACGGACACATTGGCCAAACTCTGATTCTTCACAGATGGATTTTTCATGGACATAAAACAGACTAGAAAATGTGAATGAGGCCTATTTATGTAGGGGTGCCTTATACTGCACCTGATTTAGTCTCAAAAACAGTCTAATTTCTACCTCCCTCCAGGACTGGCGAACTTTTCTACATCCGTTTTAAGTGGTTAGTTGAGACACATTTTGCCTAAAAAGTCACCCTTTCACGGAGACATACAGTACAGACCAAAAGTTTGGACACACCTTCTCATTCAAAGAGTTTTCTTTATTTTCATGACTATGAAAATTGTAGATTCACACTGAAGGCATCAAAACTATGAATTAACACATGTGGAATTATATACATAACAAACAAGTGTGAAACAACTGAAAATATGTCATATTCTAGGTTCTTCAAAGTAGCTACCTTTTGCTTTGATTACTGCTTTGCACACTCTTGGCATTCTCTTGATGAGCTTCAAGAGGTAGTCCCCTGAAATGGTTTTCACTTCACAGGTGTGCCCTGTCAGGTTTAATAAGTGGGATTTCTTGCCTTATAAATGAGGTTGGGACCATCAGTTGTGTTGAGGAGAAGTCAGGTGGATACACAGCTGATAGTCCTACTGAATAGACTGTTAGAATTTGTATTATGGCAGGAAAAAAGCAGCTAAGTAAAGAAAAAACTAGTGGCCATCATTACTTTAAGAAATGAAGGTCAGTCAGTCGAAAAATTGGGAAAACTTTGAAAGTAAGGGCTATTTGACCATGAAGGAGAGTGATTGGGTGCTGCGCCAGATGGTTTGGGGTGAGCTGGACCGCAGAGTGAAGGCAAAAGGGCTAACAAGTGCTAAGCATCTCTGGGAACTCCTTCAAAACTGTTGGAAGACCATTTCAGGGGACTACCTCTTGAAGCTCATGAAGAGAATGCGAAGAGTGTGCAAAGCAGTAATCAAAGCAAAAGGTGGCTACTTTGAAGAACCTAGAATATGACATATTTTCAGTTGTTTCACACTTGTTTGTTATGTATATAATTCCACATGTGTTAATTCATAGTTTTGATGCCTTCATAGTCATGAAAATAAAGAAAACTCTTTGAATGAGGTGTGTCCAAACTTTTGGTCTGTACTGTATGTCTACTTTCAGCTCACTTGAGCAACATTTTCAAGCGCATACCAATTCAACCAGTCTTAGGCATCTTTCACACAGGCGTTGTGGGAAAATGCACAATTTTTCAGTGCGAATGCAAAGCGTTTTAATGCGTTTTGCACGCGCGTGAGAAAAATCGGCATGTTTGGTACCATTACCCGAACTTTTAAACCAGAAGTTCGGGATCGGTGTTGTGTAGATTTTATTATTTTCCCTTATAAACATTGTTATAAGGGAAAATAATAGCATTCTTAATACAGAATGCTAAGTAAATTAGGGATGGAGGGGTTAAAAATAAATAAAACTCCCCTCATCCACTTGTTCGCGCAGCCTGTCTCGTCTTCTTTCTTCTTTTTTGAGGACATGGGAGGAAAAGGACCTTTGGTGACGTCACTGCGCTCATCACATAGTCCATCAGTTTAATTTTTTTAACCCCTCCATCCATAATTTACTCAGCATTCTGTATTAAGAATGCCATTTTCCCTTATAACCATGTTATAAGGGAAAATAATAAAGATCTGGTCCCCATCCCGATTATCACCTAGTAACCATGCGTGAAAATCGCACCACATCCGCATTTGCTTGCGACTTTCACTTCTATGAGGCCTGTGTTATATAGAGCATGCTGCGATATTCACGCAACGCACAAGTGAAAATCACCGCTCATGTGCACAGCCCCATTGAAGTGAATGGGTCCGGATTCAGTGCGGGTGCAATGCGTTCACCTCACACATTGCACCCACGCGGAATTCTCGCCCGTGTGAAAGGGGCCTTAGAGAATATGAACCTGTCATCCTGAAAAAGAACCAAAGGTCAGACTAATAACAATACATCTAGTCTAAGGCCTCTTGCACACGACCGTATGGCTTTTTCAGTATTTTGCAGTCCTCAAAAAATGGATCCTCAAAAAACACGGATGACGTCCGTGTGCATTCAGATTTTTGCGGAACGGAACAGCTGGCCCCAAATAGAACAGTCCGTTATGCGGACAGTGATAGGACATGTTCAATCTTTGAACGGAAATGGAATGCATACGGAGTGCATTCCGTTTTTTTGCGGACCTATTGAAACGAATGGTTCCGTATAAGGAACGCAAAAAACAGAATGTATACGTGTGCAAGAGGCCTAATATAGAAAGTGCTGTGAGACCTCTATAAACAAACAGTCGGCAAAAGAAAGACAGACAAAGCAACTACACCTATAAAGAGGCGAGCCTGATAAATCTCTGACTTGGCTCAGACTCAACTCCTTGGATGGTAAGACATTTAACCTCCTCAGGACCGCCGTACGCAGGATTGCGTCTTTGCGGCAGTCCTGTTGTTCTGGGTGGACGCGCCGGTGCGTCCTCTCGCGAGACGCGAGATTTCCTGTGAACGCGCGCACACAGGCGCGCGCGTTCACAGGATCGGAAGGTAAGCGAGTGGATCTCCAGCCTGCCAGCAGCGATCGTTCGCTGGCAGGCTGGAGATGTGATTTTTTTAACCCCTAACAGGTATATTAGACGCTGTTTTGATAACAGCGTCGCCGTCTAATATACCTGCTACCTGGTCCTCTGGTGGTCCCCTTTGTTTGGATCGACCACCAGAGGACACAGGCAGCTCAGTAATATGTTGCACCAAGCACCACTACACTACACCCCCCCCCCCCCCCCGTCACTTATTAACCCCTTATTAGCCCTTGATCACCCCTGATCACCCCATATAGACTCCCTGATCACCCCCCTGTCATTGATTACCCCCCTGTCATTGATCACCCCCCTGTCAAGCTCCATTCAGATGTCCGCATGATTTTTACGGATCCACTGATAGACTGATCGGATCCGTAAAAATCATACGGACGTCTGAATGCAGCCTTACAGGGGAGTGATCAATGACTGTGGTGATCACCCCATATAGACTTCCTGATCACCCCCCTGTCATTGATTACCCCTCTGTCATTGATCACCCCCCTGTAAAGCTCCATTCAGATGTCCGCATGATTTTTACGGATCCACTGATAGACTGATCGGATCCGTAAAAATCATACGGACGTCTGAATGCAGCCTTCACAGGGGGGTGATCAATGACAGTTGGGTGATCACCCCATATAGACTCCCTGATCACCCCCCTGTCATTGATCACCCCCCTGTCATTGATCCCCCCCCCCCCTGTAAGGCTGCATTCAGTCTTTTTTTTGGCCCAAGTTAGCGGAATTTTTTTTTTTTTCTTACAAAGTCACATATTCCACTAACTTGTGACAAAAAATAAAATCTCACATGAACTCCCCATACCCCTCACGGAATCCAAATGCGTAAAATTTTTTAGACATTTATATTCCAGACTTCTTCTCACGCTTTAGGGCCCCTAGGATGCCAGGGCAGTATAAATACCCCACATGTGACCCCATTTCGGAAAGAAGACAGCCCCAGGTATTCCGTGAGGGGCATATTGAGTCCATGAAAGATTGAAATTTTTGTCCCAAGTTAGCGGAACGGGAGACTTTGTGAGAAAAAAATAAAAAATATCAATTTCCGCTAACTTGTGCCAAAAAAAATAAATTTCTATGAACTCGCCATGCCCCTCATTGAATACCTTGGGGTGTCTTCTTTCCAAAATAGGGTCACATGTGGGGTATTTATACTGCCCTGGCATTCTAGGGGCCCCAAAGCGTGAGAAGAAGTCTGGTATCCAAATGTCTAAAAATGCCCTCCTAAAAGGAATTTGGGCCCTTTTGCGCATCTAGGCTGCAAAAAAGTGTCACACATCTGGTATCGCCGTACTCAGGAGAAGTTGGGCAATGTGTTTTGGGGTGTCATTTTACATATACCCATGCTGGGTGAGATAAATATCTTGGTCAAATGCCAACTTTGTATAAAAAAATGGAAAAAGTTGTCTTTTGCCAAGATATTTCTCTCACCCAGCATGGGTATATGTAAAAAGACACCCCAAAACACATTCCCCAACGTCTCCTGAATACAGAGATACCAGATGTGTGACACTTTTTTGCAGCCTAGGTGGGCAAAGGGGCCCACATTCCAAAGAGCACCTTTCGGATTTCACTGGTCATTTACCTACTTACCACACATTAGGGCCCCTGGAAAATGCCAGGGCAGTATAACTACCCCACAAGTGACCCCATTTTGGAAAGAAGACACCCCAAGGTATTCTGTGAGGGGCATGGCGAGTTCCTAGAATTTTTTATTTTTTGTCACAAGTTAGTGGAAAATGCATTTTTTTTTTTTTTTCATACAAAGTCTCATATTCCACTAACTTGTGACAAAAAATAAAAACTTCCATGAACTCACTATGCCCATCAGCGAATACCTTGGGGTCTCTTCTTTCCAAAATGGGGTCACTTGTGGGGTAGTTATACTGCCCTGGCATTCTAGGGGCCCAAATGTGTGGTAAGGAGTTTGAAATCAAATTCTGTAAAAAATGACGAGTGAAATCCGAAAGGTGCTCTTTGGAATATGGGCCCCTTTGCCCACCTAGGCTGCAAAAAAGTGTCACACATCTGGTATCTCCGTACTCAGGAGAAGGTGGGGAATGTGTTTTGGGGTGTCATTTTACATATACCCATGCTGGGTGAGAGAAATATCTTGGCAAAAGACAACTTTTCCCATTTTTTTATACAAAGTTGGCATTTGACCAAGATATTTATCTCACCCAGCATGGGTATATGTAAAAAGACACCCCAAAACACATTCCCCAACTTCTACTGAATACGGAGATACCAGATGTGTGACACTTTTTTGCAGCCTAGGTGGGCAAAGGGGCCCACATTCCAAAGAGCACCTTTCGGATTTCACTCGTCATTTTTTACAGAATTTGATTTCAAACTCCTTACCACACATTTGGGCCCCTAGAATGCCAGGGCAGTATAACTACCCCACAAGTGACCCCATTTTGGAAAGAAGAGACCCCAAGGTATTTGCTGATGGGCATAGTGAGTTCATGGAAGTTTTTATTTTTTGTCATAAGTTAGTGGAATATGAGACTTTGTATGAAAAAAATAAATAAATAAATAAAATCAGCATTTTCCACTAACTTGCGACAAAAAATAAAAAATTCTAGGAACTCGCCATGCCCCTCACGGAATACCTTGGAGTGTCTTCTTTCCAAAATGGGGTCACTTGTGGGGTAGTTATACTGCCCTGGCATTCTAGGGGCCCAAATGTGTGGTAAGGAGTTTGAAATCAAATTCTGTAAAAAATGACCTGTGAAATCCGAAAGGTGCTGTTTGGAATATGGGCCCCTTTGCCCACCTAGGCTGCAAAAAAGTGTCACACATCTGGTATCTCTGTATTCAGGAGAAGTTGAGGAATGTGTTTTGGGGTGTCTTTTTACATATACCCATGCTGGGTGAGATAAATATCTTGGTCAAATGCCAACTTTGTATAAAAAAATGGGAAAAGTTGTATTTTGCCAAGATATTTCTCTCACCCAGCATGGGTATATGTAAAATGACACCCCAAAACACATTCCCCACCTTCTCCTGAGTACAGAGATACCAGATGTGTGACACTTTTTTGCAGCCTAGGTGGGCAAAGGGGCCCATATTCCAAAGAGCACCTTTCGGATTTCACAGGTCATTTTTTACAGAATTTGATTTCAAACTCCTTACCACACATTTGGGCCCCTAGAATGCCAGGGCAGTATAACTACCCCACAAGTGACCCCATTTTGGAAAGAAGAGACCCCAAGGTATTTCGTGATGGGCATAGTGAGTTCATGGAAGTTTTTATTTTTTGTCACAAGTTAGTGGAATATGAGACTTTGTAAGAAAAAAAAAAAAGAAAAAAATCATTTTCCGCTAACTTGTGACAAAAAATAAAAGTTCTATGAACTCACTATGCCCATCAGCGAATACCTTAGGGTGTGTACTTTCCGAAATGGGGTCATTTGTGGGGTGTTTGTACTGTCTGGCCATTGTAGAACCTCAGGAAACATGACAGGTGCTCAGAAAGTCAGAGCTGCTTCAAAAAGCGGAAATTCACATTTTTGTACCATAGTTTGTAAACGCTATAACTTTTACCCAAACCATTTTTTTTTTACCCAAACATTTTTTTTTTATCAAAGACATGTAGAACAATAAATTTAGAGCAAAATTTATATATGGATGTCGTTTTTTTTTGCAAAATTTTACAACTGAAAGTGAAAAATGTCATTTTTTTGCAAAAAAATCGTTAAATTTCGATTAATAACAAAAAAAGTAAAAATGTCAGCAGCAATGAAATACCACCAAATGAAAGCTCTATTAGTGAGAAGAAAAGGAGGTAAAATTCATTTGGGTGGTAAGTTGCATGACCGAGCAATAAATGGTGAAAGTAGTGTAGGTCAGAAGTGTAAAAAGTGGCCTGGTCTTTCAGGGTGTTTAAGCACTGGGGGCTGAGGTGGTTAAAAGGGTTTTCCAAGATTTTTTTTTTTTACTGATGACTAGGGATGAACGAATCGACTTCGGATGAAACATCCGAAGTCAATTCACATAAAACTTTGTTCCAATACTGTACGGAGCAGGAGCTTCGTACAGTATTAGAATGTATTGGCTCCAATGAGCCAAAATTATTACTTTGCGAAGTCTTGAGAGACTTCGGGTAATAACTTCATAAATTAATTTGTATTGTAAAAAACCATTTCCCAAACTCTGGTTCGGTTCCAAGGTACCACTTGTAACCGAACCAGAGTTCGGGAAATGGTTTCCTCTGGATAGGTCATCAGTAGGGATGAGCGAATTTCATGTTGAAATTCATTCACGCTTTGTTTTGTGGTAAAATCTGAATTGCGTTATGGATTCAGTTACCACGGACCATAACGCAGTTTTGTGACGGAATGCATAACGGAATGCCTTTAGCGGCATTCCGTTATTCATTCCATTATAACAGAAGTCTATGGCCTGCATAACGGATCCGTCCCGTTTCCGTTATGCAGGAGAGAACTCCCCTGCATAACGGAAACGGGATGGATCCATTTTGCAGCCCTAGACTTCTATTATGATGGAATGAATAACGGAATGCCGCTAAAGGCATTCAGTCACAGAATTGATTTATGGTCCGTGGTAACGGAGTCCATAATGCAATTCTGCTTTAACCACCAAACGAAGCGTGAATGAATTTCAAAATATGAAATTCGCTCTTTTCTAGTCATCAGCATCAGATAGGTGGGAGTCAGACACCCAGGACCCCTGACGATCAGCTGTTTGAGAAGGCAGCGGTACTTCTGTGAGCGCTGCTGCCTTCTCGCAGCTCACCAAACAAAGCGCTGTACATTGTATAAGGCTATCCTGCTCCTAGGCCATGTGACTAATGAACGTGACATCACTGGCCAAGGAAAAGCAGAGAGAAGGCTGAGGCGCTCACCGGAGCACCACTGCCTTCTCAAACAGCTGATCGGCGGGGGTCCCAGGTGTCAGACCCCCACTAATCAGATACTGATGACCTATCCAGAGGATAGGTCAACAGTAAAACAAATCTTGGAAAACCCCTTTAAACACAGCACAGTGATGTGTACATAGAAACATTTGCCTGTAGACCGAATGCTTTGGGAGGATAAGACCTCTATACAATATTATTTGCTGCCGGATTTATACAATATCTGACGCAAAAAAAAAAAAAAAAATGAACTGTGAGGGATATGGAAGTATAGTACAGCCCTTATGAACCCATTATAGCTTCAAAGCTGCAAAACGGAACCGCAGTACGGGTGTGCAATATACGTTAAAAACATATGAAAAGTACCACAGTTCTTAGTAACTGCCGTCTCATTCGGGAAGTGGATCTGAAACCTCCATTTTCAGACAGAGTTAAAGATAAAATAGGAACATATTTTCGCGGCCCTGGAACGTGAGTCACAGCGGTCTCCTGTGCACTTTATAGTATGAGGTCACCTATAATAAAAGTACAACTGCAGCGAAGAACAGCCAAACCAAGGTGGGGCACTTCCTGCCACTAGCCTGCAATTCCAATGTGTGCAGTGGGAAGATGTACTTACTGACAGACTGATGTACTTACATGTCAGGCAGGCTAAAGGAACACGCTCCCAACGCTGCAGTAAGCCCAGGAATAACGTATTTTTTGGCACACCACTAGGAACTTTGTGACTAGACATTCTCCCTCTCCTTTCTGCTTGTCTCAATGCCAGAGGAAGGCAAAACAGCCAAGCTCAACACATGCACACCCAAATCTGCAAGCTTAATCCTGCAGCTGGAAGGGGGATTGGGGTCTAGCCTGTAGCACGGCTCATTACCGCTTGTTAGAAGGGTCCCCTGACAATGAGCAGATCACAAAGTGTCCCCCTGTAATCTGGGAGTAAACCAGGCAGCAAGTGTTTAATTTCACTACAGCGCCACAATGGGGGAAATTAAGCATTACATGGTCCCCATTCACATCAATGGATTGCTTGTGTAATATAGGACAGGGCAGGTCCTCCAGAGCAGGAGACACTCTTTGTAACCACTCTCAACTCTAGTCAATAAATGAGTATGGGACCCCCCCTCTATTCACAGCTTCTCTTTAACCCCTTCACGACTGCCATACGGCTATATACGGCCTATCTGCACATACCCCGTGCAGCTAGCACGTATATAAACGTTATCAATCTAAGTGCTGCAAAACGCTTAGATTAAAGCTTCTGCCCCATGACTGCCGCTGTCACGGACAGTGTACAGTCCAGTAATGCCGGCAAAGGACCAGAGTGGACCCTTGCCGGAGATCGATCCGATTGGTTAGTCTGCACAGTGTAAAAGTGCCTGTTTCAGGCTCTCATCTGCCTGAAAATCAGGTAGTGTGTGCTCTGTGCCCCCCGATTTGTGGGCCCCATCTGTGCCCCCTACATTAATATCTGTGCGCACCCCAAACTCTCCCTCTGGGCTCCCTCTCTCAACCATCAGGCTTCCGCGCTGCAATGGCAGCGGCCTGGTGGTTGCCATGACAACCGGATGCTTTGCAAAGGTGTCCGGTGTTGGGCTGGAGGGGTTAAGTGATACGTGATGCGTGAAAAATCACAGCTCGTGTGCACAGCCCCATAGAAATGAATGGGTCAGGATTCAGTGCAGGTGCAATTCGTTCAACTCACGCATCGCATCCGCGCGGAATACTCGCCCGTGTGAAAGGGGCCTAATTCTTGCTGGTATAACTTATAATATGCAAGTAGATGAAGATTTTTAGAATAACAAAACTTTCATATTAGTTTGATTAGGTTGATTCTGTATTCATAGGTTTGTAGAAGTTAGGATTAAGGTATTTTTCTCAACTCTGTTCATGTTATAACATTTTCGCTGTGAAGAAGAGGCATGTGATCTCTGCTGAGTCAAATTGAGTTTTGAGAACTGCAAAAGTAAACCAAGCATCTGTGATAATATCTTGTAGGCTGAAAAACTGCCCAATAATCTTACAAAAACCTCTGGAAGAGCATGACATTGTGAATGGATTAATGGAATTTATTTACCCCAAAAATTAAACATATACAGCCTAAGGGTACTTTCACACTTGCGGCAGGACGGATCCGACATGCTGTTCACCATGTCGGATCCGTCCTGCCGCTATTTTGCCGTGCCGCCGGACCGTCCCCATTGACTATAATGGGGAGCGGAGCTCCGGCTCAGCGCGGCGGTGCACGGCGAAATATAGTCAATGGGGACAGAGCGGCGGTCTGGCGGCACGGCGAAATAGCGGAAGGACGGATCCGACATGGTGAACAGCATGTCGGATCCGTCCTGCCGCAAGTGTGAAAGTACCCTTATTCTACATAATTAAAAAAACTACATTTTTATTTCATGATGGAATAACTTTTGGATGGTAATATATTTTCCTCAAAAAGCATTTTATATAATATCATAGATTTTTATCCACCCTGCCTTGCCTCACAAAAAAAAGTAATATAGAGCAATTAAAAATCATATGTACCCCAAAATAGTACCAATAAAACTGGCACCTTATCCCCGTTTCCAAAATGGGGTCCCTTTTTGGGAGTTTCTACTGTAAAGGTGCTTAAGGGGGGGCTTTAAATGGGACAGGCCATCTAAAAACCAGTCCAGCAAAATCTGCCTTCCAAAAACCATACGGCGCTCCTTTTCTTCTGCGCCCTGCTGTGTGCCCTTATATCAGTTTACGATCACATGTGAGGTGTTTCTGTAAGGCCTCTTTCACACTTGCGTTGTCCGGATCCGGCGTGTACTCCACTTGCCGGAATTACACTCCGGATCCGGAAAAACGCAAGTGTACTGAAAGCATTTGAAGACGGAACCGTCTTCCAAATGCTTTCAGTGTTACTATGACAGCCAGGACGCTATTAAAGTCCTGGTTGCCATAGTAGGAGCGGGGAGCGGGGGAGCGGTATACTTACAGTCCGTGCGGCTCCCGGGGCGCTCCAGAATGACGTCAGAGCGCCCCATGCGCATGGATGACGTGATCCATGCGATCACGTGATCCATGCGCTTGGGGCGCCCTGACGTCACTCTGGAGCGCCCGGGGAGCCGCACGGACGGTAAGTACACTGCTCCCCCGCTCCCCGCTACACTTACCATGGCTGTCAGGACTTTAGCGTCCCGGGAGCCATGGTAACCACTCTGAAAAAGCTAAATGTCGGCTCCGGCAATGCGCCGAAACGACGTTTAGCTTAAGGCCGGATCCGGATCAATGCCTTCCAATGGGCATTAATTCCGGATCCGGCCTTGCGGCAAGTGTTCCGGATTTTTGGCCGGAGCAAAAAGCGCAGCATGCTGCGGTATTTTCTCCGGCCAACAAACGTTCCGTACCGGAACTGAAGACATCCTGATGCATCCTGAACGGATTACTCTCCATTCAGAATGCATTAGGATAATCCTGATCAGGATTCTTCCGGCATAGAGCCCCGACGACGGAACTCTATGCCGGAAGACAATAACGCAGGTGTGAAAGAGCCCTAAACTGCAAAATCAGGGAAATAAATATTGAGTTTTGTTTGGCTGTTAACCCTCGATGTGTTAAAGAGAAAAATTTATTAAAATGGAAAATCTGCCAAAAGTAAAATTTTATCTCCATTTTCCTTTAATTCTTGTGGAACACCTAAAGGGTTAACAAAGTTTGGAAAATCAGTTTTAAGTAACTTGAGGGGTGTAGTTTCTACAATGGGGTCATTTATGGGGGGTTTCCACTATGTAAGCCCAACAAAGTGACTTCAGACCTGAACTGGTCCTTAAAAAGTGGGTTTTGGAAATTTTCTTTAAAATTTTAAGAATTGCTTCTAAACTTCTAAGCCTTCTAACATCTTAAAAAAATATATTACATTTACAAAATGATGCCAACATAAAGTAGACATATGGGGAATGTTAAGTAATAAATATTTTATGAGGCATCACTTTTGTTTTAAAAGCAGAGAAATAGACTTTTTGGTAAATTTGGGATTTTTTCATAAATAAAAGGTGAAATATATTGACTCAAATTTATGACTATCATGAAGTACAGTGTGTCACGAGAAAACAATCTCAGAATGGCTTGGATAAGTAAAAGCGTTCCAAAGTTATTACCACATAAAGTGACACAGGTCAGATTTGCAAAATTAGACGTGGTCACGGGGGCATCAATGACCCTTGGTCATAAAAGGGTTAAACATCTCTGATGGCTGAGAAGCAACTATGGACTGAACATGTGTTTGGCCAAAAGCAGGTCAGCCTGAGACTTTTTTGATTTTGGTAATGTACATAAAAAAAAAAAAATAAGTAGAAATCAGACGTCTCTTTGGCCGAGCATGCAAGTGTGTTGGATATGGAAGGAACTGCTGTCTACTGAGCAAACTTTCAGCCAACAGCTTCTGAAGGTTTACAGGCAGCTGAGGAATGAGATTATATCAATGTTCACATCCACCCAGCAGCTATCGTGTGTATGTAAGGGATTTCTGACCAGTACACACGATGCAGAGCTGGGTTATCCCAGCAGTCCTGGTATTTCTGGGAAGGAGTGGGAGGACTGACTCTAGAGACTAGGGATATATATGGAGTGTCTATCAGAGAATGTGATAGTACAGACATTCCTAATCCACATGACCCTGAGCAATGAAGTCATTTTTCTAACTCCTTAAACAAATCTTAGTCTTCCAAGACAGAGGTTTTCTTTATGACTCAAAGGGTGTGCACAGAGTTCTGCTTCTGGAAAAGTCAGTCATTTTTTTTGTGGGTGTTACTAGCACAATGTGCAACTGAAACACTTTAGAAATAACGCTCATTTTCATATAGCGAATGTGTAGGTTATATTTGCCAGGGGCAAGGCTAGAAGCTGCTACGTGCAACATTTTTAAACCTTTTTGTCTTTATTTTACGTTTTGGGTGTCCCATAAGGTCATACAAAGCATTGGGGGCTGATTTTTCCTGCAACTGGGGCTGACAGAGGCTGTACAACCTCCTGCAAACAGCTGATCTGGGTCTGCTAAGTCCCAACAGCTTGCACAGAACCCCCCCCCCCCCCCCAAGCAGGAAGGAGGACTGTGGTGAGGACGGCGTAAGAAAGATCATAGCAGCCAATCGGACTCCACCTTACATGAACGATGGAATCAGATTTGTTGCTATGTGCAATTAAGGCCTCTTGCACACAAACTTTTTTTTTTTCCCCGTTTACGTTCCTTTTTTTGTGTTCCTTATACGGAACCATTCATTTCAATGGATCCGCAAAAAAAAAAAAATAACTGAAGGTACTCCATATGCCTTCTGTTTCCGTATTTCCGTTCAAATACGGACAAGTATAGTACTGTTCTATCAGGGGCCAGCTGTTCTGTAAAAAAACTGAATGCACACGGACGTCATCCGTATTTTTGCGGACCGCAAAATACTGAAAAAGCCATACGGTCGTGTGCAAGAGGCCTAAGGCTACGTTCATATTAGCGTTTTTTGCAGATCAGTCATGGATCTGCAAAAACGGTTCCGTTACAATAATACAACCGCATGCATCCGGTTGTATTATGTCTTCTATAGCCATGACAAATCTGTCTTAAACGCCATTGAAAGTCAATGGGGGACGGATCCGTCTTGCGTCGCACCACATCCCGGACAGAAAAATGCTGCTTGCAGCCTTTTTCTGTCCGAGATGGGGACGCAACCAAACTGAACGGAATGCATTTTGGTGCATTCCGTTTCGTTCAGTCCCCATTGAAAATGAATGGGGACAAAACGGAAGCGTTTTCCTATGACTGATCTTAATAGCGGAATTGAAAACGCTAATGTGAAAGTAGCCTAAGGGCTAGTTCACACAATCTGTTTTTTTGCGAGTGTACGAGCCGTTTTTTTGTGTTCCGTATACGGAACCATTCATTTCAATGGTTCCGCAAAAAAACGGAATGTGTTCCGTATGCATTCCGTTTCCGTTTTTCTGTTCCGTTGAAAGATAGAACATGTCCTATATTTGGCCGCAAATCACGTTCCGGGGCTCCATTAAAGTCAATGGTTCCGCAAAAAAAAACGGAACACATACGGAAATGCATCCGTATGTCTTCCGTATCTGTTCCGTTTTTGCTGAACCATCTATTGAAAATGTTATGCCCAGCCCAATTTTTTCTATGTAATTACTGTATACTGTATATGCCATACGGAAAAACGGAAAGGAAACAACAAAACTCAAAAACGGACCCGTGAAAAACGGACCGCAAAAAACTATAAAAGCCATACGTTCGTGTGAACTAGGCCTAAGCTAGTTTTTCTTTTCACCAGTTTTGATGACTCTCTCCCATAGATTATTGAATGCCATATTAGACAGGGAAGATTTAATAAAAACTGGTGCAAATAAAAACTGGCTTAGTTGCCCATAGCAACCAATCAGATTGACCCTCGCATTTTGCAAAGGAGCTCCATTTCCAAGGGTAAATGTTAATAAATTTGATCAGCTTCCGTCACTCCCATGTGGCAAGGACAGCACAAGAACGCCCATGCTACAAAATACTGTGGCATGGAAATTTAAAGAGATGCAAAATGGGGTCTTGCAACTTTTTTTACACAAGAAATTGGTGTAAATTCTGGTAAAATGACCACTATCGTTTCAAAACAAGCCAGGTATGGAGAGAGGTGTGGCTGTGCAGCCATTTCCCACTCTGCTCAGGGAGAGGCCTGTCAATCAAGCTGAGCAGGGGAAGCCACTCAGCAAAATCCTACCTCCATGCTCAAAATCTTCTTCCCATACCGGGCTCAACAAGCCTCTTCCTACAGTGCTGCCCCCACTGAAGGTAATGGGCGCAGACTGCAGTGGCGAGCTAGCTATGAGCCGGAGCCCAAACAGCTGATGGATAGGGCTGTGGGAGTCAGACCCCTGCAGATCAGCTAGTGACGGCCTAGCCTGGGGAAAAGCGGGACAACCCCTTTAATACGGCTCACACTATCTGAAATGTATGCCAGCTCCTAGCTGGTCTAGATTTCAGTTTCTGATGCAGGACCTCACGAGAAGGTGTGCACAACAACATCACACAATAGATCGAGACTGACTTATGTAATGCTAGTCTTGATAAATCTCCCATGAATATAGCTCTGTATAGGGAGATAACTTGTCAGGATTTCATGCGTCTATAGTCCGGTCCTGTAATGGTGGAAACGGTGTGATCCAATACCATCTGAATCCAGCAATTCGAAAGAAAGGTAACATACAGGGTGGCCATTAAAAAGTAGCCCGCCTCCAATATCTCCAAATCAAACTGCCTAATAGTAAATCTGTCTTAAGCGTTTGGTCTCAGTGTGAGGAACACGAATAGTGGGCCCAATTTTCTTCAAATCTACTGTGAATACCGCAATTTACCTGGACATCTTTGAACAGTTTAACAACCAACTAACATCAGAAGAAAAAATATCCTGCTTTTTCCAACAATATGGGGCAACATGCCACACCTCACTGGACGGGTTCATGAACTGTTTACGGAGGAGCGAATTGTGAGCAAGGGGTTATGGCCACCATGTTCCCCAGACTTGTCCACATGGGATTTTTATCTATGGAGAAATTTACAACAGAAAGTGTCCACTAACAATCCACATCCCCTGGATGAACTCAAGGAAAACGTCACAACACTATCCGCAGCATCACAAGCCGTATCAGCCGACATGGTGCCCAAAGATCTATAGACATGAACGAGGACCACTTTCAACATCTGTGTGACTTGTGGGTAGGCGTGCTTACTTTTTCGTGGGCCAGCCTGTATAACATTCCATGTCACAACTAGTTTTGAGGGAATCTCAGGAAAAATTTGATTCGCCGTGAAGCCGCCATCTTGATTGAAGATGCCGGCCAATGTGGTGACGTCATCACGGGCCGCGCGAGATTTCGCACTGGATCTTAAATCAAGATGGCGGCAGCCAGCTCGTTGCCATCAAATGGATTAGGCTAGCAGGATTTTTTTTTTTACACTTAAAATTAATGTCAGATGCCGTGATCAGCAAGGAATGCGGCATCTGAGGGGTACAATGACGGGGAGAGACAATCGCTGCTCCCTGTCATTGCACCCACTACTTACAAGGAAACGCGCTTTGTGACTAAGTAATTTGTTAAAGCTAATTTTTTTGCAAAATTCGGCAAAGCAGCCAAATCAAATTTTCCAATACTTTGCTCATCATCTCTAGTCACAACACATCTGAATCATGGGACTTCTGCTTTTCAGGATGAAAACCTGCCATTGTCAATGTGACCTCAGGCTACTTCTTCTCTGGGCAAAAGGGAGGAATCAGGAGTCACATTACATCATTAGAAGTCCATACAGTGCATAAAAAAAGTAAGAAAAACACCAAATAGTCTCTTAAAGGGGTTGTGTAGTGCCATGATATTGAGGACCTACCCTCAGGATATCAATATCAGGTCGGTGGGGGTCAGGGTTGCCAACTATCAATTTTTTGGGACATTGTGTAAATGTATGTCCATGAATTTTTTTTTAACTAGATTTTGTGGTAAATTTCATCTTTTTACAGCTGACAGTAAATGCTGTTAATGAGTTCTTATCAGTATATTGAGCTATAGACATGTATTAATTATAATCTTTATCATTATAGTTTCCTAATTTGCTCGTAAAAAATGTTGACTGCCCGTGATTTAGGGATAAGATGGAGTGCAGGTAAACTCTGAAGAGGTCCAGCTCCTCAGCAAACAGCTGATCAGCAGGGGGTGTCAAACCTCCACAAATCTGAAACGGATATCCTTAGGACAGGTCACCAATATCATGACCCTGTACAACCCCTTTAAAGGTAACCTGAGTAAGGGCTGCATTAGACCTGCAGGTGAGGCCGATTGTCAGGAGGGAAGCGTTTCTTCCCGACAACTGCCTGCTCGTCAGTAAAGGAGACCACTGCTCTTACATGCAACGATCTCCTCCACAGTATGGGGAAGAGTGTCCCCATACAGAGTCATTATTTGCCAGCAGCAGAGGGTGTTGTTTAGACAGCACGATCTGCCGCCAGCAAACAATGTTTTTGTAGCCTCTATAAAAAATGGTGATTGCCTGATGAACAAGCATTTGCTCGTTCATCGGGCGCACTATTACACAGGCTCATTGGCCATGATTTGGCCGGACTATCTGCAGGTCTAATACAGACACATTCTGCAGGGTAGATATGGCACCCTGATACGTGTTGGAGACATTTCATTCACAGAGCCTGTAAGTGGCTGAATCAGGGTAGGATGTTGCCTGAGGTGAAGTGGCCCCGTGTGCTACAACTACATCCTCATCATCACCTCTAGTGCCCGTATTTTTCATATTTTCAGTCTGTTCAATGCATTGCTCAGAAAGGCTCATCACTATACGGTGCAAGGCTAGCAATAAAACCGGGTCTGCACGAGAGGCTGCAGCAACAGGTCGTCAGAACAGAGCATTTAGAGATGAACGAATTTCATGTTATGAAATTCGTTCACGCCTTGTTTGGTGGTAAAAGCAGAATTGCGTTATGGATTCCGTTACCACGGACCATAACGCAATTCTATGACGGAATGCCTTTAGAGGCATTCCGTTATTCATTACGTCATAATAGAAGTCTATGGGCTGCATAGCGGATCCGTCCCATTTCTGTTAGGCCTCTTTCACACGACCGTTTTTTTTTTTTTTCGTTTTGCGGGCCGTTTTTGCGTTCCGTATACGGAACCATTCATTTCAATGGTTCCGCAAAAAAAACGGAATGTACTCCGTATGCATTCCATTTCCGTATTTCCGTTCCGTTGAAAGATAGAACATGTCCTATATTTGGCCGCAAATCACGTTCCGTGGCTCCATTAAAGTCTATGGGTCCGCAAAAAAACAGAATGCATACGGAAATGCATCCGTATGTCTTCCGTATCCGTTCCGTTTTTTGCGGAACCATCTATTGAAAATGTTATGCCCAGCCCAATTTTTCTATGAAATTACTGTATACGCCATATGGAAAAACGGAACGGAAACACAACGGAAACCAAAAAAACGGAACAATCGATCCGTTTAAAACGGACTGCAAAACACTGAAAGAGCCATACTGTCGTGTGAAAGAGGCCTTAGGCAGGGGAGTCCTCTCCTGGATAACAGAAATGGGACGGATCCGCGATGCAGCCCATAGACTTCTATTATGACGTAATGAATAACAGAATGTCTCTAAAGGCATTCCGTTATGCATTCCGTCATAGAATTGCGTTATGGTCCGCGGTAACGGAATCCATAACGCAATTCTGCTTTTACCACCAAACAAAGCGTGAACGAATTACAAAACATGAAATTCGTTAATCTCTAACAGCATTCATGAACAGGAGCATCAGTTCTCGGGTTTCATGGAGTATGTGCCCCAATATCTTCAGGCGGCACGTTCTCATTAGAACAGAGACGCTACGTAATAAAGCTCAGCATAATCACAATAACTGCCTCCAAATGAATGGCATTAAACCATTCAAAGAATGTCCTAATTACTGTACTACTAAATATCTTATCTAGAAATCAGCCACCAACTTCAAACAGGAAGCCCTGGCAGACTACAGAGGCATTAGTAGGATAAGAAAGACCCTACACAGGACATTGCTGTAGGCCAAATGACTAGCTCTCCCCTCCCCCACACACACATCTGTATGGATGAGGGTGAGGTTGTGTGTGTATGGGGGGACTGTGCATGTTGGCCCAACCCTTCTCTATCCAACCTCTGTTGTGGGAGAAGGGAGGATTCTGAGACCGCCATACACATTAGATGGTTGGCCAATCCCACCCAAAACCAGCAGGTACAGTGGACATCTCATGCTTATAGGGTTATCAGACTGATGAAAAACAAACAAAAAATAAATAAGTAATGTAACCTCCTCGAACGCTCCACATCTGTTCCAAAACTGCTCGGCTCCTCACTGGTCTCCGCTTCTGGTCCCTCTCCACACTGACTAATTAGCCTCCAGCCCTCCATTTTTAGAGGCCCCTGACTGGTTGATATGGGTGATGGCTACCCTCATCCTGTATGCCGGTAGCATAGGCACAATGTGATACCCCAGTCTACCACTGGAGCCTAGCAGCTTCCACTACTTAACAGTTTTCAGATAGGCGGACTACATTTCCAAGCTGACAATCTCTCCTCTGTGCCGGATCACATGATATGACTACATTATAAAACCAGGGATTATTTGGGGAGGCGCATTACCTCCTGTTTTTAGCCGTCTAACTACAATACATGCTATTGTCTCTATATAGAAGTCCCTATTACAGGACATGCTATGGATGGCTGCCAGGCACATATCACATTACTTCTCCACTTATGGTCAGAGCGGGATTCGGACACAGGCGGAAATGTGATCAGGAGAAAGCCTGGTCTGCGGCAGGCAAGTGATGAAATTATTATTCAAGTCATCCAAATGGATTATCACTTATTGCAGACCAAGACATCCTGTGTGGACCTGTCTCCTCTCCTGATATGTCTGCTCATTCACACGAGCATGTGTGCCCTGTGCCCGCTATGGACCGCAAATAGCAGCACGCAATGCACGGGTACCAGCCGAGTGCACTAGATCTCCGGATGTGGACCAATTCACTTAAATGGGTCTGTGATCCGCAAGCTACGTAAAGCACCGCAAAAAAAATATATATAGAACAGCTTTTAACATGAAAATAATGAAACTTGCCAGACATGTGGGGCCACTTTTCCTGTCACCTCATGTCCGGCTCATGCTGTACGGAACGTAAGGGCCCCGTACTGCGGACCGCTGGTACTGTACAACGCTACGGTTTCTCTGTACAGAATCCACGTGGAAAAACTGCACATATTCCACAACGTGTGCAGAGGGCCTAACACTGCCACATGTTGGGGTATGTCCACAGGTAAAATACATCGGAAAATCTGTTGGGCTGCACTAAAATCCGCAAATTACATGCAGATTTTGTAGAGGATTTGCATTTTTCTGATTTCTTAAATTGTATCCACTTTCCCTCAGCATTTCAGTTCCTTGTGGGCACACCCTAAGGCCCCTTTCAGACCAGCAAGTGTCTCGCTGCAAACTCGTGTAGAATTTATTATTGGTGATGGACCATGTGATGAGCGCAGTGACGTCACCAAAGGTCCTTTTCCTCCCAGGTCCTCAAAGAAGAAGAAAGAAGACAAGACAAGTGGATGAGGTGAGTTTAATTATTTTTTAACCCCTCCATCCCTAATTTACTTAGTATTCTGTATTAATAATGCTATTATTTTCCCTTATAACCATGTTATAAGGAAAAATAATAAAATCTACACAACACCTAACCCAAACCCGAACTTCTGTGAAGAAGTCCGGGTTCGGGTCTGGGTACCAAACATGCCGATTTGTCTCACGCGTGTGCAAAACGCATTAAAACGCTTTGCACTCGCACGAAAAATCACGCATTTTCCTACAACGCACCCGCATCTTGTCCAGCCCTCACACGCGACGCCCGTGTGAAAGAGGCCTTACAGTTCTGGAATGCATTAGATAATGCTATGCAACCCCATCAGTCCTGGGAGGTCAAGCCGGATGCCACACTCGCTCGTCTGAAAGGGGCATAAAGGTAGGTTTACAAAAAGGGGGAGATTAATCAAAACTGGCGAAAAGGAAAAGCAGCTTAGTTGCTATTAGCAACCAATCAGATTCCACCTTTAATTTTTCAGAGCTCCACTGGCCTGGGCGGGGCTAAGCTCTATTCAAGTGAACAGAGCTTAGCCCCGCCCATGCCAGTGATACTAGTCATGACATCACTGGGCCTGCAGTAACCAGCAAGAAGGCCGTGTCGCTACTGTCAGCGCCGCTACCTTCCCGGGTGTCGGACCTCCGCCGATCAGATGCTGATGATAGAGGATAGATCATCAGTTTAATGACCGCAATCGGGTCTCTTCTGTTTTAAACAGCTGCATGCGCGAGTGGGCGCCATGTTTGCCCATCGCTGGCAGCGAAGGGGTTAATGAATCAGGCTTTTCTTTTTTTGGATTCAGTCAGACATCTAGTGGTTGTTTTCTTGTAAGACAGGTAAATATTCACTAAGACTGGTGGTGCAAGGGAGATGAAATTAGGCCAAATGTGGTGCAACTCAACACGCTATGACAAGGCCCATCCTCAAGCCTTCCGTATGCCTGACACGAGTAGGTTCTCGCCAAGATTTATGCCAGCTCCAAGTGTAAAGCTAGTATTAAACTAGCAAAGGGATGCCCAGCCTGCAGCCCTCCAGCTGATGCAAAACTACAACTCCCAGCATGCCAGGACAGCCTACAACTATCAGCAGGGCGTGGTGGGAAGTTGTAGTCTAACAGCAGCTGGAGGGCCGCAGGTTGGGCATCCCTGCACTAGCGGATACAGCAATGGAGGGATACATTATCGGGAGGGAAGCGTTCCTTCCCAGCAATCGTTCCTTCCCAGCGCTTGTTAGTGGAGAAGACCGCTGCTAATCCCATTGCTCGTCCCCATACTGACTAGTTGTTTGTCGGTGGCAGACCATGATTAGACAGCACAACCTGTGGCAGTATTACACTGCCAGATCATCGCTAATCAGTGTTACTATGAACGCTCATTAGCGATGATCTGGCAGACAATCTGTCAGTGTAAAATAAGCTTTAGGGCGGTCCCCAATGCACGGCAACATCCGTGCGGCGGCCGGGACGGATTGAGATACATTCATCTTGAATGTGTCCCTGATCCGTCTGCACCGAACATGTTCTATTTTTTTTGTGGTGTGGAGTCACAGACAAACAGCACCTCCGTAGTGCTTCCGTTCCGCACCTCCCAGATTGCTGACCCATTCAAGTGAATGGGTCCGCATCCGTGATGCGGGGGGCACACGGCCGATGTCCGTGTATTGTGGACCAGCCGTATGCGGTCCGCAATACGGCCACACCGGGCAATGGCTGTGTGCATGAGCCCTTAATATAACAAATTTGGTGGGGCCGACGCCCCAGCCCCTACCACGCCCAGCCCCAAATGTCGCGCGGACGTTTAAGAAGTTACAAAAAGGGAGTCGTGCAACTTTTTTTACGCAAAAACTGACATCGATTTTAGTGAATAACCCTATAAGAGCACGAGCAATGTCAGTTCCACTGCTCCCGACTATCGTCTGCTCCATCCTTCTGTATAAGGGCTCATGCCCACGAACCTAAGGGCTCGGCGACCCGCATCCGACGGTCCACACCACAGAAAAAGTAATGCATGCACTACTTTTTTGCGGCGCGGAGGCACGGCCAGAAACACCACGGAAGCGCCCTGTAGTGCTTCCGTGGGGTCCGATCCGTGCCTCTGTTCCGCATCTCCGTGATTGTGGACCCATTGAAGTGAATGGGTCCGCGATCCGTGGTGCACACGGCCGATGCCCGTGTAATGCGAACCCCCTGTATGCGGACCACAATACGGCCACGGCCAGGCAACGGTCATGTGCATGAGCCCTAAGCCGCGCGCTATAAATCTGGCCCAGTGCGTCTGACCACTGGCACTTTCTTCTCGCCATTTTTCCTGTACGTGAAATGTGAAAACCCCTGAAATAACCTGCAGCAGCTCCAGCACCTCTCAGCCAAAAACCCCAGGACCTTCAGCTAACATCTGGAGCCGCCATGTTCCCCACAAAGGATGCTGGACAGATGTGCAAGAGCAGAGTAGTTTATGGACCATGCAACCTGGTTTTAAAATGAGGCTTTTCTACCTGAGGCTACATGCTGGTCATGCTGGTCAGCCCGGCAGCTGGAGCCGCACCTAGCAGTCCCCAGTAACACGTGTACCTATCTGTACATCTACAGGTAAACTGAGGAGTGGGAGCACTTACCTCCTGCGCCCGGACAACGTGCTCACGGCCGGAGGAGAAGACGAGACTGAGCAGAACCCGGAGCTGTGGGTGCGGCTACAGGACACATAGACAAAGCTCAGGCACCGGGCACAAGCGCACGTCACACCCAGAGCGGAGAACTACTGCAGTGATGTCAGCGGCTGTATCCATGTGTACAATTACCCACCGTCCCTACTGGAGCAACAGGCTGGTGTGGCTATGAGGGGACTATAGGGTGGTGGTCTCCAGCTCGTACACTGTACTCAGCCTTTGTGAAACTGCATAGCTGTCATGCTGGGAGTTGTAGTTCCACAATAGCTAGCTTTCCACACAGGTTTGGTTTTAAATAGCAAACATTTTAGGGGATCACATCACATCACATTAGCGCCTCACAGTTTTGGAACATATTGCAACAAAAATTGTGTAGAATTTTTTAGGTGGGGTTAACTGCTCAGAATTCATTAAAGGGCTGTATCACTACAGTAAGTGGCATTTATCACGTACAGAAAGTTAATAGTACAAGGCACTTACTAATGTACTGTGATTGTCCATATTGCCTCCTTTGCTGGCTGGATTCATTTTTCCATCACATTATACACTGCTCGTTTCCATGGTTACAGACCACCCTGCAATCCATCCAATATTGTGCAAGCACAACCACCCCTGCTGGATTGCAGGGTGGTCTGTAACAATGGAAACGAGCAGTGTATAATGTGATGGAAAAATGAATCCAGCCAGCAAAGGAGGCAATATGGACAATCACAGTACATTAGTAAGTGCCTTGTACTATTAACTTTCTCTACGTGATAACTGCCACTTACTGAAGAGAGACAACCCCTTTAAGGGTAGGGCTACGCTGCGTCAGAAAAGTCGCGCAACATTTTTATAATGATAGTCAATGGTGTCACACTGCGACAGGCAACATACTGCGACACAACAGTCGCAAAAAATCCATCTAAATTGGGTTTTTGTGTGTGTCGCAGCATGTCGCAGTGCAACACCATTGACTATCATTATAAAAAATGTTGCGCAACATTGGTGTGACACATGTCGCATACCCTTTTCGTTGCGCGACTTATTGTCATGCGGCACATGGAGTATAGCCCTAGCCTAAGATCTTGCGGGACGGAATATCCGGCCCAAAAAATGCGGCTTGGATGCGGACTAAAAAAACGGTCGTGTGCATGAGCCTTAACTGAACAAATAACTGAAGTGTGAGCGTAGCCTTAGGGCTCATGCACACGGCCATTGCTCGGTCGTGGCCGTAATGCGGCCCGCAAACAGCGGGTCCACAATATGCGAGCACCGGCCGTGTGCTCCCCGCATCACAGATCCAGACCAATTCACTTGAATGGGTCCACAATCTGGAGCTGTGGTGCGGAACGGAGGCACAGAAAAGCACTACCTCAGTGTTGTGAAGTAACTTGTCCTCCTGTGAGATTAGGATAGGTTTTGTGTGCAGTAATAGGGCAGCGGCCATTTTATTTTCCGCTGATAATTTCTCCTCAGACAAAACCAGCCATTATAACTAATAAAGAGTATTTGGGAATATGTTTATAATAAAGTAATATTTAAGTATTTTCAGTAATTTTATTTTCCTAAGGCCTCTTGCACACGACCGTAAGGCTTTTTCTGTATTTTGCTGTCCGTTTTTAACGGATCGGTTGTTTCGGGGTTTTTTTCGGTTGCGTTTCCGTTCCGTAGTTCCGCAAAAAATCTCCGTATGGTTTCCGTATGCAATCCATTGTTTGCGGATCGCAAACGGAAACATAAAATTTGTAATCATTACTGTAATGTTTTTAAAAAGTAAACACATGGGCAAAGTGGGCATGGATCCGCAGAAAACAGATGACTTAGGCCTCTTTCACACGTTTTTTGGGGATCCCGGAAAACTCCTTTCTTTAGAAAAGTACAAAAAGAAACAATGAAGAAAGCAGGCAGTACCTTGTAACATGATAGTGGTATTATTAGTGGAGCTCCATTATATGCGCACCAGATGAATAAAATAACCACATTAGGAAGCAGCACCCACAGGTGACAACCACAGAGGGTGATACCAGTGTATTGCATAGTGGCAGTCACTAAGACTACTTTCACACTAGCGGCAAGGAACTCCTGACGGATACGTGCTGCCACTAGTGCACGCGTGCCCACGGACTACCGCTCCGGCCCCATTGACTATAATGGGGGCGGGGCGGAGTTCCGGCGGCAGCACGGCAAACATGCCAAGAGGCGGCCGGAATAGAAGTTCGACATGTCGTAATTTCTGATTCTCACCACTGAGAGCTCATTATGTACCAGGCCAGCGGCACAGAGAAGGGCTTGGGCAGCCCCCTGGGGCATCGGCCCACTGGGAAATTTCCCTGTAAGGTCTATGGCCACTCTACCCCTGTTTAGGGCACAGATTGCCAGGTGCAGCTATTTTGGATGTGTTACAATTAAGGGTGCTGGCGCACAGTGCAGTTCTGACATGCTTTTAAGATGTAGTTTTATATTGTAGCTAGGTAAAATGAATAAAATCATTCCCACTATGCAGAACAACAGGGGTTAATGAGGCTGCTAAACTGGTTAAATTGAAAACTGCATCCTGAATGCATGTTAGAACTGCACTGTGTGCCCTCACCCTTAACCCTCATGCACACAACCGTATGTATTTTGTGGTCCGCAAAAAATACGGATGACATCCGTGTACATTCAGTATTTTGCAATACAGAACAGCTGGCCCCTAGTAGAACAGTACTATCCTTGTCCGTAATGCGGACAATAATAGGACATGTTCTATTTTTTTGCGGAACGGAAATGTGGACATACGGAAACGGAATGCACATGGAGTAACTTCGTTTTTTTTTTTGCAGACCCGTTCAAGTGAATGGTTCCGCATACGGTCCGCGAAAAAAATGGAATGGACACAGAAAGAAAATAAGTTCGTGAGCATGAGCCCTTACAGTTTTACTGTTTCATCATTGTTGCCGGACAGGTTTTTTTTTTTATTTCCACTATTTTGGGATTCATACTGGATAATGTTTTGTTTTGTTTTTGTTTTTTTAATTGGGGTGGGGGACGGGACTGCAATTCTGCAATTGTCTTTTGGGTTTTGTTTTTATGGCACTTATCATACAGTTCAAATGAAAAAACTTTATTTTTCTCTTAATTTTTTTATATTTTAACACTGCTTTAAAAATGTAATTTTGTCTCATAGTCTAAGATCTATAACGTTTAGACTTTTTGCATCGTCAAAGCTGTGTGCTGGCTTGATGTTTTCCGAGCCTGTTTCCATTGGTACCATTTTGGGGGTAATAATCGGGAAAAGGACTCCACAAAATGGGAGGGGGAATGCTATTAAAACATAACTTTTACTATGTTGGTTAAAAAACATAACAAAAAAACACATAAACAATTGCACTTTATTATGCACCTAAGTGCTGGTAAAAAGGTAAAATCTTAGACCATACAGTGACCAAGTGTGGTCATCTCAGCTCAATACTTATAAATGAACGGTCTTACCATATACTGAAGTAGATGATGCTGTAAATCCGGTACTGGACAGAAAAGAGTGTTTCCAGATTCAGATGTTGGGTGGTCCACACATAAGTTGATGGGGTCCGGGTGTCACGCTGGGTAGGATACAAGATACAATAAACACACAGAAAACCATAAAACAAGCGTCTAGGCCAGAAGCTGGGGATAAAGGTCACCTGACAAATCCCTACCAACTCTCCCTGGACTTCTGTGCCCACGTTCAGACCCTAAAGGTGGGAATCAACGTGCCCCCGTGCCTAAGGCTGAAGACTCCCTAAAGTCCCTAAGATGGTGGAAAGGGGGAAAGAGGCAGCCTGCTTCCTCAGGACCTGGAGGAGGCAGGTGTCTTTCTAACAGCCTAGACAGAACGCAAAAAGTAAACCAAAAACCAACTTATCTTGTAGCTGAGCAGAAACAGCAAATCCACCCTTCCTCAGAGCAAGATAGAAGCTATAACCCGCACAGGAAACTGGGAAGGGGCGTAATTTAAACTCATACAAACGACCCCACCCAGTGCACCTGAAGGGAGCCGGATACAGCTCAACTCCAAACCCAAAACAGACAAAAAAACTACACACGTGCTGCTAACCTGGCAGACCTCCGCACATAATTGTAAAAGGCCCTCACCAGTCATCTGGCACTAACATCCATAGCCGGAACCCACATCCTGTCCTCGGGGTCCTATCCCCTCCAGTGTACCAGGTACTGAAGGGAACCCGAAGAACACGTGAGTCGAGAACCCTAGAGATCTCGGACTCTAAATTGCCATCAATCAGAACAGGGGGAGGAGGCAATGGCGATGGTTCCACCGGTTTCACATATTTCTTCAGTAAAGACCTGTGGAACACATCATGGATCCTCCAGATCTGCGGAAGATCCAGACGAAACGCCACTGGATTGGCAACCGCAGATATTTTGTAAGGTCCAATAAATCTTGGACCCAGTTTCCAAGATGGTACTCTCAGTTTAATATTTTTAGTAGATAACCACTCCAGATCACCCACACACAGGTCCGGACCAGTCATACGTCTCCTGTCAACCATTCGCTTATACCTCTCACCCATCTTCTCCAAATTCACTTGGATCCTCCTCCAGATAGAAGACAAGGCAGAAGAAAATTTCTCCTCCTCTGACATCCCAGAGTTACCAGTCCCAGAAAAGGTACCAAACTGAGGATGAAAACCGTATGCGCCAAAAAATGGCGACTTACCCGTGGACTCCTGCCTACGGTTATTTAAAGCAAACTCTGCTAGGGATGAGAATGAGGACCAGTCCTCCTGGTTCTCAGCCACAAAACACCTCAAGTAGGTCTCCAGGTTTTGGTTAGTACGCTCTGTTTGCCCATTCGACTGCGGATGAAAAGCCGAAGAGAACGAAAGTTGAATACCAAGACGAGAGAAGAACACCCTCCAAAACCTGGAAACAAACTGCGTGCTCCTATCAGAAACCACATCCGAGGGAATGCCATGTAATTTCACAATGTTATCAACAAAAACCTGAGCAAGAGTCTTAGCATTGGGCAGACTAACTAACGATACAAAGTGAGCCATTTTACTAAAACGGTCCACAACCACCAAAATCACAGTTTTCCGGAGGAACTCGGCAGATCAGTAATAAAGTCCATAGACAAGTGCGTCCAAGGACAAGATGGAATAGACAAAGGAAGAAGTGAACCAGAAGGTCGAGTGTGAGCAACCTTTGACCGTGCACAGGTCTCACAAGCTGCTACGTAATCCTCAACACTCTTACGTAACCCGGGCCACCAGAACCTCCGGGAAATAAGATCAAAGGTGGACTTGCCACCAGGATGTCCAGCAAGGACAGTATCGTGATGTTCCTTGAATTACCTTGTATCGCAGTCCAGCAGGAACAAACAACCTCCCTTGGGGACAAGAGTCAGGAGTCCCCTCCTGGGCTCCCAACACCTCCGTCTCCAACTCGGGGTACAGAGCGGAGACCACCACCCCATCAGCCAAAATCGGAGCAGAATCCTCTGAATCACCTCCCCCAGGAAAACTACGAGACAATGCATCTGCCTTGGCGTTTTTAACCCCTGGGCAAAAAGTAACCACAAAATTGAACCTAGTAAATAACAGTGACCATCTAGCCTGTCTAGGATTCAGACGCTTGGCAGATTGCAGGTAAGCCAAATTCTTATGATCAGTATATACCGTAACGGGATGAGACGCCCCCTCCAACCAGTGACCCCATTCCTCAAAGGCCAATTTGATGGCCAGCAATTCCCTATCTCCTACATCATAATTCCTCTCGGCGACCGAGAGCGTCTTGGAAAAAAAAGAGCACACGGACGTCAATTGCCAGAAGATGAACCCTGCGACAACACTGCTCCAACCCCCACCTCTGATGCATCCACCTCCACCACGAATGGCTGAGACACATCGGGCTGCATCAGAATGGGAGCAGACGCAAAACATTCCTTAATAGCCGAAAAGGCCTGCAATGCCTCATCCGACCAGACAGAGAAGTCGACGCCTTTCCTAGTCATATTGGTCAAATGTTTTAATATGGTAGAGTAGTTCAAGATAAATTTTCTATAATAATTGGTAAACCCCAAAAACCGCATCAAAGCTTTCTGATTCTCCGGTCGGTTCCATTCCAGAACCGCCCGGACCTTTTCGGGGTCCATACGAAAACCAGAGTCAGAAAGCAGATATCCCAGAAACAGAAGCTCCTGAACAGAAAACACACATTTCTTCAATTTAGCATATAATTTATTCTCCCGAAGGATCGACAAAACCTGTCTCACATGATCCTGATGGGTCTTCAGATCAGGAGAGTAAATTAGTATGTCATCCAAGTAAATTACAACGAACCTTCCCACAAAATGATGGAAAATGTCATTGACAAATCGCTGAAATACCGCTGGCGCATTAGTTAACCCAAAAGGCATAACCAGATTCTCGAAATGACCCTCGCGCGTGTTGAAGGCCATTTTCCACTCATCCCCCTCCTTGATTCTGATCAGATTGTCGGCCCCTCTTAAATCTAACTTGGAGAACACCTGGGCTCCAACAATTTGATCAAAAAGGTCAGAAATCAAAGGAAGGGGATACGGATCATGGACCGTAATGCGGTTCAATTCCCGGAAACCCAAACAAGGTCTAAACGATCCATCCTTTTTCTTTACAAAGAATAAACCAACTGCGACCGGAGACTTAGATGGCCTAATATGACCCTTTGCCAAACTCTCGGCAATATACTTCCGCATGACCTCTCTTTTGGGTTGAGAAAGATTGTATAGCCGAGACTTTGGCAACTTAGCCCCTGGGATGAGATTAACCGGACAATCATATTCACGATGAGGAGGCAACTCCTGAGCCCTACCCTCCGAAAAGACATCCGCAAAATCTGAGAGATACTGAGGTAGAACCATAGTAGACACCCCTGAGCTAGATGCACTAAGACAATTGTCCGAACAAAATTCACTCCAACCAATGATCTGCCTTGCCTGCCAATCTATAGTTGAGTTATGTTTTATCAACCTTCCCTGAAGGTTTCTCTGGGTTATGTTTTATCAACCATGGTAAATCTAAGACCATAGGAGCGGGCAAGTCCTTCATGACAAAACAAGAAATGATCTCAACATGTGAATCACCCACCCTTAACTGAATACCATGAGCAATATGAGTGAGACTCTGTTTGAGAAAGAGGGGAAGAATCAATTGCGAACACCGGAATCTCTCTTTCTAAAGTGCAAGTACTTAAGCCCAGATTTTGAAGAAAAAGAAAATCAATAAGGTTTACCCCAGCACCCTGGTTCCTATTACCAGAACAGAAAGACACCTGACCCAGCTGCATGGGTTTCTCCCCTACCCCAGAATTACATGTCATATTACTCTGGGGAACCGGTGAGACGAAACCACTCATGGAAGGGATCCCTCGCGCGGAAGGAACCTTACACCTCTCTCCAATGCGTCTATCTAACCGTACTGCTAAAGACATAGCATTCTCCAACGTATCCGGATACTCATGAAAAGCGAGGGCATCTTTCAATCTCTCAGACAACCCCTGACAAAACTGACTACGTAGCGCGGGGTCATTCCACTCAGACTCCGTAGCCCATTTCCTAAACTCAACGCAGTACGCCTCTGCAGTATGTTCTCCCTGTAATAAATTACGCAACTTAGATTCAGCCATCGAGACCCGATCTGGGTCATCATAAATGAATCCCAAGACTTTAAAAAATTCATCCACCGACCAGAGGGCCAGAGAACCGGTCGGCAGAGAAAAGGCCCAGGACTGCGCATCCCCTTTAAGCAGGGATATGATTATCCCTACTTTCTGACTCTCATCACCAGATGAATACGGCTGAAGCCGAAAATACAGCTTGCATGACTATCTAAAGCAGATAAAGTCATCCACACCCCCTGGAAATCTATCAGGGAGAGCAACTCTAGGCTCCCCATAAATTTGACTTCCTCCTATAGCACCTGATGCCAGAGCATTCTGACACCTTGCGACAGAATTACGCAGATCAGCAACCTCTAGGGATAATCCCTGCATGCGATCAACTAACGCATCAATTGACTCCATATCAAAGCAGCTGAGAAATGGCAGTCTAGGTATTGGCGGGTTATAATGTCACGCTGGGTAGGATACAAGATACAATAAACACACAGAAAACCACAAAACAAGCATCTAGGCCAGAAGATGGGGATAAAGGTCACCTCCTGACAAATCCCTACCAGCTCTCCCTGGACTTCTGTGCCCACATTCAGACCCTAAAGGTGGGAATCAACGTGCCCCCGTGCCTAAGGCTGAAGACTCTCTAAAGTCCCTAAGATGGTGGAAAGGGGGAAAGAGGCAGCCTGCTTCCTCAGGACCTGGAGGAGGCAGCTGTCTCTCTTTCAGCCTAGAGAGAACACAAAAAGGAAACCAAAAACCAATTTATCTTGTAGCTGAGCAGAAACAGCAAATCCACCTTTCCTCAGAGCAAGATAGAAGCTATAACCCGCACAGGACACTGGGAAGGGGCGTAATTTAAACTCATGCAAACGACCCCACCCAGTGCACCTGAAGGGAGGCGGATACAGCTTAACTCCAAACCCAAAACAAACAAAAAACTACACACGTGCTGCTAACCTGGCAGACCTCCGCACATAACCTGAGCAGGGCATGACACCGGGCATCTGTATAGTGTTAGTACGACTTGTTCAGGAGATGTCTATCCCTAGAGGACCCTGCAACGTGTAGGACGGGAAGCTGTCAAGCCGTACCTACCTATACAGAGTGCTCGCCCCAAAAGGTCTGAAACCATTTGTACCATTGGTACCATGATCATTTTAGGATGGTCAAAAATAATTTTTAGGGTTTAGTTTAGTGTTTACTGTGCAGACCCATTGGTTGGATCCTCAGAATCAAACACTTTATTCCCTATTCTGTAAATACAAGATAAGTTTTGTTGGTGGGTGGTGTTGTAACTACCAGACAATTAACGGGTGCCGACTCTGACGGGGGTGCCAGCAGGCCCAGAAGCAATGAGCGCTTCCATCAATACAGATGGAAGCGCTCATTGCTGAAGCGCTGACCCCCGTGTGACCCAGTCCCACATACTGCGGCGGGGCAGGGAGCGGAGTGCATAGTTCCCCACCGCCATAGGCTTCAGGGCGACGTCATCGCGTGCGCCTGTGCCGGGAGTCAGCAGCACAGTGTCGGGACTCTGCAAGCAAGCGCAGGTAAGTATTTAGCTTTTTTTTTTATGTGCCAACTTTGGGGGACATGAGGGGGCTAGGGTGCACACAGGACAGAGGACATGTGGAGGCAAACTTTTATTTCATTTTATAATGTGCCAACTTTGGGGGACATGAGGGGGGTGCACACAGGAGGATGTGGGGGGAATATGGTGGGATACTGTGTGGCACAGTGGGGGGCAATGTGGGGGACACTACTGTGTGGGGGGCAGTGTGGGGGACACTACTGTGTGGGGGGCAGCGTGGGGGACACTACTGTGTGGGGGCAGCGTGGAGGACACTACTGTGTGGGTACACTACTGTGTGGGGGCAGCGTGGGGGAAATTACTGTGTGGGGGACAATGTGGGGGACACTGCTGTATGGGGGCAGTGTGGGGGACACTACTGTATGGGGGCAGTGTGGGGGACACTACTGTGTGGGGGCAGTGTGGGGGACACTACTGTGTGGGGGACACTACTGTGTGGGGGACACTACTGTGTGGGGGGCAGTGTGGGGGACACTACTGTGTGGGGGAAATTACTGTGTGGGGGCAGTGTGGGGGAAATTACTGTGTGGGGGGCAGCATGGGCGCCTTTCTATTGGGGAGGCACTGTAGGGGCCAGTCTATTATTTCTGGGGACACTATACAGGGATTATTGCCTGGAGCACAGTATTGGGTGTTATTATTACTGGGGGCACTCTAGGGGACATTATAGCTGCTGTAGACACTATAGGAACATTTGGGGTCATTTATCAAACTGGTGTAAAGTAGAACTGGCTTAGTTGCCCATAGCAACCAATCAGATTCCACCTTTCATATTTGACAGCTCTTTTGGAAATCCAGTTCTACTTTACACCAGTTTGATAAAGGACTCCAATTATATCTATTAAGGTCACTATTTTTTCAGCAGTATAGTACCTGGGGCATTGGGGGGCACAACGGGCAAAGGTATTGGGGGTGGCAGCAGGATGACACTGTGGGGACACCAGGATGGGGAGGTTGATGGAAAAACTGAGAAATCTAACGTGTCTGTGTTACAAACTCTGTAGAGACGAGATACGGCTGAAAGAATTTCTCATGGCGGTCTAACGGAGGAGAAGAGGAAAGAGAAGGTCAAGAGAAGATAAGGATCGGGCACGTTGGATTTTAACTGCAGAATCCTTTTGTCCTCAGGAGAAGTCACTGCCAGAGGATCAGGGTAGATATCGGTCAGTCGAACGAACAACGGATAAACAGTTATCACAGGAGTGTGACTTAGGACCAGGCTTGACAGATATTCATTCAAATGTGACCCTACCCTTCCTGCTGCTGGAAATGTACGGTCTCAACCTTTCTTTTTCTTTGCTGAAAGGGAAGAAGTCCATGTGACTTCATACACGAGGGAGTAGGCTGTTTGTGTATTTTTAACCATGGAAACAATCAGTGGTTTTGATCATTTTTGCACATCACAGGTATTACACTTTACAAACTTACATCTAATATTCACTGTTATACATTTGTTTCTATTAGGACATGTATACAAGTCTCTGCTCTGATCATCAGATCCAGTTTTTCCTGGACCTCATCTAGCCACTGAGGTTTCAATTTTTAATAGAAGAAACAAACATTTCACAAGTTAATGACAAAATGCGGAGTGTAGCAATGTGTTCCGCATGTCATTTGCAATTGCGGATCCGTTTACAGGAAATAGAAAAAACAATAAGGCCTGCCCCCTGCTGTGACATGTGCTTCAGAAGCCAGGAAAAGTAGTGTGGATGTGCACAGTCTCTTCAAGAAAAAATGCCAGCATTTGAGGTGGAGCGATTGATAGTTCTTGTTCAAGAACGCCCATTCCTATGGGACACCCGCAGAGAAGTGTACCAAGACCGTGCCAAGAAGGGCCGCTGCTGGGAAGAAATAGCGGCAGATTTGATCCGATCTGCCTGCGAATCGGTGACCATCGACAAAAGAGAAACAATCAGTGAGTATTAAATGTTAAGATATAAAATGTGTAAATTTGATGTATAGATTCAGACATAAGGTCTGTGAGTGAGCCTTATGTCCTTGAATAGCATAGATAGTGTACATTTAAGTGACCATGAAATTGGGATGCTCATTTGAACATTTTCTATGCTGTTTCAGGACATATGGCCACTCACTGTGTTATAACTAGAGATGTCCCGAACTATTTGCTGGCGAACAGTTCCCAGCGAACATCGCTTGTTCACGTTCGCCGCGGCAGGCGAACATATGCGATGTTCGGTCCGCCCCCTATACGTCATCATTGAGCAAACTTTGACCCTGTACCTCACAGTCAGCAGACACTTTCCAGCCAATCAGCATACCCTCCCTCCCAGACTCTCCCACCTCCTATCAAAAAGCAAGGACAGCATCCATCTTAGACTCATTCTGAAGCTGCAGTGTTAGTGAGAGCAGGGACAGTGCAGCTGCTGCTGATTTAATAGGGAAATCGTTAGCTAGGCCAGTGTTCTGTGTCCACTCCAGTCCTCAAAGACTCATCTGATCTGCTGTAAGGACAGCGTCCTGACAGCACCCCAAAAAGCCCTTTTTAGGGCTAGTACATCAGTCAGCTTTTTTTTTTTTCTCTGTAATATAATTGCAGTTGCCTGCCATTGTGTGTCAGGCCCACAGAGTGTACTGTGCCCACTACTGCCAGTGCCCAGTGCCGCCACTCATATCTGGTGGCACAGTAGCTTGCAGATAAAACAGTAAAAAAAAAAATCTCTGTAATATAATTGCAGTTGCCTGCCAGTGTGTGTCAGGCCCACAGAGTGTACTGTGCCCACTACTGCCAGTGCCCAGTGCCACCACTCATAGCTGGTGGCACAGTAGCTTGCAGATAAAACAATAAAACAATTTTTTCTCTGTAATATAATTGCAGTTGCCTGCCAGTGTGTGTCAGGCCTACAGAGTGTACTGTGCCCACTGCCAGTGCCCACCACTCATATATGGTGGCACAGTAGCTTGCAGATAAAACAGTAAAAAAAAAATTCTCTGTAATATAATTGCAGTTGCCTGCCAGTGTGTGTCAGGCCCACAGAATGTACTGTGCCCACTGCCAGTGCCCACCACTCATATCTGGTGGCACAGTAGCTTGCTGATAAAACAGTAAAACAATTTTTTCTCTGTAATATAATTGCAGTTGCCTGCCAGTGTGTGTCAGGCCCACAGAGTGTACTGTGCCCACTGCCAGTGCCCACCACTCATATCTGGTGGCACAGTAGCTTCTAGATAAAACAGTAAAACTATTTTTTCTCTAATATAATTGCAGTTGCCTGCCAGTGTGTGTCAGGCCCACAGAGTGTACTGTGCCCACTGCCAGTGCCCACCACTCATATCTGGTGGCACAGTAGCTTGCAGATAAAACAGTAAAACAATGTTTTCTCTGTAATATAATTGCAGTTGCCTGCCAGTGTGTGTCAGGCCCACAGAGTGTACTGTGCCCACTGCCAGTGCCCACCACTCATATCTGGTGGCACAGTAGCTTGCAGATAAAACAGTAAAACAATTTTTTCTCTGTAATATAATTGCATTTGCCTGCCAGTGTTCATCAGGCCCACAGAGTGTACTGTGCCCACTGCCAGTGCCCACCACTCATATCTGGTGGCACAGTAGCTTGCAGATAAAACAGTAAAACATTTTTTTCTCTGTAATATAATTGCAGTTGCCTGCCAGTGTGTGTCAGGCCCACAGAGTGTGCTGTCTGGCTGACCCCGGGTGCCGATACATGCTGTCTGACTGTGCCACTAGCTCCTTGCGACGACCTCCCCCTGCTTCCAACTCGTCTCCTCCTCCTCTCTGTCTCCCCATCTGAACTTTGCCCCTGTTCTTCTTCTCTTCGAGCGGGCACCCACGTGACATCCACGGACACATCGTCATCATCAACCGCTTCACTTGTATCTGACAACTCAGCAAAGGAAGCAGCAGCGGGTACAACATCATCATCATCACACCGTACGTCCATGTGTGTAATGCTGCCTGACTGAGACATATCCCTGTTATCTACATCCTCTGGCAATAATGGTTGCACATCACTAATTTCTTCCAACTGATGTGTAAATAACTCCTCTGACAGATCAAGTGAAGCGGCTGTGGTGCTAGTGTTGGTGGTGGCGGCAGGCGGGAGAGTGGTAACTTGAGAGGTGCCCGAAGCTGACCTGGAAGAGGATGGTGTGTCAAGGTTCCGAGCAGAAGCTGTATAAGATTGGGTGTCCTGTGTTAGCCAGTCAACTATGTCCTCAGAACTTTTCGAGTTCAGGGTACATGGCCTCTGAACACTGGGCATTATTCTAGGGCCAAAGGAAATCCCAGCACCACGACCACGACGGCCCCTGCGGGGTGGCCTGCCTCTGCCTGTCATTTTTTTTAGATTAGTGGTACTATGCGTGCAAGGTACTGTGCCACCCAATATGAGTGGTGAGCAGTGGGCACAGTACCTTGCACGCATAGTACCACTAATCTAAAAAAAATGACAGGCAGAGGCAGGCCACCCCGCAGGGGCCCTCGTGGTCGTGGTGCTGTGATTTCCTTTGGCCCTAGAATAATGTCCAGTGTTCAGAGGCCATGTACCCTGAACTCGAAAAGTTCTGAGGACATAGTTGACTGGCTAACACAGGACACCCAATCTTCTACAGCTTCCGCTCGGAACCTTGACACACCATCCTCTTCCAGGTCAGCTTCGGGCACCTCTCAAGTTACCACTCGCCCGCCTGCCGCCACCACCAACACTAGCACCACAGCCGCTTCACTTGATCTGTCAGAGGAGTTATTTACACATCAGTTGGAAGAAATTAGTGATGCGCAACCATTATTGCCAGAGGATGTAGATAACAGGGATATGTCTCAGTCAGGCAGCATTACACACATGGACCTACGGTGTGATGATGATGATGTTGTACCCGCTGCTGCTTCCTTTGCTGAGTTGTCAGATACAAGTGAAGCGGTTGATGATGACGATGTGTCCGTGGATGTCACGTGGGTGCCCACTCAAAGAGAAGAAGAACAGGGGCAAAGTTCAGATGGGGAGACAGAGAGGAGGAGGAGACAATGCCAGAAGAGGCCAGTAGCACAAAGGTTAAGAAATGACAAGCTCAGAGTCTTGTCTACAAATGCTCGCAGTCTAGGGAATAAGATCAATGAGCTTGAGGCTATAATGGCATCTGAGAATATAGATGTAGTGGCTGTTACTGAGACGTGGTTCAAGGGGAGTAATGACTGGGATATATCAATACCAGGGTTCTCTCTATACAGGAAAGACAGAGAAGGCAAGAAGGGGGAGGGGTGGCCCTGTATGTGAAAGATAGCATAAAATCGAATTTGATACTAGTTAGCGATAACAATTTAGAGTCAGTTTGGGTTACCTTGCAGCTTGATAATCATAAGGTAACTCGTGTAGGTGTTATATATAGACCACCTACCTGTCACTACCAGAGCTTTGGGACGTTCTCACAGCTCTGTTTCTCCACCCCTGTGATGATGTCACTACTAGAGCTGGGAGGAGTTTTCTGTTTCCTTCCTCCCAGCTGCGTTTGATTTCCCTGCCTTTATATTCCCCCTCCTCCTATTGTAGGTGTGGATTATAATTCTCATTTGGGTTGTAGCTCTTGCTTGAGTATCTTCCCTTGTATGCTATCCTTTCACTGGACCTGTGTTCTGCTGCAGCAAGTACTCCGGATATTGCCAGCCTGTCTTTGGATCCATCTTCACTGCGGCTGCAGCCCCTTCAGCTAAGTGTGCAGACATTGTTGTGTATCTGTGTGTTTTCTGACTGGATCCGAGGCGACCACGGTTCCCTCCATATACTGAGCAGGGCACCGGTGGCCGTGCCCCTTCCACTATTGTAGGGGTTACAGTGGTCATCAGTCTTAGGTACGCGGGCATGCCTCCTTCCACCATTTGGATCCGGGCATGGGCTTAGCAGCATAGGGAGAGCTTTCGAGGGTCTGACAGGGGTCACCCTTTATCCTCCCTAGTTTGGGTCCGGTCAGTAGCTCTATTTTCTGTGCATGCTCTTGTTGCTCACATACAGCCGTGACATTATAATCCACCAAAACCGTCTTTTTTGACATGGATCCGCTTTCTGGCCTGGTTGACCGCATGCAGGGTCTTTCTTTGGAGGTAGCGGATCTCCGTCAATCTATGACTCAGCTTCAAGCATTGGGCTCTGCTCCGGCCCATGGAGTCTGTTGCGAGCCAAAGGTCTCACTTCCGGAAACGTTCTCCGGGGGCAGTGAGAGTTTTGTTCGCTTCAGAGAGGCATGCAAACTCCATTTTTGCTTGTGTCCACATTCCTCTGGTAATCAGGAGCAGAGGGTGAGGATTGTCATCTCCCTGCTCAGGGGTAATGCTCAGACTTGGGCTTTTTCGCTGCCATCAGGGGATCCCTCCCTTCGATCCGTGGAAGGATTTTTTGTGGCCCTGGAGCAGATATATGATGACCCGGATCGTGTTGCTCTGGCCGAATCTAACTTACGTTTTTTATGCCAGAGCAAACTGTCTGCGGAGCTTTATTGTTCTGAATTTCGGAGATGGGCAGCTGATTCAGGTTGGAATGATGCTGCACTCCGGAGTCAGTTCTGTCATGGTCTCTCAGAGAGATTGAAAGATGCGTTTGCTTTCCATGAGAGACCAACGTCCTTAGAGTCTGCCATGTCATTGGCGGTACGCCTTGACAGGCGTCTAAGAGAAAGAAACGAGACCTCTCTGTCCAGCCATTGTCAGTCTAGGGGCAGTGGTGCGGACTCATTCAGTGTGCAGGGGCCTCATCCTGTCTCGCTCCCCTCTGAGGAGGAGCCCATGCAGCTAGGTCGACTTGCCCCTGATAAAAGAGGATTTAGTCCTCTCAGTATGGTGTGTTTTTGTTGTGGGGGCATAGGTCATTTGGCAAATGAAATGTTTGTCCGTCTAGGACAGGCATGTTCAACCTGCGGCCCTCCAGCTGTTGCAAAACTACAACTCCCAGCATGCCCAAACAGCCTACAGCTATCAGCCTACAGCAGGGCATTGTGGGAGTTGTAGTTTTACAACAGCTGGAGGGCCGCAGGTTGAGCATGCCTGGTCTAGGAGATTCTTGAACTGTACTAAGAGCGATAATAAGAGAAAAACCTCAAAAGGTAAATCATCAAACTCTGCTTCATTTGCTACTTTGGGCAAAGTTGATGTAGGAATTGATGCTTTTCCTCTGACCTGCAGTTCCCGTTTTCTCCTGTCTGCCAGGGTGGCGCTAGAGAGCAAAGTCATTTCTGGTGAGATTTTTGTTGATAGTGGAGCGGCCGTCAATCTTATTGACACTCAATTTGTAGCCATGCATGGTTTTCAGGTTTGCACATTAGAAAAGGATATACCTGTTTTTGCTATTGACTCTGCTCCACTCTCACAGAGATCTCTGAAGGGCATTGTTCACAATATCCGGTTAGCTGTAGGTGACACTCATGTGGAGGATATATCTTGTTTTGTCCTTAACGGATTGCCTTCTCCTCTAGTTTTGGGGTTACACTGGCTCACTAGACATAACCCCACTATTGATTGGCAAGGAAGGCAAATAAATGAGTGGAGTGACTTTTGTAGAGAGAATTGTCTTACAGCGACTTTTGCAGAGGTGTCTACTAAAACTGTGCCATCATTTCTCTCTGATTTCTCGGACGTGTTTTCCGAGAGCGGTGGTCAGGAGCTACCTCCTCACCGGGAGTTTGACTGTCCCATTAACCTCATTCCCGGCGCCAAGCTGCCAAAAGCTCGCCTCTACAATCTCTCACAACCGGAAAGAATCGCAATGCAAACCTATATCTCCGAGAGTCTCGATAAGGGGCATATTCGTCCCTCAAAATCACCTGTTGCCGCTGTTTTTTTTTTTTGTTAAAAAAAAAGATGGCTCTCTGAGACCTTGCCTAGATTTTAGGGAGCTGAACCGTATCACGATTCGCAATCCCTATCCCCTTCCTCTGATCCCGGACCTCTTCAACCAAATTGTTGGGGCCAAGGTTTTTTCCAAATTGGATTTGAGAGGAGCGTACAACCTGGTCAGGGTCAGAGAGGGGGATGAATGGAAAACGGCCTTTAATACCCCTAACGGGCATTTCGAGAATCTCGTTATGCCTTTCGGCCTGATGAATGCTCCGGCCGTCTTTCAGCATTTTGTTAACAGTATTTTCTACCATTTAATGGGGAAATTTGTAGTGGTGTATCTTGATGATATTTTGATTTTTTCCCCTGATGTTCAGACCCATCAGGATCATCTTTTTCAGGTTCTGCAGATTCTGCGGGAAAATAAATTGTACGCCAAGCTGGAGAAATGTGTTTTTATGGTATCGGAGATTAAATTTCTGGGTTTTCTCCTCTCTGCTTCTGGTTTTCGCATGGATCCGGAGAAGGTCCGTGCTGTACTTGAGTGGGAGCTTCCTGAGAATCAGAAGGCATTGATGCGCTTTCTGGGTTTTGCGAACTATTACAGAAAGTTCATTTTGAATTATTCCTCTGTTGTCAAACCCCTCACTGACATGACAAAAAAGGGGGCGGATTTTTCCTCTTGGTCGGAGGAGGCGCTTGCAGCTTTTTCTAAGATTAAAGAGAGTTTTGCATCTGCTCCCGTCTTGGGGCATCCCGATGTTTCCTTACCTTTTATTGTTGAGGTGGATGCTTCCGAGGTGGGTGTGGGTGCGGTTTTGTCCCAGGGCCCTTCTCCTGCCAAATGGCGACCCTGTGCCTTTTTCTCTAAAAAACTCTCCCCGGCAGAGAAAAACTATGATGTGGGAGATAGGGAGTTGTTGGCCATCAAGTTGGCTTTCGAGGAATGGCGCCATTGGTTGGAGGGGGCCAGGCACCCTATCACCGTTTTTACCGACCATAAGAATCTGGCATACTTGGAGTCGGCCAGGCGTATGAATCCGAGACAGGCCAGATGGTCTCTGTTCTTCTCCAGATTCAATTTTGTCGTCACATTCCGCCCTGGGATCAAAAATGTGAAGGCTGATGCTCTCTCTCGCTGTTTTCCGGGAGGAGGAAACTCCGAGGACCCGGGTCCCATTTTAGGGGAGGGGGTAGTTGTTTCTGCTCTATATTCGGATTTGGAGGCCGAGGTCCAGGCTGCCCAGACTGAGGCACCTGCCCGTTGTCCTTCTGGGAAGTTGTTTGTGCCTCCTGAGCTACGTCACAATCTCTTCAAGGAGCATCATGATACTGTTCTTGCTGGTCACCCCGGGAGTAGAGCCACGGTAGATCTCATTGCTCGGAGATTTTGGTGGCCGGCTCTTCGTAAGTCGGTGGAGGGTTTTGTGGCTGCTTGTGAGACGTGCGCTCGCGCTAAGGTCCCTCGTTCACGGCCTTCAGGTTCCCTTCTCCCGTTACCCATACCTTCCCGTCCTTGGACACACCTGTCCATGGACTTTATCACGGATCTTCCTCGTTCCTCAGGGAAGTCGGTGATCCTGGTGGTGGTGGACCGTTTTAGCAAGATGGCTCATTTCGTACCTTTCCCTGGTTTACCCAATGCTAAAACGTTGGCGCAAGCTTTTGTCGACCATATTGTTAAATTGCATGGCATTCCCTCTGATATTGTTTCCGATAGAGGCACGCAGTTTGTGTCCAGGTTCTGGAAGGCTTTCTGTTCTTGCCTGGGGGTTCGGCTGTCCTTCTCTTCTGCTTTTCACCCGCAGTCGAATGGTCAGACTGAGCACCTCAATCAGAATCTGGAGACATATTTGCGCTGTTTCGTGGCAGAGAACCAGGAGGTTTGGTGTTCATTTCTCCCTCTTGCTGAGTTTGCTCTGAACAACCGTCGTCAGGAATCTTCTGATAAGTCGCCATTCTTTGGTGCATATGGGTTCCATCCGCAGTTTGGGACATTCTCGGGAGGGGCTCTTTCTGGTTTACCTGAGGAGGAGAGATTTTCCTCGTCTTTGTCTACCATTTGGCAAAAGATTCAGAGTAATCTTAGAAAGATGAGTGAGAAGTATAAGCGTGTGGCTGATAAGAGACGTGTGCCTGGTCCGGACCTGAGTGTGGGTGATCTGGTGTGGTTGTCTACAAGAAATATTAAACTAAAGGTTCCCTCCTGGAAATTGGGTCCCAAGTTTATTGGGCCTTATAAAATCTTGTCAGTCATCAATCCTGTTGCCTTCCGTCTTGATCTTCCACGGGTTTGGAAGATACATAATGTATTTCACAGATCTCTCTTAAAACCATATGTCCAGCCAACGGTACCCTCCTCTTTGCCTCCTCCTCCGATTTTGGTTGATGGCAATCTGGAGTTTGAGGTTTCCAGAATTGTGGACTCTCGCATTGTCCGCAGTTCTCTCCAGTACCTCGTTCATTGGAAGGGTTATGGTCCTGAGGAGAGGATGTGGGTTCCGGTGTCTGACATTAAAGCCACTCGCCTCATCAGGGCATTTCATAGGGCTCATCCTGAGAAGGTGGGTCCTGGGTGTCCGGAGTCCACCCGTAGAGGGGGGGGGGTACTGTCACTACCAGAGCTTTGGGACGTTCTCACAGCTCTGTTTCTCCACCCCTGTGATGATGTCACTACTAGAGCTGGGAGAAGTTTTCTGTTTCCTTCCTCCCAGCTGCGTTTGATTTCCCTGCCTTTATATTCCCCCTCCTCCTATTGTAGGTGTGGATTATATTTCTCATTTGGGTTGTAGCTCTTGCTTGAGTATCTTCCCTTGTATGCTATCCTTTCACTGGACCTGTGTTCTGCTGCAGCAAGTACTCCGGATATTGCCAGCCTGTCTTTGGATCCGTCTTCACTGCGGCTGCAGCCCCTTCAGCTAAGTGTGCAGACATTGTTGTGTATCTGTGTGTTTTCTGACTGGATCCGAGGCGACCACGGTTCCCTCCATATACTGAGCAGGGCACCGGTGGCCGTGCCCCTTCCACTATTGTAGGGGTTACAGTGGTCATCAGTCTTAGGTACGCGGGCATGCCTCCTTCCACCATTTGGATCCGGGCATGGGCTTAGCAGCATAGGGAGAGCTTTCGAGGGTCTGACAGGGGTCACCCTTTATCCTCCCTAGTTTGGGTCCGGTCAGTAGCTCTATTTTCTGTGCATGCTCTTGTTGCTCACATACAGCCGTGACACTACCCAAGTCAAAGAATTAGATGATCTACTAGTTGAGGAAATAGCTAAAATGACATTGAAGGGGGAAGTTATCATTATGGGAGACTTCAATCTTCCAGATGTAAACTGGAAAACCAAAATAGCTAGTTCTGCCAAGAGTACAGATATTCTAAATTCCCTACTGGGATTATCTCTACAGCAAGTAGTGGAGGAGCCAACCCGAAAGGAGGCCATTTTAGATTTAGTATTCACAAATGGGAATTTGGTATCTGATATTACTGTAGGGGAAAGCTTGGGATCTAGTGATCACCAGTCAGTGTGGTTTACTATAAGTACAGTGACTGAGTCACACCACACAAAAACAAAAGTTTTAGATTTTAGAAAAACTGACTTTTCTAAAAATAGATTAGTGGTATATGAGTCCCTATCAGACTGGAACAGTTTCATTGGAGTCCAGGAGAAATGGGACTACTTAACCACCTCCGTACCGCTGTACGCACAGACGCGTCCTGGAGGTGGTTGATTCATTCCTCCTGGACGCGCCGGCGCGTCCTCTCGCGAGACGCGAGATTTCCTGTGAACGCGCGCACACAGGCGCGCGCGTTCACAGGATCGGAAGGTAAGCGAGTGGATCTCCAGCCTGCCAGCGGCGATCGTTCGCTGGCAGGCTGGAGATGTGATTTTTTTAACCCCTAACAGGTATATTAGACGCTGTTATGATAACAGCTTCTAATATACCTGCTACCTGGTCCTCTGGTGGTCCCATTTGTTTGGATCGACCACCAGAGGACACAGGCAGCTCAGTAATATGTTGCACCAAGCACCACTACACTACACCCCCCCCCCCGTCACTTATTAACCCCTTATTCACCCTTGATCACCCCTGATCACCCTATATAGACTCCCTGATCACCCCCCTTGTCATTGATCACCCCCCTGTCATTGATAACCCCCTGTATGGCTCCATTCAGAGGTCCGTATGAATTTTACGGATCCACTGATAGATGGATCGGATCCGCAAAACACATACGGACGTCTGAATGGAGCCTTACAGGGGAGTGATCAATGACGGAGGTGATCACCCCATATAGACTCCCTGATCACCCCCCTGTCATTAATCACCCCCTGTAAGGCTGCATTCAGATGTCCGTATGATTTTTACGGATCCACTGATAGATGGATCGGATCCGCAAAACGCATACGGACGTCTGAATGGAGCCTTACAGGGGAGTGATCAATGACGGAGGTGATCAACCCATATAGACTCCCTGATCACCCCCCTGTCATTAATCACCCCCCTGTAAAGCTCCATTCAGATGTCCGCATGATTTTTACGGATCCACTGATAGATGGATCGGATCCGCAAAACGCATACGGACGTCTGAATGGAGCCTTACAGGGGCGTGATCAATGACTGTGGTGATCACCCCATATAGACTCCCTCATCACCCTCCTGTCATTGATTACCCCCCTGTCATTGATCACACCCCTGTAAAGCTCCATTCAGACGTCCGCATGATTTTTACGGATCCACTGATAGATGGATCGGATCCGCAAAACGCATACGGACGTCTGAATGGAGCCTTACAGGGGCGTGATCAATGACTGTGGTGATCACCCCATATAGACTCCCTCATCACCCCCCTGTCATTGATTACCCCCCTGTCATTGATCACACCCCTGTAAAGCTCCATTCAGACGTCCGCATGATTTTTACGGATCCACTGATAGATGGATCGGATCCGCAAAACGCATACGGACGTCTGAATGGAGCCTTACAGGGGCGTGATCAATGACTGTGGTGATCACCCCATATAGACTCCCTCATCACCCCCCTGTCATTGATTACCCCCCTGTCATTGATCACACCCCTGTAAAGCTCCATTCAGATGTCCGCATGATTTTTACGGATCCACTGATAGATGGATCGGATCCGCAAAACACATACAGGCGTCTCCCTGGAGCCTTCCAGGGGGGGTGATCACCCCATATAGACTCCCTGATCACCCCCCTGTCATTGATCACCCCCCCTGTCAGGCTGCATTCAGATGTCCGTATGATTTTTACGGATCCACGGATAGATGGATCGGATCCGCAAAACACATACGGACATCTGAATGGAGCCTTACAGGGGGGTGATCAATGACAGGGGGGTGATCACCCCATATAGACTCTCTGATCACCCCCCTGTCATTGATCACCCCCCTGTCATTGATCACCCCCCTGTAAGGCTCCATTCAGACATTTTTTTGGCCCAAGTTAGCGGAAATTATATATTTTTTTTCTTACAAAGTCTCATATTACACTAACTTGTGTCAAAAAATAAAATCTCACATGAACTCACCATACCCCTCACGGAATCCAAATGTGTAAAATTTTTTAGACATTTATATTCCAGACTTCTTCTCACGCTTCAGGGCCCCTAGAATGCCAGGGCAGTATAAATACCCCACATGTGACCCCATTTCGGAAAGAAGACACCCCAAGGTATTCCGTGAGGGGCATATTGAGTCTATGAAAGATTGAAATTTTTGTCCCAAGTTAGCGGAAAGGGAGACTTTGTGAGAAAAAATAAATAAATATCAATTTCTGCTAACTTGTGCCAAAAGTTTTACATATACCCATGCTGGGTGAGAGAAATATCTTGGCAAAAGACAACTTTTCCCATTTTTTTATACAAAGTTGGCATTTGGCCAAGATATTTATCTCACCCAGCATGGGTATATGTAAAATGACACCCCAAAACACATTCCCCAACTTCTCCTGAATACGGAGATACCAGATGTGTGACACTTTTTTGCAGCCTAGGTGGGAAAAGGGGCCCATATTCCAAAGAGCACCTTTCGGATTTCACTGGTCATTTTTTACAGAATTTGATTTCAAACTCCTTACCTCACATTTGGGCCCCTAGAATGCCAGGGCAGTATAACTACCCCACAAGTGACCCCATTTTGGAAAGAAGACACCCCAAGGTATTCGCTGATGGGCATAGTGAGTTCATGGAAGTTTTTATTTTTTGTCACAAGTTAGTGGAATATGAGACTTTGTAAGAAAAAAAAAAAAAATCATCATTTTCCGCTAACTTGTGACAAAAAATAAAAAGTTCTATGAACTCACTATGCCCATCAGCGAATACCTTAGGGTGTCTACTTTCCGAAATGGGGTAATTTGTGGGGTGTTTGTACTGTCTGGCCATTGTAGAACTTCAGGAAACATGACAGGTGCTCAGAAAGTCAGAGCTGCTTCAAAAAGCGGAAATTCACATTTTTGTACCATAGTTTGTAAACGCTATAACTTTTACCCAAACCATTTTTTTTTTTTACCCAAACATTTTTTTTTTTATCAAAGACATGTAGAACAATAAATTTAGAGCAAAATTTATATATGGATCTCGTTTTTTTTGCAAAATTTTACAACTGAAAGTGAAAAATGTCATTTTTTTGCAAAAAAAATCGTTAAATTTCGATTAATAACAAAAAAAGTAGCAGCAATGAAATACCACCAAATGAAAGCTCTATTAGTGAGAAGAAAAGGAGGTAAAATTCATTTGGGTGGTAAGTTGCATGACCGAGCAATAAACGGTGAAAGTAGTGTAGGTCAGAAGTGTAAAAAGTGGCCTGGTCTTTCAGGGTGTTTAAGCACTGGGGGCTGAGGTGGTTAAAAGTGGCCCTATTGAAGGCAACAGAAGATTGCATTAGGCTTGTCAGTAAAAGCAAAAAAAGGAAGAGACCACTGTGGTACTCAGCATTAGTGGCCAAAATCATTAAAAACAAAAAGATAGCTTTTAGGAATTATAAAAAAAATCTAAACGAGGATGACAGACAAATTTATAAGATTACGCAGAGAGAGGCCAAACAAGTTATAAGAGCTTCTAAAGCACAGGCAGAAGAGAAATTAGCTCAGTCAGGGAAAAAAGGCGATAAGTTATTCTTCAGATACATAAATGAAAAAAGGAAACTAAAACAAGGAATTACCAAATTAAAAACTAAAGAAGGAAGGTATGTGGAAGAAGATAAAGAACTAGCTGACTGCCTCAATGAATACTTCTGTTCAGTTTTTACAAAGGAAAATGAAGGAGAAGGACCTCAGTTGGGAAAGAAGACTAATGAATCTTTTGACGCATGTGTCTTTACAGAGGAAGAGGTTCTAAGTCAACTGTCTAAAATTAATACAAATAAGTCACAGGGGCCTGATGGGATACACCCAAAGCTATTAAAAGAGCTCAGCGGTGAACTAGCAAAACCATTAACTGATTTATTTAACCAATCACTGGCAACAGGAGTCGTCCCAGAAGATTGGAAATTAGCAAATGTTGTGCCCATTCACAAGAAAGGTAGTAGGGAGGAATCGGGCAACTATAGGCCAGTAAGCCTGACATCAATACTGGGGAAATTAATGGAAACCATACTTAAGGAGAGGATTGTGGAACATCTAAAATCCCATGGATTGAAAGATGAAAAACAGCATGGGTTTACTTCAGGGAGATCATGTCAAACTAATCTTATTGATTTTTTTGATTGGGTGACTAAAATAATAGATGGAGGAGGTGCAGTAGACATCGCTTATCTAGACTTTAGTAAGGCTTTTGATACTGTCCCACATAGAAGGCTTATCAATAAAGTGCAGTCATTGGGCTTGGACTCCCATATTGTTGAATGGATTAGGCAGTGGCTGAGGGACAGGCAACAGAGGGTTGTAGTCAATGGAGTATATTCAGACCAAGGTCTTGTTACCAGTGGGGTACCTCAGGGATCTGTTCTGGGACCCATATTGTTTAATATCTTTGTCAGCGAAATTGCAGAAGGCCTCAATGGTAAGGTGTGTCTTTTTGCTGATGACACAAAGATTTGTAACAGGGTTGATGTTCCTGGAGGAATACACCAAATGGAAAAGGACTTAGGAAAACTAGAGGAATGGTCAAAAATCTGGAAACTAAAATTTAATGTTGATAAGTGCAAGATAATGCACCTGGGAAGTAAAAACCCAAGAGCAGAATATAAAATCAGTGATACAGTCCTAACCTCAGTATCTGAGGAAAGGGATTTAGGGATCATTATTTCAGAAGACTTAAAGGTAGGCAGACAATGTCACAGAGCAGCAGGAAATGCTAGCAGAATGCTTGGGTGTATAGCAAGAGGAATTACCAGTAGAAAGAGGGAGGTGCTCATGCCGCTCTACAGAGCACTAGTGAGACCTCATTTGGAGTATTGTGCTCAGTACTGGAGACCATATCTCCAGAAGGATATTGATACTTTGGAGAGAGTTCAGAGAAGAGCTACTAAACTGGTACATGGATTGCAGGATACAACTTACCAGGAAAGATTAAAGGACCTTAACATGTATAGCTTGGAAGAAAGACGAGACAGAGGGGATATGATAGAAACTTTTAAATACATAAAGGGAATCAACAAGGTAAAAGAGGAAAGAATATTTAAAAGAAGAAAAACTGCTACAAGAGGACATAGTTTTAAATTAGAGGGGCAAAGGTTTAAAAGTAATATCAGGAAGTAGTACTTTACTGAGAGAGTAGTGGATGCATGGAATAGCCTTCCTGCAGAAGTGGCAGCTGCAAATACAGTGGAGGAGTTTAAGCATGCATGGGATAGGCATAAGGCCATCCTTCATATAAGATAAAGCCAGGGGCTATCCATAGTATTTAGTATATTGGGCAGACTAGATGGGCCAAATGGTTCTTATCTGCAGACACATTCTATGTTTCTATGTTTCTATGAGACGAGTTGGAAGCAGGGGGAGGTCGTCGCAAGGAGCTAGTGGCACAGTCAGACAGCATGTATCGGCACCCGGGGTCAGCCAGACAGCACGCCAATCAACGCATTCTGTTGCCACCACCAGAATGCCGTCATTGCAAAGCTCAGCAGTGTGGCATTTTTTTTTGTGTGTCTGCCTCTGATAACAGCAATGCCATTTGCAACCTGTGCCAAAAGAAACTGAGTCGTGGGAAGTCCAACACCCACCTAGGTACAACTGCTTTGTGAAGGCACATGATCTCACATCACAAACGCCTATGGGATCAACACATGATGATGAGTACAAGCAGCACAGAAACTGAAAGCCACCATCCTCCTCCTGGTCCAGCATCTTCAGCCACGTCAACCACTGCTGTCCTCCTTGCCCCCTCTCAACCATCCGCCACTCCGCCTCTCACCTTCAGCAGTTCCTGCTCATCTGCCCATAGTCAGGTGTCTGTCAAGGAAATGTTTGAGAGTAAGAAGCCAATGTCACAGAGTCACCCCCTTGCCCGGCGTCTGACAGCTGGCTTGTCAGAACTCTTAGCCCGCCAGCTTTTACCATACAAGCTGGTGGAGTCTGAGGCCTTCAAAAAAATGTGTAGCTATTGGGACACCGCAGTGGAAGGTACCCAGCCGAATTTTTTTTTCACAAAAGGCAATCCTCAACCTGTACTCTATTGTGGAAAAGGAAGTCATGGCACACACAGTGTTGGGGCAAGGGTCCATCTGACCACTGATATCTGGTCTGCAAAGCACGGTCAGGGCAGGTATATCACATGCACTGCGCATTAGGTAAACCTGCTGACGGCTGCCAAGCATGGAATGCGTGGCTCTGCAGAGGAGTTGGTGACACCGCCACGACTTGCAGGCAGGCCTGCTGCCACCTCCTCTACTCCTCCTACTCCATCCTCTTCGCTAACCTCCTCGGCTGAGTCCTCTTCTGCTGCTGCGTCTTGCTTCACATCAACTGCACCCCCCCAGCTCCCCAGGGGCTATTCCACATCCCGGATACGACAGTCTCACGCCGTCTTGGGGTTGACTTGCCTGAAAGCAGAGAGTTACACCAGACCAGCACTCCTGTCCACCCTGACTGCACAGGTGGATCAGTGGCTGACCCCGCACCAACTGGAGATCGGCAAAGTGGTGTGTGACAACGGAAGCAATTTGTTGGCGGCATTGAATTTGGGCAAGTTGACACATGTGCCGTGCATGGCACATGTGTTGAATCTGATCGTACAACACTTTGTGCATAAGTACCCAGGCTTACAGGATGTCCTCAAGCAGGCCAGGAAGGTGTGTGGCCATTTCAGGCGTTCCTACACGGCCATGGCCCACTTTTTTACGATATTCAGCGGCGAAACAACATACCAGTGAGGCGCTTGATTTGTGACAGCCCGACATGTTGGAATTCAACACTCCTAATGTTCGACCGCCTGCTCCAACAAGAAAAAGCCGTCAATGAGTATTTGTATGACCGGGGTGCTAGGACAGCCTCTGTGGAGCTGGGTATTTTTTTGCCACGTTACTGGACGCTCATGCGCAATGCCTGTAGGCTCATGCATCCTTTTGAGGAGGTGACAAACCTAGTCAGTCGCACCGAAGGCACCATCAGCGACATCATCCCATTTGATTTCTTCCTGGAGCGTGGCCTTCGAAGAGTGCTGGATCAGGCCGTAGATGAGCGTGAAGAGGAAGAGTAAGAGTTGTGGTCACCATCACCACCAGAAACAGCCTTATCAGCATCACTTGCTCTACCTGCAGCAACGCTGGAAGAGGAGTCTGAGGAAGAGGAGTCAGAGGAGGAATGTGGCTTTGAGGAGGAGAAAGACCAACCACAGCAGGTATCCAAGGGTGCTCGTTGTCACCTATCTGGTACCCGTGGTGTTGTACATGGCTGGGGGGAAGAACAGACCTTCAATGAGGACGAAGAACGGGACTAGCTCGGCATCCAACCTTTTGCAAATGGGGTCTTTCATGCTGTCATGCCTGTTGAGGGACCCTTGTATAAAAAGGCTGAAGGAGAACGACCTGTACTGGGTGGCCACGCTACTAGACCCCCGGTATAAGCAGAAAGTGGCTGAAATGTTACCGAATTACCGGAAGTCGGAAAGGATGCAGCAGTTCCAAAACAAGTTAAAAAGTATGCTTTACACAGCCTATAAGGGTGATGTCATAGCACAACGGGAATCTAACAGGGGAAGAGGTGAAAGTAATCCTCCTCCTACCACAACCACGCCGGCAAGGACAGGACACTTTACAGACGTGTTGTTGATGGAGGACATGCAGAGCTTTTTAAGTCCTACGCATCTCCACAGCCCTTCGGGGTCCACCCTCAGAGAATGACTCGACCGACAGGTAGCAGACTACCTCGCCTTAACTGCAGATATTGACACTCTGAGGAGCGATGAACCCCTTGACTACTGGGTGTGCAGGCTTGACCTGTGTCCTGAGCTATCCCAATTTGCGATAGAACTTCTGGCCTACCCCGCTTCAAATGTCCTGTCAGAAAGGACCTTCAGCGCAGCAGGAGGTATTGTCACTGAGAAGAGAAGTCGCCTAGGTCAAAAAAGTCTATATTACCTCACCTTTATTAAGATGAATGAGGCATGGATCCCGAAGGGACTGACAGTGGGGGATGCATTTGACTAAAAAAGGCCTGATGAGATGCCTTGGGCTAAAAATGGTCCACACGCTGCTGTATTTAATCTCTGCATGCCAGATGACTTGCGTGACTTCTCCGCCACCAACTAGGGTTCATGCCGCAATGTTTTAGTGCACTTTCTGCCTGGAAAACATCAATCTTTCCGCCCGCTGATACAGCAGCGGCTGAAACAATACCTGATTTTTCAGGCATGTGTACATGCCTAATTTTTCTGGCCTGGTGCTGCACTGTGGCTGCAAAAACAAAACAAAAAAAAAGGCACATACATGTGTCAATTCCCCTTTGTGGTCGTTACATTGTTGTGGTGAAGGGGCTTGCGTATAACAATGAAGCGATCACCTCTATGAGTGTGTTGGCAATGGCAATGTTGGCACACCCCAGATGATAAGGTCGTTGCTTCATTGTGAACAGACCAAAAGCGATCGGCTGGATATTTTTGCATAGAAAAAGCATTAATTTTCTTTGTGATCATCTAAGGTGATCATTAAAGCCTACTAGGCCAACAATGGGCCCACACTGCAGAATCATTGTTTTCTGGGTCACTTAACTGTCACTGAACTACCTCAGCACGACCATAGGCTTTGAAAAACCTCCATCGCCTGCAATCTCCCAAACTTGCGCACGAGCACAGTCATCACTACACCAAGATTGACGCATAGAGGAATAGAATTTATGTCATGAGTGTGTCAACTATTGACAACTCTTGTGGTTGTCTAAACTCTATTCGATACATGTCCCCTGATAGGGGACGTAACAGGGATTAAACTGATAAGAATAGTACTACTTAACACACAACTCATATAGGGTGGCACAGTTCATTGCACGGCGCACGCGCAGTGCCCCAAATTGGAAGTAAGAGGACCAACCAAGCATCTTTTTCCATCTCCCGGTTCCTAAAATCTATTTCATACACCGGTCCCTGATAGGGGACGTAACAGGGATTAAACTGATAGGAATAGTACTACTTAACATACCACTCATATAGGGTGGCACAGTACATTGCACGGCACACGCGCAGTGCCCCAAATTGGAAGTAAGAGGACAAACCAAGCATCTTTTTCCATCTCCCGGTTCCTAAAATCTATTCCATATACCGGTCCCTGATAGAGGACGTAACAGGGATTAAACTGATAGGAATAGTACTACTTAACATACCACTCATATAGGGTGGCACAGTACATTGCACGGCACACGCGCAGTGCCCCAAATTGGAAGTAAGAGGACAAACCAAGCATCTTTTTCCATCTCCCGGTTCCTAAAATCTATTCCATATACCGATCCCTGATAGAGGACGTAACAGGGATTAAACTGATAGGAATAGTACTACTTAACATACCACTCATATAGGGTGGCACAGTACATTGCACGGCACACGCACAGTGCCCCAAATTGGAAGTAAGAGGACAAACCAAGCATCTTTTTCCATCTCCCGGTTCCTAAAATCTATTCCATACACCGGCCCCTGATAGGGGACAAAACTGAGATTAAACTGGTAAGAACAGATTTTTTTAATAAAAAAAAAGAGGACAGCCTCATGCACAATGGCTGTAGGCTCATGCATCTTTTTGCGGAGGTAACAAACCTGGTCAGTGAAAACCAAGGCAACATCATCGACCTCATCCCATATGCGTTTTTTCTGGAGCGTGCCCTGCGAAGAATGCTGGATCAGGCCGTAGATGAGCATGAAGAGGAAGAGTTGTGGTCACCATCACCACCAGAAGCAGCCTTGTCGTCGTCGATTGCTGGACCTGCGGCAACGCAGAGAGAGGAGTCTGAAGAAGAGGAGTCAAAGGAGGAAGGTGGTTTTGAGGAGGTGGAAGACCAACCACAGCAGGCGTCCCAGGGGGCTTGTTGTCACCTTTCGGAGACCCTTGGTGTTGTACGTGGCTGGGTGGAGGAAGAGACCTTCAATGACATCAGTGAGGACAAGGAACGGGACATGGCTAGCTTGGTATCCAACCTTGTGCAAATGGGGAGTTTGCGGTTGTTCAAATGGTCTGTTTGCGGTTGTTTGCGGTACGTTAAACGGGGAGTTTGGTCTGTCACTGTGAAGCGGGCGTAACCCTTACACTACCTGATCGATACAACATCATACCTGATGTTTTAAAGCACGTTATTCCAAACTATTTAGGAATGTTAGGTGATTTATGCCCTTTATGGATTAAAACCCGACTCTGCGTCAACTACGTAATTTTCCATGGGAGTTTTGCCATGGATCCCCCTCCGGCATGCCACAGTCCAGGTGTTAGTCCCCTTGAAACAACTTTTCCATCACTATTGTGGCCAGAAAGAGTCCCTGTGGGTTTTAAAATTCGCCTGCCTATTGAAGTCTATGGCGGTTCGCCCCGGTTCTCCCGTTCGCGAACATTTGCAGAAATTCGCGTTCGCCGTTTGCGAACGGAACATTTTATGTTTGCGACATCTCTAGTTATAACATATATATTTTCACATTTTGTGCACGAGGCCTAGTGTTTCTTGCATTGCATGCATTAATTTTTCCCTATCTGCAATGCATTATTCAACTTGTTGCATAGCAACCGTGTTTTTAAAAAAATATTCCTATGTTAAAACTTTATATTGCTGATTTTAACAATTATATAGTGTTCTGTTCCAGTATCTTGCATTGTGTATTGGTATGCTCCTCTCCCCCCCCCCCTGTTTTCAGGCTTCTAGTTAGTTTAGCCTAGCCACTCCCTGTTTTCCCAGTGATGCCTTGCTCATAGTGTGCTCAGCTTTCTGAGTAGCAGCACCCATCTTCTGAATTAGGAGTTATTGTTGGCATAATTATTTTACCATCTGGATTACCCTGCAACATCTTGTAATACAATCTCCGGATTAAAATGCTACTTGATTAACGCCTGGGTGTCTGATGCGTAAGCTGTAAGTGGAGAAAGTCAAATTCAACAAGTCACTTCCGTGTGCATAGGGGTTGCTCTACACTGCGCTATTGTATATAGCTTATGGCTGTACCTGGCCAAAACTCTGAACTTAACTGACTTTTGTCTCCAAACCACTTTATCAGCATCTAACATTTTGGAGACATGTCTGGTAGCGGTCCCCACCCCACTAGATGTATGGACGGAGCTCCTACGTTCCCAATGGAATGACGCAGATATGGAGGATCATGATGTTAAATATGGATATGTAAATCCTTATCATGCTTGTTATGACTGTCCTACATATGAGACTCTGCAAAGTAATATGATAGAAATAATTACAGGTCTTGTCACAGCAGCAGAAATATGTTATAATTTCACCTGTGATGAGACACTATTGCCTCCCTGCATACAAGCAAAAATGCAGAACAAGACTAAGCCAAATATTTGTGATAGAGATTTAGGTAGTTGTAAAAAAATAGTATCAGGAAAAAATATGCAATGTAATATTACAAAAACAGTACCATCCCTAGACAAACATGTTCCTCTACCAACAGGATGGGTATTGGCCTGTGGAAATACTAGTTACACATATATACCGGCCAATATTACAGAGGGACCCTGTACAATAGCTAGGTTGACATTAGCAATGATACCACTATTCCTACCAATGAAGACACGACACACGAGAGACACTTCCCTACAGTTACCAGAAAATTGTGATTATAATGTGAATCTCCTCTCTAGATCAGAATATATGAGTTTAGGGGTATCTTTGATAGGGGTACCAGGGTTGGCCATATATAACCACAGGACAATATCAAAACTTGCCTGTTTTATGATAAAACAGATAAATATCACTAGTGCAGTTCTGCAAGATATGCTGCTGGATATACAATCGTATGAAAAGGCTATCTTGCAGAATAGGGCAATTATTGACTATTTATTGCTCCAGCATGGTGTAGGATGCTCAGCGTTCGCAGGGATGTGTTGTTTCAATTTATTAGATCACTCCCGTGGAATAAAAAATAAAATAGGCCAATTAGAGGAGATGAGAAAACATATAAAACAAGATGTTGACCAAGGTTGGTGGGACTGGCTTTTTGGCTGAATACCTGACTTTGGTCAAATAAGATATGTTTTAGGAGTGGTACTCGCCGTGGTCGCTGCAATAGTGTGCCTCTGCTGTTGTCTACAGTGTGTGCCCTCCCTTCTTACCATATGTAAAAATGTGGCCGAAAGAGGGGTACACTCAACATTCCTCTATACTCCGGTAGAGGTAGAAGAGGTAAACCCAACCTCAACAAAGCCTTAGGATTATACTCCTGAAGGGTACATGGAATACCTAAAGGTTTACAAGCAAACAAAGGAAGAGCAGAGAAAGAACCATATAGTATATATATATAAGGTTCTAAGAGGGGATTTGATGGGGTATATGTGACTCCATTTTGTCTTATTCAGCAACGTGTATTACATTTGGTTATTGCACTTACAAACCTCCCTTTTCCCCCTTAAGGAATGTGTGACACATCCTGGGCTGTTTCAAGAAATCCATACATTCCTTAGGTTGTAAGTTTGAACAGCCTTCCTACCATAAAAGGCCATCTGGCTCAACTGTATGCTAGCCCATGTGTATATACCTGATTGGTCAAATGCTGTTACTAGGAGTCATCTATTATGTTAATGCAGAGCTTATGTGTGACCATACTATTGGTCAAATACTAATGCTAACATATAATTGGATGTCAAGGAAGCTCAACCCCCTCTATTATAACTGTTTTCCAGCTGTGAATAAACCAGAATGGGTTAGAAACTACACACGTTTCAGTGTTATCTTCTTCATTCTCCTGGTACCGGTTAAGACTTAATTCAAGCTGATCACTGAAATCATGTGTCAGGGACACACCGTTAGGCAAGAGAGTAAATTTTCCTAACAATTACCACATGTGAAGCCTTCACTTACGCTCAATCCAGCTGCCACTCCATTCCATCTTCCAACCCCCAAACATAGGGTATCAGATGGTGCCAATAACACCAGCGAGGGAGAAGTTCCCGTCGCCATGATGCAGGAAAGAAATTACGCATCAGAAATCGCTAAGTACCTCACTCTCAGGGACCTCATCAGTACTAGCCTTACGAACTTTGATGATCGCCCAGAGAATTATAGACGTTGGAAGGCCTCCTTCAAGACAACAGTTCAAACCCTCGGTGTTCCGGCTATGCAAGAACTTGACTTACTAATTAGATGGCTAGGTCCATGGTCGTCAAAACTGTGTTAAGAGACTCAAAACCATTCATATCTACCAACCAGTCAAAGGCCTTCGCCTCGCATGGGAAAGATTAGAGCACACATACGGCGGCTCGGAAGTAATTGAACGTGCCTTATTTAAACGACTATACGACTTTCCTGAATTATCCAATACAGACCGCCGAGGATTCCAGGAATTAAGCGACCTTCTTCTTGAGTTTGAAATAGTCAAGGAAGACCCGCAGCTACCAGGTCTCAGCTTTCTTGATACCTCCAATGGTGTGGGCCTGATCATGGAGAAATTACCCCTCAATATTCAAGATCAATGGGCAACAGCAGGATCAAAATACAAGGAGCAATCCCTTTCCACTATTTTCATTCTTCTGTAAGTTCATCAAGGACTTAGCTAGAGCCAAAAGCGATCCGAGCTTCAACACCTTGGGGACCAACATCTTTGGCTCTACTAAACAGAGACACAAAACCTTCAGTCCCAGACAGAGAAGGTTTCATTGGAAACAAAAGCCCTAAGGAACCCGATCATCATTGCCCTATCTATGATAAACCACATCCTTTAAGGAAGTGCTGTGTTTTCATAGGAAAGCCCTTTTAGGAACGTAAGGAGTTCTTAAGAAGTCATAATATCTGCTTCATATGCTGTGCATCCACTGAGCATTTCGTCAGAGACTGTGAGGTTCCAGTCAAGTGTTCTGAATGTAATAGTGATCTACATGTGTCCGTCGTTCACCCGGGACCAATCACGCGGAACCTAGAACCAGTTAGCTGGTGCAAGCCCAATTCCGATCAAGGCAGGAAGAGTAATGACGGGGAGAGTACCGACCAACCAACCACTATCATCATGCCCAGATGCACAGAGGTATGCGGAGAAGGACTTGTGTGCGGTAAGTCTTGTTCCAAGATTTGCCTTGTGGATGTGTTTCCTACTGCACAACCAGAGAAGACCATAAGAATGTATGCTATTCTAGATGACCAAAGTAATCGTTCCCTAGCTAGCCCTAAGTTCTTTGATCTGTTCAGGATAGAGGGAGAAACTACACCCTACACCTTAGGAACATGCTCTGGTCTTGTGACAACCTCAGGAAGAAGAGCTTCACCTTGAAGCCCATCAAAGGAGATAAGAAACTCTCTCTTCCAACCCTTATTGAGTGTCACGAATTGCTGGACGCAAGAGATGAGATTCCCACACCTGAAGCCGCACAGCATCACTCTCATCTCAGGAACATAGCCAGAGAGATTCCTCCCCTTGATAACCATGCCGAGATCTTACTCCTGCTAGGTAGAGACTTTCTCAAGGCTCATAAGGTCCTTGAACTTCACAATGGCCCTTTTAACGCTCCATATGCCCAGAAACTTACAGTGGGTTGGGTCATCGTGTGGGATGTACTGGGCTGCCCATAATTATTCATACCCCTGGCAAATTTTAATTAAAGTTACTTTTATTCAACCAGCAAGTCATTTTTTGACGGGAAATGACATAGGTGGCTCCCAAAAGATAATAAGACGATGTACAAGAGGCATTATTGTGGAAAAAAAAACATTTCTCAGCTTTTATTTACATTTGAGCAAAAAGTGTCCAGTCCAAAATTATTCATATCCTTCTCAATAATCAACAGAAAAGCCTTTATTGGCTATTACCGCAATCAAACGCTTCCTATAATTGCAGACCAGTTTTTTGCATGTCTCCACAGGTGTTTTTGCCCATTCATCTTTAGCAATGAGCTCCAAATCTTTTAGGTTAGATGGTCTTCTTGCCACCACCCTGATCTTTAGCTCCCTCCACAGATTCTCAATTGGATTCAAGTCTGGACTCTGGCTGGGCCACTCAAAAACGTTAATGTTGTTGTCTGCTAACCATTTCTTCACCACTTTTGCTGTGTGTTTTGGGTCATTGTCATGCTGAAATGTCCACTGGTGCCCAAGGCCAAGTTTCTCTGCAGACTGCTTGATGTTGTCATTGAGAATCCTCGTGTATTGCTCTTTTTTCATGGTGCCGTTTACTGTTATTAGGTTCCCTGGTCCATTGGCTGAAAAACACCCCCAAAGCATTAGGTTCCCACCACCATGTTTGACAGTGAAGATGGTGTTCTTTGGGTTGAAGGCTTCTCCTTTTTTATGCCAAATGAAGGAAACATCATTGTGACCAGAAGTCTTCTTCTTTGTCCAGATGAGCTTTTGCAAAGGCCAAGCAAGCTTTTGTGTGACTTATCTGGAGAAGTGGAACCCAGCAGTGTGCAGTGTCCATTGGATTGTCTGCCTTGAGACATTGCCACCAGCAGAGCCCAGATTCACCAGGATGGCCTTGGTGGTGATCCTTGGATTCTTTTTCACACCTTTAACTATCCTCCTGGCCAGCAAAGGTGTCACTTTTGGCTTCCGACCACGTCCTCTGAGATTTTCCACAGTGTGGAACATCTTGTATTTTTTGCTCAAATGTAAATAAAAGCTGAGAAATGTTTTTTTCCCCACAATAATGCCTCTTGTACATTGTCTTATTATCTTTTGGGAGACACCTATGTCATTTCCCGTCAAAAAATTACTTGCTGGTTGAAAAAAAGTATGGTAACTTTAAGTCAAAATTTGCCAGGGGTATGAATAATTATGGGCAGCACTGTATGTCTGGACAGAACCCGCAGACCCTGCTAAGTACAGGGTGGGCCATTTATATGGTTGGTGATATTAACTTCCTGTTTGTGGCACATTAGTATATGTGAGGGGGAAACTTTTCAAGATGGGTGGTGATCATGGCGGCCATTTTGAAGTCGGCCATTTTGAATCCAACTTTTGTTTTTTCAATAGGAAGAGGGTCATGTGACACATCAAACTTATTGGGAATTTCACAAGAAAAACAATGGTGTGCTTGGTTTTAACGTAACTTTATTCTTTCATGAGTTATTTACAAGTTTCTGACCACTTATAAAATTTGTTCAATGTGCTGCCCATTGTGTTGGATTGTCAATGCAACCCTCTTCTCCCACTCTTCACACACTGATAGCAACACCGCAGGAGAAATGCTAGCACAGGCTTCCAGTATCCGTAGTTTCAGGTGCCGCACATCTCGTATCTTCACAGCATAGACAATTGCCTTCAGATGACCCCAAAGATAAAAGTCTAAGGGGGTCAGATCGGGAGACCTTGGGGGCCATTCAACTGGCCCACGACGACCAATCCACTTTCCAGGAAACTGTTCATCTAGGAATGCTCGGACCTGACACCCATAATGTGGCGGTGCACCATCTTGCTGGAAAAACTCGGGGAACGTGCCAGCTTCAGTGCATAAAGAGGGAAACACATCATCATGTAGCAATTTCGCATATCCAGTGGCCTTGAGGTTTCCATTGATGAAGAATGGCCCCATTATCTTTGTACCCCATATACCACACCATACCATCATGGAGTGATCTATCCAATGTGGGTTAGTGTCAGACCAATAGCGGTGGTTTTGTTTGTTAACTTCACCATTCACATAAAAGTTTGCCTCATCACTGAACAAAATATTCTGCGTAAACTGAGGGTTCTGTTCCAATTTTTGTTTTGCCCATTCTGCAAATTCAGTGCGCCGATCTGGGTCATCCTCGTTGAGATGCTGCAGTAGCTGGAGTTTGTAAGGGTGCCATTTGTGAGTAGCTAATATCCGCCGAAGGGATGTTCGACTAATGCCACTCTCCAGTGACATGCGGCGAGTGCTACGCTGTGGGCTCTTGCTGAATGAAGCTAGGACAGCCACTGATGTTTCTTCATTAGAGACAGATTTCATGCGTCCACATTTTGGCAAATCCAACACTGAACCAGTTTTACGAAACTTAGCAAGCAGTTTGCTAACTGTAGCATGGGAGATGGGTGGTCTTGTAGGGTGTCTTGCATTAAAATCTGCTGCAATGACCCGGTTACTGCGTTCACCAGACATCAACACAATTTCTATCCGCTCCTCACGTGTTAACCTCGGCGACATGTCAATGGCTGTAAACAAAGAGAAACCTGTAAATAACTCATGAAAGAATAAAGTTACGTTAAAACCAAGCACACGATTGTTTATCGTGTGAAATTCCCAATAAGTTTGATGTGTCACATGACCCTCTTCCTATTGAAAAAACAAAAGTTGGATTCAAAATGTCCGACTTCAAAATGGCTGCCATGGTCACCACCCATCTTGAAAAGGTTCCCCCCTCACATATACTAATGTGCCACAAACAGGAAGTTAATATCACCAACCATTCCCATTTTATTAAGGTGTATCCATATAAATGGCCCACCCTGTACACTCCTTCAGAACCGACGTATTACAGGGAGTGCAGAATTATTAGGCAAGTTGTATTTTTGAGGATTAATTTTATTATTGAACAACAACCATGTTCTCAATGAACCCAAAAAACTCATTAATATCAAAGCTGAATATTTTTGGAAGTAGTTTTTAGTTTGTTTTTAGTTTTAGCTATTTTAGGGGGATATCTGTGTGTGCAGGTGACTATTACTGTGCATAATTATTAGGCAACTTAACAAAAAACAAATATATACCCATTTCAATTATTTATTTTTACCAGTGAAACCAATATAACATCTCAACATTCCCAAATATACATTTCTGACATTCAAAAACAAAACAAAAGAAAATCTGTGACCAATATAGCCACCTTTCTTTGCAAGGACACTCAAAAGCCTGCCATCCATGGATTCTGTCAGTGTTTTGATCTGTTCACCATCAACATTGCGTGCAGCAGCAACCACAGCCTCCCAGACACTGTTCAGAGAGGTGTACTGTTTTCCCTGTAAATCTCACATTTGATGATGGATCACAGGTTCTCAATGGGGTTCAGATCAGGTGAACAAGGAGGCCATGTCATTAGATTTTCTTCTTTTATACCCTTTCTTGCCAGCCACGCTGTGGAGTACTTGGACGCGTGTGATGGAGCATTGTCCTGCATGAAAATCATGTTTTTCTTGAAGGATGCAGACTTCTTCCTGTACCACTGCTTGAAGAAGGTGTCTTCCAGAAACTGGCAGTAGGACTGGGAGTTGAGCTTGACTCCATCCTCAACCCGAAAAGGCCCCACAAGCTCATCTTTGATGATACCAGCCCAAACCAGTACTCCACCTCCACCTTGCTGGCGTCTGAGTCGGACTGGAGCTCTCTGCCCTTACCAATCCAGCCACGGGCCCATCCATCTGGCCCATCAAGACTCACTCTCATTTCATCAGTCCATAAAACCTTAGAAAAATCAGTCTTGAGATATTTCTTGGCCCAGTCTTGACGTTTCAGCTTGTGTGTCTTGTTCAGTGGTGGTCGTCTTTCAGCCTTTCTTACCTTGGCCATGTCTCTGAGTATTGCACACCTTGTGCTTTTGGGCACTCCAGTGATGTTGCAGCTCTGAAATATGGCCAAACTGGTGGCAAGTGGCATCTTGGCAGCTGCACGCTTGACTTTTCTCAGTTCATGGGCCTTATTATTTTGCGCCTTGGTTTTTCCACACGCTTCTTGCGACCCTGTTGACTATTTTGAATGAAACGCTTGATTGCTCGATGATCACGCTTCAGAAGCTTTGCAATTTTAAGAGTGCTGCATCCCTCTGCAAGATATCTCACTATTTTTTACTTTTCTGAGCCTGTCAAGTCCTTCTTTTGACCCATTTTGCCAAAGGAAAGAAAGTTGCCTAATAATTATGCACACCTAATATAGGGTGTTGATGTCATTAGACCACACCCCTTCTCATTACAGAGATGCACATCACCTAATATGCTTAATTGGTAGTAGGCTTTCGAGCCTATACAGCTTGGAGTAAGACAACATGCATAAAGAGGATGATGTGGTCAAAATACTCATTTGCCTAATAATTCTGCACGCAGTGTAATAGGGGGACGAACTTCTTACTTCAGGCAGTGTCCCAACCACTACTATGTGCAAGAGAGCCCCAAGCTGAAAAGCAAGACATCCAGAGAGACAGACCCCTTCGTTAGGCAGGAATAATTAAACAACGGAATAGGGGAAATGGTTTTCCAAGTTACTGCTAAGTATAATACATTAGCTCCTTCAGCGGAAGATAAGGAATTTGTTACCCTCATGGACAGAGAGTTCTTCAAGGATAATACCAAAAGTTGGGTAGCACCTCTGCCCTTCCGAAATCCAAGAGCGACCCCCCTGGAGCAGCCAGCAAAGCCCTGCAAGTATACCTTAGACCCTGCAGGACATGATAGACGGAAGAGACGGTATCTGGAGTATATTCCCACAGTCCCGGCTCCTGGACGCAGGTCTCACAAATACGTCATTGATCATTCTAAACCTTCCACACACATGGAGTATGACCCCATGGTGAACTACTCCCCCAGGCTCCTTAGCAAGGAAAAACCTGACAAGGCGACCAAAAGAAGCCGGGCCCATAGTCAAGGAGAAGACCATACAGCCTCTAAAAGAAGTAGAACCCATAGTCAAGGTGAAGGCCAAACAGCTTCTACTGAAAGAAGTAGGACCTATAGTGAAGGCCATACAGCCTCTTCTAAAAGGAGTAGAACGTCTAAGATAATGGTGGAAGCTAAACGTTTTTCTGACTCGGATCCTGCATCTCCAGATATAAATCAAGGAGGGAGACATTGTTGCACAGTACGATGTTGACTGGAAACTCCTTGAAGTCCTTTAAAAAACTAGACAAAGATAAAAAAGCCAAAATCCGCGAAGAGCGAGCGTATAAAAGAGCACAACCTTTATAAGTTTCGGTGGAAACAGGTACAACATCTCGCCAGTCAGTTCTGGAAAAGGTGGAGAAGTGAGTACCTCTGCCTCTTGTAAGAATACAGAAGGTAGCAAGAACCAAGGCCTAACTTAAAGGAAGGAGATTTTGTTCTGTTAAGAGACAAACACGTTTATCGTCTCGACTGGCCTACTGGACTTATTACTAAAGTAGTTTCCAGTTCGGATGGGAAGGCTCGTAAGGTGGAAGTAAGAACCGCGAGAGGCGGAGTAATCAAGACCTTTTTCCGCCCTACTACAGAGGTTGTGTAACTCATGCCTGCAGAACTTCCATGTTGAGATCCTTTCTACCAAAGATGCTCAACATCTTCTAAGACTGTTTCCAGTACCAGCTCTATGGCCCGAACTGATTTGAATAATGTTCATTGCATGTTTCCTTTTCAGGTAGCTGGACATTATTTGCATCTGCAAGCTATTGTTATTTTATACAATTCCATTGTATGCATATATATATATAGTGGTATCTACCGATACCAGACGGGGAGTGTTCTGTTCCAGTATCTTGCATTGTGTATTGGTATGCTCCTCCCCCCCCTGTTTTCAGGTTTGTAGTTAGTTTAGCCTAGCCATTCCCTGTTTTCCCAGTGATGCCTTGCTTATAGTGTGCTCAGCTTTCTGAGTAGCAGCATCCATCTACTGAGTTAGGAGTTATTGTTGGCATAATTCTTTTACCATCTGGATTACCCTGCAACATCTTGTAATACAATCTCCGGATTAAAAGGCTACTTGATTAACGCCTGGGTGTCTGATGCGTAAGCTGTAAGTGGAGAAAGTCAAATTCAACAAGTCACTTCCGTGCGGATAGAGGTTGCTCTACACAGGTGTGATTGTATATAGCTGACTTTTGAAACGCCACATATAGGTCTCTTTCACAATTGATAGTTGATGGACAGAAGGATGATTTTGGGTACAGGGTAACAGGCATAGAACCCTTTAAAGCTCATGCACACGACTGTGTGCCCCCGTGGACGTATTGCGGCCTGCTTATGTTGGGTCCACAATACATGGCCACCGGCTATGTGCATGTCGCATGACAGATCACGAACCAATTCACTTGAATGGGTCAGTGATCTGGGAGATGCGGTGCAGAAGGACTGACCGGAACCCCATGGAAGCACTGCAGAGTGCTTCTGTGGTGTTTCTGCCCGTGCCTCTGTACCGCAAAAAAGTCGTGCATACATTACTTTATTGTGGTGCGGACCATCGCAGAAACTAATCCGGTTTCGGAAGAGCGTGCTTGCCCTTCAGCAGGTAGACGACGGCGCAAACCAGCGGCCGATTCCGAGGTAGATGTTCGAGGCCTGATTGATGCTCGGGTTCTCGAATATCTAAATCGGAATCGGTCTGATACACATGAGGAAAGGGTTTTAAAAAGTCTTGCGCCCTATTTAGCTAGTGTGTCTGCTGAACGGCAATCACAATGTGTTTCTGCTTTGTCCTTATTGCTAAACCTATATGAGCATCCAGAAGAACCCATTGAGGTCATTCACACAATGGAGGTTGTTCGGGATAGACATGTGAATAAATAAATAAATAAATTCCCAGTTCACGGGTCCCACGATCAGACCCTCCAATTATTCAAACCCCTGGCCCTTTTACAAGGGAATTGTATGATCTTTAAAAAAAAATAAATTTTGGTTAAATAAAACATTTTATTCAACCGTTAAAATATTGTCTTGTAATTTTTTTTATTGAAGTTTGCTATGCTTTCACACTGGAGGCGGAAGAGTCCGTCTGGCTCTTCTGGCAGGGGATCAGACTTCTGGATCCATTCTAAAGCTAGCCCACCATGATGTAAGATTTCCACTCTTGCCCCATTAACTCTGGCCAATTACCATTTGTGAATGGGGCTGGAGTGGAAATCTAGCAGCACAGTAGTATAGCTTCTGCACAGATTCGGCTGGCTGTTCTCTCGCCAGAACATCCTGCTGCCAGTATGAAAGTAGCCAAAAAATTAATAAATGTAGTATTGCATTTTATATTGATGAGCTATTATCTATGTAGGTCACCAATATCAAATAATTTTTCAACATTAATTAAAATAGTTGTAGTCTGAGGGCCGAGGCACACAGCCGTTATGCAGTTGTTCCGTGCATTTGGGACCACCATTTCGGACCACCACGGGCAATGTCCATGCGACGGCTGGAACGGATCATCATGTGCTGTCAACTTAAAGAGGACCTTTCATGGGTCCCAAAAATCTGAACTAAGTCGCTGGAAGTGTAGAGCGGCACCCAGGGATCTAAGTGCACTTACTATTATTCCTGGGATCCGCTCCGTTCGCCTGCTCTGGCCCCTGTAACATTTTCCAGTCGGAACAACAGGGAGGAGACATCAGCTTATCTCCCTGGGCATTCCTTCTCACTGACAGCAGCTCTGTCCTATCGCAGTGCAGAGCTTCACTGCCAGCGCTGCGATTGGACAGCGCTGCTCTCAGGGAGAAAGCGAGACACTGGCGTCTCCTCCGTTTTGTTGTGACCAGAGAATGTAACGGGGGGATGACAGGAATACTCTCCACTTTGTGGACAGTATTCCGAAAGTGCACTCAACATACCGATGGGCACGAGCCAATCGATAGTTGAAGATGCGCTTTCCGGTCATCCAGATCACGTCTAGGGAAGGGCCGCATCAGGTGGGGTGCTAATGCGAATCCTTCCTCTGCCACGATCACAAATGGAGCCGGCGGACCTGCAGATCCGGGAAGTCTACTAGGCTCTGGCAGGGGAAGCTGGTTTGTCTGAAGCCATTCACCCATTCTGGAAGCACTAAAGATGCGGGCGTCTGAAGTGCTCCCATAGGCCCCCATATCCACAATTACAAACCTGTAATTACTGTCAGCCAAGGCCATCAGCACCACAGAAAAATATTGTTTGTAATTGAAGCACCAGGACCCTGAGTGAGGCGGCTTCTTCACATGGATATGCTTACCGTCCAGTGCCCCAATGCAGTTAGGTAACTGCTGATTTGTAAAATCCCTCGGCTATACTAAGCCATTCTTTCGCCTTGGGGGTGGGCATCACCGCTTCTCTGAAACGCTGCCAGATCACTTTGCAGGTGTGACACACGATCCCAGAGATTGTTGAGATCCCAAGGAGACACTCATAATGCAATGAAGCAAAAGAGTTTCCTGTAGCAAGGAATCAAAAAAAAAAAGAAAAAAAAAGTTTTAATCTTCGCTTTCGTAAGTTATATATTCAATATATAGTTTGTAAAAAGATAAAGACAGACCAGCAGATGATCGAATGCTTCCATGGACATGCGGCAATAGTTTTTAAACTTCATGGGGTCCTGTCGCAGCTCATTGTATAAAGTATGGAACTGTCCTTTGTGAAGGCGTTGAGCAACAATGGGATGGACCCACTGCCGTCTCCTCTTCCTCCCTGGTTCTTCGTCCAGTATCGTAGACTACCGTCCAAATCGTCGGGAAAGAATCCATCGAAATAATACTTCATTCAGAAGGTCTTCTGCCATGATGTTCGCTTAGAATAGGTAGAAATCAATGCCAGCCAAGCAGAGTTTTCTCACACAGCTCTATACGACACCAAAAGCACAATAAAATGGCCCCTGTTCTATCACATGTGCTCTGATTTATAACATTTTTTTTTCTCTCTGTTGGTACCCTAGCAACATCTTTTCTGCAATCTGTTTTTTTTTTCGGAAATGGAACGGATGCGGATGTACATTTGAAAACAAACGGAAGGTTTTTGCGGAAAGACTGATCCGAAAAAAACGGAATGAATATCTGGAAAGGAAAAATACTGATGTGTGAATGGACCCTTAGTGTTATCAAAGGTGACGTGAGGTATGAGGTGCACCAACCAGATGAAGGAGAGCTTGAGCCGGTTCAGGACATGAACCTGTGCGAATCCTAGAGGGACTGGGAAACATTGGTGGCCATGCATGATGAGATTGAGACTGTGTTGCAACCAATTCCCACCATGGAAATAGGAGAGGCACTGTTACTGCACCAAAAACAGCCTGTGAGATATACGGAGCAAGTAGGTTTAGCCATTGAGTTGGCGGTGGAATGGTGACAAACAGGGCTCTGTTGGCCTAGGTAAAAAGGAAAAGTGTGATACTGGCTGGATTTCTCTGGACCAGGGAACAGGTTGGTAGTAGGAGTCTCTCAGTCCATACCCTTAGTCCACTTTAGGTATTTCCATTGCCCGAGGAAACCTCAGCTGAGGCCAGCTAGGATAAATCATACCTCAGTTTGTCAGTTAGGCCTCATGTATAGGACCATTGTTTGGTTCTGCATCTGAGTCACATTTTTTGCGGCTCGGACCTATTCACTTCAATGGGGCTTCAAAATATGCAGACAACACTCCATGTGCTGTCCGCATCCGTTGCTCCATTCTGTGGCCTCGGAAAAAAATAGAACATGCCCTATTCTTGTCCGTTTTGTGGCCAAGAATAGGCATTCCTATAATGGGCGGGCCGTTCCGTAAATTGCTGATCCGTAATTTGCTGACTGCAAAACACGGCGCTGTTCTGTGCATGTAGCCTTAGGAGGAATTGGAAAATTGAGAAGGAAGCCTGCAGAGGCCCTATGTGGTCCCAGCCAGGAGGGCTGGGGGTGTTACAAGGCTGAGTAAAGCCTGAGTTTGGGGGGCCCGGTGATGTCTGGAGAAGAGGAGCGTCACGTGGTCAGAGTCAGGAGGACTGTTGGACCGTATCCCCCCAAGGGATAGCATGGTCACATTTAAGAAGCCTGGTGGACCAAGATCCCAATGTGTCATATTGGTCACAGCTAGGACGCCATATAGCCGTGTGAAGCCAGATTTCCTAATGTGAACAGTGACCTATAGGTGAGATAGGCCAGTGCTGTATTAGTGAGAGCCTAGATGGGCAAGTTTTTTTATTTATTTTGTGGTGTAGCACTGGAACTGTGTTCATCATGCCAAGTGATGCCAAACTTGGAAGTTTGATTTGCTGTATGAAAAATAAATCAACGTTTGAGCTTGAAAACCATCTGTTTGATGAGAAGTCTGTCAGCGCCACCCAGAGCAGAGAGAGAGATCCTTACAATATAGACATAGAGATATAATATATATGCAGAGCCCATCCCCAGAGGCTCTACTGGTTCTAGGCTTAGAATGCTGAGCGTTGGTATGGCTATACTACAAGAAAATTTAGACTAGCACATTCATATACATAGTCACAGGTGCATATCCATCAAGCAAACATGGTTGATAATAAAATGGCTGCACATTTCACATACAAACAGAGCTGAGAAATGGGGATCATTCTAAATTAAAGTGGTATTATACCTACTATAAATGTAAAAATAGAAGCTCTTTGCGCACATTTTTGATCAAACGTGTGTCGTGTCTATCTACCAGGCGTCAAGGTGGCTTCTGCAGATGGGTACCTAACAAACCGCCTCTCTTGGACTTACCTAAGCCTACAATTTTCAGGGCAGTGTAGTAACTAGCTACATTTATACTGTGCGCAAAGAGCTTCTATTTTTCCATTTATAGTACGTATAATACCACTTTAATTTAGAATGATCCCCATTTCTCAGCTCTATTGTTGGTATGGCTATGAGAGGCATCACAGTGCTCCTACTTGGATCTGGCGCTCCGAGGTCAAGACGCCTGGCGGCTACACAGAAATTTCATAATTGGTAGGAACTAAAATGAGTAAGGTCTAGACTCTGATGCAAGTTGAGTTGATTTACTCAATACTGCCATAAAAGTGTAGCAGCTCATACAGAATCACAGTAGCTCTTGGCTCCAGCAGGTTTTAGGGCACACTGGCAGGTGAACTGGGTTCTTTCCTCTATTACTGCTGTGCTAAATGCTTCCTCCTGTCTGGTATCTTGTAAGGGGCCTCTTCTATCTGTACTACATGCCACTGTTTGCAGGCTGAGTGCCCAGTGGGCTTCTGATCACACTTTGATAGACTGTCGGGTCTCAGTTGCAGCTCTTACAACCCCTGGGTTTGGGCTGAGTTGACTCTGGCTGCAGAATGCCTGCTGTGCTCTCTGTCGGGCTTCTAGGCCAGGGCTGCACTGCCAAAATGCAGACTCAACTAACTCTGAACAGGCAAGACACCCCTCCCTTTGGAAGATCCAAGGAGGGGTAGAGAATGGAATGGTTAGTTCCATTCTACCTATAGCTCACTGCCAGACACACTGCCACCTGCTGGAAAACCAGATACAGTTAATGAAACACAATAAATAACAATTACATAGCACTTTCTGAACATACCTGGAAACAAAAGACATAGAGGTGCCACACATTGGTTAGGCATTAGAGACAGTAGCAGGTTGTAGGAATAGTAGTGCCCACTCTGGGGTTTTATATATATATATATATATATATATATATATTTATATACAGTGGATATAAAAAGTCTACACACCCCTGTTAAAATGTCAGGTTTCTGTGATGTAAAAAAATGAGACAAAGATAAATCATTTCAGAACTTTTTCCACCTTTAGGCCTCTTTCACACGGGCGTGTCCGGATTAGGTCCGGATCCGTCCCAGTGCATTGCGGCAAACCCGCGCGAGTAGGAACGCAATTACAGTCAGTTTTGACTGCGATTGCGTTCCGATGTTCAGTTTTTATCGCGCGGGTGCAATGTGTTTTGCACGCGCGTGATAAAAAACCGACTGTGGTACCCAGACCCGAACTTCTTTACAGAAGTTCAGGTTTGGGTTAGTTGTAGTGTAGATTGGATTATTTCCCCTTATAACATGGTTATAAGGGAAAATAATAGCATTCTGAATGCAGAATGCATAGTAAAATAGGGCTGGAGGGGTTCAATTTTTTTAACTCACCTTAATCCACTTGTTCGCGCAGCCCGGCTTCTCTTCTGTCTTCATCTGTGAGCAATAGGACCTTTGATGATGTCACTGCGTTCATCACATGGTCCATCACATGATCCATGGATCATGTGATGAGCGTAGTGACGTAATCAAAGGTCCTATTGCTCACAGCACAGATGAAGACAGAAGAGATGCCGGCTGCGCGAACAAGTGGATTAAGGTGAGTTAAATTATTATTATTATTTTTTTAACCCCTCCAGCCCTATTTTACTATGCATTCTGTATTCAGAATGCTATTATTTTCCCTTATAACCATGTTATAAGGGAAAATAATAATGATCGGGTCCCCATCCCGATCGTCACCTAGCAACCGTGCGTGAAAATCACTTGCTTGCGGATGCTTGCAATTTTCACGCAACCCCATTAATTTCTATGGGGCCTACGTTACGTGAAAAATGCACAAAGAGGAGCATGCTGCGATTTTCACGCAACGCACAAGTGATGCGTGAAAATCACCGCTCGTGTGCACAGCCACATAGAAATGAATGGGTCAGGATTCAGTGCGGGTGCAATGCGTTCAACTCACGCATCGCATCCGCGCGGAATACTCGCCCGTGTGAAAGGGGCCTTAATGTGACCTATAAACTGTACCACTCAATTGAAAAACAAACTGAGATCTTTTAGGTGGAGGGGGAAAAAAATAAACTAATAATGTGGTTGAATAAGTGTGCTTATAACTGGGGATGTAGCTGTGTTCAGAATAAAGCAATCACATTCAAAATCATGTTAAATAGGAGTCAGCATACACCTTCCATCATTTAAAGTGACTCTGATTAACCCCAAATAAAGTTCAGCTGCTCTATTTGGTCTTTCCTGAAATTTTCTTAGTCGAATCCCACAGCAAAAGCCATGGTCAACAGAGAGCTTCCAAAGCATCAGAGGGATCTCATTGTTAAAAGGTATCAGTCAGGAGAAGGGTATAAAAGAATTTCCAAGGCATTAGATATACCATGGAACACAGTGAAGACAGTAATCATCAAGTGGAGAAAATATGGCACAACAGTGACATTACCAAGAACTGAACGTCCCTCCAAAATTGATGAAAAGACGGGAAGAAAACTGGTCTGGGAGGCTACCAAGAGGCCTACAGCAACATTAAAGGAGCTGCAGGAATATCTGGCAAGTACTGGCTGTGTGGTACATGTGACAACAATCTCCCGTATTCTTCATTTATCTGGGCTATGGGTTAGAGGGGCAAGACAAAAGCCTTTTCTTATGAAGAAGAACGTCCAAGCCAGACTACATTTTGCAAAAACACATCTGAAGTCTCCCAAAAGCATGTGGGAAAAGGTGTTATGGTCTGATGAAGCCAAGGTTGAACTTTTTGGCCATAATTCCAAAAGATATGTTTTGCCCCGAAACAACACTGCACATCAAAAGAACACCATACCCACAGTGAAGCATGGTGGTGGCAGCATCATGTTTTGGGTCTGTTTTTCTTCAGCTGGAACTGGGGCCTTAGTTAAGCTAGGGGGAATTATGAACAGTTCCAAATACCAGTCAATATTGGCACAAAACCTTCAGGCTTCTGCTAGAAAGCTGAACATGAAGAGGAACTTCATCTTTCAGCATGACAACGACCCAAAGCATACATCCAAATCAACAAAGGAATGGCTTCACCAGAAGAAGATTACATTTTTGGAATGGCCCAGCCAGAGCCCAGACCTGAATCCGATTGAAAATCTGTGGGGTGATCTGAAGAGGGCTGTGCACAGGAGATGCCCTCACATTCTGACAGATTTGGAATGTTTTTACAAAGAAGAGTGGGCAAATCTTGCCAAGTCAAAATGTGCCATGCTGATAGTCTCATACCCCAAAATACTGAGTGCTGTAATAAAATCAAAAGGTGCTATCAACAAAGTATTAGTTTAAGGGTGTGAACACTTATGCAACCATATTATTTTATTTTTATATTTTTTTCTTCCCTCTACCTAAAATATTTCAGTTTGTTTTTCAATTGAGTTGTACAGCTTATGGGTCACATTAAAGGTGGAAAAGGTTCTGAAATTATTTATCTTTGTCTCATTTTTTGACATCACAGAAACTTGACATTTTAACAGGGGTGTGTAGACTTTTTCTATCCACTGTATATATATATATATATATTGTTGGGTTTCGCTGTGGTAGATAAGGTAAGCGGACGCAGTACAGAGGCAAAATACAAGTTCTTAACTCAAAACGTCAGTGTTTATTCAAACTTGAGGCAATTGCATAAAACAGCACGTAACTGCAGTCTTGGTGTTAACTCACACACAATGGAAAGTTCATATAACACAAGTCACCTTGCTGGCAGTTCTGCTTTAGGGGGCCTGTTTTCCTAGCATGCGGCTCTCAGCCCTCCAGCACGGCACAAAGCCTCAGATCCCCAAAACAGAGACCTGGCTTCTGAGCCCAGCTGCCAACCCGCCCCCCCGAGGGGGTGGACACACGCCAGACAATGCACCCGGGACAGGGTATCTGCGTTTCTCTGCAACCGGCCTGCTCTGTGTTCTTCTGAGAACTTAAAGTTCTGCAGAGACAAAAACCATCTGGTGACCCGGGCATTCCTGTCTTTGGCCTGGCTCATCCACTTGAGAGGGGAGTGGTCGGTCACCAGGTGGAACTTTCTCGCCAACAAATAGTAGCAGAGAGACTTGAGTGCCTGCTTGATAGCCAGGCACTCTATCTCCACTATTCTGTACCTGGTTTTGGCTGGGGTGAGCTTAGGAAGACAACGGGATGCTCCTCCCCATTGACTTCCTGAGACAATACAGCACAGAGGCCTACTTTGGAGGCATCCGTTTGTACCACAAACTCCCTCTTGAAGTCAGGCGTCACCAAAACCAGGGACCCACACAGGGCCGATTTCAAAGCGGAAAAGCCTCTTCCGCCCAATCATCCCAGCGAATCATCACTGATTTTCGTACCTTCAAGAGCCCTGTCAAGGGCGCGGCTAGAGTAGCAGAGTGGGGAACACACCTCATGTAATAGCCCACCATTCCCAGGAATTACTTTATTTGCCTAGTGGTGACAGGTCTGGGCCAATACCGTATGGCCTCTATTTTGTTCACTTGGGGTTTGATGACTCCGTGCCCAATGACATACCCCAGGTACTTAGCCTCTTCTAACATTATCAAATTTTTGGGGGTTAGCGGTTAGGCCAGCTTTCCGAAGGGAGTCCACTATAGCCTGCACTTTAGGTAGGTGACTTTCCCAGTCAGTACTGTGGATGACAATATTGTCCAGGTGAGCCGAAGCGTACCGACAATGTGGACAAAGCACAATTAGTCCATTAGTCGCTGAAAAGTGGCGGGGGCGCCATGCAGACCAAAGGGTAAGACCTTATATTGATACAGCCCCTCAGGCGTGATGAAGGCAGATTTCTCTTTGGCAGCCTCAGTTAAGGGCACCTGCCAGTACCCTTTCGTGAGGTCCAAAACAGAAAAATACCGGGCTTGTCCTAACCTCTCGATGCGCTCATCCAGCCGGGGCATGGTATACGCATCGAGTTTGGAAACCTCGTTAAGTTTTCCAAAGTCGTTACAAAACCGCAACGTCCCGTCCAGCTTGGGTATCAATACTCTAGGACTGGCCCACTCACTTTTTGACTCCTCAATGATGTCTAGCTGCAACATTTGCTGCACCTCCTCCGATATGGCTTGTCGCCAAGCCTCGGGTACCCGGTATGGTTTTAATCTGATTTTTGCCTGAGGCTCAGTGACAATATCATGCTGGATTATGGAAGTGCATCCAGGGAGGTCCGAGAACACATCCATGTTCTGACTAACAAACTCCCTGGCCTCCTGAGTCTGTTTAGAGGAGAGGCTGTCAGCAATTTTTACTGTGGCAGCCGCCTCTCTTGCATCAGACAGAGGGGCCAGTACCTCTTCTCCTAGAAAACCCAGCAGCGGGCTGTCTTCTGTACAGGTTTCCCTATCTTTCCACGGTTTGAGTACAGTAAATTCACATGGTAAACCTGCTCTGGTTTTCGCCGGTCTGGCTGGTGCACCTTGTAGTTTACATGTCCAATTTTCTCAAGTACCTCGTAGGGCACCTGCCACCTAGCCAGGAACTTACTGTCCATGGTCGGCACGAGAACCAATATCCGATCACCCAGGTTATAGATCTAGACCCGAACCTGCCGATCATATACCCGACTCTGGGCTCACTGAGCTGCCTCCATATGCTCACTAACAAGAGGCAACACTGTCTCTATCCAATCTTGGATCTGGGTAACGTACTCAATTACACTTTTATGTGAAGTGGGTTGTTGTTCCCATGCCTCTTTGGCCACGTCCAAGAGACCGCGAGGGTGTCTGCCATATAGCAGTTCGAAGGGCGAGAACCCAGTAGAGGCCTGGGGTAGTTCTCGCACTGCGAACATGAGATAAGTCAGAAGGACGTCCCAGTCCTTCCCATCTTTAGACACTACCTTTTTCAACATATTTTTTTATGTTTGGTTAAACCGTTCTACCAGAACGTCTGTTTGTGGATGGTAAATGGACGTCCATAGTTGTTTTATGTGCAGCAACTTACAGAGTTCCCTCATCACCTTGGCTATAAAAGGGGTCTCTTGGTTGGTCAGAACCTCTTTAGGTAGTCCTACTCGGGAAAACATCTCCATTAACTCCTTAGCTATGAGTTTGGCTGAGGTATGTCGCAGTGGCACCGCCTCCAGTTACCGAGTGGCATAGTCTAGAATGACTAAGATGTGTTGATGCCCTCTGGCGGAATTCGGTACTGGGCCTATGAGGTCCATAGCTATTCGGTCAAACGGTACTTTGATAATCGGGAGAGGTACTAGGGGACTACAGAAATGTGGCTGGGGACTAGTATCTGTCAGGTCGGGCAAAACTTGCAAAACTCTTCCACTTCTTTGAATATGCTGGGCCAGTAAAACTGCTGTGGAATATGATCCTGAGTTTTCTGCAGCCCCAGGTGACCCCCGAGAACGTGTTATGGGTGGGCTAGATCTAAAACAAGCTTGCAATAAGCCTTGGAGACCACCAACTGTTCAATAGACTCACCCTGTAGTTGGTTTACCCGATACAACATATCCTGATGAACCACAAAATGGGGAAACACTGACTCTGCCCTAGGTTGTTGTGGTTCACCATCTACTATTAACTCATTTTCCCAGGCGCGGGATAGGGTTGGGTCCCGATGTTGGGCTGTACCAAAATTATCCCCGGAGACATTGAGGTCTGTAAGTTCAGGACCTGGCGGCAAGTCCTCCACCTCTCCCACCATCACACTTAGTGGGGTTGTCTCCCCCTCTTCCACGAAGTGGCGGTCACCCCCACCGCTGGCCCTTCGGTCTCAAGTTCCCAGGGATCTGGTCTCCCCCCTGAGCCAGGCCACTCTGCTAGGGGTACAGCTGTCTCATGGGCATCAGTCACTCTCATAGCAGGCCACAGTGCCGGGAAGTCTCTCCCTATTATGAGTTCATAATGTAGATTTGTGGCGACAGCCACCTCGTGGGTCCATCTACCGGCCACCATAGTTAGAGACCCCAGCGCGGTGAGGTAGTCTTTTAAGTCTCCGTGGATGCACATCACCCCTACTTTCCAGCCAGTATACTCAGGGGATCTCACCAGGGTAGCCCTTACTAGCCCGGGTTCAGCAGAGCCTCCACTGGAGTGTCTCTTACCTCCACCTGGTACAGGTGGTTTAGAGTTTTTGGGGTACCTGCTGCACACAGCTTCCTGGCATATAGCGACTGAAGGTAGCCATAGTTAGTATCCATAGGTTCCACCTGATGGGGACAGTCAGCTCTTACATGGCCTGACTCCTGACACCGCCAGCAGACTATCAGAACCAGGTCTGTAGAGGGTACACCCCGGTAGGTTTGGTTGGTAGAAGTAGCCGGGTCTGGGATGGAGATTTACGGAGTTTGACTGCCCCCTCCCAAAGGAACCCCCTGTAACAGTCTTAGTAGCTTTGTAGCGCTGCACCAGGTCCACCATTTCTAGGGCATTGCCAGGAGACACCTGGCCGATCCAATTCTGGAGAGAGGGTGCAGAGCCCTCCAGAACATATCAGCCAATAGTTTATCTAGCATAGCCATGGGATTCAGCACATCAGGCTGTAGCCACTTTTGCAAGAGGTGGAGTAAGTCATAATACTGGGTCCTCGCAGGCTCAGCCGGCTTAAACCCCCAGTCTGGCCAATCGGATGCCAGTCTGGGAATCGGATGCCAAGAATGGAGCGACGACCTCAGCCCACTGGTCACGGGGGATCTTTTCCCTGATGGCCACTTTCTCGTACATCGCCAGGTAGGTTTCAATGTCATCTGCAGGGGTCATCTTAGGAATCGCATCATGGACCCTCGGGGTTGCTCCTGCTGTCTGCAAAGCCATCATGTATTGTAGCATCAACTGGTTAGTCTCCTGCTGCTGCTTATTAGCCTCGTGTTGCTGCAGGTTTGTCTCTCGCTGCTGCAGATTAGCCTCCATGAGGGCCTTCACAGCCTCAATTTTGTCATGGGGCACTGGTTGTAATACAGCTGGTTTAATGTATGACATACAACCGTGCCTGAAAAATGCAGAAACCAAAAATATTGGCGTTCATGCCAGCCTCACTGCTCTTGCCTGCATCCTCCACCAATTGTGGGATTTCGCTCTGATAGATAGGGTAAGCGGGCGCAGTACAGAGGCAAAATACAAGTTCTTAACTCAAAACGGCAGTGTTTATTTACACTTGAGGCAATTGCACAAAACAGAGCGTAACTTTGCAGTCTTGGTGTTAATTCACACACCCTGCCTCGAGTAGTCCACAGCAGGCTTTAGGGGGCCTGTTTCCCCAGTGTGCAGCTCCCAGCCCTCCAGCACGGCACAAAGCCTCAGATCCCAAAAACAGAGACCTGGCTTCTGAGCCCAGCTGTCTATTTAAGAACAGCCAGATGCTGTCAAAACCCGGACCGGCACTTAAAATCTGGTCCGGTATTTGACCTCCTGACGAAGCCTACGTGGCGAAACACGTGTCGAGGTTGAGGCACCTGGGGATCCATTGTCACAAATGAGCAGCAACAACATGGGTATGTAATGTGAGACTCTGTGTGGGTTGGACGGGCGGCACCAGTTACTATTACAGCAACCATTAGTTACACCATTATACAGCTGCTGTCCCATCATGGGGGATGTCAGGACAGATTGGATGGTAGTTTTCATGGTTGTGGGGATGGGTATTGGCACCTCCCCCTACTCCACTGTCATCTGCTCCCCTAAACTGTAATCGTGACTGCTCGTGGTACAACTTTCCTCAAGTGTTATTCTCCACATTGTTGAGCCCCATTCTGAGGCTCGGTTCTTCTTGTCCTATCCCTTTTGACTTGACCTGTATTGATTGTGCTATGTAATTTAATAAAAGATATATTTTTTATCAATAACATCCTCTCTTTTTTTGGTTTTTGCTTGTGGCTGCTTTGAGGATTTGCATGTTATTGCTGTGGGTTGTTGTAGGTTTAATTTCCGGTATTTGACCTCACCTGGCTGGAAACCAGCCCAGCCGCACATGCTGGGAGGAAAATACCTGCCTTGCCAGACACAACCCCTCACTGTGTCACAATATATATTGTGGTAATGTGGACAGTGCGGGAAGGCGTGTGTATCACATCCAGGGCCGGATTAACGTAGGGGCTGATGGAGCTGCAGCTCCAGGCCCCTACCATAAAATAGGCCCATCTGCCAGCCAAAAGGCCGTCGGGAGGGTTAAAAGTCCTCTGTTGTACACAGCGCAGCGTCACATAGAGCACAGACAATGCAGAGACGCTCACCTCACGCTGGCAGCAGGAGCCTGAGGGCGGGACTCGGGAGAAGCGTAATATGATCCTAGAGTGGAAGCTGCTTCTGCCAGCCCCTCCCCTCCCCGCCCACCAACCAATCAGAGCTGAGGCAAGGCAAGCACTAGCAGCTCTGAGTCGTCTGAGTAGTACAGGGAGTCTTCACAGGTCCTGTAAGGGAACTGCACAGTGTAAAGTGTAGTTCCCAGGTTAGAACAGTGCATCTGCCAGGACCTGTGATGACATCATCTTCAGCATCACAGGTCCTGCAGAATCTAGCAAAGGAACTGCACCAAAAATGGTGTAGTTCCTAGGTTTGAAAGGTACATCTGCCAGGACCTGTGATGACATCATCACAGGTCCTTCAACCCCTAACAGCAAGTATTAGAAGTTCACAATCAGCTCTGCATTGATCCATACAGACTGGAATGGAGTGGTAAGAGGAGGTCCTCCACTTTTCATCATTTACCCCCCCTCCATGCCCTGTTTTTACTCATTGCTCACTCATGTATAATACTTCAGACAGGTACAGTGACCACAACCTCATGTACTTCACACACACAGTGACTATAATGCATAACTGACCACATATTTCTATAAACACTGCATCTACAGTATTATACCTTGTATGCCTCACATATATATATATATATATATATATATATATATATACATACACACACTGCATATATTAAACAGTATTATAGATGCAATATGTACAGATATATAATATATATTGCAGTGTACTGATATGTGAGGTACAAGGTATAATATATGCAGTGTGTATAGATATATTGTATATACAGCAGTGTACTGATATGTTAGGTACGAGGTATAATAGATGGTGTGTACAGGTATATTGTATATACAGTATTGGATTGATATGTGAGGTACGAGCTGTAATTTATACCTCATATATCAGTACACTGCTGTATATACTATATACCTGAACACACTGCATATATTATACCATGTTCCTCACATATCAGTACACTGCTGTATATACTATACATCTGTACACACTGTATCTATTATACCACGTTCCTCACATATCAGTACACTGCTGTATATACTATATATCTGTACACACTGTATCTATTATACCTCATACCTCACATATCAGTACACTGCTGTATATACTATATATCTGTACACACTGCATCTATTATACCTCATACCTCACATATCAGTACACTGCTGTATATACTATATATCTGTACACACTGCATCTATTATACCTCATACCTCATATATCTGTACACTGCTGTATATACTATATATCTGTACACACTGCATCTATTATACCTCGTACCTCACATATCAGTACACTGCTGTATATACTATATATCTGTACACACTGCATCTATTATACCTCACATATCAGTACACTGCTGTATATACTATATATCTGTACACACTGCATCTATTATACCTCACATATCAGTACACTGCTGTATATACTATATATCTGTACACACTGCATCTATTATACCTCATACCTCACATATCAGTACACTGCTGTATATACTATATATCTGTACACACTGCATCTATTATACCTCATACCTCACATATCAGTACACTGCTGTATATACTATATATCTGTACACACTGCATCTATTATACCTCATACCTCATATATCTGTACACTGCTGTATATACTATATATCTGTACACACTGCATCTATTATACCTCGTACCTCACATATCAGTACACTGCTGTATATACTATATATCTGTACACACTGCATCTATTATACCTCACATATCAGTACACTGCTGTATATACTATATATCTGTACACACTGCATCTATTATACCTCATACCTCACATATCAGTACACTGCTGTATATACTATATATCTGTACACACTGCATATATTATACCTCGTACCTCATATATCAGTACACTGCTGTATACACTATACATCTGTACACACTGTATCTATTATGCCTCTTTTGTGTGCCAGGCCTGTTTTGTAATCCCAATCCGGCCCTGATGGCATAAATTATAAAACAGCAGCGAACATAGTTCATGGAACAAAGAGAGAGGCCTGGAATGGGTAGTGGGAGGGGCTATAAAAGGGGAATGGGGGCCCAATTTAGATTCTTGCTATGGGGCCCAGTGATTTCTATGTAAGCCTTTGACAGGAGCAGAGAGATAAGAGAAGTGACAGATGACACAGAGTTTAGATTACAGGTTGAATTAACCCTTTAGGATCAAATTTGCTTCTCAGGAGATAAATATGTTAAAGGCATCTCATTCAGTAGCTATAGAACTAAGGGTGGGTTCACATCTCCTTTATGGATTCCGTTAAGTGGGGACTATTTTATTATCAGCCAGTGACTGTGTTACTGTAATACTGTGATCAGCACATAGTTTTCCCTGTGCAGCATTCACATCTCACGTCACTTGGTTGGTTGTACTACTGTCAGTGTCAGACTGTTGTCACTGTGGGGAACAATGCACAACAGACAACAATGCACACCACAGTGACAGCTCCTGAGTCCTCCTGTCCGGCGTCAGCCTCAGCTTCCCTTCACTATCACTATAATCAATCCCTCTTCCTGATCCTGACTCACTCATTAGAGAGCTGAAGAGCCGACTGAGTCAGCAGCAGCAAGTGAATCGAATGGATAGCATCTGCGCATGCGCACCGGCACATGGAGTCTTCGGTTCACTTGCGAGTCAGCTCAGCAGTCAGTGACTCAGCAAGTGAACCGAAGATCCGATTCATGAATCGGTTCATTTGAATGAGCTGATTCAAATGAACCGATTCTTCTGAAAGATCCGAACTTCCTATCACTACTGAGGTCATATCCGGCGGGCCGCGGCATTACAGGAACAGCACCAGCTGCTCTGACGTCCTGCCGCCGGATATACGTCACAGGATATCCGGCGGCAGGACATCAGAGCAGCTGGTGCGGTTCCTGTAATGCCGGCCCGCCGGATATGACCTCAGTGCGCCCGCGGTTATCCCTCCTGCACCCTGCGCTGTGTACAACCTACTCAGCAGTTTCGACCAGCACACGGCCCACAGCGCTCAGCCACACCAGCCCGTGAGACAGCAGGAGCTTCTGGAGCAGGGCAGGTATCAGATAAACTCATCCAGTTGGAAGGGAGGGCAATCATAGTGCTGTTATGGTTTATGGACACAGCTCTCAGCATGCTTAGCCTTCTATCTGGCTGTTTCTGAGCCTGTGGACTGTGACTCTCAAGAAGCACAGCCAGATAGAAGGCTGGCTAAGCATGCTGAGAGCTGTGTCCATAAATCATAACAGCACTATGAAGATTACTGACTGGCTAAGCATGCTGAGAGCTGTGTCCATAAATCATAACAGCACTATAAAAATTACTGACTGGCTAAGCATGCTGAGAGCTGTGTCCATAAATCATAACAGCACTATGAGAATTACTGACTGGCTAAGCATGCTGAGAGCTCAGTCTAAATAACATAACACATTAAAGAAATTACTGTTTCTAGCTGCTAGTCCACAGTCCACAGTCCACAGCAGCTAGAAACAGTAATTTATTTAAAGGGATTCTGGCACCAGGTTTTACCCCTGTCAGCTAAAAATATGCTGATGTTCAGGGCGTCTTCACGATTCCTAATGTGGGCTTATAAATGTCATCTGTGGGCTTATTTAGCTAAAAAACTGCTTTTACTAACCTGTCAGTCAAACAAATAAGGTGCCCAAGGGGATGTTAATGGGTGCAAGAGGACCGCCGCACCCACCGCCGTTCGTGCCCAGCGCCGCCTTTCCGGACTTCTGCACCACCTCCTAATCCTCTGTGCCGCCTCTCGCTCTCCCTCCCTCCCCCCTCCTTCTGCTGTAAGATCTCGCGCTTGCGCACAGGGCTCTGCCTGATGCGCCCGTGCAGACTTCTCCATTTGGCTTCTTACAGCGAAGTGCGCATGCGCCGGCACTTCGCTCAACCCCTGTATGCGCGAGATCTTACAGCAGGAGGAGGGGGAGGGAGAGCGAGAGGCGGCACAGAGGATTAGGAGGCGGCGCAGAAGTCCGGAAAGGCGGCGCTGGGCACGAACGGCGGCGGGTGCGGCCGACACCTTGCATTCATTAACATCCCCTTGGGCACCTTATTTGTTTGACTGACAGGTTAGTAAAAGCTGTTTTTTAGCTAAATAAGCCCACAGATGACATTTATAAGCCCACATTAGGAATCGTGAAGACGCCCTGAACATCAGCATATTTTTAGCTGACAGGGGTCAAACCTGGTGACAGAATCCCTTTAATGTGTTATGTTATTTAGACACAGCTCTCAGCATGCTTAGCCAGCCTTCTATCTGACCGGCTAAGCATGCTGAGTGCTGTGTCCATAAATCATAACACAGCTCTATGAAAATTACTGTTTCTAGCTGCTGTTGTCCACAGTCCACAGTCCACTGCAGCTAGAAAACAGTAATCTTCCTAGTAATGTTAAATGATCACTATAGTGTCAGGAAAACAAAGCGGTTTTCCTGACACTATAGTGCCCTGAGGGTGCCCCCACCCTCAGGGTCCCCCTCCCGTGGTCCCCCTCCATGTTGCCAAGATAGACGCCAAATGAAGGGGTAGTTGCAGGAACAAAATACTTTAATGGTATCGATAAAATATATATGTAATTAAGACACTAAGTGCAGTTCCATAAAAAGGCCCAGCAAAATCCTCAGCACCAGGCCCATGATGCTCTTAATCCGGCCCTGATCACATCCGGATACATCAGCTGGGTGTGATAACTAAAATCTGGAAAGCTGCATTGTTCTTAGCAAAGTATAGTTTGCTGATACAGTTTTGTGTACATTTTCTTCTGGGCTGGACTTTATTTGGATTGGCAGATAGGTTTGGTAGGGGAATCTGCCAGTCCATACCCTTCCGGCACAGGTATTCCCTTTCACCTGAAGTGATCGCAGGTAAGGCCTGCTCTAATCAAGGAGGCAAAAAACCAACCCTCTGTGTGTTAAGCCTCATGCAGATTCCGTGGAACGCGGTCCGTGAGATACTGGACTGGCATCCTGCTTAGTGCAGGAGCACACGGCATCATTGGTTGCTATGACGCCGTGCGCTTTGTGCCGCTGCCGCAGTACAGTGATACACTCATATGATCTATACGAGCAGCGGCGGCACAAAGCGCACAGCGTCATAGCAACCAATGACGCCGTGCACTCCTGCGCTAAGCAGGATGCCAGTCCGGTATCTCACGGACCGTGTTCCACAGACGTCTGCATGAGGCTTTAGTCAGGGGGAAGGAAAAGCTGAGGAGGCCTGAGAGTGAGAGAGAAAGGCTGAGGAAGCCTGAGTTTGGGGGACCTAGTGAAGCCTGCGGAGAGAGGGTCACAAGGCCAGAGTCAGGCGGATTTCTGGGCCACAATCCCCCAAAGGTAGTGATGTTGTTATAGTCACAGCCTGGAGGCTGCTGGACTGTTTGGGATAAGAAAGCCGCATCTGATCACGTGTGTGATCTGTGTTCTTTAGAGGTGAGTCAGGGAATGAATTATGTATTAGGTAGTGCCTAGACGGGCAGGAGTTATTTTAGTTGCTGTATCGTGCTAAGGTGCTAGAAAATAAAGCATTGTTTGGACTTAAATCCGGTTGTCTGCGAGAAATCTGTGATTGAGACCCCCTGAGAGAGAGCGATATATATATATCATAAAGGGAATTACTGTATAGTTATGGGCACTGTTGAGAGAATTGATGGCCCCACGGTGAGGTCCTAGGCTCGATTGTTGTATCACACTTTAAAACTTGCTTATTAACTGTCTGGTAAAATATTGTGTGTGTGGTTGAGATATAGAGAGCTGTGAGCCCCCTTCACAAGGAGGAGACTTTTTTCTTCTCTTTTGTAGTTTAACATATAGGAAATACTCTGCTAGCATCTGGTTTCCACACTACATGATAAATGGTTAGTGAGGACCGTACTCGACCATGTACTGACTGTGAAGGAAACTGGTTTATTTATACAAAAATAAACCGTAGCTAAGGAGACTAAGGTCAGAACGAGGAACCCTGTGTGAGGTTTAAGACGTTTCTGTTAGGGGTAACCACAGTAACAAACTCTCAGTTTTGTCATTTACAAGTCAAGCCTTCTCTGTGTCTTTTATTTTACGATTTTTAACCAGTTTGCAGTTAGAAGCTGACTTTTTGCATTTATCTGTTTCCTGTGATCAAAAAGAGGAAATGAAAGCATGTGGTTTATGAGATCAGGGTGAGATGGAAATGCCTTCAAGATCACAGCTACTTTAATGTTGAAATGTCATATTCAGTTTTGGAGATACAGTGGGGGAAATAATTATTTGACCCCTCACTGATTTTGTAAGTTTGTCCAATGACAAAGAAATGAAAAGTCTCAGAACAGTATCATTTCAATGGTAGGTTTATTGTAACAGTGGCAGATAGCACATCAAAAGGAAAATCGAAAAAATAACTTTAAATAAAAGATAGCAACTGATTTGCATTTCATTGAGTGAAATAAGTATTTGAACCCCTACCAACCATTAAGAGTTCTGGCTCCCACAGAGTGGTTAGACACTTCTACTCAATTAGTCACCCTCATTAAGGACACCTGTCTTAACTAGTCACCTGTATAAAAGACACCTGTCCACAGAATCAATCAATCAAGCAGACTCCAAACTCTCCAACATGGGAAAGACCAAAGAGCTGTCCAAGGATGTCAGAGACAAAATTGTAGACCTGCACAAGGCTGGAATGGGCTACAAAACCATTAGCAAGAAGCTGGGAGAGAAGGTGACAACTGTTGGTGTGATTGTTCGAAAATGGAAGGAGCACAAAATGACCATCAATCGACCTCGCTCTGGGGCTCCACGCAAGATCTCACCTCGTGGGGTATCAATGGTTCTGAGAAAGGTGAAAAAGCATCCTAGAACTACACGGGAGGAGTTAGTTAATGACCTCAAATTAGCAGGGACCACAGTCACCAAGAAAACCATTGGAAACACATTACACCGCAATGGATTAAAATCCTGCAGGGCTCGCAAGGTCCCCCTGCTCAGGAAGGCACATGTGCAGGCCCGTCTGAAGTTTGCCAATGAACACCTGAATGATTCAGAGAGTGACTGGGAGAAGGTGCTGTGGTCTGATGAGACCAAAATAGAGCTCTTTGGCATTAACTCAACTCGCTGTGTTTGGAGGAAGAAAAATGCTGCCTATGACCCCCAAAACACCGTCCCCACCGTCAAGCATGGGGGTGGAAACATTTTGCTTTGGGGGTGTTTTTCTGCTAAGGGCACAGGACAACTTATTCGCATAAACGGGAAAATGGACGGAGCCATGTATCGTGAAATCCTGAGCGACAACCTCCTTCCCTCTGCCAGGAAACTGAAAATGGGTCGTGGATGGGTGTTCCAGCACGACAATGACCCAAAACATACAGCAAAGGCAACAAAGGAGTGGCTCAAGAAGAAGCACATTAAGGTCATGGAGTGGCCTAGTCAGTCTCCGGACCTTAATCCAATTGAAAACCTATGGAGGGAGCTCAAGCTCAGAGTTGCACAGAGACAGCCTCGAAACCTTAGGGATTTAGAGATGATCTGCAAAGAGGAGTGGACCAACATTCCTCCTAAAATGTGCGCAAACTTGGTCATCAATTACAAGAAACGTTTGACCTCTGTGCTTGCAAACAAGGGTTTTTCCACCAAGTATTAAGTCTTTTTTTGTTAGAGGGTTCAAATACTTATTTCACTCAATGAAATGCAAATCAGTTGCTATCTTTTATTTAAAGTTATTTTTTCGATTTTCCTTTTGATGTGCTATCTGCCACTGTTACAATAAACCTACCATTGAAATGATACTGTTCTGAGACTTTTCATTTCTTTGTCATTGGACAAACTTACAAAATCAGTGAGGGGTCAAATAATTATTTCCCCCACTGTATATGTTAGCATAGAAACATACACGGATATACAAATCATATAATACATCTATAACAATAACTGCAATAATAGGAGAATGTGTCTATAAGCTTCAAGTACTCCAAATGAATTATTTAACACCTTAAGGTCCTTGCCATTTTTCATCTTAAGGACTAGGCTATTTTTTGCAAATCTGACATGTGTCACCTTATGTGGTAATAACTTTAAAACGCTTTTACTTATCCAGGCCATTATGAGATTATTGGTTTTTTTTTGCCGCCATTTCAGTAAAAATAGATTCGTTACCACGAAGCACAAGGAAATTTAGCTTCACAGCGAATCAAATTTTTCCTGAAATTCAAATCGAAGTCAATTCGTTTAGCTTCAGTTCGCTCAGCACTTCTAATCACCCATAATCAGTGCTTACCATCAGTGGGAAAGACATCTTACCTTCTAGTTACTAGACCTGTACTTTGTCAAAATCTTAAACAGTTATCCACTTGGATGATTGTAACAGTATTTTCCCTCCTCCAAGTGATGGTTTAGGCAAATTTCTCCACTAGAAATGGCCTTGCGGTTCGCCCAGCGGTTGTTTTGAGGCGAACTTTGCTCGTTCGCAATTCGCCGAACATGCGAACATATAGCGATGTCTGCGCGCGCCATATTCTTTTGCATTGTGCCAAACTTTACCCCATGACACATCCATCAGGTGGAACAGGACAGACAATTGAGACGTTTCAGCACATGGACACACCCCCAACCCTATAACAGAACCCTATCTAGCAGCCATTTTACATGATGTGTTTTGCCAGTGTAGGGAGAGGTTGCATTTTGGAGTAGGGACAGGTTGTTAGGAACTTAGGAACACCAAACGCTAGGTAATAGGGCCACAAAAGTCCTTTTTAAGGACTGGTAATGTTGTGATATCGATAGGTGTGATAGACAGAGGGGTGTGATATACTTATAATATACTTTATAACATAGAAAGTATATTATAGTGCATTTGTATGCTTCCAGAAAATACTGATTGAGGGCTGCGATCTATCAGCTTCCACAAAATAGTGATAGAGGTTTTCCATATACCACACTGAGATACCTTGACGGTGGTGCAAAAGGGCTCCGTTGTATTCCTTGCTGAAATACATTGGCTAAAGTCTCAGTTTGTATATTTTCATCCACACAGTACTCCATCTTGTGTATGATGCCTTTGTGGTGCATGTGGTCCGCTGCAGACATCCTCCATTGTATGCATTTTTTACTGGGGATTGCCGCTAGCAACGGATCACATGCGGAAGAATTGCTCCCCCGGTTATAAACACGCTACAGTGTTTGGCCTCCTGCACACGACCGTATGGCTTTTTCAGTGTTTTGCGGTCCGTTTTTCACGGATCCGTTGTTCCGTTTTTTGTTTTCGTTGTGTTTCCATTTCTGTTCCGTTTATCCGTTCCGTTTTTCTGTATGGCATATACAGTATACAGTAATTACATAGATAAAATTGGGCTGGGCATAACATTTTCAATAGATGGTTCAGCAAAAAACTTGAGCCAAGGAACGTGATTTGCGGGCAATAATAGGACATGTTCTATCTTTAGACGGAAAAACTGAAATACGGAAACGGAATGCATACGGAGTACATTTCGTTTTTTTTGCGGAACCATTGAAATGAATGGTTCCGTATACGGACCGTATACGGAGCGCAAAAAATGGCCAGTAAACGGGGAAAAAAAACTGTTGTGTGCAGGAGGCCTTAGGCCACTTTATTTTAGTGATTTTTCTGCCATATATCAGCTTCCGCAAAATAGTGATAGAGGTTTTCCATATTCCTGCATCCACAAAATTACTGCTTGAGGGTGATATGCCAGCTTCAACTAACAACTGATTGAGGCCTTCCATATATCTAACTGATTGAGGCCTGCCATATATCAGCTTCCACAAAATAGTAATAGAGGTTTTCCATATACCTGCGTCCTCAAAATTACTGCTTGAGGGTGATATACCAGCTTCAACTAACAACTGATTGAGGCCTGCCATATATCAGGTTTTCCATATACCTGCATCCACAAAATACAAATTGCGGGTTTTGATATACCTGCTTCAACTAACAACTTATTGAGGCCTCCCATATATCAGCTTCCACAAATACTGCTCTTCTGTAGGGACTTTGGCACAGGGTAATTTTGAAAATGACAGGCAGAGGAAGAGGCAGACCGTTCCGCAGGGGTGGTAGGGGTCGGGCAGGTGCACCAGGCTGGAGCCTAAGTGGGAATTTGGAGAAGGTGCGTGCGATTATGTGAAAGGACGCACCAGAGTTGGTTTAGTGGCTCATTTAGCCTTCTGCTTCTGCACCCTCCTCATCCTCTGTATCTCCACCCTCCTCAGTCTATGCTCCTCCAAAGACACCACCACCACCTCCATAGCCCCTCCACTCGAGTCAGAGGAATTATTTTCCCATCCATTTCCAGACCTTACCAATGCGCAGACATTCTTGGCATCGGATGAGGAACAGGAGGTAGCAACAGCCGCACCCAGCGGTCTGACGACAGTACCCAGATCAGCCCAAGGAGGGTGGTCCCCGCTGTTGCTGCCTACTCCGAGATCTCTAATGTCAGTAGTGGTGAAGGTAACGATGATGACGTGTCGATGGACGTCACATGGGTGCCCACAACAGAGGAAGAGAAAGGGAGTTCAGAGGGAGAGACGGAGCAGCAGATAGGAAGGAGAAGCAGGCAGAACTCGCAGTGCGCAGGAGGCAAAAAGCAGACTGCAAATGTATCTGGAGCGAGCCATCCACCATGCACAGTCACATCTGGCGCTCCCAGGACGCCGGCACATGGCTCCGCAGTGTGGGATTTTTTAACGGGTCAGCTGCTGACAATAGGGTTGCCATCTGCAGCCTGTGCTGTCAACGCATAAGTCGCGGTAAGCCCAACACTCACCTAGGGACGACCGCCTTAAGAAGGCACCTGGCCTCCCATGACCAAGCCCAGTGGGGGCAACACCATCAGAACCCACAAAGCCACACTCCCGACGCTCCACATCCTGCCTCTAATCCATCTCCACTCTCCTCCATTTTGTCCTCCACTCCACCTTCCACTGTGCTGTCGTCGCGTTCGAGCGTAAAAATATGATGATGCCGGATAATCCTCTTGCCCAACGGCTGACCGCTGGCTTGTCGGAACTGCTAGCCTGCCAACTACTGCCATATAAATTGGTGGGCTCGGAGGTCTTTAGAAAATTTGTGGCCAGTGGCACACCATAATGGAAGGTCCCCGGAAGGAAATATTTCTCCCAGAAGGGCATCCCAGAACTATATGGCCACGTTCAGCGGCAAGTTAATATATCTCTGGCACACAGTGTCTGTGCCAAGATACATATGACCACAGACACGTGGTCTAGCAAACATGGGCAGGGAAGGTACATAACTTTTACTGTCCACTGGGTGAACCTTCTGACGGCCATCAAGCATGTAACCCGTGGCACCCGTGTGGATTTGGTGTTACCGCCACGGATTGCATGCAGGCCTGCCTCTTCTTCTCCTCCTTCTACTCCATCCTCTATCTCCTCCTCTGCTGACTCCTCCTTTTCCACTGCTACCGCCTCTTCCACTGCACCCCCCGAGCTCCCCAGAACCTATTCGACGTGCTAGGTGACATATTGCCATGCTGTGCTGCGGCTGTTGTGCTTAAATCCAAGAGCCACACCGGTCCTGCACTGCTCTCAACTCTGCGGTCACAGGCCGATCAGTAGCTAACCCCGCTCAATTTGACAGTTGGTAAAGTGGTGTGCGACAACGGTGCCAATCTGCTGAGCGTGCTGAAACAGGGCAAAATGACACACGAGCCGTGCATGGCACGCGTCCTGAACTTAGTCGTTCATTGATTTGTTGCCAAATATCCCGGGGTCCAGGACGTATTGCGGCAGGCCAGGATCTTTGGCCATTTTGGAAGATCTTACACGGCCATGGCTCGCCTTGCTGACGTTCAGCGGCGATACCACTTGCCCGTCAGACATCTGATTTGTGACTGCCCAACGCGCTGGAACTCCACCTTGTATATGCTTGATAGGCGGCTCCAGCAGAAACGTGCCCTTAACGACTACCTGTACGAACTCTGCGGCAGGACAGGTTCTGGGGAGCTTGGTTTCTTTTCACCGCACCAGTGGTTGCTCATGCGCGACACATGCAGACTTCTGCGCCCATTTGATGAGATCACCAAACTGGTCAGTCGCAGCCAGTGAACAATCAGTGATACTGTACCTTACGCCTTCTTTCTGGAGCATGCATTGCGTTGTGAATGCTGAATGAATTCCCAGGGGGAGCTACTCCATCTGAGACAAGTCAGCAGGAGTCTGAAGAGGAGTCAAGAGGAGGATGGTGGCTGGGGGGAGGAGGAGGAGCAAGAAGAGCAGGCTTTAAACTTTTCGGGGATCCCTGGTGTTGTCCGTAGCTGGGGGAAGGAGACCGAGGATGACATTCTCCTGGGCAATGAGCAGGAGCCAGGGTGCTCCACCAATTTAGTGCAAATGGGGGTTTCATGTTCCAGTGTTTGAAGAGGGACCCCCATTTCCAGCATCACAGAGGGCTGCCAGAATGCAGCATTTCCAGGCCTTGCTGCGAGAAATGCTGCATTCTGCTGTTGCGGGCACTGGCAGAGGAATTTCCACCCACAGCGAAACAGGTACGGGTACCAATCCTACCGCACCTGCAAAAAGAGGGCGGTTTGAAGATGTGTTGGTCACTTTAAATATGGGATCATTCTTGCAGCCAACCCATCAACAGCCGCCCTCCGGATCTAGCCTCAGGGAATGCCTAGACCGACAGGTGTCCGACTACATCGGGTTAACGGCCGATGTGGACACTCTCAGAAGCGAGGAACTCCTTGACTACTGGGTGTGCAGGCTTGACCTGTGGCCAGAGCTGGCACAATTTGCCATGGAACTCTTGGCTTGCCCCTCATCGAGTGTCCTGTCCGAAAGGACGTTCAGCGCAGAAGGGGGATCATGACCAAATTTTTGGAGCCTATACTGGCCGACAGTTATATATTTATCCTGTGACCACCTAATGCACCTCCAGCCACAGAATCCAAAGTTCTTTGCTGTCAGGTGAATGCCTATTGCCTAATTTTTGGGGCCTGTACTGGCCGACAGTTACATATTTATCCTGTGACCGCCTAATGCACCTCCAGCCACAGAATCCAAAGTTCTTTGCTGTCAGGTGAATGCCTATTGCCTAATTTTTGGGGCCTGTACTGGCCGACAGTTACATATTTATCCTGTGACCACCTAATGTAGCTCCAGCCACAGAATCCAAAGTTCTTTGCTGTCAGGTGAATGCTTATTGCCTAAGTTTTGAGGCCTGTACTGGCTGACAGTTAAATTTTTTATCTCTAGACACATAATCATACCCCTGTCTCACTCTTGCCTCTCATTATGGTGGCATATGAACCGCATTTACCATAAGGACCTTTTAATGTCACAGGGTAATGTGACTATGCCCCCCACCCCGTACTGTGCCGCCCCCCACCCCGTACTGTTCCCCCCCCCGTAATGTGCCCCCTTATACCCTGCATTGTGCCCTCTTACAACACCCTGTGCAGTGCCCCTAGTCATTCCCTGTACTATGCCCTCTTATACCCTTTTATCCGGTCACGGTATGGCAGTGTTATCCTGTCACTGTACAGAGGTGTTATCCGGTCAATGTATGGTGGTGGTATCCAATAACTGGATGGCCATAACTGTATCTCTTTCCCTGCCCACGCCATCCTTTTTTAGACCTGGCATGAGCGAGAAAAATATGCAGATTGCAGTGCTAAGGACCTTTGCGCCACAATCTGTGTCAGAAATACACCTAACATAGACGTATTTCTATATAATAAATGACCACCTAATTGTATTATTATTCAGGGGTGGTTCTAATATCTTTATATTATATAGATTCTAGTGTACTGTATTATACTGTGCCCTGTATTTCCCAGTAGAAAATGATCCTTGGAAAACACAGTCCTCATCCCTGACCACCAGGACCAGGTAGTGCTCTGTCAGTACATGGCAGCCTCCCCTCTCCACCACGCTTCTCCGCTGTGTACTGGTGCTTATTCTGACACTAGGGCTGGATTCACATGCTATTTTTGCCATCCATTTAATGCATACCAAAAATGTATGCATTAACAGATGCCTCAGACTGATGCTGTACAGTGGTGTCCATTCACCATACAGTTCCATGGCCAAAAATATTTTTACGTTAACGTATGCATTTTTTTATGGATTCTGCAGGATACAAAAACGTGGAGTGAAGCACATTTGTATACATCAAACCGATAGGAAATAACATCTTTCTAGGCTCCAGCAGGGCACATTTTTGAGAGTTTCCCTTTAAGACGCAAAAAAATGGCCCCTGATTAAAATACATATTTTTTGTGGGAATTTTCGCCAATGATTTCCCTATGGTATATCACTGTCCATGTTGTGGGACAATTTGTGTACTTCTAGTAAGTGTTTGCTGGTCATTAAAGTGAATGGGGCCCGCCGCGAATGCACGGTTCGCGAACATTTGATCGTGAACGCGTGTTCGCGAATAGTCCCGGCCGATGTTCGTCTATCACTATTCTCCACACCCCAAAGTCTCCCCACCAATAAGGACATCAATCTTCTGTAAAGTACTGGAATACTGTTTAAGGGCTATGTACACCTTTGGGGGCATTTTTTTATTATTGCATTGTACTCATTTTGAGCTACAAATAATTTTCTAAATCGGTCTTTATTAAAAATATGGCTTCTTTTTTATCTGTACAGAGCTGACATGGTCTAGAAGCATCCTTTGGATTTTCTGTCTTATCCATCATCTGGAGAGCAGACAGACTCCTTATCTTTGCTCTTTGACATATAGCTCAGTTTTTATCTAAGGGTACTTTCACACTAGCGTTTTTCTTTTCCGGTATTGAGTTCCGTCCTAGGAGCTCAATACTGGAAAAAAACTGATCAGTTTTATCCTAATGCATTCTGAATGGAGAGCATTCCGTTCAGTATGCATCAGGAGGCATCAGTTCAGTCCCTCTTATGTTTTTTGGCCGGAAAAAATATAGCAGCATGCTGCAGTTTTCTCTCGGGCCAAAAATCCTGAACCATTGCCAAAATGCCGGATCTGGCATTAATTTCTATTGAAATGTATTAGTGCCGGATCAGCATTAAGTGTCTACCAGCAAAACGGATCTGGTTTTCCGGTCTGCGCATGCGCAAACCTTTACAAATGCGAAAGATAAGTAAATACCGGATCCTTTTTTCCGATATTTTAATGCATTTGTCAGACGGATCCGCGTCCGTCTGACAAATACCATCTGTTTGCGTCCGAATTGCCGGATCCGGCAAGCAGTTCCAGCGACAGAACTGCCTGCCGGAATCCTCTGCCTCAAGTGTGAAAGTACCCTTACTGATAAGAATGTGGCCTAAATAAGTGTTTACGACCTCTTAGTAGTTTAGAGATAAGGATTATTAGGGAAAGTACCAGTCAGGCAGCTAGAAAAACAGTTAGCCCTTTGTGACAGTACAGCTCAATATTTTTGATAAAGGCCAACTGAAAAAATGATTTTTAGGCAAAAATGAGTAAAATGCAAACATTAAAAAAAATTGCCTCCGAAGGTATACATAGCCTTTAAGACCGTACTTTTGACCTGCGTTAGGTCCCTTGCTATAGATCATTGGTGATTAACCCAACATGTTCAAAATGCATCTCGTGACTCCATCAAAGGGATGCATTTGTTTATGGCTAAGTCCAGGGGTAAGTGCACACATGTATGACATTTTTTACACAGCTGTAATACTGGTTGGACTTTTATCCGATTTAAAGGCTATGGACATGTTTGAGGTGATTTTTTTCTCTCTGCTCTCCTGAATAAAAAATCTAAGCTGACATCTTTATAACTGATTAAAATAAACATAAATCAAAAGGGATGTCAGCTTTATGAGCAGTAAGTACATTAGAGAGAAGGCTACTGGCTAAGGCCGCGTTCACATCTGTACTGAGAACTCTGTCAGTCTGTACCAGCCGAGGAATAAACTGCCAAAGCATAGCCAGATACCATCATGCAACCCCGGATCCCTACTCACTATATGCCGGTTTCCGCCGGACAAAAAGTGTTGTGTGTAGTCATTTTTGGTATAGCCGAAAGCCGTCTTTTGCCAGATACAAGAACCAGAATAAAGTGCTGGAGTTCACAATGCAGATGTGAACTCAGCCTAAGCTATCAGAGAGATTGTCTTTCAGATTTCACATTGAACAGGACTAAGCAACCTGCAATGTGTAAGAATACAGGGAGTGCAGAATTATTAGGCAAGTTGTATTTTTGAGGATTAATTTTATTATTGAACAACAACCATGTTCTCAATGAACCCAAAAAACTCATTAATATCAAAGCTGAATATTTTTGGAAGTAGTTTTTAGTTTGTTTTTAGTTTTAGCTATTTTAGGGGGATATCTGTGTGTGCAGGTGACTATTACTGTGCATAATTACTTAACAAAAAACAAATATATACCCATTTCAATTATTTATTTTTACCAGTGAAACCAATATAACATCTCAACATTCACAAATATACATTTCTGACATTCAAAAACAAAACAAAAACAAATCAGTGACCAATATAGCCACCTTTCTTTGCAAGGACACTCAAAAGCCTGCCATCCATGGATTCTGTCAGTGTTTTGATCTGTTCACCATCAACATTGCGTGCAGAAGCAACCACAGCCTCCCAGACCCTGTTCAGAGAGGTGTACTGTTTTCCCTCCTTGTAAATCTCACATTTGATGATGGACCACAGGTTCTCAATGGGGTTCAGATCAGGTGAACAAGGAGGCCATGTCATTAGATTTTCTTCTTTTATACCCTTTCTTGCCAGCCACGCTGTGGAGTACTTGGACGCATGTGATGGAGCATTGTCCTGCATGAAAATCATGTTTTTCTTGAAGGATGCAGACTTCTTCCTGTACCACTGCTTGAAGAAGGTGTCTTCCAGAAACTGGCAGTAGGACTGGGAGTTGAGCTTGACTCCATCCTCAACCCGAAAAGGCCCCACAAGCTCATCTTTGATGATACCAGCCCAAACCAGTACTCCACCTCCACCTTGCTGGCGTCTGAGTCGGACTGGAGCTCTCTGCCCTTTACCAATCCAGCCACGGGCCCATCCATCTGGCCCATCAAGACTCACTCTCATTTCATCAGTCCATAAAACCTTAGAAAAATCAGTCTTGAGATGTTTCTTGGCCCAGTCTTGACGTTTCAGCTTGTGTGTCTTGTTCAGTGGTGGTCGTCTTTCAGCCTTTCTTACCTTGGCCATGTCTCTGAGTATTGCACACCTTGTGCTTTTGGGCACTCCAGTGATGTTGCAGCTCTGAAATATGGCCAAACTGGTGGCAAGTGGCATCTTGGCAGCTGCACGCTTGACTTTTCTCAGTTCATGGCCAGTTATTTTGCGCCTTGGTTTTTCCACACGCTTCTTGCGACCCTGTTGACTATTTTGAATGAAACTCTTGATTGTTCGATGATCACGCTTCAGAAGCTTTGCAATTTTAAGAGTGCTGCATCCCTCTGCAAGATATCTCACTATTTTTGACTTTTCTGAGCCTGTCAAGTCCTTCTTTTGACCCATTTTGCCAAAGGAAAGGAAGTTGTCTAATAATTATGCACACCTAATATAGGGTGTTGATGTCATTAGACCACACCCCTTCTCATTACAGAGATGCACATCACCTAATATGCTTAATTGGTAGTAGGCTTTCGAGCCTATACAGCTTGGAGTAAGACAACATGCATAAAGAGGATGATGTGGTCAAAATACTCATTTACCTATTAATTCTGCACGCAGTGTATATGCAGGCTACAGAAGACAAATAGAGCAACATTTTTAATAAATCCAATTGCAGATATGTTTTTTTTTTATCCCATAATAGAATTAATGCAGTTAAATAAATTCTCTAAAGGTGTAAATCACTATTAAGTAAAAAGTTAAAGAAAAGAAAATCCCACACATACTTACCTAAATCTGCTTGATATGGGGACAGATACATTAGATACATATACATACACATATCCCAGCTTTTGGGGGAAGAAAAAAAAAAAAATAATAATAATAAAATAAAATAAAAAAATATATACAGTCCTGGTGAAAAGTTTAAGACCACTTGAAAAATGGCAAAAAATCTTATTTTACATTGTTGGATCTTAACAAGGTTCCAAGTAGAGCTTCAACATGCAACAAGAAGAAATGAGAGTGAGACAAAACATTTTTTGAGCATTCAATTAATTGAAAATAACGATTAAACTGAAACAGGCTGTTTTTCAGCTGATCCAAATTTTAGGACCACATGCCCTTAAAAGGCCAAATCTGTGCAAAGATGTGGATTCATTGTCATTTTCTGTCAGGTAGTCACACGTTGTGATGGCAAAGGCAAAAAAACTCTCCCTTTTTGAATGTGGTCAGGTTGTTGAACTGCATAAGCAGGGTCTCTCACAGCGCACCATCGCTGCTGAGGTGGGACGCAGTAAGACAGTCATTTGGAATTTCTTAAATTATCCTGAGGGTTATGGAATAAAAAAGTCAAGTGGAAGACCCCAAAAAATTTCATCAGCACTGAGCCGGAGGATCCAATTGGCTGTCCGTCAAGACCCTGGACGATCCTCGACCCAAATTAAGGCCCTTACTGGTGCTGACTGCAGCCCCATAACCATCAGACGGCATCTGAGACTTAAGGGCTTCAAAAACAAAAAACTTCTTTAAAGACCTCGTCTCCTTGAACGCCACAGAACTGCTCGTTTGGACTTTGCAAGAGAGCACCAAACATGGGACATTCAAAGGTGGAAGAAAGTTTTATTCTCTGATGAGAAAAAATGTAACCTTGATGGTCCTGATGGTTTCCAACGTTACTGGCGTGACAAGCAGATCCCACCTGATATGTTTTCTACGCGCCACAGTGGAGGGGGCCCATAATGGTCTGGGGTGCTTTTTCCTTCAGTGGAACAATGGAGCTTCAGGAAGTGCAGGGGCGTCAAAAGGCCGCTGGCTATGTCCAGATGTTGCAGAGAGCATTCCTCGTGACTGAGGGCCCTCGTCTGTGTGGTAACGACTGGGTTTTTCAACAGGACAACGCTACAGTACACAATGCCCGCAGGACAAGGGACTTCTGCCAGGAGAATACCATCACTCTTTTGGCCCATCCTGCATGTTCCCCTGATCTAAATCCAATTGAGAACCTTTGGGGATGGATGGCAAGGGAAGTTTACAAAAATGGACAACAGTTCCAGACAGTAGATGGCCTTCGTGCGGCCGTCTTCACCACTTGGAGAAATGTTCACACTCACCTCATGGAAACGCTTGCATAAAGCATGCCGAAACTATTTTTTCAAGTGATAAACAATAACGGCGGAGCTACTCATTACTGAGTTCATGTTTGGAAGTTGGATTTCTGTTTTGGGGGGGTTTCGTTTTTTTTTGGTGGTGTGGTCCTAAACTTTTGATCAGCTGAAAAACAGCCTGTTTCAGTTTATTCATTGTTTTCATTAAATTGAATGCTCAAAAAATGTTTTGTCTCACTCCCATTTCTTCTTGTTGCATGTTGAAGCTCTACTTGGAACCTTGTTAAGATTCAGCCATGCTAAATATGATTTTTTGCCATTTTTCAAGTGGTCTTAAACTTTTGATCAGGACTGTATATAGTACCACACTGTCCCTATAAGAGATAAGAAGACAGAAGTGCTCTTCTCTATGACTGGGCAGAGGACTCGGCATACAGGAGTTTCTATGTCTGATTTAGGCCTCAAAGACACACGACAGTGTTTTTTCACTGTCAGTGATTTGGCTTCAGTGGTCCGTGTCCGATTTAGCTTCAGTTGTGTTTTCTGTGTCTTCCTTTTTTTTTGTCTGACAGGGGAAAAAAACGGAAGGTTAATGAAAAGTGTACAGAAAGCCCACGTCCACAAACTCAGTACTTCACTCGTCCAGCAGACACCCTACATCATTGAAGATGGGTATTCCCGGTGGACAGTATTTACGCCTGCACCACAATTGCTCTGATCACAAAGAGTTTGTGAGGCAGGCCAAGGACCTCAGACAGAGGTTTCTTTTAAGAGGTTACCCCGATAAAGTGCTGCGACAGGGCTATCAAAAAGCTTTGGCAGTACCACGTGCTAATCTCCTGTCACCAAAGGCAAAAACAGTTGGAGATCATAAAATTCGCCTTATTGCGACCTTTGATAAGATGTCGAACAGTGTCAGAGAAGTCCTACAAAAACATTGGTCCATTCTCCTTATGGACCCGGACATCCGAGACACTGTACACGAGTACCCGCAGATTACGTTTAGGAGAGGACAGAGCCTGAGGGATACCCTGGTCCACAGTCACCTCCCGCTGACACCAGCAACAGGCACTTGGTTAGATCGTAGGCCATTAGGTTGCTTCAGGTGTGGCGGCGGTTGTGTGGCATGTGGCACCCTCAGACCCTGCAGGACCTTTGAAAGCACAAATCTACAACGCTCATTTGAAATCCGTGACTTCATTAATTGCCGCAGCAGTGGCGTAATCTACAAGCTAACATGTACATGCAAAATGGAGTACATAGGAAAAACCAAAAGGGAGCTGCGTAGATGCATAGGCGAACACCTGGGAGACATAGCGAACAAGAGAGACACAGCAGTCTCCAGGCACATACACGAAGTCCACAACGGGAATCCCAAATGCCTGAGTGCTATAGGGATAGAACTGGTTAAGCAACCAACAAGAGGAGGCGATTGGGACCGCATACTTTTGCAGCACGAGACCCGATGGATCTTTAGGCTGCATACAGTATCACCTACCGGCTTGAACGAGCAACTTAACTTCAGTTGAAATGCCCTAGTCAAACCCACAAAATTGAACAACATGCTGAACTATGCCTCAAAATTGAGGCATTATTGAACGAGGTATTCCTAAGCACGTCTCTGTCACTAACACTAGACGTGCTTCTATGTAGTTTTTTTCGATCATGCCTCAAAATTGAGGCAGCATAAACAATGGAATCATAAACACGTATTATTATCCTACATATCATTTTTTCATAGTAGACGTTCATATATGCTATCAGCCCACCTTGACGAATGGACAATATACTGTGCGAGTATAACTAATATTTAGAAGTGATATGTCACTGTGCCCCAATTTTGGCTCGGTCCTCCGTAGGATCTGAGCTCTGAACCCCGGATCTTTAATCCTTTTTTCATTAATTATAGATCAAAATGCTACAAATGCCTTTATTTTGGTACGGTCTATATCACTAGACCATCCAGCGACTGGTTGCTAGGGACGCGTCGGGCTCTTGGTAACCAATGTCAGCTGACCGCCCTGTCAATACAGGACGTCAGGACGCGCTCACGTCATCTAGTTTGAGCGGCGTCCCATGTGATCCCTGCCGAGCGGGGGGGGGGGGGGGCCAGGGCGCATGCGCTGAGCGGCCGGGATGGTGCGCATGCGCATAGGTCTTAGCTTCGTCATACGCATCGAACAGATGACGCGGCACGCCAGACAGGTGACAGCCTTATCTGCCATTTAAATACTGGCACGAAACTGAGCGCGGGTGCGATCTATTGCCCGTGGCTTATCTGAGGATGCCCGAACTAAGGAAGTGGAGCACTATCCAGCACTCCATCCAATAGTCCATCGACGATCATTTAGGTGTGTTATATCTGATATCACCTGATAGTCACAAGTAATTAGAGTCCTAGCTATATATCTCCCCTGATGATGATTTTTGCTGAAACGTGCATGTAGGGAGCGGGACTAGAATAGGGCCATATAGGGCCAGGTTACAGGGTAAGGTTCCGGACGGGGTCGCCCTTATAAGGTTGTGGTTAGGCTGCTATGCGTTACAAGTATCAGGGCAAGCTATAGACCACTTGACAGGGCCAAATCAGGGCCGAAGCTGAACCCCGCCGTCCCTTCAGCAGCGGAGCGTCCGTTATTGGAGTCAATCACCTTGGTACCATCTGGATGCAATCTGCACCCTGGACGCAGACAACAGAGCGGTAGGAGTACGTTTTTTTTTGGGTGCCGCTGAGTACCCCCTTTAATTGACTGCTTGGGTGCCGCCGTGCACAATGACATGTTATACCGCCGCTCTGACCATATAATGTATTTATGTATTTTGGGCCTATTTTTCTTAAATTCTTTAGTAAAAGTTATGTTTTAATACAATCAACAAATCACTAATCCTGTAGTTATTGGTAATGAAAAGTGTAATTTTATTGCACCATGGTCTTGAAGAAAAAAACGGGCACGGACACGGATGACATACCAGTTGTGCATCCGTTTTTTTGGACGGACCCATTGACTTGAATGGGTCCGTCCTCCGTTTTACACTGACAAGAATAGGACAGGTTATATTTTTTTGACGGACTGGAATCACGGATCACGGACGTGGAGAAAAAAACGGAGGACTATCAGTTTTTTTTCACAGCTCCATAGAAATGAATGGGACCTCCGCTAAACTGTGAAAAATGACGGAACGGACGCGGATGCACACAACGGTCGTGTGCATGAGGCCTAATCCTGAGGAAGGTCGCTGCATCACATGAATTTATCTTTCCCTGAGAGCCGTTAATTCAGCATGATCTTGCTTATCTTGATGGAATTTTCTGGGCTTCCTGTTGGGATTAGCTCCTATTTTTTTTGTGTACAGATCTCTTGTTGTACAGCAGATGTACAGTATGCACCTCACTTGCTTTTATACAGTTGCTATGAATAGCATACTCGACTGTACGGTTGTCATCACAGTGCGGGATACATTTGGGATACATTTGGCTTTTGAAGCGTTTGGACAAATAACCATATATGTATGTCCTGACCTGCTGTTGTATTGTAGTCCTTTAGAATTAACTTTCCAGGATTGGCTTCCTGCTATCTTGTTATAAATAATACAGGAAATCATTAGGACACAATGGTCGGAATCGAAAGAAGCAAACATTGCAGCTGAATGGAAACGGTCATCTGCTGCCTGAAAGTAGATTTTAACATAGCATTATTAGTTTATTAGTAATGACATAACGGAACACAGCTCATTGTACATTGCTTGTCTGATGACATGTACTGTACAAGACAATTAAGAATGTACTTTTTTATGGAAGCTCAGTACTCTACAAATTATGATATCATATGGAAAAAGATATAGTAAGCATTTACTAGCCTCTAGGATAATAGATGATTGCACATTAAAGAGGTTGTGTGGGATCCTAAAATGTAATTTAATTGTGTAAACCTCGTCTAGTCTCCTATAGAGTATAATAGTGTACCAGTCCACTTCACTTCAGTCTCTGCGCTCTCGCTGGGCTCCATGGCTTGCAATCCGAAGCTCCCGGTTGTGAGCAGAAATGAGCAGTAGCCACAACACTTCCCATAGTGCTGTGTGCTGTAAAATCAGACAGAAACATAAATGTCTACTGCACCCTTCCCTGGGCTGAAAACTCACAGCTTCAATATGACAAGCAGTGGACTTGTGGATTGTGGATTGAGGGCGTCAACCAGCCCATTCCAAGATTACATAGGACCCGAATAGGGTGCCCAATATGTTGTGTCCAGCGTGTGCCAGTGTGAAAATGTGTAATGTCCACAAATAAGACAACGTGTAAAAAAAAAACTGAACAGATCTAAAAACAAACAACACTGACAATAAAAATGGCGCACCATCAAAGGAAATATTCCTTTGGCCCTGTGAGGAGTGTGGTTGTCACGTTTGGGGTTTTCTTTTTTATTTCGTATCCGAGCCTCTCCAAGTGTCGTTCAGCGCTGTATAAATTATCATACTAGGCCTCAAATGCACATGGTGCTCTTTCTCTTCTGGACCCTGCATACTTGGGTAAAATTTCTTTAATAAAATTTGGGGTGCTTTTTCTCCTTTTGTGAAACTTAAACATTTGAGGCTAAAACTACATTTAAAGAGGACCTTTCACCATAATAAAACCTCTAAACTGACTATACAGACGCGTAGAGAGGCGCCCAGGGATCCCCGTGCACTTACTGTTATACTTGGGCGCCGCTCCGTTCTCCGGTTATAGCCTCCGGTATCTTCATAGTTAGGCTCCACCCAGGGGAACCTGCCGGCGTCTCATTCTTCCATGCTGTAGCGCTGGCTAATCGCAGCGCTCAGCTCATAGCCTGAGAGAAAAAAAACCCTCTCAGGCTATGAGCTGAGCGCTGCTATTGGCCAGCGCTACAGCATAGGAGAAAGAGACGGCGTCAGGTTCCCCTGGGTGGAGCCTAACTATGAAGATACCGGAGGCTATAACGGGAGAAAGGAGCGGCGCCTGGGGATAACAGTAAGTGCAGGGAGATCCCTGGGCGCCGCTCTACACGTCTGTATAGTTAGTTTAGAGGTTTTATTATGGTGAAATGTCCTCTTTAATTAAAATACAATGTAATTTGTAATTTCACATCCCAATCTTTAAAAGTTCTATGAAACATCTGTGATGTCAAGCCAACCACTGTACCCCTAGGTGTATTTCTTGAAGGGTTTAGTTTACAAAATGGTATTAACTTTTTTGTTTTTTACAATGTACTGGCACCCCAGGGGCCAATGTGACATGGCACCCATGCATTCCAGCAAAGTCTACTCTCTAAAAGACAAATGGTGCTCCTTTTGAGCCCTATGGTTTGCCCTCACTGTAGTTTACGACATCATATCGGATGTTGTCGTATTCAGAAAAAAATGGGTAACCAATTGTGAGGTGCTTTCTCTCCTGTAACCCCTTCTGAAAAAGAAAAAATTGGGACTAAAAAAAGCATTTTATTGGAAGAAATGTCTATAAAGTCTATAAAACCCGTGTTGGCTCAAAGCGTTTACTACACCACTTTAACCACCTCCGGACCGCCTAACGCAGGATCGCGTTCCGGAGGTGGCAGCGCTGCGCACAGTCACGCATATACGCGTCATCTCGCGAGACGCGAGATTTCCTGTGAACGCGCGCACACAGGCGCGCGCGCTCACAGGAACGGAAGGTAAGAGAGTTGATCTCCAGCCTGCCAGCGGCGATCGTTCGCTGGCAGGCTGGAGATGTGTTTTTTTTAACCCCTAACAGGTATATTAGACGCTGTTTTGATAACAGCGTCTAATATACCTGCTACCTGGTCCTCTGGTGGTCCCCTTTGTTTGGATCGACCACCAGAGGACACAGGTAGCTCAGTAAAGTAGCACCAAGCACCACTACACTACACTACACCCCCCCCCCATCACTTATTAACCCCTTATTAGCCCCTGATCACCCCTAATCACCCCTGATCACCCCATATAGACTCCCTGATCCCCCCCCTGTCATTGATTACCCCCCTGTCATTGATCAACCCCCTGTAAAGCTCCATTCAGACGTCCGCATGATTTTTACGGATCCACTGATAGATGGATCGGATCCGCAAAACGCATCCGGACGTCTGAATGAAGCCTTACAGGGGCATGATCAATGACTGTGGTGATCACCCCATATAGACTCCCTGATCACCCCCCTGTCATTGATTACCCCCCTGTCATTGATTACCCCCCTGTAAAGCTCCATTCAGATGTCCGCATGATTTTTACGGATGCACTGATACATGGATCGGATCCGCAAAACGCATCCGGTCGTCTGAATGAAGCCTTACAGGGGCATGATCAATGACTGTGGTGATCACCCCCCTGTCATTGATCACCCCCCTGTAAAGCTCCATTCAGATGTCCGCATGATTTTTACGGATGCACTGATAGATGGATCGGATCCGCAAAACGCATCCGGACGTCTGAATGAAGCCTTACAGGGGCATGATCAATGACTGTGGTGATCACCCCATATAGACTCCCTGATCACCCCCCTGTCATTGATCACCCCCCTGTCATTGATTACCCCCCTGTAAAGCTCCATTCAGATGTCCGCATGATTTTTACGGATGCACTGATAGATGGATCGGATCCGCAAAACGCATCCGGACGTCTGAATGAAGCCTTACACGGGCGTGATCAATGACTGTGGTTATCACCCCATATAGACTCCCTGATCACCCCCCTGTCATTGATCACCCCCCTGTCATTGATCACCCCCCCTGTCATTGATCACCCCCCCTGTCATTGATCACCCCTCTGTAAGGCTCCATTCAGATATTTTTTTGGCCCAAGTTAGCAGAATTTTTTTTTTTTTTTTCTTACAAAGTCTCATATTCCACTAACTTGTGTCAAAAAATAAAATCTCACATGAACTCACCATACCCCTCACGGAATCCAAATGCGTAAAATTTTTTAGACATTTATATTCCAGACTTCTTCTCACGCTTTAGGGCCCCTAGAATGCCAGGGCAGTATAAATACCCCACATGTGACCCCATTTCGGAAAGAAGACACCCCCAGGTATTCCGTGAGGGGCATATTGAGTCCATGAAAGATTGAAATTTTTGTCCCAAGTTAGCGGAACGGGAGACTTTGTGAGAAAAAAATTAAAAATATCAATTTCCGCTAACTTGTGCCAAAAAAAAAAAATTTCTATGAACTCGCCATGCCCCTCATTGAATACCTTGGGGTGTCTTCTTTCCAAAATGGGGTCACATGTGGGGTATTTATACTGCCCTGGCATTCTAGGGGCCCCAAAGCGTGAGAAGAAGTCTGGTATCCAAATGTCTAAAAATGCCCTCCTAAAAGGAATTTGGGCACCTTTGCGCATCTAGGCTGCAAAAAAGTGTCACACATCTGGTATCGCCGTACTCAGGAGAAGTTGGGGAATGTGTTTTGGGGTGTCATTTTACATATACCCATGCTGGGTGAGAGAAATATCTTGGTCAAATGCCAACTTTGTATAAAAAAATGGGAAAAGTTGTCTTTTGCCAAGATATTTCTCTCACCCAGCATGGGTATATGTAAAATGACACCCCAAAACACATTCCCCAACTTCTCCTGAATACGGCGATACCACATGTGTGACACTTTTTTGCAGCCTAGGTGGGCAAAGGGGCCCATATTCCAAAGAGCACCTTTAGGATTTCACAGGTCATTTACCTACTTACCACACATTAGGGCCCCTGGAAAATGCCAGGGCAGTATAACTACCCCACAAGTGACCCCATTTTGGAAAGAAGACACCCCAAGGTATTCCGTGAGGGGCATGGCGAGTTCCTAGAATTTTTTATTTTTTGTCACAAGTTAGTGGAAAATGCTTATTTTTTTTTTTTTTTTTTTTTTCATACAAAGTCTCATATTCCACTAACTTGTGACAAAAAATAAAAACTTCCATGAACTCACTTTGCCCATCAGCGAATACCTTGGGGTCTCTTCTTTCCAAAATGGGGTCACTTGTGGGGTAGTTATACTGCCCTGGCATTCTAGGGGCCCAAATGTGTGGTAAGGAGTTTGAAATCAAATTCTGTAAAAAATGACCTGTGAAATCCGAAAGGTGCTCTTTTGAATATGGGCCCCTTTGCCCACCTCGGCTGCAAAAAAGTGTCACACATCTGGTATCTCCGTAATCGGGAGAAGTTGGGGAATGTGTTTTGGGGTGTCATTTTACATATACCCATGCTGGGTAAGAGAAATATCTTGGCAAAAGACAACTTTTCCCATTTTTTTATACAAAGTTGGCATTTGACCAAGATATTTATCTCACCCAGCATGGGTATATGTAAAAAGACACCCCAAAACACATTCCTCAACTTCTCCTGAATACAGAGATACCAGATGTGTGACACTTTTTTGCAGCCTAGGTGGGCAAAGGGGCCCACATTCCAAAGAGCACCTTTCGGATTTCACAGGTCATTTACCTACTTACCACACATTTGGGCCCCTAGAATGCCAGGGCAGTATAACTACCCCACAAGTGACCCCATTTTGGAAAGAAGAGACCCCAAGGTATTCGCTGATGGGCATAGTGAGTTCATGGAAGTTTTTATTTTTTGTCACAAGTTTGTGGAATATGAGACTTTGTATGAAAAAAAAAAAAAAAAAAAAAAATCATCATTTTCCACTAACTTGTGACAAAAAATAAAAAATTCTAGGAACTCGCCATGCCCCTCACGGAATACCTTGGGGTGTCTTCTTTCCAAAATGGGGTCACTTGTGGGGTAGTTATACTGCCCTGGTATTCTAGGGGCCCAAATGTGTGGTAAGGAGTTTGAAATCAAATTCAGGAAAAAATGAGGAGTGAAATCCGAAAGGTGCTCTTTGGAATATGGGCCCCTTTGCCCACCTAGGCTGCAAAAAAGTGTCACACATCTGGTATCCCCGTACTCAGGAGAAGTTGAGGAATGTGTTTTGGGGTGTCTTTTTACATATACCCATGCTGGGTGAGATAAATATCTTGGTCAAATGACAACTTTGTATAAAAAAATGGGAAAAGTTGTCTTTTGCCAAGATATTTCTCTCACCCAGCATGGGTATATATAAAATGACACCCCAAAACACATTCCCCACCTTCTCCTGAGTACGGAGATACCAGATGTGTGACACTTTTTTGCAGCCTAGGTGGGCAAAGGGGCCCATATTCCAAAGAGCACCTTTCGGATTTCACAGGTCATTTTTTACAGAATTTGATTTCAAACTCCTTACCACACATTTGGGCCCCTAGAATGCCAGGGCAGTATAACTACCCCACAAGTGACACCATTTTGGAAAGAAGAGACCCCAAGGTATTCGCTGATGGGCATAGTGAGTTCATAGAAGTTTTTATTTTTTGTCACAAGTTAGTGGAATATGAGACTTTGTAAGGAAAAAAAAAAAAAAAAAAAAAATCATCATTTTCCGCTAACTTGTGACAAAAAATAAAAAGTTCTATGAACTCACTATGCCCATCAGCGAATACCTTAGGGTGTGTACTTTCAGAAATGGGGTCATTTGTGGGGTGTTTGTACTGTCTGGGCATTGTAGAACCTCAGGAAACATGACAGGTGCTCAGAAAGTCAGAGCTGCTTCAAAAAGCGGAAATTCACATTTTTGTACCATAGTTTGTAAACGCTATAACTTTTACCCAAACCATTTTTTTTTTACCCAAACATTTTTTTTTTATCAAAGACATGTAGAACTATAAATTTAGAGCAAAATTTCTATATGGATGTCGTTTTTTTTTGCAAAATTTTACAACTGAAAGTGAAAAATGTCATTTTTTTGCAAAAAAAACGTTAAATTTCGATTAATAACAAAAAAAGTAAAAATGTCAGCAGCAATGAAATACCACCAAATGAAAGCTCTATTAGTGAGAAGAAAAGGAGGTAAAATTCATTTGGGTGGTAAGTTGCATGACCGAGCAATAAACGGTGAAAGTAGTGTAGGTCAGAAGTGTAAAAAGTGGCCTGGTCTTTCAGGGTGTTTAAGCACTGGGGGCTGAGGTGGTTAAGGAGGTAATTTCCAAAATAGGGTCATTTTTGGGGTGTTTTTAATGTAGGGGTAACTCAGGGTGCCTTCAAATATAACATAGCACCTGAAAACCATTCCAGCTAAATCTGCCCTCCAAAAGCGATATAGTGCTTCTTTCATTTTGAGCCCTGCGGTGTGTTTATACAGCAGTTAAAAAATCACATTTGGGCAGTGGCGTAGCATGGGGGGGGGGGGGGGGGGGGGCGTTGCCCCGGGCGCCAGACTGCAGTGGGCGCTGGCCGCCGGCACCAAATGTGAACTGACTTTTATGTCTGCTCTGCTGCACTGCGCAGAGTGAGGAGCGGTTTCAGCAGGAGCGTGCACACCCTTATGAATCACCAGGGCGCGCACGGCAGTGCTGGCACTCCAGTCCTGTCCTATCCAGTCACTGATAGGCTCCACCCTTCTTCCAAGCGGGAAAGACACTGCAGAGCAAGAAGAAGAAGAAGGCTGCTGCTTCAGGACTCAAGTGTGCAGCCTGAGTGTGTGAGTGTGACAGTGACTGACAGTCACTGATCAAGTTCAAGTCCCCCTGAGGCTCAGGGCCTGAACAACTGAGCTCAGGCACAATTTCAATAAAGTAAAATAAACAGTGCCTGCTGCACCACTCAGACCAGTTAGGGAGTGGAGTGCACTGCTAGCTAGTACTGCTCAGAGAAGTATTTCTTCAGTTAAGACCCAAAGGGGTAATTTTTGTGGGTAAAATGGGTCTTTGCCAATTGCGTGATTCAATGTTTTTAGCAATTGGCAAAGACCCATTTTAGCAAAAAAATTATGTCCCCCAAAATGAACAAAAAAGCTCCCCAGTGACCCCACAAAAAACAGCACTCACACAGCTCACATAGTGGGTCATCATACTATTAATACAGAGAAGGCCATTATACTTATAATACAGAGAGGGCCGTAATAATAACAATACAGAGGGGGGCATTATATATAACAATAATAATGATACAGAGGGGACACTGCGAGGGGTCTTTATAAATACTTGGACCACTGTATGAGGTATTATAACTACTGCATACACTATAGGGGACTTTATTACTACTGTGGGCTCTATAGGGGTACCTAATAGAGGGGCCTTGTTACTTCTGGGGACACTATAGGAGCCCTTATTTCTACTAGGAGCCCTATGTGGGCATTTATTAATACTGGGGTGCTGAGGGGGGTTTATAATTGAGTGCAATATGGAGGATATTACTACTAATGGGGTTGGTATTGAGGGTGATGCAACCCCATTAGTAGTGGGGTTGAACACTATTACCATTGAGGACAGTTTGGGAATGTATTATTATGGGGGACTATCTGTATGGCACTAGCACAGTATTGGGGGTAGCAGCAGGATGACAGTGTTGAGGCGCCAGGAGGAAGAGGACGATAGTAAAGTGAGGAATCTAAAAAAAAATTAGGTGATAAACTCTGCAGAGACGAGACGCGGCTGAAAGAAGGTATCATGGTGGTCTTATCTCTGAATGAAGACGTTGAGGAAAGAGTTTACATTAGAGGAGACGTAACTGGATGTAAGAGGTTATGCTGCTGTATTCTACTGTATTTTGTGGACCAATATATGTAATGTCCATCCACATATTTCTTTCATGGTAGGGTTAGGGGGGAGGACTTCAAGCGACACTGTGTGTGTTCTGAATTCTAGGGCCTCCTATCCATCTACGAGATTATCTGTACGCAGGGAGTTATCACTGTGTTATGTGTGGTGTTACTTAGGACTGCAGTTGACATCTACTACATTATCTGTAAAAAAAAAAGTGTGTCGAGAGGTTGGGGGGGGGGGGGGGGGGGCGCAGTAATTGGCTTGCCCCAGATGCTGCCAACTCACGCAACGCCACTGCATTTGGGGTGTTTATGCAAGCTACAGAATCAGGGTAATAAATATTGAGGTTTGTGTTGCTGTTAGCCTTTGCCGTGTTATAGGAAAAAATGGATCAACATTCGAAAATCTGCACAAAAAAATATAAAGAAAAGAAACTTTGAAAAATTGCTTCTAAAATTTTAAGCCTTCTAATATCCTGAAAAAATAAGCTACGAAGTGCTTCCATGGGCTTGCATCCCGTACTTTCGTTCCGCAAAAAGATAGAACAGGTCCTATCTTTTTGCGGAACGGGCGGATCACGGACCCATTAAAGTGAATGGGTCCGCGATCCGATGCGGCTGACCCACGGCCGGCAATCGTGCATTGCGGGCCGCAATTTTCGGGCCGCAGCACGGGCATGGGTCACACACTCAGATCTCCAATACTACATGTATAAGCAGTATTTCTTGGTAATGTGGTTGGCCTTGGTTAACAGTAATTACAGGTTTGTAGTTGTGGATATGAAAGCACTGGTGATGCTCACATTTAAAAGTCTTCAAGAATGGGTGAGTGACGTCATTCAAACCAGCTTGTCCTCAAGACCCAAGACTACTGCCAGCCCTGTTTGTCATTGTGCTTGATAATGAGATTGGAAAATAATATGGGTTGGAGCTTGAAAATAAGGGAAGATGAAATTAACCATCTGATCTTTTCTGCTGTCATTTTCTAAGTGAGCAAATCCATTCTAAATTAACTGAATTTGTCTTCAGTTTCCCAAAAATTCATATTCCAGAGTAATCCAAATTCTTTGTGATTCAAGGCATCTGTCACCAAGCAGGGGTCATTTGTGTTAATTTAAAATTAAAATCTGACAGAGCAGTGTGTTATTAAACAGGTCACAGGTTTGTGACTACTGATTGCCATCCATTCACCCATAGTCATTAGTGATGAGCGGCAGGGGCTATATTCGAATTTATCACAAATATTTTGTAGAATATTCATCAAATATTCGCGAATTTCGTGAATTCAAGATTATTTTATTGAATGCAAAAAATTAGCAATGTAAAAATCGTGTAATGCGAAATACAGGCGTGGATCACTTTTGCTACATTTTTCAAGCTATTATAAGTTTCCTGAGACTGGAGAAAATGGTTGGCACGGCAGAACATTACAATAGCTTTATATGCGGATAGACTGCTCCAATATATTTGCGATTGCGCTAAGCGGCAGTGATTAGAATATTTTTTTGCACTACGTGTGACTTCACATTTTAGTAGGTCTGACTACAGATTATAGATTGGTGCACTAAGTATTGTTGTGAACTTGACATTGCTTCCTTCTCATTGGCCCACAAGCAAAAAAAGAGTAATCATGTGTTCAGATGGAAAAAAATGCAGAATATTCGATGCAATGAATATATAGCACTATATTCTAAATATTCGCGAATTCTCGAAGTGACGATAGTCACGATAAAAATTCGCTATTCGAATATTTGTGCTCAACACTAATAGCCATATGTGTCACTGTTACTTTGACATTACTAATGCTGTCTTTCTGTTATAATAACAGAGACTGTGTTCAAGTGCCATTGCTGTCTAAAGGAAACAGAAAAACATTATTCAAGTGGGCAAAAGACTACCAATATTGGATCTTTGGGCAGTGGGAAGACATCACCCTATCATCTAAATACAGATTTTTATAACAGGCTGATGGGAAGATCAGAATTTGGCTCAAGCAGTATGAATCAATGAACCCTTTCCGTAAAGTCTCATCAGTTTAGGCTTGTGGAGGTGGAGATGGCACATCCTGGGTCCACTGAAACCTGTGGATGGACGTTTGTACACTAGGGCTTACCTAAACATGGTGGCTCACCAAGTACAATCTTTCATGGCAACAGTTTAATCTATGGCAAAAGGACACATTCAGCAGGACAATAGACCATGCCACAAGGGATGTATAGTCATGGATTGAATGCAGGAACATGCCGTCAAGTTTTCCTTGCTTCTCTACCCTTTACAGTCCACCGATCTTAAGAGCACCTCTGTGACAAAGTATACAGGTTGTTCAGAGAATGTCAGTCCCTCCGTCTACTTTAAATACACTCACAGTGATCCGCTTTCCAATATTACTTAAATCAAGTGGGTGGGAAAAACCAGTGAGTAACATCATATCCCTTTAAAAATATTACTTTATTTAAATAATCTTAAAATACATCAAATGCATATAGTTGGGAGTCAATAATAAGGTGCCACCTAATCTCTACAAAAATACATAAACTGGCAGTGGACTCAATATATTTAAATCCTGAAAAATCTATATAATTAATAGGAAAGTAACCGCTATCACTTATCTGACGGCACTAGTATACATAAGTTAAAGGGGAAGGAGCCACCTTCATTTCTCTCATTACTTAGAGGTAGTGTCAGTTTAGGTTCATATTGTGTCTTATGTCCTGCTTTCTTATGTTATCTATTTCATAGACCATTTTCTTGTCTTTTTAGAGGGCCTAGTCTTCATATTGAATAAGGGGACGCAGTTTGCACCCTGGTATTTAACTTATGTATACTAGTGCCATCAGATAAGTGATAGTGGTTACTTTCCTATTAATTATATAGATTTTTCAGGATTTAAATATATTGAGTCCACTGCCAGTTTATGTATTTTTGTAGAGATTAGGTGGCACCTTATTATTGACTCCCTACTATATGTATTTGATGTACACTGCTCAAAAAAATAAAGGGAACACAAAAATAACACATCCTAGATCTGAATTAATTAAATATTCTTCTGAAATACTTTGTTCTTTACATAGTTGAATGTGCTGACAACAAAATCACACAAAAATAAAAAAATGGAAATCAAATTTTTCAACCCATGGAGGTCTGGATTTGGAGTCACACTCAAAATTAAAGTGGAAAAACACACTACAGGCTGATCCAACTTTGATGTAATGTCAGTAGTGTGTGTGGCCTCCACGTGCCTGTATGACCTCCCTACAACGCCTGTGCATGCTCCTGATGAGGTGGTGGACGGTCTCCTGAGGGATCTCCTCCCAGACCTGGACTAAAGCATCTGCCAACTCCTGGACAGTCTGTGGTGCAATATGACGTTGGTGGATAGAGCGAGACATGATGTCCCAGATGTGCTCAATTGGATTCAGGTCTGGGGAACGGGCGGGCCAGTCCATAGCATCAATGCCTTCGTCTTGCAGGAACTGCTGACACACTCCAGCCACATGAGGTCTAGCATTGTCTTGCATTAGGAGGAACCCAGGGCCAACCGCACCAGCATATGGTCTCACAAGGGGTCTGAGGATCTCATCTCGGTACCTAATGGCAGTCAGGCTACCTCTGGCGAGCACATGGAGGGCTGTGCGGCCCTCCAAAGAAATGCCACCCCACACCATTACTGACCCAATGCCAAACCAGTCATGCTGGAGGATGTTGCAGGCAGCAGAATGTTCTCCACGGCGTCTCAAGACTCTGTCACGTCTGTCACATGTGCTCAGTGTGAACCTGCTTTCATCTGTGAAGAGAACAGGGCACCAGTGGCGAATTTGCCAATCTTGGTGTTCTCTGGCAAACGTCCTGCTGTAAGCACAACCCCCACCTGTGGACGTCGGGCCCTCATATCACCCTCATGGAGTCTGTTTCTGACCGTTTGAGCAGACACATGCACATTTGTGGACTGCTGGAGGTCATTTTGCAGGGCTCTGGCAGTGCTCCTCCTGTTCCTCCTTGCACAAAGGCGGAGGTAGCAGTCCTGCTGCTGGGTTGTTGCCCTCCTACAGCCTCCTCCACGTCTCCCGATGTACTGGCCTGTCTCCTGGTAGCGCCTCCATGCTCTGGACACTACGCTGACAGACAAAGCAAACCTTCTTGCCACAGCTTGCATTGATGTGCCATCCTTAATAGGCTGCACTACCTGAGCCACTTGTGTGGGTTGTAGACTCCGTCTCCTGCTACCACTAGAGTGAGAGCACCGCCAGCATTCAAAAGTGACCAAAACATCAGCCAGGAAGCATAGGAACTGAGAAGTGGTCTGTGGGCACCACCTGCAGAACCACTCCTTTATTGGGGGGGGGGGGGGGGGGTCTTGCTAATTGCCTATAATTTCCACCTGTTGTCTATCCCATTTGCACAACAGCATGTGAAATTGATTGTCACTCAGTGTTGCTTCCTAAGTGGACAGTTTGATTTCACAGAAGTGTGATTGACTTGGAGTTACATTGTGTTGTTTAAGTGTTCCCTTTATTTTTTTGAGCAGTGTATTTTATGATTATTTAAATATAGTAATATTTTTAAAGGGATATGATGTTACTCGCTGGTTCTTCTTGGTAATGAATTTCCCTCCATCTACTTTGCAGCAGATAATAGAAACTATCCTGCCTGCATTGGCCAATATTCCTTCGGAACTATTTCACCTAGTGAAATCTATGCTACAAAGAAATGATGTGGTTCTGAAGTCCAGCCTCTAGATATGGATGATCTATATATCAGCATGGTTGGGGTCTGGCAAAGCCATTACACTGTAGATGGAGGTTTCTGCTTCCAGCTCCATCATCTGTATTTTTTCAGGCACCAGTGGCTGTTAAAAAATGTAAATCATTTAGGATTTCTGGTTTCAGACCCAGACAACTCCTTTAATATTATACAATAACTTAAATTTTTGTTAATATTTGAATATATATATTTTACTTACCAAGCATGTATAGACCTTTTTCAGTATCTTGAACATTTGACTATTTTCCAATATTAAGGAATTATGTAGATCTCAGGAATTTTGCTAAATTATCAGTTATTAACATGTCATAATTTACTAAAACATTGCAAGAGATAAACATTTTCTCATTTCTATAAATAATTTTTAAGTCATCTGGTCATGATCAAGTTATAGATGCAGTGGTGGAGATAGTTTCAGATTACATCAAATTACCTTAAAAAAATATATTCTGAAGGTTTCTTCAGAATTGCAGGCTTCCTAAACGTTCATGGTAATGCCGTTGTGACCAAATGAGCCAGGAAGTGGCATCTCATGCCACAAGAGGAAAGAGGCCTGTGACCTGCATCATAGACAAGGAGATACTGTAAGTGAGTATGTTGATTTTTTTCATATATAGGGATGTTACAGGTGGTAATTACAGGCTGGAGCACTACAGGGCAGTTACATTACAGGCTGGAGCACTACAAGGGAGAATTATAGGCTGGAGCAGTACAAGAAGGGGCATTACAGGCTGGAGCACTACAGGGGGGCATTACTGCTGGAACTTTACAGAGGGGCAATTACAGGATGCCGCACTATAAGGGGGGCAGTACAGGCTAGAGCTCTGCAGGGGGACATTACAGGCTGGAGCACTATAGGGAGCATTACCGGCTAGAGCACTATGGAGCGGCAATACAGACTGGAGCACTACAGGGGTCTTTACAGGCTGGAGCAGTGCAGGTGGGGGCAATACAGGCTGTATCACTACAGGGGCATTACAGACTAGAGTACTACAGGGAGGGGACATTACAAGCTGTAGCACTGCAGGGGGTATATTATAATACAGGGGAGCGACTCTATAGTGGGCCATTATAATAAGAGAGGCATCTCATCACTGATCCTAGGTCTCCAACCACATCTGGTTTGATGACAGTTTGCAGCGGTGACATGTCATCCATGCATTATTTCACTGGGTCATGTGATGCATGGATGACGTGTGACCACTGTGGACAGTCATTGAATGCAGCAGTCATGTGACCTACATCAAACTGGATGTTGACACAGGGGGGAAAACCCAGGACCTACAGAACCTGTGGGGAATCAGGTAAGTATGATTACCACTGTGGGTCCAGCTACTCTGGGCGGTCTGTAAAAAACACCAAAGGTGAAAAATCCACTATAAAATGTATAGGGGACGCCCAACTCTCCCCCAACAGAAGATGTTGAGGAGAGAAGGATTGGACAAATTGAACTTTTTCACCCAATGTTTTTGTCCTCTGGGAGATAGGCTGCCGTCAGTGGCATCGTGGCTTCAGCTTTCTCCTCTCTTCCCATTGAAAGCACTTACAGATGTGTAGTGCCCTGAAGCAGGGGTACTTTGAAGTCTGGACATTTGTCTCTTTTTCACCTATGCAAAGTTATCAACTACTTACTTTATTTCAATTTAAAGGGTTAACTTGCATTGACTTATACTGTTTAATAGTGTGCAACTGCATTTTATATGTATGTTGTGATATATACCCTTTTCATTTGCACTGTGTTTGCATGGCACTGTGGAAAGGTTTTATGAACACTGAGCATTTTTGGACTTTCTAGCGATTAATGAGAAGCTGGTAATTTTCCACAGGTTTAAAAAAAGATAAATTTTTGGAGGGAAAAAGCCAGATTTGATGACCACCAAAACCAGACAGACTGACCTTTTCGATGTCTGGATTAGCTATGTTGTTATGTATGAAAAACAGTTTTTGTCTAGAAAAACTGCTGTGTCATTGCCATTGAGTATCATTGAAGCTCTGATGCAAGTCTATGAGAGACAGGAGCTGTAACATTGTATTTGTGCTGAGTTTCTCCACTCCACCCCTCCCACTAGAAGGTTCTAGTTCAGCCAGAAACTGTATATAAGGAGAGCAGTCAGAGCCCCTAGTGTTCTGCAATTAGGGATTGGTGCTTAGAAGAGGAGACTCTGTCAGACTATTGAGTGACCATTAGAAGACACTGAGATGGGGATACTCTGCTACATACCCTGGATCACCAGTCTTTGGTGAGGGTACCAGCCTTCTGAGAGAGGGACAGCTAGCTCAGGCTTTTCTTCGACATCAAACCCTGCCAGGGAGGAGACTGGAGAATCCAGCCCTATGCCTTGCCTGTATTGTTTTGCACCTGAATTCCTCCAGTAAAGAAGCACACTGGTTTACCTCAGACCCTGACTCTCTTGACTTACTTCCCACTGAGGTGCACCACACCTTACCACTCCTTTCAGAGCAGCAACACGTGGTGACACCTCGATGGTTTCGATGTAGTAGAGTTAACACACATGTTTAGCTAGATGCGTTAACTAAACTAGTTGTGTTAAGCTGACATCTACAATTGCTTTTCGATGGCTTTTGTTACAGGATATCACGATAAATTAAGAGATTTGAGTTAAGAGTTTGAGTGTTAATTCTGCTAGATCTGTACATGCTCAGCCAAATGTAGGGTGTTACAGCTACTGAACGTGTATGGACACCTTTAGATTTGCCCACATCAAAAAGATATAGGCTGCACTACTTCAATGGGTCATAGAGATATCAGTATTTAATTTAGTAGCATTGGGTTTAGTTTATTTCATTGATACAAGTAGCTCTGAATTTAATATTACCACTAAGAATATAGACTAGGGCTAGGCAAAGACAAGACAACCTAATGCTCTTCATATGGAATGTACTAGTGTAAATGAGTCACTCTTTCCCAAACCATTGATTTAATTTATGCCTTGGCTTCACTTACAACTCATTCCTGAATTGCTGGGATAGCTGCTTTCTTCCCAGTGACTGGAATTTATGTTTAGTGCTTCTAAGCTGCTGGTCTTTTATTACCAGATTTTTACTTTTCTTCTCTTCATTTTCTTCATTCTTTATTCACATGCTAAAAAGTAAGAGTTTATACATAAAGCAAAGCAAAGTTCAGAGCGGCTAGGATTGAATAAAAGCATACTTTTTTACTGCACAGAGCTTTCATCCAACATCTGGCTGATGTCTGCAAGCACTACTTCTAGGGCCAGCATAGCTTCTCGTGCAAAAGTTCAGAGTACAATAAAATGACAGCACTGAATGTCTAAGAGAAACATTATGTTTCCTCGATAATTCCTCATACCTGTAGAACTACTGCTGAGTACATATGTGCTGTATATATGATTATGCAGAGATAACATTGACACTTGACTGCGGCTGCAAAAGCAAAGGAGATGTGAAAGATCTTCTAAGGAATGGTTATGGAGTCTGTTTTTAGCTGCTAAAGAACAGCATTCAGCCACTATAGCTCCAACATGATGCTACATGATGCACTGACAGCAATCGGCAGTGGAGTGGCATGACTCCTAAGGCTACTTTCACACTAGCGTTCGGGTGTCCGCTCGTGCGCACCGTTTGAAGGGGCTCACGAGCGGCCCCGAACGCATCCGTCTGGCCCCAATGCATTCTCAGTGGAGGCGGATCCACTGAGAATGCATCCGCCTGCCAGCGCTCAGCCTCCGCTCCGCTCAGTGAGCGGACACCTGAACGCTGCTTGCAGCGTTCGGGTGTCCGCCTGGCCGTGCGTAGGCGAGCGGATCCGTCCACACTTACAATGTAAGTCAATGGGGACGGATCCGCTTGAAGATGACACAATATGGCTCAATCTTCAAGCGGATCCGTTCCCTATTGACTTACAATGTAAAGTCTGAACGGATCCGCTCAGACAACTTTCACACTTAGAAAATTTTCTAAGTTTTAATGCAGACGCATCCGTTCTGAACGGATGCGAACGTCTGCATTATCGGAGCGGATCCGTCTGATGAAACATCAGACTGATCCGCTCCGAACGCTAGTGTGAAAGTAGCCTTACAGCAATGTACCCCAATCTGTGGCTCTCCAGCTCTTGCAAAACTAAAACTCCCTTTATGGTGGGAGTTATAGTTTTACAACAGAAGCAGAGCAATGCGTTGGAGATCACTACCTTACGGGATCTATTCTCAGATCCATAGTACAAGTTCCAAGTGCCTAGAGGTGACTATGTTAAGCGGGTGACATATCCCTAATGTATATAGATACTAGTTCGGCCATTTGATAAAGGTAGAAATGTAATGTAATCAAAAAACAATAAGATGTGCAGTTGAAAGCAGCCCAACATGTACAGCAGGGGCCAGTAACCTCCACAATCCAGCTGTTGTGAAACTACAACTCCCAGAATGCTCCATTTACTTTTGTAGGCTTCCCGTGAACTGCAGAGAAAGGGCGAATGCTGTGGGATGTAGTTTCACAACAGCTGGAGTGCCGGAGGTTGCTGACCCCTGATGTACAGTATGTGAGCTAGGGCTGTTTAACAAGACCACACCCAGTCCAGGAAACACAGGCCGTGTGTCAGCCGCATCTCCTGGACTGACCCGAACTGACTGCATCATATTATTTATTTATTTTCTTTATTAACCCCTTCCCGACCAGCGCTGTAACAGTACGGCGCAGCGGGACGTGACTTACCGCCCAGCGCCGTACTATTACGGAACGACGAACCTACGGCTCCCGGGCATAATCGCTCGGGAATCGGGATCCGATGGCTGCTCTGCCAAGCAGGCAGCCATGTTAGCTGCTATTGGCCGGATTCCACAGGCATGCGCATCGCAGCTCCGGCTGCAATACGGAGCTGCAGGGGGGGGGCGGGGGGTGTCATCTGGAGGTGACCAGTGCTGAACAAGTCAGCATCTGTCTCCTCCTAGGTCAGGCAGGGGACACCAGTGTTTTGGGTCCCCTGCCAGCGGTGCTGTTGGCTGGAACAACGCTCCAGCCAATGGCAGTGCTATAGCTGAACAGGAAGAGGCAGAACTTCCCTGCATGCAGCCATTCTAGCTGGTGACTGCATGCAGAGATGTTCTGTGCCTTTTTGTGTTGCTTGCGGCTTGCTGGGACTTGTGGTGCACCACCACAGCGTTTTATCCCCTTTCCTGATGAAAAGAAGAAGAAAGAAGATAAAGAAGAAGAAAGAACATCTGGAATAGCTGCACAGATTTTTTTTTTCATTTGCAGCTTTTCCAGATCCCTAAACCACCCTCCGCCCCTGTCCCTTCCCATGCACTTTTTTTGATCTTTTTATATATTTTTTTTACCATTTTCCAGCTCTGCACCACTTTTTCTGCGTGCGAGCTGTGACTGCCAAGTGCTGTTCAGTGCGTACCTGCCTGATTATTTGTGCTTTTTTGGGTAAAAAATAAGAAAAAAGTAGTTAGGGATTTATATAAATATATATAGAGTTCTATATATATAGATATAAGTAAAATATTTAGCCAGTGTTCACTGTAGTGAATTTTAATACTACAGTTTTTGCACGCACGCACTATCTGTGTGTGTGTGTGCGTGATGCAGAGCACCAATCAGTAGTGTGCTCAGTAGCATCTGAAACTTTTTGAGTTTTTTTTTATTTATTTATTTATTTTTTTGGTGTGAAAAAAAAGAGCTTCAGTTAGGGTGCATTCACACGTCAGTATTTTTACCTTTCCAGATAAACGTTCCTGTTTTTCGCGGATCCGAAAATCTGGATGACATGAGGATGCTTTTGACGGATCCATTGACTAGAATGGGATGACGGAATGCAAAATCGGACAAATAGTAGGACAGGGTATATTTTTTTTCCAGGATCCGAATAACGGAACCCACGGAACGGAACGGAACCACGGAATCGGAGAGCACCATGAGTGCTCTCCGATTATTTGCGAATTCCATTGAAAATGAATGGATCCGCATAACGTTCCGTTTTTAATCGGAACGGATGCGGAACACCAAAACGGACGTGTGAATGGACCCTTAGAGGTAGTTTTATTTATATATATATATATATATATATATATATATAAATATATATATACAGTACAGACCAAAAGTTTGGACACACCTTCTCATTCAAAGAGTTTTCTGTATTTTCATGACTATGAAGGCATCAAAACTATGAATTAACACTTGTGGAATTATATACATAACAAACAAGTGTGAAACAACTGAAAATATGTCATATTCTAGGTTCTTCAAAGTAGCCACCTTTTGCTTTGATTACTGCTTTGCACACTCTTGACATTCTCTTGAAGAGCTTCAAGAGGTAGTCCCCAGAAGAGGATGCCACTTTCCTCTACTCCTCTACCCCCTTATCATCATCATCATCTGCTGATGAGGGACCCTTTAAAAGGCGCTCCAGGTTAACAGCGGAGGCAGCCCCCCAGAGTGACCCTATATGGACCCCACCGCCTGACGATTATCATCCCCAAAGTACAGAGTTTGCAGAAGACTCTGGAATCCAAATTGACGGCATGGGCTTCACAGAAATAGATTTTTTCAAAATCTTTTTCAGTGAAGATTTGGTAAATTTTATCGTGGCCCAAAAAATTTATATGCCCAGCAGTTTATTACCCAGAACCCCACACCGCCTTTCGTAAGACCCCTTGGTTGGACCCCAGTTACAACAGCAGAAATGAAAATCTTCTGGGGGCTTCTGCTGCATATGGGGCTTGTTAAAAAAACTGAAATTAGACAGTATTGGAGTGTGGATGTCTTGTACCACACTCCAATATTCAGTAATTCCATGGCCCGGAAAAGATTTGAGTCGATTCACAATAATGCACAGTGTCTGCCCCAAAATGACCCAACATTTGTTCAGCTTTTTAAAATTAGGCCCGTCCTTGACCCGTTCAGCACCAAGTTTGCTGAAGTGTACACCCAAGAACAAAATATCTGCATAGATGAGTCCCTGTAACATTTCAAGGGGAGGGTAAGATTCCGCCAGTACCTGCCCAGCAAGCGAGCAAGGTATGGTATAAAAATGTATAAACTCTGTAGCTGTGGGTACACCTATAGGTTTTGGGTTTATGAAGGGAAAGATTCCCGGATAGAACCCCTAGAATGCCCCCCCCCCCCCCCCCCCCGTCCTAGGAGTTAGTGGGAAGATTGTGTGGGACTTTCTGTACCCACTGCTGGATAAGGGTTACCACCTCTATGGGGATAACTATTATACCAGCATACCCCTATTCATGTCTGGTACTGTGGCTTGCGGCACAGTGCGCAAAAATCAGAGAGGCCATCTAGATCCCTGGTAGGGCAACCGCTTAGAAAGGGTGAAAGCAGGGCTCTCCGGAAAGAGAACATGCTGGTGTTTAAGTATAAGGACAAGAGGGACGTCCTTGTACTGACCACCATTCACAGTAACGCCAGCTCCCCTGCCGCTGTACGTGGTACCACTACCACTGTCCCCAAACAAGACTGCAATCTGGACTACAACAGGCAGATGGACGGGGTTGATCTTTCAGATCAAGTTCTGAAGCCCTACAGTGCCACACGAAAAATAAAAGTGTGGTACAAAAAGCTGGCCGTACACATTGTGCAATGTATAATGCGTACGTGCTATATAAGTCTAGCGGACACACAGGAACATTTCTTCACTTTCAAGAAGTAGTGATCAAGGCCCTAATTCTTCCAAACCAAGCAGAAGAGGGCCCCTATACTTCTGTAAGTCACAGTGGCCGTGTTGTACCAGGACAACATTTCCCAGCTGAAGTCCCCTAGACAGCAAGAAAGGGAAGGACCCAAAAAAGATGCAGAGTGTGTTCAAAAAGGGGTATTAGGAAGAACACCATTTACCACTGCGAAACCTGCCCTGAAAAACCTGGCCTGTGCATGAAGGAGTGTGTTAAAATATACCACACATTCATAGAGTATTAATTTAATTTCATCCTTTATGCTCCCTGTAATATTTCCACTTTATATATCTGATTTAGTACACCTCGCCTGCATATCCACTCCATATTATTTTCTGTGAGACAACTGTGCCCTTTCCACCAACCGTGCCCTTTCCACCCCTAAAAATTTTCGTACGGGGGTGCACTTTCCAAAAAGGGGTCACTTCTTGGGGTTTTTTAATTTCTGGGGACCTCAGGAATTTTTTAAATGCGACATGGCAGCTAAAATCCATGTCTGTTTATTCAGGCCTGCAAAAAACTGTTTTTGCACTTTGCCTCTAGAGACCTGTTGTGCGCCCATACAGCAGGCTACAAGCACATATGGGGTGTTTGCAAAACGGGGAGAAAATGGGGAACATATACTGGGGTGCATTTTCTCCTTTAAGGCCCCTTTCACACGGGCGAGATTTCCGCGCGGGTGAAATGCGTGAGATGAACGCTTTGCACCCGCACTGAATCCGGACCTATTCATTTCTATGGGGCTGTGCACATGAGCGGTGATTTTCACTCATCACTTGTGCGTTGCGTGAAAATCGCAGCATGCTCCTCTTTGTGCATTTTTCACGTAACGCAGGCCCCATAGAAATGAATGGGGTTGCGTGAAAATCGCAAGCATCCGCAAGCAAGTGCGGATGGGGTGCGATTTTCACGCACGGTTGCTAGGTGACGATCGGGATGGGGACCCGATCATTTTTATTTTCCCTTATAACATGGTTATAAGGGAAAATAATAGCATTCTGAATACAGAATGCATAGTAAAATAGGGCTGGAGGGGTTAAAAAAAATAAAGAATATGGACCATGTGATGAGCGTAGTGACGTCATCAAAGGTCCTATTCCTCACAGATGAAGACAGAAGAGATGCCGGCTGCGCGAACAAGTGGATTAAGGTGAGTTAAATTTTTATTTTATATTTTTTAACCCCTCCAGCCCTGTATTCAGAATGCTATTATTTTCCCTTATAACCATGTTATAAGGGAAAATAATACAATCTACACAACCTTGAACCCAAACCTGAACTTCTGTGAAGAAGTTTGGGTCTGGGTACCACAGTTAGTTTTTTATCACGCGCGTGCAAAACACATTGCACCCGCGCGATAAAAACTGAACAACGGAACGCAATCGCAGTCAAAATTGACTGCAATTGCATACCTACTCGCGCGGGTTTGCCGCAATGCACCGGGACGCATCCGGACCTTATCCGGACACGCTCGTGTGAAAGAGGCCTAACCCCTTGTGAAAGTGAAAAATTGGGGTCTGCTAGTAATTTTTCATTTTTACAAATGTGTGCTTTGAAATCCTTTCTCTAATGTTCGTACGGGGGTACTCTTTTCAAAATGGGGTCACTTCTTGGGGTTTTTCATTTCTGGGGACCTCAGGAAATGTATTTAATGCGACATGGCAGCTAAAATCCATGTCTTTCAATTCAGACCTGTCAGCAAAAATCATATTTTGCTGTTTGCCTGCTGTGCGCCCATACAGCAGGCTACAAGCACGTATCGGGTGTTTTCTGAATGGGGAGAAAATGGAGAACACAACCTGGGGTGCATTTTCTTCTTTATTCCCTTGTGGAAAAAATTGGGGTCTGCTAGTAATTATTTTTTTTTTCCTGCAAATCTGTGCCTTGAAATGCTTTCTCAAGTATTTCTGTGTTCTGGGAGACACCTGTTTGCTGAAAAGTACAATTTCTACCACTTAAAATGTTCGTACCGGGGCGCCCATACAGCAGGCTACAAGCACATATGGGGTGTTTCCTGAATGGGGAGAAAATGGGGAACACAACCTGGGGTGCATTTTCTCCTTTAACCCCTTGTAAAAAAAAATTTGGGTCTGCTAGTAATTCTTTTTTTTTCCACAAATCTGCGCCTTGAAATGCTTACTCAAATATTTCTATGTTCTGTGAGTCACCTGTTTGCTGAAAAGTACCCTTTCTACCACTTAAAATGTTTGTATGGGGGTGCTTTTTCTTAAATGGGGTCACTTGTTTGGGTTTTTCATTTCTGGGGACCTCAGGAATTTATTTTATGCGACATGGCACCTAAAATCCATGTCTGCCAATTCAGGTTAGCAAAATCCATATTTAGCTGTTTAACTCTAGAACCCTACCATGCGCCCATACATAATTTTTTGAGCACATATGGGGTGTTGGAGTATTCGGGGGGAAATGGGGAACAAAATGTGTGGTGCATTTTGTCCTGTTACCCCTTGTAAAAGTACAAAATGTGGGTGTAAAGCAACTTCTTCTGGAAAAAAAATTTCATTTTTCATTTTCACAACCAAGTGTTTCCTAATTCTGTGAAACGCCCGTTGGGTTAAAGTGCTCACTACACACCTTGAAATATTCCTTAAAGGGGTGTAGTTTCTGGAATGGGGTAACTTTTTTGGGGTTTCAACTGTAGGGCCACCTCAGGGTGTCTTCATATGTGACATAGCTCCAAATTACCATTCCAGCTAAAACCTCTCTCCTAACGCCATATGGTGTTCCTTCCACTCTGAAGCCTGCCGTGCGTCTATACATAATTTTTTGAGCACATATGGGGTGTTGGCGTATTCGGGGGGAAATGGGGAACAAAATGTTCGTGGGGAAATGGGGAACAAAATGTGGGGTGCATTTTGTCCTGTTACCCCTTTTGAATGTAAAAAATGTGGGTGTAAATAAACTTTTTCTGGAAAAAATTGCAATTTCTCATTTTCACAGGCAAGCTTTTCCTAATTCTGTGAAACGCCTGATGAGTCAAAGTGCTCACTACACACCTTAAAATATTTCTTGAGGGGTGTGGTTTCCGGAATTGGGTCACTTTTTGGGGGTTTCCACTCTAGGGGTTCCTCAGGGTGTGTTCAATTGCAAGATGGCGCCTGTGAATTATTCTGGTGAAATCTGCTTTCCAGAAGCCATTTGGGGCTCCTTTCCTTCTGACCCCTGTGGTACTCCCATATAGCAGTATACAAGCACGTATGGGGTATAGTGTTGAGCGCGAATATTCGAATAGCGAATATTTATCGCAAATATCGCAACTTCACTATTTCACGAATAATTCGAATATAGTGCTATATATTCGCTATATCGAATATTCTTCATTTTTTAACATCTGAAAACATGATTCCTTCCTGCTTCTTTCTTGCGGGTCAATGTGTCATTGGCCCACAAGCAACTTAGGCAGGAAGGAATCATGTTTTCATATGGAAAAAAAATGACGATTATTCAAAAAAACAAATATATAGCAATATAGCGAATATATTCTTTATTTAGAATATTCGCAATTTTTTTTTTCAATGTGTACTGTTATTCCACTTTGGCAAACTCCTCCCCGACAAGCGTCCCCATCACCATGGGAACGCCTGTGGGTTAGAAAATACCATTGGATCTGAGTTTTCCCTGAGATCATGAAAAAGACGAATATTCTAAATAACGAATATATTCGCTATATTGCTATAACTTCGTTTCTTAAAATATTCGTCATATTCTAAAACAAGAATATATAGCAATATAGCGAATATTCGTAAAATACACATATAGACTGCAATTTAGGTAATATAGTGCTATAAACTTTTTTCATAGTCATAATTTTTTTCTCTTATGAACTTCAGATTTGAAAAAATTACAACTGAAAAAAAAAAGGTTGTAGCATTATATTAGCTAAATTGCAGTCTATTTGTGTATGTTACGAATATTCGCTATATTGCTATAACTTCGTTTTTTAGAATATTCGTCATATTCTAAAACAAGAAATTATAGCAATATAGCGAATATTGGTAAAATACAAATAACAAAGATAACTAATATAGCGCTATATTCTCTATATTCGTTAATTCTAGCAAGCCAAAAGGAAAGTTGCCTATGGACAGGTCTAAATTGGATTTACAATGCAAGAATATTACTTTACCTATTTTTTGCAATAAATAGAATACGGAGTCATTATTCTATTTATTGCAAAAAATAGGCAAAGAAATATTGCTAGAATTAACGAATATAGAGAATATAGCGCTATATTCGTTATCTTTGTTAATTCTAGATAGCCAACCAATAGGAAAGTTGCCTTACACAGTTAAACTTACAATACGCGAATATTGGATTTTGACGAATATAGGACGAATATTCAATAGAATATTCGCGAAATATCGCAAAATTGAATATGGCACCTCCCGCTCATCACTAATGGGATATTGCTGTAATCAGAAGAAAATGGGCAATAAATTAGGGGGTACATTTACTCCAGTTCCCCCTTGTGAAAGTGAAAAATTTGGGCCTAAAATCCATTTTTCTGGGAAAAAAAATTTCATTTTCACAGCCAATTCCATTAATCACCTTTGAGGACAAGGTTCTCACTACACATCTTGAAATATTCCTTGAGGGGTGTAGTTTCCAGAATGGGGTCACTTTTTGGGGGTTTCCACTCTAGGGGTACCTCAGGGTGTCTTTATATGCGACATAGCTCCCAAAAGCCAATCCTGCAAAATCTGTCCTTCAAAAGCCCTATGGCCCTTTTGAAACCTGCCATTCACCCATACATCATTTTTTGAGCACACAAGGGGTGTTGGCATATTCAAGGGGAAATGGGGAACAAAATGTGGGGTGCATTTTGTCCTGTTACCTCTTCTGGAAAAAAAAAAAATATAATTTTCACAGCCAAGCATTTCCTAATTCTGTGATTAGCTCAAAGGGTCAAAGTGCTCACTACACATCTTGAAATATTCCTTGAGGGGTGTAGTTTTCATAATGGGGTTACTTTTTGGGGGTTTCCACTGTAGGGCCACCTCAGGGTGTCTTCATATACGTCAGAGCTCCCAATTACCATTCCAGCTAAATCCACTCTCCAAAAGCCATATGGTGCTCCTTCCACTCTGAAGCCTGCTGTTTGGCCATACATCAGTTTTTTTGAGCACACATGGGGTGTTTCTGTAAACTCCAAATTCAGGGTAATAGATTGTGAGTTTTGTTTGGCTGTTAACCCTTAATGTGTTGCAGAAAAAATATAATTAAAATTTAAAATCTGCTAAAAAAAAAGTGAAATTTTGAAATTTAATTTACATTTTCCTTTAATTATCATGGGGCACCTAAAGTTAACATAGTTTGTAAAATCAGTTTTGAATAGCTTGAGGGGTATAGTTTCTAAAATGGGGTGATTTATGGGTGGTTTCTAATATGTAAGCCCCAGAAAATGACTTTATAATTTGAACTAGTCCTGAAAAAATTGGGTTTTGGAAATGTTCTTAAAAATTTTAAGATTTGCTTCAAAACTTCTAAGCCTTCTAACGTCCCCAAAAAATAAAGTGTAAATTTCAAAATGATCCAAACATGAAGTAGACATATGAGGAATGCAAAGTAATTGCTATTTTTGGAAATGTTACTATCTATTATAGAAGTAGAGAAATTGAAATTTGGAAATTTTAAAATTTTTCAATTTTTTTTGTAAATTTGGTATTTTTTTTATAAATAAAAATGAAAATGCTTTACAAATTTTTACCACTGTCATGAAGTACAATATGTGATGAGAAAACAATCTCAGAATGGCCTGTATAAGTAAAAGCGTTTTAAAGTTATTACCACATAAACTGACATATGTCAGATTTGCAAAAAATGGCCTGGGCAGGAAGGTGAAAACTGTCCTGGGGTTGAAAGGGTTAATATTTCCATAGAAATAACAAATAAAAATTATAATTTCCATTTCCTTAGACACCCCCCCAATTCCCTCCCAAACACCTACTCCTTTGCGATGCATCTCCAATCCCCCCCCCCCCCCTCCTGACAAAAAAGGACAGGACGGGGATAGTGGGAGGGTTGAGGCAGGAAAAATTAAGCATTCCATTCTCCCCATATCTTAAACCATTTATCCTCTGTGTTTCTTTGTTGATATAACATAATTTCATATCTTTTAATCTTATTAACAAGGTTTAGCCATGTATTCATACTTGGAGTATTAGATGAGAACCAAGCCCCTACAATCAAAAGCCTTGCCAAGAACATTATTTCAACCAAAAGAATCCGTTTGTACTTATGGCACCCAACCTAAGTAAGATCGCTCAGAATCCAAGACTCTACAGTAAATGGAATCACCACTTTCAGCTTTTGGGTAACATAATTATGTATTGCCCTGCAATATTCTTTAAAGGGGTATTCCCATCGTAGACAATGGAGGCATATTGCTAGGAAATGCCCTGTAACGGATCTCCTGGCACCCCGACTGGGTACCTCCGTTGATGGATGCTCCTAGTGCTTCCCGAGGACTCCAAGCACTCCGCTCGACACCGTAACCACCACAGGATCAAGGAACAGGAACAGCTCTTACAAGAGCTAGGGGTTATAGCCAGGGGAGTATACAGCGTATAGCAATCCCCACACACATGAGACGAGGCTCTATGTTGAATGTAAAACAGGAACTCTTTATTGACCACACAAGCATTGACTTTTATACACATTTTCCAACAAGGGTACCACCCCCGTAGACCTGGTTGGGAACTGAGCACATAACATAGCAGCCAATCATTTACAGTTTAAACACAAAAACTATACATTCAACAAACACAATGGCATTGCCTGTGATGCAATCAATAACAGAATAGGCATTGCCTGTGATGCAGTTAACAACACAATGGCATTGCCTGTGATATATTTAACAAACACAATGGACTTAATTACTCACAGGCATAAAATACACATTTTTCCCAACCACAGAAAACACCGCAAAACACCACATATCCCCATAAAAGTTACATCCACTGATAGCCTCGATCTGGGTAAACAACCTATAAAAAAACACCCAGATTGGTTCAGGGGTTCAGAAATTTCCTGGAAGTCTTATTTTTGCCCCACTGTGCACATGGTCACATGCCCCGAATAGTTACAGTAAAAAGTCCACGGGGCAGAAACAGAGCCTTTGAAATTCAATATGCCCAAATAGTGTCCCAGGGGCTATAGTCACAGGGCAATAGGCTGGCAAGCAGGCCTCTCCAACTCCCAGTGACGAAGGTGCTGTCGTCACATGCCCCCATTGTCTGATAGGTGAGGGTCCCACCTCTGGGACCCGCACCTATATCGAGAACGGAGTGAGGAGCACTGTGGCTGGAGGACCCCAGATTTCCCGGGGTCCGTCCACCACCAAGCGCTAATCCCCACCATTCCCATAGAAGTAAATGGGAGCGTGTCGCACATGCGCAGCCCATGCTCCCATTCATTTCTATGGGGCAGATGGCAATAGCCGAGCCAGTGCTCGGCTATTTTCAGCGGCCCCATAGAAATGAATGGAGGGCGGCTGCGCATGCGCAGTGCACCCTCCTTCACTTTCGGGGCTCCGTTCTCGATATAGGTGCAGGTCCCAGTGGTGGGACCCACACCTATAAGACAATGGGGGAATATCCTAGCGATAAGCCCCCATTGTCTGAGATGAGAAAACCCCTTTAAGTTGTATACAAGTCCAAAACCTGTGTGAGTGATCGGCCTCAGGAGAATCACACCGTGGACAATTAGAAGTATTTCTAAGATTCCTTCTTTTAAGCCATAGGGGTGTAACATAAACTCTGTGTAAAATATTAAATTGAACCAGTACGTGATTAAAATTGTGAGAAACTAATCCTACATTCAACAATATATTATCCCATTCATCCATTTGAATCATTGGAAATTCCGTTCTCCAGGCCTCTTGCCCAGGAGAGTGTACATTAATAAAACGTGCTTTAAGTAGATATTTATAACATTGAGAAATCTTAATCCTCTGTGCTGGCTTTACTATTAAATCATGCAAAAAGGTAGAAGTATCTATGTGGAAAAGGGATTTATCTTTTATAATGCAGAACATAACTGAAAATAGCGAAAACAAAGATAAATTAGGAATATTTTCCCTGTGTACTAACTCTGAAAAAGAAAAAATGTGACCATTCACGACAACCTGTGCCAAATAACAAATATTATTCTTTTGCCAATACTGATCCCTAGCCAATTCATCAAGGGCCTGTAGATAGTGGTTATGCCAAAGGGGCGTACAGCAAAGGGATCCCTTTATTCCAAACCAGTGTCTAATAATACTCCAGGACTAGTGAGTAGCTTCACAGCAACTCTACACTCCATTTGGGAGCTAAAAATATTATGACCCCCCCAGTGGCCACATCACATACCTATCATTGCTGGAGCGCAGGGGAGCCGACGGTCCTGTCATTCACTTACCGCGGATCATCTCCCTGCGCTCCTTCTCTCTTCCGGCCCACTGCAGCAGTTAGACACATGTCATGACTTCACCGCTAGGCCGGGCCTGGAGGAGAGAAGGAGGTGTGCAGTGATGTAGCTAGAACTGATGTTAACGTATATGTTTTTTTTACAATGGAATGATGAACGGACGCCACTGTATGGCATCAGTCTGAGGCATCTGTTATTAATGTATACATTTTTGGTATACATTAAACGGATGGCAAAAATGTGATGTGAACCCAGCCTTAGTGTCAGAATAAGCACCAGTACACAGCGGAGCAGTGTGACAGAGAGGGGAGACCACCAGGCATGGGATCCAGCCGGTTCTCTCCGGTTCTGCCGAACCGTTTGTTAAAATTACAGGCGGTTCGCAGGACCGGTGAGAAGCAGGGATCCCGACCCGGTCCTGCAGCTGCGCCTGCACCCCTGTATTTTTCAGCCTGCGGCCGTTACTTACAGTCAGTCAGCGTGAGCGTGGCTGTGTGTGTGTCAGCCAGTCTTCCACAGTGCTGCCGCCCTCCCCCCGCCCCCAGCCTCGCAGTCATGGCAACAAAGGGGAGTGTCTTGAGAGTGAGCAGCGCCGCGAAGCTGCCAGCCCAGAACAGAGAAGGAGAGAGGAGTCCTCTCACTGTCTGCAGAGTGCCCTAGTTGCTGACAGTCCACACCCCACACACAGCCATGAAAGATTGAAGAGCCGGCCCCTAGCCTAACAGAAAGGAGTCTGGACAGGTCAGGACTCAGGACAGCCTGGTTGGTTGAGTGTGATTTGTGTGACACTGACAAGTTGGCATTAAGGAGGGGACCACCGACCAGGGGCTGAAATTGAAATGTGACAACATAACAAAAATGGAGGGGGCCATGAATCTGTGGGGAGAAGCTATATGAGAAGTTTGAGAACATGGAGGGAGCCATGAATCTGTGGGGAGAAGCTATGTGAGAATATGGAGGGGGCCATGTGGGGAGAAGCAATGTGAGAACATGGAGGGGGCCATGTGGGGAGAAACAATGTGAGAACATGGAGGGGGCCATGTGGGGAGAAGCAATGTGAGAACATGGAGGGGGCCATGTGGGGAGAAGCAATGTGAGAACATGGAGGGGGCCATGTGGGGAGAAGCAATGTGAGAACATGGAGGGGCCATGAATCTGTGGGGAGAAGCAATGTGAGAATATGGAGGGGGCCATGTGGGGAGAAACAATGTGAGAACATGGAGGGGGCCATGTGGGGAGAAGCAATGTGAGAACATGGAGGGGGCCATGAATCTGTGGGGAGAAGCAATGTGAGAACATGGAGGGGGCCATGTGGGGAGAAGCAATGTGAGAACATGGAGGGGGCCATGTGGGGAGAAGCAATGTGAGAACATGGAGGGGGCCATGTGGGGAGAAGCAATGTGAGAACATGGAGGGGCCATGTGGGGAGAAATGTGACATTGAGGGGTGATGGCTGACATGGGGGTCTGATCTGAGGTCTGATTAACAATAGGGGTCTGATTGCTGGTCTGACCTGAGGTGTAATGGAAAAAATGTATTTCTAATTGTTCTCCTCTAAAACCTAGGTGTGTCTTATAAGGCGGAATATAGGTTCCTCAAGCCAGCGATTGTTTGAGGCAGAGAGAAGATAGGAGGACCACACAGAGGAGAAGCCAACTGCTGCTGACGGGACCAGGGCCAGGTGAGCGGCGCGGGAGTGTGTGTTTTGGTTGGGGTGCGCCAAAATGTAGCTTTGCTTTAGTTTGCAAAGCCAACCTGCAGTGTGCTGTCTTCTGCCTCCCCGGTGCTGGCCATTTTCACTCAGCGAGTGAGCACACACTTCAGTGAGGAGGGGATTGACTTGTCACTGAATGACCTCCCATTCTTTATCAATTTTATCCTTCCCTTAATAGACTGTGCACATGGCTGAAATTATTATTTTTTTCTTTTTTTTATATAGGCACATTACAGGCATTTGCTCTTCTGCATTCTTTGAAACCTGTGAAGGATCTAACTACCACTGAGCAATATAGTCCATTTTCCAACGTCATTCGTCATCAACTCCAACCTGAACAGTTCTAAGGACTCTGACCTAATCATCGAAAGCAGTACATGAGGTGAGTTTTAATTTGGACTCTTTTAGGCCAGCATTAATAATTTTTGTTGTTTTTCTCAGTTACAGATGCTGAACCGTGAATTAATGTCAGTGCCAGAAGCTATCTTACATTTAGAACTGGCACTGGATGCATTGAAGTTATGTATAGGCCAGAACCTTTTCATAACTTCGGCGGATCCACCGCCAGCTTAGGGGTTTATTAACACCGGCATCTAAAATGCCAGTGTTAAAAATTGTGTGTCAGAGCTTTTGTACCACTACCTATTGCATAGTCTTAGTCACACAGTCAGCGTTTGTTCATTGATTTTAATCAGTGATTTTCAGCCAAAACCTGGTTAAGGTTTCCACTGTTTTCCACTGCAGAAACAGTTTGACATTGAATTGAATGGAGAGATTCTCACACAGGAAATCAGCAACAAAATCTGCACCATACTTTACACTCCAAAAATCCAACTTTGTAAAAACATGTACCTGTGGGTTTTCTGGTGGAATTTTCAACTATATTTAAAGTCACCTAAGGATTGGCTCAGCCTCAGTTCTTCTCCCTTTCATTACATGCTGACACCTGACAACCTGTGCAGCACTGGAGAGTCCAGTAGATCTAGCTGGTGAAGTGTACTGCATGGCATGTCTGATGCCACCAGGTAATGTCTGGGAGTAGCAGAGCTGAGACCTGGTTGTAGCTTGGCCAGTCCTCAGTTCTTCTCCCTTTCATTACATGCTGACACCTGACAACCTGTGCAGCACTGGAGAGTCCAGTAGATCTAGCTGGTGAAGTGTACTGCATGGCATGTCTGGTGCCACCAGGTAATGTCTGGGAGTAGCAGAGCTGAGACCTGGTTGTAGCTTGGCCAGTCCTCAGTTCTTCTCCCTTTCATTACATGCTGACACCTGACAACCTGTGCAGCACTGGAGAGTCCAGTAGATCTAGCTGGTGAAGTGTACTGCATGGCATGTCTGGTGCCACCAGGTAATGACTGGGAGTAGCAGAGCTGAGACCTGGTTGTAGCTTGGCCAGTCCTCAGTTCTTCTCCCTTTCATTACATGCTGACACCTGACAACCTGTGCAGCACTGGAGAGTCCAGTAGATCTAGCTGGTGAAGTGTACTGCATGGCATGTCTGGTGCCACCAGGTAATGACTGGGAGTAGCAGAGCTGAGACCTGGTTGTAGCTTGGCCAGTCCTCAGTTCTTCTCCCTTTCATTACATGCTGACACCTGACAACCTGTGCAGCACTGGAGAGTCCAGTAGATCTAGCTGGTGAAGTGTACTGCATGGCATGTCTGGTGCCACCAGGTAATGACTGGGAGTAGCAGAGCTGAGACCTGGTTGTAGCTTGGCCAGTCCTCAGTTCTTCTCCCTTTCATTACATGCTGACACCTGACAACCTGTGCAGCACTGGAGAGTCCAGTAGATCTAGCTGGTAAAGTGTACTGCATGGCATGTCTGGTGCCACCAGGTAATGACTGGGAGTAGCAGAGCTGAGACCTGGTTGTAGCTTGGCCAGTCCTCAGTTCTTCTCCCTTTCAATGGATGCTGACAGATTTTCTGTATGTAATTTTACTGTTGTTTACAAACCATTATCTTTAACTTTCTTTTGATGATACATCATCAGCCAGCTTTAGTTTTTGATGGAATTCTGTCAATGTGTTCACTAGATATCACATACTTGAAATGGCACATAATGTTTGTGTTGTACCTTACCGTTTGCTGATGAATATTAAAATATAAGATTATAAACTGGTATGTGGATATTTTTTTACCTTGAAAATGAGTTGCATTTGTATTGTTTTTACACTAATTTCATAAATTCTATCGAACAAGAATCCGACATGGGATTCAGCCAGTTCCCTCAGGTGCTCCAGATTTGGTTGTTAAAATTACAGCGGCAGCAGGAGATGAGCGCTTCAATTCCAGAGTTTAGCTAGCGCTTCAATTCCAGAGTTTAGCTCCTAAGGCTTTTTAAAAGTTGAGTGGTATGTGTGTAGTGTATATATAGTGTATTTGTGTGTAGCATATATATGGTGTATGTAAATATGTCGTGACTGTGTTGCATATATATGGTGTATGTAAATATGTGTCGTGACTCGTGACGCGCTGCGTATCCACCGCTGAGTAGGGAACCTGTTGTTAAAAATTTGAATCCCACCCCTGGAGACCACCATGTACTGACAGAGTGCTACCTGGTCCTGGTGGTCAGGGATGAGGACTGTGTTTCCCAAGGATCATTTATCTACTGGTAAATACAGGGCACAGTATAATACAGTAGTATCTATATACTATAAAGATATTAGCCCTACTCCCGAATAATAATACAATTAGGGGGTCATTTATTAAATAGAAATATGTCTATATTAGTCGTATTTCTGACACAGATTGTGGTGCAAAAGTCCTTAGCACCGGAATCTGCATTTTCCCCACTCATGTCAGGTCTAAAAAAGGTGGTGTGGGCAGGGAAAGGGACACAATGATCGCCATACAGTTATTGGATACCAACGCCATACAGTGACCAGATGACACCTCTGTACAGTGACTGGATAACACCACCATACAGTGACTGGATAACACTTCTGTCCAGTGACTGGATAACACTGCCATTCAGTGACCGGATAAAAGGGTATAAGTGGGCACAGTACAGGGAATGACTAGGGGCACTGTACAGGGTGTGGTAAGAGGGCACAACACAGGGTATAAAGGGGCACAGTACGGGGTGGGGGGCAAAGTCACATGACCCTGTGACGTTAGAAGATCCTTATGGTTAATGCGGTTCAGACGCTACCATAATGAGAGGCAGAGGAGTGAGACAGGGGCTCGGGGCCCTGGATGGACAGGAGGGGTGAACACAGCAAGTAGGTGGAAGGGGCTCTGAGGGGGATTTATACAAGAAGTAGTGGCAGGAGGTCTGTGCAGGGCAGCAATAGGAGATAGGAGGGTGGAACATGAGCTCTGGATACATGAGGGAGGAAAGGAGACAGCAGGGGCTCCATGAGGATGAGATAGGACAGGATACGGGGGGCAGGTGTCATGGAGGCAAACTGCTTAATGAGGGAGTAAAACAACCAAATAGCATGAAGCTGATGGTATACAGCATCCAGCAGCAACTCGAAGAGTTCAGCCTGCCCACCCTCATGTCCCACAGAGAAGAGACAGTCACAGTGCAGACTCACAGACTTCACACTTCTGCTCCAGCTCTGCGGTTTCTCTCCTCAGGCAGCACGTCTTGTGTAGAGGGGGCATGTCTGAAGCTCTGCAGCAGCCGGCATCATGTGACTATCATAATGCCCACCAGAGGGGTACTGCGTAAGTGAAATGACAGCATTGTCATTGATGGAAGTGCTCATAGCAGCTCAGTGGGCCCCCCCAGGAGCAATGGGGTCCCGGCACTTGCCCTGGTATGCCGGGTGCTGACGCTGGCCCTGTCTGGATCAATGACACAGTTGAAATCTCCCATCACAATTACAGAGCATTCAGGCCACCGATCCACAAAGGATAATAAACAGTTAAGTACATAGAGAGAAAAAGGAGGAGGGATGTAGATAGAAGCCAAAATACATACTTTCCCATATAGGTTTCCATAAAGAAAAACAAATCTCTCTTGCTTGTCGATGAAGGAGGCCTGGCATACAAAATCTATCCCCTTATGATTTAGTATGATTATATTATATGAATATGATTTTATGATACAGTCAGTTCCTATCTGATTGCAAGTCTATTGTACTGTACTGACACTATCTGGTCATGTCCATTACACAAAGGGGACCTTGAGGTATCTGCAATGTTTTAGTTTGTTACATTTTTGCCATGTTCATGTACAGTATATCGTTGTGTACCAGTAGATAGGGTATGGCTGGCAGTGGTTGGTATTAGGAATAGGACTTACCATCCCATTTCTCCCCTCATAAAATGGGAAAAAAAGAGAGAGAGAGGACAGCGCCTCATGTGTGGTACTGCTGACAATAGTGGTATATATGCGTATAAAATTTGCTTACCAGAGGTTGTTGTGAGATAGTCACAACAGCTGTATAGGCTCTTGCTGGTGTATGTCCCGACCAGCGGACGGGTGCTTGGCTGCAGCCTGGGTTCCTGCCTGCGCCCAAATACGTATGGGAGCTGGAGTAGAGATAAAGCTTGTGCCGGATAAAAAACGGATGAACCTCTTCTGCGGGCTCTGCCAAGGATACCATGTAGATGAAGCGTGTAATTAAAATGGCTTTTCTCCCCTCATGGTATAAGTAGGCTGGTCCTACTTCCTATTCTTCTACTTGTAGCCTTATTCTTCAAACTACCTTTCCAATGCACCAATCCAGAGGGAACAATGGCCTGAGGAAGTATACCATGACACAACATCTTATTAGGGCCACTACCACTCATCCTCTGCACTAGATTCTCAGGGACTTGCTGCACATGGTGAGGGTACAGTACAATAGACCAATGATCAGATAGATGATGTAGTCAGTTTGGGTCAGTGGAGCTACGGTCAATCGGGGAGATTGCCGTTAGGGATCAGCGAATCGACTTTGGATGAAACATCCCAAGTCGATTCACATAATATATAATACTTTGTTTGAATACTGTACGGAGCATAACCCGAGTTCGGGAAATGTTTTTTTTGCAATAGAATTAATTTATGAAGTTATGCGAAGTCTCATACTCCGTACAGTATTCAAACGAAATATTATGCAAATCAACTTCGGATGCTTAATCCGAAATCGATTCGCTCATCCCTAATTGCCGTGTTTCCCAGACCAATCATGGTCATGTGAATCAGCCCCAAGGGTCCCTTTTATACAGGCAGATATTCTGCCAAGAAACAAGTGTAACACCCCAGAGTGGTGTTACCACTCCTGCTACTGTCTTTAATGGGCTAACACAGTGTCATATTATGTATTTTTGTCCATGTCCTCCACAATGTGCATTTCTAATTTTGTTATGCAATTGTTAATATGTAATGTGCCTGGTTTACCAGCAGGTGGCAGCAAACACGCCATAGCTATAGTTAGATAGAATGGAAACTCATCGTTCCATTCCCCCCCCCCCCCTTTTTGGTCAGAAGTGGTCCAGCCCTGCTTGCTACCGGAATGAGGTGCGGCAGTTCTGGTTTGTGCTGGTTGAGACTCCATGTTGGAGCTGCCAGGATTCAAACCTATTCCTTGGCTGAAGATAGGTCCGACTAAAGTGTGAAGTGCAGCATCAAGAAGAAGCCAAGTTATCCAGTCAGCTTGCCAGTACAGCAGAGAGAAAGATACAACAGAGTTGACTTTGCCTGCGAGTTTATGCCAAAGCCTGCTGGGACCAAGACAAAGCTTGAAGACTGTTTCTAATGAATGCTTATTCAAATAAAGCTGCTGTTCAACTACATACAAGGTTTCTTTCAAATCCCTCAATTATTCCCCCTATTATTTGCTTCGGAGCCAAAGCCTGGGGTACAGCGGTTTCCAGGTAGGAGCACCGTGACACACAAAAGAGACAATTAGGCCGCACTACACCACTCAGCATTCCTACTACACCTGGGACGCGATATAGAGGCCCTGGGGTGAGGCGCCCGTTGCAGAAGCTGCCATCACAAGCATGCCAGTCGAGGTTTATATGCAACAGCGGTAATGTATACTAATGAACAGCGTAGAGTAGCAAGCTACTCAGTTTCCACTCTCAGAGAAACAACATAGCATAGCACTGTAGTGTGCTTTTTGTTTAGTTCCCTTTCACTTATCTGAGAGTTCTGGAAACCATGCAGCACAGCGTTCTTGGCCGCTTTTGTAAACCCTGGCCACCTCATGCAATATGGGAATACATCTTTAAAACACACATACAAAGTTAAACAGAGAAAGTTTTGTTTTTTTCCAAAAGGAAATGTTGCAGTACTTCCAGAAATAGCTTGTGAAAATATCATAGGAAATATGTCTTCAACAAGTCTCCAGTAGACACAAAGAATTTCCATAAAGCAATGTCTTTATCTACACAGGGGAAGTTTTAAGCATGAATGACCTATCCAGCTTCAAAATGTATCGTACTGAATGTGACTACTGAGGGGAGTACTGTAAATAAACTGGAACTGGGCGCTGTCTTGTATGTTCTATCACTTTTTCCAAACTACGCCTAAAAAATGTGACCCCTCTATGCTGCTCTATGTACGCTGCTCACCAAAATGTCAAGCACTCGGGAGCTGATGTTGAATAAACTCCCTCTTTACTGCTAACAAATGGGTTTTGTCATCTAAGCAAGTGACATGGGTTACATTACAAAAGTAAAAATAGAAAGAATTTAAGGTTAATAAAAGTTTTTTTTAACCCCTTCAGGACCCTGCCATATTTCACCTTAAGGACCAAGCCATTTTTTTCAAATCCGACATGTCACTTTATGTGGTGATAACTTTAAAATGCTTTTACTTATCATGGCCATTCTGAGATTGTTTTCTCGACACATATTATCCTTCATGGTAAAATTGAGTTTTTATAAAAAAAATACAGAATTTACCCAAAATTTTGAAAAATTAGCAAATTTCCAAATTTATATTTCTCTACTCTTATAATAGATAATAGTAATACCTTATAAGAGTAATACCTTATAATACCTCCAAAATTATTTATTACTTTACATTCCCCATATATCTACTTCATGTTTGGATTATTTTGTGAATGCCATTTTATTTTTTGGGGACGTTAGAAGGCTTAGAAGTTTATAAGCAAATCTTGAAGTTATTCAGAAAATTTCCAAAACCCACATTTTAAGGACCAGTTCAGGTCTGAAGTCACTTTGTGAGGCTTACATAATAGAAACCACCCAAAAATTACTGAATTTTACAAACTACACCCCTCAAGGTATTCAAAACTGATAATATAAACTTTGTTAACCCTTTAGGTGTTCCACAAGAATTAATGGAAAATGGAGATGAAATTTCAGAATTTCACTTTTTTGGCAGATTTTAAATTTTAATCCATTTTTTCCAGTTACAAAGCAAGGGTTAACAGCCAAACAAAACGTAATATTTATGTCCCTAATACTGTAATTTACAGAAACACCCCATATGTGGTCATAAACTGTTGTACGGGAACACGGCATTGTGCAGAAGGAAAGGAACGCCATATGGTTTTTGGAAGGCAGATTTTGCTGGACTGGTTTATTGACACCATGTCCCATTTGAAGCCCCCCGATGCACCCCTAGAGTAGAAACTCCAAAAAGTGACCCTATTTTGGAAACTACATCCCTCAAGGTATACAAAACTGATTTTACAAACTTTATTAACCCTTTAGGTGTTCAACAAGAATGAATGGAAAATGGAGATGAAATCTCAGAATTTAACTTTTTGGGCAGATTTTCCATTTTAATCAATTTTTTCCAGTAACAAAGCAAGAGTTAACAGCCAAACTAAACTCAATATTTATGGCCCTGATTCTGTAGTTTACAGAAACACCCCATATGTGGTCGTACACTTCTGTACGGGCACACGGCATTGCGCAGAAGGAAAGAAATGCCATATGGTTGTCACGGTCCCTCAAGTGACTGATGTCAGGAAATCAAGGAGATTGGCTGAGCGTGGAGGAATCTAACAGCCTCCTTGATTTCTCTTGATTCAGTGTTACTAAGGTTAATGACCACTTCCCTTTTCTCAACTGTTGCTCAGTGGTCATCACTTCTACCCTTTATAGTCTCAACCCACACTTCTGACTATGCAGTTGATAGCTTCATTTGGGTTTGGCTGAGCTGGTGTGAGATCCTCTCTGGTGTTCCTGTTCTTCGATCTCTACAGAAGTTAAGGGTCAATTTTGTTTGTATTGTTATATTCCCTGTTGTTGTATCTGGGCCTGAGACATAGACTTCCACTCGTCTATCTGGGGAGGAATGGGTTGTCTCTGGTCCTATACTTATTCCAGGGCCTTATAGGGAAATCAGGGCCTAGGTATCCTGCTTATGAATATTCCTACCTTCAAGGTCTATTCAGGTAGTCAGGGCCTGGATTAGGGTTGTCTAAGAGGTGACCTGTTTCTTCCCTAGTTTCCAGGCCATTTTAGAAACTATGGGATAAGGTGTCAGTTTTGTTGGTACTATTTTAGGGTACATATGATTTTTGGTTGCTCTAAATTACACTTTTTCTGGGGCAAGGTAACAAAAAATAGCTGTTTTGGCACAGTTTTTATTTTTTGTTATTTACGTTCATCTGACAGGTTAGATCATGTGGTATTTTTATAGAGCAGGTTGTTATGGATGCGACAATACCAAATTTTTAGTTTGTTTGTTTCAGTTTTACATAATAAAGCATTTTTGAAAAAAAAAAGATTTTTTTGTGTCTCCACATTCTGAAAGCTGTAATTTATTTTTATTTTTTGGGTGACTGTCTTGTGTAGGGGCTCATTTTTTTTGGTATGAGATGATGGTTTGATTGGTACTATTTTAGGGTGCATATGACTTTTTGATCACTTGCTATTACCCTTTGTGTGATGTAAGGTGACAAAAAATGGCTTTTTGACACCGTTTTTATTTTTACAGTGTTCACCTGAGGGATTAGGTCATGTGAAATTTTTATAGAGCAGGTTCTTAAGGATGTGGCGATACCTAATATGTCTATTTTTTTTTATTTATGTAAGTTTTAGACAATGATCATTTTTGAAACAAAAAAAAACTTTTACTGTCTCCATAGTCATATTTTTTTCAGTTTTTGGGCGATTGTCTTAGAGTATCATTTTTGCGGGATGAGATGGTGGTTTGATTGGCACTATTTTGGGGTGCATATGACTTTTTGATCACTTGAAATTACACTTTTTGTGATATAAGGTGACAAAAAATGCACCGTTTTGTATTTTATTTTCACCTGAGGGTTTAGGTCATGTGATATTTTTATAGAGCAGGTTGTTATGGACGCGGCAATACCTAATATGTATACTTTTTTATTTACGTAAGTTTTACACAATAACAGTATTTTTGAAACAAAAAAAATTATGTTTTAGTGTCTCCATATTCTGAGAGCCATAGTTTTTAAATTTTTTGGCCAATTGTCTTAGGTAGGGGCTAATTTTTTGTGGGATGAGGTGACGGTTAGATTGGTACTATTTTGGGGGCATGCGCCTATTTGATTGCTTGGTGCTGCACTTTTAGCAATGTAAGGTGACAAAAAACATTTTTTTTGCACAGTTTTTATTTTATTTTTTGACTGTGTTTATCTGAGGGGTTAGGTCATGTGATATTTTTATAGAGTCGGTCGATACAAACGCTGCAATACCTAATATGTATACTTTTTTTTCCCTATTTAAAAAATAATAATTTCTTTATTTTGGGAAAAGGACGCTTTTTTTTTTACTTGAAACTAAATTTTTTGTAAAACTTTTTTTTTTAAAACTTTTTTTTTGTCCCACTCTGGGACTAACTTTTGGGGGTCTGATCCCCTTTACAATGCTTTACAATACTTCTGCATCGGGCTGCCTTCCATGCCATCGGGTACCTGTCACAGCAGCGCGGGGACCCGATGGCAGCTCCGATCCCTGCATGGACAGCGCACGTGCCGTGGTCAGCGCGGACCGCGGCACATCAATGGTTAATGCGCCAGCATCAGTGTTTTCCCCGATGCCGGCGCATGCAGCAGGGGTCTGGCTATCAGTAACTGCCGGACCCCTGCCGCGGATGTCCTTAAGTCACAGACATCTGCGCTGTACATGTACGGCACAGGTCCTCTACGGGTTAAAGTAACAAAAACGTTTTTGCATGCAACATTTTACTATTGTGTTAATAAAAGTAAAAAAAATACTATACATACAAATGTAACACTTCTATACTTTAGTATGATATCGTGTCACAAAAACCATTGGAAAAGGCATCTTGCTATTGTTTAGTGTTGGGCGCAAATATGCGAATCGCGAATTTTAATTGCGAATATCGCCACTTCAAGAATTTGCGAAGATTTAGAATATAGTGCTATATATTCATATTCGCGAATATTCTAGATTTTTTTTTTCAACGGTAACCTCCCTTCTTGTTGTGGGCCAATGAGAAGGCTGCAATGTCTTTGTCTGAGCTTAACAACATCCCTAGCAACCAATAGGAAAGTTGCCTACCCCTTACTATATAAGAACCTCCCCAGCAGCCATTTTCTGTAGTTTTATGGAGTTCTGAGAGAGACAGCAGTGTCATTGCTGTGCTCTGTGCTTTACTGTCTAATTACATTAGATAGTTAGTTAGTTAGTTAGCTCATATATATAATACAGATAGTTAGTGGGAGATAGTCAGTGTAGGTTAGATAGTGATATAGTGTAGCTGATAGGTTCCAGTGCGGGGTGTTAGGTAGTGTGATAGGAATTACTGTTTCTCTGCTGTCCGTACATACAGTCGTGGCCAAAAGTTTTGAGAATTACATAAATATTGGAAATTGGAAAAGTTGCTGCTTAAGTTTTTATAATAGCAATTTGCATATACTCCAGAATGTTATGAAGAGTGATCAGATGAATTGCATAGTCCTTCTTTGCCATGAAAATTAACTTAATCCCAAAAAAAACTTTCCACTGCATTTCATTGCTGTCATTAAAGGACCTGCTGAGATCATTTCAGTAATCGTCTTGTTAACTCAGGTGAGAATGTTGACGAGCACAAGGCTGGAGATCATTATGTCAGGCTGATTGGGTTAAAATGGCAGACTTGACAAGTTAAAAGGAGGGTGATGCTTGAAATCATTGTTCTTCCATTGTTAACCATGGTGACCTGCAAAGAAACGCGTGCAGCCATCATTGCGTTGCATAAAAATGGCTTCACAGGCAAGGATATTGTGGCTACTAAGATTGCATCTCAATCAACAATTTATAGGATCATCAAGAACTTCAAGGAAAGAGGTTCAATTCTTGTTAAGAAGGCTTCAGGGCATCCAAGAAAGTCCAGCAAGCGCCAGGATCGTCTCCTAAAGAGGATTCAGCTGCGGGATCGGAGTGCCACCAGTGCAGAGCTTGCTCAGGAATGGCAGCAGGCAGGTGTGAGCACATCTGCACGCACAGTGAGTTGAAGACTTTTGGAAGATGGCCTGGTGTCAAGAAGGGCAGCAAAGAAGCCACTTCTCTCCAAAAAAAACATTAGAGACAGATTGATCTTGTGCAGAAAGTATGGTGAATGGACTGCTGAGGTCTGGGGCAAAGTCATATTCTCCGATGAAGCCTCTTTCCGATTGTTTGGGGCATCTGGAAAAGGCTTGTCCGGAGAAGAAAAGGTGAGCGCTACCATCAGTCCTGTGTCATGCCAACAGTAAAGCATCCTGAGACCATTCATCTGTGGGGTTGCTTCTCATCCAAGGGAGTGGGCTCACTCACAATTTTGCCCAAAAACACAGCCATGAATAAAGAATGGTACCAAAACACCCTCCAACAGCAACTTCTTCCAACAATCCAACAACAGTTTGGTGAAGAACAATGCATTTTCCAGCACGATGGAGCACCGTGCCATAAAGCAAAAGTGATAACTAAGTGGCTCGGGGACCAAAACGTTGACATTTTGGGTCCATGGCCTGGAAACTCCCCAGATCTTAATCCCATTGAGAACTTGTGGTCAATCCTCAAGAGGCGGGTGGACAAACAAAATCCCACTAATTCTGACAAACTCCAAGAAGTGATTATCAAAGAATGGGTTGCTATCAGTCAGGAATTGGCCCAGAAGTTGATTGAGAGCATGCCCAGTCGAATTGCAGAGGTCCTGAAAAAGAAGGGCCAACACTGCAAATACTGACTCTTTGCATAAATGTCATGTAATTGTCGATAAAAGCCTTTAAAACGTATGAAGTGCATGTAATTATATTTCACTACATCACAGAAACAACTGAAACAAAGATCTAAAAAGCAGTTTAGCAGCAAACTTTGTGAAAACTAATATTTGTGTCATTCTCAAAACTTTTGGCCACGACTGTACATGCTACAGACACAGAGCTGTGATGTCACAACATTACTTAGTGCACCAATCAGTAATATGTAGTCAGACCTGCTAAAATGTGAAGCTGCACGTATTGTGCCAAAATATCTGCATCATTAATTGCCGATTTTTTTCGCAATCGCTAATATATTGGAGCACTCTATCTGCATATAAAGCTATTGTAATGTTCTGCCGTGCCAACCATTTTCTCCAGTCTCAGGAAACTTCTAGCAGCTTGAAAAATGTAGCAACAGTGACCCATGCCTGTATTGCGTGCGCAATACGCACATATTACATTGCCCATTTTTACAATCAAGAGAATAATCGCGAATTCACCCAAATATTCGCGAAATATCTCAAATTTGAATATTGCCCCTGCCGCTCATCACTACTATTGTTTACTTAACTCATTAAGAAAAAAGATGAAGATTGCTATATCTGTAATAATACCGACCCATAGAATAAAAGTAACATACAGTGCTGGTTATGTCGAACAGTGAACATCGTAAAGTTAAAGTGTAAAAAACAATGACAGAATTGCTTTTGTTCCCCTTTACTAGCCCAGAAAAAGTAACTAAAAGGGAATCAGCCAAACATGATTGTCTGTAAAGCTGCATACATTCAGTTTGCTTTCCTTTTAATTAAAATTGTTACATTGAGCGTACCACTAATAGTTTCTATCGTCTTATCCGTAATGCTGGGTCTTACTAGACTGAACAGCTATTAGCAACACAAATGGGTGAAATAGAAAGTCACAGAATGTACTTGGCAGGAGAACTGTTGTATGTGCTTCAGAAGCATTCTTCTCCTAGTAGAAGGTCGTGCTGACATCTGGTGGCAGCAATCAGTGCTACACAGTACTCATTTTAAATATTGTCCACTGAAATTAAGTTGTTTTTCTTTGGTGCACAAAATAAAAAGATAAGTGGTCTGATGTATGTCTTACAATAAGCATCAGAGCAGGTCAGGAACAAGAGTTGAGCCTAAAACTCTTCAGCAATGCCGAAAAAGTGTATATTCCACTTTATAGCTCAACGATATCTGTATAGCAATATATCAAGAACAAGGTTTTACATTTTTAAATGGCATCTTCAGATTTGTACCTACCGTATGTAACTGTCTGACCTGTTGTATGTGCACTTGGCAGCTGAAGGCATCTGTGCTGATCCCATATTCATATGTGCCCACATTGCTGAGATAGTTCGAAAAATGTGTTTTAATATATGCAAATAGGATTCTAGGAGCAACGGGGGTGTTGCCCTTACTCCTAGAGGCTCAGATCTCTCTGCAACTGCCACGCACTCTCCACTTTGATTGACAGGGCCAAGTGGGATAACATTTTTACTGCCTGGTCCTGTCCATGACACCAACAGAGATTCCTTCAGCTGCCAAGTGCACATGCAACAGGTCAGGTACAAATCTGCTGACAGAGGTCCTTCAAAATTGTTTGGGAATATATCAATATATATTTCTCAATCATGACACTGCAGAGATCTGGAGACTGAATAATGTAATTTAGAGGTCATGGGGGGATTTTATTAACACATGCGTTTTATATGACAGTCTTAAAAAAGTGCTTCAGAGTGCTGAGGTGTCTTAATAAATTTGTCGCACCTTCTGGCTGTCGGTGCACCAGAAAATTTTATCTACGCCAAGTAGTGTAGGTTTGAGCTATTATTTACACCAGTTTCTGTCATAAATTACAGTTGGTTTCATGTCTGAGAAGGCCCCAGGGACAGTGCCATAAGTGGCATAAAAAGGACAGAATTCTTAAAATTATGCACTAATGAGGCTTACTTCAAAAGAAATTTGCAACTTTTTTGACTTATTTACTGCCACCAATGGCTGAACAATTTTGCTGTAAAATCATGTAGCCATTGGCTCATGTCGGTGGATGTGTGTTGCCCACATGCAGGTAACCACACAGTTGGGAGATAGAGAAAAGGTATAGTGTCTCATCCGTCTCAATTTATGGTATTAGGTGCACTGTTATAGGCCCACCCCTTGGCCTTTTAGTATCAATAGTCAATATTACAAGTGTAGAAAGGCGCAAGGGTCCGTCATTGACGGAAGGTATGTGTCACCGAGGTTTCTGGCCTCGGTGAGGTAAGAGCTGGTAGTTTCGAGTGTCAGCGGCAGCTAGTGCTAACTGACACTGTTTGCTGTTAGTATGGCTGTAAAGCCGATCTGGGCCGGCTCTTACTGGGAGCAGCCAAAGTGCTGGGTGGGTGGCTTCTCCCCACGTTCCAGGCCGGGTCTTTACTGGCCTATATTAAACCCGGCCAGCAGTCTCAGCTGGGTGTGGTTTTCTCCTCTCTGACAGTGGAGTGCTGTCAGTCTCTGTGTGTTTGGGAACTGAGAACTTTCCTGGGAGGGAAAGAAGCCACATCTCACTGAGAGATGCCTGCTGGGAAACAGGCCCTAAAGCCTGCTGTGGACTGCGGGTGGAAAAATGGCTGACCAGGTGAAGGCTTTTGTTCTGTGAACTTTTTATGGTGTGAACAAACACCAAGACTGCAAACCGTTACTTTTTGTTTTTCCTTATATGTGAATAAAACACCAAACTGTTCAAGTTAAAGACTTTGTGGTTGCCTCTGTACTGCGTCCGCTAGCCTGTCTACCAGAGCAAATCCCCCCAATTGGTGGACGATGCGGGCAAACACAGTGAGGCAGGCCTGAAGGCCGGCAAGTGCATGTCCTATATTAAGCCGGCAAGGTTACAACCTGTGTCCCCTGACAAAATGGAGGCAGTCGTGAAAGCCCTCGTGGAGGCTAACTTGCAGCAGCAGGAGGCTAACAAGCAGCAGCAGGAAACTAACCAGCTAATATTACAACATATGATGACGTTGCAGGTGGCAGGAGCGTCCCAGAACGTCCACGATGCTGTCCGTGCGGCGATCCCTAAGATGACCCACTCGGATGACGTCGAGCCTATCTGGCGGTGTTCGAAAAGGTGGCCGTGAGGTTGAAGTTACCCCAAGACCAGTGGGCTGAGGTCGTCACTCCGTTTCTGGCGTCTGGACCCCAGCAAGTGTTTTTCGATCTCCCCGATGATCAAGCGGCCGACTACCCGACTGTAAAAGGTGAGATCATGGCGAGACTGGGGGTGAATGTATTGATCCGGGCCCAGCGGGTGCATCAGTGGGAATTTAACCCAGCTGAACCCGCCAGGCCACAATATTATGACCTGCTACACCAGTTGCAAAAATGGCTGCAGCCTGACATACTGACTCCCACTGCTATGCTGGACCGTCTGTTGGCAGATGTGTTCTGGAGAGCTTTGCCGTACCCTCTCAAGCACTGGATTGGTTGTGTCTCCGTGTAATGCTTTAGAGATGGTCGACCGGTTGGAGCGCTACGAGGCCACCAGAAATCTGCAGAGGGGTTATTTTGCAAGGGGGCCAGTCAAACCCCGGAAATCTCCACCCCAGACCCGGCAGCTGGTGCCAGCCAAACCTGCCTGGGACATACCCCCTGCAGACCCAGCCCCGGTGGTCTGCTGGCGGTGTCACAAGCCAGGACACATAAGGGCCGACTGTCCCCATCGGGGTGAACCCATGGATACCATCTATGGCTATCGCCACTCATTGTATGCCAGGAAGCTATGTGCCACAGGAACCTCCGAGACTATAGACAATAGCCACCTGTGCCAAGTGGAAGTGGGGGACACTCTGGTGGTGGCACTGCTGTATTCAGGGAGCCTGGTGTCCCTGGTAAGAACTGCCCTGGTGCGGCCCGCCGAGTATACTGGCCAAAAGGTCGGTGTTGTGTGCATTCATGGAGACTTAAAGGACTATCCCACCACCCTAGTCTCTCTATCAACGATGGCTGGCAGGTGGACTCATGAGGTGGCCGTCGCCACAAAATTACAGTATGAACTAATAATTAGGAGAGACTTCCCCGGGAAAAGGCACTATGGCCGGATACGAAAGTTACAGATACCCGTGAGACAGATGTAACCCTAGCAGAGTGGCTCGGCTCAGGGGGGAGACCAGAACCCTGGGAACCTGAGTCTGAAGGGCCAGTGGTAGGGGTGACCGCCACTTCGGTGGAAGAGGGGGTGACACCCTGCTAAGTGTGATGGTGGGAGACATGGAGGACTTGCCGCCGGGTCCTGAGCTGGCAGACCTCAATATCTCCGGGGATGATTTTGGTACTGTACAACACCGGGACCCTACCCTATCCCGGGCCTGGGAAAATGTATTAACCACCTCAGCCCCTAGTGCTTAAACACCCTGAAAGACCAGGCCACTTTTTACACTTCTGACCTACACTACTTTCACCGTTTATTGCTCGGTCATGCAACTTACCACCCAAATGAATTTCTTCTCACTAATAGAGCTTTCATTTGGTGGTATTTCATTGCTGCTGACATTTTTACTTTTTTTGTTATTAATCGAAATTTAACGATTTTTTTGCAAAAAAATGACATTTTTCACTTTCAGTTGTAAAATTTTGCAAAAAAAACGAGATCCATATATAAATTTTGCTCTAAATTTATTGTTCTACATGTCTTTGATAAAAAAAAATGTTTGGGTAAAAAAAAAATGGTTTGGGTAAAAGTTATAGCGTTTACAAACTATGGTACAAAAATGTGAATTTCCGCTTTTTGAAGCAGCTCTGACTTTCTGAGCACCTGTCATGTTTCCTGAGGTTCTACAATGCCCAGACAGTACAAACACCCCACAAATGACCCCATTTCGGAAAGTACACACCCTAAGGTATTCGCTGATGGGCATAGTGAGTTCATAGAACTTTTTATTTTTTGTCACAAGTTAGCGGAAAATGATGATTTTTATTTTTATTTTATTTTTTCTTACAAAGTCTCATATTCCACTAACTTGTGACAAAAAATAAAAAGTTCTATGAACTCACTATGCCCATCACGAAATACCTTGGGGTCTCTTCTTTCCAAAATGGGGTCACTTGTGGGGTAGTTATACTGCCCTGGCATTCTAGGGGCCCAAATGTGTGGTAAGGAGTTTGAAATCAAATTATGTAAAAAATGACCTGTGAAATCCGAAAGGTGCTCTTTGGAATATGGGCCCCTTTGCCCACCTAGGCTGCAAAAAAGTGTCACACATCTTGTATCTCTGTATTCAGGAGAAGTTGAGGAATGTGTTTTGGGGTGTCTTTTTACATATACCCATGCTGGGTGAGATAAATATCTTGGTCAAATGCCAACTTTGTATAAAAAAATGGGAAAAGTTGTCTTTTGCCAAGATATTTCTCTCACCCAGCATGGGTATATGTAAAATGACACCCCAAAACACATTTCCCAACTTCTCCTGAGTACGGAGATACCAGATGTGTGACACTTTTTTGCAGCCTAGGTGGGCAAAGGGGCCCATATTCCAAAGAGCACCTTTCGGATTTCACTGGTCATTTTTTACAGAATTTGATTTCAAACTCCTTACCACACATTTGGGCCCCTAGAATGCCAGGGCAGTATAACTACCCCACAAGTGACCCCATTTTGGAAAGAAGAGACCCCAAGGTATTCGCTGATGGGCATAGTGAGTTCATGGAAGTTTTTATTTTTTGTCACAAGTTAGTGGAATATGAGACTTTGTATGAAAAAAAAAAAAAATCATAATTTTCCACTAACCTGTGACAAAAATAAAAAATTCTAGGAACTCGCCATGCCCCTCACGGAATACCTTGGGGTGTCTTCTTTCCAAAATGGGGTCACTTGTGGGGTAGTTATACTGCCCTGGCATTTTCCAGGGGCCCTAATGTGTGGTAAGTAGGTAAATGACCTGTGAAATCCTAAAGGTGCTCTTTGGAATGTGGGCCCCTTTGCCCACCTAGGCTGCAAAAAAGTGTCACACATCTGGTATCTCCGTATTCAGGAGACGTTGGGGAATGTGTTTTGGGGTGTCTTTTTACATATACCCATGCTGGGTGAAAGAAATATCTCGGCAAAAGACAACTTTTCCCATTTTTTTATACAAAGTTGGCATTTGACCAAGATATTTATCTCACCCAGCATGGGTATATGTAAAATGACACCCCAAAACACATTCCCCAACTTCTCCTGAGTACAGCGATACCACATGTGTGACACTTTTTTGCAGCCTAGATGCGCAAAGGGGCCCACATTCATTTTATGAGGGCATTTTTAGACATTTGGATCCCAGACTTCTTCTCACGCTTTAGGACCCCTAGAATGCCAGGGCAGTATAAATACCCCACATGTGACCCCATTTTGGAAAGAAGACACCCCAAGGTATTCAATGAGGGGCATGGCGAGTTCATAGAATTTTTTTTTTTTTGGCACAAGTTAGCAGAAATTGATATTTTTTTTTTTCTCACAAAGTCTCCCTTTCCGCTAACTTGGGACAAAAATTTCAATCTTTCATGGACTCAATATGCCCCTCACGGAATACCTTGGGGTGTCTTCTTTCCGAAATGGGGTCACATGTGGGGTATTTATACTGCCCTGGCATTCTAGGGGCCCTAAAGCGTGAGAAGAAGTCTGGAATATAAATGTCTAAAAAATTTTACGCATTTGGATTCCGTGAGGGGCATGGGGAGTTCATGTGAGATTTTATTTTTTGACACAAGTTAGTGGAATATGAGACTTTGTAAGAAAAAAAAAAAAAAATTCCGCTAACTTGGGCCAAAAAAATGTCTGAATGGAGCCTTACAGGGGGGTGATCAATGACAGGGGGGTGATCAATGACAGGGGGGTGATCAATGACAGGGGGGTGATCAGAGAGTCAATATGGGGTGATCACCCCCCTGTCATTGATCACCCCCCTGTAAGGCTCCATTCAGATGTCCGTATGTGTTTTGCGAATCCGATCCATGTATCCGTGGATCCGTAAAAATCATACGGACATCTGAATGCAGCATGACAGGGGGGGGTGATCAATGACAGGGGGGTGATCAGGGAGTCTATATGGGGTGATCACCCCCCCTGGAAGGCTCCAGGGAGACGCATGTATGTGTTTTGCGGATCCGATCCATCTATCAGTGGATCCGTAAAAATCATGCGGACGTCTGAATGGAGCTTTACAGGGGGTTGATCAATGACAGGGGTGTAATCAATGACAGGGGGGTGATCAGGGAGTCTATATGGGGTGATAACCACAGTCATTGATCACGCCCCTGTAAGGCTTCATTCAGACGCCCGTATGCGTTTTGCGGATCCGATCCATCTATCAGTGGATCCGTAAAAATCATGCGGACATCTGAATGGAGCTTTACAGGGGGTTGATCAATGACAGGGGGGGTAATCAATGACAGGGGGGTGATCAGGGAGTCTATATGGGGTGATCAGGGGTGATCAAGGGTGAATAAGGGGTTAATAAGTGACAGGGGGGGGTGTAGTGTAGTGGTGCTTGGTGCAACATATTTACTGAGCTACCTGTGTCCTCTGGTGGTCGATCCAAACAAAGGGGACCACCAGAGGACCAGGTAGCAGGTATATTAGACGCTGTTATCAAAACAGCGTCTAATATACCTGTTAGGGGTTAAAAAAAACACATCTCCAGCCTGCCAGAGAATGATCGCCGCTGGCAGGCTGGAGATCCACTCTCTTACCTTCCGTTCCTGTGAACGCACGCGCCTGTGTGCACGCGTTCACAGGAAATCTCGCGTCTCGCGAGAGGACGCGCCGGCGCGTCCACCCAGATGAGCAGGGCCGCCGCAAAGACGCAATCCTGCGTACGGCGGTCCTGAGGAGGTTAATAATAGATGGGGAACCACAACAACCAGGGGCAGAGTCGGTGTTTTCCCGTTTGGTGGTTTTATTAAGATATGTTGTATTGGATAAACCAGCTGCGAGGTGAATCCATTGAACAGTTGGTGGTGCCCCAGGCTTATCGCAAACTCATGTTAGAGTTAGCCCACCAGCATGTTCTCGGGGGTCATCTGGGAATGCAGAAAACCCAGGACCCGATACTACAACGGTTTTACTGGCCCGATGTGTTCAGAGAGGTAGAAGAATATTGTAAGTCTTGCCCAACCTGCCAGATAACGAGCCCTCAGCCACATTTCCGTAGTCCCCTGGTACCCCTCCCGATTATCAAGGTCCTGTTCGAGCGAATCGCTATGGATCTCGTAGGCCCGGTACCGAAGTCCGCTAGAGGGCACCAACACATCTTGTTCGTCCTTGACTACGCCACTCGGTACCCGGCGGCGGTGCCACTGCGTCATACATCAGCCAAACTCATAGCTAAGGAGTTAATGGAGAGGTTTTTTAAAGTGGGTCTGCCTAAGGAGGTTCTGACTGACCAAGAGACCCCATTTATTTCCAATGTCATAAGGGAACTCTGTAATTTGCTCCACATAAAACAGCTACTGACGTCCGTTTATCATCCGCAAACAGATGGCTTGGTAGAGAGCTTTAATCAAACATTAAAAAATATGTTAAAAAGAGTGGTGTCTAAGGATGGGAGGGACTGGGACCTTCTTCTGCCCTATCTCATGTTCGCAGTGCGAAAGGTGCCCCAGGCCTCTACTGGGTTCTCGCCCTTCGAACTGCTATACGGCAGACACCCTCGCGGTCTGTGGGACGTGGCCAAAGAGAGGTGGGAACAACAACCCACACCGCACAAAAGTGTGGTTGAGTACATCACCCAGATGCAAGGAAGGATAGAAACAGTTTTACCTATGGTTAGGGAGCATATGGAGGCAGCACAACGAGCCCAAAGTAGGGTATATAATCGGCAGGTGGGGGGTCCAGAACTTTAACCCGGGTGATCGGGTGTTGGTTTTGGTACCAACCGTAGACAGTAAGTTCCTAGCTAGGTGGCCGGGGCCCTACGAGGTACTTGAAAAAATCGGAGAGGTAGATTACAAGGTTGAGGTGTCCAAAAGTGAATGGGCCAGTCTGATAGTCTTAATATCCAAGCCAGACGGGACATTACGGTTCTGTAACAATTTTCGCAAACTAAACGACATCTCTAAATTTGATGCATATCCCATGCCTCGGGTAGATGAGCTTATTGAGAGGTTAGGACAAGCTCGGTATTTTTCTGTTTTGGACCTCACCAAAGGATACTGGCAGGTTCCCTTGACGGAGGCTGCCAAAGAGAAAACTGCTTTCATCACACCAGAAGGGCTATACCAGTATAAGGTGTTACCCTTTGGTCTGCATGGCGCCCCTGCCACTTTTAAACGGCTCATGGACGTTGTACTTCGTCCACATCGTCGGTAGGCTTCGGCTTACCTGGAAGACATTGTCATTCATAGTACCGACTGGGAAAGTCATCTACAAAAAGTGCAGGCTGTAGTGGACTCCCTTAGGAAGGCTGGACTGACCGCTAACCCAAAAAAGTGTGCGATAGGGTTAGAAGAGACCAAGTACCTGGGGTATGTAGATTTTACTATGTGTTGCGACTTTCAAATGGAAAATAGTCTCCTGTGTGGGAACATTTTTTACAGTTAAAGGGACACTGTCACCTGGATTTCACTTACTGAGCTATTAACATTACCACATCAGTCTCCACGATTTATATTAAAATATACTAGTATTACTGCCCTGTGTCTTGCAATTTGTCTATAAAATCGCTTTTATTAATATGCTAATTACCTCAATAAGAAGCCCAAGGGGCTGTCCCTCCGGCCGTTGGAGCCCAGCCGCGCCCATTATCTTGGAGCTCAGCACCGCCCCACTGTTAATTTATTAACTGCTCATCGCCGATGTAATGTGTTTGTTGCACCTGAAATCTCGCTCATTTCTGGGTCGAGTGAAGCTGGCTCATGTACACTTCGTTCTGTGAGACCGATGCCAGGACACATCCGTAATGAACTGATCTATAAAATGGTCATGTTACTTTCCCCACACGGTGAACGCCATAAAAAAAAAAAAACTATGATAAAATTTAAATTTTGCCCACCTTACTTCCCAAAAAAGGTAATAAAAGTGATCAAAAAAGTCGTATGTACGGCAAAATAGTACCAATCAAATCATCACCTCATACCGCAAAAAATTAGTCCCTACATGAGACAATGGCCCAAAAAATAAAAAAACTATGGCTCTCAGACTAAAACATGATTTTTTTTGTTTTAAAAATGCTTTTTTATGTTAAACGTAAAAATAAATTTAAAAAAGTAGACGTATTAGGTATCGCTGCGTCCGTAAGAACCTGCTCTATAAAAATACCACATGACCTAAACCCTGAGGTGAACACCATAAAAAATAATAATTAAAACGGTGTCAAAAAAAACATTGTTTGTCACCCCAAAATAGTGCCAATCTAACCATCATCTCATCCCACAAAAATGATACTCTACCTAAGACAATCGCCCAAAAACTGAAAAAACTATGACTCTCAGACTATGGAGACACTAAAACATTATGTTTTTTGTTTCAAAAATGATATTATTGTGTAAAACTTAAAAGATATAAAAGAAAGTATACATATTAGGTATCGCCACGTCCATAACGACCAGCTCTATAAAAATATTATATGACATAACCCATTAGGTGAACACTGTCAAAAAAATAAAATAAAAACTGTGCTAAAAAAAACATTTCTTTTGTCACCTTACGTCACTAAAAGTGCAACACCAAGCAATCAAAAAGGCGTATGCCCCCACAATGGTGCCAATCTAACCTTCACCTCATCCCACAAAAAATAATACCCTACATAAGACAAACGCCCCAAAAAATAAAAATAAATATGGCTCTCAGACTATGGAGACACTAAAACATGTTTTTTTTTGTTTCAAAAATGACTGTTCCACAAGCCCCTGTGTTTTCAGCATGAAGGGATTTATATAGGGGTATACTAGTGTAAAAATTATCAGTGTACACGTGGCACCCTTTGTGTAGGAATGGCGCCAATAGATCCCACACAGTTTTTCCCGATGTCCCAATATTTTCAGTGCAGCCTGGGGGGTTAATTTGGGAGTCTCTGCCCTCATATACAGACAGACCGCAAGTGTAGCCGGCTGTGCTCTTGCACACCTTATATAATTTTACCCAATATCTGGCACGCTTGGAGGGAATAAACTGACAGAAGGAAAGGCGGCCTTTAACCTGTTACGGACACAGGGCATACCTGTACGCCCTGATGTCCTGGTACTGAAGGACACAGGGCGTACAGGTACGTCCTGTGTAGTTCCGATCACCGCTGCGCGGCGGGCGGTGATCAGAACTGGTTGCCTGCTGAAATCAATCAGCAGGCACCCTGGGTCAATGTCCCCCAGCCCCCCCCCCCCCCGTATCGGCGATCGCTGCAAACCGCAGGTCAATTCAGACCTGCGGTTTGCAGCGCTTTTGGAAGTTTCTGATCGGACCGCGGGGATCAGATTTATGTGTAGGCGTAGCGGGGGAGGGGGGGTGCGGGCGGTGCGGTCATCCCGCCCTCCCTCTCATTTTCAGCATGGCAGAGTGGTTAGACACTCTACTTGAAACGGCTGACATCATCACACACATGTCAGCCGTTTAACCCCTTCCATGCCACGGTCCCTAGGGACCACTGTATGGAAGGGGGTTAACAGGGAGGGAGCTTCCTCCCTCTCCCATCGGGGGCTGCTGTGCCTTTTCAGCCCCTGATTCTTGATGGGATCACAGAGGGAGGGGGCCCCTCTCCCTCCCCATCACCCGTTGCTCTGTTGTGGCAGCGAGTGATGGTTACCATGGCAACCAGACGCCTTCACAGGCTTCCGGCTGTCCATGGTGCTGTTCAGACTTCTGCTAAAGGCAGAAGTCTGATCAGACTTTGTAAAGTGAAAATACAGTACAGTACACTATATAGTGTACTGTACTGTACTATACAGACATCAGACCCACTGGATCTTCAAGAACCAAGTGGGTCTGGGTAAAAAAAAAAAAAAAAAGTGAAAAAAATTTAAAAATAAAAAAATGCATTTATCACTGATTAAAAATAAAAAAATAAAAATTCCCTACACATGTTTGATATCACCGCATCTGTAATGAACTGATCTATAAAATGGTCATGTTACTTTCCCCACACGGTGAACGCCATAAAAAAAAAAACTATGATGAAATTGAAATTTTGCCCACCTTACTAATAAAAGTAATAAAAGTGATAAAAAAGTCGTATGTACGGCATAGTACCAATCAAATCGTCACCTCATACAGCAAAAAATGAGCACCTACATGAGACAATGGCCCAAAAAAAAAAAATATATGGCTCTCAGACTAAAACATGATTTTTTTGTTTCAAAAATGCTTTTTTATGTTAAACGTAGAAATAAATAAAAAAAAGTAGACGTATTAGGTATCGCCGTTCCGTAAGAACCTGCTCTATAAAAATACCACATGACCTAAACCCTGAGGTGAACACCGTAAAAAATAATAATTAAAACGGTGTCAAAAAAGCCATTGTTTGTCACCCCAAAATAGTGCCAATCTAACCATCATCTCATCCCACAAAAATGATACCCTACCTAAGACAATCTCCCAAAAACTGAAAAAAATATGACTCTCAGAAGGCACCCTTCTGCGCCCTGCTGTGTGCCCGTACAGCAGTTTACGACCACATTAGGGGTGTTTCTGTGAACTGCAGAATTAAAGTAATAAATGTTGAGTTTTGTTTGGCTGTTAACCCTTGCTTTGTTACTGGGAAAAAATTATTAAAGTGGAAAATTTTCCAAAAAAGTTAAATTCTGAAATTTTATCTCCATTTTCCATTAAATCTTATGGAACGCCTAAAGGGTTAGTAAAGCTTGTAAAATCTGTTTTAAATACCATGAGGGGTGTAGTTTCTTATATGTGGTGACTTTTATTGAATTTCTACTCTAGGGGTGCATCAGGGGTTCTTCAAATGGGACATGGTGTAAAAAAAAAAAAGGCCATCAAAATCTGCCTTCCAGAAACCATATGGCGTTCCTTTCCTTGTGCGCCCTGCTGTTTGGTCATACAGCAGTTTACGACCACATATTGGGTGTTTCTCTACACTACAGAATCAGGGCAATAAATATAGAGTTTTGTTTGGCTGTTAACCCATGCTTTGTTACTGGAAAAAAATGGATTAAAATTGAAAATTTGCCCAAAAATCTAAATTCAAAAATTTTATCTCCATTTGCCATTAACTCTTGTGGAACACTTAAAGGGTTAACAACGTTTGTAAAATCAGTTTTGAATACCTTGTGGGGTGTAGTTTCTAGAATGGGGTCATTTTTGGGTGGTTTATATTATGTAAGCCTCACAAAGTGACTTCAGACCTAAACTGGTCTTTAAAAAGTGGGTTTTTGAAAATTTATGAGAAATTTCAAGATTTGCTTCTAAACTTCTAAGTCTTGTAACGTCCCCAAAAAATAAAATGTCATTCGCAAAATGATCCAAACATGAAATAGACATATGGGCAATGTAAAGTAATAACTATTTTTGTAGGTATTACTATGTATTATAGAAGTAGAGAAATTGAAACTTGGAAATTTGCAAATTTTTCCAAATGTTTGGTCAATTTGGTATTTTTTTATAAATAAAAATTTATTTTTTTGACTCCATTTTACCAGTGTCATGAAGTGACGAAAAAACTATCTCAGAATGGCTTGGATAAGTCAAAGCGTTTTAAAGTTAATACCACATAAAGTGATACTGGTCAGATTTGCAAAAAATGGCCTGGTCCTTAAGGTGAAAATGAGTCCGGTCATTAAGGGGTTAAAACTAAAAAGGTATTCATCATCGGACAGATTTTTATCAGGGGTATATAATTTTAAGAATAAATCCCTAAGGAGAAAAATAAAGGGTCTCAGTTTATTTAGCCGGTCGTAGGCTGGGTCAGTTCTGTGGGGGACTTGTCCGAAAAATGCATAAACTGCATTAGGGCTTCATAGCTGTTTTGGGACATAACTGCTGCAAACACAGGGGTTGAGTGGACAGTATTCACAGCCCAATATGAGCGGACAGATGGCTTTTTTACAATGCACAAGTCCAGGGTAAGCCCCCAAAAAATTGACATTTTCAGGAACGTGGGCTTTTCTACAGCAAACTGTGTGGTGCACAGATTAGTTTGCTGCACAATTAACTCCAGGACTATCGTCCACAAATAAATGAAAAAAAAACCATAAGGGGTAAAATTGGTGACGTCCACATTAATTTGGGGAGTGAATAAAAATTGGGGTACTTGGGGGGGAAAATGAAGTAGCAGGAACCCACGTAGAAGGGACGGGACCGCTGGGTGGAGAATGAGATGACCGTCACTAATTGACGTCTAATGATGGACGCCTAATGACAGCTACCCACTGACCGCCAGTTACGGACGGACAGTTTATAAATTAATATTTTTTTTCACAGTAAATCGCACAAATCGCACAGCCAGGACAGAAGTCTGATCTCTCTTTGTCCTCACAGAACAACTACACTGAGGGGATAGAGAAGCACAGCCCATGTCCTGGCTGTGTTTAGTAAATATAATGGATGTGATGTCCATGATAGGTTTATCATGGAGACCACATGATCAGGGACCATTATTATTGATCCCTGATGGTTACTGTGCTGAAGGCGTATCTTCAGCACAGTAACCAGTGCGCATGTCTGCGCCATTTCAAAAAAAAATTATATGGGAGGCCCTGGAACTTTATTAACAAGTCTGGGGGACCCGATCGGGGCATAATTGCGATCTCTCTCTCCTCTCCAGAGGAGAGACACCTTTGCAGGGGCGGGAGATGTGTTTAATCCATCTCTCATGTCACTTGCACATAGGTATTGGTTGATTTGTAATACACAATTTTTAGCACATGATTATTAATTTATGGAATGTTTTTTTTTTGTTTTTTTAAACTTTTTTTTCTCACTTTTTATTTTTATCGGCACAATTTTATTTGTACTTGATATTCATATGACAACTTTCACATAATTGCTCAAATTTTGGGCCTTATGAAGTTTGTAGCACTAAATAATCACAACAACAGTAATTTATATTTAAATAATTACCTGTCTAGATTATAAGATAATTTTTTATATAGGATTGTGTATTTGCGTTATTAGATTTTTCTATTACACAATCATGTGTTAAATTTATTTTCGATTTATTCTGATTAGTATCACGACTGTGGGATTTAATTAATCATGTGGGACTATATGTTTAACGTATTATTGGTATCATGATTATTGGATTCAATTAATGATTTGTGATTTGCACTAGTTATGTTTACTATTTTCACGATCATGTAGTCATATTTTATGAAATAAGTGTATTTTATTGAAATCACCATGAGAATATTTATCTCAATCTATAGATATATGGTTACGGACGGTCATGTACTTTTGAAACTGGGATGTGCTCATATATAATCGTTTCATATAAATACTATTCCCTGTGTAAGACCATATCACATGATTCTCTCTTGAATGCCCGATCACATAATTATGTCAAAGACGGGATTCGGCGCATGCGCTGTCGGGCTCCCTCAGGATGCGCTCCATTCTATGTCACTGTATGCACTGCGCGTGCGCAAAGTTGATGTGGGGTCGCGATGAAAGATGGTGTCCGGCATCATCGCGGAGTCGCGCTGCCGCTGACATTTCTCAGGTGATCCTAGTTAGGAATTTAGTTATTACTCGCCCCTTCCTCCTATATATACCCCTTATTTTATTCACCTAATCACCTCCTGACGAAGCCTGGTGGGGCAAAACACATGTCGAGGTGTCAGTACTTGGGGCGACATTCCAGTCTCTGTGCATCATGACTCTGGGTATGTTTTAGACTTATCATGATCATGTCTATACCTAGGGACCTAGGGATGGATATATAATAAGATATGTATTGTATATAGGCTGCGGATCATGATTGATAAACATATGTGCCATTTGATACTATATGTATAATAGAAACCACCCAAAAATGACCCCATTCTGGAAACTACACCCCTCAAGGTTTAATAGGTGTTATTATTTACTTTATTGCGCGTATTTCACTTTTCTAAGGCACATCTGCTTATCATCTATGTACAATCTTGGTAGCCTGTTACACTGTTGGTCAGGTACACTGCCCATTAATATTATAGTGGGCCTTTATTGGAGACATTCCCTCATGGGACAGTGTATTTTTAGAGCTATATTGATGTTACAATAATGATTTTGATGGATATTGCCTGGTAATGTGCCCCATGTATTTTTCTGTATCAAATTGCCATTGTGTCGTCCTTCTTTCTTAAGTCTGATCCATATTATGAATTCTGATTAATAACGTTTTCTATATATTTTATGTTATTAGTCCAATTGATCTGTTTTTGTGGTGCAATTTATGGTATTTGGGTGTTGTTTGTGGATTATGAGGTTGTTGTAGGTGTTTATGTTTACCATCAAAATTAAACATGAGGTTCTTAGCGCACAATGTAATCAAATTGTGCGAGCCCATCTGCCCCGTCATGGCGACCTCAATCAGATTGGTCCCTACCCTAAGACTTTTTTCTTTAAGTGGACACCCAGACATATTGCACACATGATGCATTAGCTCATACCAATACTGCATTAATGCAATGCGGATTCTGAGGGGCTTGTGGTGAAAAGCTGATACAGCAGTTCCCCATTACATCTCCTGTTATAAAAGTGTTAGTGTAGGGACCCATCTGATAGAGATGCCATAAGGTTTGGCAGATGGGAGCACACAGCTTTACTTAATGTGTGAGAATAGATAGGACCTTTCCTGTCATTAAAATGGAGGACTAAGGGGAACGCTCCTATATCATATATCATATTGTATATCTAGTACAGTACATACAAAATTTTATAGACTTTTGTAATATTACATAGTATGATATAATATTCCCGCGCTATTATACGTGCTGTGACAGGTAAGTTGAACACTGGAAAGCCTCAGCTCCTTCATTCTTGTGATCAGTGGGGGCACAACAAGTCTACGTATACTAAAGGCGTACCCTGGCAATATGCCATCTGTCATTAGTTGTATAAAGGGAGTGCAGAATTATTAGGCAAGTTGTATTTTTGAGGATTAATTTTATTATTGAACAACAACCATGTTCTCAATGAACCCAAAAAACTCATTAATATCAAAGCTGAATATTTTTGGAAGTAGTTTTTAGTTTGTTTTTAGTTTTAGCTATTTTAGGGGGATATCTGTGTGTGCAGGTGACTATTACTGTGCATAATTATTAGGCAACTTAACAAAAAACAAATATATACCCATTTCAATTATTTATTTTTACCAGTGAAACCAATATAACATCTCAACATTCACAAATATACATTTCTGACATTCAAAAACAAAACAAAAACAAATCAGTGACCAATATAGCCACCTTTCTTTGCAAGGACACTCAAAAGCCTGCCATCCATGGATTCTGTCAGTGTTTTGATCTGTTCACCATCAACATTGCGTGCAGCAGCAACCACAGCCTCCCAGACACTGTTCAGAGAGGTGTACTGTTTTCCCTCCTTGTAAATCTCACATTTGATGATGGACCACAGGTTCTCAATGGGGTTCAGATCAGGTGAACAAGGAGGCCATGTCATTAGATTTTCTTCTTTTATACCCTTTCTTGCCAGCCACGCTGTGGAGTACTTGGACGCGTGTGATGGAGCATTGTCCTGCATGAAAATCATGTTTTTCTTGAAGGATGCAGACTTCTTCCTGTACCACTGCTTGAAGAAGGTGTCTTCCAGAAACTGTCAGTAGGACTGGGAGTTGAGCTTGACTCCATCCTCAACCTGAAAAGGCCCCACAAGCTCATCTTTGATGATACCAGCCCAAACCAGTACTCCACCTCCACCTTGCTGGCGTCTGAGTCGGACTGGAGCTCTCTGCCCTTTACCAATCCAGCCACGGGCCCATCCATCTGGCCCATCAAGACTCACTCTCATTTCATCAGTCCATAAAACCTTAGAAAAATCAGTCTTGACGTTTCAGCTTGTGTGTCTTGTTCAGTGGTGGTCGTCTTTCAGCCTTTCTTACCTTGGCCATGTCTCTGAGTATAGCACACCTTGTGCTTTTGGGCACTCCAGTGATGTTGCAGCTCTGAAATATGGCCAAACTGGTGGCAAGTGACATCTTGGCAGCTGCACGCTTGACTTTTCTCAGTTCATGGGCAGTTATTTTGCGCCTTGGTTTTTCCACACGCTTCTTGCGACCCTGTTGACTATTTTGAATGAAACGCTTGATTGTTCGATGATCACGCTTCAGAAGCTTTGCAATTTTAAGAGTGCTGCATCCCTCTGCAAGATATCTCACTATTTTTGACTTTTCTGAGCCTGTCAAGTCCTTCTTTTGACCCATTTTGCCAAAGGAAAGGAAGTTGCCTAATAATTATGCACACCTAATATAGGGTGTTGATGTCATTAGACCGCACCCCTTCTCATTACAGAGATGCCCATCACCTAATATGCTTAATTGGTAGTAGGCTTTCGAGCCTATACAGCTTAGAGTAAGACAACATGCATAAAGAGGATGATGTGGTCAAAATACTCATTTGCCTAATAATTCTGCACGCAGTGTAGAACTCTATTTAGTCTGGAGTTGCTCTGTATGTCCCTATGTATCATGGGGTATATGTCTGCCGTAATCTTCTCTGTATGATAGGGCAGCAAGAGAGCAGAACGTACAGGATCAGCACTCTATCTGTACACCAATCTCTCGTCATCAGCGCTCTATTTGTACACCAATCTCTCGTCATCAGCACTCTATCTGTACACCAATCTCTCGTCATCAGCGCTCTATTTGTACACCAATCTCTCGTAATCAGCGCTCTATCTGTACACTAATTTCTCATCATCAGCGCTCTATCTGTAACCGATCTCTCGTCATCAGCGCTCTATCTGTACACCAATCTCTCATCATCAGCGCTCTATCTGTAACCGATCTCTCGTCATCAGCACTCTATCTGTACACCAATCTCTCATCATCAGCGCTCTATCTGTAACCAATCTCTCGTCATCAGCGCTCTATCTGTACACCAATCTCTCATCATCAGCGCTATATCTGTAACCAATCTCTCATCATCAGCGCTATATCTGTAACCAATCTCTCATCATCAGCGCTCTATCTGTACACCAATCTCTCATCATCAGCGCTCTATCTGTAACCAATCTCTCATCATCAGCGCTCTATCTGTAACCAATCTCTCATCATCAGCGCTATATCTATAACCAATCTCTCATCATCAGCGCTATATCTGTAACCAATCTCTCATCAGCGCTATATCCAGGGCTGGCCTTAGGTGTTCAGGCGCCCTGTGCGAGCTAATCTTGTGGCGGCCCCCCCCCCCCCCCTTCCCACCCACAATCTTTGTAACGAACATTTTTTTTTATTACAGATAATTTAAGTGCAAGTGCAAACAAGTACAATCATACCCAGTGTCACCCATAGCCAGTCTCCTGCCCCCTTAATCATACCCAGTGTCACCCAAAGCCAGTCTCCTGCCCCCCTTAATCATACCCTGTCACCTTTACCCAGTCCCCTGCCCTTCTTAATCATACCCCGTGTCACCCTTACCCAGTCCCCTGACCCCTTAAATTAAGGGTGACAGACACTAGGTATGATTAAGGGGGCAGGGGACTGGATAAGGGTGACACTGGGTATTATTAAGGGGGCAGGGGACTGGATAAGGGTGACAGACACTGGGTATGATTATGAGGGCAGAGGACTGGATAAGGGTGACATTGGGTGTGATTAAGGGGCAGGGGACTGGCTTTGGTTGACACTGGGTATGATTAAGGGGGGCAGGGGACTGGGTAAAGGTGACAGGGTATGATTAAGGGGGGCAGGGGACTGGCTATGGGTGACACTGGGTATGATTAAGGGGGGCAGGGTCTAATTGAGGGGGCAGGAGACTGGGTAAGGGTGACACTGGGTATGATTAAGAAGGGCAGGGGACTGGGTAAAGGTGACAGGGTATGATTAAGGGGGGCAGGGGACTGGCTCTGGGTGACACTGGGTATGATTAAGGGGGCAGGGGACAGGGCAAAGGTGACAGGGTATGATTAAGGGGGGCCGGAGACTGGCTATGGGTGACACTGGGTATGATGCCCCCCATCATGTGCCAGTATCAAGTGCCTCTCTCCTCCCCCCCACATGTCCCAGTATCATAGTGCCATCTCGCCCCCCCCAATGTGCCAGTATCGTAGTGCCATCTCTCCCCCCAATGTGCCAGTATCATAGTGCCATCCCCCCCCCCCCAATGTGCCAGTATCAAGTGCCTCTCTCCTTCCCAACCCCCATGTGCCAGTATCATAGTGCCAAACCCCCCCATGTGCCTGTATCAAGTGCCAAACCCCCCCATGTGCCAGTATCAAGTGCCTCTCTCCTCCCCCCCATGTCCCAGTATCATAGTGCCATCTCGCCCCCCGCCAAAAGTGCCAGTATCAAGTGCCTCTCTCCTTCCCACCTTCCATGTGCCAGTATCATAGTGCGAACCCGACCCATGTGCCAGTATCAAGTGCCTCTCTCCTCCCCCCATATCCCAGTATCATAGCGCCATCTCCCCCCCCAAAAGTACCAGTATCAAGTGCCTCTCTCCCCCCCATGTCCCAGTATCATAGTGCCATTTCCCCCCCCCCAAAAAAAAAGTGCCAGTATCAAGTGCCTCTCTCCTTCCCCCCCATGTGCCAGTATCATAGTGCCATCTCCCCCCCAATGTGCCAGTATCAAGTGCCTCTCTCCTCCCCCCCATGTGCCAGTATCATAGTGCCATCTCCCCCCCCCAATGTGCCAGTATTAAGTGCCTCTCTTCTTCCCAGGATTGGGCTGGAGATATAAGATTTGATAAATGACAATTGAATGATGGATGGGTTAACAAAAGACATGCAGAGGGAAGGGGATGGGGAGATGTAAAAAAGGAAAAAGAAAGAAGAAAGAAGAAAATAAACTAAACAGATCATAAGATGAGGCAGGGGTGATGTGTGATGGGGCCAATGGAAGATGTGGGGGGAAAAGGGGGGAGTATATTTATTTATTTATATATTTATATGTGTGTGTGTATATATATATATATATATATATATATATATATATATATATAAAACTTATTTTTGCACAAACCCCCCCCCCCTTTTAATTTAATTTTGTGATGTTTTAGACTTTAAAAAGGAGTATATTGACTCAGAAACGCGTTGTCGTCACTCATCAATAAAATATCCTTTACCTATCTACTGAGGTCGTGTCTGCGCCAGAAGGTATCAATTGGTGTACTGTTATAGTACACAAAACTCTCCCCATTGTGCCCCATGTGCCAGTATCATAGTGCCAAACCCCCCCTATGTGCCAGTATCAGGTGCCAACCCCCCCATGTGCCAGTATCAGGTGCCAACCCACCTCCCCCCATGTGCCAGTATCAAGTGCCTCCCGCTCCCCCCCATGTGGCAGTAACAGTCGGGAATTTAAAATAGAAAAAAACACTTATACTTACCTCCATGTCAGCAATGCGATGCAGCCTTTTCCGGCCTGTATGTCCATATATGGAGTCAGTGCTTGTGTATTCTAATTTAGCCTGTATTTCAGAAAAGTTTCTGCTGGGGCTCGAACCCACAACCTTCTGTATCAGAGGCAAGGCACTTAACCACACAGCTATAAGAGCTGCATTGCCACTGACTGATAAAATATGAGACGTCTACTGTAGACTCGTTTGTAGCTTTTATAGCTAGTGTACATCCATACACATGACAGTTGCCCCAGCTCACTCAGCTCTGCTATATCTCTATATATGATAGCTGCCCCAGCACACCCAGCTCTGCTACATCTATACACATGACAGCTTCCCCAGCACACTCAGCTCTGCTATATCTCTATATATCTATCTACTGTATAGTAATACTTAGAGATATATAGATACAGCAGAGCTGAGTGTGCAGGGACAGCTGTCATGTGTATAGATGTAGCAGAGCTGGGTGTGCTGGGGCAGCTGTCATATATAGAGATATAGTAGAGCTGAGTGTGCTGGGGCAGCTGTCATGTGTATTAGATGTAGCAGATCTGGGTGTGCTGGGGCAGCTATCATATATAGAGATATAGCAAAGCTGAGTGTGCTGGGGTAGCTGTCATATAGAGATATAGCAGTGCTGGGTGTGTTGGGGTAGCTGTCATGTGTATAGATGTACACTAGCTATAACAGAGTATACTATTTTTTCAGTCAGTGGCTATGCAGCTCTTATAGCTGTGTGGGTAAGTGTTTTGCCTCTGATACAGAAGGTCATGGGTTTGAATCCCAGCAGACACATCTCTCCCTCTCCTGAGGATGGCAATACAGATCACTATGCCTGGGATTTGTATCTTGTAAATGAGAAGTGTATAAGTTGTGATACAGGCAGGGCATCTGTAAGGGAGGTGAGAGAAGGCTGCTGCCGCCGTCCTGCATGTCGTTACAGTGCGTGGTGTTTGTGGCAGTCACTACACCGGCCAATGAGCCTCCCGGCTGCCTGTTGCCATGGTGCCCTGTAACCAATCTCTCATCATCAGCCCTATATCTATACAATTTCTGGTTTGCAGGTGTGAATACAGCCTGACTTGTTCAGATGTAATATATATACAGTACAGACCAAAAGTTTGGACACACCTTCTCATTCAAAGAGTTTTCGTTATTTTCATGACTATGAAAATTGTAGATTCACACTGAAGGCATCAAAACTATGAATTAACACATGTGGAATTATATACATAATAAGCAACTGTGAAACAACTGAAAATATGTCATATTCTAGGTTCTTCAAAGTAGCCACCTTTTGCTTTGATTACTGCTTTGCACACTCTTGGCATTCTCTTGATGAGCTTCAAGAGGTAGTCCCCTGAAATGTTTTTCACTTCACAGATGTGCCCTGTCAGGTTTAATAAGTGGGATTTCTTGCCTTATAAATGGGGTTGGGACCATCAGTTGCATTGAGGAGAAGTCAGGTGGATACACAGCTGATAGTCCTACTGAATAGACTGTTAGAATTTGTATTATGGCAAGAAAAAAGCAGCTAAGTAAAGAAAAACGAGTGGCCATCATTACTTTAAGAAATGAAGGTCAGTCAGTCAGCCGAAAAAATTGGGAAAAGTTTGAAAGTAAGGGCTATTTGACCATGAAGGAGAGTGATGGGGTGCTGCGCCAGATGACCTGGCCTCCACAGTCACCGGACCTGAACCCAATCGAGATGGTTTGAGGTGAGCTGGACCGCAGAGTGAAGGCAAAAGGGCCAACAAGTGCTAAGCATCTCTGGGAACTCCTTCAAGACTGTTGGAAGACCATTTCAGGTGACTACCTCTTGAAGCTCATCAAGAGAATGCCAAGAGTGTGCAAAGCAGTAATCAAAGCAAAAGGTGGCTACTTTGAAGAACCTAGAATATGACATATTTTCAGTTGTTTGACACTTGTTTGTTTTGTATATAATTCCACATGTGTTAATTCATAGTTTTGATGCCTTCATAGTCATGAAAATAAAGAAAACTCTTTGAATGAGAAGGTGTGTCCAAACTTTTGGTCTGTACTGTATATATATATACAGTAAATAAACTGTATAATGGATAACTGCAGTAACATAACAGCCGTGGTTGTCAGTGGATAATATTGTGTTATTTCCACTGATGAAATTTTCCACATAATTCTCATTTATCAATGGAGAAAGTTCATATAAATTAAAATGTAAAAAATTATATTAATATTTTAATAGATAATGCTGCCCAATGCAGCAGGATCAACCTGCAGATCATGGCGTCATATCGTAGAGAAGTTCCTTTTTTTGTTTCTAATATGAAATAGTAATTAATAATAAAAGGAACTTATCTACGATATGACGCCATGATCTGCAGGATGATCCTGCTGCATTGGGCAGAGCCGGGAGACGTCCATCTTCACTGCTCACCGAGCTACAACTGACTGGAGGCAACTGACTTTATGCTTGTTCAAATTCAAACCGAGCAATTCTATTGGTGGATGGCTACTGCTATTAACATGGTGATGCCGAGCAATTCTATTGGTGGACGGCTACTGCTATTAACATGGTGATATCAAGCAATTCTATTGGTGGATGGCTACTGCTATTAACATGGTTATACCGAGCAATTCTATTGGTGGATGGCTACTGCTATTAACATGGTTATACCGAGCAATTCTATTGGTGGATGGCTACTGCTATTAACATGGTAATACTGAGCAATTCTATTGGTGGATGGCTACTGCTATTAACATGGTTATAAAGAGCAAATGTATGCTGCATTCACAAGGATTGTACAAGATTAAAAAACACATGGCAGCTTTTTTCCAAAAACAGTCTGGTATTGCAGATCAGCTTCTGTCAAGTGAGTAGGGTTGAGCTGCATTATCATGCCCAACCTGTGGACAGTGGGCCAAATATATTAGATTATCAGATCAGCAGGGGTCCGAGTCCTCGCCACTCACCGATCAGAGGGTACAGGGAGCTGCCCATCTCACTGGACCTCTGGTGAGTGCAGCCGGCTCCTGGCATTTCTCCATGCACAGCGCCGTACATCTTATGGTGGCTGTGCTTGGTATTGCAGCTTAGCCCCATTCACTTTTATGGGGCTTTGCTGTAACTAGGCCATGTGACTAATGTACGGTGATGTCACATGGTCTAGGAAGAGGCTGTGTTGCTCATGGAGTGCCAGTCTCACAAAGTGACCTATCCTGAGGATAGGTCATCAATATTAGTTAACGGATAATGACTTTAAATAAGTCTAAATTTCAATTTTAATGGAGCGGGCGCAAAGACAGGGAACAGTGATCAAGCCGCCCCCGTCATTTAACCCCTCATTTAACTCACATTCAGCCTTTCAGGGGTTAAAAAATAATAATGGCGGGTTTTCTTCAATTGAGTGGACATCTTCTCCATGAGGTGAGTTTTTTTTCATCCACCATTTTAGGAAAAATGTATTCGTTACCACGAAGAGTGAGGAGATTCAGCTTCATGACAAATCTAATTTCTCCTGAAATTCGGATTGAAATCCACTTGGGATACTTTGATTCGCTCAACACTAATGGGAACCTCTAAGTTTAAATATTCTTTTGCAAAACTCTGGGCAAAACTCTGGGCCCATACTATTAAAATAGAACAATATCTTTCCCATATGGCAAACGGCGAAACGGAAAAAAAGTCAAAATGGCCGATTTGCTGTTTTTTAGTTGCTTCACTTCCCACAAAAAAATGTAATAAAAAGTTATCAAAAAGTCTTACACACCCCAAAATGGTATAATTGAAAAGTGCAGATTGTCCTGAAAAAAATCAGCCCCCACACAGCTCCATACACATAACTATAGAAAAGTTATAGGGGTCAGAATATGGCGATGAAAAGAATAAAAAAAAAATCAGTATTAAAACACAAAAAAATCTACTCAAATGTGGTATCGAACTGACCTGGATAACAAAAGTAACGGGTCAGTTTTACCACATAGGAAATTGTGTAAAAAAACAAAAAAAAAAAACAATAAAACTATGGCTGAATGCAGTTTTTTTATAATTCCACCTCATTTAAAAAAAAATTCCCACCACATTTCATGCAACTTTAAATGTTGCCATTAGAAAGTGCATCTTGTCTCGCCAAAAACAAGCCCTCATACGGCTATGTGAATGAAAAAATAAAAAATAAGTTATGGCTTTGGGAGGGCTGGGAGTAAAAAACAAAAAACAAAAAAATTGAAAATTGATCGATCATTAAGGGGTTAAAAAACTGCACGTTATCACAGTCATGGGGGGGGTACGCAACCATGCAGTTTTTTTCATGCTGCCAAAACCAGAATTGGATTAAAAGAAATGAGAAGTGGTACTGCTTCTCTCTGCGTGCACTGGGGGTCACTCTTGTATCAGCTATAATAAAAGCAGACACAAACTTTCCTCCTTCCTTTCATTCTAAATCCTGAATATTAAATTGTGCTTCTGGACCTAAAATATACAACAGGGATTATAGTTTCTGAATAAATCAAGTTCTAACAGTGCATCAACATTTTATTAATTTGTGGCAAACTAGTTGCTTGATCTTCTGGATTGCTTGATTCACTGGATGCACGAGCTCTAAATATTTGAATATGTTTTTGTTGTTTTGTTTTATTTTTTTCATTTTAAAATGTTTTGCTCATATAAAAAACAGAAAAGATTTTTATTGAATATTCACACAGTTCTTCAGTCAAAACCACAGATTTTTGACACATGAGGCAACCACCAATTCTTCAAACCTGATTTCAGCAGGACAATTCCTCTGTCCTATCAAAAATAGCTGAACCTCAAATGGACAATTGCCAGGCCTCTAAGAGCTATAATTTTAATCATCGACTTGCACCCTGTTGCATACATCTCGTGGTCACTTGAGGAAAACTGTGTTACACTTCCAAGCATCCTGACCCACTGATCTTTATGCAGTCCTCAGGTACGTACCATATATTTTGTGGTTACATGGGGGATGGGAACAAAATACCAGTTGGGTTGTATGCATCCACACAACCATGTTACATCATTGTTCCAGCGTCCTTCACTCACTGCGCTTGCACCTAATACTAAAATGGACGGCGCAGGCGCGGGATTTGCGGGGCACGTAGGAGACCGAGGATGTCAATCACCTTTACAAGGGCGTGCTAAACGGTGAGAGGACGGAGCCTCTAGGTGCTGCAGCAATGCCCCACTAGCACCTAGAGGCTCATATGCATATTATAAAAATCATTATTTAGCGCGAACGGCGGCAGGCAGGGAGATATAAGTCACACAGTTATGTTCTGCTGACATTAGCACATCGCTAATAGCCAGCTACATAACGTTATTTCTGATGACACAAACCCTTTAAGTAAGGGTTGCATGACCCGGGTATTTAGGATCCATTAAAGGCAGGGGCAGATTGGACATAGACATTACAGGCAAATTTCCCGGTGGGCCGATGCCCAGGGGGCGCCTGAGCCCTCCTAGGGGCCCTCCAGTGGAAGTTTTTGGGGATGTATCTTGTGCTGCTGGCAGTATTTTGTGCTGGACTATGGTATTTATCTCTGTTGGGGTGGTATAATGTGCCACAATATGTTATTGCTGGCCCTGCCTACTTGTGCTGGTCCTGCCTTCCATCAATTTGGACCCAACTACAAAACGGGGCCACTTTTAGTATTTTTTCCAGGGCCACTTTAAGTTCCCAGTCCACCCGTGATTAAAGGTAGTGACATAGAGGCCACAAAGAACCACGACAACCCACACTAAGTAACTGGTGTGTGACAAATAGGCCGGCCAGGGGGTGGAAGAGTAGCCTCTCAATGACCCAAGGTTGCACAGTAGCACAAGCAAAAGAAGTTTGCAATCACTTTGGCACCTCTGGTCGGTCTTCAGGCAAACGATGAGGTCCCAGATTTAAAGGAATGTACTAAATTGAAGCAAACTGAATAAAGTGCCTACACTCTAAAACTATACTACAAAAAAGTATTAAAATGATGATCTGCAACAACCTGGGATTTATTCAAACCACCTCTTTTTTTTTTTAGCAGTTTATGAATTAATCAGGAGTGGATAGAAAAAAATGTTGTATCTGACCTTCATACTTTCTCTTCAGTTATGATCCACTCCTGATTTGGGCTTAAAAAACTGCATATCAGTGATCAGCACAAGTGATCTATCAAAGTTCATTTCAACTTTCACCCAAAAAGACATTCTCCCGTGCAGATTAATCCAGGAACGGAGAGCACGTCTAACTTCTTGCGGCAGGAGAGGCACAGCATGCTATCCACTCTAAATCTTCACTCCACAGTAAAGTTTGACAAGATGAAGTCTAAACTGTCACTGACCCAGTTATCTATAAAATGTGCAACATCGACAGGCAGCTGATAAAGCATATCTCTGTAGACAGTCCGCACGCTGCTCTATGGTGCCTTTGTGTTGCACTGTATGGCAGCGGCGGAGCTGCACACTAAGCATCACCCTGGTGCCTAAAGGGGCCAAAGCCTATTCTGCCACATAAAAATACTACAACATCATAAATGGCACATGTCAAGAGGGGATAGATTCTGCACTGGGGCTCAGGAGCCTCAAATTATGACTCTGATTCCTGGAATGTTTCTTCATTGGACATCAGATAAAACAATCTGGATATGATATTGTTTTAGTAGTTTGAGTTACAGACTTTTTGTTTTATTTAGCAATTTCTATTTTCAGTAATTCAGTACTTCTGTAAGAACACTAAATATAAAAGAAAAGAGCCTTCTCCCCATGTCTTCCCACTTGAATTTATTGGCATATTTGTCACATAAATACATATTGTCCCGACATCCTTATATGTTTTATATGCGGTTTTCCGGTTATTGGCTTGTTTACTCTTATTTCTTTGATGTCGCCATCTTGGCAAGGGAAGTTTCACTTGGAAATCCTTTTCTGCTGGCTTTCATTTCCTTTTTTAAAACCTATAAAAAAGCAAAAATAGAAGATTATGATATCATGTTGGGGCTAATAACGCTCATTGCTGCTGTCACACAATTAGTGTAATATCTATTAAATGTCTGTATTGATCAGATACAGGAGCTGCAACCAGTATTCTGGTCACCCCTAGGCCGTGTATATTCAGTTAGAGTAACTAGTGAAGCAGTATCTAAGATGGCTAATGGGTATAACGCAGCCTAAGGCAGAGTAGCTAATAAGTATCTGACTGCTAAGGCATGCTCAGGCCATAACTGCAATAAATATATAGCCTGGGGGCTATTTCTAGGTAGGAGTATGATGTACAGTTGTGTCCATTGTGTAGCTACTGTATGTCCTAGGCTTAAAATAGCAGTATCATTCACAAGCAGCCAACGACACACATCATATCTAAAAGGGCTTATTCAGATGAGCGAGGTAAAACTCATCCGAGTTCTGTCCCTGACAAACTGGTGATTTTCCATCCAGGATTGTCTCAGACTGTGCTCAGTTACTCCATTGTTTTCCACCCATATGACATCAGTTATTATCAGTGTTTCAGGTCAAGGAAAAAAACTGATGACTATTGTCAGGAATATGGATTAATATTTACTGTCAGCCATGTCCTCACACCCACTATTTGCTGAAAGATAGCAGAGTTAGTGAACTCCACAGGAGGGCCCTGCTTCAAAGCCGCAGCCAGATAGCAGAAAACTCCTAGAAGGCCACATTTGGTTACATTTCACACCTCCAGCATGGATCCTGCAGGAAAACCCCCCTGCAGGGGGTCTAAGCCATTCCCCATTTCAATCGAATCTAGCAGACAGCATGGAACCGGCGATTTCTAAGGAATCATTAATCGCCCGGCCATCGCAGGCGCAAACCAGATACATCTTTGTGTCCTGGTGGCCACGATGAACATGCCCATGGTTTTAGTTTAATGGTGGGATGCCAGGGAAGGAAGATATACATAACTCCCCATTGAAACCACATAGCGGCACCATGTTTGGACTCTAGTTGTATCCAGAACCCAGGCGGATCAATTGGGCCCGGAACCACCTCCCTACGACATTCTGGTCTGGAGCTATGAACCCTAAAGGGTTTTGTGGGTCATTTACAGCCAGCCCAGAAGAGGGGGGAGTGGAACCTTCCCAGAGGAGGGGCTGGCTACAGGTTAAAAGGCTTGTGCCAGCAAGCGGGTGTGTCTTTTTCTGAAAGGGGGTCACATTGTGCAAATGTGTTTGGAGAGACCTGGAAACCAGCTGACATCACTGCCCTCCATGTGACTACAGCAAAAGAAGATTCATCTACCCGGTAACTGACTTGTGCTCTGTGTAATCCTATTTGTACCATATTACCTGTATCAGTAACCTCAGACCACTGTATATATTCTTAGTGTATATTGTGTTATCTAGTGTGCCCTTAAGGCGATTAAATATATAATTTAATCTTGTGCTGTCTTGTATCTCGATCACGAATCCCCACACCCGTGTTTCGGCTTAGTTATAAGCTACCGCGGGTTGGTTTCTCACCCTATATAATCCCGTTAGTGGACAGGGCTTATATCAAACGAGAAGCTGGTGGCAGATTACCCGGGCTGAGAAGGCGCTGTTTTTCTGCGGCAGTGAAAAGGCTCTCTCAGCTTGTTGCCTCTCTGTGCCCGCGTGGACGGGAGGTGTCTGTGTAAACTGTACCAAGCTGACCTTACATGCTCCTCCAGGAGGGCGTCTCGTGAGCTCGACGTAGTTGACGTCAAACGGGCACGAGGGGTGGTATCCGTCACAACTATCCACCCAGCATCTCCTAGTAACCATGTGAAATATGGACCACCCCCGGATGGCATCCATATAGTTTCATTTTGTTTTCACTGACCCATTGACTTGAATAGGCCAGTCCAGCATGAAAAACAGATAAAGATAGTGCATGCTGAAATTTTCTCTAAACGGAGGGATAGTCGTGAAAAAAAAAAAAATGACATGTGAGTTGGCGAATTGGCTGTAATTGGGGAGTGTTCAGTCTGCGTGCTGTCCATTTTAAACTTGGTCTGACTGAGTACATATCAATCTGTTAAATTTGGAGTACCGCACACTGTTCCTTTTCACACCCATTGAAATTACGACTTGTAAGGGTGAGATAAACTTCCCCCCTCCTTTCCCCCACCCCCTCCCACCCTCCCCTTCCTATCCTCCCATCCGCTCTACCCACTATAACCTTAAATTAGGGATATGATGTAATTATTTATGTATCAACGAGTCCGGGAATATCATCAATTGTTTAATGATTATATATTACTTCCCTATAGATGTACCAATTATCCCATCTTCTGATGTATTACTCAATATAATTCACTACTTTATTCTATATGTCTAAATATGCGTTTCGTGACCAGCGTGCCTGGCGTCCCTCGTTGTTTTAAGGGCGCGCTTTCTATGATATTGCCCTGCATCCAGCGACACGTACTACAGGGAGCCAGCTACAGGTAAATACCGATGGTGCCTTAACCCCTTGCTGCCCGAACCTTCCCACCATTTGAGAATATAGAACTATTTGAATATGTATCTAATAATATTACCTCTGCAATATGCCTACCTTGTTACTGCTCCTGCTAGTGCTGTTTAGTTCATTAGACCTCTACTGGCCACACAGACAGATATATATATATATACAGACGTATATACTACTTATACATATATATTGGCCAAACAAGGTTACGAGTCAGTAAGGTCCTGTGACCCACTATGAGAACAACAGCCCGCATTCCTGTATATTACCATGCCATTATTACAACCTCTATACCATAGTTGGATATACGATTTTGTTCACTCTCAGACTTTTACAAGCTGTCTCTTGCTTTTAGTTCCTTCACACCTTTATATTTTTTCACTATGTTCTGATTTTGTGTTCTATATATATAAAAAATCCTTTTCTATATTTTTTTCATCATCAATTTGATCTCTATGCATGTACCCCATTGCTGACGGAAGTAGGTATTGCTTTGTTTTAGATTAAGACCGCTGAAGAAGGCCCTGACATGCCGAAACGTCCAGTCGCCATACTGATTTATACATGCCTGCTTTATATACCCTGTAACTGCACTGGATCATGATGATCATATGATGATACAAGATTAAAACCTAACAGCAAAGAAAAATACTGTGTGCTGCAATTTTCTACTACTTGACTGAGTACATAGGCCCTGATTTATCATTCCTTCACTCCAGAATTCTAGGATTCAAAAAGTCGCAAAATAGGGCGACTTTTTACACTCACTTGTACATAATTTTGTGATTTTTTGCATTTGTACACCACTCACTCCAGTTTTGTAATATGGGTGGAAAAGTGGGTGTGGCTAGCTATGTTAATGAGTTTCACTCCAGATTTACCATTGCGAAAAAGTCGCAATCTCACTCCAGGAGGAGGGTGGAGTAGGAAAAGTGCAGTGGCTTCTCTAGACAATAGTGTTAGGTTTAAGGATAAGACAAAATTTATCAAACAACCTGTGAAATTTGATAAATGTGGCACAAAGTACACCAACACAGACTCAAGCAAAAGTCACTTCACATATTCTTCTCATGATAGTGTAAAAAAACGTGCATTGAGTGTATAGCACATCATTTGTATATTGTGGGGAGGGGAACTGAGTGTCAGTTACATATCAGTAGTTCCTTATTGCGCCTCAGACATAGGCCTCATGCACACAACCGTTCCATTTTTTGCAGTCCGCAAATTGCGAATCCGCAAAACACGGAAGCCGCCCGTGTGCCTTCCGCAATTTGCAGAACGGAACAGGCAGCCCATTGTAGAAATGCCTATTCTTGTCCGCAAAACGGACAAGAATAGGACATGTTATATTTTTTTTGCGGGGCCACAGAACGGAGCAACGGATGCGGACAGCACACGGAGTGCTGTCCGCATCTTTTGCGGCCCCATTGAAATTAATGGGTCCGAACCCGAGCCGCAAGAACTGCGGCTCGGATGCGGACCAGAACAACGGTCGTATGCATGAGGCCATACTGTCAGCTGAACAGTGCACAGTGCAAACCACATCTATGCTCTATAGGGAAGCACAGCAGATTACGCTTTCCTATACAGTAAAAAAGAAAGGTCTGACATATTCCAAAAGTCTGTCTTTTGACATGTGCTGAGTATATGGGGCACATACCATGAACAGGACCACATGACGAGACGTGAATAGAGCTTAATGCTCCTAGTCACTTCCTGGAGACAACGATAGCACAACCCGGACAACCCGCATGTGGACATGATTTTTGGTCACACGTACACATAGGACCAGAACCTAATAGTCTATGACATTTCAAGTCAATTAAAGGGGTTATCCAATACTAACTTTTTTTAGCAGACCTCTACAGAGTGGCTGGACCCACAGTGGGGTTAGTGCTTACCTGGTCCCCACTGCTGAATCCCAGATGCATCTCACCCCAGCCGCTTCGGCAGATTCCAGATCTCTGGGAATCAACATCCTGTTGATGGGTGTCAAATGACTGCTGCAGCCAATCACTGGCTGCAGTTGTGACCTGTCACCCGTGCAGCACGTCACCCAGTGATTGGCTGCAGCAGTAATGTGATGCCCGTCAACAAGATGTTGATTTGCAGAGACCTGGAACCTGCCGAGGCCAACCATGGAGTGGGGACCAGGTAAGTACAAACCCCACCGCAGGTCCAGCCACTCTGAAGAGGTCTGTTAAAAAAGCTTAGTCTTGGTCCTAACCCCTTTAATTTCCAATCATTGCAAGTTCCATAAGGCATATACACACTGCTTCTCTATCTATAAAGACATCACAGCCTCCAATATGGTCACCCTAGGAAAGTTAAAAAAATAAAAAGGAATAAGCAGCTACAACTAAACGCTGCCCACTGGGGCCCACACCAATCGCGAGAACAGGAGTCTGTGCTCCTCCGTTTATATGGAGCAGCAGTCACGCATGCGTGCTGCCTCTCAGTTCAGTTCTATGGGGCTGCCGAGATAGCTGAGCACTTGTACTTGGTTATGTCCGACAGTCCCATACAAGTAAATGGAACAGCGGACACGCATACATATCTGCCACCCAATCAAACGGGGAGCTTAGGCCCCTGCTCTTTTGGGGGCCCCAATGGTTGGACCCTGGTGTAGCAGTTTTTTTTTTATAAATGACCCCCTTAATCCTTAATGGGAGAACCCCTTTATCTTGTAATGACAGGAGGCTAAAGAAGTTAACCCCTTAAGCACCCCCATTCAGTGAGCTCTCTCAGTCAGACAGTGTGAGAACCACCTACTCATTTGGTGCTTCCGACTCTCCACAAAGGAGCAAAATAGAATAAAAACGAAATATACAGCACACAAAATACAGAAACCACTATCAATTTTAACCCAGGTGACAACAAATAATGGAGGAAATTTGCATGTTGATAGGATCTCTCGGTAATGTGACCATGTTTAAGTATTAAAGTCATATACATTGCATTTCTGCTAAAATCAGTTTCTGAGGTACAAGCAGCAAGTAAATGACTGTGAAGAAGGGAAACCACAAGCATTAATTACAAATTCACTACATTATCAATCTGCACATTCCTCATGGCAATGCGGAGGCCAGTTCAGAGCCCAGGCGATTGCGGTCATGGCGTTGGGTTTGCTTTCATACCATTCTACCAGCTTGATTCACTGTGCAAATAGAAAACTATCTGCCTTTCCCCTTGCCAAGTCGTTCTTATCAAAACAGCATAGTCCAAGGGAGGAAAATACACAGCCGAAAACATTATGGTAATGAATATGTTGATGAAATACAGAAAAATGCAAATCCATCCTCACATGGAAATAGAAAATTAATGATTGCCTGCAAATCTGTATTGAGATGGGATTGATGCAAAAATTATTTAGAAACTAGACTACTGAGCAGCGCCATCAAATAAATTATGGACAAAACGGGATGGAAATGAATAAACAACCCCGTACTTTAACCTCATAGTAATTATCTAACAGGAGCAAAAAATGCCTCAAAAACTAGCAAAATTTGCAACGGATACAAGTTCATTGTCCATGTTGAAGGAGTTGTTTGGGATTAGAAAAAAAGGGTATTTCTTCCCAGAAACAAGGCCACTTGTCCATGGGCAGTATCTGGTATTGTAACTGATTCCGATCGTAGTGAATGCACATCCGTAAATGGCACAATTTCCGAAGAAAGACAGGAAACTCTGGGGCACATTTTTTTAAGACCGGCGTTTTAGACTCCGGTCTTAATAAAGCCCCATAGCTGGCGGAGGAGCGTCGAAGTTATGTAGTGGTGCCGGCCTCTCCATAACTTTGGCGCATCCAGCGCCAATTCTAAATGTAAGACCGCTTTCTTGCTGTCTTATGTTTAGACCATTTTCTACGCCTAAAACAGGCGTAGAAAATGATGAATGAGATGGGCCAGAACTGGATGGATAACAGGCCGAAACGGATGGACAAATGTCTTTTTTCGACCTTATATACTATGTTACTATGTAACCCACTCTGTTTTTTAATCACCAGACAACACAGAGATTAATACCTTTCTCACCCCAAAATCTTATTCAAGGCGTGTTCATACGATGGAAATTTCATGCAGATTTCACAACATATTTCACTTCTGCGTGAAATCTATACACAATCTGCATCTCACTGATTTCAATAGGAAGTCGGCACAGCAGTACACATGGTTATGGAATTTACTGCCGCAGATCTGAACGATGCGTCATGGATTTAAAAGTGGTCACTACTTGATGTGGTTCCAATGTGAAAACCATAGGGGGTTGCCGCATGCAGATGAGCACCATTCAATGGAATTGCAATTCTGTGGCAGAAATTCTAGGGTCGATTTCGGACGCAGATCTTTAGCCTCAAAGGAGTTTTTATTGAGTCTTTCTCAATACCTTACCCCATTACTTAGCTATCAAGCAGCAATGTCACAATCAACCTGGACCGATATGCATTTTTTGCGTATCGTATGCTGACCCATTTGTTTCTATGGGTCCGCAAAAAATGAGGTCAGCACACGGATATCATCAAAGGACAGAGCAGAATTCAATGTTACTCCCAGGCAGCGGGCCTGCGAGACTGTAATGGATAGGTCAGGTAGGGGGGCTGAGTGACATGGGGGAAAGACAATGAAGTTTTCTCCATGTTGAGTTTTAGAAAGCAGGAGGAGAAAAATGAAGATATTGCTGACTAGTGATAAGCGGCAGGGGCAATATTCGAATTCGCGATATTTCGCGAATATTTGGGCGAATATTTGTCATATATTCGAGAATTTGCGATTATTTTCTTGATTGCGAAAATCAGCAATGTAATATGCGCGTATTGCGCGCTCAATACATGCGTGGGTCACTGTTGCTATATTTTTCAAGCTGCTAGAATTTTCCTGAGACTGGAGAAAATGGTTGGCACGGCAGAACATTACCATAACTTTATATGCAAATAGAGTGCTCCAATATATTCGCAATTGCGCCATTCAGCTATTAATGATGCGCATATTTTGGCACAATACGTGCAACTTTACATTTTAGCAGGTCTGACTACTTATTACTGATTGGTGCACTAAGTAATGTTGTGAACTTGTGACATCACAACACTATGTATGTATGTAGAATGTATGTATGGATCAGCTACACTATATCAGGATATAACCTAGACTGACTATCTCCCACTAACTATCTGTATTATATCTATAAGCTAACTAACTAACTAACTATCTAATGTAATGACACAGGAAAGCAGAGAGCACTGCAATAACACTGCTGTCTCTCTCTCAGATCTGCAAAATACTGCATACAAGGGCTACTGGGGAGGTTCTTATATAGTAAAGGGGTAGGCAACTTTCCTATTGGTTGCTAGGGATGTTGCTAAGCTCAGACAAAGACATTGCAGCCTTCTCATTGGCCCACAAGCAAGAAGGGAGGTTACTGATGAGAAAAAAATCTAGAATATTCGAGATTACGAATATATAACACTATATTCTAAATCTTCGTAAATTCTCGAAGTGGCAATATTCGCGATTAAAATTCGCGATTCGAATATTGGCGCCCAACACTATTGCTGACAGACACGCTGGGATTCTGGATAGCAGGGAAGTGACATCTGGGTCAGAGAGGTAGATTTGAGTACCGTCAGCATAGAGGTGGATATCTAGATGTCTGGACATCGCCAAAAATCTTGCAATCCTTTCTTCTTGAGGAGAGCTAATTTGCATACTTATATTATAAAGACATAGTTGTAGAAACAATTAGGCTCCATGCACAGGTATAGCATGAAGCTGGCACATATTCCATACTACAAAGCTTATGGTGCTGCATTAGGGCATCTTCTGCCGCTCTGGTTATCTCCTTGGAAGGCTGATATGATTTCTATAGGGATAGATCAGATGACAACGGTGGGCAATTGCTGACTGCAGTGGTGACATCCCATTCACAGTTACTGTTGCCAATGGCTGGCCACCATAGTCCGCTGACATTTCAGAAACATCAGTAGCAGTGGGGGGTCCAGAGCGCAGGGGTCCAGACCACAATCTGAGAAGTATATTGCAAAGCTTGTTTTTTTTTCCCAATTTGGAGCCTAAATTGAATGTAAATAGTAATAAAGTAATATATACAGTTACCAGGTCCTCATCCATGTGAACATATGTGAGCTGTAAAGGAAGAAAATACTAGGCAGGATGCTAAATCCCAGCTCCGCATTACTGTGAGCAGTACAGGAGTCAGTATAGGGCCAACTTTCTCGTAAAAAGCTTTAAACACATTCCCGAGTCCAAGCACGTAACATCTAATCATAAAACATTCATTCCTGATTACCATAGCTGCTGATTTACACAACATGCACATAGGGAAGGTTCATTGAAGCTGTGAAGGAGGAAAGGTTTGAATGGATTAGGGTGAATCTCATGGTCGGCAGGTACATTTCTGACTAAAAACTTGTATATATTGTAGAAGCAAAACTTTTATATAGACTGCAAATAAATAATGGAAAATCTAGAGCTTCTCAGTGAATTTAGAAAATGCTTTACTTTATTAGAACATGTCAGTCGCATGAGGTCTATCCCTCTACACACAAACGTGTAAGCATGTACAGGGATGGACCTCATGTGATGAACATTTCCATTATGTATGATGGATACAGTCTTGGAAGCTATCAAGCTGTCCTCTGCATGCTCACAATGCTGGACAAGCGGACAAGACTATTTGTATTGTGGTGGACATCCATTATCTTCTGTGATACTGCAAAATACCTGAAAGAGCATCAGCTCCAGTGTCCAAGAGATCATGGAGAGAAGATAGGACAATTATAGATTTTAGGAGAGAAAGTGTATGTTGTATTTCTCATTATGATGACAGGCTCAGGTGCAGGGCCAGTTGTAGACAAAATGTAGCCCTGGGCAAAATCAAAAGTGGGGCAGTATTCACTGCTGCTGTCCCATAGACATACAGCAGTGAGCAGGAAGAGAGAAGGGAGACGACACATGCGCACACCGTCTCCTCAAACAGCTGATGGGCAGGGGTGCCGGGTGCCCCTACAGTACCCTAGTAGTAATAATATAACCATAATGTCCCCCTGTAGTTTCCCCTACTAGTTCCAATATGCAATGCTCCCCCATAGTTCCAGTATATATATATACAGTGGGATGCGAAAGTTTGGGCAACCTTGTTAATAGTCATGATTTTCCTGTATAAATCGTTTGTTGTTACGATAAAAAATGTCAGTTAAATATATCATATAGGAGACACACACAGTGATATTTGAGAAGTGAAATGAAGTTTATTGGATTTACAGAAAGTGTGCTATAATTGTTTAAACAAAATTAGGCAGGTGCATAAATTTGGGCACTGTTGTCATTTTATTGATTCCAAAACCTTTAGAACTAATTATTGCAACTCAAATTGGCTTGGTAAGCTCAGTGACCCCTGACCTACATACACAGGTGAATCCAATTATGAGAAAGAGTATTTAAGGGGGTCAATTGTAAGTTTCCCTCCTCTTTTAATATTCTCTGAAGAGTAGGAACATGGGGGTCTCAAAACAACTCTCAAATGACCTGAAGACAAAGATAGTTCACCATCATGGTTCAGGGGAAGGATACAGAAAGATGTCTCAGAGATTTCAGCTGTCTGTTTCCACAATTAGGAACATATTGAGGAAATGGAAGACCACAGGCTCAGTTCAAGTTAAGGCTCGAAGTGGCAGACCAAGAAAAATCTCGGATAGACAGAAGCGACAAATGGTGAGAACAGTCAGAGTCAACCCACAGACCAGCACCAAAGACCTACAACATCATCTTGCTGCAGATGGAGTCACTGTGCATCGTTCAACCATTCGGCGCACTTTACACAAGGAGAGGCTGTATGCGAGAGTGATGCAGAGGAAGCCTTTTCTCCGCCCACAGCACAAAAAGTGCCGCTTGAGGTGGGCTAAAGCACATTTGGACAAGCCAGCTTCATTTTGGAATAAGGTGCTGTGGACTGATGAAACTAAAATTGAGTTATTTGGCCATAACAAGGGGCGTTATACATGGAGGAAAAAGAGCACCGCATTCCAAGAAAAACACCTGCTACCTACAGTAAAATATGGTGGTGGTTCCATCATGCTGTGGGGCTGTGTAGTCAGTGCAGGGACTGGGAATCTTGTCAAAGTTGAGGGACACATGGATTCCACTCAGTATCAGCAGATTCTGGAGACCAATGTCCAGGAATCAGTGACAAAGCTGAAGCTGCGCTGGGGCTGGATCTTTCAACAAGACAACGACCCTAAACACTGCTCAAAATCCACTAAGGCATTTATGCAGAGGAACAAGTACAACGTTCTGGAATGGCCATCTCAGTCCCCAGACCTGAATATAATTGAAAATCTGTGGTGTGACTTAAAGAGAGCTGTCCATGCTCGGAAGCCATCAAACCTGAATGAACTAAAGATGTTTTGTAAAGAGGAATGGTCCAAAATACCTTCAACCAGAATCCAGACTCTCATTGGAACCTACAGGAAGCGTTTAGAGGCTGTAATTTCTGCAAAAGGAGGATCTACTAAATATTGATTTCATTTCTTTTTTGTGGTGCCCAAATTTATGCACCTGCCTAATTTTGTTTAAACAATTATAGCACACTTTCTGTAACTCCAATAAACTTCATTTTACTTCTCAAATATCACTGTGTGTGTCTCCTATATGATATATTTAACTGACATTTTTTAACGTAACAACGTTAAATACAGGAAAATCATAAAGATTAACAAGGTTGCCCAAACTTTCGCATCCCACTGTATAATGTCCCCCTGTAGCGCCAGTATATAATGCTCCTCTATTCTTCCCCAGTAGTGCCAGGTATATATAATGAGCTCCTTCCCCCCTTTCCTGGTGCCCCCAGCAGTGTGGACATTTAGTATAAAATAAAATAATAAACACCTCCCTCCCGTCCCCCGCCGCCGTCTGCGATGCAGACCACAGTTTTATCTGTGGCTTGTGTTGCTGCGTCCTGATGCATGCGGTCCCAATGACATCACCACTCCTGCTCCGGGTCTCACGTGTTGATGTCATCATGCAAGACCCAGAGCAGGAGGTGTTGATGTCATTGTGGCTTCTTGCACTGTTCTAATGCCTCACAGGCTTGTACTGTAAGTTAGACGGCCATGAGTGTGCCCCCCTTTATGGGTAACAAAGTGGCGCCCTGGGCAGATGACTACGCTCCCCTATCCATTGTTCCGGCCCTAATGAAGAGCACATTACCGCAGGAGGTATAACAGGAGAGGACTATAACTCTCAGCATGTCGAAGCCATTATTATTTAATATCAGAGCACATTACAGGGGAACGTATAAGAGGATTGGACTACAACTCCCAGCATATCCAAGCCGTTATTATGCAATATCAGAGTACATTATAAGAGGAGGTATAAGAGGAGAGGACTACAACTCCCAGCATATCCAGGGTGTTGTAATGTACCCTGATATTACATAATACTGGCCTGGACATGCTGAGAGTTGTAGTCCTCTCCTGTAGTAATGTACTCTGATATTACATAACAAGCTGGACATGCTGGGAGTTTTAGTCCTCTTCTCATACCTCATCTTGTAATGTACTCTGATATTACATAAAAGGAGGTATAAGAGGAGAGGACTACAACTCCCAGCACTTCCCTGGCACTTACATTGAATCCTTTACTTCTTCCCATGCATCACTGGTCTTTTTTGTGCTGTCTTAGCATGAGCTGCAGCAACTGACGGAGGCTTCTCTCACCCCCAGTCAGTCAGAAGAGCCGCAGATATGGCTCCCTGTGGCTAACTGAGGGGGAGAGAAGCACCCCGGCTGCCCCCGCTAACCTTCCATTCACAAAGTTCTTCTCTCTCCTCCCCCGTGTTTTACTGGCCGGCAGTGGGTGTGTGGTCTCACTGATGTGGGGGCGTGGCTTCACACGGTTTAGAGGCATGTTTTTTTTGTGTTGTGGGCATGGTTTGGGACGTGGCCGGTGAGGTCCGGCTACGTTCAGCTGAACAGCAGCACTGAAGCAGGGGGCCCCTTATACCATAGGGGCCCTGGGCAATTGCCCAGTTTGCCCACCCTAATGCCGGCCCTGCTCAGGTGTGAAGTGAACAGAGACTAACATGTTCTTCTATACCCAGTCAGTAATTATGTACTGCCTTGATCTGCTGCCCTAAAACAATACCAAAACAAAAAGAAAACTCCTGCTTGCTTTCAGTGAATATAAGGATTCTTGTTCACACTAAACCAGCAAAAATAGAACAATCAGGGGTCATTAATCAAGACCAGTGTTTTCTCACTGCTTGTCCTTAATTTATGCACTTAATTTATGATAAGGTACACCGTACACGCCTAGAATGTCTATGGCAGCTCATAGCTGGTGTAGATTCTGGTCCTCATGTATGCCAGATATCGGAATAAATGATGATAAATCTGATGGGACCAATGCCCACACCATGCCCACACCACACACCCCTTTTCAAAAGTGGCAAGGGCAGCATAAAAAGCCAATTACTCAAAGTTTGTGACTTTTTACTCCAGTTTTCTTGAGTAGGGCATATCAAATGACCTTCATTTTGTTTTTGTTTCTTTTTAATCAACCTTATATAGAATTGTGTGTAATCTATACATAATAATATATTACAATGGGAACCCTTTATCAAGCATCAGGGAAGGGGACAAATAAATACATATGATTAGTTGAGCAGCGATCTTCTATGGGAAAAAAAACGAGCACTAAGAGATTTGGAGCAGGTCCAATGCTCTTGTTCACACTGTGTAAATAAAAAGCAGAAGTATCTCTGGCTCTAAACGTCTCTTCCAAAAGTAACACATAGGTCTCGGGGACTCACCACCACCACCACCACCTCAGAAGGGATCGAGGGTACAAAGGCCTCCTATTCAGTCCTGTATCTCCTGGTGGTGAGTCCCCAGGACCTCTGTGTTACTATTGGAAGAGACGTTTAGAGCCAGAGATACTGGTGAGGTGGCATTGTACAAGCTGGTCTTCTAACAGAGCAGTGCGCTTTGGTAACGGGGCAAACGCTGACATATGCTTCCTGTCACTCTATATCTGACCTAGGTCTGGCGTTATTTTTTATGATATCAGTCACCTGATGAGCACACAACCCAGTGGAGGGCATACTGGCCCATAGGCTGATAGAAAGTTAACCATGCCTGTAAGGCAGCAATGGGGACGCAGGTTAAGGCGGTCATGCTGCAATGCTAAATTAGAGGGGTCTGACATGGCCCCATTAGTGCAAATTGTGCAGAGATACCTGGTGCGTAGCATGACGAGCTCATACTGACAAGACAGGGTGAGAGGGAGTATAGACAGACATATGGCAGACCTCCCGAAACAGTACTTGAAATCCAGGATGATTGGGAAATAGCAGCTGCCTGGGAACAACTAAATCTTGAGGCAGCAAAAGTGTGCAGCTCATATGTGAGCTTACAAGAGAAAAACTACACATAAGGATCCCATACCATAGTGAAATGTTCATTTTGACTGGAGGCCTGCGTGCTATGGTAGTGTTTTAAAGGGTTCCTCCAATGTTAATCACAGCCGTATAATCCAACTGAATTTTAAACGCTACTTTGCAGAAGAGATTTGGGCATCCTATGGTTGCCTAGAAAATCCATCCCATTTTGCGCCTAGCTGCATTTCCCATCACAACTTTTAAGCTTACGGAATGAGATGTGTCACTGGCAGGGGCGTAGCTATATGGGCCCAAACTCAGAAGGGGCCCACCTACAAGGAGGACTAAAAGATTTTATTGTCAGGGCAGTATTATACGAAATTATTTACAGCGAAACTGTAGGAAACAGACAGACTGGCTGCCGGGCCTCATCTGAGAGAGCGATCTTGACTAGCCTCAGTAGTGGGGTTTGCACAGGAGTTGGGAGTTGCAAAGAAGTTACTGGGGGAGAAGGACCCGTTCAAAAATTTGCCGTGGGGCCCAGTCATTTCTAGTTACGCCACTGGTCACTGGAGCTACCCTTTAAGAACATTTATCATGATCATCGTCCAAGTCCTAACCTTCCCTTACTGCTTTTCGGTCATAAACTATTGACTTACATTGTATAGACTTGAACTCTCAAATTATTATTGAGAGATGTCTAAAAATGTATGTGATGCAAAAATACATCACAAAATTATGGAAAAAAAATCCTGCAGAGAGATCATAGAAGAAATTGTCTCAATCCCAGCGTGGGCCATTGTAGACTTGAAATACAGTTTTACTTTGATGCATTCTCCACAGTGGTCTGTAAAGATAATTCTAATACTATAATACGATTTTTTTTTTGTACATGGTTTCTGAGTCATGCTTTGAAATTACTTTACGTTATATGACAAAATGGTGAACAATCTAAATTCAGCCACAGCATTGCCAGGATCACATAATCAAGCTGGGAAAGAATTATGCTGGGGGCTTTCCTAAGGCTACAAGGGAACGGATAGATAACGCTTATCAGCCAGCTCATCTGTGTCATTGTCACATTAATATCCTATGACAGGGTGAATTGTTAAAAGGGATAAAATGAGCTACAAGGCTAAAAAATGTTATGCCAGATAATCCCAGGGAATTTGGAGCTTGACAAGGAAGATCTAAAAAGATGTGAAGCTTTCACCCTGATTCTAATTTGTGGGTTTCTACAGGAGGAGGGAAGGTGATTTCTCATTAATGTTTGAAATGATATAAAAGCTCAGGAGTTGGTAAAATTCAATATATTTGGTCAATTTCCATTGGGTCTTTTGTTAGGGATGAAAAAGTCCATGATTGTAAAAATATAATGCAATAAATAATAAAACAACAAAATAACCAACCTCACATACCGTAATACAGTATCACATTAAGCTGCAGTTTGTGCTCTAGGGCAACTTCGTACATAAGACCCCTTTATAATGCTGAACTGAGTAGACAATTGTCGGGAAGGAAGAGTTTTGTTCTTGGTGGCACCTTTACAGTGGCAGATTATCGCTAACGAGCATTCCTATGAATGCTTCTTCGCGATTAACTGTCCATAAAGGGGCCTTAAGTTACATAGTTGGTTGCAAAAAGACCCAAGTTCAACTGTTTATTACTTAGAAACTCAAACTGACCCAGAGAAAGGTAAAAGCCACTGTAAATGGCAGAGATCAAATTCACCATAAAGTAGAAAAAAATCCTTCCTGAACCCTGCTAGCAATTGGACAGATCCCTGGCTCAACATACTAGTAACCTGTATACTGTACTTTAAAAAGAAGATATCTAACTGCTTCTCAAAAGTGTTCTCCTGCATTTACATATTGATGACCCAGATGCACACTGATGTAAAAGCAAACAAGGACTAAATTGGATTACTGTTATACTTACTATTGCACAAAATTGTGTCGGACCTATCTAGCAGTGACAAATTGGCTTCCAACAGACGGGACCTACACCATCAGACCTGCTTCTCTTGGGCATTTGGCCTACAAAATTTCAGGGCAATGTAGAATCCAACTATATCTCACTTTGATTAAAAGTGGGAGTGCAAGGTCCAAAATGGGGGCAGCCTCTTCCGCAAATGTGCAATGCAAAAAAACAAAGTTAGACCAGCACTTCCAAAAAAATATGAAAACAATGGTTCAGGTGCACACTACCATGGTTCAGGGCACACAGGAAAGGCAGCGGGAGATTAGGGAGGTTACCAAGTGGCTCAAGAACTAGAGTCGGAAGGAGGGGTGTGGGTTCCTGAAGAACTGTGCCGGCTTTTTTGTCGGCTACAGGCTCTGTCGTAGGGATGGATCTCAATGGGGAAGGGGCAGCAGTTTTGGGGAAGAAGATGGCTAGAAGGTTGGAGGAGTGTTTAAAGTAGGGACTGGGGAAGGGTGACTACCTTATAAAAAAGAAAGATAGTGCAGGTAGTGAGCTGGGGCAAGGTAATGGAGCTGGGGGGCGGGGGGGTGCATTGAGGAGCTAGATCAGTTCATAAGGAAAGGTCTAGGGTAAAAAATATCAGAAAAATATCTTAATTGTATGTACACTAATGCCAGAAGCCTGACTAATAAAACTGAACTGGAAGTAGTAATGTCTGAGGGAGATTATGCATAGTGGGAATAACTGAGACATGGCTGGATGATAACTATGACTGGGCAGTTAATGTACAAGGTTACAGTCTGTTTAGAATGGATCGCAAAAACCAGAGAGGGGGAGGGGTTTGCCTTTATGTAAAGTCCTGTCTAAGGCCCACACTCCGGGAAGATATAAGTGTGGGACATGAACATGTGGAGTCACTGTGGGTAGAGATACATGGAGGCAAAAACAATAATAAAATACTGATGGCGGTTTGTTATAAGCCTCCCAATATAACTACAAACAGCCAGGGAGAAAAAAAAGCTCACCTTCTCCCTGGCTGTGACATGGTCCGCTGCAATTGGGTAGCTCACAGCCAGGGAGAAGGTGAGCCGAGGAGATCCAGCCTCAGGCTGGGTCTCCTAGGCAACCTGTTAGTGTTTGACTCAGTGTCATACACTAACAGGCAATGCATTACAATACAGATGTAGTGTAATGCATTGCAGAGGGGATCAGACCCCCAAAAGTGAATGTCATAAATAAAGTAAAGTAAAAAAAGTTTAAAAAAAAGTGTTTTTAATAAAATTAATAAAGTGCGGTAATAAAATTAATAAAGTAAAAAAGAAAAGAAAAACGCCCCTTTCCCCTTATTTTATAAGAAAAAACAAACAAAAACCCACACATATTAGGTATCGCCGCGTCCTTAATGACCGGCTCTATAAATATATCACATGATCCACCCTGTCCGATAAACACCATAAAAAATAAAAAAAGTGTAAAAAAAAGCCATTTTTGTCACATTACATCATAAAAATTGCAACAGCAAGTGATCAAAAAAGCGTATGCCCCCCAAAATAGTACCAATCAGACCGTCACCTCATCCTGCCTGAGAGAATCGATCAAAAAATAAAAAAGCTATGGCTCTCAGACTATGAGACACTAAAATATCATGCTATATATAAAATGCTATTATTGTGTAAAACTTAAATAAATAAGAAAAAGTAGACATATTAGGTATTTCCATGTGCGTAACGATCTGCTCTATAAAAAAGTCACATGACCTAATCCCTCGGTTAAACGCTGTAAAAATAAAAAATAAAAAATAAAAATGGTGCCAAAACATAAATTTTTTGTTACCTTGCCTCACAAAAAACATAATATAGAGCAATAAAAAATCATATGTACCCAAAATAGTACCAATAAAACTGGCACCTTATCCCGTAGTTTCCAAAATATGGTCACTTTTTTGAGTTTATACTGTAGCGGTGCAACAGGGGGGCTTCAAATAGGACATGGCATCTAAAAACCAGTTCAGCTAAATTTGCCTTCCAAAAACCATATGGCGTTCCTTTCCTTCTGCGCCCTGCCGTGTGCCCGTACAGCAGTTTTACGATCACATGTGGGGTGTTTCTGTAAACCGCAGAATCAGGGTAATAAATATTGAGTTTTATTTGGCTGTTAACCCTTGCTTTGCTACTGGAAAAAATTGATTAAAATGTAAAATCTGCCAAAAAAGTAAAATTCTGAAATTTCATCTCCATTTTCCATCAATTCTTGTGGAACACCTAAAGGGTTAAGAAAGTTTGTGAAATCAGTTTTGTATACCTTGAGGGGTGTAGTTTCTAATATGTTGTCATTTTTGGGTGGTTTCTGAAGTACAATGCAGCTTCAGTAAATAAAAGTAATTGTTATATATGTGGGACCGCTAAGCCTCACCTAGGTACTGTGCCCGTAATATTGCCCTCTAGTGTCGAGGAATGTTTTTTGCAATTATTCTCAAATTCATCTAGTAACCAGTCTGCATGTGAAGAATGGAAGCAAAAATACCCACTCCTCATAAAAACTCCCCGCCCTGGTGCAGGTATACATATCTTTCCTGGGATTTGGACCTTTCTGTTTCTATTATGTAAGCCTCACAAAGTGACTTCAGACCTGAACTGGTCCTTAAAAAGTGGGTTTTGGAAATTTTCCAAAAAATTTCAAGATTGGCTTCCATACTTCTAAGCCTTCTAACGTCCCCAAAAAATAAAATGTCATTTTCAAAATGATCCAAACATGAAGTAGACATATGGGGAATGTAAAGTAATTACTATTTTTGAAGGTATTACTATCTATTATTTTTTATTTTTTTTTTTTTTTATTTTTTTTTTTTTTTAAATTTATCTTTATTACTTGAAGTATATAAAAGAACAGAGAATTACAGTACAAAAGTATTTTTTCCTTTTTTCCTTTCCCCTTGCCCCCGTAACCACCCCCCTCCCCATACCTGTGGTGCGTCAAAAAAAAAAAAAAAAAAAAAAAAAAGGGATTATCCAAACTAATCAAGTCCTCCAACCGCCCCATATCTTGATCCACTTCTCCTCAGCTTCCCTCTGTTTGTACATAATTTTCTCATAGTTTTTTACCTTGTTAGTTAGGTTTATCCATGTATTTATCTCTGGAGTATATCGAGCAAACCAGGTCCGACTGACCAAAACTCTGGCCAACATCAGTATTCTGCCTAGGAAAATCTTTTGGTACTTATGGTTATTTATTTTGGAAAGATCGTTAAGCACAAACACTTGTGGTTCAAGAGGAATTCGTATTTTTAATTTGTAGCGGATAAAGTTGTGAATACTGTTCCAGTATTTTATAAGTTCTGGGCACGTCCAGATCATATGAAAATAATCCGCACCTAAGGTGTCACATTTAGGGCAGTTAGACGTGTCTCTTAATCCACATTTATTCATCCATAAAGGGGTAACATATAGTCTGTGACAAATATTAAAATGTACTAGCACATGGTTAAAGTTCTGGGATAGTGAACCTAGATTCCCAAAAATATTCTCCCACCCTTCTATTTGTATATTCGGACAGTCCATCTCCCACGCTCTTTGTCCTGGTGATTGTGTATCACTAAATCGTGCCTTAAGTAATAGTTTATATATATTTGAAATCTTCATTCTATGCGGTGTCCCCCCTACCCAATCATTCAAAAAAGATGAACTATCTATATCCAACACAGATTTATCATCCAAACTGGATAATGCTGAACGCAGTTGAAGATATCTAAACCATGAAACATTTTCTATATTATGTGATATCTCTGTAAATGACTTAATCTCTCTATCCTTAATTACCTGTGAAATATACAGAATTTTATTTTTTTGCCAAAATGTGTCAACTGCAATATCATCTAACCTTTGGAGGTGCAGATTATGCCAAAGAGGCGTAAATGTAAGTGAACCCTTTACCTTCAACCATGTCCTAGTAGTAGCCCACACTTTCAGGAGTAATTTTATAGTCTCGCTATAGCCCTGCTCATGGCTCCTCAATAGCCCAGATTCCAGAAGAGTGAATATATTACCATGAACGTGGCTACCCACTATTTTCCCTAGACATGCACTACTTTCTGATTCATAGCACATCAATAGCTGGGTAGCAATGAAATAGCCTTTAAAGTAAGGGAGATTTAAACCCCCGCACTCCAATGATTTATACAAATGTTCTAACTTTATTCGCACTCGTTTTCTTCCCCATATTAAATCATTAATTATTCTTTCCATAAGTTTAAAATATTTATCCTGTATCCAAATGGGTGTATTCCTAAGCACATAAAGAAGTTGTGGTAGTATCACCATTTTGACCAATGAAACTCGGTCAGCTCTAGACAGGGGAAGTCTCAACCAGATCCCTATTTTAGCTCTAATCTTTGTCACCATGGGGATCAGATTAAGTTGTAGAAAATTTTGAACCCTGGATGAGATAATCAAACCCAGATACTGAAAAGAATCAACGATATCCAGCTGCGTCACATGAACCTCTTTCTGTGGCAGGGGGTCTATTGGCATCAAACTGGTCTTGGACCAGTTTATAAGAAAACCGGACACCTCACCGAATGACTTAACCATTTGAATAATTCTGGGGAGAGTTGTTTCCGTATGGTCTATAAAAAAAAGAACATCATCCGCGTATAAGGAAATACGGTCCTGCGCTCCTAGCGTACCAAATCCCTTGACTTGATAATCCTGCCTAATGGCCAGCGCAAGAGGTTCAATATAAATATCAAATAGCAATGGGGATAGTGGGCAGCCCTGACGCGTCCCTCTGTTTAAATCAAAGCTAGTTGTCAGGATTCCATTAAGACTCAATTTTGCGCTGGGGGATCTGTACAGTAATTTCAGAATGCCTATGAATCTTTCCCCAAAGCCCATCCTTACCAGAATCTTCCAGAGGAATCGCCACTCCACCCGGTCAAAGGCCTTAGAGGCATCCAGTGACAGGATGGAGCGAGCGGTCCCTCCAGGGGCCTGGATATTAGCAAAGAGCCGATGGAGATTGTGGTGTGTGCCCTTATTTGGAATAAAGCCATTCTGATCCGGATGGACAATGGAGGAGATAACCCCAGAAAGCCTTGTGGCAAAAATCCTCGCAAAGAGCTTTACATCTGCATTGAGCAGTGAGATTGGTCTATATGATTCTAGATCTACGGGGTCTTTACCTTTTTTTGGAATTAATGTTATTACGGCTTCCAACATTGAATCTGGTAGCTTCCCGTCCTCCACTGAATCAGAAAGGACCTCCAGCAGTCTGGGGAAAATAAGGTCCCCATATTTATTGTAGAATTCAAATGGGAGTCCGTCTGGGCCAGGGGTGGAATTGGCCGAACATAGTTTAATCGCTCCCTCAAGTTCCTGTATTGAGACATCCAATTCCAGTGCTTTCTTTTGCGCTTCCGAGATAGTTGGAAAAGAAATGTCATCAAGATAGGCATCCATCTTATCATCTGTGATATTTAGATCAGCTTTATACAAATCCAAAAAATAGTCCACAAAAGCCTTCTCTACAGGGCCCTGCCCGCTGACCATCTTACCATTGACCAATCTAATATTATCTATATATTTTTTGGATTGTTGGCTTGAGATTACTCTGGCCAAAAGTTTACCAGGTCGCCCAGATTCCACAAAATATTTTTGCCCTTTAAAGAAAAGGCTCTGTTGGGCCTTGTCCAATAAAAAGTTAGAGTATGCTTGTGTGGCCATTTGCATACTTTCTCTGTTCTCCTCCGTCTTATTCATATAAAAGGATTGTGTCGCCATTGATGCGAGTTCTTCCAGATTTTTCTGTTTTTTCCCATACTCCTTTCTAAGGTTCGCAATATTACTGACCATTATTCCCCTCATATATGCCTTGAATGTATCCCATACCACTTGGATTTTTACTGAGCCATAGTTGTTATCCCAAAATCGACAAATTTCCTTCTGAATTGTTTCGTGTGTCTTAATTACTGTTAACCAGTAAGGGTTTAATCTAAAAGGGGGTTTTTGTGTGTGTCTTTCCTGAGTTAAACAGAGTTCAAGGAGTAGCGGTGAATGGTCCGAAATTGACCTTGTTTCATATTTCATTCGTTTTGCGAATTTCACATATTTACTATTTATCATTACTATCTATTATAAAAGTAGAGAAATTGAAATTTGCATTTTTTTCTAAATTTTGGGTAAATTTAGTATTTTTTTATGAATATATTTTATTTTTTTTACTTATTTTTACCACTGTCATGAAGTACAATATATGACGAGAAAACAATCTCAGAATGGCCTGTATAAGTAAAAGCGTTTTAAAGTTATCACCACATAAAGTGACACATGTCAGATTTGCAAGAAATGGCCTGGGCAGGAAGGTGAAAACAGGCCTGGGGTTGAAGGGGTTAAGAGCAGTCTGTACATGTGAAAACTATCATAAAAGAAATGAAATGTGGCGGTGCCGCTGGCCCAGCCCTCCTCACTCCCCCTTTTAGGGAAAGTGGCAAAGATGATAGAGAAATGGCATTTGCACAAAAATGTTTGCACAAGTAGTGTTAACTTTTTCACGCCACAAAACAGACGAAAATATACAGTAAATTAGGCCCAATATGTCCAGGGAATTACAGGTACACGAATTACACATGGATGAAATGGATGACAAGACGCGGGTGAAGGGATTTGCATTCTTACAGCATTATGATCTCATTCTAAAATGCAAAAGGAGAATACAAACATGTTGACATCATATCTTTCACTTAAAGGTGTCGATCTAATCCAAGAAGAAAGATCTGTTCAAGGTGTGATGTGTCAGACAGAGCTTCTACCGGTTACTAATGAGACAAGTTAGCATGAAGTCATATGAGCAATTTGTCACTTTTCCTTTCTTGCAGGGAGAGCTGATAGATGGACAGTCTTGCATGATGTAGCTGGATGTATCCTGATTATATCAGCGCTGTCTTCTCTTCACCTTCCTTAATAAATTAAGCAGGAGTCACAACGAACAGCACGTCTCCTGATTATTTAATTACAGTAAATCATGGGTTGGCCAGGATCAGAAAAAGGTTCTACTCTTTTCACGAAACATTGCTCCGTGAGCTGTGTCGGGTATTGCAGCTCCACTCAAGGGAGTTGATTCAAGAGGGAAAACAGCGGCAGAGAGATGTATATATTTGCAGTTTATTAAAGGGAATTTGTCACCAGCGACCTCCCTATCATGATGGCCAGTTCGCAGTGTTCGCCCGCGAACACATGCGGGCTGCCATCTTGACTCACAAGTCCTGCGATGCACAGGTAAGCCCTTACGTGTGCCTGTGCCGGGAGCCGGTCTGAAACTAATTCGGTCACCGGGAGCAGGCAGTTCCGAGAACAGCCCGATGAAGGCCCCCGGCGGCTTTTCTCGGAACTGCCTGCTCCCGGTGACCGCATTTGTTTCAGACCGGCTCCCGGCACAGGTAAGGGCTTACCTGTGCATTGCCGAACTTGTGAGTCAAGATGGCAGCCCGCATGTGTTCACGGGCAAACACTGCGAACTGGTCATCACTGCTCCCTATCCAACTATTTGCATAGACCTATACCTGTGATTTTTTTTTGTTGATCTGAGGCTCTGTTCCTGAGTTCTGATATTTTTTAATATTCAAATTAGACCTTTGGTGCAATGAGAGCATCACCATTGCTCTTGCTGCACCTAAGCTCCATTCTTTTCTGTGAGCAGCCCCTCCTCAACGCTTTGCCTCTGCCCATCCCTGTCAATCAAAGCAGCCAGGGAGGGACTGGCCAGAGAAAAAAGTGAAGTTTGGGTGCAGCAAGAGCAATAGCAATAGTGACACCCTTATTGCACCAAAGGCCTAATTTGCATATTTGGAAAAATATCATATCAATACCTCTGATCTTCCTATCGCATCACATGGCCAGCCTGCATCAGCAGCTACAAAGTCTTCGTAGTTATTGCCTCCATAGGCTGCACATAGCATGGAAGCTTCCAATCAAGACAGCGTCTTCGAGCTGAGAAGATTCATTCAACTCATTCTGGGTTTAGGAGTCCAGTGGGTGATCCTAATCACTTTATAGTCTTCTCTGTATGAAGGTACATACATTCCGGAATGCAGAATGACTCTCAAACCCAGGATGAGTAGGGATTAAAATGAAAAAAGGCCATTTTATTCTGAATTTCTAGCCTCAAAACTATATATCAATCTGTTCAGCTCCTCCTGTTCGACAACATGCTGCCCACAGATAGGGTGCAATGTTGAACATGAGAAGTCCCCTCTACTGATCTTGCAGAGTATAGATATGATCAGTGCAGGGAGAGAACAGGTCTGGGCACCACTACACCATGGAGGGGTGAATAACCACAGGACCTCAGGTATGAAAAATTAACCCCTGTACTGCCCTCCATAGGGGATCATAAAATGAACACCTTACTGCCATAGAACACTAGAGATCCTAAAACAAACTCCGCCATTTCCCTAGATTACAAGCTGTTCTAAAATGAATCCCTCCACTGCCTTAGGCCATGATGAACCCTAAAATAACCCTTTCACTGTCATAGACTACCAGAGATATTCACATCAACCCATTCACTGCCCTATTCACCAAGTATGATTCCGGACATTAACCTTTTCACTGTCAAAAAAGGATGCTTACTGTAACCCCTTTATTGACATAACCTACCAAAGATGCTGACATTAACTCCATTCACTTCCCTAAACCAACTGGGGTACAGATGATAACCACCTCACTACCATAATGCCTGTATCCCTGGTGGTCTAACTTCTTCACTGCCCTAGATTTGAATGCTATAAAATATTATTTACCTGGTTGCTATGCGGTCCTGTGTGTTTCCAACTGCTATATGGCTAACTATTAGATGCAACATATTTGTGTTTTTGTAGTGTCTTTGGCGTTTTTAATATTTCTTTCAAACCACAGCATACTATGGGCATGACATTAGTTCTGCTGTTTCCCTTAGGTATAACAGTACATTATTATGTATTTGATGCTGTTATGTACAGTGTGGCAAAAAAGTATTTAGTCACCCACCAATTGTGTAAGTTCTCCCACTTAAAAAGATGAGAGGCCCGTAATGTTCATCATAGGTACACTTCAACTATGAGAGACATAATGAGAAAAAAAAAAATCCAGTAAATCACATTGTCTGATTTTTAAAGAATTTATTTGCTAATTATGGTGGAAAATAAGTATTTGGTCAATAACAAAAGTTCATCTCAATACTTTGTTATATACCCTTTGTTGGCAATGACAGAGGTCAAACGTTTTCTGTAAGTCTTCACAAGGTTTTCACACACTGTTGCTGGTATTTTGGCCCATTCCTCCACACAGATCTCCTCTAGAGCAGTGATGTTTTGGGGCTGTCGCTGGGCAACACGGACTTTCAACTCCCATTAAAGGTTTTCTATGGGGTTGAGATCTGGAGACTGGCTAGGCCACTCCATGACCTTGAAATGCTTCTTACGAAGCCACTCCTTCGTTGCCCGGGTGGTTTGTTTGGAATCATTGTCATGCTGAAAGACCCAGCCACGTTTCATTTTCAATGCCCTTGCTGATGGAAGGAGGTTTTCACTCAAAATCTCATGATACATGGCCCCATTCATTCTTTCCTTTACACGGATCAGTCGTCCTGGTCCCTTTGCAGAAAAACAGCCCCAAAGCATGATGTTTCCACCCCCATGCTTCACATGGTAGGTATGGTGTTCTTTGGATGCAACTCAGCATTCTTTCTCCTCCAAACACGACAAGTTGAGTTTTTACCAAAAAGTTCTACTTTGGTTTCATCTGACCATATGACATTCTCCCAATCCTCTTCTGGATCATCCAAATGCTCTCTAGCAAACTTCAGACGGGCCCGGACATGTATTGGCTTAAGCAGGGGGACATGTCTGGCATTGCAGGATTTGAGTCCCTGGTGGCGTAGTGTGTTACTGATGGTAGCCTTTGTTACTTTGGTCCCAGCTCTCTGCAGGTCATTCTCTAGGTCCCCCCGTGTGGTTCTGGGATTTTTGCTCACCGTTCCTGTGATCATTTTGACCCCACGGGGTGAGATCTTACTTGGAGCCCAAGATCGAGGGAGATTATAAGTGGCCTTGTATGTCTTCCATTTTCGATTAATTGCTCCCACAGTTAATTTCTTCACACAAAGCTGCTTGCCTATTGCAGATTCGGCATTCCCAGCCTGGTGCAGGTCTACAATTTTGTTCTTGGTGTCCTTCGACAGCTCTTTGGTCTTGGCCATAGTGGAGTTTGGAGTGTGACTGTTTGAGGTTGTGGACAGGTGTCTTTTATACTGATAACAAGTTCAAACAGGTGCCATTAATACAGGTAACAAGTGGAGGACAGAGGAGCCTCTTAAAGAAGAAGTTACAGGTCTGTGAGAGCCAGAAATCTTGTTTGTTTGTTTGTTTGTTTGTAGGTGACCAAATACTTATTTTACCGAGGAATTTACCAATTCATTCATTAGAAATCCTACAGTGTGATTTCCTGTATTCTTCCCCCCCATTCTGTCTCTCATAGTTGACGTGTACCTATGATGAAAATTACAGGCCTCTCTCATCTTTTTAAGTGGGAGAACTTGCACAATTGGTGGCTGAATAAATACTTTTTTTGCCCCACTGTATAACCTATCATAGAAGAAACAGTGTTCATATTCTTAAAGGTGTTCTCCGGGGTTTTAATATTGATGACCTACCCTCAGGATTGGTCATCAATATCAGATTGGTGGGGGTCCGACACCCGACACCCCGGCCAATCAGCTGTATAAAGGGAAGGCACACAACGTGTGTGTCGTCTCCCTTCTCTTTTCCTGCTTGCTGCTGCTATGTCTATGGTGAGCAGGAAGAGAGACGGGAGACAGCACACACGCACTGCGCCCACCTTCCCTTCATACAGCTCATCGTGGCTTGCAGTGTGTCAGACCCCTGCCGATCTGATATTGATGACCTATCCTGAGGATAGGTCATCTAATATTAAAAGCCTGGACAAACCCTTTAACCGGCCTGGTCTCTTGCAATAAAGGGTTAATGATGTATTATACCCATTTATTATGCCCGTATAATATACCCTTTAGGGTGTATCCCCATGTACAGGTAGTATGTTGTACTGTCAAAAACCACATGCATTAGGAACAGTCAGTATTCTAGTTCCTACTGAATAGTAAGTAATGACATATCCTATATTTCTCAGAGTGCATTCACTGTCATGATTACCTCAGTATTGCAGAAAGCAGCATTCTGCCTCATGATTTGACTGTGGCTTATGAATCTACCCCCAGTTATAGACACACTAGTAAATTAACCAATCTTGCCAATATCTATTATTGGAGAGATCATTGGTACGTATCTCCACCCTGGCATCATGTTTACATGGCTTACTTCCTGTTTTCATTAGCCTCCTGCTGGGTTTTCTAACCAAACTCAGCATCCTTTGCTCTATAATGTTTCTCAGGGCTCACTCCGTCTGCCACACTGTTCTCTCTGCAGTAGTCGTGGCCCCTACACCTCTCCTCTCCATGTTAGGCACCTCAAGCCCTGTGAAACATTATGGAGCAAAACATGCTGGGTTTGGTTAGAAATCCCATCAGGAAAACAGGAAGTGCTGCATGTAAACATCCTGCTCGAATGCAGCAATGCTGAGAACAGGGGGAGGAAAGTGTTGATGTGTAAAACAGGTATATGAGCCCAAAATAGGCATTGTTTGGAGTTCTCTGGGCAGATTAAAAATTAACTATGGGACTGGAGAACCCCTTTAATTTAAACAAATCGTGTGTGTGACCTTAAGTATATGCACTACATATGGTATTATACACACTTTCATTGCTGTTTTCAGCTTTGCCAGTTTTCAAGTCATGTGTTGTTTTGTACACGGTGTCTATAAATTTGTGAATTGATACAGGTGACTTGTTTTATAAAGGTAAGAACCTTCCCTAAAATCAGTAGGTCAGCCGACGCCTCATACTGTGGCACAGTCAAATGTGTTGTCGATTGGTAAAACTCTTCTGCTTGATATCTGATAATAAATCTTGCATGACTGCAAGTAGGACAGCCCCGAAGCGTATTTTACAGCCCCAGGCTAATCACAGCTGTAGAACGACTGATTTGTTTTATTTGCAAGTTTCCAAATCCCTTTCCATTTCTATAGGACACTCAGGATAAGATGCCCAAAGAAACTGAGACAAAAAAGTAAACAGGACACACAAAGGAGTTCCTTATTGGAAATGACAGCAGTTGTAGTGCCCAAGGCTCCCACACTTGGGACTGCAATAAGCCATCACACCAGAAAGGATTCGCTGTATTCTTCCTTTTCAAGTTTACAGGTTACCGTACTTAATTGGGTCTTCCAGTCTCACAAAATGAAACAACTCAGATCTGGTGCAGTTTTTTTAGATTGTTTTTACAGCCAAAGCTACGATTGAAGACAAAACTGGATGCTCTAAAAGATATATATTAAAACATGCCTTCTTTTTCTGGATCAACTCCGGGGGATTTATCATGAGGTTAATATTTGAAGTCAGTTTTTCACGAGTATGCGTTGGCGTACTCAGGCATGGAATTCAGCCAGTTCCCTCAGGTTCTCCAGATCCGGTTGTTAAAATTACAGTGACAGCTGGAGATGAGCGCTTCCATTCCATAGTTTAGTGTATAGTGTATATATGGTGTATTTATGTATGTGTACCATGTATATGGTGTATTTATGTGTGTTGCATATATATGGTGTATGTATATGTAAACATGTGCTGTGATGCCGCATGTCCGCCGTTGAGTAGGGAACCTGTTGTTAAAAATTTGAATCCCACCCCTGGGTGTACCTTGTGCCAAATATATTAAAAGGCATTCATTGTCACTTTTGTCTAGAAATGCTGCTCCAGTTTTCTACACCAACCCCTATACTAGAGTGGCATTGGGACTTTCTATGCAACTTAAAAAAAAATTAAAAAAAGTCTCAGTCAAAAATCTGGAGTCAAACTCATTAACCGCCTCACGTCCGCCCATAGGATATAAACGTCCTATGGGTGGACGTCTATTTCTGACAGCACGTTTTAAAACGTCCTGTCAGAAATAGCAGCTGCACGCTAATCGTGCAGCTGCTGATCGGGTTGCCCGCTGTCAGTGACAGCAGGGCAACCCTAAGACAAGGCAGGGACAGTGCCCAGGTGTCACTGCCTTCACGATCGCTGCAGACACAGCGCTCGCCGAGCGCTGTGTCTGCAGAGCAGGAAGCGCTGTGCGCTTCCTGTTCCGGCCTGGCGGTCATGTGACCGCCGTGACCGGAGAGTGCAGGAGCTGTGTGAGGTCTCTCAGAGACCTCGATCAGCCCTGCTGTGAGGCTGTACAGCGCAGGATTGCTGCTGTACAGCCTCTCTAGGGGTGCATTTGTCCTGTAACTGGGGCTACTATGTCAGCCCCAGTTACAGGAGAAATCAACAGTGTAAAAAAAAATAAAAAGTGAAGTAAATGTCCCCCGGAGGTCTTGTATGACCTTATGGGGGACGAAAAGTGTAAAATAAAATAAAAATAAAATAAAAGGTTGAAAAAAAAAAAAAAAAAAAGTTTCACATGTAAAAAAAAAAAAAATCCCAAGTAAGGAATAAAAAAAAAAATTAAAAATAGAAAAAATAAAATAGACATATTTAGTATTGCCGCGTCCGTAAAAACCAGCTCTATAAAAATATCACATGACCTAACCCCTCGGGTGAACACCGTAAAAAAAAAAAAAAAAAAAAAAAAAAAAAAAAGTGTAAAAAAAAGAAATTTTTGTCACCTTGCATCACAAAAGGTGCAACACCAAGTGATCAAAAACGCGTATGTCCCACAAAATGGTACCAATAAAACCGTCACCTCATCCCGCAAAAAATGAGCCCCTACATAAGAAAATCTCTCAAAAAATAAAAAAACTATAGCTCTTAGAACATGGAGACACTAAAACATCATTTTTTTTGGTTTCAAAAATGCTATTATTGTGTTAAAGTGAAACAAATAAAAAAAGTATACATATTAGGTATTTACGCGTCCGTAAAAACCAGCTCTATAAAAATATCACATGACCTAACCCCTCGGGTGAACACCGTAAAAAAAAAAAAAAAAAAAAAAAAAAACTGTGTCAAAACAAGCAATTTTTGTCACCTTGCATCACAAAAGGTTCAACACCAAGTGATCAAAAATGCGTATGTCCCACAAAATAGTACCAATAAAACCGTCACCTCATCCCGCAAAAAATGAGCCCCTACATAAGAAAATCTCTCAAAAAATAAAAAAACTATAGCTCTCAGAACATGGACACATTAAAACATAATTTTTTGGTTTCAGGTGAATAAATAAATAGAAACTGTGCTAAAACAACCAATTTTTTGGTCACCTTGCCCCATAAAGTGTTATAATGAATGATCAAAAAATCATATGTACCCAAAAATAGTACTAATAAAACTGGCACCTTATCCCCTAGTTTCCAAAATGGGGTCCCTTCTTGGGAGTTTCTACTGTAAGGGTGCATCAGGGGGCTTCAAATGGGACATGGCATCTAAAAACCATGTGGAGTTCCTTATCTTCTGCGCCCTGCCGTGTGCCCATACAGCAGTTTATGACCACATGTGGGGTGTTTCTGTAAACCGCAGAATCTGGGTAATAAATATTGAGTTTTGTTTGGCTGTTAACCATCGATGTGTTAAAGAAAAAAATTGATTAAAATGGAAAATCTGCCAAAAAAGTGAAATTTAAAAATTTGATCTCCATTTTCCTTTAATTCTTGTGGAACGCCTAAAGGGTTAACAGAGTTTGTAAAATCGGTTTTGAATACCTTGAGGGGTGTAGTTTCTACAATGGGGTCATTTATGGGGGTATCCACTATGTAGGCCCCACAAAGTGACTTCAGACCTGAACTGGTCCTTATAAAGTGGGTTTTGGCAATTTTCTTAAAAATTTGAAGAATTGCTTCTAAACTTCTAAGCCTTCTAACGTCCTAAAAAAATAAAATGACATTTCCAAAATGATGCCAACATAAAGTAGACATATGGGGAATGTTAAATAATAAATATTTTATGAGGTATCACTTTCTGTTTTAAAAGCAGAGAAATTGAAATTTAGAAAATTGCGAATTTTTCAAATTTTTGGGTAAATTTGGGATTTTTTCATAAATAAAGGTGAAATATTTTGACTCAAATTTATGACTATCATGAAGTACAATGTGTCACGAGAAAACAATCTCTGAATGACTTGGATAAATAAAGGCGTTCCAAAGTTATTACCACATAAAGTGAGATATGTCAGTTTTGCAAAATTTGGCCTGGTCAGGAAGGGGGCAAAGGGCCCAGATGGGAAGTGGTTAAAGAGGTTGTTTCACTTCAAGTGGCATTTATCATGTAGAGAAAGTTAATATAAAGCACTTACTAATATATTATGATTGTCCATATTGCCTCCTTTGCTGGCTTGGTTCATTTTTCCATCACATTATACACTGCTCGTTTCCATGGTTACGACCACCCTGCAATCCAGAAGTGGTGGCCGTGCTTGAGCACTACAGGAAAAAGTGCCAGCCTATGTGCGCTCCCACGATGTGGCCTCCAGAGAGGACAGCGCCTTTTCCTACAGGGTGCAAGCACGGCCACTGCTGCTGGATTACGGGTGGTCGTAACCATGGAAACAAACAGCGTATAATGTGATAGAAAAATAAATCAAGCCAGCAAAGGAGGCAATATGGACAATCACAATACATTAGTAAGTGCCTTGTATTAACTTTATCTCTATATGAGATATATTTGCGGAAGTCACACAACCTCTTTAACATGGCTAACCACACCCACTTTTCTATCTACTCTTTAAAACTAGAGCATGTAAAAATTCAAAAGTAGCAAAAATGTTGTGCAAATGACCTCAAAAAGTTTTAAAAGTCCCACCTCAAGTTTTTTGGCAAAAAATATGAAAAAACTGCTCTAAAACTTCACACACAGCATTCTCAAAACACATAAGGGCAGCCTGTCTCCTGGCATAAATACATTGAAAAATATGCTGGTGCTACTGATGAGCGAATCAATTCTACACAAATCAAATTCATTATGAATTTCCAAGGGGATTCTAGTTTCTGGGAATCTGAAACTTTCACTCTCACTGTTTATCAATGCCTAGAGGTTTACAATATTATCACTGACTAAAGAAATACCCCTATTAAAATAGAACTTTTAATTCCTACCTTGAAAAAGACCTCATCATTTTCACTATAGATTTCATATATCAGCAACAATACTCTTCATATGGGTTATATTCAGTTAGATGGGATCAAGATGGGGCTTGGATATTTTTATATCTATATCTATCTATCTATCTATCTATCTATCTATCTATCTATCTATCTATCTATCATATGGGGACTGGAAGACCTCCGAAGGAAGCCAGGGAGATAGAAAGATAATGTAGGAGTCTAACATGTATAAGTACTGTAGATAATATAGGATCCACCATTCACAATAGGTGATTGTCAAATCTTATCTATTCCATCCTTGTACAATGACCTCTGCACAGGTCACAGAGAATTTCTAGTCAATGAGTCACCTCCTGACTATTGGATCTAAAGGGTATATTACACCAGCCAATTCTGCAGGCGATTGTTGGGAAGGAATCGTTCCTTACATGCAGTCAGGAGATAACTACCATAGCGGCAGACCATGTGACTGCTTTGGGGCCCAGGGCAAGAGGGGGCCCAGTCTTAGTTGGGATTATCTCCTCTTCTACTGGGAGTGAAAACTTGTTCAGGACTCTACCCTCTAAAGGAACCCTTCTGTCCTGTGTGGGGGGCCTGGTTTGATCCTTGCTATGGGGCTCTTACTTCTCTATGTACGCCACTGCATGCAGTGATCTCCTTCACAGCATGGGGACTGACTGGGAACTTAAAGTGGCCCTGGAAAAAACCTAAAGTGGCCCCATGTTGTAGGTGGGTCCATACTGACAGAAATTGGGCCAACACAAGTAGGTAGGGCCAACAGAAGTAGGTGGGGCCAGCAATACCATAGTGCAGAACAAAATACCGTCCCAGCAGAACCAAACACCACAGTGCAACACAATATACTGCCCACTACGCTGCAGTATTCAACTGTACCACCTTCCTGAGGATAGCAATACAGTTGAATTCAGAAGGGCACCTGTAGCTACTAGCTGCTGGCCAAGTACATAAGTGCTTGATGCTCCTACATTAATTAATGTTGAGAGCATCAGATCTTTGTGTTCCTGGCTGGTGGCCATGAGGCGGCCTTGTGTTGCCCCCCTGGGCATCGGCCCACTGGGAAATTTCCCTGTAGGGTTTATGGCCAGTCCACCCCTGCTAAGACCTGATTGCTTTGGGCCCTACTCTACCTCTCTGTAAATCTGACAGATCATGATCCATTAGATGCCATACTACTGAAGCTTTGCTTTTACAGGGAGAAAGCTCAGTAATATACTGCCACACAGGAGCAGGGAGCGCCTACGGCACTTTAATACTGAGCCACAAAGATTTTGTATACCAGTACAGTGTCATGGCATGTCATCATTCATAGGGCATATAGAAGTTAAATGGCCGCACATGTGAAATGTAAGAAACAAATGACTATATTAGGGTTGTCACAATACCAAAATTTTTATTCGATTTCTATACCATAAAAAAATATTGCGATACTCTATACCATTCGGTACCATGCAAAAAAATAAATAAAACACCAATAAAGTCGCATGCATTACGCATTTTATGGAACGTCCGACCCATAATAAAACATTTTTTGGGGGGAGAGGGGACTAAAAAATGGCGAATCGCGTAGGTTTTATAATTTTTTTTTTCTGTTACGGCATTCACCGCATAGGAGATATTTTAAAATATTTTAATAGTTTGGACTTTTCATACATGGCCATATGTAATATGTTTATTTATTTATTGTTTATATATTTTACTAGCAGAAGGACCCGGCTTTGCACGGGTATATTTCATCCATTTCATTTAATGTTTGCGTGTGTCGTTAGAAGATATCAACAGTATCCCCCATAACAGTGATCTCTAGAGCACCCCGCCCCCTTAACAGTGAACTCCACAGTCCCTCACCCCTTAACACTGCCCCCCCCCACAGTGCCCCCCACCTTAAAATGGGACCTCCACAGCAGTCCATCTCCTTAACTTTGACCTTCACAGCAGCCTGCCCATTTAACAGTGAGTTTCACAGCACCCCACTCCCTTGATATTGACCACTTCAGGGGCCTGCCCCCTTAACAGTGACCTCTACAGCACCCCGCCCCTTAACACTGACCTTCATAGAGGACCGTCCCCTTATCTGTGACCTCCACTGTTCCTTGCCCCTTAACAGAGACCTCCACAGCACCCGTTCCTTTAACAGTGACCTACACAGTACCCCGCTCTCTTAACAGTGACCTCACAGTATCCTGCTGCATTAACAGTGACCTCCACAGCAGCTGCCCCTTTAAGAGAGTCCCCTGCATCCTTAACAGTGACCTCCACAGTGCCCCCCCACTTTAACAGTGATCTCCACAGCAGCCTGCCCCTTAACAGCAACATCCACAGTGAACGCCTCTTTAACAGTGACCTCCACAGTGCCAGCCCCTTTAACAGTGACCTCCACAGCAGCTGCCCCTTAAATAGTGGCCCCTGCCACCTTAACATTGTCATCCACAGCTCCCTGCCCCTTTAAAGTTGACCTACCGCAGTGAAGAAAAATGGTTGGGTTGTTATGGAAACCTGGAGTAAAACTGTGTGTATGTGGAGACTAAGGGCCTGCGAGCTTCTATTGGCCGATAAAGGTCATGTTACCATGTGTATGGCAGTTGGGATATGAGTGAAAGACTTGCAGGCTTCTATTGGCTAATGCGGGTCATTTTTTTTAAATATCTCAGGAACAGTACATCCTAGAGAGCTGAGACCCGGACACCTGATGTACCTGTGTGCCAAATTTGGTGCAGATCGGTCTAGTCGTTTGGTTGCGCATAAAGAACAGACAGACAAAAACTCATTTTTATATACACTGCTCAAAAAAATAAAGGGAACACAAAAATAACACATCCTAGATTTGAATTAATTAAATATTCTTCTGAAATACTTTGTTCTTTACATAGTTGAATGTGCTGACAACAAAATCACACAAAAATTTAAATCAAATTTTGCAACCCATGGAGGTCTGGATTTGGAGTCACACTCAAAATTAAAGTGGAAAAACACACTACAGGCTGATCCAACTTTGATGTAATGTCCTTAAAACAAGTCAAAATGAGGCTCAGTAGTGTGTGTGGCCTCCATGTGCCTGTATGACCTCCCTACAACGCCTGTGCATGCTCCTGATGAGGTGGCGGACGGTCTTCTGAGGGATCTCCTCCAAGACCTGGACTAAAGCATCTGCCAACTCCTGGACAGTCTGTGGTGCAATGTGAACCTGCTTTCATCTGTGAAGAGCACAGGGCGCCAGTGGCGAATTTGCCAATCTTAGTGTTCTCTGGCAAATGCCAAACGTCCTGCAAGGTGTTGGGCTGTAAGCACAACCCCCACCTGTAGACGTCGGGCCCTCATATCACCCTCATGGAGTCTGTTTCTGACCGTTTGAGCAGACACATGCACATTTGTGGCCTGCTGGAGGTCATTTTGCAGGGATCTGGCAGTGCTCCTCCTGTTCCTCCTTGCACAAAGGCGGAGGTAGGGGTCCTGCTGCTGGGTTGTTGCCCTCCTACGGCCTCCTCCACATCTCCTGATGTACTGGCCTGTCTCCTGGTAGCGCCTCCATGCTCTGGACACTACGCTGACAGACACAGCAAACCTTCTTGCCACAGCTCGCATTGATGTGCCATCCTGGATAAGCTGCACTACCTGAGCCACTTGTGTGGGTTGTAGACTCCGTCTCATGCTACCACTAGAGTGAAAGCACCGGCAGCATTCAAAAGTGACCAAAACATCAGCCAGGAAGCATAGGAACTGAGAAGTGGTCTGTGGTCACCACCTGCAGAACCACTCCTTTATTGGGGGTGTCTTGCTAATTGCCTATAATTTCCACCTGTTGTCTATCCCATTTGCACAACAGCATGTGAAATTGATTGTCACTCAGTGTTGCTTCCTAAGTGGACAGTTTGATTTCACAGAAGTGTGATTGACTTGGAGTTACATTGTGTTGTTTAAGTGTTTCCTTTATTTTTTTGAGCAGTGTATAAAAGAGATATGTAAAATGGGGAAAGGGGGTGATTTATTTATTTTTACTTTCTATTTAGAAACTATTTCCCTTAGGGACTAGAACCTGAGATCTTTTAATCCCTTGTCCTATTCACCCTAATAGAGCGGCACCTGAGGGGTTAACTGCCACTGATCGCAGCTCCCTGTCATAGAGGTCGGGTGCCGGCTATGTGATTCTGCAGCCGGAACCCGCCTCCTAGATTTGTATTAATGAGTTACTTATCTTCATTGGTGGAGCAGTTGCCACAGCCCCTCCGCTCCTCCACCCCTCTCTCTTCTCATTGATGGCAGCGGCAGCAGCAGCACAGGGGAAAGGGAGAGACTGCTTCCTTCTCCCCTGTGCTGCTGAAGGAACATGGTGCGGGCTGAGAGCAGCGCACTCCATGTTCTCTGATACTAGGCTGCACAGTAGCACAGCCTAGTATCGGTAAATGGCAAATCCCGGTATCGAATCGATACTGGTACAAAAGTATCGATTGGATATTGATAATTTAATACCTGGTGCAACCCTAATATATATATATATATATATATATATATATATATATATATATATATATATAAATATATACAGTACAGACCAAAAGTTTGGACACACCTTCTCATTCAAAGAGTTTTCTTTATTTTTATGACTATGAAAATTGTAGATTCACCCTAAAGGCATCAAAACTATGAATTAACACATGTGGAATTATATACATAACAAACAAGTGTGAAACAACTGAAAATATGTCATATTCTAGGTTCTTCAAAGTAGCCACCTTTTGCTTTGATTACTGCTTTGCACACTCTTGGCATTCTCTTGATGAGCTTCAAGAGGTAGTCCCCTGAAATGGTTTTCACTTCACAGGTGTGCCCTGTCAGGTTTAATAAGTGGGATTTCTTGCCTTATAAATGGGGTTGGGACCATCAGTTGCGTTGAGGAGAAGTCAGGTGGACACACAGCTGATAGTCCTACTGAATAGACTGTTAGAATTTGTATTATGGCAAAAAAAAAGCAGCTAAGTAAAGAAAAACGAGTGGCCATCATTACTTTAAGAAATGAAGGTCAGTCAGTCAGCCGAAAAATTGGGAAAACTTTGAAAGTAAGGGCTATTTGACCATGAAGGAGAGTGATGGGGTGCTGCGCCAGATGACCTGGCCTCCACAGTCACCGGACCTGAACCCAATCGAGATGGTTTGGGGTGAGCTGGACCGCAGAGTGAAGGCAAAAGAGTCAAAAAGTGCTAAGCATCTCTGGGAACTCCTTCTAAACTGTTGGAAGACCATTTCAGGGGACTACCTCTTGAAGCTCATGAAGAGAATGCCAAGAGTGTGCAAAGCAGTAATCAAAGCAAAAGGTGGCTACTTTGAAGAACCTAGAATATGACATATTTTCAGTTGTTTCACACTTGTTTGTTATGTATATAATTCCACATGTGTTAATTCATAGTTTTGATGCCTTCATAGTCATGAAAATAAAGAAAACTCTTTGAATGAGAAGGTGTGTCCAAACTTTTGGTCTGTACTGTGTATATATATATATATATATATATATATATATATATATCTGTCACTTTCTGATTCACCAGTATGTAATATCAAGTGTTGTGTATCTTACCCCTCTCATTATTCTTTCCCGCAGTTCTGCCTGAGTCAGCGGTCTCTCCTCTTCATCTGCGGTCGGGGAGTCACTGTCGCTGTCATACTCATCTCTTTATAAAACATGAGAAATATAAAATTTGTTCCAATCATTATACATAAAATTATCACATTTAAATTATCATAAATTAGCACCTTGTCATCACATAAGAAGCCTCTAAACAGCCACCTTCGCACAGGATGATAATAGTTTTTTCCTTTATGCTGAAAGGGACATCGTTACAAACCTAAGTTATAAATTATCTGTGAATAGTCATGTGGGTTGTCCTAGACTTAGAAGTAGGCATGCAGTTGTAATACCCCGGAGTGGTATTACCATTTCTGAACTGTGCTACTGTCTCTAATGGTCTCATATTAATGCCATCTGTGTATTTATTTCCAGATCCTTCACATTGTGCATTCATAATGTTGCTATAAAACAGTTTTGTACATGTATTGTACCTGGTTCACCAATAGGTGGCAGTATATATGGCAGAGATATCTTTAGTAAGAGTGGAATTTACCATTCCATTCTCCCCCCCCCCCCTCCTTTGGGCAGAAGTAGGTCAGTCCTGTTTCTTGCAGTTCTAATTAGTTCCAGTTTAGACTCCATATTGGAGCTGAGAATACAAGAAAGATATAGCAGCCAGAGGAAAGTGTTGTTCGGCTGGAGCAGGAGCCACAAAAGGGAAGTAGCTTGTAGAGCACCCGGACTCTATGCTAATTCACCTTACTGAGTGTCAGGAGGGAATAACAGTTGAAGGTACTCCAATCCAAGGATACCAGAACCGACCGAAAGTCCAGTAGGCAGACCCAAGCAGAGTTTAGCACAGCAGAGAGAAAGCAAGCTGAGTTATTAAGCAAGCCTGTCAGTCCAGCATAGAAAGAGAGAAAGCAGAGTTATCAAGTTTTCCTGCCAGTTTATGCCAAAGCCTGCTGGAACTAAGAGAAATCCTGAATGTAAGAAAAAGCCTGAATATTGTCTGGAATCAAGGTTATCCAAGTAAAGCTGCTGTTAAAGTTTACCAAGGTCTGGACTCAAGTTATTCTTCATCCCCTAACTCAACAATGCCCTCTTTATTTGCTTCGGAGCCTAAGCCTGGTGCCCCGCTGTATCCAGGAAGGAGCACCGTGACACATATAGGCTGCACCACACCACTCTGCATTCCTAGAGACCTGGGAAACGATCTGCCCTGGGTGGCAGCACGTTGCACAGTCCTCTAGGTATACTAGCAAGCCAGTACTGCATGACTGCTCCTGAGACTGGGACAACCCCCAATGACTATTAACAGATAACTTGAGCAACTATACAATGCTATGGCCAGAGTTTAGGGGCCGTAAAGGGGTTTTCCTGAAATAGAATATTGATGATTTACCCCTGAAAGGTCATCGCTATCTGATCGGTGGGGGGTTAACTCCTGGTACGCTCCGATGAGTGGTGCAGCCACTTCCTGACATCCGGTTCATCGGTCACATGGCCTAAGTGCAGCTCAGTCCCATTAAAGTGAATAGTTCTGGGCTGCAATTCCAAGCATAGCCACAATACAACGTACAACGCTGTGCTTGATATTCTGTGAGGAGGCTGCTGCACTCATCAGAGCACTGTTGCCTCTTTAAGCGGCTGATCAGCACAGTGTCAGAACCCCCACCAATCAGACACTGATGACCTATTTCAGTGGTCGTCAAACCGCGGCTCGCGAGCCACAAGCGGCTCTTTAGCCCCTTGAATGCGGCCCTTACAGGGGTCCCCCAGCGCCGGCCTGCAATACTAGCGCTGCTAAGTTTTCTAACTCCGCTACGCTAAGCGCAGCTGCGCATTGAGTTATGGAAAGGAGGGGGTCTCCCCGCCGGCGGCTGCTCTGAGCCCCGCTCTGCCTGCCTCTTTAAGAGACTCGAGCGGTGGCTGTGAGTGAGCGTCTGACGTTGCCACAGCTCCACCCCCAGAGCAGAGAAGAAGAAGGAGCGAGCAGCGCCAGCGGCAGCCAGCCACAGCCCAGACTCTGCCAGGGAAGGCCACCCACACAAAGAAGAATCTTCTGAGACTGTGACAGGAGGCAGCCAGGTAGGTAGGTTGATTAATTCTAACAACTTAGTTACTGGATCCCATTCCCACCATCTCACCCGTTCCAGTAGTGCCAGCCAGTGTACTAGCCCGCCCTGGTTCTGTTTTTTGGACTGGAGAAATGTGCATTGGATTGGGGGGGGGGGGGGGGAGTGTCATGAGAGAGATGTCTGTGCATGTGCTGGCACTGGCACTGCTGGAGAAATGTGCCATGGGGCCGCCTTGGTTCTGTTTGAACTGGAGAAATGTGCATGGGGGTGGGGGAGTCATGAGAGAGATGTGACAGAACCAGGGTGGCCCCATGGCACATTTCTCAAGAAGTGCCAACACATGCACAGACATCTATTTCATGACCCCCCCCCCCCATGCACATTTCTCCAGTCCACACAGAACCAGGGCGGCCGCGGCCCCATGGCACATTTCTCCAGCAGTGCCAGCACATGCACAGACATCTCAGATTCATGAGAGAGATGTCTGTGCATGTGCTGGCACTGGCACTGCTGGAGAAATGTGCCATGGGGCCGCCCTGGTTCTGTTTGGACTGGAGAAATGTGCATGGGGGGGGGGGGCCTTATTGTTTTTCGCCCCAGGGCCCCATTTCACCTAGCAAAGCTGGAGAGGGCGTGTACATCTCATATCACCCATATTTCCTCCCACTATTAGGAACCTCCTCCTTCCAAACGTCGGAACGTGCTGCGTCACAACAGGAAGTGACGAGGGTAGTGAAAGTTCCCGGGTAGGGAAAAAATTTGGCTCTTAAAAGAAATTTCAATTGCGGTTTTGTTGATATTTGGCTCAGATGACTAAAAAGTTTGCCCACCACTGACCTATTCTGAAGATAGGCCATCAATATTCTACTCTAGGAAGACCTCTTTAAAAGTGATGACAATTCCCCTTCCATCGGGTTCCTTTCTGGGTAATATGGACATTCACCGCAATTGAGATTTGCATGTTAAACTTTACCACAACTGGTTAAATGAATTACATGTATGGACTTCTATGTATAGGCGAGTCTTGCCCAGAGTTTGCCTAAGAATATAAAGCAGTGTTAAACATTTGGAATACTTAATTTGTGATAGCCATGTGCAAATTACTCTCAATTTACTTTTACTTGAATTATAAAGAGGCAGCGATGTACAAAATTAATGTAATTAATTTCATAGACGGTTACCATCCACAAATGTGCAAGGCTTAAACATAAACTATAATTATGTTGTGTCTATACAGCAATAACTTTTAAGCTTCATAAATCACTACTGCCAGTCCTTCACATGCTACATAATAAAGTATTTCACACATTAACACATTCTATCTATCTGTCTGTCTATCTATCTGTCTATCTATATAAGAAAAATGGCAGCACCAGACACAGAAAAGTAAGAAGGTAAAAAAAGAAGTACAAGCCTAACGGGACTAGACCAATGCCCAAAAAAGATGCAAAAAGGTGACTACCACATGGGTGAATAAACATTTTCCTTAACTTTTTTGAGTGTGCTGCCTTTTTGCATCTCTTTATCTATCTACTGTATCTATCTATCTCTATCCATCTTCTATCTATTTCAATCCATCATCTATCTATCGATCTATCCATCACAAAACATAATGATGTGTCATGTTTCATGGAATTGTGGTCACACCTGTAGGGGTGTAGAAGTTTTATTGTCATACTTTTTCCTAACTGGATCACCTCAAGAAGAATCAGCACGTCAGGCTTTTTCACACTGTGTCTGCAGTGTACATTAACTATAGGCCAAAATGATACCAAAAAAGTGTAGAGTTAAAAAGAACCTTTCGCCACTCCTGACATCCCTGTTGTAATAGCTTCATGCATTCCCCATGTAATATGTATTCTCCATACAATTCTGGAGTATCTATTTTTATAGCTCTTTAAGAAGAATACTCACCCTGTGCCAGGTGGTTGTATCTCAAAGACTGGTGGGTGCAGGTCAACCAACTGTCCCAGAAGAACTCGGGCTGTTTCTTGCGGGTCATATGGTTTGTCATAGTTCTGAAACCACAGCAGAATCACAGAAAAGTAAGTATTCTATATGATAGGTGGACATCATATGCATCTTTAGGACACTCCAGCAATATTTGTTCATAGAAGTTTGGCTTCCCCTCTTATGTTCACACAATAATACCAGCTCTTCCACGCAAGACCCGAAGGGGACTAAGCACAGCTATTCATATAGAAGAACCTCACAGACAGCAGTACCCCTTCAGTAGGCTGATCTGCAGGGTTCCGATCAACCTACCCTAAAGATGATATTTCTGTATGAATTTTTGAACAGCCAGCACCTGGACTGAACACTAATTAATTCAACTGAATGGGTATCTCCACAAGAGTGATTTTACACATGGACTATTCCCATGTGCCAAGAAAATTACAGCATACACTATCTTACTCTGATTTTCAAGCATGACTTATTCGCTTAAAGGGATATTCCTGGTTTTTTTCATGTATTTGTTTAAATAATGGAAATTATACAATTGTCAAATATATGTATTTATATATAAATATATATTTAGATAAAATATATAAATAATTATTTAAAATACATGTATTTACAAATTTGCTCACATATCATTCTTATATCAGGTTGTGCTTCATAATATATAGTATGTGTGCTGGGTCAGCACACAGGACATTTCCGTGGGATAACTACATAGATAGAACTAATGGAAGAAACCATTGTGGCTATTACAACTACTTCATTGTACGTGTGCCTGCTTGTTTCCAGGTGATTTGTAAAATGGCTGCTTGTCTCTAGGTGGTGCTGTTATGTTCTTAATGTCGTCCTGTCGTCTATCTGATAGGAGCCTACTATCCCATCAATGTTTAAAGGGGTTTTCCTAGATTTTTATACTGATGACCGATCCTTAGGATACAGTACGTCATCAGTATCTGATCAGTGAGGGTCCGACATCCAGGACCCCCATTGATCAGCTGTTTGAGAAGGCACCGGCGCTCCTGTGCGGGCACCAACCTTCTCTCATCTTTTCCTAGGCCAGCAACGCCACATTAATCGGTCATGTGGCCTAGGAGAAGCTAAGCCCCTTTGAAGTGAATTATTAACATATATATATATATATATATATATATATATATATATATATATATATACACACTGCGTGCAGAATTATTAGGTAAATGAGTATTTTGACCACATCATCCTCTTTATGCATGTTGTCTTACTCCAAGCTGTATAGGCTCGAAAGCCTACTACCAATTAAGCATATTAGGTGATGTGCATCTCTGTAATGAGAAGGGGTGTGGTCTAATGACATCAACACCCTATATTAGGTGTGCATAATTATTAGGCAACTTCCTTTCCTTTGGCAAAATGGGTCAAAAGAAGGACTAGACAGGCTCAGAAAAGTCAAAAATAGTGAGATATCTTGCAGAGGGATGCAGCACTCTTAAAATTGCAAAGCTTCTGAAGCGTGATCATCGAACAATCAAGCGTTTCATTCAAAATAGTCAACAGGGTCGCAAGAAGCGTGTGGAAAAACCAAGGAGCAAAATAACTGCCCATGAACTGAGAAAAGTCAAGCGTGCAGCTGCCAAGATGCCACTTGCCACCAGTTTGGCCATATTTCAGAGCTGCAACATCACTGGAGTGCCCAAAAGCACAAGGTGTGCAATACTCAGAGACATGGCCAAGGTAAGAAAGGCTGAAAGACGACCACCACTGAACAAGACACACAAGTTGAAACGTCAAGACTGGGCCAAGAAATATCTCAAGACTGATTTTTCTAAGGTTTTATGGACTGATGAAATGAGAGTGAGTCTTGATGGGCCAGATGGATGGGCCCATGGCTGGATTGGTAAAGGGCAGAGAGCTCCAGTCCGACTCAGACGCCAGCAAGGTGGAGGTGGAGTACTGGTTTGGGCTGGTATCATCAAAGATGAGCTTGTGGGGCCTTTTCGGGTTGAGGATGGAGTCAAGCTCAACTCCCAGTCCTACTGCCAGTTTCTGGAAGACACCTTCTTCAAGCAGTGGTACAGGAAGAAGTCTGCATCCTTCAAGAAAAACATGATTTTCATGCAGGACAATTCTCCATCACACGCGTCCAAGTACTCCACAGCGTGGCTGGCAAGAAAAGGTATAAAAGAAGAAAATCTAATGACATGGCCTCCTTGTTCACCTGATCTGAACCCCATTGAGAACCTGTGGTCCATCATCAAATGTGAGATTTACAAGGAGGGAAAACAGTACACCTCTCTGAACAGTGTCTGGGAGGCTGTGGTTGCTGCTGCACGCAATGTTGATGGTGAACAGATCAAAACACTGACAGAATCCATGGATGGTAGGCTTTTGAGTGTCCTTGCAAAGAAAGGTGGCTATATTGGTCACTGATTTGTTTTTGTTTTGTTTTTGAATGTCAGAAATGTATATTTGTGAATGTTGAGATGTTATATTGGTTTCACTGGTAAAAATAAATAATTGAAATGGGTATATATTTGTTTTTTGTTATGTTGCCTAATAATTATGCGCAGTAATAGTCACCTGCACACACAGATATCCCCCTAAAATAGCTAAAACTAAAAACATACTAAAAACTACTTCCAAAAATATCCAGCTTTGATATTAATGAATTTTTGGGTTCATTGAGAACATGGTTGTTGTTCAATAATAAAATTAATCCTCAAAAATACAACTTGCCTAATAATTCTGCACTCCCTGTATATATATCAAAATGATAAAGAACAGTAGTAATAAAAAAAAATCTAATGATGTAGAAATTATATTTTACAATCAAAAGAGGCTAATGATTTACTTTATTATTAAAAAGATCATACTGTTCTTTTCCATGATATTCTCGTGGAGGTTGTATATCCAGTCATTTAGTTCATTGCAATCCAATAATACTTTAGATAAGACAACGACACAGGGCCTGACAAAAATCCTTCATGAATACAAATGTGCTCAATTAGTAGTGGTGATTGGGTGTTGCTTTCATTGACTTTATTGGTGCAGCAATAATGATGGTGGTTGGGGGCTCTGGGAGTTCATATTTCTAGAGGCCACATGGTATAAAGTAGGCTTTACTGATCTATGCATGCATATCAAATGGGTTCAATCCAAGCAGATTGAACACAATGGAAATGGTTATTTCGACCTTGAGAAAAGAGTGGAAGAAAGCTAAGCCACTTGAGAATATAAGAAATGAACTGAGATTGTATTCTTATATGATGGTCACACTCTCAGCCGGCTGCTAGTGTGTTCTCACAAGGAAATGTGCTAGACTGAGTACATTTTGTAAGACATGCTTCGTCCTTGATAGCGTATTATCCATTCTAACCATGCCTTGCACTAAGTGATGTTCCTACATGTAGTGATCAGGTTGTTCCATTTACCTTGGAGTCGAGGAAGGACTGAGCGGCCAGAAGCTCGTTAGTTTTCTGCTCAATGAGGCCTAGATACTGCATTATGTTTGCTTCGCGAATGCTAGATGAAGTGCCCAACATTTCGTCCAGGACAGAACGGTCACAATTTATCTTCTTGAACAAGGAATCGATTCCTAAGGAATAAGCATCATTATTGTAATAGAAAGTAGAAGTTCAGCTTAGTTATTTACACGTAAATGCATGCAGGTATCTGAGCGGTATGAAGAAGTACAACACGGAGAGCATAATGGAAAAGATTGAGGTCACTATGGATTATGATCACTGTTAATAATATTTTATATTCTCAATCACGTCACTAATAAGTAGAACTTACAAGGTATAAGGAGCGCCTAGCGATTGGCCATTCCCCAAAGCAGGAGCTTCTGTCATTCTCCTTGGTTGGCCGTGGAGAGATCTCAATCTCTATACACCGCAAGCATACAAGCGGCGGATGCTGAGTAACAGCTACTAATATAGCAGGGTTCCCAACTAGCCACAGCCAGTATCCGAGATGTCAACCCATCAATAGCCAAAAGGTAGTGCATGAGATATTAACATACTAATGCATACTAGTGATCACACCCCTATCAGAGGAGTGCCATAAACTTTTAGACCACATAGCACCATATTTTAACCACATATGGTTCCATTATTTAGCCCATTCCGGTACCAAAATTGGAAAATGAACCGAACCACCCGTAAAGTTCTCAATAATAATCCACTCTCCGGTGAATGAGGAGGGAAGCAACAAACAATCATACCGTGAATATCACAAGGATCATATATTGTCACACACCTTCCTATCACCCAGGGTGTCCAGATTTACTCAAAATTCCTTGCACTAAACACAATATTACTGTCATGGGGTCACATGTTTTTTCTTGCATTACTGTCATGGGGGTCACATATTTTTTCCTGCATTACTGACAGTTCGTGAATCAGTCCAACATCACTGCTGACTATCTAGATGTACTCTATACCATCCTGTAGGAAACAACTATATGAGATGTCATCATTAAGACCATCTGGTCGAACCGTTCTGAGACGGAAGGTCCATTGAGCGTCTTTCTGTAATAGACGTTTGTCAATGTCACCGCTCCTCAGTGATGGTTTGATCACCTCAATGCCCTGAAAGCTAATTCTTGCCACACCGTCATCATGGCACTCCTCCATGTGATGTGCGATAGGGGTGTCAGCCTTATTACGTATGTCACCCAGATGCTCTCCAATCCGTCTTCTGAACTCTCTCAGGGTTTTCCCCACATATTGAATCCCACATGAGCAGGTGGTGAGATATATCAACCCCACAGTCTTACAGTTAATAAATGTTCTGATGTCATACGACTATGGATTATGAATTAATATACCTTCATATATTTCTAATTTTGCTTTGAAATCATGTTTATTTTATTTTTATTATTTTATTTATTTATTTTAATTTATGAGATAAAATAAAAATTATTTCAAAGCAAAATTAGAAATATCTGAAGGTAGATTAAGCAGACAGTAAACTCACATGGTAACCATATACGTTTAAAGATTCATGCTGCCCGAAGCATGGGCCGCATGAAATCCCGTCAGGTTCCTATGTTAAAAACCTATGATTCCTGTGAAATGCTGAGGCGTTTCAGAGCATAACATACAGTAGCCCTGTTATGAGTGAATGTCAGAATATCCTGCTGCCAGCGCTTCAGGTTTCTTTTAACCCCTTCGGGACCCAGCCAATGTTTGCTTTTTCATTTTCATTTTTCTCCTTCATCACTTCCAAGGGCCATAACCTTTTTTTTGCTTTTCACACACGGTGAGTACAATAAAGGAATTCAAGAGGGGCCTGGATGTATTTCTGGAGCGTAATAATATTACAGGCTATAGCTACTAGAGAGGGGTCATTGATCCAGGAAGTTATTCTAAATTGCCTGATTGGAGTCGGGAAGGAATTTTTTATTCCCCTAAAATGGGGAAAATTGGCTTCTACCTCAGTTTTTTTTTTTTTGCCTTCCTCTGGATCAACTTGCAGGATAACAGGCCGAACTGGATGGACAAATGTCTTTTTTCGGCCTTATGTACTATGTTACTATGTTACATAGATGGATAAGAGTTTGTTTTTTTGCGGGATAAGTTGTATAATTGAATGTCATCATTTAATTTATCATGTACTGAAAAAAGGGAAAACAATATTATGGGGTGAAACTGAAATGTAAATTCTGCAACTGAATTTTGTTTTTACGGTGTTCACTGTTTGCTAAAAATGACACAATGCCCTTATTCTATGGCAATACAAAATTTAGATAGCGCGGCTTCCATGTGTTCAGAGCCGCGCTCTGCTGCCTTAGGTTGTCCCAGCATGCCATCTGCTTGTCGGCGGTGTTATTACAGCTTACATTTGCCTGTCATGTCTTGATACATTCTGGTTATGGTTGTGTAGTATTACAGTGATTTAAAAAAAAAAAGGGGGGGGAAGGGGTGTTACAGGAAAAGAAAATAATAATAAATTAAAGGGGCTAAAATGTTGAGGAGTGTTTTTACGTATACCCGGTATTGTTACATCATAGGATGGGGCAGTACATAGGCTACAGTCAGGTCCATAAATATTGGGACATCGACACAATTCTAACATTTTTGGCTCTATACACCACCACAATGGATTTGAAATGAAACTAACAAGATGTGCTTTAACTGCAGACTGACAGCTTTAATTTGAGGGTATTTACATCCAAATCAGGTGAACGGTGTAGGAATTACAACAGTTTGCATATGTGCCTCCCACTTGTTAAGGGACCAAAAGTAATGCAACATAATAATAATCATAAATCAAACTTTCACTTTTTAATACTTGGTTGCAAATCTCTTGTAGTAAATTACAGCCTGAAGTCTGGAACGCATAGACATCACCAGACGCTGGGTTTCATCCCTGGTGATGCTCTGCCAGGCCTCTACTGCAACTGTCTTCAGTTCCTGCTTGTTCTTGGGGCATTTTACCTTCAGTTTTGTCTTCAGCAAGTGAAATGCATGCTCAATCGGATTGAGGTCAGGTCATTGACTTGGCCATTGCATAACATTCCACTTCTTTCCCTTAAAAAACTCTTTGGTTGCTTTTGCAGTATGCTTTGGGTCATTGTCCATCTGCACTGTGAAGTGCCGTCCAATGAGTTCTGAAGCATTTGGCTAAATATGAGCAGATAATATTGCCCGAAACACTTCAGAATTCATCCTGCTGATTTTGTCAGCAGTCACATCATCAATAAATACAAGAGAACCAGCTCCATTGGCAGCCATACATGCCCATGCCATGACACTACCACCACCATGCTTCACTGATGAGGTGGTATGCTTAGGATAATGAGCAGTTCCTTTCCTTCTTCATACACTTCTCTTGTCATCACTCTGGTACAAGTTGATCTTGGTCTCATCTGTCCATAGGATGTTGTTCCAGAACTGTGAAGGCTTTTTTAGATGTCATTTGGCAAACCCTAATCTGGCCTTCCTGTTTTTGAGTCTCATCAATGGTTTACATCTTGTGGCGAACCCTCTGTAATCACTCTGGTGAAGTCTACTCTTGATTGTTGACTTTGACACACATACACCTACGTCCTGGAGAGTGTTTTTGATCTGGCCAACTGTTGTGAAGGGTGTTTTCTTCACCAGGGAAAGAATTCTTCGGTCATCCACCACAGTTGTTTTCCGTGGTCCTCCGGGTCTTTTTGTCGCTGAGCTCACCGGGACATTTCTTCTTTTTAAGGATGTTCCAAACAGTTGTTTTGGCCAGGCCTAATGTTTTTGCTATCTCTCTGATAGGTTTGTTTTGTTTTTTTCAGCCTAATGATGGCTTGCTTCACTGATAGTGACAGCTCTTTGGATCTCATCTTGAGAGTTGACAGCAACAGATTCCAAATGCAAATAGCACACTTGAAATGAACTCTGGACCTTTTATTTGCTCATTGTAATTGGGATAATGAGGGAATAACACACACCTGGCCATGGAACAGCCGAGAAGCCAATTGTCCCATTACTTTTGTTCCCTTAACAAGTGGGAGGCACATATGCAAACTGTTGTAATTCCTACACCGTTCACCTGATTTGGATATAAATACTCTCAAATTAAAGCTGACAGTCTGCAGTTAAAGCACATCTTGTTCGTTTCATTTCAAATCCATTGTGGTGGTGTATAGAGCCAAAAGTGTTAGAATTGTGTCGATGTCCCAATATTTATGGACCTGGCTGTATATTCAGTCCCATCAGGCTTATGTCTGGCTGCACAGGGACCTTGGTTGCATTGCTTTTCCTGATTCATGAATTTAAGTGACTTACTGTGGTCTTTTGTCCTCTCAGTCTGGCCGGCGGTATGTCGGCTCCTTTAGGTAAGCAAGCACCACCGCACCGGAACGTTTTCTGCCTGGCATCATCGGCTCCCCACGCGGCAGTCTCTCAGGTTGCAGGAGTCAGCGCGACTCCGCTCGCGACACATTGTAATGTATAGCACGGGCCGCCGTGCTCGTAGTGAGGCAACGGTGCATACAATGCTGTTTGCTTCTGGTAGGCTCTTGATTGATCTGGTCTGCTGGAGCCTCCAGGAAGCAGGTGATAGTGGTACAAAAAAAAAAATAGGAGTTTGGTTTGAGAAAAAAAAAAAAAAAGTTCAATGAATAAGTGTTAAGCAATGGTTAACATTGCTGTATTTGTGCGAGGGGAGGCAGGGCTACGCACGGTTAAAAGGCAGCAGCCTTTACCTGCTGCACGGTCAACGGCAGTTCTGGGGTCAGGAGGGGTCCAGTACTTCCGGGTTAATTCGGCTCCACAGGTCGGGCAGCGTGCGTGTTTGAGCTCTTCGCCGCGACAGCAAGTAAGACGGGGGCTGTTACATGGGACCCATTGGGGTCTGCGGGTATGCGATGCGCCGATCTTTGGTAGGGGAGGCCAGCAGTTCGCAACTTAGGTCCTCTGGGCGGCGGGGCACTCCGGCGCGAGTTGGTGGCTGACGTCAGTGGTGTCAGGCCGCGCCGCTTGTTCTTGCGGGAGCACGCCGCCGCTCAGTGCCGCCTAGCGGATACGGCCAATATCATGCCTCATGGTCTCCGGTGGCCTGGGGGAAGGGTACCATGTCTAGATACATAGGTACAATATGTTAGGGCAGGGTATAGGAACATTGTCATGGTCATGTGGTACACTATAATAAATGAAATAACATAATTTGCTTGTCCCATAGGCAGTGTTGCACTCATGTTGTCTTAGTGGTAGGCGCGTCTAATCACAGCTGCGTATAACACATTCTGAAACATTCGATGGCGCAAAACTTACCTGGCAGCGTATTTACTGTTACCAGGGACACCTGACCACGGCAGGCTGCGGGCATGTCAGGGGTGTAGGTGTCTGCACTAAGCCAGGCACTCCGATGACGGCAGGGGTACTCGCATGCCCGCCGACTATCAGTTCAGCGTAGCTGCAGTCGGCGTGGGGTGCGGGAGCCCTCTGCGGGTCACGTGCATGGCAGCTGATGCTTCCCTGAGGTTGTTACAGGGGGCTGTTCTCGACCATTAAAAAAAAAAAAAAAATTTAAACAATTTATGTTTCCACAGTTACGTGTCACGTCCGTGACACTACAGGCAAATAGACGGTCTGATAAGGTAGGTATCAGTGCCTGGACTACGGCATACAAACGGTCATTTACCCGTCACGTTCTGGGCAGCGGTGAAGGGGTGACCACAAACTGTTCATGCTATCCCCAGGACCTATAGGCGGGAGGGGAATGAAAAAAAAAAAAAAACTTCACTGGCATGTCTGTCACGACCTCAGACATATATAAGTCCTGTCACGACTACGGGCATTCCAAATAAACGCGTCTGTCACGTCCACAGACTTGGCATACAGTCCTGTCACGACTACAGGCATTTTTGTTAAAGCGTCTGTCACGACCACAGACTTAGAAGAAAAAAAACTTGCCATACAGTCCTGTCACGACTACAGGCACGAATCAGCGCATGACATTACATATTCAGGGCTACGCCACAGGTGCTGCCAGGTCATGTCTGTCACGACTACAGACTCGACACCAAGTCCGTCACGGCTTCAGGCAAGTCAGTCACAGACATGGTAAACGACCACCACGATCAGGTCACAGAGTGAGGCCAAGTCATATGGCAGGCAACATTCACCAGCCAAACAGACTACGATTTCCGTCCCGCCTACAGGATTGGTCACGGCAGACCCACAGGTGGCACAATTACGCACGTAGCAGGTGGCGGTTGCACAGTAAAGTCCGCCACAGCAAAGCGCAGGTTGGTTGGGATCCACTGATGATTACGGCGGTCGGGCACATGGGCACGATGTTTGCAGTCATAGTTCGGGGTACGGGGATACTAATGGCTCTCATTTACTGGCCGGTAGGAAGATGTCGCAAGAATTCTGTGAATTCCCGTGAGCCAAGATGAGGTGTCCATGGGAACTATTCAGACATCGCTCACACAGCTACACGCCGTGATCAACAGCATGGCATCATCCATGAAGGACTTACAGGCCAGAATGGAGTCGGTGGAGGCCAGTTCTGCTGCGGCAATGTTGGCGGCACCAACACCAGCGGTAGCTGCGGTAGGGCAGCCCAGCGTTTCTGGTGGGTCTTCTCAGATTCCCACGATCGCCCCTTCCCACTTCATTCCGGCAAATATCAGGCAGGATATATTGGAGGGTAGGGACGTCAATCTGGCATCCCTGCTCATTGCTACACATGAGGCCCCGGACAATAAGACCATAGCATGCGGTGAGGTTTCTGTCATCCTGAAGTCTAAGGATGCCAGGCTAAACAGGAAACTTAACATCCCCGAGTTCGTGCTAGCATTCAGCCTATACCGGGACATCATTTGCACAGCTAACCCGCATAGGAGGGCTGAGCTAGACTTATACATATATAAAGTAGTGGAATTAGGGTATAAGTATGGCGGCACAGCGTTTTTTGATTACCATCGTTCATTCTCGGCTAAAGCGGCAGCCACCCTGACACATCCTGGATTGGTCTAACATAGACACCGAGATGTTTTGTCGCCATTTTGTAGGGCTGAAAGCTCCGACCTGCACCGCCTGCAATTCTTATTCCCACACGGCGGGTTGGTGTTCTAATACAAGCTACGCAGCAGAATCAGTTCAGCCTAGTTCAGCCCCAGGTCCATCTAGTAACAAGTCATCATTCGGGGTCGATAAATTAGGGCGTCCCATCAAATACCTTGGGAAAAGCCAGATATGAAATTATAATTATGCAGTCTGTCATTATAATCAGTGTAGGTTACTACACCTATGTGCGATTTGTTTCAGAGCCCATCCACGCGTAGCACGCCCTCAGAAAAATCAAGGCCCGGCGTGACTAAGCGTGGTTAACGTGGAGCTGCTCGCTCAGTTCTTGTCTGCCCATCCACACCCAGAATGGGTGCAGTTCGTCATCAACGGCTTGATCTACGGCTACCAGACCGGTCTTCTCGCCCTCCCACAGACCACATTTGAGTGCGGAAATTTGCAGTCAGCAGCTAGAGACCCAGAGGCGGTAACACAACTAATCAGCACCGAATTAGACAGGGGTTATTTGATAGGTCCTTTCAGCGAACCTCCCTTTGCATGCTGGAGGGTCAATCCAGTAGGCATTGTGACCGGGAAGTTCAATAATAAAAAACGCCTAATTTATGACTTGTCGGCCCCACATTCATTACAAATACCAAGCTTGAACTCATTAATTCCTTCAGAGGAATTCTCCATGAGATACGCGTCCATAGACAAGGCCGTTCAGGTCATAATAAAATTGGGGAAGGGCACTTGGTTGTCAAAGGCAGATATCACTGATGCATTCAAGTTACTGCCCATCCATCCAGAGTTATGGCAGTGGCACGGCATGAAATGGCAGGGATCTTATTATTTTGCGAACAAATTGACCTTCGGGTCAAAGTCCAGCCCCTGGTTATTTGACCAGTTGGCCAGCGCTCTGCATTGGGTCTTGTCCAACACCTTCAGGGTAAATCATGTTATCCATTATCTGGACGACTTTCTCCTCTTAGAATCCCCAAATCAAGAGCCTCAAGATTTACAGGTCCTGTGTACGGCATTTGAAGACCTTAAAGTTCCATTGGCCCCACACAAGGTCGAAGGTCCTAGCACAGGGATCACCTTTCTAGGCATACACTTAAACACAGTAGACATGAAGGCCAGTCTTCCACAGGACAAGTTGGCCAGAATCAAGGTGGTCGTTCACAGACTAGCCCAAGCAGGGCCGGCCTTAGGTGTTCAGGCGCCCTGTGCAAGCTAACCTTGTGGCGCCCCCCCCCCCCCAAAAAAAAAAAAACACTGCTTGTTGCTGGCATCATGGCATAGGCTGGCTGACTATCCAACCAAGTAGTTACCAGCCCACACACCCCAAAGGCCGGTGTAATGTTATACTTCCCTACTTCGTGAGATTTCCCTACCCTCGTCACTTCCAGTCGCACCGGACATGACGTGAGGAGGTGTGCAGCGCCGCGCAGGCGCACAACGACAGGTTAGGGAAGTTTCACAGCAGAGTGCGCATGCGCCAGGAGCTTCACCAGCGGTTAGGGAAGGGAAAAATTACGTACGGGCCAGTGCTTTTTCCCTACCCTAACCGCTGGTGAGGCTCCCAGCGCATGCGCAGTGTTGGCCGGTGTCCAGCTGAGAACATCCATCCAATCACCGCACCTGTGCACTGGCCCATAATTTTTCGCTACCCTAACCGCCGGCGAGGCTCCCAGCGCATGCGCACTCTGCTGTGAAATTTCCCTAACCCATCGTTGTGCGCAGTGCGCCCCCCCAATATAATAAACATTGGCGCAGTACGCCCCCCCAATATAATAAACATTGGTGGTGCAGTGCACCCCCCCAACACCCCAGTATAATAAACATTGGTGGCGCAGTGCGCCCCCCCAATATAATAAACATTGGTGGCGCAGTGCGCTCCCCCCCAACACCCCAGTATAATAAACATTGGTGGCGCAGTGCGCCCCCCCCAACACCCCAGTATAATAAACATTGGTGGTGCAGTGCGCCCCCCCCAACACCCCAGTATAATAAACATTGGTGGCGCAGTGCGCCCCCCCCCAACACCCCAGTATAATAAACATTGGTGGCGCAGTGCGCCCCCCCTCAATATAATAAACATTGGTGGCGCAGTGGGCAGTGCCAATGAGGGTTAAAAAATAATTAACTCACCTCCTCCAATTGATCGTCTTCTGTTCTTTCTTCATGACCTGTCAAAGGACCTGTGGTGACATCACTGTGCTCATCACATGATCCATCACCATGGTAATGGGTCATGTGATGAGCTCAGTGACGTCACCACAGGTCCTGAAGAAAACAGGAGACCGGCAGCTATGCGATCAACTGGAGGAGGTGAGTTAATTTTTTTTTATTATTTTTTAACCCTCACTGGCACTTCCCACTGTGCCACCAATGTTTCTTATACTGGGGTGTTGGGGGGGGGGGGGGGGGGCGCACTGTGCCACCAACGTTTCTTATACTGGGGTGTTGGGGGGGGGGCCGCACTGTGCCACCGTTTCTTATACTGGGGTGTTGGGGGGGGGGGGGGGGCCGCACTGTGCCACCGTTTCTTATACTGGGGTGTTGGGGGGGGGGGCCGCACTGTGCCACCGTTTCTTATACTGGGGTGTTTGGGGGGGGGGGGCGCACTGTGCCACCAACGTTTCTTATACAAATACAGGAGGCGGGTGCCGGAATCAAATAGCCGTCACCCGACCTCTGTGACAGGGAGCTGCGATCAGCGGCAGTTAACCCCTCAGGTACCGCACCTGAAGGGTTAACTCAACTGCAGCTGATCGCAGCTCCCTGTCACAGAGGTCGGGTGTCGGCTATTTGATTCCGGCACCCGCCTCCTGTATTTGTATTTCAGGTCAGTTATCTTCATTGGTGGCGCAGTGGCCACAGCCCCTCCTCCTCCTCCTGTCTCTTCTTATTGGCAGCGGCGGGGGCAGCAGGCAGGTCAGGCACAGGGGAGGAGGAACGAATCAGGTCAGACAGGGGAGGGCTAGATGGAGGGGGCGCCCCGAGGGAGAACACAAGTTCAGCCTCGTCTGCCGCATATTACATTGCGAGCTGTCGGCCGCCCAGCGCCCCTGTTACTATGGCGCCCTGTGCGGCCGCACAGCCTGCACACCCCAAAGGCCGGCCCTGAGCCCAAGTGAGAGTCACCACCAAGGCAGATCTTCAGTCACTCCTCAGCATGCTGAATTTTGCCATGCGGATCATTCCACAGGGCAGATCGTTTATTTCAAGACTGCTGGTGCTCCTTCCACAAGCATCATGCCAAGATATCCCAGTTCATCTGGATCAGAATTTTGGATTTACTGATGTGGGACAACTTCCTCTCCCAGTGGAATGGAGTCTCTGTTCATTCCAGTGGCATCCAATCATTCGCCAGTAGTCCATACAGACGCCTCTCCCACTGCCATGGCCAGCAGAAATTACCAGCATAACTGGGTTTTCAAGGAGCTCCTCACTGTTCGAAATCTATCCCATAGTAGGAGCAGCAGTGACATGGGGTGCACAGTGGAGAAACCAGACGGTCCTGTTTCTAACCGACAATGAGGCACTCGCTGACATTCTGATGAAGGGGAGGTCAGGTTCCAGGCACATAATGGCTTTCGTGCGGAAGCTTGTGTGGCTAACATTGCAATTTAACTTCAATTTCATTTGCTCACACATTAGTGGACGACGTAATGTCGCAGCCGATGCTCTATCTCGCTTTAATTTTCCCCTCTTCTTTCAGGTTTTCCCGGAGGCAGACCGCTCACAAACACCGGCTCCGCTTCATGGCCAGTTGCTGATGGAGTAGTTCCATTTCTCGAGATGGCTAAGAGCCTCATGTCCAAGTCATTGTCCAGCAACACACAAAAGGCATACAAGACGGCCTGGCGATTGTTCGATAAGTTTAAGTACACATACCCCGCTGCCGATGAAGGTCCTATCACATATCTGTTAGCATTCGCAGCTTTTTGCCACTCACATTTAAACCTGTCCCATAGAACCATCAAGCTGTATCTGGCTGGCATACAGCATCATTGGTATATCCAGTTTACGGATCAACCTTTCCTATTTTCTGCCCATCCAATCAGATCCTTGTTGAGAGGCATTACAGAAACAGTCCATCAAGACCGGAAAAATGATCAGGTCCGTTTCCGATGCACTGACGAACAACCCGTTTGGCCAGTACATTAGCTTACTCATCAAAGCTGCAATGTATCTGGCGTTCTACGGATTCCTCAGGCCGGGGGAGTTCACCTGTGCCAAGTCATCCATACCTGCGGAAAAATCAACTGCATTGGGACGGCACACACATTATCCTCCGCTTGGACTCCAGCAAGACAGGCCGACCTGGGGAGTCAGTTCAGGTCAGATACTTTGCTACAAACAACAAATGGTGCCCAGTCGCAGTGTTGCAGGAGTGGTGGCAGTGTATCGGGAGCGAGCCTGCTGAGTCCCCCTTGTTCAAGCTGGATGGTTCTCCCTTGAACATTCAAACCTTCCTCAAGTACGTTCGCCTGCTGGTGTCCTCTTCAGGGGTCAACCCGCTGGCCATTACAGGTCATTCATTCCGGATAGGTGCCGCCTCAGCAGCCTCCAAAAATAATGTGCCTGCACATGTCATCCAGAAATTGGGCAGATGGAAATCTGCGTGTTATGCCCGTTATGTTCCTGACCCACAACAGGAAATGTCCCTTGCCTTCAATGATTTAGTTTTGGAAGTACGATGCGTTAAATATATAGATTCAAACCTTTCCTGCATCCGTGTGGTTTTTGGCCCCTTCAGGCTACCCTCATACAGCAGTTCCGGCATAGCTCTACTGCTTCAGGTAGGTACTGTTAGGTAGTTCCTCACGGAGCCGATTCAAACACAAGTGTTAAGCAATGGTTAACATTGCTGTATTTGTGCGAGGGGAGGCGGGGCTACGCACGGTTAGAAGGCAGCAGCCTTTACCTGCTGCACAGTCGACGGCAGTTCTGCCCGCTCAACCCCCCCCCCCTTTTTTTACATAATCCACACTGGGGTAGCACCCTTCAGGCTACCCTCATACAGCAGTTCCGGGAAATAGCTCTACTGCTTCAGGTAGGTACTGTTAGGTAGTTCCACACGGAGCCGATTCAAGCACAAATAAATAAAAATAATAAAAATCGGCTCCCCACGCGGCAGACTCTCAGGTTGCAGGAGTCAGCGCGACTCCGCTCTCGACACATTGTAATGTATAGCACGGGCCGCCGTGCTCGTAGTGAGGCAGGGGTGCATGCAAGGCTGTTTTGCTTCTGGTAGGCTCTTGATTCATTTGGTCTGCTGCATCCTCCAGACAGCAGATGATAGTGGTTAAAAAAAAAAAAAAAGTGGGAGTTTGGGTGAAAAAAAAAAAAAAAAGGGGGGGGGGGTTTCTGTCCTTCGCCTCGTGGTCCAGGCTGCCACCACGAGATCTCGCACACATATTTCCGCATGATTCCGCCATTAGAGTCTCTCACGCATGGCCTCTGCCATTGGAGTCTCTCACGCATGGCCTCCGCCATTGGAGTCTCTCACGCATGGCCTCCGCCATTGGAGTCTCTCACGCATGGCCTCCGCCATTGGAGTCTCTCACGCATGGCCTCCGCCATTGGAGTCTCTCACGCATGGCCTCCGCCATTGGAGTCTCTCACGCATGGCCTCCGCCATTGGAGTCTCTCACGCATGGCCTCCGCCATTGGAGTCTCTCACGCATGGCCTCCGCCATTGGAGTCTCTCACGCATGGCCTCCGCCATTGGAGTCTCTCACGCATGGCCTCCGCCATTGGAGTCTCTCACGCATGGCCTCCGCCATTGGAGTCTCTCACGCATGGCCTCCGCCATTGGAGTCTCTCACGCATGGCCTCCGCCATTTTGGGCCCCGCTTTCAGAAGTATTGCATGCTTGATCCTACACACATGGCTCCGCCATCCTGAGTCTCGCAAGCATGGCTCCGCCTTTGGGGGTTGGGCGAAGTTCTTTCGTTCCAACCTCGCACGCTTGGCTTCTCCCTCCTCATACCACACATGCCTCAGCCATCCGTGGTCTTCCGTGGGGTCCAGCAGGTTACTTGCTTCCACGCTACGCCCGCTTGGCTCGGTCATCTGTGCTCCACCAATACAATGTTTTTGAGAGACTCGTACACGTGGTTTGGGCCACTAGAGTCTACTTTAGTTATCATTTCTCTCTGATTTTCATTTTCCATATTGTTGGGTCTTCTTTTTTTCTTGTCATTACAAGTCAAGCATTCAGAGCCTACCGTTCGGACTTTTTCTCAGGTTCGCTCTGCTTTTCCAACTCACTCTCTCTAGTTTGTCTCTCTACCTCCTCAGGGTCACCTTTTCCTCTTGCAGTCTCTGCTTTCATAGGACCACCTTTCCAGGAAATCCTTCCAGCGGCCTTTTTTCTGTTTCCTACTGCAGTTCTGCCTCCCAGAGGATATAAAAAAAGAAATTAAAAAAAATATAACAATAAAATAAATTCCAAGGTTCCGCAGCGTATGTCGCAAGCTGATTGCCCATCATCTTCTCTAGTGGGGTCATCTCGAGCAGTGCGTTACTTATCAATTATTGGGTCAATTGTCTACAGGTTTTTCTTTCATATATGCGTCCATAGGTTCGTGGCTCCTTCTATCCACCCGATGCACGGCTTCGGACCAGCAGAAGCAGCTATTCTTAGTAGACACATTTAGAATCAGGGTCAAAGTAAGCTATTGTGCATCACGGGAGTAGATTTAAGACTAGTGGGTTGGAACAGTTGCTAATACTCAGTCAGTCATTTCATCAGCAAGGTAGAAGTTGCCCAAAAAAACAACAACAAAAAAAAAACCTTAAGTCCTGTCACGTCTACAGGCATCAATTCAATACATCCGTCACGTCTACAGTCACGTTAAGTCCTGTCACGACCACAGGATACGGTCCTACACTGTATGCCTCGTCCACTCTCATGTCTCAGTCTACACTCGTTCGGGGCTTGCAAGGCTACTTAGGTCACATTATATTCCGCTATGTACACATCTTCCCATATTCAGTCACTTCAGTGAAGGGGTGCTCCGCATGCTGGGCGGCATCTCGGCACATCGGTGGTCCGTGATACTGGTGAATGGCACAAACTGGTGTGGGCTATTCATCTTCAGCATTAATCATGTTGTGTTTTAGTAGGATGTCTCAAGAATCATTGATGGACGATACATCATCATCCCGTGGGAGCGTGGTGTCACATTCTGCAAGAGACTCCACACCATCATTAGGTCATGGACTGTGCCCAAGTTGATGGCAGAGTTATCCAAAAGAGGCATTCCATTTCCAGCTTCTGCAAGGAAGGCGGAACTGTTCCGTATTCTGTCTTCAGTTCCGGAGGTCCAAAATCCGCAGGTGGTGTCCATGGACACTATTCAGACCTCGCTTACGCAACTGCACGCAGCCATCAACTCCATGGCATCAATGTTGAACTTTCAGGCCAGGCTAGAGTCGGTCGAGGCAGGCGATACAGCTGCCCGTTTGGTGTGCCAAAGTCCGGCAGGTTCTTCTAGCCTGCAGGCTAGTGTTGCTGGTGGGTCAGGTTCTGTACCCCCTATCGCACCGTTCCACTTTGTTCCAGCCAACATTCGATAGGAAATAATTGACGGCAAGGACGTGAACTTAGCGTCCTTACTCATAACAGCTCATGAGGCGCCAGATAACAAGACCATAGTCTGAGGGGAGGTCACGGTGGTCCTCAAATCTAAGGACGTGAGGTTGAATAGAAACTCAGCATACCAAAGTTTGTCTTAGCCTTTAGTCTATACAGGGTTGTTGTCTTATCCTGTTAGGGTCCCATCCACATGCAGATTGGGTACAATATGTTATCAATGGTCTTTCCGCAGGTGTCCATACAGGGCTATTGGCTCTTCTCTTTTTGCAGGTCTCTCCACAAGCAGACCGCGTACCATCACCAGTGCCCAGGCTCGACCAGCTAATGATGCACTAACGGTTCATCTCGCCACCGCCAGGTCCCTTATGACTAAAGCCCTGTCCTGTAACACCCTGAGGATATTTAAGAAGGCATGGACCTCGTTCTGTAATTTTAAGAGAACCCATTCTTCGGCAGGAGTGGGCAATATCTCTCACCTACTGGCCTTTGCCGCATTTTTTGGCCACTATCACCACAAGCTGTCATTTTAGCACTATTAAGTTATACCCGGCTGGGTTTCAACATCATTTGTATCTATGGCATCCTAATTAACCCTCCTTGTTTTCAGCCAATTAGAATGTTACTGAAGGGTATCCAGAAGGGGTCCGCTGTGGCCCGCCCTACACGGCCATTTACAGGGTCAATGTTTAAGATTGCTTTCAGATAAACTACGCAAAACTTCAGTAAGCACACTAGTTTATTGATCAACACACCATGTACCTGGCCTTCTATGGCTTCCTCAGACCAGGCGAGTTCACCTGTGCCACAACATGCAAGAGCTATCTGAGGAAGGATCAGCTGTCATGGGATGGGTCATGCTAAATTCTTACTTTAACGTCCACAAAGACGGCCCGAGCGGGTCAGCTCACAGAGGTTAGATATTCCCCACTGGTAATAAGTGGTGCCCAGTTATGGCAGTGCAGGATTGGACGCGCTTTACCGAAGCAACCCCAGGGGATGCTCTTCTGCTAAGGCTGGGCTCTGCGCCTTTGAGTTGTCAGAACTTTCTCAAATTCATCCAAATATTATTGAGGAATGTTGGGGTCAGTCCCAGTTCCATCATAGGGCATTCCTTTCGCACTGGTGCGGCTTCGCCGCCTCCAAGCACAACATCTCAGTGCATGTTATTAAGAAGTTGGGCAGATGGCAGTCAGCTTGTCATGCATGATATATACCAAATCCACAGCGTGAAATGTTTAATGCTTTCATGAATCTGGTATTGTAATTTTGTTAATAAAACTACACTGCGTGCAGAATTATTAGGCAAATGAGTATTTTGACCACATCATCCTCTTTATGCATGTTGTCTTACTCCAAGCTGTATAGGCTCGAAAGCCTACTACCAATTAAGCATATTAGGTGATGTGCATCTCTGTAATGAGAAGGGGTGTGGTCTAATGACATCAACACCCTATATTAGGTGTGCATAATTATTAGGCAACTTCCTTTCCTTTGGCAAAATGGGTCAGAAGAAGGACTTGACAGGCTCAGAAAAGTCAAAAATAGTGAGATATCTTGCAGAGGGATGCAGCACTCTTAAAATTGCAAAGCTTCTGAAGCGTGATCATCGAACAATCAAGCGTTTCATTCAAAATAGTCAACAGGGTCGCAAGAAGCGTGTGGAAAAACCAAGGCGCAAAATAACTGCCCATGAACTGAGAAAAGTCAAGCGTGCAGCTGCCAAGATGCCACTTGCCACCAGTTTGGCCATATTTCAGAGCTGCAACATCACTGGAGTGCCCAAAAGCACAAGGTGTGCAATACTCAGAGACATGGCCAAGGTAAGAAAGGCTGAAAGACGACCACCACTGAACAAGACACACAAGCTGAAACGTCAAGACTGGGCCAAGAAATATCTCAAGACTGATTTTTCTAAGGTTTTATGGACTGATAAAATGAGAGTGAGTCTTGATGGGCCAGATGGATGGGCCCGTGGCTGGATTGGTAAAGGGCAGAGAGCTCCAGTCCAACTCAGACGCCAGCAAGGTGGAGGTGGAGTACTGGTTTGGGCTGGTATCATCAACGATGAGCTTGTGGGGCCTTTTCGGGTTGAGGATGGAGTCAAGCTCAACTCCCAGTCCTACTGCCAGTTTCTGGAAGACACCTTCTTCAAGCAGTGGTACAGGAAGAAGTCTGCATCCTTCAAGAAAAACATGATTTTCATGCAGGACAATGCTCCATCACACGCGTCCAAGTACTCCACAGCGTGGCTGGCAAGAAAGGGTATAAAAGAAGAAAATCTAATGACATGGCCTCCTTGTTCACCTGATCTGAACCCCATTGAGAACCTGTGGTCCATCATCAAATGTGAGATTTACAAGGAGGGAAAACAGTACACCTCTCTGAACAGTGTCTGGGAGGCTGTGGTTGCTGCTGCACGCAATGTTGATGGTGAACAGATCAAAACACTGACAGAATCCATGGATGGCAGGCTTTTGAGTGTCCTTGCAAAGAAAGGTGGCTATATTGGTCACTGATTTGTTTTTGTTTTGTTTTTGAATGTCAGAAATGTATATTTGTGAATGTTGAGATGTTATATTGGTTTCACTGGTAAAAATAAATAATTGAAATGGGTATATATTAGTTTTTTGTTAAGTTGCCTAATAATTATGCACAGTAATAGTCACCTGCACACACAGATATCCCCCTAAAATAGCTAAAACTAAAAACAAACTAAAAACTACTTCCAAAAATATTCAGCTTTGATATTAATGAGTTTTTTGGGTTCATTGAGAACATGGTTGTTGTTCAATAATAAAATTTATCCTCAAAAATACAACTTGCCTAATAATTCTGCACTCCCTGTATTGCCCTGAGCTATGTTTGTTATTTTTGGCCCCTTTAGCCTACCCTCTGTACAGCAGTCTCGGCATACCCCTACTGCTTAGCATAGTAGGTAGGTAGGTTGGCGTACTTATCTTGAGCCGACCCGAATACAAGTTATAGGCAAATGGCTATTTGCCACATTTGTGTGAGGGGAGGCAGGGCTATACTGCTTACAAGTCGCAGCCTCCTCCTCACCTTACTGGCGGCTCGTTTCTGCCCGACCCTCCCAAGTCCCCTTTTATTCTAACTACTCAATGGGGTGGGCCCCTTTAGCCTACCCTCCGTACAGCAGTCTCGGCATACCCCTACTGCTTAGCATAGTAGGTAGGTAGGTTGGCGTACTTATCTTGAGCCGACCCGAATTCAAATATAGTATATATATATAATATAATATATATATAAAACCAAAAAACGGAACAGCACCTCCTGAAACAAATCGCAGGTGCAAGCTACCCGGCAATAATACAGCAAAAAAAAGTAGCAGCACACCACTAAATGCACTAAGACTGAGTGAACAGGTGAATGTGTGAACAGGGCCAAATACATGACGCCAATACTTACTGAAGAAGCTCTTAGCGCATATTATTGATCAAAAATATGTCGAGCCCACCTACCAGATGACAAGGTAGCTTCTTATCAGGTGGGACCTACTCTAACACGGAGGGTCCAGCTCCATTGTTACTCTGATTAAAAGCACCAAGGGGTGGGGGATCGGTGGGGAGTGCTAGGTTCCAAAGAAGACGCCCAGTCCTCTATAATATACATATAACCAAAAAACGGAACAGCACCTCCTGAGACAAATCACAGGTGCAGAAATCCATGAAATTCCTAAGGGTTCATATACTTTTTCTTGCAACTGTATATATATATATATATATATATATATATATATATACATACACACAGTACAGACCAAAAGTTTGGACACACCTTCTCATTCAAAGATGACTGGCCTCCACAGTCACCGGACCTGAACCCAATCGAGATGGTTTGGGGTGAGCTGGACCGCAGAGTGAAGGCAAAAGGGCCAACAAGTGCTAAGCATCTCTGGGAACTCCTTCAAGACTGTTGGAAGACCATTTCAGGGGACTACCTCTTGAAGCTCATCAAGAGAATGCCAAGAGTGTGCAAAGCAGTAATCAAAGCAAAAGGTGGCTACTTTGAAGAACCTAGAATATGACATATTTTCAGTTGTTTCACACTTGTTTGTTATGTATATAATTCCACATGTGTTAATTCATAGTTTTGATGCCTTCAGTGTGAATCTACAATTTTCATAGTCATGAAAATAAAGAAAACTCTTTGAATGAGAAGGTGTGTCCAAACTTTTGGTCTGTACTATATATATATATATATATATATATATATATATATATATATAAATTTTTTTTTACATTTGAACATTCAGTTGTTCCATTGCTACACCCGTCTATGTGAATTCTATGTGAATTTTCTGCACTGCCTGTTAAGCCCTCCATGAGCCAGGGCTTAAATGTTTTCTATGGCAGACCTGGGAACCTACACAAGGCTCCAGGCTGCCATGACAATCTATTTGAGGCCTGCCATTTCCCCACGAAATGTCTGATAGGAGGTCAGGTGGAACCCCCTCTATCTAAATAACCTCTCAAATTCCATGGTTGCTATTGACCTTGGCATCTGAGGGTTCAATGAGCTATCTCTTATCCTTACCATTGCCAGCAGATGTACGGTGTATTATACAGCCGGCACCCGCCATGTATAGAGCAGGCTCAGCTTGTGAGCCTGCTCCATACTCCCCTCACATATTTCCACATTGAAGAACCTGAGTCATTTTATGGAAGAGTTTTTGACTGCAGATTCAGATATTGAGATCAACAGTCTACCCATGCACATGGGCATGTTAGATCCCCTACAGCGAGAGACACGCTCTGTTGTCAATCTTTTCTCTTACTCATAGATGAGGGTCCTGATCCAGAGACCCATTTTATTGACTCTGAATTTCCAAGAATATGAAAGGTCGTACCCATCTCAGACATTTATAGCATATAGGCATATTGCCTTCACTTTGGGGGCCACGTTTTAGAGATAGGAGCAGGTCCAAGAGGTGGGATCCACACCTATCTGACATTGATGACTTAGCAATATGCCATTAATGTCTGAGATGGGGATACAAATAACCTTTTAATATTTAAACAACATTTGGAAAACATTTTAAGTAATTTTCCAAGATTCAAAGCCACTCAAGCAGATAAAAATACGAGGATGTCATCTTTAAGGAATAGCCTTCAGATAAATCAAAAGAAGAATTGTTATTATTGATTTAATTTTTAACCATCTGTCCAAGCCCTTCAATGCAGAAACCACAGGTCAACATTTCATACAAAATGGACCTAGCAAGACCTCAACCTTGTCATAGCAGGTTTAGATTATGAGTTTTTACTCTGGAAGGCAGAGCTACATATTATATCTTAGGTCTGTCCTGTTGAATGTCTTCTGTATTACAAAGGCTTTAACAGAGTGATTTATGTTGGAGGGTTCTTAGCCTGTTCCAATAAACCTTTCTACAAACATTCTCATCAACAGTGCATCAAGTGACGTTCAAGACCACTCCAGCAGTGAATGAGGTAGGGAAAATGAATGTATGGTGAAAGCAAAGTCATCTATAGAGGTGGTAATTAATTACGTTTAGAGCCAGGCTTATCAGCTGAGTGTCTCCTTTACAAGCTGTTAGTGAAGCCCACATTGATTGGAGTGTAAATTGGTCGCCAGAGTTCTCACTTGGAGTGTATACAGTCAGGCATAAAACCATTTATGTACATGACGAACCTTTTGTTTATCTTGACAATAGGGATGACCAGATTTTGTTTGCTGTGTATTTGGAATACCAGTCTTACCAGCAGATGTCTGGTAAATATATTACCGAAATATAATGAACTGCTTTAATCAACTAGAAGTGACAAAAGAGTAATTTTTTATGAGTAAAATGTCACATATCATACGGGATTTATAATAGGTTAAAAGGTGAGGGGCTTAACAATTATTACCTTCATAGGGCTAAAATATAGCCCACATCTTCAGCCACTAAACAGCCCCAAAATGTCTATAGGAAACAGTTTGTTCTTTTCATTTGCAAGCCCTCCAAGCCATTCATAAAAGCACACGTTTCTAAAGTTGTGACTTAACATGGTCCTAAGGAGGGAACCTGTGAGCATTAAATTTCTGTGCAGTACTACCAAAGGGACAATGGGGTATTGGCACCTACTGAAAATAAAGGGAATCTGGCACCAGGAAATTTACTGTTAAACAAGCCTTGATGCCTTGTAGTGCTAACTCATAGAAACGTAGAATGTGTCAGCAGATAAGAACCATTTGGCCCATCTAGTCTGCCCAATATACTGAATACTATGAATAGCCCTTTGCCCTATCTTATATGAAGGATGGCCTTATGCCTATCCCATGCATGCTTAAACTCCTCCACTGTATTTGCAGCTACCACTTCTGCAGGAAGGCTATTCCATGCATCCACTACTCTCTCAGTAAAGTAATACTTCCTGATATTACTTTTAAACCTTTGCCCCTCTAATTTAAAACTATGTCCTCTTGTAGCAGTTTTTCTTCTTTTAAATATTCTCTCCTCTTTTACCTTGTTAATTCCCTTTATGTATTTAAAGTTTCTATCATATCCCCTCTGTCTCGTCTTTCTTCCAAGCTATACATGTTAAGGTCCTTTAATCTTTCCTTGTAAGTTTTATCCTGCAATCCATGTACTAGTTTAGTAGCTCTTCTCTGAACTCTCTCCAAAGTATCAATATCCTTCTGGAGATATGGTCTCCAGTACTGAGCACAATACTCCAAATGAGGTCTCACTAGTGCTCTGTAGAGCGGCATGAGCACCTCCCTCTTTCTACTGGTAATGCCTCTCCCTATACACCCAAGCATTCTGCTAGCATTTCCTGCTGCTCTATGACATTGTCTGCCTACCTTTAAGTCTTCTGAAATAATGACCCCTAAATCCCTTTCCTCAGATACTGAGGTTAGGACTGTATCACTGATTTTATATTCTGCTCTTGGGTTTTTACGCCCCAGGTGCATTATCTTGCACTTATCAACATTAAATTTTAGTTGCCATATTTTTGACCATTCTTCTAGTTTTCCTAAATCCTTTTCCATTTGGTGTATACCTCCAGGAACATCAACCCTCTTTGTGTCATCAGCAAAAAGACCCACCTTAACATCGAGGCCTTCTGCAATTTCGCTGATAAAGATATTAAACAATATGGGTCCCAGAACAGATCCCTGACGTACCCCACTGGTAACAAGACCATGGTCTGAATATACTCCATTGACTACAACCCTCTGTTGTCTGTCCCTCAGCCACTGCCTAATCCATTCAACAATATGGGAGTCCAAGCCCAAAGACTGCAATTTATTGATAAGCCTTCTATGTGGGACAGTATCAAAAGCCTTACTAAAGTCTAGATAAGCGATGTCTACTGCACCTCCACCATCTATTATTTTAGTCACCGAAACAAAAAAATCAATAAGATTAGTTTGACATGATCTCCCTGAAGTAAACCCAAGCTGTTTTTCATCTTTCAATCCATGGGATTTTAGATGTTCCACAATCCTCTCCTTAAAGGGGTTCTGCACTTTGTTTTAACTGATGATCTATCCTCTGGATAGATCATCAGCTTCTGATCGGCGGGGTCTGACACCCGGGACCCCCGCCGATCAGCTGTTTGAGAAGGCCGCGACGCTCCAACAGCGCCGCGGCCTTCTCACTTTACCGCCGGCCCACGGATGTCACGACTAGTATCAACTAGCGTGGGCGGGGCTAAGCTCTGTTCACTTGAATGGAGCTTAGCCCCGCCCACGCTAGTTGATACTACTCGTGATGTCAGTAGGCCTGCGGTAAACAGTGAGAAGGCCGCGGCGCTGCTGGAGCGCCGCTGCCTTCTCAAACAGCTGATCGGCAGGGGAGGATAGATAATCAGTTAAAACAAAGTGCAGAACCCCTTTAACATTTTAATTTCAACAAGAAATCAGACAATAGATTGGCCTGCAATAAAGAATTGAGCAGTACTTACCTAACAGATCCAGTACAGGTAGTAGAAGAGGCCCTGTATCTGTTAGGTAAGTATTGCTTAATTCTTTATTGTAGGCTATTCCCCAGCATTGTTCAGTTTCTTGCTGTAACTGTATAGCAAAAGGTTTTTCAACTTTTTTTTTATAAGCTTTTAACCCCACCCCTTCCTGCTGGACTTGCGGAATCAAGCATACTTACCTGCTCCCTGCTGCTTGGTTTTGGCTCCTTTGTTCCATCTCTCTCTTCGCTGTACTCTAGTCTCCATGTGTAGACTTACTGCGCGGACTTGGGGTGACGGGGTCATGTACACCACTGCAGCCAATGACTGGCCACAGTGGTGACACATATTCCCCCAAGTGGCACGTCACTGGGTCATCGGGGAGGGGGAGAATTTAAAAACTAAAGCTAGAATATCCCTTTAAGCAATTTGAAGAGAAGAAAAAAAGGAGATAAGATTGATGTACTTACCTGACGGAGGGGTCGGTCCAGCCCTGAAACGTTGTGCTGTGTCATCAATAAAGCAGAACACTCCTCGTACAAGAGATCTGTGAAACCTCTTCTTGCAGCACCACCATTATCTCCTTTTTTTCTTCTCTTCTACTATACTCAAAGTACCGGAACCTCACCGTTAGGAGGGCATGCAGCAGCAAGGATCTATTAGATTCTAAAGCGGTCTGAGTAACCAGGTGAGAGGCTATCTCTATCTTCCCTGGTGCATCTGCCCCGGCGATCCCACACACCCAGCTCTCTCTCTCTCACAGCAGTGCTCCTTTAAGCATTTTCCCATACAGGTATTAAAAGTGATCAAGATTATGTATTTTAATTTACTGCAGTGACATTAATCAGAAAGGCAGATATTACTCAGAAGTCTGTGCATGCTAGATGTAAGACATAATACATTTATAAGCATTCTTTTTTTATATAAATTATAAATTAAAATACAGTAAATTGTCAGCAATCCAATATTTTTTCTGTGTGAATTCTAAGAGATGTCATTTGCATTCATACAGTAACAAAAATTCTGGAAAAAAATCAGTGGCATGCAACAGCTCTTTGACCTTCAGCTGTTCTCGCTTTGAATGATAAAATACACATTTGAAATCTGCATTCTGTTCGGCATTGTACTGGAATTGTAGTCCTACTTGTCCTGCTTACTAATAGAGGATCATATAAAAAGTATAATACTGGATCAGATTAGGCTACTTTCACATCTGCCTTTTGAAATTTGACAGGTTGTTCAGGCAGAGTAATAGCCTGCCGGGGTTCACCATATTAGATAATGCCACAAAATGCTGGATCTTCATCATTTATAATGGGATCTGGTGGGTTTCCGGACGCTTTCCGGCATATGTAAGACTTTTTGTTAAGCCGAAAGCCAGCATTTCTGCTGGAAAGCTGCTGGATTCCATTATAGTCAAGGGGATCTGGTGGTTCGCAGCATTATTCGGCTATGCTTGGATACAGTGAATTCTGACAGGCTGTTCCTTCGCCGGATTTCAAAACACAAATGTGAAAGTAGACTAAGTCCTTCAAAAATAAGAACTTACCCTACCCAGCTACAGTCATTTTATTACTGTGATAAATGAACTGTACTACTACTTAAAACATGTGACTTTTGTCACCACTTTTGTCGAGAAGTGGGTCATAGCCAGCATCTCTTCCACAGATTTACCAGCTTTAAAGGGAACCTGTCATGTGGATATTTGATTATAATCTAACTAATTATATACAATCATTAACTACTAAAAAGTACCTTAGATGTATTCACTTACTGGTGTGACAGATGCTTACCTCATAATATACACACAAAGATGCCACATGCCGCATGCTAATGAGCTGATTTGAGTCCAGCGTAATGTCATTGAGTCCAGCGTATATTTAATTCAGAGCTATAGCCACTCCCCTGCCCACCTGCTGCTGATTCATATGGAAAAAAACTGTCAATCAGCAGCAGGTAGGTGGGGAGAGTCAGGAGCTCATGAATATTCAGGACTCATCATTATCAGCTGGAGCTTTTCAATACAAGATGTTGGCAGATTGACTGGGTCAATTAAAGAAAGTGACCCAGCATTTTGCTAAGAGAATCAGTCACTTATTTATGTTGCCCTTAGTTAGGACACCATAAAACTGGTGACAGGTTCCCTTTAAAGACAGAAAATGCAAATCTACCCTCGGTCATAACAGGCAACAATCTCATTTTCTGTCTTTAGAAAAGCCCAAAATTCACCAGTTTTACTAAGAAGTGTTTGTCTCTTAATACATTTGGCACATTTAGCTTCTATGTACTTCAATTTTAAGACTGGCTTATGAAATCTCCACCAGTATGTGCAATTGCTGGTCTAAATATTGAGACTCTTACTTATGCTGAGTTGCCAGCTTACTACTTTGTGTCATTTTCTTCAGAACAGGGCACCTGTAAGGATCGGCTCACACTACCATCATAGGTTTAGGTTGGATCATATTTGATGACAAGATGCAATGCTGTTCTTACTGTCAAAATGCCAGCCACCCAAATGGAAACCGGTTGGACCACACTGTATGTCAATGTGATCTGTCAGGCGGTATTTGTCATGGTTTTGATTATAATTGGTGACCACAATACAGAACAGACCCTTAGGACCCTATAAACTCTCAACCAGAGGGGGCAATTATGCCCATATAGTGGCAGTTTATAAGGATTAATATGGATGTCAAGTTTAAAAAACTAATACTCTATTAGGGCATTCAGTGGTCCCTCATTTTTATACATTGACAACTCTTTAAAGGGCTTATACCATGAATGATTTAAATCAGTCATCATACATGGCAACCTCTTTTTAACAGAGCTAGAACCAGTGCTGTACCTCACATGGATCCGTAGATCTCCCCATGTCCTTTCTGCTGCAGCTCTCTCCCTGTAACTGTCACAGCTTCTAATAGTAGATATGGCTGGTGGCAGTTAAAGGATGGAACTGAGCATCTACGACCACTTCAGCACATGGACATGGTCATTATTATTCAGACTAAAAACCAGGGGTGCCATTATAATAAAGAGATTATCTCACTACTGGAGTATTCCTGTAACAAAGTAAATTACAAAAGTAACTAGTTTACATGCTGAATTATATTAAATATATAATATAATGCTTCCGCGGGGTTTCGTCCCGTACTTCCGTTCTGCAAAAAGATAGAACTTGTCCTATCTTTTTGCGGAACGGCCGGATCGCGGACCCATTAAAGTGAATGGGTCCGCGATCCGCTGCGGCTGCCCCACGGACTGTGTTCGTGCATTGCGGCCCGCATTTTGCAGTGTAGGGGGGCCTTAATGTGAGACCAGTGCCCTGCTGCTGTATGTTTAGCTCCTTGCATAGAACAGGATGGTAAATCCATTTCCCTCTTCAGTTCTGTATGGGTCTTTTCCTAGTCACTGTTGCAGATTCTATATTGTGCTATGCAACTCAGTGTGTAAATGAAAGTACCTAGTACAAAATTAAAAATGAGTACTGTAGGCCTTTTATTACTTCGTTCACCTCTAGTTTTTGCACTGTCCATTTATTTCAATATTATTATTATTATTACTATTATTATTATTTATTAAAGAGCCATTCATTCCATGGCACTGTACATATGATAAGGGGTGCACATACATAATAAAAAACAAGTGCAATAAGCATGAACAAGCTGAGTTACAAACTGGTACAGAAGGAAAGAACTAGGAGCTTCAGCAGTGATTCAAACTATATTTAGTAGTGCACCTCGAGAGAGGAGAGGGGCATGAGTGGCACCAGTGGCGTACCTACCATATAGGCAGACCGCGCAGCTGCTATGGGGCCCGTGAGAAAGAGGGGCCCGAAGTGGAGTAGAGGCCCCGCCCCCTAATTGCTCCTGTTTATCTTTCTAAAGCTAAAGGACCTTTGATGATGTCATCACAGGTCCTGTAAGGGAACTGCACAGTGTAAAGTGTAGTTCCCAGGTTAGAACAGTGCATCTGCCAGGACCTGTGATGACATCATCTTCAACATCACAGGTCCTGCAGAATCTAGCAAAGGTACTGCACCAAAAATGGTGTAGTTCCTAGGTTTCAAAGGTATATCTGCCAGGACCTGTGATGACATCATCACAGGTCCTTCAACCCCTAACAGCAAGTATTAGAAGTTCACAAGCAGCTCTGGAATGGAGAGGTAAGAGGAGGTCCTCCACTTTTCATCATTTACCTCCCCCCCTCCATGCCCTGTTTTTACTCATTGCTCACTCATGTATAATACTTCAGACAATTACAGTGACCACTACCTCATGTACCTCACACACAGTGACCATAATGTATAACTGACCACATATTTCTGTAAACTCTGCATCTACAGTATTATACCTTGTATGTCTCACACACTGCTCTGTGTGTGTGTGTATATATATATTATATAAATAAACACACATACATACACAGCATATATTACACAGTATTATACATGCAATATGTACAGATATATAGTATATACCGCAGTGTACTGATATGTGAGGTACGAGGTATAATAGATGCAGTGTGTACAGATATATAGTATATACAGCGGTGTACTGATATGTGAGGTACGAGGTGTCAATACACTGCTGTATTTACTATATACCTGTACACACTGCATCTATTATACCTCGTACCTCACATATTATACTACTGTACACACTGCATCTATTATACCTCATACCTCACATATCAGTACACTGCTGTATATACTATATATCTGTACACACTGCATATATTATACCCTGTACCTCACATATCAGTACACTGCTGTATATACTATATATCTGTACACACTGCATATATTATACCCTGTACCTCACATATCAGAACACTAGGGAATATAATATATACCTGTACACACTGCATCTATTGTACCTCTTTTGTGTGCCAGGGCTGTTTTGTAATCCCAATCCGGCCCTGATGGCATAAATTATAAAACGCAGCAGCAAGAATAGTTCATGGAACAAAAGGAGGGGCTATAAAAGGGGAATGGGGGCCCAATTTAGATTTCTGCTATGGGGCCCAGTGATTTTTACCCCCTGAGTGGCACATGTAGACTGCAACTCCACTGTATCTGCAGCATTTCAGGCAAAGATAAGAACTTCCTAACAGTTAGGCCTAGTTCACACGAACGTGTGTGATCCGTGGCCGTATTGCGGCCCGCAAATTGCGGGCCGCAATACACGGCCACAGTTCTGTGTGCATTCCGCATCACGGATGCGGACCCATTCACTTCAATGGGTCCGCAAATCCGGAATAGCGGAACGGCCACACGGAACGGGACCCCTCGGAAGCACTACGGAGTGCTTCCGTGGGGTTGCGTCCCGTACTTCCGTTACGCTTGTCCTATCTTTTTGTGGAACGGGCGGATATCGGACCCATTAAAGTGAATGGGTCTGCGATCCGATGCGGCTGACCTACGGCCGGCGATCATGCATTGCGGCCTGCAATTTGCGGGCCGTAGCACGGGCACGGGTCACACACGTTCGTGTGAACTCGGCCTTAATCTGGAAGAAGGAAAGATCTTCAGCACAGACAGTAGACACCCACCAAGAATCCTTTCTCTTTGATAATCCTTTTTAAAGTTGATTTTGTTCTTTTTGACTGTGTTTGTATTTTTTATTTCCTTTTAGACAGTAAAAACTCCTTTCAAAACGTGTTGTTAAAATATTATTTGATTACAACAGTCACACAATCTCAGTCATGCATATTTCATGACCTGGGATTGCAGGGCTTTGCCAAACCATTACATACCTGACTTCAGCTGATCTAAAATTTTCATGACTCCTTTCAGTTGCTGTTGGTAGCCATCTACTTGTTTCACTGCCTCCTCTTGTTTGCCTTCAATGTTTTTAAGAATTGACCGGTGCTCTTGCTCTAGTCGTACTCCCTGGGCTTTGAATTCTTCAATCTCCCTTTTGATCTGTAAAATACAGACACTCTTCATATCCTTGTACATCTAAACCAAGGGGCCTGCTCAAAGCTACATCCTGGGGAAGGTGGATGGGTTCACAGACACTGTCATGTTTTAGTAATGTCTGTGCTATGACATGTCATCTTTTATCTCGGTTTTTGTCTTACTGCATATCTTCAGATTCTTACATCAAATACATGAATTAGAATAAAACAGAGAATCTATATAAGTAGCTCAGCTAAGGTTTTCACAATGTAGAATATCATTAGAGAAAGTTAAAAGAATAACTAGAAAATGAATGCAATATATATAAAATAATAAAAAGGAATGCACAGGGTGAAATTCATAGCAAATCTGCGACAAATTTACATATACCGGTAATTCATGAAGATTTTGCAGTGGATATGTAAGCTCTCCTTATACAGTATGACTGACTGTTTTAGAAAATACTTGCATTCACCATAAAAAATTATTCTGGGATTTTTTTTTTTTCTTAGAACTCTGTTCCTTTCTTCTGCTACTCCACCTTGAAATGTATGAATCCATAAGTGTCCCTGCATAGCCTGACACTGTCCAGTCAATGCAAGGGCCCAGCTGAGATGTGATCCTTGGAAATGAGCCTTAAAGAGGTTTTTCAGAAAAATATTGATGGCTCTTTGGATTGGCCTTTGGTGGGTTTATTGTGTCGCACGGACACTTAAAAGAAAAAAAACAGAGCAGATAGGAAGTTCTCATCTTATAAAGTGATGGAGGTTTGACCGTCGGTGATGGTTTGACCCCTGAGAAGCCCACCAATGCAGAATGAAGGAGAGGCAGCACTGCCGTGTTGCAGCCCCTTCTAAGTTTCACCCGCAAGGTGACACTTCTGTTAACATGACTGTGAAGAGAAATGCAACGGTTCCAACAGGAGGCAGGATGCAGGAGAAAAACATTAAAGGGGACAGAGTGATAAACCAGCACTGCTTCCCCTTCATTCTCAGGATCAGTGGGGTTCCCCGACATTGGACCAATCGCATTTCCTAGCAATATGTCATCAATTAATAGATGAGATGAGAAAAATCCCTTTAAGAATCCATAGAAGACCATATTAAGATGAATGTGTACACAATGGGCCTTGTAAATACTTGTAACACACTAAAATCAATCCAGCCAACAAAGGAGGCAATATGGACCATCACAATACATTAGTAAGGGTACTTTCACACTAGCGTTTTTCTTTTCTGGCATAGAGTTCCGTCACAGGGGCTCAATACCGGAAAATAACTGATCAGGTATATCCCCATGCATTCTGAATGGAGAGTAATCCATTCAGGATGCATAAGGATGTCTTTAGTTCAGTCATTTTGACTGATCAGGCAAAAGATAAAACCGTAGCATGCTACGGTTTTATCTCCGGCGAAAAAAACTGAAGACTTGCCTGAAGTCATTCAAAATACCGGAATACCGGATCCGTCCTTCCGGTCTGCACATGCCCAGACCAAAAAAAAGGTGAAAAAAGTAAATGCCGGATCCATTTTGCCGGATGACACCGGAAAGACGGATCCGGCATTTCAATGCATTTTTGACTGATCAGGCATTTTTAAGACTGATCATGATCCTGATCAGTGTTACTAATGCCATCAGTTGGCATGCGTTTTGCCGGATCCGGCAGGCAGTTCTGGCGACGGAACTGCTTGCCGGATCTCTCTGCCGCAAGTGTGAAAGTAGCCTAAGTGCCTTGTATCAACTTTCTCTACATGATAAATATGATTGACTGAAGTGAGACAAGTTCAACCCTTTTAAAGAGGTTTTCCGAGATTTCTTTTTACTGATTACCTATCCTTTGGGTAGGTCATCAGTATCTGATCGGTGGGGGACTGACACCCGGAACCCCTGCCAATTAGCGCCACAGCCTTCTCTCTGGTTTTCCTAGGCTAGTGATGTCACATTCATTGTTCACGTGGCCTAGGAGCAGCTAGCTGCCATACCAAGCACAGCCGCTATACAATGTACGATGTTATGCTTGGTGAGCAATGGGAAGACGGCATCGCTCTCAGGAAAGCCAGTGCCTTCTCAAACAGCTGATCAGCAGGGGTCCCGGGTGTCAGACCCCCAACAATTGGATATTGATGAAAAAATAAATCGTGCCAAACCTTTTTAAATATGTAAGATATTAATATATTACATGGTCTCACCTCCGTTATCTGTTCTGTCAGCCTCTCGATTTCATTGTTCTGCTCATTAACATAATTAAATAAGGCAAAGTTGCGATCCTCCACTGCAATAAAGAGAGAAGATAATGTTATAGAATATTAAAGGGCATCTGTCAGCAGATTTGTACCTATGACACTGGCCGACCTGTTACATGTGCACTTGGCAGCTGAAGACATCTGTGTTGCTCCCATGTTCATATGTGTCCGCATTGCTGAGAAAAGTTTTAACATATGCAAATGAGCCTCTAGGAGCAAAGGGGGCGTTGCCATTACACCTTGAGGTTTTGCTCTCTCTGCAACTGCCTTGCCCTCTCTACTCTGACAGGGTCAGACATGATCAGATTTCCACTGCTTGGCCCTGTCAATCAAAGTGCAGAAGGTGCTGCAGTTGCAGAGAGAGAGCTGAACCTCTAGGTGTAATGGCAACGCCCCCATTGCTCCTAGAGGCTAATTTGCATATATTAATACATATTTTTTCTCTGTAATGCGGACACATACGAACATGGGACCAACACAGATGCCTCCAGCTGCAAAGTGCACATACAACAGGTCGGCCAGTGTCATAGGTACAAATCTGCTGACAGATGCCCTTTAAATACTAGGCAGATTCCCCTTCTTATAGATGCTAAATATACCACATTCAGCAATGTTCTTACACATTGGTTACATTTCCAATAGTTCTGCACAGGAGAAAATTGCTGTTAAACTAGGAGAACTATAACATGACAAGATGAAAAATGAATTTTTTCCCACTTGAATGTGCCTTAACCCCTTCATGCCTGTTTTTTTTTTTAATCCCTTGTCGAGCAAGTAGGTAATGTCAGTGAAAGAAATCTCAGCTAGAACATTGTCTTCCTTCCTTGATCAAATTTGCAGGTCAGCAGCAATATGTGTTTGACTTCTTTGTATTCATTTATCAGGAAATGAAATGACAGTCACTGTGTGTGACACTACGCTAATGTTTAAAGGGGTTGTCTCATCATGGACAATGGGGGCATATCCCAAGGTCCCCGCTCCCATTCATTTCTTTGCGGCCGACGGAAATAGCCAAGCCAAGCCCGCGCTCGGCTATTTTCACCTGCCCCATAGAAAATTAATGGAGAGAGGCTGCGCATGCACAGTGCGCCCTCCTTCACTTGTGGGGCTCCGTTCTCGATATAAGTGTGGGTCCCGCACCTATAAGACAATGGGGGCATATCCTAGCGATATGCCGCCATTGTCCATGATGAGACAACCCCTTTAAAAAGACGAAAACCAGCGCTAATTGACAGCTGGCTCTAAAATTATATAGACGCTGCTGTTTTCCACTAGACGCGCAGATGACATGATAAAGCTTGGAGGGGTTTGCTGAGAGGAGCTCAGGCAACAACACAATATTTCTTCCGTCTAAGCACATGGATATTTTTAGAAACCTTATTTATGGATTAATTGAATGATTAGCCCAAGTCACAGATGAGACTATGCCGCCATATTTAAAGGTTGATTTCACTTACATAAAAGGTATCATTTTATTTTCTAAATGCTTATACTTCACTACGATATCACAATGTACATTTAGAAGTGTACCTTACAAAACTGTTATATACACTACTCACAACACAGGGATATTGTAACGGTCGCGTACACACACACACAGGGGGGAGGGAAGTGACCACTGCGCTCCACCCTTACCCCTGGCCCTGCCTACTTGCCTCGCGAGTCCTAATGACAGGGGACAACTGGACGGCAATCCCTAACTTGGAATAAGTGCAGGGATGACAGACAGACAAACAACAGGACGTGAACGGACCGAGTCAATACCAGGAAAGCTACAAAGTACAAAGGATTAAGCAAAGAATGGTCAGGAGAAGCCGGGGTCAAATACCAGGAGAGCAGAGAAGTACAAGAGGAGTCCTAAGAGAGTAGTCAGGTGGGAGCCGAGGTCACAATACCAGGACGGATGCGCAGTACAGGAGGATCAGGCAAAAGGATGGTCAAGGAACAGGATCAGGTAAGTATTCAGCAGTCCAACAAATAGCCAGGAACCTAGAAATTAACAGGCAACCTGTAGCCAGCAGGCTGCCTGTATTTATAGTGGGGAGTGAGGGTCATGTGACGTGGCCAGCGTCACATGACCGACAGACCAACCAGTCGAGCACCGAGTGATCAGCTCGGCGCTCAAGGCAGACTTAGGAGCAGGGAGCCACCCAGCTAGTAAAGCCGCCCTGGGAATGAGGTCAAACACAGATCCTCATTCCCAAAGCTAAGCAACAGGTCTGCGGGCGATGGGGGACCGAGTGCACCTTCGGAACCCCGTGACAGATATTTGGCTTTCAGGTGAAATTTATGGAAAACTTAAAAAGTTCATGCTACAGTGATATTATATCATGAAATTCGGGCATTTAAGTAGAAGCAGCAATGGTGATTTCCTCATCTCAAACAATTTATTGAAACAAAAGCCAACACCAGTGGTGGGTATATCCCCTCAAACAGGGTCACTGGCTCAAAAACTTATCATCTGTACTCTTGACTAATATTGCAAGGCCTGCGTGCCTATACCCTGGTACCATGTTATCCCCTGTTTGTGTTGTAATTGAAAATTTACAATAAAAATATAAATAAAATAAAAAAAATAAAAAAAATTATCATGTGGCCTTGAGCATCAATTACGGCATGACAACAACATCTCACACTGTTCACAAGTCAACTTATTGTCTGCTAAGGCATGGCATCCCACTCTTCTTGAGGTTCTGGGGTACAGAGTTACGAGCCTCTACACAGCGACTCAGCTGATCCCTTAGGTTTTCAATGGGATTCGGAGAAGTGCAGGCTGCTCTATTTGAGGTACTCCAGTCTCCAGCAGCCGTTCCCTAATGATGCGACCTCGATGACCTGGCACATTGTCGTCCATGAAGATGTTCATGCAGAGGCACAATGACTGGATTAATGATGCTATTCAAGTAATATGGGCTTGTCACTGTACCATTCACAAAGTGTAGGGCAGTTCTGTATTGACTAGACACACCTGCCCACACTGTAACACCACCACCACCAAAGGATCATCTGGTAACAACAATGGCTGATGCATAGCTCTCTCCTTGACGTTTTTAACATTGTTGGTAGCCATCATTTCTGCTCAGCGTGAATCAACTTTCATCAGTAAACAGCACTGAGGCCCACTGGTCTCTCGTCCAGCGTAGATGCTCCCTGGCCCATGCAAGACGATGACGCCTGTGGTCAGGTATCCTTGCAGGTCGTCTAGCACGCAGACCACACTAATGTAAGTGGTTTGAATGGTCTGACGTGACAAGTGGGTGCCTATCACCTCCCTTAAATGTGCCTGGTGTTGTGTGGCATTCATCGTCCGGTTCCACAGGACATTGTTCACAATGAAGCTGTCATCAGTGTGGGATGTGGCCAAAGGATGTCCACTTCTATGCCTTTCTGTGACTCTTCCAGTCTCTCTGTATCTCTGTTACAACCTGCTGATGACACTCTGTGACACTCTAAGCTCAGTGGCCACTTCTGAGAACATCCTGCTTGAAGCCTTGCAATGGAGAGGTACTGTTGATGAATTGTTAGGTGTCGTCTTGGTCTCATGATGTCAAAATGTGAACAGCATGAAGAGGAGGACTGTTTAAATACCAATTCTAATTGAACCAGGAAATTTATTGGGCGACTCATGGATCAAAGTTCTTGTTACAAAAAGTATTGAAAAGTGCATTCAAAAGTTTAGAGAAGTTTACATTAAGTTCACCTGTAAAGGTTAGAGTGTATTTTAAGCTCATCCTGAAATTTCACCCACAAGCCAAATATCCCTAATTTTAGACTAGTGTATATACCACGTGGCGGACTGGTTGGAAGGAATACATTTACTGACCGCTTTTAAAATGATGCTATTTCTGATTTTAATAAGTGGCTTAAAAGGAATTATCTCGCAAAACTATTTTTCAAACCAGCACATGGATCTGAATACTTTTTCATGTACTTACAAATTTGGCTAGGCACTAAGTTATTCAATAAAATCTACTGATAGGAAGCTGTGACACTTACAAGAAAAGAGCTGCAGAAAGGGCACACTCCCTATAAAAGTACATCCCCCAGAAAATACAAGCCCCCTGAGCTGCCAGCGTGAAATTAATCCAGCAGAGCAGCTGGAGCAATGAATAGGGGAAGATTTCTGGATCCATGTGAGGTAAAGGTTGGTTCTAGCTAAAAGAGAATTTTTAAGACTCGCTATGTATTTTTAAAAATACAACCCCTTTAATCTGAGAGCCATCATGGAGATCAACTGGTTGTTGTGGGTAAGTCACTTGAGACCCATGCAAATACTTGATTTTGCCAAGAAAAGTTGCAGCTGTTTGTTTTTTCTACTGCAAAGTTCTCCATGAGAAATATCATGTTTTATCCATTTACATAGTGTTTTGCTATTGCTCATAGAGGGGGTCCCGATCTTAGATATCCATAGGCTCTAAGAGGGCATATGGACAGTGATTGTTCTTATAGGATTTGGTTCACACATAGGTTTTTGTGGCAGTTTTTGGAAGGGAATGAAAAATAGAAAGGAAAGACACACACGGCACTTCTCCTTCACTCTGGATCCACTTCTTGCTCTGGCTCAAAATCCTGCCAGAAAAGCTGCACAAAAACCTATGTGTGAACTCGCTCCTAAGGCCTCTTTCACACTCACTTTTTTATGTCGTTCTTTTTGGCCTTTTAAAAAAGAATTTCATGCATTTTTACACTTTTCTTTGGTAGCATTTTCTTTTAGCACAAATTTTCCACATGAATCTGGTTCCTATGTAAAAAGCTCCATACTTGGAGCATCCTGCATTTTGAAAAATAAAAAAAAATGGCGGAAATGATAAAACCACAAAAAAAAAACTCTATAGTATATTACATAATTCTCTATTTACATTTGGCAAACATCTGATCTGTTTTGCTGAAAAAGGTAGCCAGAAAAATTGCTGGAAAAGAACAGCAGAAGTTATAGCAGTAGCTAAGGGTGGTTGATATTGATTTTCTTTTAGTAGAAGAGACATGGCCGTTTTTCTTTTCCATTGTGGGCACCATGGAAATGAGAAATGTCCAGTTTCTCAGCATATACTGTAGCTCTAATAAAAAAAAGTGGCAGTTTTTGGACCAGTGCCAAAAAACTACTGTGAAAGTGGCCACTGTTAATAATGAATTTTGGCTATTAATCTCATATGATTTAGTAACCATATTTATGTTCTGGGTAGAAATGCAATGAATCCTTTTGCTGTTGGGGATAACATGGGGGGGCGGGGAAGCTCACACAAGTATGCCCTAACCTGCCAAATACTATTAGCGCCTGTGGGAAGTAGGGTCTGGAATGTCCCTGGCAGCTAACGCCCCTTACTCTAGTGGAATAATGTGTCAGGGTTAGCTGAGAACGCATGCTAGGGCTTTATTCAGACGAATGAGGTAAAACCTGTCCAAGTTCTGTCTGTTAAAGGGTTTCTGTCCTCCGGGACATTGTTATTAAACTGGCTGACTTTAGACATGTGCTAATGTCAGATGAAGCTAACCGTCTTTGTCCCTTCTTTCTATGAAATAACTTTTACGTAAATGAGCCTCTAGGAGCAATGGGGGTGCTACCCTTACTCCTAGAGACTCAGTGCTACCTCCTCTGGCCACCCTCTCGTCATGTTATATCACAGGGACAAGCAGTGTTCACGTCATGCTGTCTGGCCCTGTCAATCAACATGATGAGGGAGAAAGGAGCCTCTAGTAGTAACACCCCCATTGCTGCTAGAGGCTCATTTGAATAAAATAAAAGTTCATTTTTCACAAAATCGAAGAAACATAGAAAGAACGGACAAAGGGAGTCATTTATCAAACTGGTGTAAAATAGAACTGGCTTAGTTGCCCATAGCAACCAATCAGATTCCACCTTTCATTTTCCAAAGCAGCTGTGAAAAATGAAAGGTGGAATCTGATTGGTTGCTATGGGCAGCTAAGCCAGTTCTATTTTACACCAGTTTGATAACTGACCCCCAAAGATTATTAGCTTCAGGTGACATTAGCACATGTCAGCCAGTTTAATAATGATGTTCCTAATGACAGAAGTCCTTTAAAACTGAAGGTTTTTCTCCTGTGTTGAATCAGAATTTAGTCTGTCTGTGTTCACTTTGTCAATTTTTCCAGTTGTCATCTGTTTTTCACATAAGTAAAAAAAACAAAAAAACTAAACACATGAAATGCCTGAACTGGTGTAGATTTGAATATCTGGTGCACAGACTTCCTGGAGATGCACCAAATGTATTGAGGCCTGTGCCCCTTAATAAATTTAACGCATTCTGCTCCAACTGACTTTATACTAAGACTGGCGTTTGTAACACTAGTCTTAAGCCTCATTCACACATCAGTGTCCGATATAAAATCCGTGAAAGGATGGTCAATGATTCCTCAGTGCAGATGTCTATGATAGATCCGTGTTGGGTCCGTGTGTCTGTTTTTTGCTCTTCATGTGTTATCTGTGTTTCACTGACACTGCACAGCTGAAAAATAATTTTCAAAGCATCTCTTCCTAATGATCCAAGAAAAACGGATGGCATCTGTGTTGCATCCGTGGTTTTCACAGACCCATAGACTATAATGGGTGCGATGGAAAAAAATAGAGCATGCATCCGTGCTAAAAACACGGACCCGCGTACAGTGGTAAAAAACTGATGTGTGTATACACACATTAAAATGAATGGGTACATGGGCTGTCCATGGACGTGTTGTCCATGGACGTGGAACACTGCCGTGTGAATGAGGCTTTAGGATATCTGCATCATTGACTTTAATCTCAGTGTTCAGTTCGTCCGTTCTATACTTGACAGCACCCAGGCAAGAGAATGGTTCGTCTGATGAGCCCCCTTCCCATCCTTACTAGTTTGCAAAAAATGGAGAGGTGGACATCCGGTGAAACAAAGAAATCAAAAAGAGGTGGAGTGGATTTACTGTATGAATTCACTCCAACCTAAAGGTCTAAACACGGACTTGGTTTTGAGAACTTAAAAAGGAACCCTGAAGGGGAGTGGTTGCATCTAATGCCTGACCAGTCTAATGAGACCTGTTAGCGAAGTGTTTATATAGTGACTGGATCTGAAGTCATATTGTGAACTGTTTGAGATAGAGGTACTTGATATACTGTATTTATGTGATATTATTGTTATGGATGAAATATTTATTTTCTTAATTTTTTTTTATTTGAATATATAAGACCCGCCCAAATGAAGGGCAGTATTTAACCTCTTCCGGACACATGACGTACCGGTACGGCATGTTGTCCCGGTACTTAACCGCCTCACGTCCGCCCATAGACTATAAACGTCCTATGGGTGGACGTCTATTTCTGACAGCACGTTTTAAAACGTCCTGTCAGAAATAGCAGCTGCACGCTAATCGTGCAGCTGCTGATCGGGTTGCCCGCTGTCAGTGACAGCAGGGCAACCCTAAGGCTGGGTTCACACTTGAGCGTTTTACAGCGCGTTCAAACGTGCTGTAAAACGCTCAACACATGAAAACCAATGCTTCCCTATGGCCCTGGTTCTCACTTGAGCGTTTTACAGCGCGTTTGAACGCGCTGAAAAACGCCCTACGCTCAAACAAGTTCTTGAGCTTCTTTGGGGCGTTTTGACGCGCGTTTGTGGCCATAGGACATTGCAGTCAATCACACAAACGCGCGTCAAACGCGCGTTTACTATTGCAAAAAACGCGCATAGAAACGCGCAACAAAAACGCGCGTTAAACGCGCATATCAAATACGCTCAGGTCTGAACCCAGCCTAAGACAAGGCAGGGACAGTTCCCAGGTGTCCCTGCCTTCACGATCGCTGCAGACACAGCGCTCACAGCGCTGTGCGCTGTGCGCTTCCTGTTCCGGCCCGGCGGTCATGTGACCGCCGTGACCGGAGTGTGCAGGAGCTGTGTGAGGTCTCTCAGAGACCTCGATCAGCCCTGCTGTGAGGCTGTACAGCGCTGGATTGCTGCTGTACAGCCTCTTTAGGGGTGCATTTGTCCTGTAACTGGGGCTACTATGTCAGCCCCAGTTACAGGAGAAATCAACAGTGAAAAAAAAAATGAAAAAGTGAAGTAAATGTCCCCCAGAGGTCTTGTATGACCTTATGGGGGACGAAAAGTGTAAAATAAAAAAAATAAAAATAAAAGGTTTAAAATAAAAAAAATAAAAAAAGTTTCACATGTAAAAAAAAAAAGTCCCCAAGTAAGGAATGAAAAAAAAAAGTTAAAAATAGAAAAAATAAAAAAAAGTATACATATTAGGTATCGCCGCGTCCGTATAAACCAGCTCTATAAAAATATCACATGACCTAACCCCTCGGGTGAACACCGTAAAAAAAAAAAAAAAAAAACTGTGTCAAAACAAGCAATTTTTGTCACCTTGCATCACAAAAGGTGCAACACCAAGTGATCAAAAACACGTATGTCCCACAAAATAGTACCAATAAAACAGTCACCTCATCCCGCAAAAAATGAGCCCCTACATAAGAAAATCTCAAAAAAAATTAAAAAAAAATATAGCTCTCAGAACATGGACACATTAAAACATAATTTTTTTGTTTCAAAAATGCTATTATTGTGTAAAACTTTAATAAATGAGAAAAAGTATACATTTAGGTATTAGGTATCGCCACGTCCGTAACAATCTGCTCTATAAAAATGTCACTTGACTGAACCCCTCAGGTGAACGCTGTAAAAATAAATAAATAGAAACTGTGCTAAAACAACCAATTTTTTGGTCACCTTGCCCCATAAAGTGTTATAATGAATGATCAAAAAATCATATGTACCCAAAAATAGTACTAATAAAACTGGCACCTTATCCCCTAGTTTCCAAAATGGGGTCACTTCTTGGGAGTTTCTACTGTAAGGGTGCATCAGGGGGCTTCAAATGGGACATGGCATCTAAAAACCATGTGGAGTTCCTTTTCTTCTGCGCCCTGCCGTGTGCCCATACAGCAGTTTATGACCACATGTGGGGTGTTTCTGTAAACCGCAGAATCTGGGTAATAAATATTGAGTTTTGTTTGGCTGTTAACCATCGATGTGTTAAAGAAAAAAATTAATTAAAATGGAAAATCTGCCAAAAAAGTGAAATTCAAAAATTTGATCTCCATTTTCCTTTAATTCTTGTGGAACGCCTAAAGAGTTAACAAAGTTTGTAAAATCGGTTTTGAATACCTTGAGGGGTGTAGTTTCTACAATGGGGTCATTTATGGGGGTATCCACTATGTAGGCCCCACAAAGTGACTTCAGACCTGAACTGGTCCTTATAAAGTGGGTTTTGGCAATTTTCTTAAAAATTTGAAGAATTCCTTCTAAACTTCTAAGTCTTCTAACGTCTAATAAAATGACATTTCCAAAATGATACCAACATAAAGTAGACATATGGGGAATGTTAAATAATAAATATTTTATGAGGTATCACTTTCTGTTTTAAAAGCAGAGAAATTGAAATTTAGAAAATTGCGAATTTTTCAAATTTTTGGGTAAATTTGGGATTTTTTCATAAATAAAGGTGAAATATTTTGACTCAAATTTATGACTATCATGAAGTACAATGTGTCACGAGAAAAGAATGTCTGAATGACTTGGATAAATAAAGGCGTTCCAAAGTTATTACCACATAAATTGAGATATGTCAGTTTTGCAAAATTTGGCCTGGTCAGGAAGGGGGCAAAGGGCCCAGATGGGAAGTGGTTAAGGACACATGACGTACCGGTACGTCATGTGTATTTCCGATCACCTCCGCCCGGCCTTGTAACATCGCCAAAAAATAAAATGTCATTCCCAAAATGATCCAAACATGAAGTAGACATATGGGGAATGTAAAATAAAAATTATTTTTTTTTTGACTCCATTTTACCAGTGTCATGAAGTACAATACGTGAGGAGAAAATAATCTCAGAATGGCCTGGATAAGTCAAAGCGTTTTGAAGTTATCACCACATAAAGTGACACTGGTCAGATTTGCAAAAAATGGCCTGGTCCTTAAGGTGAAAATGAGCCCGGTCCTTAACCACTTCAGCCCCCAGTGCTTAAACACCCTGAAAGACCAGGCCACTTTTTACACTTCTGACCTACACTACTTTCACCGTTTATTGCTCGGTCATGCAACTTACCACCCAAATGAATTTTACCTCCTTTTCTTCTCACTAATAGAGCTTTCATTTGGTGGTATTTCATTGCTGCTGACATTTTTACTTTTTTTGTTATTAATCGAAATTTAACGATTTTTTTGCAAAAAAATGACATTTTTCACTTTCAGTTGTAAAATTTTGCAAAAAAAAACGACATCCATATAGAAATTTTGCTCTAAATTTATAGTTCTACATGTCTTTGATAAAAAAAAAATGTTTGGGTAAAAAAAAAATGGTTTGGGTAAAAGTTATAGCGTTTACAAACTATGGTACAAAAATGTGAATTTCCGCTTTTTGAAGCAGCTCTGACTTTCTGAGCACCTGTCATGTTTCCTGAGGTTCTACAATGGCCAGACAGTACAAACACCCCACAAATGACCCCATTTCGGAAAGTACACACCCTAAGGTATTCGCTGATGGGCATAGTGAGTTCATCGAACTTTTTATTTTTTGTCACAAGTTAGCGGAAAATGATGATTTTATTTTTTATTTTTTTTTTCTTACAAAGTCTCATATTCCACTAACTTGTGACAAAAAATAAAAACTTCTATGAACTCACTATGCCCATCACGAAATACCTTGGGGTCTCTTCTTTCCAAAATGGGGTCACTTGTGGGGTAGTTATACTGCCCTGGCATTCTAGGGGCCCAAATGTGTGGTAAGGAGTTTGAAATCAAATTCTGAAAAAAATGACCTGTCAAATCCGAAAGGTGCTCTTTGGAATATGGGCCCCTTTGCCCACCTAGGCTGCAAAAAAGTGTCACACATCTGGTATCTCCGTACTCAGGAGAAGGTGGGGAATGTGTTTTGGGGTGTCATTTTATATATACCCATGCTGGGTGAGAGAAATATCTTGGCAAAAGACAACTTTTCCCATTTTTTTATACAAAGTTGGCATTTGACCAAGATATTTATCTCACCCAGCATGGGTATATATAAAATGACACCCCAAAACACATTCCCCACCTTCTCCTGAGTACGGAGATACCAGATGTGTGACACTTTTTTGCAGCCTAGGTGGGCAAAGGGGCCCATATTCCAAAGAGCACCTTTCGGATTTGACAGGTCATTTTTTTCAGAATTTGATTTCAAACTCCTTACCACACATTTGGGCCCCTAGAATGCCAGGGCAGTATAACTACCCCACAAGTGACCCCATTTTGGAAAGAAGACACCCCAAGGTATTCCGTGAGGGGCATGGCGAGTTCCTAGAATTTTTTATTTTTTGTCACAAGTTAGTGGAAAATGATGATTTATTTTTTTTTATTTTTTTTCATACAAAGTCTCATATTCCACTAACTTGTGACAAAAAATAAAAACTTCCATGAACTCACTATGCCCATCAGCGAATACCTTGGGGTCTCTTCTTTCCAAAATGGGGTCACTTGTGGGGTAGTTATACTGCCCTGGCATTCTAGGGGCCCAAATGTGTGGTAAGGAGTTTGAAATCAAATTCAGTAAAAAATGACCTATGAAATCCAAAAGGTGCTCTTTGGAATGTGGGCCCCTTTGCCCACCTAGGCTGCAAAAAAGTGTCACACATCTGGTATCCCCGTACTCAGGAGAAGTTGAGGAATGTGTTTTGGGGTGTCTTTTTACATATACCCATGCTGGGTGAGATAAATATCTTGGTCAAATGCCAACTTTGTATAAAAAAATGGGAAAAGTTGTCTTTTGCCAAGATATTTCTCTCACCCAGCATGGGTATATGTAAAATGACACCCCAAAACACATTCCCCACCTTCTCCTGAGTACGGAGATACCAGATGTGTGACACTTTTTTGCAGCCTAGGTGGGCAAAGGGGCCCATATTCCAAAGAGCACCTTTCGGATTTGACAGGTCATTTTTTTCAGAATTTGATTTCAAACTCCTTACCACACATTTGGGCCCCTAGAATGCCAGGGCAGTATAACTACCCCACAAGTGACCCCATTTTGGAAAGAAGAGACCCCAAGGTATTCGCTGATGGGCATAGTGAGTTCATGGAAGTTTTTATTTTTTGTCACAAGTTAGTGGAATATGAGACTTTGTATGAAAAAAAAAAAAAAAAATCATCATTTTCCACTAACTTGTGACAAAAAATAAAAAATTCTAGGAACTTGCCATGCCCCTCACGGAATACCTTGGGGTGTCTTCTTTCCAAAATGGGGTCACTTGTGGGGTAGTTATACTGCCCTGGCATTTTCCAGGGGCCCTAATGTCTGGTAAGTAGGTAAATGACCTGTGAAATCCGAAAGGTGCTCTTTGGAATGTGGGCCCCTTTGCCCACCTAGGCTGCAAAAAAGTGTCACACATCTGGTATCTCCGTACTCAGGAGAAGGTGGGGAATGTGTTTTGGGGTGTCATTTTACATATACCCATGCTGGGTGAGAGAAATATCTTGGCAAAAGACAACTTTTCCCATTTTTTTTATACAAAGTTGGCATTTGACCAAGATATTTATCTCACCCAGCATGGGTATATGTAAAATGACACCCCAAAACATATTCCCCAACTTCTGCTGAATACGGAGATACCACATGTGTGACACTTTTTTGCAGCCTAGGTGGGCAAAGGTGCCCAAATTCCTTTTAGGAGGGCATTTTTAGACATTTGGATACCAGACTTCTTCTCACGCTTTGGGGCCCCTAAAATGCCAGGGCAGTATAAATACCCCACATGTGACCCCATTTTGGAAAGAAGACACCCCAAGGTATTCAATGAGGGGCATGGCGAGTTCATTGAAAAAAAAAATTTTGGCACAAGTTAGCGGAAATAGATTTTTTTGATTTTGTTCTCACAAAGTCTCCCTTTCCGCTAACTTGGGACAAAAATTTCAATCTTTCATGGACTCAATATGCCCCTCAGCGAATACCTTGGGGTGTCTTCTTTCCAAAATGGTGTTATTTGTGGGGTGTTTGTACTGCCCTGGCATTTGAGGGTCTCCGCAATCATTACATGTATGCCCAGCATTAGGAGTTTCTGCTATTCTCCTTATATTGAGCATACGGGTAATGAGATTTTTTTTTTCCGTTCAGCCTCTGGGCTGAAAGAAAAAAATGAACGGCACAGATTTCTTCATTCGCATCGATCAATGTGGATGAAAAAATCTCTGCCAAAAAAAGAAAAAGGAGGGGAAAGGCGTCTGCCAGGACATAGGAGCTCCGCCCAACATCCATACCCACTTCAGCTCGTATGCCCTGGCAAACCAGATTTCTCCATTCACATCAATCGATGTGGATGAATAAATCATTGCCGGGATTTTTTTTTTTATATATACAAAGTGTTTGCCAAAGTATATGAACACCGCCACCTCCTCAGCTCATATGCCTCGGCAAACGTATCTTTTACTGCAGAGGAGAAATCTCGTCTTGCAGCGCCGCATACACCGACTTGCGTGTAATCTGACAGCAGCGCAATGCTTCTGTCCGAATGCACATCAGTGCTGCAGCTAGTCGATCGGTTGGTCCACCTGAAAGGTAAAAAAAACAAAACAAAAAAGAAAAAACCAGGCCGCAAAGCAATAACTTTATTAACTGTTGAACAGAACATAGAAACTTTTTTTAAACTTTTTTAACTGAACATTTAACTTTTTTACTTATCGGTATTTTTTTTTTTGTTTAGTTTTTTTTACCTTTTATAGAACAAACCTCTCCTTCCCCATGGGACAATGTGCAAAGCGCAAATCGCCCAAAGATGTGGCGAAGTACGTTATGCACTTTATCCCAGGTGAAAGGAGAGGTTTGCAGCAGCTGTGAGTGAATGGGCCCTAATAGCCCTGTGTGCCTGTCCTGGTGAGATGTGATCCCTATGCTAGGTGTACCTGTGTGTGGTACTTCCGGAAACACTCTCCATAGCATAGGGCAGGGTGGTCAGCACAGTCAGGACAGAAATAGCGGGTGTCACGCCTTATTCCACTCCTGCTACAGACACAACATCTTTTTCGGGGTGACGGTTGGGTTGAGGTACCAGGAACGACACTGGGGAAATGTCGCTCGTGTAGACGGCTAACTACACTGGTGGATGGGGCCACGGAACCTCCTGGGTAAAGGAGGTTCTCGATGATCTCTTCCTGGAATTTGAGGAAGGATCCTGTTCTCCCAGCCTTACTGTAGAGAACAAAACTATTGTAGAGCGCCAATTGAATTAAATATACAGACACCTTCTTATACCAGCGTCTGGTTCTGCGGGAAACTAAATACGGAGACAACATCTGGTCATTGAAGTCCACCCCTCCCATGAGCGCATTATAGTCGTGGACACAGAGGGGCTTTTCAATGACACGGGTTGCTCGCTCAATTTGGATTGTCGTGTCTGCGTGAATGGAGGAGAGCATGTAAACGTCACGCGTCTCTCCATTTCACCGCGAGCAGTTCTTCGTTACACAAGGCAGCCCTCTGCCCCCTTGCAAGACGGGTGGTTACAAGCCGTTGGGGGAAGCCCACGCGACTAGTTCGCGCGGTGCCACAGGCGCAAATCCGTTCTATAAACAAATGCCTAAAGAGGGCCACACTTGTGTAGAAATTGTCCACATAAAGATGGTACCCCTTGCCGAATAAGGGTGACACCAAGTCCCAGACTGTCTTCCCACTGCTCCCCAGGTAGTCAGGGCAACCGACCGGCTCCAGGGTCTGATCTTTTCCCTCATAGATCCGAAATTTGTGGGTATAGCCTGTGGCCCTTTCACAGAGCTTATACAATTTGACCCCATACCGGGCACGCTTGCTTGGGATGTATTGTTTGAAGCCAAGGCGCCCGGTAAAATGTATTAGGGACTCGTCTACGCAGATGTTTTGCTCAGGGGTATACAAATCTGCAAATTTCAGGTTGAAATGGTCTATGAGGGGCCGAATTTTGTGGAGCCGGTCAAAAGCAGGGTGGCCTCTGGGACGGGAGGTGGTATTGTCGCTAAAATGCAGAAAACGTAGGATGGTCTCAAATCGTGTCCTGGACATAGCAGCAGAGAACATGGGCATGTGATGAATTGGGTGCGTTGACCAATATGACCGCAATTCATGCTTTTTTGTCAGGCCCATGTTGAGGAGAAGGCACAAAAAAATTTTAAGTTCGGAAACTTGGACTGGTTTCCACCGGAAAGGCTGGGCATAATAGCTTCCCGGGTTAGCGGTTATAAATTGTGTGGCATATTGGTTGGTCTCTGCCACGACTAAGTCCAAGAGCTCCGCAGTCAAGAACAGCTCAAAAAATCCCAGGGCCGAACCGATTTGAGCCGTCTCAACCCGAACTCCAGACTGGGCGGTGAAAGGGGGAACTACTGGTGCGGCTGAAGTTGGTGACTGCCAATCAGGATTTGCCAGCACCTCAGGGACTCTAGGGGCTCTACGGGCCTGTCTTTGCGGTGGCTGCGACGGGGTAACTATTGCACGTGCCACCGTACCAGCTTCAACTGCCCTTCTGGTGCTCGCTACTTCACCATGTTGTACGGCAGTGCTGGTACTAGGTCCAGGAAGGGCTGCGCTGCTGGTGTATGCCTCACCACGTGATCCGGCAGCGACAGCCCCACTCTGCTGCTCTTGAAGCGGATCCTGCGTAACCTGTGGTCTAGCGACATGGGGCCGGGTACGCCTGGTGCTGCCAGGGACCTCCACCTCCTCGTCCGAACTTTGGGACAGAGAGCCACTGCTTTCCACAGGTTCATATTCTGACCCGCTAGATTCGTCAGATGAGGGTTCCCATTCCTCATCCGACTGGGTCAGAATCCTGTAGGCCTCTTCAGAAGAATACCCCCTGTTTGACATTTTGGACTACTAAATTTAGGGGTATTCCCTGAGACTACCCAAGAAAAAAAGCAAACCTGTCTTACAAAGGGGAGGCTAGCGAAGTACCGGAGGCTGCTGCGGTTGATAAAAAATATCAAAACTGATTTTTTTATCGCCGCAGTGCGTGTAAAATGAATGTGCAGTGATCAAAAAATAATAATTTTTTGTCACTGCGGTGGGGCGGGCGTGGGTGAACGCACGTGTGGGCGACCGATCAGGCCTGATCGGGCAAACACTGCGTTTTGGGTGGAGGGCAAACTAAAGTGACACTAATACTATTATAGATCTGACCGTGATCAGTTTTGATCACTTACAGATACTATAAAAGTACAAATGCTGATTAGCGATACGCTAAACAGCGAATAAAAGTGATTGTGGTGCGGTGGGGTGGGCGCTAACTGACGCTAACTACCTAACCAAGGGGCCTAAACTATCCCTAAAACCTAACAGCCAATACCAGTGAAAAAAAAAAAGTGACAGTTTACACTGATCACTTTTTTTCCTTTCACTAGTGATTGACAGGGGCGATCAAAGGGGTGATCAAAGGGTTAATTGGGGTGCAGGTGGGTGATCTGGGGCTAAGGTGTAGTGTTGGTGCTACTCACAGTTCAGTCTGCTCCTGTGCTGGATCCAACCGACGAAAAGGACCAGCACAGGAGCAGACAAGCCATATAACAGATCATATTTACTAATATGATCTGTTATATGACTTTGGATTGGATTTTTTGAAAATCGCCAGCCTGCCAGCCAATGATCGTTGCTGGCAGGCTGGTGACGAAATACTTCTTTTAATTTTGCCGGCCCGCGATGCGCATGCGCGGGCCGGCTTTGAGCGAAATCTCGCGTCTCGCGAGATGACGCGTATATGCGTGACTCTGCGCAGCGCTGCCACCTCCGGAACGCAATCCTGCGTTAGGCGGTCCGGAGGTGGTTAAGGAGTTAAGACCTAACGAGAGTTAATGCCCTTGAAAAAGTGAGGTGAAACCTGGGTCGGGGACGGACATCTGGCTTTTATGATATTTGTGATTTAATACATCTTTTGTGAGTATAAGATCTGTGTGTATATATATATATATATATATATATATATATATATATATTTCATTTGCTGCAGTGCTTAAAAGGACACTGACAGGCCCTATAAGAGTACCCCCTGTCCGCATTGTAAACCATGTAAAAACAACTTTATATTGATCTGTCAATCACATTTCTTTATGCCCAAGGGGCGTTTTTTCACATTTCTTTATGCCCAAGGGACGTTTTTTCTCCTACCTTCGTGCCCAGACGTGCCTCAACTGTCGCTTCCTAGCGCCGCCCAGCTCATTATTATTCACTGCGCTGGGCGGCTCTTACATTCCCCGATTCTGTCAGTTGCCGCGCATGCCCGATAGATACTTATGGGCATTGGCCTCAATCGGACCATCTGCGCATGCGCCGGCACCCTGGCACCCTCCCAAGCCTGTAATTGAAACCAGCGCTCTTCTCTCGGGCGCTGGATTCAATTACAGGCTTGGGAGGGTGCCGGCGCATGCGCAGATGGTCCGATTGAGGCCATAAGTAGGGGCATATCGCTAGTATATGCCCCCATTGTCTGATAGGTGCGGGTCCCACCGCTGGGACCCGCACCTATCAACGAGAACGAAGCGGGGAGCGCTGTGGCTGGAGTGCGCCCTCCGTTCATTTCCCGGCTCCGTTCTCATTGTAGGTGCGGGTGCGGGTCAGACAATGGGGGCATATCCTAGCGATATGCCCCCTATTGTCGGAGATGGGAAAACCCGTTTAAGGTTTTCTTTTCTTGATTTTAAATGGAACATCAGTTAAAACAGGTATTCCCAGAATGGTTTTTGAAAGGGGTTGTTTCACTTCAGCAAGTGGCATTTATCATGTAGAGAAAGTTAATACCAGGCACTTACTAATGTATTGTGATTCTCCATATTGCCTCCTATACTGGCCTGCTTCATTTTTCATATCCAGGGGTTACGACTAGTGTTGAGCGACTTAAAGCCAAACAAATAGACTTTTCCTGAAATGGTGTTAAAAAAACAAAAAAAAAAAAAACACGTCATCCATTTGCTTATGGAGAGGCCGTCGTGGCCATCTTGATTGACTATACTGTGCGAAATTTTGCACGGGGTGATGTGTGACATCAACACGCGAGCGCACTGGCCAGGTGTGGTGACATCATCAGTGATGACGTCACTGCACGAGATTTCACGCAGTGTTTTCTATCAAGGTGGCAGTGATAGCCTCTCCACAAGCAAATGGATTTGCAGAGTATTTTTTTAACCTGATTAACCCCTGAAAGGCCTCAATTGTAGATGCTGTGATGAGCAATGAAGCATGATCGCTGTTCCCCATCATTGCGACTGCTACATACACGCCCGTCACAAATCAAAGCAGCGAAATCAAATTTTTCATAACTTCACTCATCACTAGTTACAACCACCACTGCTGCGCAGATACAAGATGGGCAGGAGCTGCTGTGCAGGTGTTCCTATGCGTGCTCCCACAGTCCTGGCCACCAGAAAGACTTGCACTTTTTTTCTATAGCATGCAAGCACAGCCACTGCTGCTGGATTGCAGGGTGGTCATAACCCCTGGATAGGAACAGTGTATAATGTGATGGAAAATTAATTAGGCCAGGCAATATGGACAATAACAATGCATTAGTAAGTGCCTTGTATTAACTTTCTTTACATTGTAAAAGCTATTTGCTGAAGTGAGACAACCCCTTTAAGGATTTATTGGACTCCATTGCAGTGCATTGGTGGCAAATTTTTCCACTTTTACATAATTATTTTTTGTTCATTCCCTCACCACAGTGGGAAAGAGTTTGTATGGCGCAGTGGTCCGGCATGCGCAGCTATATTCAATGTGTATGAGACTGATGGAGACAGCCAAGTACCGTAAGAAGGAATGGGAAACTAGACACCAATGTGGGACTGAAGTCCATTGGGCCCAACACAGAAAATGATTCTGAGGGCCCACCCTTTGTACATACAGTACCTTAACCTGTTTAGGACATAGGGCGTACCGGTACGTCCTATGTATTTCCGATCACCACCGCTCGGCGGGCGGTGATCGAAACAAGGTGCCTGCTCAAATCATTGAGCAGGCACTTTGGCTAAATGCGCGGGGGGGGGGGGGTCCCGTACCCCCCTGTGTCGGCGATCGCCGCAAACCGCAGGTCAATTCAGACCTGCGGTTTGCGGCTTTTACCTATTGCGGCGGCGGCGGTGCCATCGGGTCCCCATGGGGCTGTAGGGGGGACCTGATGGCATGGAAGGCAGCGCGATGCCTTCCTTAGGCATCTGTGCTGCCTTCCGGTGACGACTTGTGAGATTCAGCCTCCTGGATCTCACAGGCCAGAAGCTGTATGAGTAATACACCCTATATTACTCATACAGCCAATGCATTCCAATACAGAAGTATTGGAATGCATTGTAAAGGATTAGACCCCCAAAAGTTGAAGTCCCAAAGTAGAACAAAAAATAAAGTGAAAAAAAAGTTGAAAAAATAAAGTTTTCTCCCCAAAAAATTTCAGGTAAAAAAAGTTTCAACTAAAAAAAAAACAAAAACGTAATTTTCCCTAAATAAAGTAAAAAAAAGTTGGTAAAAAATAGGGGAAAATAAAAAAAGTTGACATATTAGGTATTGCCTTGTCCGTATCGACCGGCTCTATAAACATATCACATGACCTAACCCCTCAGATGAACACTGTAAAAAATAAAAACTGTGCTAAATAAACAATTTTTTTGTCACCTTATGTCACAAAAAGTACAACAGCAAGCGAGAAAAAAGGCCCATGCCACCAAAATAGTACCAATCAAACCGTCATCTCATTCCGCAAAAAAGGAGACCCTACCTAAGATAATCGCCCAAAAACGAAAAAAACTATGGCTCTCAGATTATAGAGACACTAAAACATGATTTTTTTCGTTTAAAAAATGAAATCATTGTGTAAAACTTACATAAATAAAAAAAATGTATACATATTAGGTATCGCCGCGTCCGTAATAACTTTCTCTATAAAAAATATCACATAACCTAACCCCTCAGGTGAACATCGTAAAAAAATAAAAATAAAAACGGTGTAAAAAAAGCAATTTTTTGTCACCTTACATCACAAAAAGTGTAATAGCAAGCGATCAAAAAGTCATACGCACCCTAAAATAGTGCCAATCAAACCGTCATCTCATCCCACAAAAATCATACTCTACCCAAGATAATTGCCCAAAAACTGAAAAAACAATGGCTCTCAGACTATGGAAACACTAAACCATGATTTTGTTTGTTTCAAAAATGAAATCATTGTGTAAAACTTACATAAATAAAAAAAAAGTATACATATTAGGTATTGCCGCGTCCATGACAACCTGGTCTATAAAAAAAACCCATGATCTGACCTGTCAGGTGAATGTTGTAAAAAAAAAAAAAAAAATTGGTGCCAAAACAGCTATTTCTTGTTACCTTGCCTCAAAAAAAGTGTAATATAGAGCAACCAAAAATCATATGTACCCTAAAATAGTACCAACAAAACTGCCACCCTATACCGTAGTTTCTAAAATGGGGTCACTTTTTTTGGAGTTTCTACTCTAGGGGTGCATCAGGGGGGGCTTCAAATGGGACATGGTGTCAAAAAACCAGTCCAGCAAAATCTGCCTTCCAAAAACCGTATGGCATTCCTTTCCTTCTGCGCCCTGCCGTGTGCCCGTACAGCGGTTTACGACCACATATGGGGTGTTTCTGTAAACTACCATAAATATTGAGTTTGGTTTGGTTGTTAACCCTTGATTTGTAACTGGAAAAAAAATATTAAAATGGAAAATCTGCCAAAAAAGTGAAATTTTGAAATTGTATCTCTATTTTCCATTAACTCTTGTGGAACACCTAAAGGGTTAACAAAGTTTGTAAAAATCAGTTTTGAATACCTTGAGGGGTGTCGTTTTTAGAATAGGGTCCTTTTTAGGTGGTTTCTATTATGTAAGCCTCACAAAGTGACTTCAGATCTGAACTGGTCCTTGAAAAGTGGGTTTTTGAAAATTTCAGAAAAATTTCAAGATTTGCTTCTAAACTTCTAAGCCTTGTAACATCCCCCAAAAATAAAATGTAATTCCCAAAATGATCCAAACATCAAGTAGACATATGGGAAGGTAAAGTAATAACTATTTTTGTAGGTATTACTATGTATTATAGTAGTAGAGAAATTGAAACTTGTAAATTTGCTAATTTTTTCAAATTTTTGCCAAATTTTGTATTTTTTTTATAAATAAAAATTAATATTTTTTACTCATGAAGTACAATATGTGACGAAAAAACATTCTCAGAATGGCCTGGACAAGTCAAAATGAAGAGAGGGAAGGAAAAAGAAACCTCTATATGGTGGCGCCAGATACCTCTGAAGTGATAACCCACTAGATAATGATTAGTGGCTAGTTGTGGGATATCTTCAATTGGTTGCCCTTAAATTCAACAGCAGTAACTTAAAAAGCACATGTACCTTTTTATATAATAGTCGAGTCATATAATGATAACGGTGTTATAAAATATGGTAAAATCGTTAGAATAAAAGCGATGAAAGACACTCACTTCACCCAGGAGGGGCAGGGTGGGATAAAGCTCAAGACACCCACTCTGCTTCCTCCTGCGCCTGGGTCGCCTGTAGAGTCTCCGGAATTAACGGCAGTCACACTTGGTACATCTGGTTAATGGGTGTCCTGAGCTTTATCCCACCCTGCCCCTCCTGGGTGAAGTGAGTGTCTTTCATTGTTTTTATTCTAACGATTTTACCATATTTTATAACACCGTTATTATTATATGACTCGACTATTATATAAAAAGGTGCATGTGCTTTTTAAGTTACTGCTGTTGAATTTAAGGGCAACCAATTGAAGATATCCCACAACTAGCCACTAATCATTATCTAGTGGGTTATCACTTCAGAGGTATCTGGCGCCAGAAACAGGTTTCTTTTTCCTTCCCTCTCTTCATTCTGTATCACGTCCATATAGGATTTCCCTTATCTGGACTGCATACCTGTGGCAGCCTATTACCTCCCCAGTAACTAAATACACCTAGAACCATTATCTACGGTCCTGCCAGGACATCCCAGACCCTTTTCTCCCCAATGGGCCTGTGACTAATCCCCTCTCCTTTTTTTTCCTTTTGTCCCTGCCTGGACAAGTCAAAGTGTTTTAAAGTTATCACCACATAAAGTGACACTGGTCAGATTTGCAAAAAAAATGGCCTGGTCCTGAAGGTGAAAATGAGCCCGGTCCCTAAGGGGTAAGGGTCCTGTTTTATTAGGAGTAGAGTTGAGCGAACACCTGGATGTTCGGGTTCGAGAAGTTCGGCCGAACTTCCCGGAAATGTTCGGGTTCGGGATCCGAACCGGAACCGAACTCCGTCCCGAACCGGAACCCTATTGAAGTCAATGGGGACCCGAACTTTTGGACACTAAAAAGGCGGTAAAACAGCCCAGGAAAGAGCTAGAGGGCTGCAAAAGGCAGCAACATGTAGGCAAATCCCCTGCAAACAAATGTGGATAGGGAAATTAATTAAAATAAAAAAATAAATAAAAAAATGACCCAATATCAATTGGACAGAGGTCCCATAGCAGAGAATCAGTCTCTTCAAGCCATAGCAAAGAATCTGGCTTCATGTCAGCAGAGAATCAGTCTCTTCATGCCATAGCAGAGAATCTGGCTTCATGTCACCCACCACTGGAAGAGGCCACTGTCACATATTTAGGCCCAGGCACCCAGGCAGAGGAGAGAGGTCCCGTAACAGAGAATCTGGCCTTATGTCAGCGCAGAATCTGTCTTCATGTCATAGCAGAGAATCAGGCTTCACGTCACCCACCACTGGAACAGGCCACTGTCACATATTTAGGCCCAGGGACCCAGGCAGAGGAGAGAGGTCCCGTAACAGAGAATCTGGCCTTATGTCAGCGCAGAATCTGTCTTCATGTCATAGCAGAGAATCAGGCTTCACGTCACCCACCACTGGAACAGGCCACTGTCACACATTTAGGCCCAGGCACCCAGGCAGAGGAGAGAGGTCCCGTAACAGAGAATCTGGCCTTATGTCAGCGCAGAATCTGTCTTCATGTCGTAGCAGAGAATCAGGCTTCACGTCACCCACCACTGGAACAGGCCACTGTCACATATTTAGGCCCAGGCACCCAGGCAGAGGAGAGAGGTCCCGTAACAGAGAATCTGGCCTTATGTCAGCGCAGAATCTGTCTTCATGTCATAGCAGAGAATCAGGCTTCACGTCACCCACCACTGGAACAGGCCACTGTCACACATTTAGGCCCAGGCACCCAGGCAGAGGAGAGAGGTCCCGTAACAGAGAATCTGGCCTTATGTCAGCGCAGAATCAGTCTTCATGTCATAGCAGAGAATCAGGCTTCACGTCACCCACCACTGGAACAGGCCACTGTCACACATTTAGGCCCAGGCACCCAGGCAGAGGAGAGAGGTCCCGTAACAGAGAATCTGGCCTTATGTCAGCGCAGAATCTGTCTTCATGTCATAGCAGAGAATCAGGCTTCACGTCACCCACCACTGGAACAGGCCACTGTCACACATTTAGGCCCAGGCACCCAGGCAGAGGAGAGAGGTCGCGTAACAGAGAATCTGGCTTCATGTCAGCACAGAATAAGTCTTCATGTCATAGCAGAGAATCAGGCTTCACGTCACCCACCACTGGAACAGGCCACTGTCACACATTTAGGCCCCGGCACCCAGACAGAGGAGAGGTTCATTTAACTTTGGGTTGCCCCGCAATATAATGGTAAAATGAAATTAAAAATAGTATTGAATGAGGAAGTGCCCTGGAGTAGAATAATATATTGTTAAGGGGAGGTAGTTAATATCTAATCTGCACAAGGGATGGACAGGTCCTGTGGGATCCATGCATGGTTCATTTTTATGAACGTCAGCTTGTCCACATTGGCTGTAGACAGGCGGCTGCGTTTGTCTGTAATGACACCCCCTGCCGTGCTGAATACACGTTCAGACAAAACGCTGGCCGCCGGGCAGGCCAGCACCTCCAAGGCAATAAAAGTTAGCTCTGGCCACGTGGACAATTCGGAGACCCAGAAGTTGAATGGGGCCGAACCATCAGTCAGTACGTGGAGGGGTGTGCACAGGTACTGTTCCACCATGTTAGTGAAATGTTGCCTCCTGCTAACACGTTCCGTATCAGGTGGTGGTGCAGTTAGCTGTGGCGTGTTGACAAAACTTTTCCACATCTCTGCCATGCTAACCCTGCCCTCAGAGGAGCTGGCCGTGACACAGCTGCGTTGGCGACCTCTTGCTCCTCCTCTGCCTTCGCCTTGGGCTTCCACTGGTTCCCCTGTGACATTTGGGAATGCTCTCAGTAGCGCGTCTACCAACGTGCGCTTGTACTCGCGCATCTTCCTATCACGCTCCAGCGTAGGAAGTAAGGTGGGCACATTGTCTTTGTACCGGGGATCCAGCAGGGTGGCAACCCAGTAGTCCGCACACGTTAAAATGTGGGCAACTCTGCTGTCGTTGCGCAGGCACTGCAGCATGTAGTCACTCATGTGTGCCAGGCTGCCCAGAGGTAAGGACAAGCTGTCCTCTGTGGGAGGCGTATCGTCATCGTCCTGAGTTTCCCCCCAGCCACGCACCAGTGATGGGCCCGAGCTGCTTTGGGTGCCACCCCGCTGTGAACATGCTTTATCCTCATCCTCCTCCACCTCCTCCTCATCCTCGTCCTCCTCGTCCTCCAGTAGTGGGCCCTGTCTGGCCACATTTGTACCTGGCCTCTGGTGTTGCAAAAAACCTCCCTCTGAGTCACTTCGAAGAGACTGGCCTGAAAGTGCTAAAAATGACCCCTCTTCCTCCTCTTCCTCCTGGGCCACCTCCTCTTCCATCATCGCCCTAAGTGTTTTCTCAAGGAGACATAGAAGTGGTATTGTAACGCTGATAACGGCGTCATCGCCACTGGCCATGTTGGTGGAGTACTCGAAACAACGCAACAGGGCACACAGGTCTCGCATGGAGGCCCAGTCATTGGTGGTGAAGTGTGTCTGATCCGCAGTGCGACTGACTCGTGCGTGCTGCAGGTGAAACTCCACTATGGCCTGCTGCTGCTCGCACAGTCTGTCCAGCATATGCAAGGTGGAGTTCCACCTGGTGGGTACGTCGCATATGAGGCGGTGAGCGGGAAGGCCGAAGTTACGCTGTAGCGCAGACAGGCGAGCAGCGGCAGGGTGTGAACGCCGGAAGCGCGAACAGACGGCCCGCACTTTATGCAGCAGCTCTGACATGTCGGGGTAGTTGCGAATGAACTTCTGCACCACCAAATTCAGCACATGCGCCAGGCAAGGGATGTGCGTCAAACCGGCTAGTCCCAGAGCTGCAACGAGATTTCGCCCATTATCGCACACCACCAGGCCGGGCTTGAGGCTCACCGGCAGCAACCACTCGTCGGTCTGTTGTTCTATACCCCGCCACAACTCCTGTGCGGTGTGGGGCCTGTCCCCCAAACATATGAGTTTCAGAATGGCCTGCTGACGTTTACCCCGGGCTGTGCTGAAGTTGGTGGTGAAGGTGTGTGGCTGACTGGATGAGCAGGTGGAAGAAGAGGAGGAGGAAGCTGAGTAGGAGGAGGAGGAGACAGGAGGCAAAGAATGTTGCCCTGCGATCCTTGGCGGCGGAAGGACGTGCTCTCCGCCTGGGGCCCAGCCGCCACTACATTTACCCAGTGTGCAGTTAGGGAGATATAGTGTCCCTGGCCGTGCTTACTGGTCCACGTATCTGTGGTTAGGTGGACCTTGCCACAGATGGCGTTGCGCAGTGCACACTTGATTTTATCGGACACTTGTTTGTGCAGGGAAGGCACGGCTCTCTTGGAGAAGTAGTGGCGGCTGGGAACAACATACTGTGGGACAGCAAGGGACATGAGCTGTTTGAAGCTGTGTGTGTCCACCAGCCTAAATGACAGCATTTCATAGGCCAGTAGTTTAGAAATGCTGGCATTCAGGGCCAGGGATCGAGGGTGGCTAGGTGGGAATTTACGCTTTCTCTCAAATGTTTGTGAGATGGAGAGCTGAACGCTGCCGTGTGACATGGTTGAGATGCTTGGTGACGCAGGTGGTGGTGTTGGTGGTACATCCCATGTTTGCTGGGTGGCAGGTGCTAACGTTCCTCCAGAGGCAGAGGAAGAGGCCGAGGCGGCGGCAGCAGAAGAGGCCGAGGCGGCGGCAGTAGAAGAGGCCGAGGCGGCAGCAGCAGAAGAGGCCGAGGCGGCAGCAGCAGAAGAGGTAGCAGGGGGAGCCTGAGTGAGTTCCTTGTTTTTAAGGTGTTTACTCCACTGCAGTTCATGCTTTGCATGCAGGTGCCTGGTCATGCAGGTTGTGCTAAGGTTCAGAACGTTAATGCCTCGCTTCAGGCTCTGATGGCACAGCGTGCAAACCACTCGGGTCTTGTCGTCAGCACATTGTTTGAAGAAGTGCCATGCCAGGGAACTCCTTGAAGCTGCCTTTGGGGTGCTCGGTCCCAGATGGCAGCGGTCAGTAGCAGGCGGAGTCTCTTGGCGGCGGGTGTTCTGATTTTGCCCACTGCTCCCTCTTTTGCTACGCTGTTGGCTCGGTCTCACCACTGCCTCTTCCTCCGAACTCTGAAAGTCAGTGGCACGACCTTCATTCCATGTGGGGTCTAGGACCTCATCGTCCCCTGCATCGTCTTCCACCCAGTCTTGATCCCTGACCTCCTGTTCAGTCTGCACACTGCAGAAAGACGCGGCAGTTGGCACCTGTGTTTCGTCATCATCAGAGACGTGCTGAGGTGGTATTCCCATGTCCTCATCATCAGGAAACATAAGTGGTTGTGCGTTAGTGCATTCTATCTCTTCCACCCCTGGGGAAGAGCTAGGTGGATGCCCTTGGGAAACCCTGGCAGCAGAGTCTTCAAACAGCATAAGAGACTGCTGCATAACTTGAGGCTCAGACAGTTTCCCTGATATGCATGGGGGTGATGTGACAGACTGATGGGCTTGGTTTTCATGCGCCATCTGTGCGCTTTCTGCAGAAGACTGGGTGGGAGATAATGTGAACATGCTGGATGCACTGTCGGCCACCCAATTGACTAATGCCTGTACCTGCTCAGGCCTTACCATCCTTAGAACGGCATTGGGCCCCACCAAATATGGCTGTAAATTCTGGCGGCTACTGGGACCTGAGGTAGTTGGTACACAAGGACGTGTGGCTGTGGCAGAACGGCCACGTCCTCTCCCAGCACCAGAGGGTCCACTAACACCACCACGACCATGTCCACGTCCACGTCCGCGTCCCTTATTAGATGTTTTCCTCATTGTTCCCGTTCACCACAATTTTGAGAATGGCAAATTTGGGAATAGTTTTTCAACCCAGAACAAAAAATGTGCTTTTACGGTCACTACAAATAACTTGACCAGCTAAAACAGTACAGATTTGGTTGAATAGAAATGTGAGGCCTGTTTTTTTTTTGCGCTGTGTGACAGGTATAGGTTTAATCACAGAATTAGACTTCTATCTGCACGGTAGCGTGTGTCTTAGGTTTTTCTGAATGACACTATCAGCACCTTCAATGTAAGATATCCTTTTTGGGATAGATTTCAAGTAGGCCTCATATAGCAGAAACTAGTTATTTTGAGAATAGCAAATTTGGGAATAGTTTTTCAACCCAGAACAAAAAGTCTGCTTTTACGGTCACTACAAATAACTTGACCAGCTAAAACACTACAGATTTGGTTGAATAGAAATGTCAGGTCTATTTTTTAGACGCTGGGTGACAGGCTCAACTTGCCCCTGATGTAGTCTATGGCCAAAAAATAACCACACTGTTGATGGTTAAATGCACTTGGGTGACACAGGCTCAGCCTGCACCAGATTTAGTATATGGCCAAAAAATAACCAGACTGTTGATGGTTAAATGCACTTCAGTGACACAGGCTCAGCCTGCAGCTGATGTAGGATATAGCACAAAATAACCACACTATCGATGGTTAAATACACTTGGTGATAGCTTGTGCTGGCGCACCACAAGTCACAAAATGGCCGCCGATCACCCCAGAAAAAAAGTGATCTAAAAACGCTCTGGGTAGCCTCAAAAAAGTGAGCAAGTCAATATTAGCACTTCAATGATCCACAGCTGCAGATCGATCACAGAATGAAGTCTTTTGGAGGAGTTAATCTGCCTAATCTCGCCCTAACGTCGCAGCTGCAACCTCTCCCTATGCTTGAATCAGCAGAGTGACGTGCAGCGCAACGTGACCCAAGCTTATATAGAGGCTGGGTCACATGCTGCACTGGCCAATCACAGCCATGCCAATAGTAGGCAAGGCTGTGATGGCCTCTTGGGGCAAGTAGTATGACGCTTGTTGATTGGCTGCTTTGCAGCCTTTCAAAAAGCGCCAAGAAAGCGCCGAACACCGAACCCGAACCCAGACTTTTACGAAAATGTTCGGGTCTGTGTCACGGACACCCCAAAATTCGGTACGAACCCGAACTATACAGTTCGGGTTCGCTCATCCCTAATTAGGAGTCCATTATTGTCAGAGCTTGGGCCCGCCCCAGGATCCTCTGGAACTCTGGTGGCCCAGTATGACACTGACGGAGACAACCATTAAGTAACTGTAGGGGTCCCAGTGGTAGAGCCCCCAACAGTCCTACATTTTCCCCCTATCCTGCTATGGGTGATACATGTCCTTTGTAGGAATCCCTTTTTAAAATGTTGACGTTGCCTCACTGCAAAATTCTTTTGATTTCCCAGCCCATATTACATGTTTTTCACTTGGCCAGCTTGTCCTCTATGCATTCTGCTGAGTACAAAGAAGGTCATCATTGTAGAGCACTTTATTTGTAAAAGTATATTTTCCTCCAAAGTGTGATAATCTAAATCTTCTAAGACAGCTTGCTTTTTTTCCTAGGCTACCTTTAAAGGAGAGAGAAAAACATTACAGTGAGCCTGGGGCATCTGAACCCAAGAAGAGGAATATGCCACTTTAAATTATAAGGACAAGTAAACATATTGTAACCTTGTTTTCTGCCTATATTTTAGCAACTTGTAACACATTTATGGAGCACAGCTTATAAAGCGATATTACTGCAAAGCAGTAAGTCACATCTCCGCTGCACATCGCAGTGCCAGACAGCGGAGCTGTATTGTTTTTCACTATATGTATGTAACATTCATGACCTTATATAACCCTCTGCCAAAAGGTATAATGATTTAAAAAAAAGGGGATTCACTTAGAAAACTGTAAAATGCTTGATGTAAGAGCGTGTCATGAACACCATGTGGGACCACCATACAGCAATACACCTAACTCCTCAGAGCAAAGGAAAAAAAATACAAACCTTAAAAGGAAGGGTTCCCTGGGGGGTTTACATATTGATGACCTATCCTCGTGAGATCGGCAGGGGTCTGATTCCTAGGATCCCCGCCGATCAGCTGTATGAAGAGCCGCAGTGCTCCATGGGCGCTTTGGTCTCTTGCTAGCCTAATGATGTCATGTTCATCGGTCACATGGCCTAGGCGCAGCTCAGCCACATTCAAGTGAAAGGGCCTGGGCTGCAATACCAAGCACAGATGCTGTGTTCTCCAATGTACAGCATTGTGCTTGCTAAGCTGCAAGGAGGCAGCAGCACTTACAGGAGCACTGTGACCTCCTCAAATAGATGATCGGCAGGGGTGCCTGAAATCTGACCCCCGACGATCTCATATTGATGACCTATCCTGAGGATAGGTCATTAATATGTAAATCCCAAACACTAAGCAAAAGAAAAAACACATTTCTACTAGTCTAAATCAAATGTTTTCTATGGTGGCATCACCAGCCAGAACATGGATATATCGTACCTGCGCCTAAACATTTATCTGGTTGAATTTACACATTTAACATTTGTCTTGTAAGCCCAGTATAACATTAAAATAAGCACTGAATGAGTCAATTATGTTGCCAAACCAGCGCTTGGTACAGATAGAGAAATGACTGTACAGGTTATGGGCATTGCTGTGAAAATTGCCTCTGATTCTGCCTCTCACCAAGATCTAGTCTAGATTATGGGGGTCATTTACTAAGACCGGTGTTTTAGATTCCGGTCTTAATATTCCCTTGCGCCTGCCTCTACATAACTTTGACGGATCCACCGCTGCTTCTAAATGTACACAATTTCTTGCAAGCTCTCACTGCTCCAGTGAGAGGGTAATAAATTCTCATAGCAGGCCACATTATGCATCTGTACAACTTGGTTCTCTAATCTAGCTGTGGACATTAGGCCTAACACAAATTATCTGCAGTACTGCAGAAGTCAGAGGAGGGCTCTGCATGAGGAGCATGGCCCACCTAGATTTTGGAATGGAGTCTTCTACTCTGTATATATGTGTACAATGGGTTTAGGGCTCTCATTAAGAGAAACAAAATAAGAGTATTGCAGGTTTGATACCTTTTAATGGCTAACAAAAATAGAAGTAATGATGTTGCATAGCAAGCTTTCGAGACATCACCAGTTCCTTCATCAGTCCCATATGTGTACAATTACACATTTCTTATAATGTACAGTACAGACCAAAAGTTTGGACACACCTTCTCATTTAAAGAATTTTCTTTATTTTCATGACTATGAAGGCATCAAAACTATGAATTAACACATGTGGAATTATATACATAACAAACAAGTGTGAAACAACTGAAAATATGTCATATTCTAGGTTCTTCAAAGTAGCCACCTTTTGCTTTGATTACTGCTTTGCACACTCTTGGCATTCTCTTGATGAGCTTCAAGAGGTAGTCCCCTGAAATGGTCTTCCAACAGTCTTGAAGGAGTTCCCATAGATACTTAGCAATTGTTTGCCCTTTTGCCTTCACTCTGCTGTCCAGCTCACCCCAAACCATCTCGATTGGGTTCAGGACCGGTGACTGTGGAGGCCAGGTCATCTGGCGCAGCACCCCATCACTCTCCTTCATGGTCAAATAGCCCTTACTTTCAAAGTTTTCCCAATTTTTCGGCTGACTGACTGACCTTCATTTCTTAAAGTAATGATGGCGACTCGTTTTTCTTTACTTAGCTGCTTTTTTCTTGCCATATCACAAATTCTAACAGTCTATTCAGTAGGACTATCAGCTGTGTATCCACCTGACTTCTCCTCAATGCAACTGATGGTCCCAACAACATTTATAAGGCAAGAAATCCCACTTATTAAACCTGACAGGGCACACCTGTGAAGTGAAAACCATTTCAGGGGACTACCTCTTGAAGCTCATCAAGAGAATGCCAAGCAGTAATCAAAGCAAAAGGTGGCTACTTTGAACAACCTAGAATATGACATATTTTCTGTTGTTTCACACTTGTTTGTTATGTATATAATTCCACATGTGTTAATTCATAGTTTTGATGCCTTCAGTGTGAATCTACAATTTTCATAATCATGAAAATAAAGAAAACTCTTTGAATGAGAAGGTGTGTCCAAACTTTTGGTCTGTACTGTACAAGTAAAGGTAAAGACCTAAAAATAAATAAATAGCAATTTAAATTAGCCGTGGTTTGGACCTGAAAAATTGACTTACATTATTTAGGTTTTTCACGACTGGTGGCATGTCTACAAGGAGCAATGACCGGAAGGAACATTGTTTGTTCCTAAACACCAGCCTATGTAAAAGGAACCTTATACTTTACTTTATTGTCATATATTGATTACAAAAGACAAAAAAAACTATAATTCTATACCTTCAATGAATCTGTTGACTAATATGTCAAGGTTGTCTTCACCAGTGACAGACTGGATTTGCTGGAAAGCTTGTTCATAGGTCTCAATGGTGTCTTCTGTTGGATCTCTCTTTTTTCTTTCTTGCTCTTCTTTTTCTATTTAATAAAAAAATGGATAATAAGTATATCGATGTTATATATGTCAGATATCCTAAAATATCAATATATCCATCTCATCATTAGCTGAACATTCAAATATAGTGAAAAGCTGCAGCTTCAAACAGATACCATAAACCAAATTGGGTAAATGCTATTTAAAAGTGCAACACTACCACTTTGCAAAGCGTTGGTGCGACCTCATCTGGAATATGCAGTTCATTTCTGGGCACCAGTCCATAGAAAGGATGCTCTGCAGCTGGAAAAAGTACAGAGGAGAGCGACTAAACTGATAAGGGCATGGAGGGTCTTAGTTATGAAGAAATATTAAAATAATTGAATTAATTTAGTCTTGAGAACAGACGTCTAAGGGTGGACATGATTAAACTATACAAATATATAAATGGGCCATACAAAAAATACGGTGAAATACTGTTCCATGTCAAATGCCCTCAAAAGACAAGTGGGCACTGCTTCCGACTGGAGAAGAAAAAGTTCAGTCTCCAGAAGCGTCAAAGCTTTACTGTAAGAACTGTGAATCTGTGGAAAAGACTTCCTCAGGACATGGACACAGAAGGAACAGTGGACAGTTTTTTAAAGGGTTTAGATGAATTCTTGAAAGTAAATGATATTAATGCTTATGAAAATGTGTAGAAATCTGAGTCTCACTTCCTTCTGGAATTCGCATCCCCACCTATCCTTTGGTTGAACTTGATGGACGTATGTCTTTTTTCAACCGTATTAACTATGTAACTATGTAACTTGGAATGTTTGGGGTCTGGGGGATAAGTTAAAAAGACAGGCGGTTTTTGATCTGGTACAGAGACACCTACCAGCCATTATTTGCCTAGTGGAGACCCATCTCAATGGGGAGACAGTTAGGCGGATGGGTAGGGGATGGGCCAAGCAGACTTACCACTCCACTTTCTCTAGTTACTCTAGAGGAGTGACAGTGCTAATTCATAAACAGATTGATTTTGTCTGTTGGGCACCCTCTATTGATAAGCAAGGTCGATTTATGTTTCTTTATGGAAAACTTGCTGGAACATTATGTATTTTGGCTTTTATTTATATTTCGCCACCCTTTTATTTATATGTACTTAATTGTTTGTTAACCTTTAAGGATCAATGGCCTGAATGTCCCTCAATAGTTAATGGGGACTTTAATTGTGTCATGAATCCAGGAATTTATATAATTTCATTGGGGGGAGACATCTATACTCCTGTACAAGGGTCCCTCTTGGCACGATTTTGCCTGGAATCAGGCTTTGTTGACGTATGGGAGTACATAGGGAAGGGGAAAAAAGCATATGCATGTGTAAGTAAAGCTGGAAACTCAATATCTAGGATAGATCTGGCTTTGGCCTCATGCACACGACCGTTGTGTGCATCCGTGGCCGTTGTGCAGTTTTTCATTTTTTTTCGCGGACCCATTGACTTTCAATGGGTCCGTGGAAAAATCGGAAAATGCACCGTTTTGCAGACCGTGATCCGTGTATCCTGTCCGTCAAAAAAATATGACCTGTCCTATTTTTTTGACGGACAACGGTTCACGGACCCATTCAAGTCAATGGGTCCGTGAAAGAATCCGGATGCACACAAGATTGGCATCCGTGTCCGTGATCCGTGGCCGTAGGTTACTTTCATACAGACGGATCCGTCTGCATAAAAGCTTTTTCAGAGCTTCAGGTTAGAATATACTAAAATAACTGTGTACATGACTGCCCCCTGCTGCCTGGCAGGTGCTGCCAGGCAGCAGGGGGCAGGCCCCCCCCCCCTTATTTAACACATTGGTGGCCAGTGGGCCCCCCTCCCTCCCCTGTAGTTAACTCTTTGTTGTCCAGTGCGGCCGGCCCCCCCTCCCTCCCCTGTAGTTAACTCGTTGGTGGCCAGTGGGCCCCCCCTCCCTCCCCTGTAGTTAACTCTTTGTTGTCAGTGCGGCTGGCCCCCCCTCCTTCCCCTGTAGTTAACTCGTTGGTGGCCAGTGGGCCCCCCCTTCCTCCCCTGTAGTTAACTCGTTGGTGGCCAGTGGGCCCTCCCCCATCCCTCCCCCTCCTAATTAAAATCTCCCCCCTATCATTGGTGGCAGCAGAGAGTACCGATCGGAGTCCCAGTTTAATCGTTGGGGCTCCGATCGGTAACCATGGCAACCAGGACGCTACTGCAGTCCCGGTTGCCATGGTTACTTAGCAATTTGTAGAAGCATTATACTTACCTGCGAGCTGCGATGTCTGCGTCCGGCCAGGAGCTCCTCCTACTGGTAGGTGACAGATCATTAAGCAATGCGCCGCACAGACCTGTCACTTACCAGTAGGAGGAGTTCCCGGCCGGACACAGACATCGCAGCTCGCAGGTAAGTATAATGCTTCTACAATTTGCTAAGTAACCATGGCAACCGGGACTGCAGTTGCATCCTGGTTGCCATGGTTACCGATCGGAGCCCTAGCGATTAAACTGGGACTCCGATTGGTACTCTCCGCTGCCACCAATGATAGGGGGGGAGATTTTAATTAGGAGGGGGAGGGAGGGGGGATGGCCCACTGGCCACCAATGAGTTAACTACAGGGGAGGGAGGGGGGGGGGCCGGCCGCACTGGACAACAAAGAGTTAACTACAGGGGAGGGAGGGGGGCCCACTGGCCACCAACGAGTTAACTACAGGGGAGGGAGGGGGGGCCGGCCGCACTGGCCACCAATGAGTTAAAAACAGGGGGGGTCTGTCTATATTCTAACCTGAAGCGTCCCCATCACCATGGGAACGCCTCTGTGTTAGAATATACTGTCGGATTTGAGTTTCACGATCTAACTCATATCCGACAGTATATTCTAACATAGAGGCGTTCCCATGGTGATGGGGACGCTTCAAGTTAAAATATACCATCGGATTGGAGAAAACTCTGATCCGATGGTATAAAAGGGACTCCTGACTTTACATTGAAAGTCAATGGGGGACGGATCCGTTTGCAATTGCACCATATTGTGTCAATATCAAACGGATCCGTCCCCATTGACTTGCATTGTAATTCAGGACGGATCCGTTTGGCTCCGCATGGCCTGGCGGACACCAAAACGACTTTTTTTTCATGTCCGTGGATCCTCCAAAAATCAAGGAAGACCCACGGACGAAAAAACGGTCACGGATCACGGACCTACGGACCCCGTTTTTGCGGACCGTAAAAAAAAAACGGTCGTGTGCATGAGGTCTTTGATAAATAAAATTATCTTAGATGTATAAAGCAGATGAAATATGAGGCCAGGGCTTTATCTGACCATGTACCAGTTACTATTGAAGTATCCATGACGGTTGATAAATATTGGGTAAGACCCCCATTTCGATTAAATCCCCATTGGATCTCCATAATGGAGAATCATAAAGTGATAGAACAGGAGTTTGTTTGTTTTTTGGGGCATCAATTATAAGTCAGCAAAAATTCAACTGGTATGGGAAGCTTTCAAGGCTTCCCATCACCCTCAAGCAGTAATTTTGTGGACGCAGGTATATGGAAAACCTCTATCACTATCTTGTGGAAGCTGATATATGGCAGGCCTCAGTTAGTTGAAGCAGGTGTATCCCCCTCAAGCAGTAATTTTCTGGATGCATGTATATGAAAACCTCTATCACTATTTTGTGGAAGCTGATATATGGAAGGCCTCAATCAGTTGTTAGTTGAAGCAGGTATATCACCCTCAAGCAGTAATTTTGTGGACGCAGGTATATGGAAAACCTCTATCACTATTTTGTGGAAGCTAATATATGGCAGGCCTCAATAAGTTGTCAGTTGAAGCAGGTATATCATCCTCAAGCAGTAATTTTGTGGATGCTGGTATATGGAAAACCTCTATCACAATTTTGTGGAAGCTGATATATGAAAGGCATCTATCAGTTGTTAGTTGAAGCTGGTATATCACCCTCAAGCAGTAAGTTTGTGGATGCTGGTATATGGAAAACCTCTATCACTATTTTGTGGAAGCTGATATATGGCAGGTCTCAATAAGTTAGTTGAAGCAGGTATATAATCCTCAAGCAGTAATTTTGTGGACGCAGGTATATGAAAAACCTCTATCACGATTTTGTGGAAGCTGATATATGGCAGGCATCAATCAGTTGTTAGTTGAAGCAGGTATATCAAAACCCGCAATCTGTATTTTGTGGACGCAGGTATATGGAAAACCTCTATCACTTTTTTGTGGAAGCTGATATATGGATGGCCTCAATCAGTTGTTAGTTGAAGCTGGAATATCACCCTCAAGCAGTAATTTTGTGGAAGCAGGTATATGGAAAACCTCAATCACTATTTTGTGGAAGCTGATAGATCGCAGCCCTCAATCAGTATTTTCTGGAAGCATACAAATGCACTAGAATATACTTTCTATGTTAGAAAGTATATTATAAGTATATCATACCCCTCTGTGTATCACAGCTATCGATAGCACAATGTTACCAGTCCTAAAAAGGACTTTTTTGGCCCTATTAGCTAGCGTTTGGTGTCCCTAAGTTCCTAACAGCCTGTCCCTACTCCAAAATGCAACCTCTCCCTACACTGGCAAAACACATAATGTAAAATGGCTGCCAGATCGGGTTCTGTTATAGGGTTGGGGGTGTGTCCATGTGCTGAAATGTCTCAATTAGCTGTCCTGTCCCTCCTGATGGATGTGTCATGGAGTAAAGTTTGGCGCATTGCCAAAGAATATGGCGCGTGTGGACATCTCCATATGTTCACATGTTCGGCGGATCACAAACGCGCAAAGTTCGCCACGAACCGACTGCCGGGCGAACCGCAAGGCCATCACTATAGCCCACTATGTAGGACCCTGGTGAATAGATCTCCTCATAATAATATGTTTCCTCCATTGGAATCCGGACAGCTATCTAACATACAACAGGACTATAGAGAGGCTAAGAAATTGCTTAGTTGGTCTTGGTGCACTATTAGAGGCTGGATGGGGATAAAGGGCTCTCTGGGATGTACTCCCTTATGGCACAATTATTATTTACAGATTTTAGATGAATTGGTAGGAGATCAATATTGGCAAAATAAATATTCTTTATGTTGCACAGGTGGTGAGGAATGGGGAAATACTTTCATTTTTTGACTTAACACAGAGAGAATATAAGTAATTTATCTTGGTTTAGGTATTTTCAGTTACGCTCGGCACTGCACAGTATTAAAGATACATTTTTGTTAGAGGTACTGTAGATGTTTCTACACCTTTATCCATATGTTTTGGTTTTGAAAAGAACTAAAAGAATACTGGTTAGCGATTGACGACTTTATTACCCAAAAACTGAAAGTAGTGATTTCTTTTATGATGGAGTGTTGGATATCGGGTGATCTTTCCAGGGTTAATTGATAGATCAAGATCAAAAGATATGAAAAGTGCATTATAAACAAAGGAATATAGAGGAAAAATGGATTAAGGTATGGGGGGATTGGAAATTCTAAATCTCTTTTAATCTCTTTCTTTGACTTCCCCCTTTCCTAGAGAGATGCACCGCAATGGGAGGGTGGGTAGGGAGGGTATTATGAGGTTGGGATAAAAAGGTACAAAGAAATAATGTTTTGGATATGTACTTGTATGGAAAAATTGTTTGTTTCATAATTAAAAAATAAATAAATAAAAAGATGCTATCAGCAGATTGTTTAGGGTCCAGTTTCTCTGGCCCACAGTTATTAGCCATTATCATCTTGAAAGCCACATCTAGGTGCACATATATTGTCTGCTGCAAGTGAAATGTAACATTACATGCTGGTCATTAAAACGGCCTCCCATGTAAGCCATGAATGTGCCAAGTCTGCCAGAACTAAGTTTTTAGAATATGACACACAAAAAGAGGATTATATTCATCTGTCTTGCTAGATCGTGAGGTAACTACTTTAAATCAAATACAAGATTTTCCCATATTTCTAACTTTTGCATAGATTATTCTTGTTCGAAATCTCCAATGCCCTAAATAGTAAAATCTTGGCTGCCTGGAATAAGGAAAAATCACTGCTCAATGCTGCCAAGATGAATATAGTCAAATCAATTTCATGTGAAAAGACTCCTACTTTTCTCCATCTGAAGTACAGTAGATGCAGTCTGCTTCCGGTGAAGAAAAATAGGAATTAATAAGAATACAAAATATGCCTGTGATGTGAGAACACGATTCACTGCCTAACACGCTAAAATAAAATGTAAAAAGTTTATTCAAAAACTGGTTAAAAGATGTAATTGGGCACAGGGTCCCATAGACTGTGTATACAGATCATGCTGGTAGGGGAAGAGTCTCAATTCCACATGTGGACTAGGTATAATAAAACATAACTTTTACTAAAGTATCTTCTAAAAGCATAGGTGGTTGCAGTGGGACAAAACTAAAAACATACACACATATATACATATATTGCCACTGTCTGGGGCCGCGGAAAAGGATAATTATGGGTAGATCTTACCCCGTCCTGTAGACACACAACCAGCAACAGTGGGTGGCGTCAGTGCCCTGGTATAACAATGGGGCACTGATGACCAGTACTTCTGTGGGTTTGGCAGTATGGACACTCCTGTTGTGCCCTATTCTACAGCCCTCCCTGTGTAGGGGATTCAGGGGCTATCCAAATTTGCCCGCCTAACCAACACAGAGCACCCGCCCCGACAGGGGCGACCCCATACGGAACCTGTCCCTATAATGGGGCCTAGTCCCTGTAACAGCCCTTACTAAAAAGCCCTACGTGCCATGTTTCATTCCATAGAATCGGAACTCATCAGGGGCTTACTGAAGTCAAAGGGTTTCTAAAAAGACAGAAGAAGACACGCAAGAGACCGTGGACACTAAGTATATTTCATCATATAGACATCAGAAATAGCTGTTTGGTATGTATCCTCTACTTACTACTTCAGGATCAAGATTCCTTCCTTGTAGTTTGCAGGGTGTACGGACGGTCAGTGGTACTCGTCCCTACAGAGTATGGGAAAGTGTCCCCAAATCACCCTCGTCTCACCGCAAGATGCAAAAATTACGGAGATGTGGCATGGTACGCCATATCGCCTTTATATCCGGTGCCTTAGGCAGTTAACACCCCCTTCCGCCTACTCCCCACCGTGGCGCGCATGTGGAACGCACTCTGTTACTGCGCGCTCCACTTCCACCGGAAGTCGGCGTCACATGATCATTAGGGCTGCCGGAAGCTCCGTGCGGCTGTGTCTATGCGTCCCGTGTTACCAAGCAACCGGACGACGCCCAGACACTGCACGCTCGCATGCCATCTCTGATGCCGAATGGCAGATTTATTCAGTACAATCACTCAATATGGATTTAATTAGCAGGTTTCTCAGCACATATATCCTCACAGGATTAACTGTGGGATGCAGATGGAGGGGGTATGAATAACGGATAGTTATGTTAATGCTCCCATTAGAAAGCTCTGGATTACGTTATCAGTGGCAATAGACTCAGATAAAACAGGTAAAGCTCTGCTGCTCATTGAGGCTATTAGGATATACAGTTTTTAAATAAAATATCCATCTTGCCTCACATTGAAGGATTCTCTTATTTCAATCTCCACACCTCATTGGTGGTTTAACTTTCTCGATGCCCTTAAAGGAGAGGCACCTCGAATCCCCGCCATGCTCAGTCCTTACATGACGCGAGACAGAGGTGTCCCTACAATTGTGGATGTCGCCTATATGTTCACCGATCCTCCTTCTTAGTTCCCTTTTTGTTTTACCAATATATTCCTTGTCACAGGAGCATGTGATTTTATAATGACTCCTGTGGTTTTGCAGTTAATCAGATCCCTGATGACGTACGTTTTATACGTATTACTGCTCTTAAAGAATTTTCCACATTGCATGTATTTGCAGGCTGTGCATCCACTACATCTATAATTTCCATGGATTCCTCTTTCCAACCAGGTTTTAGGGGCTGGTATTGGTGAAAAGTGACTATTCACCGTCCAATCCCGTACACTTTTGCCTCTCCTGTACGTTATACTTGGACGTTCTTTTATAGTACAAACTCAGGAGGGGGATTCCTCGAGGTCAATACCTAAGTATAAGGAGGAACTGCTCCAAAGACTCAGAATTTCAAAAACAGGCAGCCGTTCTGAAAAAGAGATTCATGGATCGTGGTTACCCTATTGGTACACTAACACCTGCCTATCAGGCTGCCTATGCCCGCGACCGTACTTCCCTTCTTACCCCCAAAAAAAAGATAGCATCTAGCGACAATGTTTCCCTAACAAAGGCACAAGAGATACGCCTGATCAGTACATTTAATGAGGCCTCTACTGGCATAAGAGAAATAATCTCGAAACATTGGCATGTACTTAGTCTCACAGAGGTCAGGATCCATTCTAAGTACATGCCAATGTTTCGAGATTATTTCTCTTATGCCAGTAGAGGCCTCATTAAATGTACTCATCAGGCGTATCTCTTGTGCCTTTGTTAGGGAAACATTGTCGCTAGATGCTATCTTTTTTTTGGGGGTAAGAAGGGAAGTACGGTCGCGGGCATAGGCAGCCTGATAGGCAGGTGTTAGTGTACCAATAGGGTAACCACGATCCATGAATCTCTTTTTCAGAACGGCTGCCTGTTTTTGAAATTCTGAGTCTTTGGAGCAGTTCCTCCTTATACTTAGGTATTGACCTCGAGGAATCCCCCTCCTGAGTTTGTACTATAAAAGAACGTCCAAGTATAACGTACAGGAGAGATAAAAGTGTACGGGATTGGACGGTGAATAGTCACTTTTCACCAATACCAGCCCCTAAAACCTGGTTGGAAAGAGGAATCCATGGAAATTATAGATGTAGTGGATGCATAGCCTGCAAATACATGCAATGTGGAAAATTCTTTAAGAGCAGTAATACGTATAAAACGTACGTCATCAGGGATCTGATTAACTGCAAAACCACAGGAGTCATTTATAAAATCACATGCTCCTGTGGCAAGGAATATATTGGTAAAACAAAAAGGGAACTAAGAAGGAGGATCGGTGAACATATAGGCGACATCCACAATCGTAGGGACACCTCTGTCTCGCGTCATGTAAGGACTGAGCATGGCAGGGATTCGAGGTGCCTCTCCTTTAAGGGCATCGAGAAAGTTAAACCACCAATGAGGTGTGGAGATTGGAATAAGAGAATCCTTCAATGTGAGGCAAGATGGATATTTTATTTAAAAACTGTATATCCTAATAGCCTCAATGAGCAGCAGAGCTTTACCTGTTTTATCTGAGTCTATTGCCACTGATAACGTAATCCGGAACTTTCTAATGGAAGCATTAACATAACTATCTGTTATTCATACCCCCTCCATCTGCATCCCACAGTTAATCCTGTGAGGATATATGTGCTGAGAAACCTGCTAATTAAATCCATATTGAGTGATTGTACTGCATAAATCTGCCATTCGGCATCAGAGATGGCACGCGAGCGTGCAGTGTCTGGGCGTCGTCCGGTTGCTTGGTAACACGGGACGCATAGACACAGCCGCACGGAGCTTCCGGCAGCCCTAATGATCATGTGACGCCGACTTCCGGTCGAAGTGGAGCGCGCAGTAACAGCGTGCGTTCCACATGCGTGCCACGGTGGGGAGTAGGCGGAAGGGGGTGCTAACTGCCTGAGGCGCCGGATTTAAAGGCGATATGGCGTACCATGCCACATCTCCGTAATTTTTGCATCTTGCGGTGAGACAAGGGTGATTTGGGGACACTTTCCCATACTCTGTAGGGACGAGTACCACTGACCGTCCGTACACCCTCCAAACTACAAGGAAGGAATCTTAATCCTGAAGCAGTAAGTAGAGGATACATACCAAACAGCCATTTTTGATGTCTATATGATGAAGTATACCTAGTGACCACGGTCTCTTGCGTGTCTTCTTCTGTCTTTTTAGAAACCCTTTGACTTCAGTAAGCCCCTGATGAGTTCCGATTCTATGGAATGAAACATGGCACGTAGGGCTTTTTAGTAAGGGCTGTTACAGGGACTAGGCCCCATTATAGGGACAGGTTCCGTATGGGGTCGCCCCTGTCGGGGCGGGTGCTCTGTGTTGGTTAGGCAGGCAAATTTGGATAGCCCCTGAATCGCCTACAAAGGGAGGGCTGTAGAATAGGGCACAACAGGAGTGTCCATACTGCCATACCCACAGAAGTACTGGTCATCAGTGCCCAATTGTTATACCAGAGCACTGACACCACCCACTGTTGCTGGTCGTGTGTCTACAGGACGGGGTAAGATCTACCCATAATTATCCTTTTCCGCGGCCCCAGACAGTGGCAATATATGTATATACAGTACAGACCAAAAGTTTGGACACACCTTCTCATTCAAAGAGTTTTCTTTATTTTCATGACTATGAAAATTGCAGGTTCACACTGAAGGCATCAAAACTATGAATTAACACATGTGGAATTATATACATAAAGTGTGAAACAACTGAAAATATGTCATATTCTAGGTTCTTCAAAGTAGCGACCTTTTGCTTTGATTACTGCTTTGCACACTCTTGGCATTCTCTTGATGAGCTTCAAGAGGTAGTCCCCTGAAATGGTTTTCACTTCACAGGTGTGCCCTGTCAGGTTTAATAAGTGGGATTTCTTGTTTTATAAATGGGGTTGGGACCATCAGTTGCGTTGAGGAGAAGTCAGGTGGATACACAGCTGATAGTCCTACTGAATAGACTGTTAGAATTTGTATTATGGCAAGAAAAAAGCAGCTAAGTAAAGAAAAACGAGTGGCCATCATTACTTTAAGAAATGAAGGTCAGTCAGTCAGCCGAAAAATTGGGAAAACTTTGAAAGTAAGGGCTATTTGACCATGAAGGAGAGTGATGGGGTGCTGCGCAGATGACCTGGCCTCCACAGTCACCGGACCTGAACCCAATCGAGATGGTTTGGGGTGAGCTGGACCGCAGAGTGAAGGCAAAAGGGCCAACAAGTGCTAAGCATCTCTGGGAACTCCTTCAAGACTGTTGGAAGACCATTTCAGAGGACTACCTCTTGAAGCTCATCAAGAGAATGCCAAGAGTGTGCAAAGCAGTAATCAAAGCAAAAGGTGGCTACTTTGAAGAACCTAGAATATGACATATTTTCAGTTGTTTCACACTTGTTTGTTATGTATATAATTCCACATGTGTTAATTCATAGTTTTAATGCCTTCATAGTCATGAAAATAAAGAAAACTCTTTAAATGAGAAGGTGTGTCCAAACTTTTGGTCTGTACTGTATGTGTGTTTGTTTTTTGTTTCGTCCCACTGCAACCACCTATGCTTTTAGAAGATACTTTGGTAAAAGTTATGTTTTATTATACCTAGTCCACATGTGGAATTGAGTTAATTTGAGGTGTGACTTATATCTCTGCATACATACCCTTAATGCATAGAGCTATTTTTGTGTGCAAGCCTGGTAGGGGAAGAGCCAACAATCATATACTGTATATAAGGCTCCCAACCTCCCCTGTTTAGTCTGATTGCTTCAGCTGGGATATTGCTAGAAGGAATAGATAATATATTTCTGGAGAGAGAGAGCTATGTGTTAATATCTCCTGTCAGAAGTTTTAACCATGTACAACTATTCTAAGCTGTCTTTATAGCTAAAGCCATTCCCTACATACAGCAACTGTATGCAGCACTAAAGTAGCTTCCTATTAACGCTCAATGCGTTTCTAAACATTTTCATCAGGAGCTAAAGCAGGAAGAACTAATGTACTCCAGGGTCATTCTTCTACCATCAACAGTCAGGAAAAGCATATAAAATTAAGGGATATTATACATGTGACACTTCGAATGTGATCTACTTGATAAAGTGCCCATGTTTCTTAATGTATATAGGAGAAACCATGCAAACCATTAAAGACCGTATCAGTAAACACAAATTGACCATTTGCAAGAAAAATCTCTTACAAATAATAGAACAGATTCAACAACCAAGAAGGGGGGGTGATATTAAAAAACTGTTGTTAAGAAGAGAAACATTTTGGACTCACACATTGGACACATTACACAGGGACTATGAGATTATGGGTTTGGATAATTAATAAGGACTTATCTCTTGTTGCAGACTGCACCGCAGCGCTTATATTAATGGACATGTTGTTTATGCTTAGGGATTATTGTATCCTTTATAATAGGTGACTGATTAATCTTGTATCACATTGTATATTATTTGTATGTTTATTTTGTGTCATTTCCTGTTTTGGCCATGAGTTGTTAATGAGTTGATGACGTCACTTACATGTGACTTGATTACCTTGCCTATACAATTATACTGTGAGGGATATGGATTATTATTTAATGTCAGCCATGTTTTCACACCAGACATCTGCTGTCTGATAGCAGAGGTAGGAGCACCAAAGGGGGTCCTGGTTTCAAACAAGCCACTCGCTTACACCTACTCCAGCCAGCCAGTAACCCAGCTAATGGAATAGGAAATACCTCCCTGCAGGGGGTCTAGGCCATTCAATCGAAAGTATCAGACTTCATGGAACCGGCGATTCATAAGGAATTATGAATCGCCCGTGCATCACATACATAAGTCGTCCCTATGGCCAAGACAGTCAGGCTGTTACTCGTAGTTTGGTAATAGGACGCCAGGGAGGGGAGATACACATATCTCCCCACAGAAACCAAATAATGGTACCATGTTTGGACTCTACCTGTGGCTGGAATCCCGGCGGATCCGCTGGTCCCAGAACCATCTCCCTGTGATCTTCTGGTCTGGAGCTATGAACCCTAAGGGGTTTTGTGGATCGTTGGGCTGCCAGGGCCAGCAGGGAGGTGGGACCCCTCCCAGAGGCGGAGGGGGGAGGGGCCGGCTACAGGTCAAAAGGCCGATGCAAGCCAGCGGGCATGTCTTTTCTCTGAAGGGGGGTCACATTGTGCCATGTGTTTAGAGGGACCTCCATGTGTTTAGTGGGACTTTTTGCTCTGTTTAATCCTGTTTGTACCATACTACCTGTATTTGTAACCACAGACCACTGTATATATTCTTTGTGTGTATAGTGTTATTCCTAGTGAGCCCTTAAGGCGATTAAATATATAATTTAATCTTGTGCTGTGTTTCGGCCTAGTTATACGCTATCGCGGGTTGGTTTCTCACCCTATATAATCCCGTTAGCAGACCGGGGCTTATATGACACAAGAAGCTGGTGGCAGTATACCCGGGCTGAGGAAGCGCTGTTTCACTGGGGCAGTGAAAAGGCTCTCTCAGCTTGCTGCCCGTGTGGACAGATGGAGTCTGTGAACACTGTACCAAGCTGACTTTACCTGCTCCTCAGGGACGGTGTAACCGTCACGCCTTGGTAACCAGTGACTATACCGTATCTCGCTGGCTCTATGTATTTGACGTCCGACGGCAGCGAGGTGCGGTATTCGTCACATATACCAATTTAGTCTTTTTTTGCTATCAGTTGAGAAAGTATGGACGGGCCAAAACGCGTCCTGAAAATTTTGATCTATATGTTGGAATAAAGAATACATCTTTCTGAATTGAGAAACGCTTGCTGGGATTACTTTCACATTGTTTGTGGGGGACGCGCCTTCCCATGCAACGCGAGCTACGGATTGAGTGCTGTTGGATTTCTTACACAATACATTAGGGGTTGACGGAACTGTTTGGAATTGACGGCAGCAAATGATCAGAAGGAAAGATTCACATGTAGACATTCTCATTACTTATTGGGGTATACTTAAATCTGACCTGGACATTGGCCAACTAGTGGGAGAGTATTACATAGCATTGCGGTGATAATCTAAGGGTATGGTTGGTACAAAGTTTCTACCAATTCCCCATTGGGGAAACCTGCTTGACCAACAAAACTACAGGTACCCACAGATACAACTCAAAAGCGGCTGAGTAGTTACAAGTATGAACTGAAATCATGAATATGAGATTAGATCTTTCACCAACTACTATATTGCTATGCTCCAACACAGTTCTTAAAGGGTTCCTGTCATGAGAAATTCTGTTATGTAGCTGACTGCCATTAGCGATGTGCTAATGTCAGCACTACATAACAGTGTGCTTTATAACTCCCTGCCTGCCGCCGTTCTCTTAGAATAAAGACTTTTAAAATATGCTAATGAGCCTCTATGTCATGGTCTTACCTGCTTGCTGCTCTCCTCGTCCCCGGTTTCCCGTGTTGACAAACCACTGATCACTGTTGTCCTCTCCTGGGTCGGGGGCTCGGTGACGACCCAGGCGTTGGTGGACTCTGGTGCTGGTGGTTTGTTCATTGATAGTGTGTTCGCTGCCGCCAATTCCATTCCTCTGCAGGCTCGAGGTTCCCCACTGGCTCTTGAGGCGATAGACGGCAGACCCCTTCTGCCGCCACACGTGACTCATGAGACCCTTCCAGTGGGGATAGCCATTGGTGCCGTTCACAGAGAGTCGGTCTGCCTCCAGGTTATTTCGTCTCCACACTACTCGGTGGTCTTGGGGTACCCCTGGCTCCAGAAACATAATCCGACTTTCGATTGGAGATCGGTCGAGATCCTCTCGTGGTCACCGCAGTGTGGGGCTAGTTGCATCCATGGGTCTGTCAAGTTGCTGTGTACTTCCTCGGACTCTCTGTTGCCTCCTGAATACGAGGAGTACCGGGATGTATTCGATAAGGTGCGCGCGGTTGCCCTACCTCCGCACCGCCCATACGATTGTGCCATAGAGTTACAATCTGGTGCCGTTCCTCCTCGTGGCAAAGTCTATCCACTGTCGGTAGCGGAGAATGAGGCCATGGAGGAGTACGTGAGGGAGGCGCTTTCACGCGGACACATTCGCAAATCTTCGTCCCCGGCAGGGGCTGGATTTTTCTTTGTGAAAAAGAAGGGCGGTGAGTTGAGGCCTTGCATCGATTACAGGGGTCTCAATCGCATCACGATCAAGAACGCTTACCCGATACCCTTGATTTCCGAGCTGTTCGATCGCCTTAAAGGGGCCACGGTCTTTACCAAACTCGACCTGAGGGCGGCATATAACCTGGTAAGGATCAAGGCGGGCGATGAGTGGAAGACCGCGTTTAACACCAGGACCAGTCATTACGAATCCTTGGTTATGCCCTTTGGGTTGTGCAATGCGCCCGCAGTCTTTCAGGAATTCATCAACGATGTTTTCCGTGACCTGTTGCAGCAGTGTGTGGTAGTCTATTTGGATGACATCTTGGTATATTCTGAATCCATGGAGGCCCACATTCTGGATGTCAGACGAGTGTTGCAACGGTTACGAGAGAACAAGCTGTTCGGTAAGCTTGAGAAATGCGAATTTCACCGATCCCAGGTAACCTTCTTAGGTTACATCATTTCCGCTGAGGGGTTCTCCATGGATCCTGAGAAGGTTTCGGCTGTCTTACAGTGGCCCCAGCCCAGTGGTCTTCGTTCCCTGCAGCGCTTTTTGGGCTTCGCCAATTATTATCGGAAGTTCATCAGGGACTTTTCCATGCTGGCCAAGCCTCTCACGGATCTGACCAGGAAGGGCAGTAATTCCCAGGTCTGGCCGCTCGAGGCCATCCGAGCTTTTGAGGCCCTAAAGTCCGCCTTTGTGTCGGCTCCGATTCTGTCGCATCCCAACCCTGGGTTGCCCTTTGTCCTCGAGGTGGACGCGTCTGAGACGGGAGTAGGCGCCCTTCTGTCTCAGCGTAGAACACCAGAGGGTCCTCTGCTTCCTTGTGGGTTTTACTCCCGGAAACTGTCTTCCGCGGAGTGCAACTATCAGATTGGTGACAGGGAGTTATTGGCCATCGTGCAGGCCCTTAAAGAATGGAGGCACTTGCTCGAGGGTTCGCTGGTTCCGGTTCTCATCCTGACGGACCACAAGAATCTGACCTACCTTTCTGAGGCCAAGAGATTGACACCACGTCAGGCCAGATGGGCTCTGTTCTTGTCACGTTTTAATTACGTGGTCTCCTACCTACCCGGTTCCAAGAACATCAGGGCGGATGCCTTATCACGGCAGTACTCCGAGCTGTCCAGGGAGGAGTCGATTCCGACTTCGGTCATACCTCCGAATCAGATCCTGGCCGCCATTCGCACCAGCCTGACCTCTCCCCTGGGTGAGCAGATTTTGGCGGCTCAATCTGGTGCTCCCTCTGGGAGACCCAACGGCAGATGTTTTGTGCCTGAGGAGTTGCGCACTCGGTTGTTGCGAACCTACCATAACTCCAAGACCGCGGGGCATCCTGGAAAGAATCAGCTGTCCTGGGCTGTTTCACGTCTGTTCTGGTGGCCTTCCCTACGTTCCGACATCGCCGCATATGTAGCGGCATGCTCCGTTTGTGCCCAGAGTAAGTCCCCTCGGCACCTTCCGTTGGGCCTTCTGCAACCCATAGCCACCGGGGAGCGCCCATGGTCACACCTGGGGATGGATTTCATTGTGGACCTCCCTGCATCCCGAGGCCATACGGTCATTCTCATGATTGTGGATCGGTTTTCCAAAATGTGCCACTGTGTTCCTCTCAAGAAGTTACCCTCTGCACAAGAGTTGGCCACGATTTTTGCCAGGGAGGTCTTCCGGTTGCACGGTTTGCCTAAGGAGATTGTGTCGGATCGGGGGAGTCAGTTTGTGTCCAGGTTCTGGCGCGCCTTTTGCTCCCAGTTGGGGATTCATCTCTCCTTCTCCTCGGCCTACCACCCTCAGTCCAATGGGGCCGCAGAACGATCCAATCAGGCCTTGGAGCAATTCCTTCGTTGCTATGTCTCCGATCACCAAGACAATTGGGTTGACCTCCTGCCTTGGGCTGAGTTTGCCAGGAACACGGCGGTGAACTCTTCCTCTGGGACGTCTCCCTTCATGGCCAATTATGGGTTCCAACCTGCCGTGTTACCGGAGGTATTCTCTCCCCAGGATATTCCGGCTGTGGAGGATCACCTTTCCGTCCTACGTGCTTCTTGGGTACAGATCCAGAAGTCCCTTGAGGTCTCTGCGCAGCGCCAGAGATTCCAGGCTGATCGCAGACGAGCGCCTGCTCCTTCCTACCAGGTCGGAGACCGTGTATGGTTGTCCACCCGCAACCTCAACCTTCGAGTGCCCACTCCCAAGCTGGCGCCTCGCTTTGTTGGTCCCTTCCGAGTGCTTCGCAGGGTAAACCCGGTAGCCTATGCCCTTGCGCTTCCTCCTGGCATGCGGATCTCCAACATGTTTCATGTCTCCCTGTTGAAGCCACTGGTTTGTAATCGTTTCACTTCCTCGGTTCCTCGGCCTCGTCCGGTCCAAGTGGGCAATCGTGAGGAATATGAGGTGAGCAATATCCTGGACTCACGCCTGGTCCGCGGTCGGTTGCAGTTTTTGGTCCATTGGCGTGGTTATGGTCCAGAGGAGCGTTCCTGGGTTCCCTCCGCAGATGTCCATGCTCCTGCCTTGCTCCGAGCCTTCCACGCACGCTTCCCTCAGAAACCGTTTTGTGCTCCGCGGAGGAGGGGCCCTTGAGGGGGAGGTACTGTCATGGTCTTACCTGCTTGCTGCTCTCCTTCGTTTGACATGTGCTGGCGGCCATCTTGGGTCCTGGGTTTCTTGTAGCCTTCCACCCTGCGGCTCCTCCTTCCCCTGGGAGGAGCTGGATGCCTAGCTCATATATATAGGAGGTCTGTGGCTTCAGTTCCTTGCTTGGTCCTCTTGTGTTCACATGCTTCTAAGACTGCTGCTGCTGCTTCTGGTTCCTGATCCTGGCTTCGTCTGACTACCCTGCTGGTTCCTGATCCTGGCTTCGTCTGACTACCCTGCTGGTTCCTGATCCTGGCTTCGTCTGACTACCCTGCTGGTTCCTGATCCTGGCTTCGTCTGACTACCCTTCTGGTTCCTGACCTCTGGCTTCGCAAAGACTCTGCTCGGTTTCACCATCCGTTTGGACTTTTGCTTTACAGCTTTATTTTCAATAAAGCCTTCTATTTTCACTTATCTCTTGTTGTACGTCTGGTTCATGGTTCCCTGACACTCTAGCTGCTATTAGGGCGTTGCTTCAGCACCTAGAGGCTCGGTCTACGCACCCTTTGGCACGCCCAGGTCCAGTTGATTGACTTTCGAGTACTCCTCAGTGTCCCGTAAATCCCGCGCCTGTGCCGTCCCGTTTAGTATTCAGCGCAGGCGCAGTGAGTGAAGGACGGCGTCCTCACTCTGCCTGCGCTGAAGGAAGGAAGCTGGCAGCAGGAGCGCGTCCTTCACTCACTGCGCCTGCGCCGAATACTAAACGGGACGGCGCAGGCGCGGGATTTACGCGACACTGAGGAGAACTCGGACCTCAATCAACTGTACATGGGCGTGCCAAAGGATGCGTAGACCGAGCCTCAAGGTGCTGAAGCAACGCCCTAATAGCACCTAGAGGCTCATAGAGCATATTTTGAAAGTCTTTATTCTAAGAGAACGGCGGCAGGCAGAGAGTTATAAAGCACACTGTTATGTACTACTGACATTAGCACATCGCTATTATCAGTCAGCTACATAACGTTATTTCTCATGACAGGAACCCTTTAATTTCTATTCATAGGGGGTGATTCATCAAAACTGGTGTAACGGAAAACTGGTTTAGTTTCCCATAGCAACCAATCAGATTCCACTTTTCATCTTCCAGAAGAGCTGTAAAAAATGAAAGGTGGATCCTGATTGGTTGCTATGCACAACTAAACCAGTTTTCCTTTCCACTAGTTTTGATAAATCTCCCCCATAGTGTTTTTGCACCACTGAGTCTCTATAGCGATTCTCCTTGCCCACATTATATATCCAACTTGGGAAGCACCTCCATATACACCTGTATGTCATATGTGATACTCATCTTATTATGAAACAATACAATCTATATCATATTTGATGCTCAACTTTAGTCCTGCCACAGTTATGAAGAGAATGACCTAAAGGGAACCTGTCACCTGGATTTTGGGTATAGAGCTGAGGACATGGGTTGCTAGATGGCCGCTAGCACATCCGCAATACCCAGTCCCCATAGCTCTGTGTGCTTTTATTGTGTATAAAAACCGATTTGATACATATGCAAATTAACCTGAGATGAGTCAGAGCTTCTCTGGTCACACAAGTAAGATATGACTCTTTTATGTTAATTTGCATATGTATCAAATCGTTTTTTTTTAACACAATAAAAGCACACAGAGCTATGGGGACTGGGTATTGTGGATGTGCTAGCGGCCGTCTAGCAACCCATGTCCTCAGCTCTATACCCAAAATCCCGGTGACAGGTTCCCTTTAAGACTGGGACAGCTTAAGATTATAGTGGACATATTAACACACAACTCTCTCTCTCTGGGTATATATCATCTCTTTCTTCTAGCTATCTCACAAAGCAATCACACGAAATGAAGGGGTGGGGGTGAGAGCCTTATAAATGTGATTGTATAAGCACTTTATGGAACCCTGTTCCCAATTACCTTTTCTAACCAGTTTCTGAATAAGTTTTTTTGTTTTATTTGAGCCTATATACATGTTGGCAGCATTGAGTGGTGAAATAGGTGATTTTTTGCATTAAGAACTTGGTTGACTTCTTTACTGTCTCTCTCCACTGTGTTACGTTTATTTTCGGTTCAGTTCACTATAACATACCGCTTATTCTTATCGGATGCAGAAGTCTAATAGATCCACTCTAAAAGTAACGTATTGCTCCGTCCTAAACACTTTTCTACAACATGAGGCAATAAAAATGACTTTTACTTACTTTCTCTACTCTGATGTCAACATAATGTTAAGTTACTCCCAACGAGAATACAGTATATTGTTGCCTCTGCCATACTTTACTCTCAGTCAATGGGTACTTCTGTATCTGAAGAAAAAGTAATTTACCACTTTGGTTGTTTCCACAATTACCTCTCCTGCGTCGGGCATCAAGCACTTCTTCGCTGACTGAGCGCTCCTGAGTCTTAGTTCCCATAAACTCCTTGAGTCTGCGGTCATGATCAATAACACGCTGAAGCTCCTTAATCTCTGCTGTGTGCTGGTTCAGGTCCTTTTCGGCCTTTTCCTTCATTTGTAGCATTTTAGTCTGAGCCTCGTCCCTTCACAACAAACATTAGGTGAAAATAAAATATCAACTTTTGCTTATGTTGAATAAGAATTGTCACTTCCAAAGTACCTTAAACTTATATCATTATGCCATACCCTATAGAATACTGCATATAGACTGTACAACATAGTCTAAGTTTTTTTATTATTCTAATAGGGTTTTTGCCTTTAGAAAAAATACTCGAACATTATGGTGCTGACTGTGTACTTTCCATTGACATGGGCTAGTTTCTCATCTTGTTTGCTAAAATTTCTGCATAGGAAAATTCTGCACGAGATGTTGGCACCAGGGATTGGACCTCTCTCTCCAGTGACCGCACAGTCTGCCTCTATGGTATATATGCCCTAGTGCATGTATACAATAAAGACCTAATGCAGTGATGACTAGCCTCCGGCACTCCAGCTGTGGTGAAACTACAACTCCCAGCATGCTCCATTCATTTTTCTGGAGTTCTGAGAACAGCCAAGCAAGTGTGCATTTTGGGAGTCGTAGTTTTACCACAGCTGGAGTGCCGGAGGTTAGCCATCACAGGCCTAATGCCTCAGGACAGCAACAATAGAAAGCCTCTAAAATGCATCTTGTTAGTAGAACGCACTGTTAGTGGATGTGGTATTACAATAACGTGTTAAGTTGTCAGGAATTTCATATCAGTTTTTTGTATATCTGTTGAGGAGTCTTTTTTATGTTTTAGAACATATTGGCTTATGGGATTTCCAAGAACTCTAAAACTGACCATACACTTTATCTGTTGACCACGGGCATAACTACCAGAGTAGCAGGCATAGCTGCTGCTATAGGGTCCAACAAATCAAGAGGCACATATTATGGTTCTTGTGCAGGGGTCTTCTGTTGTCTGTGTCCACCCCTGCCTAGCCATGACTTCAGGGGCGTAACTACCATAGCGGCAGACCATGCGACTGCTAAGGGGCCCAAGGCAAGAGGGGGCTGTAGCGAAACCAACCTCGCCACTGGGTTTTGGAGAGGACTGGCTGCTGGCCTCTTGCCCCTGGATTATGGGCCATATACTAACTTTTAAACCCCTGAACCTATTCAAGTGAATTTTGGATAGGTTTGTCCCCAAGTTATACTGTTTAAATTGATGTTAGTTATATGTATGGCCAATGTAAACTCACAAAGTTGTAACAATTTATAATAAGTGTAACTTGTCAGCTTGGGAGGAAAATGCTGGGTGTGTTTCTATTGTGCCATTGTCCCATTGTGTGTTTAAATGGTGATGTCTGTTCTGTTGTCCTCACATGTGTATTGGCGATCTCCCTTTGTCCTCAGAGATAATTGGATTACGCCTCGGTTGTCTCCGGGACAGAGAGGAGGAAACCATGATGCATTGTGGGGATGTATTGTCTCTCTGTATCCTACAGTGCTGCATATCTGTCCTATGTCACAGTCTTCATTCTGGTCCTCTGGGGGTGTGAACGATTGGTTGCTGTAGTTACATTGTATGTGTTGTAAATTACTGATTGGTTGTATTTCAAACCCCTGTGGGCAGTACTATGTTTGTGGTTTATGAATAAAAGAGGCTGTACGTGAAGTACAGTCAGACCACTGCTTGACCCTCAACACGGGGCCTTGTCTCGTTATTGGGGGGATCCGCTGTATGCTGTTTAGAGATTGATTGCCAGGAGTGTAAGCTGATTCCTGTTCGTCTGCCAGCAGCTATTCGTGAGGTTCCAGTTTGGAGTGCTATTTTGTATCCAGTTCGGGAGTTTGGTGTATCCTGCAGTAGCTGTGCCTGTCTCTCAGAAAGGGGCTTATCGCCTAAACTGATTTTAACCCCTGGTCTGCTGAAATGGTCCGTTACAGGTGCCCAGTCATAGTTCGGATTATCTCCTCTTCTACTGGTGGTGAAAACTTGGTCAGGACTCTACCCTCAAAACAACAACTTTTAGCAAATGAGGCAGTGGAAAAATGGCCCAGGGGTCATTGAAAGAGGTTTAGGCAGAAACCCTTCTGTCCTGTGTGGGGGGCCTGGTTTTATCCTTGCTATGGGGCCCTTACTTATCTATGTATGCCACTGCGTGACTCCTTGATAATATGGCATTAGTAGAGAATGATCAGTAAATAAAGCATACAGTAATCTGCATAGCCATTGTTGTTCTATGTTTTATTATGCTGTGATATTGTGTGTGTATTTTATCAGCGTGTGTCATCAATGCATGTTTTCTTTTACCCGTGCTGAGATTTCCAGGTGTACATGGCGACCTGTTTTGTATGAGTTTTTTCTGCACTATCCTAGCATGGTGCGCATTATCCCTGTACCATGACATCACTGTATTTATTATCTCTATAATGTACCATTACTGTACCATGGACTGTGACATCATTGTGATTACTATCCCTGTACTGTGACATCACTGTGCTTATTATTGTGTATTGTGACATCACTGGGTTTATTTTACCTGTGCTATGACATCACTGGGTTTATTATACCTGTACTGTGACATCACTGTGCCTTTTATTGTGTACTGTGACTTCACTGGGTTTATTATCCCTGTGCTGTGACCTCACTGGGTTTAGAATGCCTATACTGTGACATCACTGTTTATGATCCCTGTAGCACCACACCCCTGTATTTATTGTCACCATAGTGTACCATTACTGTACCTTGTACTGTGACATCACTGTGTTTATTATCCCTGTACTGTGACATCACTGTGTTTATTATCCCTGTACTGTGACATTACTGTTTATTATCCCTTTACTGTGACATCACTCTGCTTATTATTGTGTACTGTGACACCACTGTGTTTATTATCCCTGTACTGTGACATCACTGTTTATTATCCCTGTACTGTGACATTACTGTTTATTATACCTGTACTGTGACATCACTCTGCTTATTATTGTGTACTGTGACATCACTGTGTTTATTATCTCTGTACTGTGACATCACTGTGTTTATTATCTCTGTACTGTGACATCACTGTTTATTATCCCTGTACTGTGACATTACTGTTTATTATCCCTGTACTGTGACATCACTCTGCTTATTATTGTGTACTGTGACTTCACTGGATTTATTATCTCTGTGCTGTGACATCACTGTGTTTATTATTGTGTACTGTGACATCACTCTGCTTATTATTGTGTACTGTGACTTCACTGGGTTTATTATCCCTGTGCTGTGACATCACTGGGTTTATAATTCCTATACTGTGATATCACTGTGTATGATCCCTGTAGCACCACACCCCTGTATTTATTGTCACCATAGTGTACCATTACTGTACCTTGTACTGTGACATCACTGTGTTTATTATCCTTGTACTGTGTATATATAAATTTTATTTATTATTTTCCAAAACATATCATATCTCTCATCATATTAACTTTTTTAACTTAATACACATTACAGTTAAATCATCATAATGTACATATTTTCCCCCTTCCCCCCCACCCACTTATCTCCTATCTCCGTGGGAAAGCACAAGGAAGGGGAAAAAAAACTCTGCTCTCCCCTCTTCATATCAACCACTTCCCCCATTGCCTCTTAAATACCCTTTTTTCCACTAGGATTTAATACTATATAATTCACAGTTGATTACACATTTTACTTGATTCTCCCATTCTCTCAAAGTGGGAGGATCTTTTTTTACCCAGTGTTTGATTATGGATCTCCTTGCCTGAAATAATAATTTTGTCACAATCTCCTGAGCTACTCTATCCCCCTTACTTCCTATTTCTCCCAAAATACATACTTCTATGTTCCTAGTGATTTTAACCCGATACTCTCGCTCTATCTGCATAATAACCATATTCCAAAATGCCTGTATATGTGTGCATTCCCACAATAGATGCATATCGTCTACCCCTTTTTCCCCACATTTCTGGCATCTAAACTCTTTCTTCTTATAAAACCTCATAAGCATTTTTGGGGAATAATATAAGCGATGCATCACGAAGAACTGCATCGTTCTATGGGAAGGGTTTCTTGTGGTTCTCCTTCTATCCTTGTATTATCCTTGTACTGTGACATCAATGTTTATCATCTTTCTGCTGTGACATCAATGTTTATCATCTTTTTGCTGTGACATCACTGTGTTTATTATCCCTGTACTGTGACATCACAGTGTTTATTATTCCTGTACTGTGAGATCACAGTGTTTATTATCCCTGTACTGTGACATCACTGTGCTTATTATCCCTGTACAGTGACATCACTGTGTTTATTATCCCTTTACTGTGACATCACTGTGTTTATTATCCCTTTACTGTGACATCACTGTGTTTATTATCCCTGTACTGTGACATCACTGTGTTTATTATCCCTGTACTGTGACATCACTGTGTTTATTATCCCTGTACTGTGACATCACTGTGTTTATTATCCCTGTACTGTGACATCACTGTGTTTATTATCCCTGTACTGTGACATCACTGTGTTTATTATCCCTTTACTGTGACATTACTGTTTATTATCCCTATACTGTGACATCATTGTGTTTATTATCTCAGTACTGTGACATCATTATATCTATTATCTCAGTACTGTGACATTACAGTATACATTACCCTTCTACTGTTACAATACAGTGTGCATTATCTCTGTGATTTTTATTTTCTGAGCACACTGCTAAAAATCATGGCAGAGAGAGGTCCCATTCCCCATTTTGCTATGGGGCTTGTTACACCCCTGCTGTTGGCCATTTTTCCCGAGCCCCCATAAACATGCATGCTTAGCCCTAGTGTGCATGTATTCTCAATTAGGAGAGGGGAATAAGCAGCTGACAGACACGTCTGGCAGTGACATATATCCAGAGAGAACAAAACTGTTGAAATCCAACTACCCAAATTATATTTTCCCTGACACCCTCCATTTGGGTACAGACAGGGCACCACCATACAGATTAGAATTCAGTGGACATTAAAGTAAATGCATGTGTTTGGCCACCCTAATCCTCCGTCCATATAGCAGTGATGTTGGTAGTGCAAAGCATGTACTTCCTAATTCATTATACACAAATGAAAGGAAAATAACGTTGCTGTGTACAATACCTTGCATCGTAAGCTGCAGATGACTCATCAATCACTGTACCAATTTCCTTTCGGGTTTGAAGCAGTTCCTAAAGAGAATAAACAAGGAAGAAGCGTTACACTGCACAGACCTAATCTATTTTCCTCTCTGTTATCCTAAAACTGTCAATTACCAATTTTTGGAGGACAGGCAGCATTTCAGGAAATGCAGACTCTACCTTTTATCTCATTTAGTATTGTGCTTACCTTTTCAAGTCTTTTATACAGTTGGTCAAAACGAGAACGTTCAATTCTCAGTATGTCAATGTCTTCCCTCATCTTGGAATTTTTTGCTAGTTGCAGATTAAATTTGGTCAAAGCCTAGTTACCAGAAAAAAAAATCAAGAGAAACAAAATGTCAGAGCCAACCATATACAGTAGTGTAGAATGAAGTAAAAATGGTCATATTATTCAGACACACGCTAAAATCTGTCTCTTCTAAAGCATGAGGAACTGCTGAAATGGTAAATGTCCTGGTTATCTGCAAGCCTTTCTACAAATGATGCAGGAAGCAGAGACATGGGGTGTTCTTCAGCTGACATGGAGAGGCACGAGTTAACAACTTTCCCTGACAAAGTCAGTCTCCACTTTCTAAAATCATCTCATTTTTAGGTCCAAAGTTCTGTCCTGATCAATTTCCTAACAAAGAATAATTATGGGCCTGCCTTTGTTTTCAGGTTCCAAATATGGTGCGCTTGCATAGATATAGATTTAATATACAGGTGTTGCAAGTATTAACTGTATAACATGTTGCCAACCAGCAGCTACAATTAGAAGGCATCTAGGAGCTTAAAGGGAGTCTATCACCTTGTTTTCCAAGAGTAAAATATTCCTCACGATAGGTGAGGGTCCAACTCCCGGCACCCACCTCCATCTTTTTGAAGAGGCAGCGATGCTTCACTGAGCATTGCGGCCTCTTCCTAGGCCAGTGAGGTTGTATTCATTGGTTACATGGCCTATGTGCAGCTCAGTACCATTCAAGTGAATGGGCTTAGGCTGCAATACCAAACACAACCACTATACAATGTACAGCGCTGTGCTTGGTAAGTTGCGAAGAGTGTTCACCAGAGCAGTTATTTGTGGTGATCATGGGTATTGGACCACCACCATATTGATGATCTATCATTAGGATAACTCATCAATATTCTACTCCCGGAAAACCCTTTAAACTAAGCAAGGTGGTAAGGTAGTTAACAGTTAACTTTCTTATGGTAAACTGTTGCATTAATTAGCAGTAAAAGTAGTTTGAACAAATATGTAAATAGTTGTTTGGAGCACCAAGGGTGGTGCCTGTTCCCTCGGTGCACTGGTGTCCTGCACATGCACCGAAATTCTGGTGCAAGGCGCACACGTGAGGTTAAGGGGCCAGATAAAATCAGGTCTCAGAAGCTTGTCCCTCTCAATCACCAATGGATAGGAAGGTCTTAGTAAGCAGAGTGAAGAAACAACAGTGCACCGAGGGGAAATGGCCCACCCTCAGTGCTCCGAACAACTCATTTACATATGTGTTCAAACAATTTTTTTCGGTTCATTTCTGTTCATTGAACGGTTTACCATAACAAAGGCAACGAGTTAAATGTCTCTGCTAGCACTACCTGACACAATGCTCAGGTAAATACCCCAAAACAAGGCGACAGACTCCCTGTAATGCATATTATCACTGAGCATGGTGTCTAACAGTATGTACTTAGCACCTCAGCTCCTCATATCTCAGCTTCTTGGAGGGTGTAAGTTACTTGGGTTAACTGCAGTCTAGAGATGTCGCAAACATAAAATTTTCCATTCGCGAACGGCGAACGCGATTTCCGCAGATGTTCGCGAACAGGCGAACCGGGCGAACTGCCATAGACTTCAATAGGCAGGCGAATTTTAAAACCCACAGGGACTCTTTCTGGCCACAATAGTGATGGAAAAGTTGTTTCAAGGGGACTAACACCTGGACTGTGGCATGCCGGAGGGGGATCCATGGCAAAACTCCCATGGAAAATTACGTAGTTGACGCAGAGTCGGGTTTTAATCCATAAATGGCATAAATCACCTAACATTCTTAAATTGTTTGGAATAACGTGCTTTAAAACATCAGGTATGATGTTGTATCGATCAGGTAGTGTAAGGGTTACGCCCGCTTCACAGACCAAACTCCCCTTTTAAAGGGATTCTGTCACCAGGTTTCACCCCCTCCAGATAAAAATATGGTTATGTTCAGGGAGCTTTAACCATTCCTAATGTGGTCTTATAAATGTAATCTGTAGGCTCATTTTGTTAAAAATACGCTATTACTAACCTGTCAATCAACAGAATAAGGTGCCCAAGGGGATGTAAATGGCTCCAAGCTGCCGCCCGCACCTGCTGCCGTTTGTGCCCAGTGCCGCCTCATAATCTTCTGTGACGCCTCCTGCTCTCCCTCCCCCCCCTCCTCCTGCTGTAAGATTGTTGTGACGTCTCCTGCTGTGACGTCTCCTGCTCTCCCTCCCTCCCCCATCCTCCTGCTGTAACATTGCGATGTTACAGCAGGAGGAGGGGGGAGGGAGGGAGAGCAGGAGACGTCACAGAAGATTATGAGGCGGCGCTGGGCACGAACGACAGCAGGTGCGGGCGGCAGCTTGGATCCATTTACATCCCCTTGGGCACCTTATTTTTATGAATGACAGGTTAGTAATAGCGTATTTTTAGCAAAATGAGCCTACAGATTACTTAGGAATGGTTAAAGCTCCCTGAACATAACCATAACCAACAACCACAAACATTCCATTTGCACAACCGCAAATTCCCTATTTGCACAAGGTTGGATACCAAGCTAGCCATGTCCCGTTCCTTGTCCTCACTGACGTCATTGAAGGTCTCTTCCTCCACCCAGCCACGTACAACACCAAGGGTCCTCGAAAGGTGACAACAAGCCCCCTGGGATGCCTGCTGTGGTTGGTCTTCCACCTCCTCAAAGCCACCTTCCTCCTCTGACTCCTCTTCTTCAGACTCCTCTCTCTGCGTTGCCGCAGGTCCAGCAATCAACGACGACAAGGCTGCTTCTGGTGGTGATGGTGACCACAACTCTTCCTATTCATGCTCATCTATGGCCTGATCCAGCACTCTTCGCAGGGCACGCTCCAGAAAAAACGCATATGGGATGAGGTAGATGATGTTGCCTTGGGTTTGACTGACCAGGTTTATCACCCCAGCAAAAGGACACATGAGCCTACAGCCATTGTGCATGAGCGTTCAGTAACACGGCCAAAAAATACCCAGCTCCGCAGAGGCTGTCCTGTTTTTTTTAAGTTAAAAAAATCTGTTCTTACCAGTTTAATCTCTGTTTTGTCCCCTATCAGGGGCCGGTGTGGTGTATGGAATAGATTTTAGGAACCGGGAGATGGAAAAAGATGCTTGGTCGGTCCTCTTACTTCCAATTTGGGGCACTGCGCGTGCGCCGTGCAATGTACTGTGCTACCCGATATGAGTGGTATGTTAAGTAGTACTATTCCTGTCAGTTTAATCCCTGTTACGTCCCCTATCATGGGACGTGTATGGAATAGAGTTTAGACAACCGCAAAGAGTTGTCAATAGTTGACACACTCATGACATAAATTTTATTCCTCTATGCGTTAATCTTGGTGTAGTGATGACTGTGCTCGTGCGCACGCTTGGGAGATTGCAGTCGATGGCGGTTTTTCAAAGCCTATGGTCGTTCTGATGTAGTTCAGTGACAGTTGAGTGACCCAGAAAACAATGATTCTGCAGTGTGGGCCTATTGTTGGCCTAGTAGGCTTTAATGATCACCTTAGATGATCACAAAGAAAATTAATGCTTTTTCTATGCAAAATTATCCAGCCGATCGCTTTTGGTCTGTTCACAATGAAGCAACGACCTTATCTCATCTGGGGTGTGCCAACATTGCCATTGCCAACACACTCATAGAGGTGATCGCTTCATTGTGATATTGTGATACGCAAGCCCCTTCACCACAACAAGGTAACGATCGCGAAGGGGAATTGACACATGTATGTGCCTTTTTTTGTTGTTTTGTTTTTGCAGCCACAGTGCAGCACCAGAGGCCAGAAAAATTAGGTATTGTTGCAGCCGCTGCTGTAGCATAAATTGATGTTTTCCAGGCAGAAAATGCACTAAAACATTGCGGCTTGAACCCTAGTTGGTGGCGGAGAAGTCACGCAAGTCATCCGGCACGCAGAGATTAAATGCAGCAGCGTGTGGACCATTTTATAGCCCAAGGCATCTCATCAGGCCTTTTTTAGTCAAATGCATCCCCCACTGTCAGTCCCTTTGGGATCCATGCCTCATTCATCTTAATAAAGGTGAGGTAATCTAGACTTTTTTGACCTAGGCGGCTTCTCTTCTCAGTGACAATACCTCCTGCTGCACTGAAGGTCCTTTCTGACAGGACACTTGAAGCGGGGCAGGCCAGAAGTTCTATCGCAAATTGGGATAGCTCAGGCCACAGGTCAAGCCTGCACACCCAGTATTCAAGGGGTTCTTCGCTCCTCAGAGTGTCGATATCTGCAGTTAAGGCAAGGTAGTCTGCTACCTGTCGGTCGAGTCGTTCTCTGAGGGTGGACCCCGAAGGGCTGTGGCGATGCGTAGGACTTAAAAAGCTCTGCATGTCCTCCATCAACAACACGTCTGTAAAGCGTCCTGTCCTTGCCGGCGTGGTTGTGGTAGGAGGAGGATTACTTTCACCTCTTCCCCTGTTAGATTCCCGTTGTGCTGTGACATCACCCTTATACGCTGTGTAAAGCATACTTTTTAACTTGTTTTGGAACTGCTGCATCCTTTCCGACTTCCGGTAATTCGGTAACATTTCAGGCACTTTCTGCTTATACCGGGGGTCTAGTAGCGTGGCCACCAAGTAAAGGTCGTTCTCCTTCAGCCTTTTTATATGAGGGTCCCTCAACAGGCATGACAGCATGAAAGACCCCATTTGCACAAGGTTGGATGCCGAGCTACTCATGTCCCGTTCCTCGTCCTCACTGATCTCATTGAAGGTCTGTTCTTGCCCCCAGCCACGTACAACACCACGGGTACCAGATAGGTGACAACGAGCACCCTGGGATGCCTGCTGTGGTTGGTCTTCCTCCTCCTCAAAGCCACATTCCTCCTCTGACTCCTCTTCCTCAGACTCCTCTTCCAGCGTTGCCGCAGGTCCAGCAAGCAATGCTGATAAGGCTGTTTCTGGTGGTGATGGTTACCACAACTCTTCCTCTTCCTCTTCACGCTCATCTACGGCCTTATCCAGCACTCTTCGCAGGGCACGCTCCAGGAAGAAAACAAATGGGATGATGTCGCTGATGGTGCCTTCGGTGCGACTGACTAGGTTTGTCACCTCCTCAAAAGGACGCATGAGCCTACAGGCAATGCGCATGAGCGTCCAGTAACGTGGCAAAAAAATACCCAGCTCCGCAGAGGCTGTCCTAGCACCCCGGTCATACAAATACTCGTTGACGGCTTTTTCTTGTTGGAGCAGGCGGTCGAACATTAGGAGTGTTGAATTCCAACGTGTCGGGCTGTCGCAAATTAAGCGCCTCACTGGCATGTTGTTTCGCCGCTAAATATCGGAAAAGTGCGCTATGGCCGTGTAGGAACGCCTGAAATGGCCACACACCTTCCTGGCCTGCTTGAGGACGTCCTGTAAGCCTGGGTACTTATGCACAAAGCGTTGTACGATCAGATTCAACACATGTGCCATGCACGGCACATGTGTCAACTTGCCCAAATTCAATGCCGCCAACAAATTGCTTCCGTTGTCACACACCACTTTGCCGATCTCCAGTTGGTGCGGAGTCAGCCACTGATCCACCTGTGCGTTCAGGGTGGACAGGTGTGTCCGGTGTGACTCTCTGCTTTCAGGCAAGTCAACCCCAAGACGGCGTGACACTGTCGTATCCGGGATGTGGAATAGCCCCTGGGGAGCTGGGGGGGTGCAGTTGATGTGGAGCAAGACACAGCAGCAGAAGAGGACTTAGCCGAGGAAGTTAGCGAAGAGGATGGAGTAGGAGGAGTAGAAGAGGTGGCAGAAGGCCTGCCTGCAAGTCGTGGCGGTGTCACCAACTCCTCTGCAGAGCCACGCATTCCATGCTTGGCAGCCGTCAGCAGGTTTACCCAATGCGCAGTGTACGTGATATACCTGCCTTGACCGTGCTTTGCAGACCAGGTATTAGTGGTCAGATGGACCCTTGCCCCAACACTGTGTGCCAGACATGCCATGACTTCCTTTTCCACAATAGAGTACAGGTTGGGGATTGCCTTTTGTGAAAAAAAATTTCAGCCGGGTACCTTCCACTGCGGTGTCCCAATAGCTACAAATTTTTTGAAGGTCTCAGACTCCACCAGCTTGTATGGTAAAAGCTGGCGGGCTAAGAGTTCCGACAAGCCAGCTGTCAGACGCTGGGCAAGGGGGTGACTCTGACATTGGCTTCTTACGCTCAAACATGTCCTTGACAGACACCTGACTGTGGGCAGATGAGCAGGAACTGCTGAAGGTGAGAGGCAGAGTGGCGGATGGTTGAGAGGGGGCAAGGAGGACAGCAGTGGTTGACGTGGCTGAAGATGTTGGAACAGGAGGAGGATGGTGGCTTTCAGTTTGTGTGCTGCTTGTACTCAACATGTGTTGATCCCATAGGCGTTTGTGATGTGAGATCATGTGCCTTCGCAAAGCAGTTGTACCTAGGTGGGTGTTGGACTTCCCACGACTCAGTTTCTTTTGGCACAGGTTGCAAATGGCATCGCTGTTATCAGAGGCAGACACACAAAAAAAATGCCACACTGCTGAGCTTTGCAATGACGGCATTATGGTGGTGGCAACAGCATGCGTTGATTGGCGTGCTGTCTGGCTGACCCCTGGTGCTGATACATGCTGTCTGACTGCCACTAGCTCCTTGCGACGACCTCCCCCTGCTTCCAACTTGTCTCCTCCTCCCATCTGAACTTTCCCCCTGTTCTTTCTTCAAGAGGGCACCCACGTGACATCCACGGACACATTGTCATCATCAACCGCTTCACTTCTATCTGACAACTCAGCAAAGGAAGCAGCAGCGGGTACAACATCATCATCATCACACCGTACGTCCATGTGTGAAATGCTGCCTGACTGAGACATATACCTGTTATCTACATCCTCTGGCAATAATGGTTGCGCATCACTCATTTCTTCCAACTGATGTGTAAATAACTCCTCTGACAGATCAAGTGAAGCAGCTGTGGTGCTAGTGTTGGTGATGGCGGCAGGCGGGTGAGTGGTAACTTGAGAGGTGCCCGAAGCTGAGCTGGAAGAGGATGGTGCGTCAAGGTTCCGAGCGGAAGCTGTAGAAGATTGGGTGTCCTGTGTTAGCCAGTCAACTATGTCCTCAGAACTTTTCGAGTTCAGGGTACAAGGCCTCTGAACACTGGGCATTATTCTAGGGCCAAAGGAAATCACAGCACCACGACCACGACGGCCCCTGCGGGGTGGCCTGCCTCTGCCTGTAATTTTTTTTTCAATTTGTTGTCCTATGCGTGCAAGCTACTGTGTCACCAGATATGAGTGGTGGCACTGGGCACTGGCAGTAGTGGGCACAGTACACGCTGTGGGCCTGACACACGCTTCCAGGCAACTGCAATTATATTACAGAGAAAAAAAAGCAGACTGATGTACTAGTCCTAAAAAGGGCTTTTTGGGGTGCTGTCAGGACGCTGTCCTTACAGCAGATCAGATGAGTCTTTGAGGACTGGAGTGGACACAGAACACTGGCCTAGCTATCGATTTCCCTATTAGATCAGCAGCAGCTGCACTGTCCCTGCTCTCACTAACACTGCAGCTTCAGAATGAATCTAAGATGGATGCTGTCCAGGGGGTGGGAGGGTCTGGGAGGGAGGGTATGATGCTGATTGGCTGGAATGTGTCTGCTGACTGTGAGGTACAGGGTCAAAGTTTACTCAATGATGACGAATAGGGGGCGGACCGAACATCGCATATGTTCGCCGGCGAATAGTTCGGGACATCTCTACTGCAGTCCGCGATAACTTAGAAACTTAATATAAGAATTTCTCCTGCATGGTCTGTGTAAAATATAAAAGTTAAGAACTATTTAGTTGCAAGCATGACAAATATGTGAGATGCTAATTATGCTCAGCGAGGCTGTGATCAAATCTATATTCAAAGGAAAATAATTATCTCATGAATCATTAACTCGAAGTGTCAAAAATATGATGCAAGTAATTATTCTCTGCAAACGGATGGCATTTTTCAGTCTCAGGGAAATATTTATACTTCCCAGCTTGTGCTTATCGCACATGTTATAAAGTCTGTAATTACCACCCAGTTATTTTGTACTTCCTGTATCTGTTACATTAGCGTAGTAATGATTTGCTTTTTTCTGCTGTGGCAGGTGGATATTCAGATATTCACCAAGCTGCAGGTGGCTCTTCGTGTCAGTTCTGTCACACCCAGCTTTCTTGCAAGGTCCTTGTTTCAAGTATAATGTCATTAATATGACTTGCCCTTTATGCCATATGGCAGAGATTTATGTATTTATTGGAGCTATGGAAATATACTGTATAACCACTCTGGGACATAGGTTACCCTTTCCTGTAGGTGAAGCTAGGTAGGTAAGGCTACTTGCATATCTGCGGCCATCCTCTCCGGCCGACTGTTGCGGCATATTTAAGACCCCAGTGCTGGACCCGCTACTTTGTTTCTACAGTAGAATGCCGGGAATCAGCCAGAAAAAAACCTTTACGCGCAGTGGTTTTTGTGCAGCCGATTCCAAGCATATTTGCTGGGTAGCGGACGGATCCCTGCCGGTTCCCATTATAGTCAATGGGTCAGATGGCAGGAGACAGTATCTGGCAATGCCGGAACCGGAGAGCTCAGCCACAAATGTGAAACTAGCCTAAACTGATAAAAGTGCAATACTTATAGACCGCTACAGAAAAACCCTTCTTCAGGCTTTTCAAACTAGGCGATGGGAGCTACATTGAATAAGGCCCTCTTCCATTACTTAAAGGGAATCTGTCACCTAGTTTGAGCATATTAAGCTGTTACCATTGCAATGTTCAATAAACTACCTTCATTCCAGCATGTGTCTTCTTTCTTTTATTCATGTTGTCATTTAGATAAAAAAGCGATTTTTCAGATATGCTAATGAACCTTCAGGGTGCCCAGAGGGGCGTTATTCCTCTCCTCTAGAGCCCAGTAATGCCCCCTGCAGTGCCCAGCCCGCCTTTATTTCAAGCCCAACACGCCTCCTGATAAATAAATTTCCTCCCCCAGTAAAGCCAAACAGCACCGCCCCCTCCGCTACGTCATATAATTTATTCAACAGACGAACCTTGCTTCATCTTTTCTTGACCATCAAATCTCGTGCAGCCGCAGTATCGCCGACTGCCTGTGCCTATCAGATCCTACGGCTCCTGAGGGCAACAGCGCTCTGATTACATCACTGGGCTCGGCGCATGCCCAGTGACACTATTGAGGCTGTTGCCGTCAGGAGCCGTAGGATCGGACAGGCGCAGGCAGTCGGCAATACTGCGGCTGCGCGAGATTTGATGGGCAAGAAAAGATGAAGCAAGGTTCGTCTGTTGAATAAATTATATGATGTAGAGGAGGGGGCGGCGCCGTTCGGCTCGGCTGGGGGAGGAAATTTATTTCTTAGGAGGCGTGCTGGGCTTGAAATAAAGGCGGGCTGGGCACGGCAGGGGGGCGTTACTGGGCTCTAGAGGAGAGGAATAACGCCCCTCTTGGCACCTTGAAGCTTGATTAGCATATCAGAAAAATCGCTTTTTTATCTTAATTACAACATGAAATAAAGAAAGAAGACCCTTGATGGAATGAAGGTAGTTTATTGAACATTGCAATGGTAACAGTTTAATATGTTAAATTAGGTGACAGATTCCCTTTAAAATCAAAAGCCATGTCCAGAGATCGCAACTCTGAAAACAACGTCACACCCTGATTTTATCTATGGTAGTGATGCTGGGAAAAAAGACAAGAAAATGACTTAAATATATAATATTTACCCGGTCCAAGCGATTCTCCATCACCTTAACATTGTTCTGAGTCTGGTTGTTCTGCTTTGCAGATCCGGATCCGGACGACCCTCTTATTTGTTTCCTTTGATTAGAGATTTTCTTTTCCCATGATTTTATCTAAAAAAAAACAAAAACATTTCTTTTTCTTCCAAATGAAAAACTGATATTAAATTAAAAAAAATAATGTTGCATCAATTTGTTTTACTTACCTGTCAGTGCTGGTTAAGCCATTAACCACTTAAGGACCACAGGTTTATACCCCCCTAAAGACCAGGCCCTTTTTTACAAATCGGCACTCCACAACTTTAGCGGTTTATTGCTCGGTCATGCAACTTACCACCCAAATGAATTTTACCTCCTTTTCTTCTCACTAATAGAGCTTTCATTTGGTGGTATTTCATTGCTGCTGACATTTTTACTTTTTTTGTTATTAATCGAAATTTAACGATTTTTTTGCAAAAAATGACATTTTTCACTTTCAGTTGTAAAATTTTGCAAAAAAAAACGAGATCCATATATAAATTTTGCTCTAAATTTATTGTTCTACATGTCTTTGATAAAAAAAAAATGTTTGGGTAAAAAAAAAAAATGGTTTGGGTAAAAGTTATAGCGTTTACAAACTATGGTACAAAAATGTGAATTTCCGCTTTTCGAAGCAGCTCTGACTTTCTGAGCACCTGTCATGTTTCCTGAGGTTCTACAATGGCCAGACAGTACAAACACCCCACAAATGACCCCATTTCGGGAAGTAGACACCCTAAGGTATTCGCTGATGGGCATAGTGAGTTCATAGAACTTTTTATTTTTTGTCACAAGTTAGCGGAAAATGATGATTTTTTTTTTCTTACAAAGTCTCATATTCCACTAACTTGTGACAAAAAATATAAAGTTCTATGAACTCACTATGCCCATCACGAAATACCTTGGGGTCTCTTCTTTCTAAAATGGGGTCACTTGTGGGGTAGTTCTACTGCCCTGGCATTCTAGGGGCCCAAATGTGTGGTAAGGAGTTTGAAATCAAATTCTGTAAAAAATGACCAGTGAAATCCGAAAGGTGCTCTTTGGAATATGGGCCCCTTTGCCCACCTAGGCTGCAAAAAAGTGTCACACATCTGGTATCTCTGTATTCAGGAGAAGTTGAGGAATGTGTTTTGGGGTGTCTTTTTACATATACCCATGCTGGGTGAGATAAATATCTTGGTCAAATGCCAACTTTGTATAAAAAAATGGGAAAAGTTGTCATTTGCCAAGATATTTCTCTCACCCAGCATGGGTATATGTAAAATGACACCCCAAAACACATTCCCAACTTCTCCTGAGTACGGAGATACCAGATGTGTGACACTTTTTTGCAGCCTAGGTGGGCAAAGGGGCCCACATTCCAAAGAGCACCTTTCGGATTTCACTGGTTATTTTTTACAGAATTTGATTTCAAACTCCTTACCACACATTTGGGCCCCTAGAATGCCAGGGCAGTATAACTACCCCACAAGTGACCCCATTTTGGAAAGAAGAGACCCCAAGGTATTCGCTGATGGGCATAGTGAGTTCATGGAAGTTTTTATTTTTTGTCACAAGTTAGTGGAATATGAGACTTTGTATGAAAAAAAAAAAAAAAAAAAATCATCATTTTCCACTAACTTGTGACAAAAAATAAAAAATTCTAGGAACTCGCCATGCCCCTCACGGAATACCTTGGGTGTCCTTCTTTCCAAAATGGGGTCACTTGTGGGGTAGTTATACTGCCCTGGCATTTTCCAGGGGCCCTAATGTGTGGTAAGTAGGTAAATGACCTGTGAAATCCGAAAGGTGCTCTTTGAATATGGGCCCCTTTGCCCACCTAGGCTGCAAAAAAGTGTCACACATCTGGTATCTCCGTAATCGGGAGAAGTTGGGGAATGTGTTTTGGGGTGTTATTTTACATATACCCATGCTGGGTGAGAGAAATATCTTGCAAAAGACAACTTTTCCATTTTTTTATACAAAGTTGGCATTTGACCAAGATATTTATCTCACCCAGCATGGGTATATGTAAAAAGACACCCCAAAACACATTCCTCAACTTCTCCTGAATACAGAGATACCAGATGGTGTGACACTTTTTTGCAGCCTAGGTGGGCAAAGGGGCCCATATTCCAAAGAGCACCTTTCGGATTTCACTGGTCATTTTTTACAGAATTTGATTTCAAACTCCTTACCACACATTTGGGCCCCTAGAATGCCAGGGCAGTAGAACTACCCCACAAGTGACCCCATTTTGGAAAGAAGAGACCCCAAGGTATTCGCTGATGGGCATAGTGAGTTCATGGAACTTTTTATTTTTTGTCACAAGTTAGTGGAATATGAGACTTTGCATGAAAAAAAATCATCATTTTCCACTAACTTGTGACAAAAAATAAAAAATTCTAGGAACTCGCCATGCCCCTCACAGAATACCTTGGGGTGTCTTCTTTCCAAAATGAGGTCACTTGTGGGGTAGTTATACTGCCCTGGCATTTTCCAGGGGCCCTAATGTGTGGTAAGTAGGTAAATGACCTGTGAAATCCGAAAGGTGCTCTTTGGAATATGGGCCCCTTTGCCCACCTAGGCTGCAAAAAAGTGTCACACATGTGGTATCTCCGTACTCGGGAGAAGTTGGGAATGTGTTTTGGGGTGTCATTTTACATATACCCATGCTGGGTGAGAGAAATATCTTGGCAAAAGACAACTTTTCCCATTTTTTTATACAAAGTTGGCATTTGACCAAGATATTTATCTCACCCAGCATGGGTATATGTAAAATGACACCCCAAAACACATTCCCCAACTTCTCCTGAGTACGGCGATACCAGATGTGTGACACTTTTTTGCAGCCTAGATGCGCAAAGGTGCCCAAATTCCTTTTAGGAGGGCATTTTTAGACATTTGGATACCAGACTTCTTCTCATGCTTTGGGGCCCCTAGAATGCCAGGGCAGTATAAATACCCCACATGTGACCCCATTTTGGAAATAAGACACCCCAAGGTATTCAATGAGGGGCATGGCGAGTTCATAGAAATTTTGTTTTTTGGCACAAGTTAGCGGAAATTGATATTTTTAATTTTTTTCTCACAAAGTCTCCCTTTCCGCTAACTTGGGACAAAAATTTCAATCTTTCATGGACTCAATATGCCCCTCACGGAATACCTGGGGGTGTCTTCTTCCGAAATGGGTCACTATAGGGTATTTATACTGCCCTGGCATTCTAGGGGCCCTAAAGCGTGAGAAGAAGTCTGGAATATAAATGTCTAAAAAATTTTACGCATTTGGATTCCGTGAGGGGTATGGTGAGTTCATGTGAGATTTTATTTTTTGACACAAGTTAGTGGAATATGAGACTTTGTAAGAAAAAAAAAAAAAATTCCACTAACTTGGGCCAAAAAAATGTCTGAATGGAGCCTTACAGAGGGGTGATCAATGACAGGGGGGTGATCAATGACAAGGGGGTAATCAATGACAGGGGGGTAATCAATGACAGGGGGGTGATCAGGGAGTCTATATGGGGTGATCACCACAGTCATTGATCATGCCCCTGTAAGGCTCCATTCAGATGTCCGTATGTGTTTTGCGGATCTGATCCATGTATCCGTGGATCCGTAAAAATCATACGGACATCTGAATGCAGCCTGACAGGGGGGGTGATCAATGACAGGGGGGTGATCAGGGAGTCTATATGGGGTGATCACCCCCCCTGAAGGCTCCAGGGAGACGCCTGTATGTGTTTTGCGGATCCGATCCATCTATCAGTGGATCCGTAAAATCATGCGGACGTCTGAATGGAGCTTTACAGGGTGTGATCAATGACAGGGGTGTAATCATGACAGGGGGTGATCAGGGAGTCTATATGGGGGTGATCACCACAGTCATTGATCACGCCCCTGTAAGGCTCCATTCAGACGTCCGTGTGCGTTTTGCGGATCCGATCCATCTATCAGTGGATCCGTAAAAATCATACGGACATCTGAATGCAGCCTGACAGGGGGGGGTGATCAATGACAGGGGGGTGATCAGGGAGTCTATATGGGGTGATCACCCCCCCTGGAAGGCTCCAGGGAGACGCCTGTATGTGTTTTGCAGATCCGATCCATCTATCAGTGGATCCGTAAAAATCATGCGGACATCTGAATGGAGCTTTACAGGGGTGTGATCAATGACAGGGGGGTAATCAATGACAGGGGAGTGATCAGGGAGTCTATATGGGGTGATCAGGGGTGATCAGGGGCTAGTAAGGGGTTAATAAGTGACGGGGGGGGGGGGGTGTAGTGTAGTGTAGTGGTGCTTGGTGCTACTTTACTGAGCTACCTGTGTCCTCTGGTGGTCGATCCAAACAAAGGGGACCACCAGAGGACCAGGTAGCAGGTATTTAGACGCTGTTATCAAAACAGCGTCTAATATACCTGTTAGGGTTAAAAAAAACACATCTCCAGCCTGCCAGCGAACGATCGCCGCTGGCAGGCTGGAGATCAACTCTCTTACCTTCCGTTCCTGTGAGCGCGCGCGCCTGTGTGCGCGCGTTCACAGGAAATCTCGGCTCACGCGAGATGACGCCTATTGGCGTTAGTGTGACCTGGGAGCGCCGCAGAAATGACGCCTTTCGGCGTTAGCGTGACGGTAAGTGGTTAAAGGGGTTTTCTATTTACTTATGGCTCCTAGTGTGTATGACCTAATGAAAAACTCATACTTACCTGCTCCCCGCCGTTCCGATCCTACTACCTGATGCCCATTTGTCCATCTTCTTATCCCTGCCTTGTTTACTTCTGGCCGGGGTATCAATGTCTGTGCCACTGCAGTTAATGACTTCAGCAGTGACATGTCCCTAAGTGGTACATTACCACTGGGTCACGTGCCACTTGGGGAACATCACCACTGAAGTCAACCATTGGCTGCAGTGGTGCAAAACAAGCCTGGTCCTGAAGATGGATGAACAAGAGCCAGAGCGCAGGACTGGAGCAGGTAAGTATAAGTCTTTCAATAGGTCATACACACCATAAGTAAATAATTAATAAGAATTTGCGGAAAACCCCTTTAAGGATACAAAATAATCTTTTTGCCGCACTGACACATATTGGTACAATAAATACAATAAAAATATTAATACTCAGATTGCATTACTGTTTCTAGTGGGGTACCACATTGATCAGTATTTGGCTCTGCTCTTTTTAGGATATTTTTGTGACCTTGTAATGACCTCTCCAAGGGAGGCAGTTGTGATTTTTAGGCAACCTGCATGTGGCTCTCCAGCTGTTGGCAGCTGTAGAAATTGTGTGCACTAATGGTACCAGAGATGTCATAGCATTACCAGAACCTGGTACTGAGGTCAAAGTCACATAACATGAGACCATACATTAATATTCTTCAATTTTGTGATTTAGTGTAGCTTTAACCCTTCACTACCATGAAAGATTAATTAGAAAAATAGCTGGTTAAAGGGTGACCTAATAACTACATACAGTCCTCCCTCAAATTACAGTATTAATTCAGGCATTTTATGGTGTCCACAGTAGTTTTAACCTGCGATGACCCAGAAAAGACCATTGTATCTTGTAATATTGTATCCTGGGACCATTGTATCTTGTAATATTGTATCCTGGGACCATTGTATCTTGTAATATTGTATCCTGGGACCATTGTATCTTGAGGGACCGCTGCATATACAAAAGGTCAGTACCAGAGATCTGTCTAAATATATTTAGTCTCCATTATCTAAATAACAGGAGGGAATTCCGGAAGTCTACAGTAAAAAAGGTTCCTACATCAAGAAAGGAGATTCTTTACTGTACGAGCAATGAGATTATGAAGCTCTCTACCAGAGGAAGTTGGCATAGTGAGTTCAAAAGGGACCTGATGCATTTCTTCAGTGTAATAATATTGCAAGTTATTGATTACTATTGACTGTTATTGACTAGATTTCTGTAGAAGGGTAGTTGATCCAATGATTTATTCAGATATCCTGCCATATGGAGTTAGGAAGGAATGAGCAAAAATGTCTTCTCCCTCATACTGGGGCTTTTGCCTGCCATTGAATCAACATTGCCAGAGAACATGCTGAACCTTTTTTCAACCTTACTATGTTACTAGAAGTTTCTTTTTTATACCTCTTGATCCAGATCAGCAATTGTTTGCTTCTCAGAGGCCAGCTGCTCTTCCAACTCATCCTTCTGTTCCAGCAAGGAATACAACTTTCCCTGATGGTCCTGGTCACGGGACTGGTTACTTCGACTCTCTGATAGCCTCAAATCCTTCAGTAGTTCACCCCTCTCTCTTTCCAATGTATGCATCTCAGCTCTGCAAAAATCAAAGTTACTATCATTTACAGCAGGTGCGGACGTACCATATGTGCAACCAGTATGTAGGAGGGACGACTGCTGCCTAGAAGTGGCTTTCTGAGCTAATGCATTTCATGGCTCCCCAATACTGTACAGGCGGATTGTTCGAGGATTTCTCCATGATGAGCTACTAGAGAGCATGGGCCCATTTAATGTTACTGCATATGGACCCTCTTCTGCCATTAAACACTGACTTCTAGACACAAGTTGGAAGTCTGGTGGAGTGGCAGATACAATTGTATGATGTCTTGAATTTGATACTATAGTGAGTCCCCATTCTAGTAGCTTACATAAAAAATAATACAATCAAAAGAAATGAATTCATAAAGGAAAAAAGCAAATGATAATAATGTGTTTTTCCTTTGGGAAAGGGGGTCAGGTGAGTAGCATCCATTGCTGTGAGCTTGTCCTGTGAGTTGGGGCTCATGCACAAAACAGATCCTCAAAAAATACAGATGAAAATAATAGGACATGTTCTATTTTATTGCGGAATGGACACACGGACATATGGAAACAGAATGCACACAGAGTAAAAACTTCAGTTTTTTTTTGCGGACCCATTAAAATGTATGGTTCTGCATACGGTCTGCAAAAAAAAATGGAACGGACACAGAAAGAAAATACCTTTATGGGGAGGGTCTGGTTGATGAACATCTACTACCTTAGTAATAGAAATAGATGTAATCTTCTTAGAAATGATTAGTTATTACTACCCTTTCAAATAGTTAAAATGAAATCATAGTGCCATATTAGAAACCAAAGATTGGCCTTTGGGGGTATGGGTGCCAGGGCTTTTTTTTCCTAATTTCTAGGGGTTCTCAAATTTGATTCCATCTGATCAAAATGTTGCCATCAAAATTGGTATAAAATCTAATCTAAAGTCTGTCTAATTGAGGAGGTTTGGTCTTTTTTTGTCCACCAAACTATAAATAGGAGATGATACATAGATGATAGATAGACATTAGATTGATAGATGACAGACACTAGATAGATAGATTACATGAATACAAGTTATACTGGATCTTTTCCCACAATACTCTATATCAGTAAAGGCTCCTCCTTCTCTATAACATGCTACCTGGAGATCAGACATCATGTTCAGCCTGACAGGCTTCCTTTAACTTTCAGTTACAAAACGTCAGGGATATTGCTGTAATAGACTGTCATTCTGTCATTATCTCGGATAGATGTTCACATTTAGCATGTACCCGACAGTGCCACAAGCTTTTCATTCTGTTAGCACTACTGACAGTAGTAAGACAGGCTGTATAAAGTATAAACAGTGATAATTGCCAATAGAATTATGCCTAGAAAAATCAACATCTTCTTTATTCACCTTATTTCACACCACATGGTCACTGTGTGGGCAAAATGTCAACCCCCAGACTAGGGTAATTGCAAAACTGTTTCTTGTTATCTAAATGTTATATAATGATCAAATATGTTACCCAAATAGTTTTGTATAGATAATTTAGGGTTAACAATCCTGACTCTGACCTAGGAAGTGATGGACTTAGGTTTGCCCCAAGTTCAATCAGTGTCACTGTAGAGTGTGTGTTAGCTGAGGAAGTGAGAACATGTGCTCACTCATTGGAGCTTTGCATCAAGAAAGCCATCTCTACTTTACAGTAGTCCAGAAAAGAGACAGAAGGAAAGAACTAGAAGGTCCAGAATCTGCATGGCCAAGCATTGGAGTCAGCCAGTTAGTATTTGTTGTTTAAGGCTGATGGAGACTTTACTGCAATGAGAGGAACATTGCTAACACACTGTGACATGCTTCTTGCCAGCTGTATCTTAATCCTGAGCCCCGAGGTCAGAGTGTCCCCCGAGGGGAGAAAGGGTGTGCCCTCCTGTCACTGCCCAGCCCTAGGGAGCATTAGTGTGAAGATTGCCACTGTGAATAACTGTTGCAGCCAGAGCCACTACCACTCCCATCCTCCACTCTGTCTATTGCAGCAGTAGCAGCAAACATCTCATACTGCCACCAAATCTCCTATTTTGATATACAGGCTCAGACACCGACTAAATTCCATCAGCTCCCAACTCCCACTAGTGTTAACAGCATGTTTAATTTACAAGATTATAGAACACATTGTTCTATTTTAATGATGATAAATCACGAGCAGTGACATGAGCACACTTCCTCAGTTTAGTGTGTATAAATGATTCAACATACAATATATTATTCTTTATGAAGAACGCAAACCAATTTATTGTCTAGAAAATAGTCACTAACGGCATACAATGGTGAGGCCATCAATATCAGATCAGGGGGGAGTCTGACTCCCTGCGCCCCCGCTGATCAGTTGTTTGAAAGGCCTTCCTACCAGATAGCAAGCACAGCACTGCACAGTGTAAAGTGGCTATGCTTGGTATTACAACCCAGGCCTGTTCACTTGAATGGGACTGAGCTGCGAGGTTAAATGACCATCATTGCGCCCACTTCATACAATGGAAAGCGAGTTGTGACAAAGTAATTCATAACTAAATCGAATTTCTTGTCAAAAACCAAATGCCAAATTTTTTCAAAACTTGTGAAGTGCCTATGCTTGGTATTACAGGCCAGACCTGTTCATGTGACCAATGGACGTGACATCACTGGCCTAGGAAGAGGCCTCTGTACTTAACGGAGTGCTGCGGTCTCTTCAAACAGCTGAACAGTGGGGGTGCCGAGTGTCAGACACCTACTGGTTTGATATTTATCACCTATCCTAAGACTTAGGCCCAGGAGAGGCAAGTTTCTTAGTATAGGCCCCGTCTGTTGGAAGCCACCTTGTAGCTGGTAGACGGCCCCAACACAATTTTGATCAATAATATGCACAACGAGCTTCTAATTTTCATATAGTAAGTGAAGCAGCAATGAAATTCAGATTTATCCATTTTTCCAGTAGCAGTGTTCCACGTTTGTCCATGTTTCCATGAGTAGTGTTTGCTTTTGTATTACAGCTATGGAAGTATGCGCTTATACTTTATTTCATGTTGTTTGGAGGTGCTGGCCTTACTTTATTTTTTGCACTATACTAAGAATAGGTCATGAAGATTTATCCAGGTTTAAAGTGACTGTCATCAGTTTTGACCATGCTAAGCTGCTGACAGCACTGGGTAGGTAGCTTCACTGTCAAATGCTCTCTGCAATGAGCTGCTTCACAATCCCTTCCCTCTGTTCTGATTGACAGCTGAAGTGGTCTCCTGGTTGGATTCTCCAGCTGTCACTCAGAGCAGAGGGGAGGGGCTCTAAAAGAGCTCAATTCAGAGAGTACTTCACAGTGAAGTCCCGGCCGGGGTACACTACTCCTGATGTCCCCAGGCCGCAGTGCCCTCATCAGTTTAGAATGGTCAAGACTGCTAAGAGTCCCTTAAGGGAAAAAAAACCTTCTGTAAAACAAATCTTCTGAAAATCAAATTCATCCCATAAATGTTATTGTTCACATAATCCATGGCCAGTGCTCTGCTTTATCTAATTCTGATCACTGGCCAGCGGTGTCTGGATAATCCCTTAACCCCTTCAGGTCCAACATATTTGGGGCCTTTAGGAAGAAGCATTTTCTGTTTTAAATCAATGCATTCCAAGAGCTCTAACACTTATTTTTCCATTGACATAACTGTATGAGGGCTTGCTTATTGGTAGAATGCCTTCTATTTTTCAATGGCACCATTTTGGGGTACAACTTGATAGATTAACTTGTATTACTTCTCTCTAGAGCAATGGACCAAAAGTCCACCATTGTATTTGCTTTATAAAGTTGTCGATCTTCACTGTGAGGCATAAATAACATGTCACCCTTAGGGTCCATTCACACGTCCGTAGTGTATTGCGGATCCACAAATTGCGAATCTGCAATACACCCGGCCGGCACCCCCATAGAACTGCCTATTCTTGTCCGCTATGGCGGACAAAAATAAGGCATGTTCTATTTTTTTTCGGGAGCCGTGCTCCGGAAATGCGGATGCGGACAGCACACTGTGTGCTGCCCGCATCTCTTCCAGCCCCATAGAGAATGAATGGGTCTGGATCCATTCCGCAATGTTGCGGAACGTTTCCGGACCTATTCTACGGACGTGCTAGTCAGTATGATTATGACAATACCAAATATATTGTTTATTATGTTTTATTACCTTAGCACACTGACTCCAAATAACACAGCATCTTATGTGTGGACAGGAAGCTAGTCTCTATATGTATACCTATGGAAGCCTCGATGACAGTCTCATAGGAATAAAAATAAATAAAAATTAACTAAAAACATTTTAAAATATTTATTTTACTATATTTATTAGTCCCACAAAGGTATTTAAACAAGAGATTCTTTGAACCCATATATACTGCTATACTGTACACTGCTAGTCCTTATGTCTGCCAGTTAGTATACTACTGACAAGCAGCCTATTAGACCCAACTCCAACACAGTCTAATAGGCATATGTATATAACAGACCCGTGGAGACATTGTTTAGCCCTCCAGCTGCCATAGCAACCATAAGCCATGTTTGAGCCTCCCTCATCTGTCTGGTGCTGTTGCGAGATAGCTAGATAGATCGATTGATAGATAGATATTTAGATAGGTAGCTAGAAGATAGATAGACAGACTGACAGACAGACATAGATAGCTAGAACAGAATGTATAAAGTTATATATATATTAAATACAATATAGATTTGAGATAGATATTTAGATAGGTAGATAGAAGATTGACAGACAGACATAGATAGATAGAACAGAATTGTGAGGAATAGGGATTATCATTTATTGGCAGCCCTGATTGTCATTTAATTCACCCTTTGGCATGTACACAGTCAGTGTACATGCAAAATATGTTCCCACCCCCAGTCAGCTAGCAAGGATGAAAGCCCCAGGGGTCCAGGCTTCAAGGAGGCCCAGGTGGATAAAGTCACACCTCAACCAGCCAATTTGGAGGCAAGCTAAATCCTGCAGGAAAACCCCCAGCAGGAGGTCTCAGCCCTTGCCCAGGATCAATGTTACCTCCCAGACATGTTGGCACCTACATTTCATAAGAAATTATGAACCGTCCGTCCATCCCAGGCATAATTTGGTTATCTTTTTGTGATCCTAGGGCAAAGCCAAACGTCCACGTGGTCCTGGCTTGAGGCTAGGATGCCCAGCAAGGGAGAAATACATATCTCCCCACAGAAACCACATAGCGGCACCATGTTTGGACTCTAGTTGTAGCCGGAACCCAGGCGGATCAATTGGGCCCGGAACCATCTTCCTGCAACATTCTGGTCTGGGGCTATGAGCCCTAAGGGGTTTTATGGGTCATTTGCTGCCAGCACCAGAGAAAGAGGGGTGGACCCTACCCATAGGCGGGGAGGGGAGCGGCCGGCTACAGGTCATAAGCCCATGCAAGCCAGCTGGCGGCGTCTTTTCTGAAGAGGTCACATCGTGCCAATGTGTTTGGAGAGATCGGGAACCAGCTGACCTCACTGCCCCCATGTGACTGAAGCCAAGGACTATTCCACCATTATAACCCAAAGGAACTTTCATCTTACCCGGTAACTGACTTTTGCTCTGCTTAACCCTGTTGTACCTATATCACCTGTATTTGTAACCTCAGACCACTGTATATATTCTCTGTGTGTATAGTGTTATATCTAGTGTGCCCTTAAGGCGATTAAATATATAATTTAATCTTGTGCTATCTTGTATCTCGATCACGAATCCCCACGTCAGTGTTTCAGCCTAGTTATAAGCTACCGCGGGTTAGTTTCTCACCCTATGTAATTCCTACGCCGTTCATCTGATTTGGATGTAAATACCTTCAAATTAAAGCTGTCAGTCTGCAGTTAAAGCACATCTTGTTTGTTTCATTTCAAATCCATTGTGGTGGTGTATAGAACCAAAATTTTAGAATTGTGTTGATGTCCCAATATTTATGGACCTGACTGTATATGAGATAGAATAGAGAAAGAAATAGATATGAGATAGAAAGATGGACAGACTGACATAGAATAGAATGAAGAAAGTGATATATATGAGAGACTAGAGAACAGAGAAAGAGATAGATATGAGATAGATATATAGATAGATAGGAGATAGATAATTAGATAGATAGAATGTGGCTGTCACAGCCTGAATTAAAGTAGGTTGCAGTGAGTTGCATACTGTACTGTACTTGCATTGCAGCACTCATTTCAGCCTGTTTGGAAGAGGAGGGGTGCTCGAAGGGGACGAGCAGGCAGGGTGGAGGGGAGGCTCACAGGCTTACCACCTGTCCTTGTATGGGTTTACACAATAACTAATGGTGATCGAGCACCAAAGTGCTCGGGTGCTCTGGTGCTCGAGTAGAAAACTTTGGGATGCTCGGGTGCTCTACAGAGCACCAGAGCACAATGGAAGTCAATGGAAGAACCAGAGCAATAAACCAGGCACCCCCTGCCCTGAAGATGGGAGGGTGTCTGGTTCACAGGAAAAAGTCAGAAATTGATGGAAACACCACTGAAATGGTTCGGGAACAGCATGGGGAGGATGTCTGGATGCATCTTGGACTCCCAGGTCGCTGCTGGGAACGATGTTATCTGAGTAGTACGCCACTTTTACAGACTGACAATAATACGCACAAAACCAAATATAAAATTGATTTTAGAGGAAAAATTGTTAGGAAACATTCTTTCCTATATATTTACTTGTATATAAAGTGCAAGTGCTGCCAAAAATTACAAGGAATAGGCACTCTGATACAACCTGTATATCACATAAAGGAGGGCCTCATTCACATTGTGGTACAATTGTTCAGGTAGTGGGACTCCTACACTCATAAAGCCTATGCAGTAAGTGAAAGGGCTGCCAAAAATTACAAGGAACCGACACTCCAATACACCCTTTATTACACATAAAGGAGGGCATCATACACAACCTTGAAAAATTATGATTGATGGCCTGCTGGTGACCCTCAAAAACATTAGGGGTGAGGGCCTGCTGCTGATCTATACGAAAAAAATGACACAGAATGTCAAAGATATTTAGGATGTGCAAACGTTATACAGGAGATGTAGCGCAGGTAATGTCGCTGTCACCAGCGGCGAAAAAATGACACTGAATGTTACAGGTATTTAGGATGCGCAAACGTTATACAGATGTAGCGCAGGTAATGTCGCTGTCACCAGCGGCGAAGAAATTACACTGAATATCAAAGACATTTAGGATGCGCAAATGTTATACAGGAGATGTAGCTCAGGTAATGTCACTTTCACCAGCGGCTAAGAAAAAATTACACTGAATGTCACAGATATTTAGGATGCTCAAACGTTATACAGGAGATGTGGCGCAGGTAATGTCGCTGTCACCAGTGGCCAAACAATTGCACTGAATGTGACAGATATTTAGGATGCACAAATGTAACACAACAGATGTAGTAGAGGTTTTGTCACTGTCAGCAGCGGCCAAACAATTGCACGCAATTTAGCGCAGGTTGGCTAATAATATATATTGCAGCCAGATAAAACAATAGTCCTTAAAAGGACTTTTGGGTCTCTAACACCTTTCAAGACTAAACCCTGCCTAAAAATAAAAAAAAACAATTCCTGTCCCTACACTATCCGTCCTTTTTGCTGCAGCTCTCCCTGACTAAGACTGAGCTGAACCACGTTTCGTTGGGTGCTATATAGCACCCGATGACGCTTTCCGGCCAGCCAATCACTGTAATGCCAGTAACCAACATGGCTCGGCATTACAGTGAGTGCCAGTAGCAGCCAACAAACGTGCAGGGAGGAAACTCGATCATCGCGCTCGAGCACACGCGATGTTCGGCTGAACATCGCGATGCTCGAGTCAAAATGGTGTTTGGCCGAGCATGCTCGCCCAACCCTAACAATAACTGTTCATGTCATAAATAAAGCCCACAAAACAATGTTGAAATTGCTTCATTTTTAACACCCCCCAAATTATTATATTTTTTTACAAAAGTTATGTAATGCCCTATATGTACCCAAAATAAATCCTATAAAAACGACATGTCCCAAAAAATTCAAGTTCTCATAAAGCTACATTGAAGAAAAAAATTAAAAGTTATGACTGCTGGAACACATAGGGAAAAAATAATACTAGTCCTTAAAGGGACTGTCCCATTACAAAGACGTATCCCCTATCCATAAGGTAGCAGATAAGTGTCTGATCATTGGTGGTCCAACTGCTCAGGGCCCCACTCCCCAATCATGAGAATGTTCCCCAGTGAATGGAGTGGCAGTCATGCATGTATACCATCTCCCCATTCAACTCTGTAGAACTAGTGGTTGTACTTTGCTATCTCTGTCAGTCCCATAGTGTTGATGGAGCAGCAGTGTGCATGCGTGACCACCGCTCCATTCAAAACAAGGATTGTCAACAGATTGGGGTCCCTGCCGATCATGAGAAAAGGGACAGACACTGCATATCATTGGCTTGTCTCCTGGGAGGAAAAAAGGATTGGGTGAAGTTATTCACTTTGTCCGATCCTTCTCACCCCTGACATCTTTTGGTGGAAAGTTTGGAGCTCCTCAAACACATTTAGACTGTTGGCTGAACTTGTCTACACACTAATGTGTATGGGAGCCTTTAGGATCCTTCATTATCAGCTTAGGTCTGCTTTTAAACAGATTTGTCACAGCATCATGGCTTCCATTATAAGCAATGACATAAACAACAGAATAAACCTTATACCAACATAACCAGTCCACTTTACTTTTACAGAGCAGCCTGAATATCCCACCATCCTCTTCCTATGATCCCTTCATACTCAGGGGCAAAATAAAAGATTACTTGAAATTGTTTTCACAGTCTAAGCTCTATTTAATGAATCCTCTTACACAGAAGGTAGCAATTTAGGCAACGTCTGCTCACACTATTACACTACTACTGATATAATGTCTATAAAAAGCTTTGTAGGATAAAAAGGAATTAGGTCTTTAAAATGAATCTATCAGAACATTGCTCAGACTGGACCGACGAGTAAACATAACACAGATATATGGATGTTAATGGCTGTTATTGTTGGCTGTGAAGTCTGTTGCATCTTGTCATCCTGTGAAACGGAAAAAAGAAGGATCACCCAGAAAAGCTGGGCCATCGGCGATAAGAAGAGAAATGCTTTCTAACTGCAAGCATATCATTCTTCCCTGTGAAAGTAACTAAAAATAAAAGGAAATCAAAAAGGGTTCTAGGAGAGGGAAATGTGTGCTCAGAGGGAGATGCTTCAAAACCCCTCAAGAAAGAGAAAAAAAGACATTAAACGAGTGTTATATTAACTAAAAATATTAAACTATATATAAAGAGCGCAACGTATGAGCAGTCCCTGAATACCAATATATATATACACTATATATATGCAGTGTCGGACTGGGGTGCCTTGGGCCTACCAGTAAAATTTATTTTGGGGGCCCACCGTACAGATAAATTCAAATATTACCTGCTCACACAGCTGCAAGATGCTACCAGATGATTGAATATGGGGGTCCCTGAAGCAACTTTGGGAAGGTAGGTCCTGGGGAAAAGAGGATACTGGTAGCTTTCCTCTATACCTAGAAGTCATTTCAGCTCTGATCGTGTCTAGAATAATAAACTGTGGAGTTTCTTTAATAATCTATCAAGTTTTTTTTATAAGAACATAGGTGGTTGAGGTGCTGTACATTGAATATACAGTCAGGTCCATAAATATTGGGACATCGACACAATTCTAACATTTTTGGCTCTATACACCACCACAATGGATTTGAAATGAAACAAACAAGATGTGCTTTAACTGCAGACTGTCAGCTTTAATTTGAGGGTATTTACATCCAAATCAGGTGAACGGTGTAGGAATTACAACAGTTTGCATATTTTCATCCCACTTGTTAAGGGACCAAAAGTAATGGGACAATTGGATTCTCAGTTGCTCCATGGCCAGGTGTGTGTTATTTCCTCCTTATCCCAATTACAATGAGCAGGTAAAAGGTCCAGAGTTCATTTCAAGTGTGCTATTTGTATTTGGAATTTGTTTCTGTCAACTCTCAAGATGAGATCCAAAGAGCTGTCACTATCAGTAAAGCAAGCCATCATTAGGCTGAAAAAACAAAACAAACCCATCAGAGAGATGGCAAAAACATTAGGCGTGGCCAAAAAACTATTTGGAACATTTTTAAAAAGAAGACGCATCGGTGAGCTCAGCAGTTATGATTATTATTCTGTCCCATTACTTTTGGTCCCTTAACAAGTGGGAAGCACATATGCAAACTGTTGTAATTCCTGCACCGTTCACCTGATTTGGATGTAAATACCCTCAAATTAAAGCTGACAGTCTGCAGTTAAACCACATCTTGTTCGTTTCATTTCAAATCCATTGTGGTGGTGTATAGAGCCAAAAATGTTAGAATTGTGTCAATGTCCCAATATTTCACTGTATGTATGTAGTGCAATAAGGCTACTGTGTTTTATGCCACTTGTGCAGGGGGTGGGAGACTAGGGGCCCACCTTGCCTTGGGGCCCACAGGGGGTTTCACCTGTACTCCTGTGGGGGGTTTCATTTTAATTAAGCTGCATAAATACAGTTGAAACCAGAATTTTATCTACACTATATAAAAAGACACATATGCATGTTTTTCTCAATATCTGACATGAAATCAGAATAAACCTTGCCTGTTTTTGGTCAATTACCATAATTATTATTATTTGCAAAATGCCAGAATAATGCGAGAGAGAATGTTAAGGCATTTTTATTACTTTCTGCAAAGTCAAAAGTTTACATACATTTCATTAATATTTGGTACCATTGCCCTTAAACTGTATGACTTGGGTCAAATGTTTTGGATATCCTTCCACAAGCTTCTCACAATAGTTGGTTGGAATTTGGGCCCATTCCTCCTGACAAAACTGGTGTAACTGAGCCATGTTTGTTGGTCGCCTTGCTCGCACCTGCCTTTTCAGCTTTGCCCATACATTTTTTAATAGGATTGAGATCAGGGCTTTGTGATGGCCACTCCAAATAATTGACTTTGTTATTCTTAAGCCACTTTGTAACCAGTTTGGCAGTATGCTTCACGTCATTGTCCATTTGGAAGACCAATTTCCGCCGAAGCTTTACCTTTTTGGCTGATGTCTTGAGATATTGCTTCAGTATTTCCACATCATCTTCTTTCCTCATGATGCCATCTATTTTGTGAAGTGCACCTGTCCCTCCTGCCGCTAAACAACCCCACAACATGATGCTGCCACACCGTGTTTCACAGTTGGGATGGGGTTCTTAGGCTTCCAAGCTTCTCCCTTTTTACCCCAATAATGGTGGTCATTATGGCTAAAAAGTTCAATAGTTTAATCAGACCAGGGGACATGTCTCCAAAAATGTAGGTCTTTGTTCCTATGTGCATTTGCAATCATGAATCTGTCTTTTTTATGATTCTTTTGGAGTAATGGCTTCTTCCTGGCAGAGTGGCCTTTCAGCCCATGTTGATACAGTACTCGTTTCACTGTGGATATTAACACAATATTACCAGCTTCCGCCATCATCTTCACAAGGTCTTTTGCTTTTGTTCTTGGGTTGATATGCATATGTTGGACCAAAGCACGTTCATCTCTGGGACACAGTACCCGTCTCCTTCCTGAGCGGTATGATGGCTGGAGCTTCCCATCTTGTTTGTACCTGCATATAATTGTTTGTGCAGATGAACAAGGCACCTTCAGGTGTCTTGAAATTGCACCCAAGGTTGAGCCAGACTTCTCTTCCAGATATCTTGGCTGATTTCTTTAGACTTTCCCATGATGCTACACAAAGAAACTGTGTGTTTCAGGTGTGCATTTAAATACATCCACAGGCGTGTCTCTAATTAACTCAGATGTTGCCAACAAACCTAACAGAAGCTTCCAAACACATGACATCTTCATATGGGCAGTCCAGAATTGTTTAAAGGCATAGTAATCCTAGTGTATGTAAACTTTTGACATTGCAGAAAGTAATACAAATGCCTTAAAACATTCTCTCTCTCTCTCATTATTCTGGCATTTGGCAAATAATAATAATTATAGTAATTAGTGTTAGTCGAGCAGCAAAGTGCTCGGGTGCTTGAGTAGAACACTTCGGGATGCTCGGGTGCTCTACCGAGCACAATGGAAGTCAATGGGAGAACCCGGGCATTAATCCAGGCACCCCCTGCTCTGAAGAGGGGAGGGTGTCTGGTTCACAGGAAAAGGTCAGAAATTGATGGAAACTCCACTGAAATGGTTCGGAAACAGCATGGGGAGGATGTCTGGATGCATCTTGGACTCCCAGGTCGCTGCTGGGAACGATGTTGTCCGAGTTGTACGCCACTTTTACAGACTGACAATAATACGCACCAAACCGAAGATAAAATCGATTTTAGAGGAAAAATTGTTAGGAAACATTCTTTCCTGTATATTTACTTGTATATAAAGTGCAAGTGCTGCCAAAAATTACAAGGAAGAGGCACTCCGATGCAACCTGTATATTATATTAAGGAGAGCCTCATTCACATTGTGGTAAAATTCTTCATGTAGTGGGACTCCTACACTCATAAAGCCTATGCACTAAGGGAAAGGGCTGCCAAAAATTACAAAGAACCGGCACTCCAATACACCCTTTATTACACATAAAGGAGGGCATCATACACAACCTTGAAAAATTATGATTGATGGCCTACTAGGGGTGAGGGCCTGCTGCCGAGCTAACCATCTAAAAAAAATTGTGGGTGAGGGCCTGCTGCCGAGCTGACCATCAAAAAAAAAAATTGTGGGCGAGGTCCTGCTGCCGAGCTGACCATCTAAATAATTTTGTGGGCGAGGGCCTGCTGCTGAGCTGACCATCTAAAAATTTTTGTGGGGGAGGGCCTGCGGTTGAGCTGACCTCTTAAAACATTATGGTTGAGGGCCTGCTGGTGACCCTCAAAAACATTATAGGTGAGGGCCCGCTGCTAAGCTGACCCTCTAAAACATTAGGAGCGAGGGCAGCCTAATAAGCATGTTGATATGATGGAGGAGGAGGATGAGGACAAGAAAGGGGAGATTAAACCATATGCCCTTTTTAGTGGTGGAAGGGGTGCATGGGAATACAGTGTATTCAATACACCATAAAAGCCACATTTAGAGTGCCTTTATGTTCAGCCGCTTTCCTCTGGTGGAGTAGAGAAGTCAGGGGCAATCCAGGCCTTGTTCATTTTTATATGAGTCAACCGGTCAGCATTTTCAGTTGACAGGCGGATGCGCTTATGCAACACTAAATACACACTCTGACAAAACGCTGGCGGAGGGGCAGGCCAGCACCTCCAAAGCGTAGAGCGCCAGTTCGTGCCACGTGTCCAGCTTGGACACCCAATAGTTGCAAGACACACAGGGATCACTGAGGACGCTGACACGGTCTGCTACGTACTCCTTCACCATCTTCCAAACCTTTTGACACTAGGCCCCGCATCAGGGTGAGGGTGCTGGCGGGGTGTCATAAAACTGTCCCAGGCTTTGGAAAGTATTGCCCTGCCTCTGTTGGAACTGCTGTGTGTTTCCCTCGTCTCCCCTCCTCGTTTGGCCAAGGAACTACGTACTCTGCAGCCAGCATTGTCAGCTGGAAATTTTTGGAGCAATTTTTCCACAAGGACCTTCTGGTATTGCACCATTTTGCTCATCCTCTCCACCACAGGAATGAGAGACAGGGGGGGGGGGCAGAGGGGGGGGGGGGCCAGAGGGGGCCACGGCCCCCCCTACATCACGCTGTGCCCCCCCAACTAAAATGTCCCCCCAAGTGAGCCGCCGCAGTTGGGCACAGGGAGATGAGCGCTTTCATTGCGCTCATCTCCATAGTCATCTGCCTGTGCTGCGGCGGGGCAGGGGAGGGAGAGGCGTGTCCCTTCCCCTTCCTCTGATAGGCTGCAGGCAGTGTCCGGCAGCCTATCAGAGGCCGCCTGAGCCATACAGCGCTGGACACAGGCCGGAAGAGGCCTGCATCGCATCGCTGACATGGAGGTAAATATAATTTTTTTTTTTTTTTCTTTTACAATAGTTTTACAGGCACATTAGGGGGGCTCTTGTTACTGGCACATTGGGGGGGCTTATTAGTGGCACATTGGGGGGGCTTATTAGTGGCACATTGGGGGGGCTTATTAGTGGCACATTGGGGGGGCTTATTAGTGGCACATTGGGGGGGCTTATTACTGGCACATGATGGGGGGCTTATTACTGGCACATGATGGGGGCTGGGCTCTTATTACTGGCACATTGGGGGGCTCTTGTTACTGGCACGTGATGGGGGGGTTCTTGTTACTGGCGCATAATGGGGGGGCACTTATTACTGGCACATGATGGGGGCACTTATTACTGGCACGTTATTGGTGGGCACTATAGGGGCATCTACTGAGGCCACAAGAAGAGGTATTTTATATGGGGGCTCTGTACAGTAGCATTTTATACTGGGACACATTATGGTGGGTACTATGGGGAAGGGGGAGAGGAGTACTATGGAGTCATCTACGGGGGGCACTAAGAAGGGGTATTTTATACTTGCAAATTATGGGGGACACTGAGGGCATCTACTGGGGCACGATATATGGGGCATTTTATACTGGTACATTATGGGGGGCACTAGGAGGAAGGGGGGAGAGGAGCACTATGGGGGCATTTACTGGGGGCACTATATAGGGGTATTTTTTACTGGCACATTATGGGGGACATTAGCTCAACTGGGGGCATTACAAGGGGGTATTTTTTGCACAGTCACATTATAAGGAGAATTATTTCTACTGGGGGGGAGCATTATAGTGGGCTTTATTACTCCCCCATGGTATGACTACCTAGTAGCAGCACCAGCCTCTCCCTGCTCTGTGACCCCTCTGCCCCTTCTCCAAATCCTTATTATGAAATCTTTCTCATTAGGATAAAGCACAACATCAGCTCCGCCGCCGAGCCCCCCAGCCAAAGTGTTGAAGTGGTTTCTGAGATCCCCAAGGGCCAAGCCAAGTAATTGTAAGTTTTCATGTGAAATAGAAACATAGAAACATAGAATGTGTCGGCAGATAAGAACCATTTGGCCCATCCAGTCTGCCCAATATACTAAATACTATGGATAGCCCCTGGCCCTATCTTATATGAAGGATGGCCTTATGCCTATCCCATGCATGCTTAAACTCCTCCACTGTATTTGCAGCTACCACTTCTGCAGGAAGGCTATTCCATGCATCCACTACTCTCTCAGTAAAGTAATACTTCCTGATATTACTTTTAAACCTTTGCCCCTCTAATTTAAAACTATGTCCTCTTGTAGCAGTTTTTCTTCTTTTAAATATTCTCTCCTACACATATAGCATACACTGTGCCACACAATATATAGTATACCTCTACACTGTGCCACACAATGTACAGTATACCTCTACACTGTGTAGTCTGTTCTATAAGCACCCTTGTTCTGTGGCGGCGGACAGAAAATAATCTGGAAGTGCCCCTCCCGAGACCAGGCTCTGGATCCGCCACTGGTCTGGACCGCTCACAGGAGTGTACATTTCTTCTAAACTGTAATCCGTATGCTCTGACCTGCAGAAATCAGCACTCGCTCGGTAGCAACTAACAGGCAGTACCTGTAGGCTGTAGCCTGGCCCTGTTACCGAAGCTAGCCGAATGGTTTAAGGTTAAGGTACTAGTAGAGATGAGCGGCCGCTTAATCCTGATTTAAAGTTAAAGTTACTGCAGGATATGGATTACAGTTTAGAAATGTCAAATGTACACTCCTGTGAGAGGCGGGGAGGGAAATCTGTGGATGACACTATTATGGAGGGGGAAATGGGGATGACACTGTCATGGGGTGGATCTGTGGATGACACATATAGCATAAGATGCTATATACGGTATGTGTCAACCACAGATCCCCCCCATAGCAGTGTCATCCACAGATCCCCCTCCCTATAAAAGTGTCATCCACAGGCAACTAGGACATGTTGAAATCTGAGTAATTATTATTTTTTAAACCACAGACAGCAGGACTTTTCTTCCCTGTTGCGGTTTTAGGTATTGGGTAAAGTATCGCAGCATTTCTAAGCGTACTTGTGTAAATGTATCGTTGTTATAGCTTCCCCCCTACTTTTGTCCTGGCCCCCAGTGTGTCCCCCCCAAAATTTGAAAGCTAGAGACGCCACTGATGAGAGATGAGAAGTTCTCTTTGTAGCGGGGGTCGAGAAGGGTGAACAACCAGTAATCTGTGTTGGCCAAAATGCGCACAACGCTAGGGTCACAGGAAAGGCAGCCTAACATAAAGTTAGCCATGTCTGCCAGAGTCAAACAGACAAGACTTCGCTGTCCTCAGCATGAGGATGACTCTCAATCTCCTAATCCTTTTCCTCCTCTTCTACCCATCCACGCTGAACAGATGGAATAATACTTCCATGGGTATTACCCTCTGTAGTGGAGGTAACCGTCTCCTGCTCCTCCTCATCATCATCATCCAATTTGCGCTGAGAATACGAACTGAGGGTGGTCTGGTTATCAGCCAGTGTACTGCCTTCCCCCATTTCCACCTCTTCCACATGCAGAGCATCCGCCTTCATTGTGAGCAGTGAGCATTTCAGTAGACACAAAAGTGGGATGGTTACGCTGATAATAGCGTTATTGCCGCTCACCATCTGTGTTGATTCTTCATGTTGCGTAAAACCTCACAGAGGTCAGACATCAATGCCCACTCATCACTTGTGAAGAGTGGAAGCTGACTGGAAAGGTGACGACCATGTTGCAGCTGGTATTCCACTACTACCCTCTGCTGCTCACAAAGCCTGGCCAACATGTGGAACGTGGAGATCCAGCGCATGCTCACATCGCACAACAGTTGGTGAGCTGGCAATTGCAAGCGCTGCTGCAGCATTGCCAGACCGGCAGAAAATGTCGATGACTTGCGGAAATGGGCACACACGCGGCGCACCTTCACCAGTAGCTCAGGCAAATTGAGGTAGGCTAGGCATGGTGTGTGTGTGAGCTTGAAGAGCTCCAAAGCCGCCACCAAGTTATGTCCTTTATCAAACACAACCATGCCTGGTTGTAGGTTGAGTGACGAGAGCCACAGCTCAGTCTGGTCCCTTATCCCCTGCCACAGCTCTACGGTGGTATGCTGTTTGTTACCTAAGCAGATCAGCTTAACCACGACCTGTTGCCGCTTCCCCACTGCAGTGCTACACTGCTTCCAGCTACTGACTGATGTCTGACTGGTGCTGCAAGATGATAATTCAGAGGTGTAAGTGGAGGAGGAGGCGGAGGAGGAGAAGGGGGGGTTGCAGCCACTAACGTAGGTGGTGGCGGAAACCCTGATGGAAGTAGGGCCCACAATCCTTGGCGTCGGTAGCACCTGTGCCATCCCAGGGTACAACTCGATCCCGGCGTCCATAACGTTCACCCAGTGTGCAGTCAGGGAAATGTAGCGTCCCTGGCCAAAATCACTTGTCCATGTGTCAGTCGTTAAGTGGACCTTTCCAATAACTGCGTTGGTCAGGGCACGGGTGATGTTACGGGACACATGATGGTATAAGGCTAGGACTGCACACCGTGAAAAATATTGGCGGCTGGGGACAGAGTACCGCGGGACAGCCAACACCATCAGGCTGCGGAAAGCCTCAGGGTCCACAAGCCTAAATGGCAACATTTCCAGGGCCAGCAATTTGGAAAGGTGCGCATTTAGTGCTATGGTCTGTGGGTGGGTGGCTGGGTATTTGCGCTTTTGTTCAAAGGCCTGGGGTATAGACATCTGGTACGACACCGGTTGCAAATGACAATTCTTTTATTGTCCGCACTTTCCTCAAAAAAGCGGAACACCTACCCCTTGGCAAGGTAGATTGCCGCAAGGGGGTGCTCCGGGGAGCAGTTGATGGCCTGTTTGGTGTGGCCCACCTTTTCTCTTTTGCCACCCCACTGCCTCTTCCAGCCTGGTGCTGTGGATCCCTCCCCCTTTGTACTGCTGTCCTCGCTCGGCTTGCCACCTTCCCAGGTTGGGTCAGTGACTTCATCGTCCACCACCTCCTCTTCCACTTCCTCACTCTGGTCATCCTCCTGACTTGTTGACCTAACAACAACTTCAGTTATTGACAACTGTGTCTCATCCTCATCATGAACCTCTTGAGACACTAATTGCGGTTGACTTATTGGCAACTGTGTCTCATCATCATCATCCACCTCGTGAAACACTAATTGCCGTTCCCTACCGTCATCTTCTTCTGATTGTGGATGCTCCAGAGTTTGGGAATCAGGGCACAAGATCTTCTCATGTCCCTCTTCAAGCTGGCTTGGCTAGAGGCCCAAATTAAAGGATAACTGTTGCATATAATTTTTTTTGAGTATTGGATTGTGGTGATTAATATCACCTTGGTGGCCCTATTTCAAATTTTCACTGTGTATTCAATTACACCTTAATTCCACATTTTTGTTCCTTGTACTGCCTCTTTTACCTGTGCTTAAAATAGGGTTGCTAGGCATGGTCCGTCTATCTGTTGATAGACGGAGCACGCAGCATGCAGGCTCACATAACTGACAGCCAGGGACTGTAAGTAAATGATTAAAGCCAGGTCCTCCCCAGCAGCTGATAACAGTGCCTGGGCTGTGTGCACTTCTCCCTGTCCCTGAGCTTGGCAGACGCTCCCTCACTCAGCAGAGCAGGAGAATGCAGAGTTGAAGCAGCGCACAAAAGGGAAGGGAGATCTGCCATCTGCTCAGTGTATAAATGAAAGCAACATGTGGTAAGAGGACCCCTTTGTGCTGCAGGAGATTAACCCTTTACGGGGGACGGCTCTGGTTACTGACACTTTTGGGGGGCTATTGTTGGTCTACTATCACGTAGCCAATTACTTTTTGTCACCTCTATGAAGTGGCTTCTGAACAACTTATCCTTGATAGTATGGCTCTTCCTGAATGTCACTAATGGTTTATCACCATAATCAGCAAAGCAGGCATCCCTTCTTAGGATATCCCAGTGTTTATAGATGGCCCTACATATATCATTCGCCATTGGGCTAAATTTAAAGGAGAACACAAATCTGTTATGGGATTTCTCACCCTTAGGCCTCATGCACACGACCGTTCCATTTTTTGTGGTCTGCAAACAGCAAAAAGCGGAAGCCACCCGTGTGCCTTCCGCAATTTGCGGAACGGAACGGGCGGCCCATTGTAGAAATGCCTATTCTTGTCCGCAAAACAGACAAGAATAGGACATGTTATTTTTTTTTTGCAGCGCTACGGAATGGAGCAACGGATGCAGACAGCACACTGAGTGCTGTCCACATCTTTTGCGGCCCCATTGAAGTGAATGGGTCTGCATCCGAGCTGCAAAAACTGTGGCTCGGATGCGGACCAAAACAATGGTCGTGTGCATGAGGCCTTAATCACATTCAGTCCTTTTCTTTTTTGGCATTTAGTATTATGAGAAAGTAAATCAAGCTGGGGAAAATTCCCAGCCTTCTGCATAGCAGTGTCCAACATCTTCACGAGATAGCCCCTCTTCTTAAGGAGTTCCTTTAATTGAATGGCCTGTTCATCAAAACCCTCTTTAGTACTGTTAATGTCTCTCAGCTAATAAATTGTCCATAAGGGACAGATCTTTTAACATTAGCAGGATGAAAGCTATCGTGGTGTAGCAAAGAGTTGGTCGCCGTGGTCTTGCGAAAACCCCTAGTGACCAACTCACCTCCCACCACCTCGACAGCCACATCCAAAAATCCAAGGCTATCACCTCCATAGTTGAGGGTGAAGAACATACCCATACTATTGTTTTCATTCAGGAAAGTAACAAAATCTACACATTTGGCCTCAGTACCTGACCAGACCATGACGTTGTCGTCCACATAAACTTAAAAACAGTTTAATATGACAAAGATGTGGATTACTAGTAGAGAATATGTGACGATCCTCTAACCTAGCCAGATAGAATTTGGCGAAAGTACATGATACGGGAGTACCCATAGCGGTACCGCACTTTTGCCGATACCACTGATTCCCAAACTTAAAAACTTTGGTTAAGCTAAACAAAAGTGCCTCTTTTATAAAATCACAAAACAAAGTGCTCTTACCTACGTTCTCCAAGACGTCGAGAACAGCTGCAACACCCACCCCATGCAGGATACAGGTGTACAGGCTCTCAGCATCTAAGGAAACCAAACTGAAACCCTCCTGCCAATGAAAATCACCCAATGATGGGAGAAAATCGTTGGTATCCCGTAGATAAGCAGGGGCGCTTATACAGGAGATGTAGCGCAGGTAATGTCGCTGCTACAAGCAGCAAAACAATTAGACTGAATGTCACCGATATTTTGGATACACAAATGTTATACAGGAGATTTAATGCAGGTAATGTAACTGTCCACAGCGGACACCGTCTACAGAAAAAGCACACTGGACGTCACAGATATTTTTAGGCTACGCACACATTACACAGGAGATGTAGCGCAGATAATGTCGCTGTCTGCAGCAGCCAAACAGTTGCAAGCTATTTAATGTATATTGCTGCCAGATACAACTATAGTCCTTAAAAGGACTTTTGGGTCTCTAACAAGTTTTAGCAATTTAGTGCAGGTTGCACTAAAAATATCTGGCTACGGCATTACAGTGAATGGCAGTACTTTCCTGCACGTTTATTGGCTGCGTAGCCGAACACCGCGATGTGCCGAGCATCGCAATGCTCGAGTAAAATTTGTGTCCGGCCGAGCATGCTCGCCCAACACTAATAGTAATCCTAATTGACCAAAAACCGGAATGGTTTATTCTGATTTCATGTCAGATATTGAGAAAAACATGCATATGTGTCTTTTTATATAGTGTATGTAAACTTCTGGTTTCAACTGTACATGAGTACTGCAGCAATACCCTTTGCGTGGCAGCAATTTACAAGTGTGAAATTTAGCATCAAGCCTCAATCTTCCAGTTACATATATTCAGTTTCCAGTTTCCAAATTTTTGGAGGGATTGTTAAATTTAATTAAACCAGATATATATATATATATATATATATATATATACATACATACATACATACATACACACACACATATACATAAATACATACTACAAGACACAGGGAGGAGTTCAATCAACCTGTGAGTGATAACGAGAAATTGAGCGTCAGGCCGCAATTTTCAGTTTCCATGAATTCTATTCCGTGAATTGTTTAATTTAATTAAACCCTCATATAGTTGATCAACACCAATACACAGACGAGCACACAAAAGTATCTGTGAGGGATAATGAATTTAGGCCTAAATCAGCTTTCCCTACATTCACATGTTTTTAATCAATTAAGTTTTTTTGGGGGGTCGTTGATTATATTCAAACTAGCAGCATATATACATGATTACTACATCAATAGACAGGGTAGCACACAAAAGTATCTGGGAGTAATAAAGAATTTAGGCCCAAATCCATTTACCTATATTCACACATTTTTAATAAATAATTATACATTTTTTTGGGGGGGTCCTGGGCGAAATAACCCTGCATGGCGCATGTCATAAACCTAGTGGTGCAGCACTATATAAATAAATACAGTGGCTTGGCCAAGATGCTGGCAAAGTCCAGGAGACTGTCCAAGCATTCCAGCCACTGTTATGTGGCGAGGAACGCTCTCCTGGACCTGCAGCAACAGAACGGCCTGCCATTACCCCTCTTAATCCGCGACCTGCCAACTCGCTGGAATTCAACATTGCACATGCGTCTGTACAAGCAGCGGAAAGCCGTGACTGATTTTGTCATGCACCAGACAGCCTCAGCAGGGTGCATGTGTTGTTTCCAGGTTAGGGAGTGGCAGCTCATCTGAGATGCCTGTCTGGTGCTGAACTTCTCGGAGAGTCCACAACGTTTGTCAGCAGGGATAACTGCACCATGAACTACATCATCCCTCTCATATCTATTTTAGAATAGACATTGACTCTCATGCAGTAGGGGACCACGGCAGAAGAAGAGCAGCTGACGCATCTTGCTGTCTACCCTATAGCTGTTGGGGACACACTAAGGGAATCAGCAATGGAGGAGAAGATGATGAAGATGAGGATAAGGACCTGCCACTGCAAGAGGAGCAGGTGGAGGAGCAAGAGGACAATGATGAGGATGGCACCAGCCAAGAAACCCAATCGTCTTAGTGGGGGGTGGAGCTAGAAAGAAGTTTCTCCTCGGGCACACTGGCCAGAATGGCCACCTGTATGCTTGCTTGCTTATGCAGTGACAGGCGTATCGTTGACATAAAACAGTCTGGTGATTACTGGATATTGAAGCTTTTAGACCCTCGCTACTAAGGCAAATTGGTTTCCGCCTGCATCATGCCAATGCTGCAACCTGCTTACCATCACATTCTGTATGTCTGCTTCTGCATCATGCTAATAATGCCTCTCAATCATCCGTTTATGTGTATTCAGTTTCCACATGGTTGAATTTTTTATTTTTTTGGGGGGGGTGTTAAATTTCATTAAGCAGCATAAATGTACATCATACATACATCAATATCGACATTTTCTCACAGCTCAGGCTGATTCAGATGAATACACATTGCCTTGCTGGCACTGCGCTATCCTGCCACTGTTGCTGTTTGTCTGCCTAACTACCATCACGTTCTGTACAGCTGCTGCTGCGGCCTGCATCATGCCACTTATGCTACTTTCCAACCATCATGTTCTGCACGGCTGCTGCCACCTCTATCATGTCACCACCTCCATCCTGCCACTGCTGCGACCATCAACTTCTGTAAGGCTACTGCTGCCTCCATCATGCTGCTGCCTTTGTAATGACCCGGAGTGCCATTACCACTTCTTTTTGGCGCCTTGCTACCATTTCCATGTGCTAATTTATATCACCTAATGTATTTCCTATAATGTGCATATTTATTCTTGAAATTATTATGTTCAAGTGTAATAACCTGGTCCACCAGCAGATGGCGGCAACAACATTGGCAGTGTTAGCTTCCGTGGAGAGGAACCTTCTGGCCTCTCCAGCCCTATGTAGCTAGAGGGAGGAGTTTTAGATAGTGGGAGGGGGTCTAGCTTAGCCCCTGTAAGGGGAAGGCCTCAGGCCTGGTCCTGTCTGGACAGGTTCTGTTAGGCCTACGCCAACCTTATCACTGGAGGTTGTGCTCATCCAAGCTGAGCCGAAGCTTGAGGTACTCTAAAACCAGGACAAGAAGTTCCTAGGACTATAAGTAACACTACAGACTACAGCTAACTAAAGTTCCAGCAGATATGAAAGAGTCTCCTATTTGTCCAGCCAAGCATAGCAGGGCTGAGATTGTTGCAGATAAGTATTTGCCTGCCAAAGTCCTGCCAATACCTGCTCATGACCAAGATACCGTTTGGAAGCTGTTTGAATTACCAATTTATGCCCAAGTAAAATCCACTGTTCAACATTACTACAAAGTCTGGACTCCATTTATTCTACTCATCCACCATCCAAGTTCAACTACCCATTTTGCACTGCTTCGGACCACATCACGTCTGGGATCCACGGATATCCAGGTAGGAAAACCGTGACACGTGTACATAACATCTACAGAGACTATAGGCCACCCTGCACCACTCTGGCAATCCTACCTCTGGGTACCAACATTACCATCTACAAAGGGAGCCTTGAGCTTCCGCTGCTTAACCGCAACTGGCGTCACGTTTACTTGCTCTATAAGAGGGACATATTTCGTAGAAACCTCCTAAGGGGAAAGGGATACCCCAGGCGTGGCCCTTTAGTGGGACGTTGCACTTTTCTGCCAACATGTACCATATGGTTGCTGCTGCAGCCGCTGCTGCTCCTCGCTGTTAATCCCCTGCTGCCACCACCATTAACGCAAAGTATCTACTGCCACTATCATCACTACTACTGCTATCCTGCTCCTGCTGCTGCCACTATATCAGTGTCGTACCTTGCTGCTGCTCCCAGTTAAAGAGAATAATTTTTTTAGGCTCGCTCACAAATGATTTTTTCTTCTGACAATCCAAACTTGTGCTGAACTTGAACTAAATGGAGCAATTGTCTAACATGCAGACTACAACTCCATTTGGGATCCCTTTGTTCTCTGGATTGTGGGCAGTATTACATTTAGTGATGCGGCTGAAGATTGTCGGGAGGAAAGCTTTCCTTCCCGGAAATAGCCAGCTGGCTAGTTGAGGAGACCGCTGCTATTACATTCAGCAATCTCCTCCATAGTATGGGGAGGAGCGATTATTATGCCATTGCTCGTCCCCATACTGACTAGTTGTTTGCCAGCAGCAGATCATGAGCATGCTTAAAAATCAGGATTGCTCAGGTAATCGGCAGCAGTATTACACTGCCAGATCATCACTAACAAACATTACTACGAACGCTTGTTAGTGATGATCTGGCAGGTAATCTGCCAGTCTAATACAGTCCTTAAGGGTGTATTAGACACCCCAATCACACAGACGATTGTCAGGAGGGAAGAGTTCCCTCCCTGCAATCGCCTGCTCGCCTGCTGAGGGGACCCCTGCTATTACATACAGTGATCTCCTCAGCAACATGGGGAGGAGTGATCACTATGCCATCACTCGTCCCCATGCTCTACAATGGTTTGCCCGCGGCAGATTGTAATATGACAGCACGATCTGCCACCAGCAAATCCTGATCTTTCAGCATGCTGAAGGATCTGGATTTCCCGATGAACGGGCATTTGCTTGTTTGACTGTGTTACTACAAACACTCGTTAGCGACCATCGGGCAGAAAATCTGCCTGTCTACTATACCCTTTAGGTGTCCCAGCGATCGGACTCCCCGTCCTCCAATCTGATACTGTATATATCACCCATCCTATAGATAGGTGATAAAAACCTTTTGTGGATAATCCCTTTAAAGACAAGTGGTTCCATGTAGAAGAGCTTGATAATGAATATGTGATCAGGTACTGGAGTTAATTGTGATTGAATATGTTCGGTGGTCATGGTAAATTATACCATAACTGCCTATAAATACACACGTGTGACAATTATACAATTATGCTGGTTGCCTGTAACTAAGATGTAAACCATGGCAGAAGTGGCAGTTGTCTTGCAGTGCCTCATGTTATCAGACAGCACGTCCCCGAGTGCCATGCTGCACTAATGACCTGACAATAAGAGACGTCTCCCCGAGGCAGTAATCTGCCATTCTGCAGGAGATTAGTCGAACATGTCTTAAGTGATGTATACATACAGTTGTCTCCTGATTTGCTCCTGTTTCCCAATGGTGGTTGCTTGTCGCTGTCCTTCCTTCAGGCGAAACATACGTTGTAGTTTGGCCAGCTCGCTGTCCGCTAGAAAACATATGGACAAGATATAAGTGAATCTGTATAGTAGAAATTATTATTCTGCTCTTCTCCGCATATGGCAGAGCTACATTTCCGACATAGTCGTGTACCACTGTATGACTCTTTATACCATCAAAAAATGCAGAACAAAATATCTCAGCATACTGTCCAGTAAAATGCCCGGTAACATGATAGAAGCCTGATGGACATTATAGTGAATAGGGTCTGTTGTCCATCATTTGCCGGACCGCCATGTTCAATATTTTTGTTGTTCTGCTCCTATAGTGGAGAAGATCAATATAAATAGGATTGAAGTTGTGAATGTGGCCTTACCAGCACTGTTTTTCTTCAGCAACAAGTTCCTAGGTTTGTCTTTGGGTTAAAGTTTTATTCAAGCCTGGACAATGGGGCCGTGAGATGCTTGCATAGTACCATTATCTTACATAGCAAGCTGGCTTTCCTGGACAACTTTTATGAGGATTTATTTTAGAAGGCAAGAAAAGGAATTTACCTGGGCCTGGAGCCAAATCTTGGAAAACCTGTTTAGAATTTTTGACAGAATATTTGGTTCCTTTTAGGGCATGAAAGACGGAGCCTAACCCAGTGTAAAAACTAAACAACTTGTCACATTATAATTTTACTAACTCAGTGATTTGTAAGACTTCCACTTATCTGCTAGCACTAAAACGAGATTTTCATAGTTTTTCCAGCCTGGGAATGGAAACTGTTGGCACACCAGAAGTGAGTAGTTTAGTGTACCACATCACTAGCTATAAATATCGTAGCTTATTCTAAGTGAATAGGTAATTGGTCAGGGGTCTAAGTTTCTAGAAGCCACACATATCCTACTTGTCTCCTCAATGTGAGTGAACCTTCAGCTGAGTTCATAGGAAAGCCACTCCATGACGCCTCTATTTCCTACTGCAGCAGATCTTCTAACAGCACTATAACTGCACTACTGGATTACTGAAGATGGGACGCAGCACCAAAACATAATGCACCAGCAATTGTAACCCTTATTGGATGACTGGTTTCTGGAGGAGGACAACTCCAGGGGACAGAGAGAAGAGATTGGGGGCAAGGTCAGGGGAAAGGTGCCAAGGAGTATGGAGAGCAGAGCAAGACTGCAAAAAGAACGCTGGAGAAGGATGCATCAGCCGGGAAAGACCAGCCTTCCTGCTTTTCTCCAGCATGCCAAAGTTGTATGGGATTTGCAGGCAAATCCCAAGTCTATTCTCCAAGTCTATACTCTACCACATTGTGGGCCTCAAAGCCAAAGACAGCAGAGATCGTGTTGTGGGTGCTGGAGCCAATGGCCAGCTGCCTAAAAAATATGGAGGCAAGGACCAGAAAAAAGAGGGTACTTGGTATACTGATGATACTTTAGAAACTGTTTTGCACTGTAAGCTATCATCACGGATCAGAACTCAAGTGCACTGGTTCTAGTGGAGTCACAGTTCAGAGACTGAGACAAGTCAGGATACAATTCTTCCAGAATTACTGTGTTGAGGCTGAACAAGATCTTTTATTCCGTTGATCCCTTGTTAACCCTGAGTGCTAAGTCTGTCAATCACAGTAGCTGCCAGCCACTACTCAGACCAGTGTTACCAGATCGGTGTGGGACTGGAGCTCTAAGCACCCAGTTCCTGCTGAAGTTTCTGTTGGTAGAGGGAGGGCTTCTCCATGACGCACAGAGTCACAGTGCCTAGGCGCGAATTGCCTCTGTTGGAACCAGGGGTGCACCGCCAATGAGGCGAGGTGAGGCGATTGCCTCAGGCAGCACCAGGTAGAGACAAGTAGGGGGCAACAGAAAGGCCTTGGGCAATGAGTGCTTTCATTGTGGAAGCGATCATCTTTGCATATTCAACTGTATCGCTATATTAACAAGTATGTTTTGTAGCACTATATGTAATGTTTTCCAAGTATGCCTTTAACATTAAGGCTGGAGGCAAGGGGTTAGGTTGAGAGTTTGGCATGGGGGGGGGCGTCATTTCAGTTTTCGCCTCAGGCAGCAGAAGGGCTAGGTGCACCCCTGGTTGGAACTTCCTCTGGTGGGCAAAGTCCTGAGGCTGTAGTAAAATCCTGTATGCTCTACAAGCTGTTTGCTGAGTTATGGTGTGGGGTCAATGGCAGCATGTGGCACATACATCTCCAGTATGTTTCTACAAATCTCCTGTCAGCAGAGCCTAAGGACCCTTTACACGGGCAGAGATTCTGCCAGATAATCGCTAATGAGCATTCATAGGAACGTTCGTTAGCAATTATCTGGCGGTGTAAAGATGCTGCCAATTACACCAGTGTAAAGGGGCCTTTACTGACTCACTACATTTGTACTTTCTCAAATTTTTCTCTATCATAAAACCATTGTTATATCGGTCACTGACCACAAACTTTTTGGAAAGTGATAGAGTACAGCCTGGAGCTTTTACTAATGTAACTTATGTCTTAAGGTCTCTTTAGACAAGACAATTCAGCAGGCAATTGTCGAGAAGGAAGCGTTCCTTCCCAATGCCTACTCATCAGTGGAGACCACTGCATTTACATGCAGTGATCTTCTCCCCATACAGACTTGTTTGCCGGCAGCAGAGTTTACACAGCACAATCTGCTGCCGGAAAGCAAGATTTTGGTGGCTACACAAACAATTCAATTATCCGACGAACAAGCATTTGACTCATTCATCGGGTAATCGGCGGCACCTTTACACTGCCAGATAATCTGTAATGAGTGTTCAGAGATTAGCGATTATCTGGTGGATTCTTAGCCAGAGTATAGGGCCCTTTAGAGGAGAGACTTTTCACTTATTTTTCACTGTTTATAAGAATATGATGAAAAGCTTAGCATACAGGTAGCAGCATGAGGATAATAGTGGACGGGGAGTGTGGCATGTTGGCCGAGTCTCTAAATCTTTTGACAACCTGACAAATCTCAAGGAAGCCGTGCCAGGTTCAGGTATAAAAATATGCATAAGGGCTCATGCACACAAATATTGGCTGTTTTGCGGTCTGAAAATTGCAGATCCGCAAAACACGAATGTCTGTGTGCATTCCGCATTTTGCAGAATGGAATGTCCCGGTCATAATAGAACAGTCCAATCCTTGTCTGTAATGCGGACAATAATAGGACATGTTCTACTGGATTTCAAGTTAATGGACGCAGACAAAAACTATGCTCATGTGCATGAGTCCTAATGGGTATGAAAAAGGGAGGACAGAGGGTAAAGGGGGTGATATCACAGACAGCTCTCTGGGTAACCACATAACAGGCACAAAAGTGCTTGTCCGACAGGGTCCACTGACAACACTGCATGTCTATACAGTATATCCTTTCGTTATCATAACCTTTATATCTGCATGTTTCTCATATTTATATTTTTTCAGTAGGCCTGCTCCCATTTCCTGTATATCTGACCACACAAGAGAAGCTCAGGCATGTTGCCCTCAGCTCTGCCCTACTGCCAGCTTTCCTAATCATTTTATGGATATACAGAAAGTACCGTATATGTAATGATGTAACATCAGTATGGCTATTGAGAAGTTTGCAGACACCAAAAAAGAAAGTCTTACCCATTCCTTCTAGGTCCATGTCGCTGTTATCAGACCGGATACTGGATGCAGATCTTCTGTTAGGCATTTCTAAGAAGGAATACAATAAAAATTTAGGAGCTTCCTTCAAGCGAAATGCTATTAGATATTATTTTTGTCTAGATTGTGAATCCTCATATACAGGCAGTTATAAAAGTGGTCTTCAATGTGATATCTAATGTATCCTTCTATCTTTCCTAATAAAAATGAGACTATCCAAACTGAAACGAGCCCCATTACTAGACACCTGGCTACATACCGCAGAGGGAAATCTCCCCCCCCAGGAGAGTGATTCTACAATCCATCAGAAAAAGACATAGGGAAGAGGCACTCTGATCTGACCATAGTCTTGTCTCCTGGGAAAGAGCTCTTCGGACAGCACTGATTAGAAGAGAACTGTGTGGCCCAAGAACGTGCCTTTTTGGAATGATCGGGTAAAGCCTTAGTGAACGCTCAAATCCAGTTTAGGGGTTTGTACAGTAGACGCTCTGCATGTCTGCCGGTACATTTTTATAGATAGCTGGCTATGTAAGACCATTTAACATGTCACATAGATAACAATATTACAATGCTGGTGCAAATTGTCCCATTCGTGGCCAGCTCTCCTCAACGTATGATGGTCATAATTTTTCTCAAACAGATCTATTACCAAACCTCAGCCCACAGAGCCCCCCCACATACACGCACTAATATTATTTCCTGAGAGTTTCTTAGACCCTTTGGATTACATTAGTTATTTTCACCATTATTCTAGGAATTATTGTTGGGATGTTGGCTGTGGATCACAGCGACCATGTTCTCTAAAATTCGATTCAGCTGCTTTGCTGAATTTTACAAAAAAATTCGCTTTGTGACGAATCAGTTCGTTACGAAGCGCATTTCTTTGTAAATAGTGGGTGCAATGACAGGGAACAGCGATTACGCCGCCCCCTGTCATTGAACCCCTCAGATGCTGCGTTCATCACTGATCACGGCATCTGAGATCCATATTAAACCATTTTAGCGTTTATTCGTTACCTTGAAGCACAAGGAAATTCGGCTTTGCGGTAAATCGAATTTTTCCTGAAATTCGGATTGAAGTCCACTTCGTGAACTCCGATTCACTCCACACTAATAACTATAATGTATGGTGATACATGATGGCAGCCTCCAGGACAGCTATCAGACATGACTATAGGTCTTACTGCAGGGGATAAGTGAGTGTCTTCTACCTGTGTCTTCAGATGGTGCAGAGACGTAGTGGAGAAGATACAGGGTTTGCGGTGTCCTTGGTAGTTCTCAGCTCAGTGTTTCTCACACAGACTCATTGTTGTTGGTGACGGTCTCCAGGAAGCCGCATGTCAGTGAAAGGCTCTGCTGTCCTATAGGTTACCACACTAACAATGTAACCAGGGGAAGTGCGGCCTGTGGTCTCATCTTACTGCATGTAACCTCCCTCCTTGTGCTGGAAATCATTCTGAAAAAATACTTAACATATGAAAAGGCAGAGCCAGGTAGAGCTTCATTACCACAAAACAGGGTAGCCTGCATCCCCTGGGCCTCCTGTACATTGGATTACTGTTGTGTGTCTGTATATAAAGTTGTACTTATATAGAGTAATAATAATATTTACATATAACAAAAGAGAGCTTTTTATTTTTTCCTTCGACTTGTTTATTGCAGGAGGACTTGTATTTTTGATGGTGCCATTTTGGAGAACATGTAGAGTGTTGAAAACTTTTATAATTTTTCTTTGGGGGTGGGGGGTGATTTAAAAAAAACCCCAGCAATTTCACTAATGTGTTTTGGGTTTCATTTTTACTGTGTTCCACTGGTGGTATTATGGCGAGACCATATTTATATCGGTTTCTTGAATTTTACTAACTTTGCACAATAAAAAACATTTGAAACTTTGCTTTGTGCTGCCGTATTCTGAGAGCCATCATGTTTTTATTTTTCTGTATGATTCTGCCCGTGTTCTGCGTGAAGAGCTACAGTTTACCTGGGTACCAATTCATTTACGGCCTTCATCGTGCAAATTAAATTACTCATTTTAAAATTCGGGTTGTTACAGATGAGCCAAGTCCAATCATGTATAGTGTTTTATTTGTATTGTTTTGTTTTTTTAACATAAGCAAGGGAGGTAGGGCCTTGTTATACTCCATGTACTTAAAGAGGACCTGTCTCATCTCCAGCACTTGTCTGTCTTTGTAACTACTTGAACTTCCCATGTTACAATTCTGGTGAATCTATTCTTATGACTCTGTTATGCCATTCCTCTATTATTCCTATTAGAAATTTAAGGATGTATTGACAGCAGTCTGCAATAAACTTTCAACTGAGTGTTACCAGTTGAGGGCGTGTCCCTGCACTGAAAGTACTGACTGAATTGTGTCAGACTATCCATATTAACATATGGATTTACTGGCAGATTTTGCTGAGGACTTTACCCAATATATTACAATGCAAAACTGCTTCACAACTGTGCACGATCCACAAGAAATGTTGTGGATTTCTTGAGGGGGGGGGGTTTCCGTGATTTTTTTTATATTACTACCCCTCGCTCTCCTCAGTAGCACCTGTGCCATACTTACCTGCTCCCTGCCACTTGGCTTTGGCTCCATGGCTTGCAGACTGTCTTCACTGCACTTCCGGTACTCACCTGTTGATGTCCACACTGACGGGGTCTTGTGTGCTGCTGCAGTCAATAGTTGGCTTGAGCAGTAATGCGTCCCCAATCAGGGCCTAACCCAGCAGCGACGTGCTGCTTCAGGACACAACAACACTGAGGCCAGTCATTGGCTACAGTGGCACACATGATCCTGTTTGTGTGGAAGTTAACAGGCGGGGACATGAAGTGGAGCCAGAGGGAACAGGTAAAGTATATATGTTCTCACAGGTATCGCTGTGGAGGGATTTAAGACAACTCTTGGACAACCCCTTTAAATCTGCATAAGTTATTGCACTGCCTATGAATGAATGAAGTTACAAAATTTTCATTTAGGCTCCATTCACACGACCTTAGTGTTTTGTGGTCTGCAAATTGCGGATCCGCAAAACACGGATGCCGACCTATGTGAATTCTACAATTTGCAGACCGCACATGGCCTCCAGAATGATAGAAAATGCCTATTCTTGTCTGCAATTGCGCTATACAGGTGGCGCTATACAGATAGATTTCATTAAATAACTCAGTGGCTATAATATATTTTTAAGCATCCAGATGCAGGTGCTGGTTTCAAAACTTTAGAATATTATTCATGGGACAACCCTTTTAATATATTGTGATTAGAGATGAGCGAATTTCTCAAAAATTCAATTCAGCCGGTTCGATCCGAATTTATTTGCGGATAATTGCGTTAAAAAACGTCTATTTCCTGGCTGCAGAGAGCCTTTATAGGGGTGTAGAACACGGTGCCTTGCAGTAACACGCATAGGGAGTCTGCTTCGGTAGTGAAATAATACTCAGAGTCAGTATGACATGCAGATGACAGGCGTCTCTCTTAGACCCCTTGCAGATGAGCGTGTCCGGATTAGGTCCGGATGTGCTGCGTCTGCGATCAGGGAAAATCGTGCAAGTGCGTACGCAATTTCAGTCAGTTTTGACTGCGATTGCATTGCGTTGCTCAGTTTTTTCCGTGCGAGTGCAATGCGCGTGAGAAAAAACTGATTGTGGTACCCAGACCCGAACCCGGACTTCGGATTTGGGTTAGGTGTTCTGTAGATTTTATTTTTTTCCCATATAACATGGTTATAAGGGAAAATAATAGCATTCCTAATACAGAATTCTTACTAAAATGTGGCATAAAGGGTTAAAAAATAAATAAAAAATTAACTCACCTCATCCACTTGTTCGCGCAGCCGGCATCATCTTCTTCCTTCATGACCTGCCAAATGACCTTTGATGACATAATCGCGCTCACCACGTGGTGAGCGTGGTGACGTCAGCGCAGGTCCTGCTCAATGAAGATAGAAGGACCTATAACCATGTAATAAGGGAAAATAATACAGTAAATTGACTTTAATCAATTTACTAACATCATATCCTAGCAACCATGCACTTGCTTGCGGATGCTTGCGATTTTCACACATCCCCATTCATTTCTATGGGGCCTGCGTTGCGTGAAAACCGCAGAATATAGAACATGCTGCGATTTTCACGCAAAGCACAAGTGATGTGTGAAAATCACCGCTCATCTGCACAGCTCCATTGAAGTGAATAGGTCCGGATTCAGCGCAGGTGCAATGCATTAACGTCACGCATTGCACCCACGCAGAATTCTCGCCTGTGTGAAAGGGGCCTTAGACTCTCTGCACACTTCCCTTATTTGGGCAGTTGCGGGGCCAAAACTGACCAAATAACTCAAGTGTGAACTCAGCCTTTCAAGTCAATGTTAGCGTCAAGAAGAAGCGCATTCCTTTTACACCGTCAGCAGCTGATTTCACATAGAACTACTTTCCGAGCAGGTAGGCTCCTGCGAAGCGGATGGTCTATCCTGGGCACGTTTGGCTCCCGACCTCCCACTGCTGCTACCCTGCTGACTCCCGGCCACAGTACCGACTTGATGGGTCTGCGGCTGCCTCACGGGCAAGCTGCCACCCTCTTCTCCCGATGATGATGAAGCCCCTAATTCACCTGGCTCCCAAGTGCGATCAGCTACATCATCATCTAGTACTGTCTGCACATCACTGATGTCCTCCTCAACGGTCTCTGAACCAGGAGCCTCACCGCTCACAACACCAGCTCCCACGCCACTCTCCTCATCACTACTTGCCCGCCTACCGGAGGAAGGTGTCTCCTCCACATCTTGGCTGGCCAGTAGCTGCTGATTGCGCTCTAGTAGCTCGTCCTCGCTGCGCAGTGGGGCTGAGCCCACAGGATATAATGCTTCTCTGGCTGAGGGAACAGAAAAGGACAGAGGCAGGTTGAGGACAGGTGAAGTGCACAGGGCCTGCTCCCGGGCCATGCCAACTAAGAGTTGTGTCTGACGAACCCTCCGACTCTTGGCTGGGGGTGTCTGATATCACTTGGGACGAAGTGGTGGATCAAGTCAACTATTCAAGAACCGCTGGGTTGCTGGTCAAGACACGACAGCTAGATGACAACGGGAGCTCAGGCCTCTCACTGCGACTACTTCTGCCACACACCCTTATTCTGCTGCTATCTGTGCCTGCGCCAGAAACATTTAGGCCTCTGCCACTCCCCTGTGCAGGCCCTGGCACTTCTCTGTCTGACATACTGTTAGATCAAAAAAATAAATAAAAAAGGAAATTAAAACACCCAAAAATGTCTGTAATTTTCTCACTTCACCACACAACAGCTAATAAGCCCTTTTTCCCCCCCACTAATACTCGCCAAAAAGGGCTTTAGAACATATAAATGCACTGCTGAACGGCAAATAGGCCCTTATTTTGTTCCACTTATATACACCACAAAAGGCTTTAGAACATATAACTGCACCGCTGAATGGCAAAATATATATTATATATATATATATATATTTTGCCACTAATACACGCCAAAAAGGGCTTTAGAACATATAACTGCACTGCTGAACGGCAAATATATATATTTTTTGCCACTTACCGGTATACAAGCCAAAAAGGGCTGTAATTTTCTCACTTCACCACACAACAGCAAATACTTTTTTTGTGCCACTAATACATGCCAAAAAGGGCTTTAGAACATATGACTACACCGCTGAACGACAAATAATATATTTTTTTTACCACTAATACACGCCAAAAAGGGCTTTAGAATATATAACTGCACTTCTGAATGGCAAATATATATTTTTTTGCCAATAATACACGCCAAAAAGGGCTGTAATTTTGTCACTTCCCCACACAACAGCAAATCCTTTTTTTTGTGCCACTAATACACGCCAAAAAGGGCTATAGAACATAACTGCACCGCTGAATGGCAAATAATATATACACTGCTCAAAAAAATAAAGGGAACACTTAAACAACACAATGTAACTCCAAGTCAATCACACTTCTGTGAAATCAAACTGTCCACTTTGGAAGCAACACTGAGTGACAATCATTTTCACATGCTGTTGTGCAAATGGGATAGACAACAGGTAGAAATTATAGGCAATTAGCAAGACACCCCCAATAAAGGAGTGCTTCTGCAGGTGGTGACCACAGGCCACTTCTCAGTTCCTATGCTTCCTGGCTGATGTTTTGATCACTTTTGAATGCTGGTGGTGCTTTCACTCTAGTGGTAGCATGAGACGGAGTCTACAACCCACACAAGTGGCTCAGGTAGTGCAGCTTATCCAGGATGGCACATCAATATGCGAGCTGTGGCAAGAAGGTTTGCTGTGTCTGTCAGCGTAGTGTCCAGAGCATAGAGGAGCTACCAGGAGACAGGCCAGTACATCAGGAGACGTGGAGGAGGCCGTAGGAGGGCAACAACCCAGCAGCAGGACCGCTACCTCCGCCTTTGTGCAAGGAGGAACAGGAGGAGCACTGCCAGAGCCCTGCAAAATGACCTCCAGCAGGCCACAAATGTGCATGTGTCTGCTCAAACGGTCAGAAACAGACTCCATGAGGGTGTCACGGATGAGGATGGGGGAAACCCTCAGCCGTGTGCCGATGGAAGATGGTCGCTGCTTGACCAGGATGACAGAGTTAGGGAGCGGGTCACCTCCTACAGCGTCCCTAACCTGACCCTAACGCCTACCTGCATGGGCCGACCTTTAAGGTAGGAGGACCCATGCGCAGGAACATCGGAGCCCTGACTTACCCTCCGACCGGTCCCTGGGCTAGGAGTCAGAGTAAGACATCCTGTTCCTTCTGGATACGGAGGAACAGGAGTCTCACTGGCCAAGCTGCAAGGAAGGGAGAACAAGTGCAACCTATGGCAGTGGCAGGTACTGGCCACAAACATCACACTGACCTGCCACAGACAACCAAGCCTGGAGCCCATGTGGAAATACAGCCCACAGACACAGGACTGAGCACACAACACACGGGAACCCAGGACCATAGGTGCAATAAAACAGCATAAAACCAAACACATCTTCCAGACACCAAAGGACATATATTTAGCTTATGACCAGAAGGTTGGCCCCCACTGGCAGTTGGTAAGTAACCAGGAGGATGTCTACAGCCAGCATTGCTGAAACACCCTCACTGGCTACTGCCTACAACTGAGGCTTTATAGGGCCAAGAGGCCACACCCAATCAGACACACCCCGTGACTCACACACACTGAAAGGGAGTTAACCCTTCCAAAACCACAGAAGGGAAAACATAACTTAAAAGGGAAGTGTCCAAACAACAAACACACTGTGGCTGTTGCCGCAGGCAACGACATGGGTGGCAAGCGTGTCCTGGGAGTCAGCCCGAAGGCCGGGACACTGCCACCACATGTACATCATACCACCAAACATAAACAAAGTGCACACAGACATACAAAAGTGCTTACAAACGCGCACACAACTCCGAGGGAACCGCACACATAGCTGTTGTCCGCGGCAACCGCACTTGAAGCTAACAACCTTATGCCTCAAGCTGCGGTTGACACTACAACCCAAAACCGCGGGCAACAGTATGCGGCTCCCAAGGAGTCACGGCCAAAACCGTGGCCGTGACACTCCCACCCCTCAAAGCCCCCCCCCCACCAAAAAAAAAACACGTGAGGGACTCACACAAGGGGATGGGAGAAGGGGACGTCCACTCAGACACGGTTCCCAAAAAGTCGCTGTCAGCTGCATCCTCTCCCAGCACACAACACAGCCAGTCCGACGAGGCCTGCAGCCCGCACCAGCGACACAGGGAAGAGAACCACTTAGAGATGGACGAGGGGACTCTCCACACACGTCCCCACTCCAGTCGCTGCCAGCAGATACTCCAAACCAGCACGCAGCCGGACCACTTACAGAGTGCTACCAGCAAACGACCAGAGATGGGAACATGGAGAGGGACGAGGGATCCCCAACACGGACGGTAAGGTGGCGGGAAATAAGCCACCAACCGTGCCGTTAACGGAGATCCCCCCGGACGCTCTCCCTCCGGAGAACGCGCATGCAGGCCACAAGGGGATGGCACTGCATGCTGTACCCTCTTTCGAAGGTATGCACCCGCATACCAAACAAACAAACGGTGCGATAAAAATATCAGGGGATGCCAAACGAACACGGTGAGGAAGTGGCGGGTAAAAAGCCACTCACCGCGCCGTCAGCGGCGAAAACCCCCATAACGCTCTCCCTCCGAAGAGCGCGCATGCACCCCATAAGCATATGGCGATGCATGCTTTACCCTCTTTCGAGGGAAACCAGGTGAGGAGCCTTTCTGGTCATACTGTCACGGCTGAGGATGGGGGAAACCCTCAGCCGTATGCCGATGGAAGATGGTCGCTGCTTGACCAGGACAACAGAGTTAGGGAGCGGGTCGCCTCCTACAGCGTCCCTAACTCCTACCTGCATGGGCCGACCTTTAAGGTAGGAGGACCCATGCGCAGGAACCTCGGAGCCCTGACTTACCCTCCGACCGGTCCCTGGGCTAGGAGTCAGAGTAAGACATCCTGTTCCTTCTGGATACGGAGGAACAGGAGTCTCACTGGCCAAGCTGCAAGGAAGGGAGAACAAGTGCAACCTATGGCAGTGGCAGGTACTGGCCACAAACATCACACTGACCTGCCACAGACAACCAAGCCTGGAACCCATGTGGAAATACAGCCCACAGACACAGGACTGAGCACACAACACACGGGAACCCAGGACCATAGGTGCAATAAAACAGCATAAAACCAAACACATCTTCCAGACACCAAAGGACATATATTTAGCTTATGACCAGAAGGTTGGCCCCCCACTGGCAGTTGGTAAGTAACCAGGAGGATGTCTACAGCCAGCATGGCTGAAACACCCTCACTGGCTACTGCCTACAACTGAGGCTTTATAGGGCCAAGAGGCCACACCCAACAATCAGACACACCCCGTGACTCACACACACTGAAAGGGAGTTAACCCTTCCAAAACCACAGAAGGGAAAACATAACTTAAAAGGGAAGTGTCCAAACAACAAACACACTGTGGCTGTTGCCGCAGGCAACGACATGGGTGGCAAGCGTGTCCTGGGAGTCAGCCCGAAGGACGGGACACTGCCACCACATGTACATCATACCACCAAACGTTGCCACGGACAGCCACAGTGCAGGGAAAATGTCAGTGCACACCAAACATAAACAAAGTGCACACAGACATACAAAAGTGCTTACAAACGCGCACACAACTCCGAGGGAACCGCACACATAGCTGTTGTCCGCGGCAACCGCACTTGAAGCTAACAACCTTATGCCTCAAGCTGCGGTTGACACTACAACCCAAAACCGCGGGCAACAGTATGCGGCTCCCAAGGAGTCACGGCCAAAACCGTGGCCGTGACAGAGGGTGATATGAGGGCCCGACGTTCACAGGTGGGGGTTGTGCTTACAGCCCAACACCGTGCAGGACGTTTGGCATTTGCCAGAGAACACCAAGATTGGCAAATTCGCCACTGGCGCCCTGTGCTCTTCACAGATGAAAGCAGGTTCACACTGAGCACATGTGACAGACGTGACAGAGTCTTGAGACGCCGTGGAGAACGTTTTGCTGCCTGCAACATCCTCCAGCATGACCGGTTTGGCATTGGGTCAGTAATGGTGTGGGGTGGCATTTCTTTGGAGGGCCGCACAGCCCTCCATGTGCTCGCCAGAGGTAGCCTGACTCCCATTAGGTACCGAGATGAGATCCTCAGACCCCTTGTGAGACCATATGCTGGTGCGGTTGGCCCTGGGTTCCTCCTAATGCAAGACAATGCTAGACCTCATGTGGCTGGAGTGTGTCAGCAGTTCCTGCAAGACGAAGACATTGATGCTATGGACTGGCCCGCCCGTTCCCCAGACCTAAATCCAATTGAGCACATCTGGGACATCATGTCTCGCTCTATCCACCAATGTCACGTTGCACAACAGACTGTCCAGGAGTTGGCAGATGCTTTAGTCCAGGTCTGGGAGGAGATCCCTCAGGAGACCGTCCGCCACCTCATCAGGAGCATGCACAGGCATTGTAGGGAGGTCATACAGGAACGTGGAGGCCACACACACTACTGAGCCTCATTTTGACTTGTTTTAAGGACATTACATCAAAGTTGGATCAGCCTGTAGTGTGTTTTTCCACTTTAATTTTGAGTGTGACTCCAAATCCAGACCTCCATGGGTTGAAAAATTTGATTTCCATTTTTTTATTTTTGTGTGATTTTGTTGTCAGCACATTCAACTATGTAAAGAACAAAGTATTTCAGAAGAATATTTAATTAATTCAGATCTAGGATGTGTTATTTTTGTGTTCCCTTTATTTTTTTGAGCAGTGTATTTTTTTGCCACTAATACACGGCAAAAAGGGCTTTAGAACATATAACTGTACCCGCTAAACTACAAATATTGATTTTGTTTTGCCACTAATACACGCCAAAAAGGGCTGTAATTTTCTCACTTCACCCAACGGCTAATAAGCCCCCCCCCCCCCCCATCCACTAATACAAGCCAAAAAATGCTTTAGAGCATATAACTGCACCGCACAAGGGCAAATAAGACGTAGAAATATTTCCTTGTAATAAACCCTATTAATGGCTGTATCAAACAGCACTTGCACCCCAATAACAAGAACGGTTTGCTGGAATTACAGAGCTGTATAATGGCAATTTGGATCCCCAGTCAGTGCAGCAAGGTGTAATAGGATTATTCCTATTACCCAGGCTGTAACCTCCCATACTGAACCCTATTCTGCTTCAATACTGTGGAATGATTCCTCCCTATCCTTTCCCAGAACTTGTATACAGCAAAATAAAAGTTTTAAAGTCTTTTCTACCACTGTCCCTAGCGCCTGCTAACGTCTCTCCCTGCACTAAGTACACTGGAAAATGGCAGAATCCAAGATGGCTGAGGCTATTTATAGGGCTGTAACATCACAGGGCTGAGTGGCTCCTGATTGGCTGCATACATGGCATTGTGGGTGATCCCTCGTTCCCAGAGTTCCTTACTCCATGTCATAACACGTGCAGCAGCCATTTTAGGAAAAAATTTGATTCGTTACCACGAAGCGCGAGGAAATTCGGATTCGGTGGGAATCAAATTTTTCCTGAAATTCAGATCGAATTCCACTTCGTCAACTTCGATTCGCTCATCTCTAAATGTAATGTTCAGCAATTTCCAATATATCACAGTTACACATCACCCATAGTAAAGTCTAAAAGGTTATCACATCAGATGTCCACCCTCAGGACAGAGGAACAGAATTTCTTCTGCTAAATAGTGTCAGCAGACATAATTATAATAAAGCAATACAATATTATTATTATTATTATTATTTTTTATTATTATTATTATTATTATTATTATATTTTTGCACCATCGTTGGCTCCTAGAGAAACGTTACTTGCACTTTTAAGTTCACACAAGCGATAGGATGGAGTAAATGGCTTTATGTTAAAGTAAATGGCTGATGTATTACTAAGGAACAGAGCAATCGATGGTTTGAGGACACCCCACCAACATGGCATCCAATTAGACAGAAGTTGAGAGAGAGGATGCTGTGATCTTCTCACTGCCGTGATGCATTTATAGAGGTGTCTGTGTATGTGACAAAATATGAATGTGCAAATACTGACTTACAACATAATTAGCAGATTATATTTCACTTTGTTTGCTCGCATTTCCTAACTGTAAAAAAAACTATTGACATTTTTTTTTATCGCTTTCTATTTCTCAGAAAGAAAAAAACAAATGAGAAGCCAGAAATGTGATGAAGCCACCATTTCTGGATATATCACTCCCTAATAAGTGACAAAATGTACTGGCAGAGATCGTTCCAGTCCTCATATAGAACTTTATAGTATTGGAGACTATGACTTCATGACTTCAGCCGGTCTTTGGGAGACTCTGCAGCGTAAAACCACCAACATAACCCCTAAATGAGTGAAGAATTGCTAAATTTGCACTTTTCCTCTTATCTGAGGTGAAACTGTTGCATTGTTGCTATCTACAGGAGGATGGAGCACCACTAGAGATGAGCGAATTTCCAAAAAATTCAATTCGGCCGGTTTGTAAAATTTTCCAAAAAGATTTGATTCGATCTGAATTTACTCGCGGCGAGTAAAAAACAGCTATTTCCTGGCTGCAGAGAGCATTTATAGTGGTGTAGAACACTGTGCCTTGCAGTAACACGCATAGGGAGTCTGCTGTGATAGTGAATCAATACTGTGAGTAGGTATAACAAGCACATGACAGGCGTTGCTCTTAATAATACTGCACACTTAACTTATTTTGGCAGTTACGGGGCAAAAACTGACCAAATAACTAAAGTGTGAACTCAGCCTTACAGGTTGATGTTAGTGTCAAGAAGAAGCGATCTCCTTTAACACTATCATCAGCTGATTCCACATAGATGTCTACAGAACCTGTTCTATTAAACGTTTATACAGGTAGAGCCCCCCCTGACAGAGTGGAGAGGATGTCAGCAGTAAGTTTGTGTTGACGTCACTGATTATTTTGCCCTTCCTCTGATTTGTCAGAACAATAACCCCCCAAAAAAGTATACTGTCTGTTGAGCATCCACCTTCACTCGGTAAGCATTTGGTCAGTAATCCATCAGTATTGCAAAAGCCCAAAAACAGTAGTGGATCCAAAACAGAGATGACACGTGAATGGAATACTTGCATGTCTTCTGTGTTTTGTACCCACTCCTGCTTTTAGCTAGCAAATCATAAGCCATTTCTGATGGGACCATACAGGCCTTACAGCTGCTACATAGATAGGATCTGTTGTGCCTCTAATTTTTCCTTCCTTCTGACAGATCAGAAGGAGGGTCAAATAAATGATGATGTTAACCAGGCCAAAAAGGCAAAATAGTGGCCCAGTCATGCAGTGGGAAGGGTGGGAGAACAGCTTGAGAAGTCAACAGAGTGGCCCAATTTGTCACGGGGTTCCGAAGGTGTACTTGGTCCCCCATTGCCCGCAGAACTGTTGCTTAGCTTTTGGAATGAGGTTCTGTGTTTGACCTCATTCCCAGGGCGGCTTTACTAGCTGGGTGGCTCCCTGCTCCTAGTCTGCCTTGAGCGCCGAGCTGATCACTCGGTGCTCGACTGGTTGGTCTGTCGGTCATGTGACGCTGGCCACGTCACATGACCCTCACTCCCCACTATAAATACAGGCAGCCTGCTGGCTACAGGTTGCCTGTTAATTTCTAGGTTCCTGGCTATTTGTTGGACTGCTGAATACTTACCTGATCCTGTTCCCTGACCATCCTTTTGCCTGCTCCTCCTGTACTGCGCTTCCATCCTGGTATTGTGACCTCGGCTCCCACCTGACTACTCTCTATGGACTCCTCTTGTACTTCTCTGCTCTCCTGGTATTTATGACCCCGGCTTCTCCTGACAATTCTCTGCTTGCTCCATTTGTACTTTGCAGCTTTCCTGGTATTGACTCGGTCCGTTCACGTCCTGTTGTTTGTCTGTCTGTCATCCCTGCACTTACTCCAAGTTAGGGATTGCCGTCCAGTTGTCCCCTGTCATTAGGACTCGCGAGGCAAGTAGGCAGGGCCAGGGGCAAGGGTGGAGCGCAGTGGTCACTTCCCTCCCCCCTGTGTGTGTGTGTACGCGACCGTTACAGATTAACAGGCCCTATAACCACTGTATTATGAATCCTCTGGTGACCCTGACTGACCATGTCTCTAATCTGACGCAGAGGGTGCAGGAGTTAGGGGAAAAACTCAGTTCTTTTGAGTTAGGGCAAGGTTCTTCCACTCCTCAGGCCTCCAGTCCGCATTTTGAGCCCCAGATTAAGCTCCCAGAACCCTTTTCTGGAGACCGGAGGAAGTTTCTCTCTTTTAAGGAGAGTTGCAAACTTTACTTCCGTTTGCGCCCCGTGTCCTCTGGCCCCGAGAGTCAACGCGTGGGCATTATCATTTCCCGATTACAGGGTGATCCCCAGGACTGGGCGTTCTCTTTACCTGCTGGCACCAGTTGTTTATATTCTGTGGAGGGGTTCTTTCAGGCCTTGGGTACCCTCTATGATGAACCAGACAGGGCTCTAGTAGCCGAGACGGCTCTAAAGGCACTGGTTCAGGGCAATTTACCAGCGGAGGATTATTGCACCCAATTCAGAAGGTGGTGTGTCCCCTCAGGATGGAAAGAACCAGCCCTGAAGAGTCAGTTCAGGTCAGGTCTGTCTGATAAATTAAAGGATCTTCTGGTCAGTTATCAACTTCCAGAGACCTTAGAGGAGATGATGACCCTTGTTGTCCGACTTGACCGACGGGTTAGAGAGAGACGACAGGAACAACAGTTCTCTTCCCAGATGGTGGTCCAGCCAGAGGCCTATCCCAGAGACAATACTGAGGTCTCCACCGAGGAACCCATGCAGGTTGGCATGACCCGAGGGAATCTTCGCCGCAGACGTGGAGAATGCTTTTACTGTGGAGATCCTGACCATTGGATCAACCAGTGTCCTAAGAAAGTCCTCTCTGTCAAGTCTCCTAAGACAAGGCAACCTAAAGACCAGGTACACCCTGAATTTTCTAAATGTAAGCTTTCGGTACCCATTACGATTTCTCTGGGAGTAGATAAATGGCCGGGTAAGGCCTTTATTGATTCTGGCTCAGCGGCTAGCTTTATTGACTCTGAGTATGCTGTAAGATTGGGTATTCCTATGTTTGCCTTACCAACTCCTATCCATGTCATGGCTATTGATGCTACTCCTCTTATTGGTGGTACGGTGAGCTTATGTACCTCGGAGATTTCTCTAACCGTGGGTGTGTGCCACTCAGAGAGATGTTCGCTTCTAGTCCTGGAGAACCTACCTGCTGAGGTAATACTAGGGTTGCCTTGGCTCCGACTACATAACCCCACTATAGATTGGACCAATGGGGAGTTGGTGAGATGGGGGCCTAAGTGTGACTTGTGCTTGTCCGTGGTACAGGCTGGGTTCTCAGTAAAGTCTGATACTTTACCCTCTGTTGTTAGAGAATATTCTGATGTATTCTCATCACCAACCCCGGAGGTTCTACCCCCCCATAGACCTTACTATTGTACCATAGAGCTAGTAGAGGGGGCCAAGTTTCCTAAAGGACGAATTTATAATCTTTCTATGCCCGAACGCAAGGCCATGGAAGATTATATTAAGGAGAGCCTTGGTAAAGGGCATATTAGACCTTCTGTCTCTCCTATGGGGGCGGGGTTTTTCTTTGTTAAGAAAAAAGATGGTGGTCTTAGGCCATGTATCGATTACCGGAGATTAAATAAAATCACTGTCCAGAATAGATACTCCCTCCCATTGATTCCGGATTTATTTAATCAGGTTCTGGGGGCAACCTGGTTTTCCAAAATTGACCTGAAAGGGGCATACAATCTAATCCGAATCAAGGAGGGAGACGAATGGAAGATGGCGTTCAATACTCCGGTAGGACACTTTGAATATCAAGTGATGCCTTTTGGACTCAGCAATGCCTCAGCTGTGTTCCAAAACTTCATGAATGACATTCTTAGGGAGTACTTAGGTAAATTTGTTATTGTCTATCTTGACGACATTTTGATATTCTCTCCTGACTTCGAATCCCATGTGTCTCATGTTAAACAAGTATTAGAGGTGTTGAGGGAGAATCAGCTATCCGCTAAACAAGAGAAATGTGTCTTTGGTGTACAGGAGATTCTGTTTCTAGGGCATGTTCTGACTCCTCACGCCTTCAAGATGGATCCTGGTAAGGTACTAGCTATTAAGGAATGGGTAAGACCTTCATCCTTAAAGGCCTTACAACGGTTCTTAGGTTTCGCCAATTACTATCGTAAATTTATTATGAATTTTTCCGTAATTGCTAAACCGTTGACCGACCTTACTAAGAAAGGGGCGGATTTGGAGAATTGGTCTACTGAGGCCATTTCTTCATTTGAAAAATTAAAAAAGGCATTTAGTAGCGCTCCCATTCTGATCCAGCCTGATCAGGAGAAACCTTTTATTGTGGAGGTGGATGCGTCCGAGGACGGCGTAGGAGCAGTCCTTTCACAAGGTCCTGCTAGCCTCACTAATCTGAGACCATGTGCCTTCTTCTCCAGGAAATTCTCTCCCACGGAGAGAAACTACGACATAGGGAATAGGGAGCTGCTGGCCATTAAATGGGCATTTGAGGAGTGGAGGCATTTCCTGGAGGGGGCAAGACATTGTGTAACTGTTGTCACTGACCATAAAAACCTTATGTTTCTCGAGTCTGCTAAGAGGTTGAATCCCCGTCAAGCCAGATGGGCTCTGTTTTTTACTCGTTTTGATTTTTCCATCACGTTCAGGCCGGGAAGTAAAAATGTGAAGGCGGACGCATTATCTCGGAGCTTCCAGGCTTTTCAACCTACTGAGGTACCACCTGAATCCATCCTACCAGCAAAAATCTTCTTAGCAGCTCTTACCCAGGATATCTCGGCTCGCATTAGGTCTGAACAACATCTGGCACCGGTATCCCCCCCAACAGATAAGTTGTTTGTTCCCGTACAATTTCGTCTCCAGCTGTTGGGTGAGTGTCACGATTCTGCCTTTTGTGGACATCCAGGTGTTGAGGACACTAAGCATCTGGTTTCTAGATCTTATTGGTGGCCCACTCTAACTAGGGATGTCAAGTCCTACGTGTCAGCCTGTGAGGTTTGTGCCAGGTCCAAGACACCTAGGACTCGCCCTGCTGGTAACCTACGACCCCTACCCATTCCCAGTAGACCCTGGTCCCATATCTCGATGGACTTTATAACTGACCTACCGCTGGCGGAGGGTAAGACTATGGTTTGGGTAGTGGTCGATAGGTTTAGCAAGATGGTTCATTTCATTCCCCTGTCTAAACTTCCGAATGCTAAAACCCTGGCGTCTATTTTTGTTCGTTTACATGGCATCCCGGAAAATATTGTTTCTGACAGGGGTGTGCAGTTTGTGTCCAAATTCTGGAGGGCCTTCTGTCAAAGATGTAAAATTTAATTGTCTTTTTCTTCCGCCTACCATCCTGAGAGTAATGGGCAGACTGAACGCCTTAATCAGTCTGTGGAACAATTCTTGAGGTTGTATGTTGCTGATGACCAGCAATTATGGGTCAAATTCCTTCCGTTGGCTGAATTTGCTTTGAATAACCGTGTAAATTCTTCTGCTGGGGTCTCCCCTTTCTTTTGTAACCATGGTTTTCATCCCCGTTTTCATTCTGGGTCGTCCGTCTCCTCCTCTAACCCTGAAGCGGATAAACTCTCCTCCGAACTGTGCACAGTTTGGGCCCGGGTTCAATCGAACCTAGAAAAGGCTCAATGTTCTCAAAAACTCAAGGCCGATAGGAGACGTTCAAGGGGGGTAAACTTTCAGGTTGGGGATAAAGTATGGTTGTCCTCCAAGAATCTATCTCTCAAGGTAACTTCTAAAAAGTTTGCTCCTCGTTTTATTGGACCATATAAGATCATGGAAGTGATTAACCCGGTATCTTTTAGGTTGGAGCTGCCTGAGTCATTCCACATTCATAATGTGTTCCATAAATCTCTGCTTAAAAAATATTTTGAACCGGTAGTACCATCAAAAGCCTTGCCTCCGCCGGTTCTTGTTAATGATGCTGTCGAGTATGTGGTGTCTAAAATAGTGGATGTCAGGAAGGTGCGTAATTCCTTGCAGTACCTGATTCACTGGAAGGGGTATGGACCTGAAGAGAGATCTTGGGTACCTGACAGGGAGGTTCATGCTCCTAGACTTGTTCGTAAATTTCATTTAGAACACCCTGAAAAGCCATCGCCTGAAGTCTTGGGTCCGGTGGCCCCTCGTAAAAGGGGGGGTACTGTCACGGGGTTCCGAAGGTGTACTCGGTCCCCCATTGCCCGCAGAACTGTTGCTTAGCTTTTGGAATGAGGTTCTGTGTTTGACCTCATTCCCAGGGCGGCTTTACTAGCTGGGTGGCTCCCTGCTCCTAGTCTGCCTTGAGCGCCGAGCTGATCACTCGGTGCTCGACTGGTTGGTCTGTCGGTCATGTGACGCTGGCCACGTCACATGACCCTCACTCCCCACTATAAATACAGGCAGCCTGCTGGCTACAGGTTGCCTGTTAATTTCTAGGTTCCTGGCTATTTGTTGGACTGCTGAATACTTACCTGATCCTGTTCCCTGACCATCCTTTTGCCTTCTTCTCCTGTACTGCGCTTCCATCCTGGTATTGTGACCTCGGCTCCCACCTGACTACTCTCTTAGGACTTCTCTTGTACTTCTCTGCTCTCCTCGTATTTATGACCCCGGCTTCTCCTGACAATTCTCTGCTTGCTCCATTTGCACTTTGCAGCTTTCCTGGTATTGACTCGGACCGTTCACATCCTGTTGTTTGTCTGTCTGTCATCCCTGCACTTACTCCAAGTTAGGGATTGCCGTCCAGTTGTCCCCTGTCATTAGGACTCGCGAGGCAAGTAGGCAGGGCCAGGGGTAAGGGTGGAGCGCAGTGGTCACTTCCCTCCCCCCGTGTGTGTGTGTGTACGCGACCGTTACACAATGGCAAAGTGTTAAGGTAGCAGAAGCATGGAGAGACCACAGAGTGGCCCAGTGACATAGTGGGGAGGTGGCAGCAGCAGCATAAGGATACCACAGAGTAGCCTATTTACATAGTGTTGAGGTGGCAGCAGCATGAGGAAGCCACAGAGTGGTGCAGTGACATAGTGTTGAATTAGCAGCAGCATGAGGAGGCCACAGAGTGGCAAGGTGACATAGCGTGGAGGTGGCAGCAGCAGCATCAGGAGGCCACAGAGTGGCCCTCTGACATAGTGTTGATTTAGCAGCAGCATGAGGAGACCACAGAGAGGTAGTTGACATAGTGTGAAGGTGGCAGCAGCAGCATGAGGAGGCCACAGAGTGTGAAGGTGACATAGTGTTGATTTAGCAGGAGCATGAGGAGGCCACAGACTGTCAAAGTGACATAGTGTGGAGGTGGCAGCAGCAGCAGCATGAGGAGACTACAGAGTGACCCATTTACATAGTGTTGAGGTGACAGCAGCATGAGGAAGCCACAGAATGGTGCAGTAACATAGTGTTGAGTTAGCAGCAGCATGAGGAGGCTACAGAGTGGCAAGATGACATAGCGTGGAGGTGGCAGTAGTAGCAGCATGAGGAGGCCAGAGAGTGGCCCAGTGACATAGTGTTTTTTTAGCAGCGGCATGAGGAGACCACAGAGTGGCAAGGTGACTTAGTGTGGAGGAAGCAGCATAAGAAAGCCACAGAGTGGCAAGGTGACATAGTGTGGAGGTGGCAGTAGCAGCAGCATGAGGAGGCTAAAGAGTGGCAAGGTGACATAGTGTTGATTTAGCAGAAGCATGAGGAGGCCACAGACTGTCAAGGTGACCTAGTGTGGAGGTGGCAGCAGCAGCATGAGGAGACCACAGAGTGGCCCATTTACATAGTGTTAAGGTGGCAGCAGCATGCGGAGGCCACAGAGTGGGAAGGTGATATAGTGTTTATTTAGCAGCAGCATGAGGAAGCCACAGGATGGCAAGGCAGCATAGTGTGGAGCTGCCAGCAGCATAAAGAGGCTACAGACTGGCAAGGTGACATAGTGACAAGGTGGCAGCAGCAGCAGCAGCAGCATGAGGAGGCTACAGAGTGGCACAATAACAGTGTGGAGGTGGCAGCAGCATGAGGAGACCACAGAGTTGCCCAGAGACAGAGTTGTGAGTTGGCAGCAGCATGAGGAGAACACAGAGTGGCAAAGTGACATAGTGTGGAGGTTGCAGCAGCATGAGGAGGCCACAGAGTGACCCAGTGACATGATGTTGTTTTAGCAGCAGCATGAGGAGACCACAGAGTGGCAAGGTGACATAGTTTGGAGGTTGCAGCAGCAGCATGAGGCGGAAACAGAGTGGCCCAGTGACATAGTATAGAGTTAGCAGCAGCATGAGGAGGCCACAAATTAGCCCAGTGACATAGTGTTGATTTAGCAGCAGCATAAGAAGACCACAGAGTGGCAAGGTGACATAGTGTGGAGGTGGCAGATGCAGCAGCATAAGGAGGCCACAGATTGGCACAATGACATAGTGTGGAGGTGGCAGCAGCATGCGTGGCAACCATGTCACAGCAATCACCCAGAAGGCCAAGACACTGCCACCGCATGCTCTCACAGGAACACGTTGCCGTGGAAAACCGCAAGTGTGGCAACAGTGTCACAGCGTACACCATAGGCCGTGACAGTCACATAGTGTAGAGGTGGCAGCATCAGCAGCATGAGGAGGACACAGAGTTGCAAGGTGAGATAGTGTTGATTTAGCAGAAGCAGGAGGAGGTCACAGACTGGCAAGATGACATAGTGTGGAGGTGGCAGAAGCAGCAGCATGAGGAGGCCACAGAGTGGCCCAGTGACATATTGTTGATTTAGCAGTAGCATGAGGATACCACAGAGTGTCAAGGTAACATCGTTTTGAGTTAGCAGCAGCATGAGGAGGCAACAGAGTGGCAAGATGACATAGTGTTAATTTGGCAGCAGCATGAGGAGGCCACAGAGTGGCACAATGACAGAGTGTGGAGGTGGTAGCAGCATGAGGAGACCACAGATTGGCAAGGTGACATAGTGTGGATGTGGCAGCAGCAGCAGCATTCGGAGGCCACAGAGTGCCAAAGTGACATAGTGTTTATTTAGCAGCAGCATTCGGAAGCCACAGAGTGGTAAGGTGACATAGTGTGGAGGTGGCAGCAGCAGCAGCATGAGGAGCCCACAGACTGGCAAGGCAACATAGTGTGGAGGTGGCAGTAGCAGCAGTATGAGGAGGCCACAGAGTGGCCCAGTGACATAGTGTTGATTTAGCAGCAGCATGAAGAGACCACAGAGTGTCAAGGTGACATAATGTGGAGGTGGCAGCAGCAGTAGCATGAGGCCACAGACTGGCAAGGTGACATAGTGTGGAGGGGGCAATAGCAGCATGAGGAGGCCACAGATTGGCACAATGACATAGTGTGGAGGTGGCAGCAGCATGCGTGGCAACCATGTCACAGCAATCACCCAGAAGGCCAAGACACTGCCACCGCATGCTCTCACAGGAACACGTTGCCGTGGAAAACCGCAAGTGTGGCAACAGTGTCACAGCGTACACCATAGGCCGTGACAGTCACATAGTGTAGAGGTGGCAGCATCAGCAGCATGAGGAGGACACAGAGTTGCAAGGTGAGATAGTGTTGATTTAGCAGAAGCATGAGGAGGTCACAGGCTGTCAAGATGACATAGTGTGGAGGTGGCAGAAGCAGCAGCATGAGGAGGCCACAGAGTGGCCCAGTGACATAGTGTTGATTTAGCAGCAGCATGAAGAGACCACAGAGTGTCAAGGTGACATAATGTGGAGGTGGCAGCAGCAGTAGCATGAGGCCACAGACTGGCAAGGTGACATAGTGTGGAGGGAGCAATAGCAGCATGAGGAGGCCACAAAGTGGCACAATGACAGTGTGGAGGTGGCAGCAGCATGAGGAGACCACAGAGTCGCAAGATGACAGTGTGGAGGTGGCAGCAGCAGCAGCATGAGGAGACCACAGAGTGGCAAGGTGACATAGTGTGGAGGTGGCAGCAGCAGCAGCATGAGGAAGCCACAGAGAGGCAAGTTGACATAGTGTGGAGGTGGCAGCTAGAGATGGCCTTGCGGTTCGCCCGGCGGTCGTTTGGCGGCGAACTTTGCGTGTTAGCGATTCGCCGAACATGCGAACATATGGAGAAATTCGCGCCTGCTATATTCTTTCACATTATGAAGAACTTTGACCCATGACACATCCATCAGGTGGTACAGGACAGCCAATTGAGACATTTCAGCACATGGACATACTGTCACATCTGTGACAGGTCCCAGAAGGTCTGAAAGATTATCTACCCATTAGTGATCTGACAGCCTCTTTCGGTTTCACTTTGTCTGTGTGTTGCTGGTATGTCAACACCTCCTGTTCAGGTGTGGATCATGTGACCTTTAACTCGCCCTATTTAGTTTGACTTTTCCCATCACTCCTTGCTTGGGATAGCTTCATTTGGTCTTGGAAGAGCTAGAGTGTGGTTCGTGTTGAAGTCCTGTTCATCCTTCATCCTCTGAAGTTAAGTGTTCCACTTGTCGTGTTTTGTATTTTTGTATTCCCCCCCCCCCCCCCCCGGTTGTTTACTAGGCCTCAGTGAGACGCCACAGAGTGTCAAGGTGACATAATGTGGAGGTGGCAGCAGCAACATGAGGAGGCCACAGACTGGCAAGGTGACATAGTGTGGAGGTCGCATCAGCAGCATAAGGAGGTTACAGAGTGCAAGGTGACATAGTGTGCAGGTGGCAGCAGTAGCATGAGGAGGCAAAAAAGTGGCACAAAGACAGAGTGTGGAGGTGGCAGCAGCATGAGGAGACCTCAGTGTAGCAAGGTGACATAGTGTGGAGGTGGCAGCAGCAGCAGCATGAGGAGGCCACAGTGTAGTAAGGTGACATAGTGTGGAGGTGGCAGCAGCAGCAGCATGAGGAGGCCACAGAGTGGCAATGTAACATAGTGTGGAGTGGCAGCAGCAGCAGCATGAGGCCGCCGAGCACCTGATTTAGTGCCGCCGAGCACTTGTTATTGCCTACCACATCTATGCTTTTTGCTTAACTTTAATAATTGAATTTATTTTCATTTTGTGGGGTATCTTTTCCATTCACACGTCCGCAAAATGGGTCCGCATCCGTTCTGCAATTTTGCGGAACGGGTGCATACCCATTCATTTTCAATGGGGTCGGAATGTGCTGTCCGCATTTGCGGATCCACATCTGCATTTGCGGATCCGCACTTCCGCATCTGTGCTTCCGTTTCCGCAAAAAAATAGAACATGTCCTATTCTTGTCCGCAATTGCAGACAAGATTAAGCATTTTCTATTATAGTGCCGGCGATGTGCGGTCCACAAATTGCGGAATGCACATTGCCGGTGTCTGTGTTTTGCGGATCTGCAAAACACTTACGGACGTGTGAATGGACCCTAATAGTAAAATTATTAAAGGTTACTTTTTATCTTTATGTATATTCTAATGGATTGCCTTCCTTGTACAATGTTATAATATACTTTCTATGTTAGAAAGTATATCATAGTGCATTTGTATTGTGAGACAGTTGTGTGCGGTTCTGCTGCGATACTGCAGGTATATAGAGGGACAAGCGTTATTGGAACAAATAATTTCTACTGGTGTGATATACCAGTCATCACACCAAAAAACTGATTTAAGCGGGGTGTTATATAGCAATATACTTTCTTTATAGTGCATTTGGGTACTGTATAGTGCATTTGCGCATGCGCGTACGCGAAAATTATATTGCCAATATTTCGCATTGAAAGAAATAATGAATGGAGATCGCAAATTCAAATAATACATCTGGTATGTCACTGTCCATGTTGTGGGACTATTTGTGCACTTCTAGTAATTATTTCTTGGCTGCAAATATGACCTGAAGGTTTTTCAGGTTCACCTGCCATTAAAATGAATGGGACCCGCAACAAACTTGTAGTTTGCGAACATTTGAACGCGTTCGCGTGATCGCGTTCGTGAACCGTCCCGGCAGATGTTCGCCCATCACTAGTGGCAGCAGCAGCATGAGGAGGACACAGAGTGGCAAGGTGACATAGTGTTGATTTAGCAGCAGCATGAGGAGCCCACAGACTGGCAAGGGGACATAGTGTAAAACTGGTAGCAGCAGCAGCATGAGGAGGCCGCAGATTGGCCCATTTGCACAGTGTTAAGGTGGAAGCAGCATGAGGAAGCCACAGAGTGGCGCAGTGACAGTGTTGAGTTAGCAGCAGCATGAGCAGGCCACAAAGTGGCAGGGTGACATAGTGTCAGGATTCGAACCAGTGACCAGCCACATCCCAGGCGGTAGCCCTGCTTACTAGGCTACCGTCCTTTCTGGACATTCCTCCCTGAAGCCTATTAGTTAACCTCAGTCTTGCCAAGCCTTGCTCATTATCCTTGATTCCCCACACCTGGTACTTCCCTATATAAGTCCAGCCCCTTGCACTCCAGTTTGCTGATTATTGAGCTCCTGAGCATTGATCAAGCTTCTCCTCATCTGCTGCTCTTGTTACTATTGAAAGTCCACTGCTGACCAGGAATTGCCTACCGACTACTCTTCTGCTTGTCCCTACCTACTGAACTGCTACCACCGTTGCCATCCGGATTGTCTGACTACGCTTACTGCCGCCTGCCCTGACCCACCGCCTGCCTACTGACTACGCCTCTGCCAGACTTCCTGCACCTACTACCTGCCTGCGGTCCTTGCCACTGGGCTCCACTCCTACCTCCAGCCAGCGGTCCTCTGACTCAGGTGAGCCTGTAGGACTGTTACAGAATCATCAGCCAAAACTATGGAGTCCGCAATGGCCACTCTGCGTAAGCAGGTCTCCGAACTTCAAGAATTTGGTACTACATATCAGGAGAAATTTGCCCAGCTCCAAGGCGTAGTCCAAAGCCAACAGAGGGAGATTATTGAACTACAGAGGCAACTCCTGGACGTCCGCGGTGCGCCCGCAGACACCCGCATGCCACTCCCATCAAGATTCAGTGGCGACAGACGCCAGTATCGGGGGTTTCTAAACCAATGCCGCATCTATTTTCAGATGTACCCGGCCCCCTTCACCACCGAGAAAAAGAAGGTGCTATTCGTGGTCAATCTCCTGACGGATGAAGCATTAGAATGGGCATCACCATACGTGGAGACTAACAGTCAGCTCCTGGACAACCTAAACAACTTCATCACCGCCATGAGCCAAGTCTTCGATGACCCCAACCGCTGTGCGACAGCCGAGGCGCGACTACATGGTCTGCGGCAAGGGAGACGCTCCGTCGCCGAATACACCGCCGAGTTTCGCCGTTGGGTCACGGACACCACCTGGAACCCAGCGGCACAGAGAAGCCAATTCCGGCGAGGCCTGTCAGAATTAATAAAGGACGAACTCGCCAGAGTTGAGGCCCCGGACGATCTGGATGACTTCATTCAGTTATGCATCCGGATAGATCAAAGACTCTCCGAGAGGAAGAAAGAAAGACTCTGGTCCTCGGACCACAGACCCACTTACTCCTTCTCTTCCACCGCCCAGCGCGACCCCCAGTCAGTAACTGAACCTATGCAGGTCGACGCTCTACGTAGGTCTCTATCCACAGCTGAGAAGGAGAGAAGGCTGGCCGCAAACCTCTGCCTCTACTGTGGGGAGACGGGTCATTTTGCCATCAAATGTCCTCATAAGATCCGAAAGACTATTGCCGTCACGGAGCTAAAGGAGCAACCACAAACTCCAACCCCGCCAGCAGCCCCTGAAAATAACAACACGGCGGCTCATGGATCCCACTTCATCATCCCCATCCTCATCGACATTGAGGGGCGACAACTCCCCTGTTCAGCGATGTTAGACTCCGGGGCGGGAGGCAACTTCATGGACCTAACCTTCGCCCGCGAAAAGAACATTCCACGGACAATCAAGGCAGCCCCCGTTGACCTGGAAACCGTCGACGGATCCCCACTCTCCTCGGGGCCGGCCACTCACGAGACCACCGAACTACAACTCCTCATAGAACCAGATCACCGTGAAAAGATCCACTTCTCTCTGATCGCTTCCCCGAAGTTCCCAGTGATCTTGGGCATCCCATGGTTGGCCACCCACAACCCCTTGGTGGACTGGGAAACCCGCTGCATACGATTCCCATCCGAGTTCTGCACGCTAAATTGCTCCCACAAACCCATCCTTCCACCCGAAGACACCACCATCTCTAAACTATCCGTCAAGGATCTGCTACCCCCTCAATACCGCGAGTTCCAGGATGTCTGCGACAAGAAAAACGCAGACAAGCTGCCACCACACCGACCCTACGACTGCCCTATAGAACTGTTGCCCGGGGCCGAAATACCCTTTGGCAGTATCTACTCCCTCTCAGAGCCTGAACTCAAGGCTCTGAAAGAGTACCTGGACGAGGACCTGAGGAAGGGGTTCATCCGGCCCTCCACCTCCCCTGCGGGAGCCCCCTTTTTCTTCGTAGAGAAAAAAGACTCCTCCTTGCGTCCCTGCATAGACTACAGAAAGCTTAATGACATAACCGTAAAAAACCGGTACCCGCTCCCACTGATTTCCGAACTCCTTGAGAGACTCCGGGAAGCGAAGATCTTCACCAAACTCGACCTTCGAGGGGCCTACAACCTCGTCCGAATCCACCCTGGGGACGAATGGAAGACCGCCTTCCGGACACGTTATGGTCATTTCGAGTACCTGGTCATGCCTTTCGGACTCTGCAATGCTCCCGCCACCTTCCAGCACTTCATTAACGACGTCCTCAGGGACATGCTGGATCTGTTTGTAGTCGTTTACCTGGACGACATCTTGATCTTCTCTGAAGACCTCGAGCAGCACCGCGAACACGTCCGCAGGGTACTGCAGAGACTCAGACAAAACTCTCTCTATATCAAGCTAGAGAAATGCGAGTTTGAGCAAACCACCACTCAGTTCCTCGGATACATCATCTCCCCAGAGGGCCTAAGTATGGACCCGGGGAAGGTCCAAGCTGTGATGAACTGGCCCGTTCCGAAAAACGAGAAGGAGATACAAAGATTCATTGGCTTCGCCAACTTCTATCGGAAGTTTATCCGGAACTTCTCCAAGGTCATAGCACCAATCACCCAACTCACCAAGAAGGCAGTCCCCTTCTCCTGGACACCCGAGGCCCAGGAGGCCTTCACCAAGTTGAAACTCCTCTTCACTTCTGCCCCAATCCTAATCCACCCGAACCCCGAGCTCCCATTTACAGTCGAAGTGGATGCATCAGACTCTGCGGTGGGGGCAGTTTAGTCACAACGGACAGGGGAGAGGATGCTATTACACCCGTGCGCATATTTCTCCCGCCAGATGTCCCCCTCCGAGAAGAACTATGACATCGGGAACAAAGAACTTCTGCCTGGCGCTCGGGGTTAAAGTGAACCTGTCCTCTGCTTTCCACCCTCAGTCAAACGGGCAGACGGAGAGAACTAATCAGACCCTAGAGCAATACCTACGCTGTTTCAGCTCCCACCTGCAGGATGACTGGCTGGATCATCTCCCCACGGCCGAGTTCGCCTACAACAATGCTGAGCACAGCTCAACCAAGCACAGCCCCTTCTTTGCTAACACAGGCTCGCACCCGGTGTTCATTCCCCACCTACCCATCGCCTCCACCCTCCCAGCAGTGGCCAAATGCCTAACAACCCTACAGGAGGCACAAAAGAACATTATAGACAACCTCCAGAGGCGCTTTAAACAGGGAGCAGACAGACGTCGCAAACCCACCCCGGGCTTCCATGTGGGAGACAAGGTGTGGCTGTCCACCAGGAACCTCAGATTGAAGGTCCCCTCCAAAAAATTTGCCCAAAGATACATGGGTCCGTTCCGGATCACCGCACAAATCAACGAGGTTACTTTCCGGCTCGACCTTCCGGACTCCATTAGGGTGCACCCTGTCTTCCATTGCTCTCTCCTCAAGCCATACGTGGAGAACACCTTCACAGGCCGCCACTCTCCCCCTCCACCACCCGTGAGGGTACAGGGTGAAGAAGAATACGTTGTCGCAAAGATTCTCGACTCCAGGATCCACCGGGGAAGACTACAATACCTAATTGGGTGGGAGGGTTACCCTCCTGAGGATAACTCCTGGGAGCGAGAAGAAAATGTCCACGCCCCCAGACTGGTAAAAGAGTTCCACCAACGGCACCCCGGTAAGCCTGCCCCTGCGGTGGCCGGAGGTCACCTTGGAAGGGGGGGAGTACTGTCAGGATTCGAACCCGTGACCAGCCACATCCCAGGCGGTAGCCCTGCTTATTAGGCTACCATCCTTTCTGGACATTCCTCCCTGAAGCCTATTAGTTAACCTCAGTCTTGCCAAGCCTTGCTCATTACCCTTGATTCCCCACACCTGGTACTTCCCTATATAAGTCCAGCCCCTTGCACTCCAGTTTGCTGATTATTGAGCTCCTGACCCTTGATCAAGCTTCTCCTCATCTGCTGCTCTTGTTACTATTGAAAGTCCACTGCTGACCAGGAATTGCCTACCGACTACTCTTCTGCTTGTCCCTACCTACTGAACTGCTACCACCGTTGCCATCCGGATTGTCTGACTACGCTTACTGCCGCCTGCCCTGACCCACCGCCTGCCTACTGACTACGCCTCTGCTAGACTTGCTGCACCTACTACCTGCCTGCGGTCCTTGCCACTGGGCTCCACTCCTACCTCCAGCCAGCGGTCCTCTGACTCAGGTGAGCCTGTAGGACTGTTACACATAGTGTGGAGGTGGCAGCATCATCATGAAGAGGCCACAGAGTGGCAAGGTGACATAGTGTAGAGGTGGCAGCAGCAGCATGAGGAGGCCACAGAGTGGTAAGGTGACATAGTGTGGAGGTGGCATCAGCATGAGGAGCCCACAGAGTGTCAAGGTGACATAGTGTGGAGGTGGCAGCAGCAGCAGCATGAGGAGACCACAGAGTGTCAAGGTGACATAGTGTAGAGGTGGCAGCAGCATGAGGAGACCTCAGTGTAGCAAGGTGACATAGTGTGGAGGTGGCAGCAGCAGCATGAGGAGGCCACAGTGTAGCAAGGTGACATAGTGTGGAGTTACATAGTGTTGATTTATCAGCAGCATGAGGAGGCTACAGAGTGGCAAGGTGACATAGTGTGGAGGTGGCAGCAGCAGCATGAGGCGGCCATAGACTGTCAAGGTGACATAGAGTGGAGGTGGAAGCAGCATGAGGAGACCACAGAGTGACTCAGAGACAGAGTTATGAGTTGGCAGCAGCACGAAGAGACCCCAGAATGGCAAGGTGACATAGTGTGGAGGTAGCAGCAGCATGTGGAGGCCACAGAGTGACCCAGTGACATAGTGTTGATTTAGCAGCCGCATGAGGAGACAGAGTGGCAAGGAGAAATAGTTTGGAGGTGGCAGCAGCAGCATAAGGAGGCCGCAGAGTGGCCCAGTTACATAGTGTTGATTTATCAGCAGCATGAGGAGGCTTCAGAGTGGCAAGGTGACATAGTGTGGAGCTGGCATCAGCATGAGGAGCCCACAGAGTGTCAAGGTGACATAATATGGAGGTGGCAGCAGCAGCAACATGAGGAGGCCACAGACTGGCAAGGTGACATAGTGTAAAGGTCGCATCATATGGAGGTCACGGAGTGGCAAGGTGACATAGTGTGCAGGTGGCAGCAGTAGCATGAGGAGGCAAAAAAGTTGCACAATGACAGTGTGTGGAGGTGGCAGCAGCATGAGGAGACCACAGAGTGGCAAGGTGACATAGTGTGTAGGTGGCAGCAGCAGCATGAGGAGGCCACAGTGTGGCAAGGTGACATAGTGTGGAGTGGCAGCAGCAGCAGCATGAGGAGGCCATAGAGTGGCAAGATGACAGTGTTTATTTAGCAGCAGCATGAGGAGGTCAGAGTGGCAAGGTGGCAGCAGCATGAAAAGGCCACAGACTGGCAAGGTGACATAGAGTGGAGGTGGCAGCAGCATGAGGAGACCACAGAGTGGCCCAGAGACAGAGTTGTGAGTTGGCAGCAGCACGAAGAGACCCCAGAATGGCAAGGTGACCTAGTGTGGAGGTGGCAGCAGCATGTGGAGGCCACAGAGTGACACAGTGACATAGTGTTGATTTAGCAGCTGCATGAGGAGACAACAGAGTGGTGAGGTGACATAGTTTGGAGGTGGCAGCAGCAGCATGAGGAGACCACAGAGTGACAACGTGACATAGTGTTGAGTTAGCAGCAGCATGAGGAGGCCACGGAGTGGCAAGGTGACACAGTGTGTGGTTGGCAGCAGCAGCATGAAAAGGCCACATAGTTGCAAAATGACTGAGTGGTTAGGTGGCAGCAGCATCAGGAGACCATACAGTACCTGTTGATGATGGTGGGTGCAAGAAGGAGCACTGTGGCATCAGGCGGGTGGCAGCATCAGAATAGTAGCTGAGGCAGGTATGCAGAAGAAACCGGTCTCTTTTGTCAAGATTTGGGTGAGGCAGCATGGATAATCTAATCTGATGCATCAGGCATTGGTAAGTGGAAATCCTAGCTGATACAAGCCTGATTCATCTTGACAAAGGTCAGTCTCTCCACATTTTGGGTGGACAGGCGAGTTCTCCTTGGGGTAACTATGGCCCCCGCTGCACTAAACATCCGCTTTGATGCCACACTACTGGCCAGGCAGGACAGCTTTTTCAAGGCAAACTTGGCCAGCTGCGGCCACAAATCCAATTTGGCATCCCAGTAGTCCAGCGGATCTTCAATGTGGGTTGGCAGGGTACTGTCTAAGCATGCCACCACCTGCTGCAGGTGAAGGTTCTGCTCCAGGTCTAGCTGCTGCTGCTGGTAAGTAGTTTCTTCACTAGGCGGGTTTAGAAAGCTGCTCATCATTGACTCTGGACTCAAGCTGCTGCTGATGGAGGTGGTACTGCTCATACTCCCCCACCCCACCACAGCATCCATGGCAGTAGAAAAAAAAGCACAGAGGGCTCCCCTAGTAAGACCTGCAAGAGGATGGACGATGGCGCAGATAGGCTGCAGCCAACTGACTACATAGGATGTCTCCATAGTAGTTCAGTTTGTCCTCCCTCTCAGCGGGTGTAAAAAAGGCCCCTATTTTGGACTGGTAGCGAGGGTCCAACAAGGTGGAGAGCCAGAAGTCATCCCTCTGCTGAATGGTGACAATTCGGCTGTCACTACCCAAGCAAGTGAGCATGCAATGGGCCATTTGCGCAAGTGACTCGGAGGGACTCCCTGCCTCCATTTCCATTGCATACTGTCACGGTGTGCCTGGATCATTTGCCTCATTTGCCTCATTTTCCTCATCTCCCTCTTGCTCCTCCGGATGATCCTGCTCCTCCTCTCCTGTCACCTGTGTAGAAAAACCACCCATTTCGCTACACATTGCTTGGGCTCCATTGTCCTCCTCCTCCAGTTCAGCCCCCACAGGGTTCATGTGGCCATGAGATGTAGACGGCACGTCTCCAGTCCCCTGACCAGCCAGATGTACCAGCATCTGTTCAAGGATATGAAGCAGTGGAATGACGTTGTTAATCCTGTAATCCTGGCGACTAACAAATAACGTGGCCTCCTCAAAGGGCCTGAGCAAATGGCAGGTGTCACGCATGAGCTGCCACTAGCTGACATCAAAGTTACACAGGGTACTCCTGTCCGCTTGAATCATCAAGAAATTGCTTATGGCCCTTCTCTGTTCATATAGTCGGTCCAACATATTGATGGTGGAATTGTCACATATATGGAGTCAGTGCTTGGGGACACCCAGTGTATTTAAATCTAATTCAGACTCTATTTCCCTGACTCATCTCACGTACAGGACACATCTCAGGTTAATTTGCATATGTATCAAATCGTTTTTTTTTACACAATAAAAGCACACAGAGCTATGGGGACTGGATATTGCGGATGTGCTAGCGGCCATCTAGCAGCCCATGTTCTCAGCTCTATACCCAAAATCCCGGTGACAGGTTCCCTTTAATGTATTTATATGCTAGCTGTTATTTCCTATTAACAGGCTGATAGAGTGTCATTGCACGTATTCGCCCCTAGGTGGTTCTGGTGCCACTTATTTATAGCTGGGGGTGTGTCTAGGGCCGGCAGAAGAGAACAAGTTAGAACAAGAGAGTTGGTGTATAGTGAGAAGGAAGTTAATGGAGGAGCAGAACAGACCTAAGCCCCAGGGAGGCTCTGCTAACCATGAGCACAAACAACTACTACCCCCATCGGACCAATGTAGCTCACGTGTTGCCCCTGCGACCCGGTCGCTGCATAATGTCTTACCTGATGCACATCTTAGCTGCCATCGTAGCCTCAAGCTAAGGGAGCATAGAGAAGGTATTACAGCAGCATAGCACAGACCAGTGAGCCTACGTCTGGATATAGAGAAATTCTAGTGGAGATTAGAGCATAATTAGCCAATGGACATCACAAGGACCAGTGACCAGGAGGAACCTAAAAGTACCTGGACACAACCGGATGATTAGTGCGCAGAATTGTCCTTTACCACATGCCTCTATGGACATAGTGGACTGTAATTCTTCAGTGAGCATCCTTTCCAAAGAATGGAGCAGAAGAATGATGCCTGCCATTAGGGAGCCGCCCTGTGGATTGCTACTGACCAGTAAGAAGTTTATTATATTCAGTACCTGAGTGCTAGACAGTGGACAAAGTATAGACAGATATAGAAAGAAGGGAAAACTCCCCAAATGACAATTGCCTAAGCCTGTTATAAGGAATACAGCTGAACCAATATTTGGATTTATTGCTTTTCCATATACAGTCAGGTCCATAAATATTGGGACATCGACACCAGTCTAACATTTTTGGCTCTATACACCACCACAATGGATTTGAAATGAAACAAACAAGATGTGCTTTATCTCCTGTATAACGTTTGTACATCCTAAATATCTGTGACATTCAGTGTAATTTTTTCGCCGCTGGTGACAGAGACATTACCTGCACTACATCTCCTGTATAACGTTTGCACATCTTAAATACTGTACATGAACTGTACTGACTACCTGGAGACAAGTGATTTAGTAAAAGTTCTGTTTACTACAACTGACTCCTCATCCTTTCTTCCAACTTCATTTGCACCTAACGGTGCTAGCGTCGGGAACAACTGGGGGCCCAGCCACCAAAGCACCCTAAACACCTATACCATCAAGGGCACCTCAACTTCCATCTGGCTGGTGATCCCTGTACTAGAAAGTGCCCTGGAGGATTTAGTGCTGTCTTCCCCATCACTGCGCGCCGCCCCAGGGAGGCTCTGCTAACCATGAGCAGAAACAACTACTACCCCCATCGGACCAATGTAGCTCACGTGTTGCCCCTGCGACCCGGTCGCTGCATAATGTCTTACCTGATGCACATCTTCCCCATAGTTGTTTTTTTACTTATTTAAACTCTCCTAACCTATTTTCACCATGTCAATAAATCTCTCTAGTTTGCTTTCATCCTATATGTAGCACTTCCTGTTGCTGTATCCAACCAATCCCATGATGCTCTTCTCCTTTCTCTGCCACTGCTTCAGAACATGGGTTTTTCCTATCATTAATATTTAATTTGCAACCTGGTTTTGTGAAGTGGCATTATGGATCTCACAGTATTAGGCCCCATTCACACCACTGTATTTTTGGTCTGCATCCGAATCCACAGTTTTTGCGGATTGGATGCGGAACCATTCAGTTCAATGGTTCTGCAAAACATGCGGACAACACACCGGGTGCTGTCCGCATCCGTATACTTGTTCCGCTGCCTGCGAAAAAAGATAGAACATTTCCTGTTCTTGTCCATTTTGTGGACAGGAATAGGCATTTTTATAATGGATCTGCGAAAAAAAACAAATACAACACGGACATCACACTGACGTCATCTGTATTTTTGCAAAATACCTACTATTGTGTGAATGCACCCTGGGGTCCATTCACACGTCCGTGTGTGTTTTGCGGATCTGCAAAACACGGACAATAGCAAAGTGTGTTCCGCATTTTACGGACCGCACATCGCCGGCACTTAATAGAAAATGCTTAATCTTGTCCGCAATTGCGGACAAGAATAGGACATGTTCTATTTTTTTCGGGAACGGAAGTGCGGATCCGCAATTCCGGATCTGGGCAGCACATCGTGCAGCCCCATAGAAATGGATGGGTCCACAATTCCATTCTGCAAAATGCGGAACAGAATTGCGTACGTGTGAATGAACCCTTAGGAAGGTCTTTGCTGTGCTGGACTGGGCTAGAACCAGGCTGGATGCCTCTAACACAGCTACAATGGGCTTTCAAGGAAGGGTTAGGGGATTGATCGAAGTCATGTAAGAAAGAAAGGATCCAGATTAGTATATTTAGCTTGTCACCTAGGGGAAGGGATCACCAACCTTTGGCACTCCAGCTGTTGTGGAACTACAACTCCCAGTATGAATGCCTTCGCTGCTGTTCTAGGAACTCTCATAGAAGTTTACAGAGCATGCTGAGAGTTATAGTTTCACAACGGCTGGAGTGCGGATGTTGCTGACCCCTAAACTAGGGCATTCAATCTTTACAGCGACACAAGAAAAGACAAAGGTGACCACTGCCGCTCTTACTTCTTAATCTGACCTTAGAGCCACTATCTAGATTCCTTGGTCAAACTAAGGTTAAGGCTCTTTTATATGGGCCGATGCACACCCAATTTTTGAGAACGAACCGAATGTTCACTTCCCAATTAGAGATATACAGATCGATTTGTGTCCCTGCTGCTCAAGAGCCTCCCCGCTCCCACTTGATTGATAGGGTCAGAAATCTCGCATGCACCTTTAGCAGGAAGTGTAGAGGCGCATGCGCAGTCGCTGTTACAGTAGCAGCAGTAAAGCCTTTGCGCTTGCGCCGCTACTCAGAGCAGCAATGCTGGCACGAGATTGACAGTGATGTCCGGAGATGCCAATTAAGGGGGGGACAGCCTCGATGCGCAACAACTTTAATTGATGAACAAGTCAAATTGTACAAATCAATTTGCTCATCGCAATTCCCAATAAGGACCTGATCATTAAGAGGAGATGATAGTCGCACTTAAAAAGCATATCAATTGGAAATAAACAGCTACAGATTCCATTATTTAAGTACTGTCTTCCCCAATTCAGTATTTCACCTAGTTTTCCTATGCTGCCCCCATCTAAGATATCTGACAGATCCACTTCAAAGTGCATGTCCACCTAGGGGCAACCACCCCTGGTTGGAGCTTACCTCCTATACATTTATAAGGCTAGCTCTGACCTCACGGGGGGCTGTATACACACAGGCCCGTATCCATCACCACCTTAAGAGCCTGTTAGGCTGTACGATTATCGGCAACACATCTCTCTGTGTAATCCGGTATAAGCTGCTGATAATGAGTAGAACAGAACGCGGTAGCGATCAATCCTCACATATTCAGTTTGCCTTGACATGTGGAATCAGGTCGGTGCAAACAAGCGCCGATGGATGTGATGGCGCTCGCAATGCCAAAGTTCGGACAGTGTAATACCACCAATTATGTGCTCTTCAGGATCATGCTGTCACCATCAGCTGTGTAAGGCTACTTTCACATCTGTGGAACGTTGGCGTAATTTTGGCAGGATCAGCCAAAACATTCATGTCTGTGGTGACAAGGTAATCGAAAAGGGAAGGGGAAATAGACAAGTTGAATTTCCACCTGTCTGGTCTTTTTACGACCCACAAGATATCCTGCATTAGAAGTTTCTAACTGCCATAGAAATTACATGTACAAATTATTTAAGTTTGTGATGGCTCAAAACTATTTGGTAAAAAAGGAGAAAAGACTGTTTGAGAGTGACTGTTCCCCTGGGTCCTACATTTTAATGAAATGGAAGGTCCTACAGTCATGTGAAAAAATTAGGACACCCTTTGAAAGCATGTGGTTTTTTGTAACATTTTTAATAAATGGTTATTTCATCTCCGTTTCAACAATACAGAGAGATTAAAGTAATCCAACTAAACAAAGAAAACTGAAGAAAAGTCTTTTCAAGATCTTCTGTAAATGTCATTCTACAAAAATGCCTATTCTAACTGAGGAAAAAGATAGGACACCCTCACATGTATTCCCTCTTAAATTGGCTCAGATCTCACACAGGTATATCACACCAGGTGCACATAATTAGTAGATCGTTACTCTGCATGTTGAATGAGGCTTGCCCTATTTAAACCTCAGACATTTAGTTTGGTGTGCTCCTGACTGTTGAAGTGAGAGTGAGCACCATGGTGAGAGCAAAAGAGCTGTCAGAGGACTTCAGAAAAAAGATTGTAGCAGCCTATGAGTCTGGGAAGGGATTTAAAAAGATCTCAAAAGATTTTGAAATCAGCCATTCCACTGTCCGGAAGATAGTCTACAAGTGGAGGGCTTTCAAAACAACTGCCAACATGCCCAGGACTGGTCGCCCCAGCAAGTTCACCCCAAGAGCAGACCGCAAGATGCTAAAAGAGGTATCCAAAAACCCTAAAGTGTCATCTCGAGAACTACAGCAGGCTCTGGCTACTGTTGATGTAGAAGTACATGCCTCTACAATCAGAAAGAGACTGTACAAGTTTAACTTGCATGGGAGGTGTGCAAGGAGGAAACCTTTGCTTTCCAAGAGAAACATCGAGGCCAGACTGACATTTGCCAGCGATAAAGTTGACAAAGACCAGGACTTCTGGAATAATGTTCTTTGGACAGATGAGTCCAAAATTGAATTATTTGGACACAACAGCAGAGGACATGTTTGGCGTAAACCAAACACAGCATTCCAAGAAAAGAACCTCATACCAACTGTGAAGCATGGAGGTGGAAGTGTCATGGTTTGGGGCTGCTTTGCTGCAGCAGGACCTGGTCAGCTCACCATCATAGAATCCACGATGAATTCTACTGTGTATCAGAAGGTGCTTGAAGAACATGTGAGACCATCAGTTAGAAAATTAAAGCTGAAGCGGAACTGGACCATGCAACATGACAATGACCCAAAACATACTAGTAAATCAACCAAAGATTGGCTGAAAAAGAAGAAATGGAGAGTCCTGGAATGGCCAAGTCAAAGTCCAGATTTGAATCCCATTGAGATGCTGTGGGGTGACTTGAAAAGGGCTGTACGTGCAAGAAACCCCTCAAACATCTCACAGCTGAAAAAGTTCTGCATTGAGGAGTGGGGTAAAATTTCCTCAGACCGATGTCGAAGACTGGTAGATGGCTACAAGAACCGTCTCACTGCAGTTATTTCAGCCAAAGGAGGTAACACTCGCTATTAGGGGCAAGGGTGTCCTATCTTTTTCCTCAGTTAGAATAGGCATTTTTGTAGAATGACATTTACAGAAGATCTTGAAAAGACTTTTCTTCAGTTTTCTTTGTTTAGTCGGATTACTTTAATCTCTCTGTATTGTTGAAACGGAGATGAAATAACCATTTATTAAAAATGTTACAAAAAACCACATGCTTTCAAAGGGTGTCCTAATTTTTTCACAAGACTGTATCTATTTTTACACATTAAGTAAAGCTGTGTGATCCCATCCGCCAAACCTTATGGCAACTTTACTCAGATGGGTCCCTACACTAACACTTTTATAACATGAGATGTTATGCTGTGGACATCTTCTAACCCCAGACCCCACAAAATCTGCATTATATTAATGCAGTCCTAGTATCAATTGATATATAATGTGTGCAATATCTATGGCTGTCTAGTTAAACGAAAAAGTCTTAGGGTAGGGACCCATCTGATTGAGGTCGCCTTGATGGGGCAGATGGGCTCGCACAATTTCATTACTTTGTGCGCTAAGAACCTCAAGTTTAATTCTGAAGGTGTAGGGAGTGTTACTAAAATATGATCTGAAATTTCTGAATGGTAACACATTGCAGATGTGTACATAGAATTACTTAAAGGGGTTGTGCAGCCTGTTTATATCAATGACCAATTGTCAGGATAGGTCATCGATATCTGATCAGTGGGGTACCAACACCCGGCAACCCCGCCAATCAGCTGTTTGAAGAGGAGGTGGCGCTCCCTGCGACCGCTGCTTCCTCTTCCGTATGAAATATCTGCAGAGTTACAGGCAGATTTGTTGTGGATTTGCCGTAGATTTCTCCCTGTGCACAGCAACGGGTAAAATCTGTGGTGGAAATTCACAGGATAAGTTGACTTGCTACTGATTCAAAATCTCACTACAGGTCAATCTTCACAGTGGATTTTTCAGCAGAGCTTGAGTGAGATTTGCTAAAATCGCATCTGTGTTGCTGGCACTCTAATATTTAAATTCTGAACAGCAAATAAATCTGTGCGTCTTGTGTGGCTGTACCCCGCTGCTGAATCAGGTTTTCGTTTCCTCATAACATCCCATTTAAAAATCCTTGAGTTTTGTCAAATATTATTAGTATTCAGCCTTGTGTTATTATTAGCACCCGAAGGATGAATGTTCAGAAGGAGAAACGATACCATGATCAAGGTCTAAATGTTATAACTAGAAAAACATTCACCACCTCTAGAGGACGATGAGACAAAATATAAAAGGTAACTCGTTCTTAGCTGGCTTTCACATGTGTCTTTTTGATGCTGTTTTTGAAGCCAATGGGTGAGATTTATCAACCCACTACGCCACTTTTCATGTGTGAAAAAGTCACAAACCTCAGGTTTGCGACTCTTTAATCGCCGTTGCACCTAAATCTAGAAGCAAGTGGTGTTTCTGCGTTACCTTTGCTGCTTTCCAAAAAAGGAGCATTCTGTAACAGTCACGTCCACACACACACAGGGGGGAGGATAGTGACCAATGCGCTCCCCCCTCACTCCTGGCCCTGCCTACTTGCCTCACGAGTCCTGATGACAGGGGACAACTGGACGGCAGTCCCTAACTTAGGATACGTGCGGGAAGGACAGACAAGACAAATAACGGATAGTGAACAGACCGGGTCAGAACCAAGAGAGCTACGCAGTACAGAGTGATAAGCAAAGAATGGTCAGGAGAAGCCGGGGTCATAAATACCAGGAGAGTCGAGAAGTACCAAAGGAGTCCGCAAAGAATAGTCTGGTGGAAGCCGGGGTCAAAATACCAGGAGAATGCGCAGTACAGGAGGAGCAGGCAAAGGATCGTCAGGGAACAGGATCAGGTAAGTATATGGGTATCCAACAACTGCCAGGAACCTAAATTAACAGGCAACCTGTGGCCAGCAGGCTGCCTGTATTTATAGTGGGGAGTGAGGGTCATGTGACGTGGCCAGCGTCACATGACCGACAGACCGACCAGTCGAGCACTGAGTGATCAGCTCGGCGCTCAAGGCAGACCTAGGAGCAGGGAGCCTCCCAGCTAGCAAAGCTGCCCTGGGAACGAGGTCAAACACAGATCCTCGCTCCCGAAGCTAAGCAGCGGGTCTGCGGCTGATGGGAGACCGAGTGCGCCTTCGGCACCCCGTTACACATAGGGTATGGTAGGACTTCAGCCAGGCTCATTTATCTTCTTTCTGGAATTTTACAGAATTCTTCTAGATTTTGATCTAGGCACACAGACTACCAGATGATGTGCTTAATTTATGACAAGGAAGGAGAAATTGTGAATTGACAACATGATCATGGGTGCCCAAATTGCACTGATGCATGTGGGGAGTGAAGGCCAGTTCTACTGTCAGTGGTGTACTTACTATGGAGACAGACCGCGCTACTGCTATGGGGACTGTGGTGAGGGGGGCCAGTGCTGACCTCCTTCTCTTGCTTCCTAACATGAAACTGCAGCATTTTCCTGCAACTACAGCTAGGGGGAGCAGAGTGCATGGAGATTTTGCAGATTCCAATGAGTTCTACGGTAACTGCATAAATTCCAGCTTCCTTGCTGGCGTAGATTTAGAACATTATGAGACGGGCCGAGTGGCCCACCTCCTTTCCTGGCCACACCACATTTTAGACCTGGCATGAGCGGGGAAAAGTCGTAGATTGTGGCGCAAATAATCTTTGCGCCGCAATCTTTGACAGATATACACCAGAAAACTGCCGTATATCAGTTCGTAAATGACTCCCTAAAAGCTTTATAGCAAATGCTAATTTAACTCACACAGCATCCAACGTTTGTTGGCTTTGCTTATGTATCTGAAGATGAAGATTAATATTCTCTCACCTCCATGTATAAACTTTTAAGCATATTTCTATGTCCCCTGGTAAACGATGAATCATATAAAATTTTAGAAAGTGATCCTGTAGGGCAGGGATCAACAACCTCAGGCACTACAGCTCTCAAACTGTTCACTTCTGTGGGAGTTACAAGTACAGCTGAACAAGTGTGCATGAACTAGTTTCACCAAAGCAGGAGTGCCGAAGTTTGCTGACCCCTGCTGTAGGGTGATCCTGTAGTCCTGCCATTGGATGGTTCTTGATCGAATAAATTCAAAGGTTTACAGAAGGATGAAAGGATTAAAGTGTTTGCTCGGCAGGTCATGATCCTCCACTGCTCCAGTTCTGATGCAATCTGGTCCCCTGCTGGTACGGTATATGCTTTCTGGTTTCAATTTCCCCACACATAAAAATCCCATGTGGACAAGTCTGGAGAACATGGTGGCCATAACCCCTTGCTCACAATTCGCTCCTCCGTAAACAGTTCATGAACCCATCCAGTGAGGTGTGGCATGTTGCCCCAGTTGCCCCATATTGTTGGAAAAAGCAGATATTTTTTCTTCTGATGTTAGTTGGTTGTTAAACTGTTCAAAGATGTCCAGGTAAATTGCGGTATTCACAGTAGATTTGATGAAAATCGGGCCCACTATTCGTGTTCCTCACACTGAGAACAAACGCTTAAGACAGATTTACTATTAGGCAGTTTGATTTGGAGATACTTTTTTGTGGGCCAACCTGTAGAAGAGGGTAAAAGCTCCATGAGCCAGAGCAGAGAGCAAAGAATAGCTCCTGTGTTGGCAGATTCAATGCAAATAGTTTTTACATAATCACCCATACATTTGAATGTCAGGCTTGCTGCAGGGGAAATACTCCATGTGGCTGTTCAGTTGTAGGAGCCAGACACATTGGGGAGAATTTATCACCTTTGACTTACTCCAGTAAAGGGGTGGTTTAGAAAGTGGGCTAACAGCTCTAGGCAGAAGTGTTACACTTGAAGAGGCACCAAATAATGCAACATTTAATGAATTTAGTGCAACCGCAACAGCATAGGTTCCTGGAAAACGGACTCTAAAAATCCCCCCATGATGATTAGTTTCAGTGTGGGTAGCTTGCTTTCAAAATGGATTTGTCCATGTGAGACAAATCTTTATATGTCACTGATGTCCTGAGACACAGACTTAAATGGATTGTCCAAGAGAATCTTACAGCTGATACACAGACATAATGTAATTTTGTACATACATTTGTTTACTTATTTTGCACTGATTCCTAAGGTCCTGCTTGTGTTACCTGGCTAGTTTGTCATTGGAAACAGTAAACAAGTTTATCTGGGCCCATAAAATATAGTGCCATATAGTTCCTGATATAAATGTTAGGCAGTGGATTTGACTTGAGTACCTCCTGGAGTAGTCTCTGTTTGGTTGACAGCTAACCCATGTTGTTGGAGACACCAGTGCAGAGCACCGAGGGATTATGCAAAACTAGTCAGGGACAGGATGAGCTCAGGTCATGCAACTCAGGGTCGGTACAGTGGTCAGGTCAGGCAGCAAAGGATCAAATCTGGGAAACAGGCAGAAATCAGTACATGAGCAGACAAATGTAAAACATCACACCTTTGCATGACATTAACAGACTAGAATATTTTGTTCAAGCAACCGCCAAAAAGACCCCTGGATAGACCCCTGGCCATAGACTGTGGAAGATTAGAATGCTCGCTAACCCTTTAAGAGCCGGAGGAAGTGCATGCACAAAGCAGGCTTGTTTCCTGCAAGGAGAAACAAACAAGCTACTGCGGTGAGTAGCATGGAGGCCGTGCTCACCAGCATAGCGGGGCCGTGGTGTGCACAGGCTGTCACTGTTACAAAAAATAATGTTTTTTACACAAGTCGAAAATGTAAAAGTCTTTCACCTTAATATCAATGGGGGAACCTGCAGTTAAAGAGTGAGGTTCATGACCGGGATGTAACATGTAGACACTGGTATTTAGATTGTGCAGCTTGAAAACCCAGCAAAACCTAAGCCTTTGTGTTGTCTTCTTTGTGAATTGCTTATCTGTAATACAAAGAGTGCACATACCACTTAATAAAGCATTATTCAGTTATTTGTAATTCTGTATCTGATGCTTCTTAGTTAAGTATTTAAGAATCTGACTCTAATGTCCCATATCATCAGAGTAAATTAATGTAGGATGGCATTTCTGCATTATTTCCAGAGGAAGCGGAGGATCATTAACATTCATCTAACTACAAGCTCCGGAAAATATATTCTTAAAAAGTATTGGAAACACATTTGCAACGGATGATGCGCTGACTCTAAAAGTTTATTAATGAGGAGTGAGGGACGATGTAGACAGAGTAGAAAACATCAGTGCAACTTGGGATATTGACTGACCTATAGGAAATACAATATCCTTCCAATTACCTTTACAATTACATAATTCCAAATATTTTGTAGGTAATTTATATATATATAATAAGCCTCATGTATCATAAGTTTGGCCTCATAGTGGATACAAAACTGGGCATTTTATTTTTTAGTGCTGTTTGGACAGCTGATTTTGCCATAGGAAGCTATGGTCAGAATATCCATATGTGTCAGACCATCCATAAAGGCCATCCATGGAAGGGTCCCTCTCAGGTTGGGGAATTTTTGCAACAAAACCCAAAGGCGCGGATTTTACAAAGTTGCGTTTTTTTCTTGCAGATTATGCCGCAGATTTTGTTTCAAATTTTTCTTCAACAGAATAGGATGGGTATTTGTTTGTGAATGATGTTGCAGATTTCTGTGCAGATAAGGCTACTTTCACACTAGCGTTCGGGGCTCCGCTTGTGAGTTCCGTTTGAAGGCTCTCACAAGCGGCCCCGAACGGATCCGTCCAGTCCTAATGCATTCTGAGTGGAGGCGGATCCGCTCAGAATGCATCAGTCTGGCAGCGTTTGTCCTCCGCTCCGCTCAGCAGACGGACACCTGAACGCAGCTTGCAGCGTTCGGGTGTCCGCCTGGCCGTGCGGAGGCGAACGGATCCGTCCAGACTTACAATGTAAGTCAATGGGGACGGATCCGTTTGAAGTTGACACAGTATGGCTCAATTTTCCAACGGAATTGTCCCCCATTGACTTTCAATGTAAAGTCTGGACGGATCCGTTTGCATTATCATGAACAAAAAAAAAAAAAAAAAAAAAATTTTTTTTTTTTTTTTTTTTTTGTTCATGATAATGCAAACGGATCCGTTCTGAACGGATCCAAGCGTTTGCATTATAGGTGCGGATCCGTCTGTGCAGATACCAGACGGATCCGCACCAAACGCAGGTGTGAAAGTAGCCTTACATCTCCATTGAGGAACACATCTGTCTTCTTGTATCACTACTAGGGGTGACCAACTGTCGTATGCAATGGCTCCCCAGATCATCACACCAGCAAAGACAGGATTGAAGCGCTCGCCACGAGGCCTCCATACTCAAACCCGACATTCGTGGGATCTCAAACAGAATCTAGATCTGTTGCTAAATACAATACAATACAATGCAATAAGGTTCCAGTCCATAGCAGTCCATGTTTCTCATTCACAACACTACTGCAGATGAAGGTGACAATCTCAATGGCAGGACACATAATGAGCACCATGAGTCCATAAGACCAATTTTCCTTCTACTATGTGCCAGGAAATGGTCTAGGCAGAGGTGTGTAATGATGGGAGGTGCTCATGCTTGTCAGCGGATCCAATGGTTCTCTCTACTGATGGTTTGTCTGGGCTGTTCAAAGCCTGTTTGCCATGTGTGCGTGCCCTCACATAATCACCGCTCCCAGTAACTCCCAAAAGCTAGGTCAGAATGGCCTAGATCAGGGATGGCCAACCTGCGGCCCTCCAGCTGTTGTAAAACTACAACTCCTATTATGCCCTGCTGTAGGTTGTCCAGGCATGTCCAGGGAGTTGTAGTTTGGCAACAGCTAGAGGGCCACAGGCATGGGCGTAGGAAGCGGGGGGACGGATCCCCCCAGGAAATAATGCGGGGGGGACAGGTTTTGTTAAATCCCCCCCAGGCTCCAGCCAGGCCAGCGGCAGTGTCTGTGTGCGGCGGGGCAGGCAGTGTGCGGCGGCGGCGGGGCAGGCACTGAGATGAGCGCTTCCATTGTGGAAGCGAAGCGCTCATCTCCATGGTGATCTGTTTCTGTTTATATCGCTGTCCTCAGGACAGCGATACAAACAGAAGGCTGCGGAGGAGCAGGGCAGGGAGGTGTGTCCCTTTCCTGTTCCTCTGATAGGCTGCTGGCACTACTAGGCCTGAGCCGTACAGCGCTGGAGTCAGGACACAGGCTGGAAGAGGCCTGCATCGCATCGCTCCAAAGAGGTAAGTATAAGTGTTCATTTATTTTATTTTTTTACTATATTATATACAATAATTTGTTTTTTTTTAACTGGCACATAAAAGGGGGGCACTGGTATTATACTGGCACATGATTGGGGAATTTGGGGGGGGGCCTTGGTATTATACTGGGCTGGCACATAAATTGGGAAATTTGGGGGGGCCCTGGAATTACTGGCACAGATTGGGGGGGGGGGGGGGTCTGGTATTACTGCCACATGATTGGGGGGTCTGTCTGGTATTACTGGCACATGATTGGGGGGGGGTCTGGTATAGTGGCACATGATTGGGGGGTCTGGTCTGGTATTACAATACTCCCACATGATTGGGTGGGTCTGGTATTACTGGCACATGATTGGGGGGGGGTCTGGACCGTCTGGTATTACTGGCACATGATTGGGGGGGGGTCTGGTATTACTGGCACATGATTGGGGGGGGTCTGCTATTACTGGCGCATGATTGGGGGGTCTGGTATTACTGGCACATGATTGGGGGTCTGGTATTACTGGCACATGATTGGGGTTCTGGTATTACTGGCACATGATTGGGTGGGTCTGGTATTACTGGCACATGATTGGGGGGGTCTGGTATTACTGGCACATGGTTGGGGGTTCTGGTATTACTGGCACATGATTGGGTGGGTCTGGTATTACTGGCACATGATTGGGGGGGTCTGGTATTACTGGCACATGATTGGGGGGGTCTGGTATTACTAGCACATGATTGGGGGGGCTGTTATTACTGGCACATGATTGGGGGGGCTGTTATTACTGGCTGATGAGAGGCACTGGGGGGCTGATGAGAGGCACTGGGGCTCTTATCTGAGGTCTGATTGGGGGTCATTCATATTGGGGTCTGAGCTGAGGTGTGATCTGAGGTCTTATTAACATTGGGGATCTTATTGGGGCTGTTAGCTGAGGTCTGATTAACATTGGGGGTCTGATTGGTGGTCTGACCTGAGGTGTAATGAAAAATATTTTTTCTTATTGTGCCCACTTCCAGCCCGAAGCCCAGCTGCCCAGAGCACTAATCCGGAGCAGCTTGGAGAAAAAGGTCTCACAGTCTCCCACACTCCTTCTGCCCGGCCAAGCCAGCCAGCACCCCTGAGTCTTCAGAACTGTAAGTGTGTGTGTGTGTGGGGGGGGGGGGGGGGGGGTTCACACACACACACACACACACACTTAAAATTTTACGATATAAACAACTCGCAGTTTACTGAATAAGAATATACCCGGCGAGCAAAAATGCTGTCCCCCCCCCCAGATTTTTTGGGGTTCCTACACCCATGGCCACAGGTTGAGCATCACTGCCTAGATGGCAGGCAATTCATCGAAACAATCACTTCACTCAGTCCAATGGTCTGCCCTCACTCAAAGTTTGTCAACTGGACAAAATGTCTTTGAGCGAGTCAAAGAGGCATGTCTAGTAATCAACAATCTCTCATCAACAGGTACGCTACCTAAAAATAGCCTCTGATAGCCCTCTTATGGCAATGATCATTGATGACTGCTGGAAAGTGATCTCCACAGAACAACCTATTAGACTTAGTGGCCAAAGCAAAAGCAGCAAGAGTTTTTTTTTATAAAGATAAAGACCTTCAAAATTTGATTTAAACAATAGGCAAGTTTCTGAGGACACATTAAAGTTTACTTTAAGAAAAATGCTGCTATTTTTATGATATCTTCCTGGCATTTTTCATACCTTTTTTTTTGCCAAAGTGTTGTGGCGAAACCCTTGCTGTATGGATGTCAATAGGGATTTATGAAACCCACTAGCGATAGTGCATTTGTTGTGGGTTTTTTGTTGCATTTGTGCTAAATTACCATGTTTGTTTGTTTGTTTTCAAAATTTAACTTGCTGTGGGTATGGCATTTTTTTATGCCGTTTTCCATAGACTTATCTATAGATTGGTACTATTTTGGGGTGCATATGACTTTTTGATCGCTTGCTATTACACTTTTTGTGATGTAAGGTAACAAAAAAATAGCTTTTTTGACACCGTTTTTATTAAATATTTTTTACAGTGTTCACCTGAGGGGTTAGGTCATGTGGTATTTTTATAGATCAGATTCTTACGGACATGGCAATACCTAATATGTCTACCTTTTTATAATTTATCAGGGTTTTACACAATAATATCATTTTTGAAACAAAAAAAAATCATGTTTTAGTGTCTCCATAGTCTGAGACCCATAGTTTTTTTATTTTTTGGGCCATTGTCTCATGTAAGGGCTCATTTTTTGCGGGATGAGGTGACGGTTTGATTGGTACTTTTTTGGCGTACATGCGACTTTTTTGATCACTTTTATTACCTTTTTTGGGAAGCAAGGTGGGCAAAATTTCAATTTCCTCATAGTTTTTATTTTTTTATTTTTATGGCGTTCACCGTGCGGGGAAAGTAACATGACCGTTTTATAGATCAGGTCGTTACGGACGCGGCGATACCTAATATGTGTAGTGTATTTTATTTTTTTTATTCAGTGATAAATGTGTTTTTTTTAAACTTTACTTTTTTCACTTTTTTTTTACTTTTTTTTTGACCCAGACCCACTTGGTTCTTGAATATCCAGTGGGTCTGATGTCTGTATAATACAGTACAGTACAATATATATTGTACTGTACTGTATTTTACACTTGTGTGAACAGATCTATGCCTTTTAGCACAGATCTGTTCAGCACCATGGACAGCAGGACGCCTGAGAGGCGTCCTGTTGCCATGGGAACCTTCCCCGTCTGCTCAGTACTGGTCAGAACTGCACAGACGGGGAAGGGTAAGCACAGGGCTGAGGGGGGCTCTCTGGGGGCTCTCTCCCTCTCCCATCGGGGGGCTGCAAAGGCACAGCAGCCCCCCGATGGGAGAGTGAGGGAGCTCCCTGACTGATAACCTTTTCCATACAGCGGTCCGTATTGACCGCTGTATGGAAAGGGTTAAACGGCTGACATCGCATCGCAGATGTCAGCCGTTTATACCAGGGTGCCAGCAATGTGCTGGCACCCTGGTATACCCACTATACGCCAACAATCATTCAAGGGGAGGCGGGCGGGGGATCGCGATCCCGCCTGCCGCACCGCCCGCCTCCCGCACCTTACCGCACCTCCCGCACCGCCTGCGACACCCCCCCTGCACCATCCGCCCACATAATATCATTCAGGGGTGCAGGGGGGGTGAAAAATCTTTATTTTGGACATACTAAAGTTTCTGATCCCCGCGGTCAGGGACCGCGGGGACCAGAAACTGCAGAAAGCGCTACAAACCGCAGGTCTGAATTGACCTGCGGTTTGCAGCGATCGCCAATAGGGGGGGGGGGGTCACAGGACCCCCCTCGGCATTGACCCAAGGTGCCTGGCTGTGTGTAACAGCCGGGATCTCAGCGCTGTCACCATGTCTGCAGACATGGTGACAGTTGAATGCCATGACGTGTATACTCATCATGGCGCGCTAAGTAGCAGTGCTCCATGAAGAGTATACTCGTCATAGGTCGGGAAGATTTTCATACTCTCTCCTTCTCTGATCGCTTCCCTGACAGGAATTGGGGCAATCAGAGAAGGAAAAGCACATAGTCCCTCCCTAACCCCCCCCCCCCTTACCTGCCCCGATGCGCTGCGATTGGCCCCTCTGCAGTATTGGACCAATCACAGCGATCGCGGGCGGGTCAGAGCTCCGATGCTGTTCCTTCCAGCTTCTCTGGTTGCCTAGCAACCCCAGCACGCCAGCTTCACTTAATCTTCAGCGCTTCGCTACCTGCGCTGACAGAGAAAGCCGATCACGTACATGCACGTGGGGATGCGGTGAGGCACCACATTCCCCCACGTACATGTACGTGATGTTGCGTGAAGGGGTTAAAGGAGTTTTCATGAAAGTCCTTTCAGGGCATATAGACATCACAAAGAGAAGTACCCTAGTCAAGACTCTCTCTCTATTAGGCCTCTTGCACAGGAACGTATTTTATTTCCGTTTCCATTTCGTTTTTGCGGTTTCCATTTGCAGTCGCTATGCGGAACCATTCATTTCAATGGTTCCGCAAAAAAACGGAAGGTACTCCATGGGCATTCCGTTCAAGTATTTCCGTATATCCATTCCGCTAAAAGATAGAACTTAACGGACAAGGATAGGACTGTTCTATTAGGGGCCGCAAAATACGGAATGCACACGGATGTCATCCGTATTTTTTGCGGATCCGTTTTTTGTGGACCGCAAAATACTTAGTCATGTGCAAGAGGCCTTAGCTAAAGCGGATGGCCAATCTTTTGAATGGCTGGGGTGTAATATATAATTATACAATGTATAACCAGCCTAAGCTTCCCTCCATGATAATAGCAAATAGCTGACTACTGTCGATATCTAAAGATGGACTCAAGGGATGGTTGTGATGAGGCAACCTTTATATTTGTTGAAACCAGAGTACTCCTTTAACTTGGCAATCTTGTTTGCATATATAAAGTGCTGTGATCAACTGGTCAGTGGCTCCTCTGTAGTAATGATATCTTCCCTTTCGTCCTAACCAGCAGCACAAGTGGGGAGTTCTTTCCTGTGTACGGCATACATATTAGGACATCGTCAGACATCATCCACAACTTCATCCTCCGTCAGGCAAAACTCCCTCCTACCTCAGACCTCAGACAAAACTCCGTCCTCCCTCATCCAAAACTCCGTCCTCCCTCAGACATCAGCCAAAACTCCATCAGACCTCAGACATCAGCCAAAACTCCGTCCTCCCTCATCCAAAACTCCGTCCTCCCTCAGACATCAGTCAAAACTCCGTCCTCCCTCATCCAAAACTCCGTCCTCCCTCAAACCTCAGACAAAACTCCGTCCTCCCTCAGACCTCAGACAAAACTCAGTCCTCCCTCAGACATCAGCCAAAACTCCGTCCTCCCTCATCCAAAACTCCGTCCTCCCTCAGACCTCAGACAAAACTCCGTCCTCCCTCATCCAAAACTCCGTCCTCCCTAATTCAAAATACGCCCTACTACACACACTCTTCACCTGACGGAGCTGCTAGCTGCTGGAGAGGCAAAGGACCTGTGATGACGTCATGACCAAGTGACGAGTCACGTGTGTGGGAGGGGTCAGATGTGCACAGCAGCTGGTAGAGTGTACAACTACCACAAAAGACTTCAAGCTGTCATTGATGTTAAAGGGGGCAATACATGGTATTAAGAACTGGGATGTGTAAACTTCTGATCAGGGTCATTTGGGGAGTTTGTGTTGTGATTATGATTTATAAAGAGCAAACACAGTTGTTTGACATAAATGGCTTCAGCCGACCACTAACCATGAGCGAGAGAAAAGTGTCCGTGTTATCATTCATATTCTCTGAACAATGGTTAAAGGGGTATTCTCATCTTAATGATCACTGTTAAATCTGTTAATGATTTGACAGTGATAATTTTTCTAAATACATTTTATTACCCAATTCCCACACTTTTTTAGAAAATAAGTCCCCTCTTACCTGATGTTGTCTTTGGTCTCCCCTGGTTACGGCCACCTCTCCTGTCGAATCCCGCCGGGCCGCGCTTGCGCAGAAGACTGAAGATTCTCTCCCGGCCGGGCCGCGCAATGTCCTGAACGTGCATGCCGCCACGCATGCGCCATGATGACTTCTTCCTGGCCAGTATAGTACAGAGCCGCGAATGCGCACGCCGACTCTGTACTATACAGGCCAGGAATAAGTCACCATGGCACATGCGCGGCGGCTTGCGCGTTCAGGACATTGTGCGGCCCGGCCGGGAGAAAATCTTCAGTCTTCTGCGCAAGCGCGGCCCGGCCGGGAGAAGAATCCAGGAAGTGAGCGTCGCGCTCAAGGAAGGTAAGTATGAAAAGGGAAGATGAGAATACCCCTTTAAGAAATCATAAATTCTGCAAGGGTATGTAAACTTATCAGCACAACTGTAAGTACCTGTGTGATATAAATCTGTGGAATATGGGAAGCATAAGGGAGGATGTGCACCATAAATCCCATCTTTGTAAGGCCTCTTGCACATGGCCGCTGTGTGCCTGTGGTTGTATTGTGGACCACATACGGCGGTTCCGCAATACACAGGGCACCAGCCGTGTGCATCCCGCATCCGTGATGTGGACCCATTCACTTGAACGGAACGGAAACACGGATCGGATCACCACAGAAGCACTACAGAGTGCTTCCGTGGTGTTTCTGGCCATGCCTCCGCACAGCAAAAAAGTAGAAAATGTTCACGGACCCATTCAAGTTTAATGGGTCTGGATCTGTCCCGGCCGCTGCACGCACATTGCCCGTGCATTGGGGACTGCAAATTGCTGTCCCCAATGCACGGAATGGACCAACAACGTTCATGTGCAAGAGGCCTAACACTTGTGATCTAGTTTTGTGTGAAGCGGCATATATGCATTCATGTTGCATGTATTTATTAATTAGGGCTACCAATTCTGAGTAACTCGGAGTGACAGGAGATTTCCAGAATCGGATATATTTTTTTGTCGCCATATTTTGACCCCTATAACTTTTTTGTAATTATGTGTACAGAGCTGGGTGGGGGCTTATTTTTTGCGGGGCAATCTGAACTTTTTACTGATACCATTCTGGGGTGTTTAAGACTTTTTGATCACTTTTTATTAAAATTTTTGTAGCAAATGAAGCGACCAAAAATGGCGAATCGGACATTTGGACTCTATTCTTTTTCTGTTTTGCTGTTTGCCGTATGGGGGATATATTTATATACAATGGGTGTTTTTACAGATTGCGACACCCATGATGTGTATTTTTTTAGTTCTTTTATTTTCCTTTTGGGAAAAAGGGGGTGATCTGAATTTTTATGGTTTTTATTTTACACTTTTTTATAGTTCCCAGGTTACACACACATCTCTTACACATACAGCACTGCTACACAGTACACAGCACTGCTACATGCAGGTTACACATACAGCTCTGCTACACAGTACACAGCACTGCTACATGCAGGTTACACACACATCTCTAGTACAGAGCTCTATTTGATGGCTACAGTTCTGTACACTCTACCAGCTGCTGTGCACATCTGACCCCTCCCACACACGTGACTCGTCACATGGTAATGACGTCATCACAGGTCCTTTGCCTCTCCAGCAGCTAGCAGCTCCGTCAGGTGAAGAGTGAGTGTAGTAGGGCCTATTTTGAGTTAGGGAGGACGGAGTTTTGGATGAGGGAGGACAGAGTTTTGGCTGATGTCTGAGGGAGGACGGAGTTTTGGATGAGGGAGGACGGATTTTGGCTGATGTCTGAGGGGGGACGGACTTTTGGATGAGGGAGGACGGAGTTTTGGCTGATGTCTGAGGGAGGACGGAGTTTTGGATGAGGGAGGACAGAGTTTTGGCTGAGGTCTGATGGAGTTTTGGATGAGGGAGGATGGAGTTTTGTCTAAAGTCTGAGGTAGGAGGGAGTTTTGCCTGACGGAGGATGGAGTTGTGGATGATGTCTGACGATGTTCTAATATGTATGCGTACCTGTGAAACTGGCAGGACAGGTGGAATTTTTATTGATAAAATTACTACCAAGGATTAATTAAACAATTAACCCACCCCCGCCCCTAAGACAGTGCTTTTATTCTGTCCTGTCAACAGAGGACCAGTTCAGGCATTTTTGTTGTAATTACTGCCATATTTTTTGTTCCTGTGCCTAAGCTAGCACTCGGTGCCGGTGCATCTCTCACCTGCAGCGTTTGGCTGCTCGCTTCTTCTGCCTGCTAGTCTTGCTGCGCGCTGCTGCACTCCATCTAACGTGGTGTGAGCGCTAACGTGGCTTTGCCTTCAGGTCTTGTTGCGTCTTCCCGCCATGCCGCGGCGGCGTGTAGCAGCGGCGCTCCGCGCATGGTGACCCAGAAGTACGTCGGATGACGACTTCCAGGTCGCGAGCTGGCCGAAGTGTTCTTGCAGGCTATAACTAATATCAGGGTGATATATATATATATATATTGTAAGGGATCGTCTCTTTTCAGGGGGTCACACTCACAGATATCTTCGCAGACACGATTATAATGTCCAAACTCTTGCTTTATTTCAGACACTTTAGCAAAGCACAGGTTAAGAAGTCGCAGCTTCAAATTATCACGTGTGACATCCACACAAAATAACAAACCCTTGCCCGGCTAGGCTCTAACTAAACACATAAGCGTATCCCTGACTCACCTAGAGAGCCCTGTTCACACATGGAACACAAATGCAGCTTTCCTCAGCCATTCAGTCCAGCAACCTCCAGGCTGTGACACTTCAATACCTTTTGGGGGATTGTGGCCCAGTAGTCCTCCCGACTCTGGCCTCGTGATCCTTGTTTCACAGGCGTCACCGCGTCCCCCAAAGTTCAGGCTATTGCCTAGCCTCATGGCCCCTCAGCCCACCCGGCTGAGACCACTCACACAGAGCCTCACCAGGACTCTGCTTCACAAGACACTCCAGAGTGAGACACACCCAAGATCCAGTAGCAGGATTAAATAGGATCCCTGGACATGAGCATGCCTCAAGTCCCGGACTGGAACCTGGGGAACAGGCACCCACCCAACACATTGCCTGTTTCCAGTAAAAGCCCGCCCTGAACTAGCTGAACCAGCTACACCTACATGGTGTCCCCCAACTATTTTAGTGGACACCTGAACTAGAGCTTTTACTCCACCAAGGCCGGGCCCCTTGGTGACACGCTCCTGGTGCACACAACACCCCTTTTATCATGCTTCCTCGTGACTTTACTGCACACCTCAATGTTCACATTGCCACTATATATACTTTTTTGAGTAATTAATTTTTTTGGTTGTGAGCGCTGACCTCACTTCCCGGGCGGGGGCAGAGTCTTCTTTGGCGGGAACTGTCGGCTATTTAAACGCAGACAGTTCCCAGGGTCTCCCTCTTTGCCCTGCATTGAGTTGCCAGCCAGATTCTGTTCTGTGCTTGATACGACGTACAAGTTGTACCAATGTCATCTCCCAACGCTGATAGATATGGGAAATCTTACTATAAACAGAGACACTTAACCTGTGCTGATTGTGGTACCCCCCTACCGGATTCCTATGAGTATAATAGGTGTCCTGGATGCCGTCCTCCCCAAACACAACCCACTATGAATGACATGTTTGGGTGGATGAAAGAATTCATGGGTAATTCTGCTATGGAAATTAAAAATGCCCTTTCTTCTAAAAGGGCCAGAGTATCTTCGCCAGGCCCTGTACCTATGGCTGAGGACGTCATATCCGTGGAAGACCACTCCTCCTCTTCGGGTGAAGAAGATACCATCTACCGCTGCCCTTTGGCATTTTTTCCACTCCCCACACCATCACCATGGTTGTGGCTCCGGTGGTTGCCCAACTCAGGCTTCAAGGACTAGAGATTGTCCCATACCTAGACGACTGGCTTCTAAAAGCCGCTACTCTAGACGATCTTTTATCTCATCTTCAGCTAGCTCTTCAGTCTCTCCAGCGTCTGGGCTGGCTTATAAATTGAGAAAAATCTGAAATCCTTCCGTCTACCTCCAGGATGTTTCTGGGCTTCCTTGTAGACTCTAAAAAGATGACTCACTCTCTCTCTCTCTCTCCACAGAGGAAGGATCGGGTAATAAGAGCCGCACAGCTCCTCATGGTCCCTCGGCGAGTGTCCATCAGAAATCTCATGAAGATGTTAGGCCACATGTCAGCGTCTGCGGAGGCAGTTCCCTGGGCCCTATGGCATCTACGTCCACTTCAGGAAGAAGTGATAGCAGTCTGGAATCGCAACCCCAGGGGGTTGGACAAGACGCACTCCCTGTCTGCCGAAGTCCGTTCCTCCCTCAGGTGGTGGAGGAACCTATCAGATGGGAGGTCCTTGATTCAACCTCGTTGGATCACGTTGACCACAGACGTCTCCCTTCTAGGTTGGGAAGCCCATCTGGAGGAGAATCCAGTACAGGGTACCTGGAGTCCGCAGGAGAGGCTTCTCTCATCCAATCTGAGAGAATTGAGAGCAGTTTGTCTCGCTCTCTGCCATTTTGCTCCTCTTATCGGCGGGAAGGCAGTAAGAGTCCGCTCGGACAATACGACGGTAGTCGCTTACATCAACAGACAGGGAGGCACAAGATCTCAACCTCTCCTCCAGGAAGTTGGTCTAATTCTTTCTTGGGCAGAAATCAGTCTATCCCACCTTTCGGCTGTTCACATCAGAGGGGATCTCAACATTGTTGCAGATCGTCTGAGTCGCGGTCTACCAGTCCCAGGCCAATGGTCTCTAAACAGAGATGTCTTCACGCAAATCACACTACAGAGATCGACTTGATGGCGATCCGGTTGAACGTCAAGGTGGACAGATTCTGCTCCCTCTACAAGGAGGACAATCTTCTGGCGATAGACACTTTGTCCATAACATGGAGGTTCAGGCTGGCTTATATATTCCCTCCAATTTCAATGATACCAAGGGTATTGACAAAAATCAAGCAAGACCAGACCCCGGTTATTGCGATAATACCATTCTGGCTGAACAGGTCGTGATTCACCCAGCTCATGAAGATGAGTCAGGGCACATATTGGAGACTTCCCCTAACGCAGGACCTAGTGTATTAGGACACAGGCCCCTGCCTAGATCTGAGGAGACTCAGTCTGACAGCCTGGAGATTGACAGGTCCCTACTAGAAGCTAGAGGGCTTTCTGCGGAGTTCTTGAGAACCATTTCACACTCCAGGGCGTAGTCCACAAACAAAGCTTACACAAGGATATACAAGATCTTCTTTCAGTGGTGTGCTGTTAAAGAGGTTGTACCCTCAGATCCTCCTCTAGCTATTCTACAGTTTCTACAGGACGGCCTGGACAAGCGTATAAGCCCATCAACACTCAGAGTTCAGACCAGTGCTCTTTCTTGCTCCTTGCTAGGTCCCCACTTGTGCTGCTGGTTAGGACGAAAGGGAAGCGTTAATAATATATAAATTTCTTTTCCCTTAGTCCTAACAGCAGCACACAAATTTCCCACCCGAGCTTCTTTGTTTTTGTATACAACTTGATGATAAAGCACTGTCTTAGGGGCGGGCGTCCCTTTTTGGGGGTGGGTTAATTGTTTAATTAATCCTTGGTAGTAATTTTATCAAAAAAATTCCACCTGTCGTGCCAGTTTCACAGGGGAGAACTCTCCACTTGTTCTGCTGTTAGGACTAAGGGAAAACAAATTAACGTTAAAATTAACGCTTATACCATAACTTGGGAAATCTCCCAAAGGGCTTCTGTGTGCTTCTGGGTCCATGCCTCTGCGCTGCGCGCAGCGTTCCCGCCCTCCGCAACTATACCTGCGATCTATTGACAAAGGTCTCATATGACCGAAACGTCTGAAACATCGCAACTCTCCACATGACTCACGGCGCAATGTTATTTTCATTATAACAAAGCAATTAATGCCCGACTGGGGCAGTATCGTGTAATTTTACCAGCAGAAGCATTTACTTGCCTATTATTGCAAATGTTGCTCGCACCTACTTCACAGTTTGAAGTGTATGATTCACAATAAATCCACCTGGCATATCTAAACTCTCAAGTGTGTGCGTGGTTTTCTCTATAAATCTGCGCTGCAAAAGACAGGACGTATCTTTGGCCACATCTTGTGGATCATGGACCCATTGAAGTCAATGGGTTCAGGCAGAGTTGTGGGGTGTACAAGGGCGGTGCCTGTGTTTTGCTGGTCTGCGGTTTGTGGTCTTCAAAACAGGCATGGTCGTCACACGGTCATGTGAATGCACCCTTATAAGAATATGGCAGTCAGCTCACAGCACAATTACTCTGCACCACACATTACTTAATGAACCTGTTGCTGAATATATAATGTAGGATGTAGCCTTGTATCAATTATCTAAGGTTATCTTCAGTTTCTGTTGCCTTTAAAGGAGTTCTCCAAAATGTATTAAAATTAGAAATGGGTCTGTGTAAAGTGCAAAAAAAAACCTTTGTATTAAAATATCTTGCCTTTCCTGTGCCGTCTCTCCAGGCCCCACCACTGATCCCCACTTCGCCTGTACCAATGATGACAAATTCATAGTTCACTTGACCACTGAAGCCAGTAACTGACATGAATGGCATGCCACCTCTGAGGCCAGTGATTGGCTGCAGTGTCATGTGAATGATGAACAACATGATTTTTGCAGGGACCAATGCAGCGGGGAGCGGAGCGTCAGTGTTCAAGAAGTGGGGCATTTTAAAGGCGAGTAAGGCCTCTTGCACCCGACCATATGTATTTTAAGGTCTGCAAAAAACGGATCCACAAAAAATACGGATGACATCCTTCTGCATTCCGTATTTTGCGGAACGGAACAGATGGCTCCTAATAGAACAGTACTATCTTTGTAATGCGGACAAGAATAGGACATGTTCTATTTTTTGGCGGAACGGAAATACAGAAATGGAATGCACACGGAGTACGTTCCGTTCATTGAAATGAATGGTTCCATATACGGTCTGCAAAAAAAACGGAGCGGACACGGAAAGAAAATACGTTTGTGTGCAAGAGGTCAAAAGCTGGATTTACATGGTGCAACTGAGTGGCTGATTGTTGGGAAGGAACCATTCCTCATACAGAATTGTGGCTTCTGAGAAGCCATAATTGGTGGTGCCTGTATGAACAAAAGGATCGGCGGCTCATTTACATAATCTGCCAGATTCTTGGGCCCTATAAATGCACCTTAAGGTTTTTTCATTTTACACAGCCCCCTGCTCTGAGCCTAATTTTAAGAAATCTTCGAGAACCCCTTTAATTAGCATCATTTAAAAAGGTGATTATCTACAAACATTCGGATATGGCAGCCCTAATGATTTATCACGCAGGCTGCGTTTATCTGGGGCGCTGTAATAGAGGCATTCAGTCATTTAGAAATAATGGATGAGCGTTTTATTACTGCAACTATAACATTAAAGTGTGCTCTCACCACAGTGCAGCATTAATTATTAGTGGAAGACTGTAGGCAATCGTCAACTTTCACTATTTACAGGCAGCGCTGTAGAAAAACGGTCATAAGAGATTACTAGGCAGCCATAGCACAACTTGGTTTTATGTCCGCTGAATGCGAATACAGTCACAGTGGCAAAGATAATTCATTGCAAATGTATTGTACACAGAGTACGGTTTAGTGCATAGAAGAAACTGTGCTTAGCTATTAGTTTTATTAGCTTTGTTTGACGTGATTGAAGACATGAAAACCATGAAGGAACACAAAGAATTAAAGAGTATCTGTCAGTAGATTTGTACCTATGACGCTATCTGACTGGTGGCATTTGTGCTTGGCAGCTGAAGCTATCTATGTTGGTGCCATGTTCATATGTGCCCACATTGCTGAGAAAAATAATGTTTAAATATATTTGCCTCTAGGAGCAACAGGGCGTTACCAGGGCCGTAGATAATATTTTTTCCTGGGGGGGTTCAGTTTTCTCAAATTATAAGAGTCATCATCCACATCCACAAATCCCCCCCCCCCCCCAATAACAGTGTCCCTGACAGTGTCCCTATTGTAAGACGGACCCGCCGTTCCCTATGTAAGTGACTAAGTGAGCTACTTGTGCAAAGTATATGTACTACTACTATCTAATAATCTATCACTAACTTACTGGGACTGGGACTGTCAGGACTCCAGATAGGCTCCAGGCTGGCTCCCGCTCTTCAAACACTAAAACTAGGCGGCCGGCGGCAGCGTAACGTGACGTCACTCACTACGTCACGCCGCAGGCGCACGCTCCTCCCACTTTATTAATGAAGGCGGAGCAGGCGCGTGACGTCAGAGTGAGTGACGTTACGTGGCCGGCCGCCGGGAGACGGAGTCACGGAGGCGGAGCACAGGAGCAGTGGGGGTGGACTGAATACACTATCTGTATGTGTCTTTGTGTCATAGTTACCATCTGTGCGGTCGCCGGTCGGACACTAGTGCGGGGCTGGCAGGCGGCAGTGCAGGAGGCGGAGCACAGGGGTGTGATTAGGGTGTGCCCAGGCACACCCGGAACACCCCGTGCGCACGCCTATGCTGCCCGCCCTGCAGCCTTCATCACCTCTCTGTGTGCCGCACTGCCCGCGCCGCTATTGCAGGCAGCGGCACGCCCGGGCCGTTCTCTGGCAGGTTAGGAGGACAGACACTCTGGGGGGGGGGGGGGGGGGGTTACCATTACACCTGGAGGCTCTGCTCTCTCTGCAACTGCTGCGTCCTCTGCACTGTGATTAACAGGGCCAGACATGATTGAGTTTTCATTGCCTGGCCCTGTCAAAGTGCAGAGGGTGTGGCAGTTGCAGAGAGAGCTGAGCCTCTAGGTGTAATGGAAACGCCCCCCCCCCCCCATTACTCCTAGAGGCTCATTTGCATATATTAAAACATCATTTTTCTCAGCAATGCGGGCACATATGAACATGGGACCAACACAGATGCCTTCAGCTGCCAAGCGCACATGTAATAGATCAGCCAGTGTCATAGCTACAAATCTGCTGACAGATGCCCTTTAAGATGCAAACGAAAAAGTGTTAAAAACATTTTTTATATATTAGATTCTTCATTGTCGCCCTCTTTTGCTATCAGGATAGCTTTCTACACTCTTGTCATTCTCTCAATCAGCTCCATGAGGTAGTCAGCAAAATGGTTTTCAATCAGCAGATATTCCTTGTCAAGAGCTAGTTTGTGGAATTTCTTGCCTTCATAATGTATATCAATCAAGGCATAGGCTACTTACATTCTGCTGGTGCATGTCAGGACTGCATTCTAATGATGGCCTTAAAGGGGTTCTTCAGGATTAGAAAAACATGGCTGCTTTCTTCCAGAAACTGCACCACACCTCTCCATTGGCTGTGCCTGGTATAATAGCTTAGCTCCCTTGAATGAATGGGGTTGAGATGCATTACCCCACACAGCCCATTGACCGGTGGAACTGGAAGAAAGCAGTCTTGTTTTTCTAGTCCTCTACAACCTCTTTATATTTTTCTGTGCAGCCTTTAGGCCTCATGCACACGACCGTTGTGTGCATCCGTGGCCGTTGTGCCGTTTTGCGTTTTTTTTTCGCGGACCCATTGACTTTCAATGGGTCCGTGGAAAAATCGGAAAATGCACCGTTTTGCAGCCGAGACCGTGATCCGTGTATCCTGTCCATCAAAAAAATATGACCTCCTAATTAAAATCTCCCCCCTATCATTGGTGGCAGCGGAGTGTACCGATCGGAGTCCCAGTTTAATCGCTGGGGCTCCGATCGGTAACCATGGCAACCAGGATGCTACTGCAGTCCCGGTTGCCATGGTTACTTAGCAATTTGTAGAACCATTATACTTACCTGCGAGCTGCGATGTTTGCGTCCGGCCGGGAGCTCCTCCTACTGGTAAGTGACATGACCTGTCACTTACCAGTAGGAGGAGCTCCCGGCCGGACGCAGACATCGCAGCTCGCAGGTAAGTATAATGGTTCTACAAATTGCTAAGTAACCATGGCAACCGGGACTGCAGTAGTGCCTTGGTTGCCATGGTGACCGATCGGAGCCCCAGCGATTAAACTGGGACTCCGATCGGTACACTCCGCTGCCACCAAATGCTTGAAATGTATTTAGTATTTTATCACTTATAAAGCACTGACATGTTCTGCAGCACTTTATGGACATTAGCATCAGGCTGTACCCAATGGGGCTCACAATCTAAGTTCCCTATCAGTATGTCTTTGGAGTGTGGGAGGAAACCAGAGTACCCAGAGGAAACCCACAGAAACAGGGAGAACATACAAACTTCATGCTGATGTTGTCCTTGGTCGGATTCAAACCTAGGACCCCAGTGCTGCAAGGTGCCAGTGGTAACCACTGAGACACCAGGCTGCCTGAAAATTCACAGCTGTTCTTTACAAGCCCCAAAAAAGGACACAAAAAGTGTGACTGAAAGGAGCCTAAGGCTTGCAAAAACACCTTAAATTTTATGGGTTTTTTTCAAGCGGGTACTTTTTTCCTTTTTTACTTAATTGAGCTTCACTCAGATATATTGAGCTGAGTCAATCTCAGTTTTGTTTTTCAGGCTAAAAGTAAGTTGGTTCAAGCCCATATAATTATACTCTTACTTCATGTATGTTCCTTAGAAACTAGTAAGCTGAGTCATAGAAGTTGGCACCTTTAAACAGTAGAGACACATACTGTATAACCAGCTTGAAGATGTTCATTTGCGGTGTAACTCCCTATCAAAACGTACCAGAGACAAGTATTTGGCTTTAGAGCATGGGGTGTATAAACAGTCTGAAGGTCAAATTAAGATATTGCATCACTCTCAATGGCCATGATAAAACTTCAAGCAGTATTCCCATCGGAGACACTTATGGCATATCATCAGAATATGTGCTAAATGTCTGATCCATGAGGGTTTCACTTCTGGAAGATTTAGACTGTATATACACTATATATTTGTGGCTATCTGTATAGTGTATGGGAGCAGCGGTTCATTTTACAACTCCCATGAACTACAGCACGCGCAGAAACCTCTCCACCCCATGTCTTCCTTTCTGCAGTGCCAAGGGAAGAGTCCCCATATATGAGGAACACAAAGATGCTTGGAGACTGCACAGAACAGCATCTTGGGCCAAATGTAGCCCCTGGTACTTAGGTTGTGCAATTCTGATACAGAAAATTAGTGGAAAATAATCAAAATTTGCTCTTCTCTTTTCATTACAGGAAAGAAGATTCCAATACGGACCAGGAAGTGCTGCACAGACTTAGAACTAGTAGGGTGGCATCACACACAGGTTTTTGTGGCAGTTTCTGATGTAGTTTTCTGAGCCAAAGCCAGAAGTGGATCCAGCAGGAAGGAGAAGTATGTCCTTCCTTCATATTTTTCATTCCCTTCCAATCCACTTCTGGCTTTGGCTCAAACATTTCCACAAAAACCTGTGTGGACCACCCTTAAAGTAGTTGTCTTGCTTTGGAGCATTTTTAACTGTGGGCATCAGCATGTTGTACTTGTTGGAAAAAAAAAAATCACACTAATCTACTCCCTAAAGCTGCATTGCCACTGCCTGGCTCATACTACCCATCTTCTGGTCCCCATCCTGTAAATTTCCAGAAAGTTCACATGAAGCACTGCAAGAAATGACTGCAGCACGTGACCCAGCCGCTTGGGGACATGTCACTGCTTATGCTAGTCACTGGCTTCAGCGATGCACATTACCCCGTTTGTGTGTAACTTTACAGAATGGGGACTAGAAGACCAGTGAAGGGAGTCAGAGAACAGAATACAGCACCGAGGAGCAGGTGGGTATCATTTTTTCAACAGGTACAATATGCAGCTGCCCACAGTTAAACATTTCCCAAAGCTTGACAACCCCTTTAAGGAGACATCCTTCCCTGTGAAGAAGCACCAAAATTCATTAATCCTAAGTTCCTAGAGCAACGATAGCCCAAGCCTAATGTCAACAGCCAACACTTCTCCTAATGCTGGAGCTCCTAAGTTCCTAGAGAAATGATAGCCTAAGCCTAATGCCAGAAGCCAACACTTCCCCTAATGCTGGAGCTCCTAAGTTCCTAGAGCAATGATAGCCCAAGTCTAATGCCAGCAGCCAAACACTTCTCCTAATGCTGGAGCTCCTAAGTTCCTAGAGCAATGATAGCCCAAGTCTAATGCCAGCAGCCAAACACTTCTCCTAATACTGGAGCTCCTAAGTTCCTAGAGCAATGATAGCCTAAGCCTAATGCCAGAAGCCAACACTTCCCCTAATGCTGGAGCTCCTAAGTTCCTAGAGCAATGATAGCCCAAGCATACTGTCAGCAGCCAACGTTTCTCCTAATATTGGAGCTGTGTTGTTTGCTTAAATACACCTAGAGGCCTGTTATTCTTGGTCTGAAAGCTCCATTCATGTAAACAGGACTGGGGACTGGGGTATTCCCATCACATGCAATGGGGGCATATTACTAAGATATGCCCCCATTGTCTGATAGGTGCGGGTGCCACCTCTGGAACCCTCACCTACAAGGAGAACGGAGCGGGGAGAGCTGTGGCTGTCCACCACCAAGCACTGGTTCCTGCTGCTCCCATACAAGTGAATGTGAGCATACCGCACACAGTGCGGCCCCTGCTCTCATTCATTTCTATGGGGCAGACGGAAATAGCCGAGCCAGTGCACAGTGCGCCCTCCATTAATTTCCCCGCTCCGTTCTTGTTGTAGGTGTGGGTCCCAGAAGTGGGACTCGCACCTATCAGACAATGGGGGCATATCCATAGCAATATGCGCCCATTGTATTTGGTGGGAAAACTCCTTTAACCTCTGCAACTTTTGTCCAAGGTCCATAACGAAAGTTATATGTCCATCTTTTGTTTCTTCAAGCTGGAGGATCTTGGGCAACCCCTTGGGCTCTACGATAAAAGATTTATTCTGTAAAAGTACAAGGTCAGATTTGCACAATTATCTCATGAATGATGTTAAACTTATCAAGGGACATTGTGCGACAGCCTTAGATTTACCCCCATGAAACCAAATTGGGTTCTTTGCTCAGAAGATTTTTGTTTTGCCTTCCTCTGGATGAAATAATGATGTCTAAGAAACATTAATAGATGAGTGTCTCTTTTCATCCTATATAACTATGTATACTATAGACGTACACAGGTGCTGCTCAGCTGTGGTCAACTATGCACATAAATCCCAGGGGAATACAGAAAATATACAAATTAAGGGGATGTTCACACCTGGCAGATACACTGTGGATTTGTGTGCAAAAGGTCTGCAGCTTTTAACAGTAGCAGCAAAGTGGATCAAAGTTTAACAAATGTACTTTTGGAAAATAAAATCTGCCCTGTGATTGGTTCATACAGGCAGAATGCCTTTCTGTTAGGGTACAATGAGGGCAAAAATCTGCCAAATGTGCGGTCAAAATCGAAGGATTTACAACGCTGCAAATTGTGTCTATAGAGCACAGATTTCCCATAAAAAACTGTGGGAAGCAGATTCCATATGGATTTTAGTTTGGAATAGTCCCTAAGATCTGCATGAAAAAAAAATACGGTCTGAATATACCCATAGACATATTTGATAAATGAGGCCCATATTGGTTCAATGATGTTTATATCAATTCAGAGGTTTAAGAAGTGTCTTTTGCTATGATCTTTTATAAAAACGTGTACTGACCAGAGTCATACGGGCACTGTGGGTGATCATATTGAGAAATCTTGTATAATAAAGTTATTGATACATGCATTAAATGCAAATGACACCATATGCAGTCAGCGGTATTGTAATGTAGCCGTGTGTCATCAGTTCAGACTATACAGTAATATTATAAGTGGTAATATTAACAACAACAGTCACAATTCATTACAATGGACTTGCTCCGTCTAGGGAAGAACATCCATCAAAATTAGGTATAAAACCTGTAGAACAGGTACAAAGGCAATCATATATTCACACAGTGAGAAACGCTGGAAAATTATGGATGCACATTAATTAAAGTTGTGATTGATTGATGTAGGCAATTTGATACAGAATTTAGTCAAAGAGAAAGTTGAAAAAAAAAATGTAATGAATACACTCCAGAGCAATTTAGCTGGGACAGCTGAGTAATATGCAGGACATTTCTGATGACTTTGAGAGGATCATTTTTATCAATTTGCAGTCTCGTAGGCACTTAAAGGGTTTCTACCACTAGAATTACTGTTATGTAGCTGACTGATATAGCGATGTACTAATGTCAGCACTACATAACAGTATGTTATTTACATTTCTCCCTGCAGCCGTTCTGATAAAATAAGCACTTTTATAACATGCTGATGAGCCTCTAGGTGCTATTAGGGCGTAGATTCAGCACCTAGAGGCTCCGTCCACTCACTCCTTATCCCGCCCAGGTCCTCCATTCTGCCCACCCCGCTCCTCTTGATTGAGGTCCAAGTTCCATGCATCGTTGAGGAAATCCCGCGCCTGCGCCGTTCAATTCTGTATTCGGTGCAGGCGCAGTGAGTGAAGGCCGCTCTCCTGGTGTCGGCTTCCTTACTGCGCCTGCGCCGACTACGTCACAGTGAGGAAGCCGGCACCAGGAGCGCGGCCTTCACTCACTGCGCCTGCACCGAATACAGAAGTGAACGGCGCAGGCGTGGGATTTCCTCAACGATGCATGGAACTTGCACATCAATCAAGAGGAGCGGGGCGGGCAGAACGGAGGACCTGGGCGGGATAAGGGGTGAGTAGACGGAGCCTCTAGGTGCTGAATCTACGCCCTAATAGCACCTAGAGGCTCATCAGCATATTATAAAAGTGCTTATTTTATCAGAACGGCTGCAGGGAGAAATGTAAAAAACATACTGTTATGTAGTGCTGACATTAGCGCATCGCTGTCAGTTAGCTACATAACAGTAATTCTGATGGTAGAAACCCTTTAAATAAAGCAAAGTTTCTGCAAATATCTCTGCACGAGAAAAATGTCTATTAGACACGGATAAGGGTCCATTCACACGTCCGAAGTGTATGGCGGATCCACAATACACCCAGCCCGCACCCCCATAGAAATGCCTATTCTTGTCCGCATTTGCGGACAAGAATAGGACATGTTCTATTTTTTTCCGGAGCCGCGGATCGGAAGATCGGCGGCGCGCTACGGAAATGCAAATCCGGACAGCACACTGTGTGCTGTCCGCATCCATGCCGTCCCCATAGAGAATAAATAGGTCCGCACCCGCTCCGCAAAATTGCGAAACGGATGCGGACCCATTTGCGGACGTGTGAATGGAACCTAAGTTAAGTTTCAACCAGACGATGCCGTATTAGCATATGAATGATTAAGTCCAATGTCAAAAATACTGTATTAAAGGGGTTGTCCTGTTTTCTATATTTGATGACCTATCCTCAGGATAGTTCATCAATATCAGATTGACAGGGGGCCGACTCCCAGCACCCCCGCCGATCATCTGTTAAAAGAGAACACAGCTCTCATACAAGCGCAGCCTTATCTTCACTGTTTACCAGCTCGCCGTCAACACCGCAGCGGCGAGTAGTGTAATTACATCTCAGTCATCCCATTCACTTCAATGGGGTGGCTGTGTCCTATTTACTTGAATAGGAGGGAGCCGTCTCATTGAAGTGAAAGGGATGGAGTAGATGTAATAACACTGCTCACTGCTGCATTGTGAACGGCGAGCAGGTAAACAGTGAGAACACAGTGCTTGTATGAGAGCTGTGTTCTCCTCATACAGCACCCCCGCAATCTGATATAGATGACCTATCCTAGGAAAGCGGAGTCCCCTTTAAGGCCATGTTTCCATGCTTCTATGGGATTACTGAGCATTCAGGTACATGGACAGTATCTGAGGTTCCAAGCTTAGAGGCTCTGTACTATAACTCCCAATTGCCACTCCCTCACCCTAGAGGTGCTACAACACTCCATACAGTACAATGGCATCTGATGCAGCATGCCATGTTTTTTTTTTGTTCTGTTGGACAGATACATATTGTTAGCATACCGAGGTACAAAGGGGCCCCATAGAAGTCTATAGGTGGCATTCAATACTATACTACAGATTTTGGAGAAAATATCATTTACAAATTCTTGGAAGACCGCTTCCTGGGCATTGCTGAACCTGAATGGCATGACCAGATATTCGCAATGGTCATTACAGGTTTTAAAACGAGTCTTTCATTCATCTCCTTCGCGGATCCGTATTAACTTGTAGGCACCACATAAATAAATTCAGTTTGGAGAAAATCTTAGCACCATGTAGCCTATCGAAGAGCTCAGGGATCAACCGTAAGGGATACCGATTTTCTACAGTAATTTTATTCAGACCATGATAGTCTATGCAGGGTCTGAAGGATCTGTCTTTCTTCACAAATAAATAAACAGCTCCTGCTGGTGATGAGGACCTATAGATAAAATTCCTCTTGGACATGGCTTGGGTCTCAGGTATTGTCACGGATGGTGTACAGGAAACAAGACAAAACCATATAAACAATGTCTCTCTGGATCCACAACTAAGGAACAAAGGGAGACCCCTGCAATAGACCTGACGCTCTCCCTCACTGCTCAGCCTATGCGAACACCCCAAAGGTGGATGGGCGCATATCCACGTTCCTCGACTATCTATTACCTGAAGACCCTACAATAGTGAGGGGACACGACCACCGGCTCCCTACACTGACACGGAGGGAGTCAGGGTCACCTGGATCCAGAAAAGAGATAATCATAAATACATAAACAGCACTTAACTTGCAGACGACTGAGGACTGGGAACTGGGAACTGGGAACAGCATGCACACACACTCCAGGAAGTTGTATCAGCCGCACACTACTACATTATGTGGAGGAATTTAAAGGGCAGCAATCAGTCCGACTGCATGACAGCTGAGATAGACTAACGAGATGAGAAACTAAACCAAAACAAAGAAATTCAAGGAGGAGGATCTGAAAAGCTCCTATGAGGGCTTCTCAGCTGTCTGGCTGTGACAGTACCCCTCCCTCTAGGAGTGGACTCCGGACACTCAGAGCCCACCTTCTCAGGATGGGACCTATGGAATGCCCTGATGAGACGAGAGGCCTTAATGTCTGTCACTGGGACCCACATCCTCTCCTCAGGATCATAACCCTCCTAATGAACGAGGTACTGGAGGGAACCGCGGACAAGACGAGAATCCACAATCCTAGAGACCTGAAATTCAAGATTTCCATCAACCATAATCGGAGGAGGAGGCAAAGGCGAGGGTACAATAGGTTGAACATAAGGTTTCAATAAGGACTTATGAAAAACATTATGGATCTTCCAAGTCTGAGGAAGATCAAGACGGTAGGCAACAGGATTGATGACAGACAGGATCTTGTAAGGCCCAATAAACCTAGGACCCAACTTCCAGGAGGGAACCTTCAATTTGATATTCTTGGTAGACAACCACACCAGATCACCAACATTCAGGTCCGGACGCTTATATCTCTCACTCATGCTCTTTAGATTATCCTGAATCTTTTGCCAAATAGATGACAAAGACGAGGAGAATCTGTCCTCATCAGGCAAACCAGAAGAGCCCTCTCCCGAGAAAGTCCCAAACTGCGGATGAAACCCATATGCACCAAAAAATGGTGACTTATCAGAGGACTCCTGACGACGGTTATTTAAAGCAAACTCAGCAAGGGACAAAAAAGAACACCAATCCTCCTGATTCTCCGCCACAAAACAGCGCAGATATGTCTCCAGACTCTGATTGACGCGCTCTGTCTGGCCATTCGACTGCGGATGGAAAGCAGAAGAGAATGACAACCGAACCCCCAAGCGAGAACAGAAAGCCTTCCAGAATCTGGAAACAAACTGCGTGCCCCTATCAGAGACTATGTCTGAAGGAATCCCATGCAATTTGACAATGTGGTCAATAAATGCCTGCGCCAGCGTCTTAGCATTGGGCAAACCAGGAAAAGGGATAAAATGCACCATTTTGCTAAAACGGTCCACCACCACCAGAATCACAGACTTCCCCGAGGAATGAGGCAAGTCCGTTATGAAGTCCATGGACAGATGTGTCCAAGGACGGGAAGGAATGGGCAAAGGAAGGAGAGGACCTGATGGCCGTGAATGAGGGACCTTGGCACGAGCGCAAGTCTCGCAAGCTGCCACAAAACCCTCAACCGTCTTACGAAGCGCAGGCCACCAGAATCTCCGAGCAATGAGATCCAGTGTGGCTCTTGCCCCCGGGTGCCCAGCAAGGACCGTATCGTGGTGTTCTTTAAAAATCTTGTGTCTCAAAGCGAGAGGCACAAACAACCTCCCAGGAGGACAAAGGTCAGGAGCTTCTGACTGGGCTGCCTGCACCTCTGCCTCCAATTCAGGAAAAAGAGCAGAGACCACCACACCTTCAGCCAAAATGGGACCCGGGTCTTCAAAATTCCCACCTCCCGGAAAACAACGTGACAGGGCATCTGCCTTCACATTCTTAACCCCAGGGCGGAACGTAACAACAAAATTAAACCTTGAAAAGAACAAAGACCATCTGGCCTGTCTCAGGTTCAGACGCTTGGCTGACTCCAAGTAGGCCAGATTTTTATGGTCAGTAAACACGGTAATAGGGTGTCTGGCTCCCTCTAGCCAATGGCGCCATTCCTCAAAAGCCAACTTGATGGCCAACAATTCCCTATCTCCCACATCATAATTTCTCTCTGCGGAGGAGAGTTTCTTTGAGAAAAAGGCACACGGTTGCCATTTGGCAGGAGAGGAACCCTGAGACAAGACCGCACCCACCCCTACCTCAGAAGCATCAACCTCAACTATGAAGGGTAACGAAATATCAGGTTGTACTAGGATGGGAGCGGAAGCAAAACTCTCCTTGATATTAGAAAAGGCCTTACACGCCTCTACCGACCAGGAAGAAAAATCTACCCCCTTTCTGGTCATATCAGTGAGTGGTTTAACAACAGAGGAATAATTCAAAATAAATTTCCTGTAATAATTAGCAAAGCCGAAAAAACGCATCAGCGCCTTCTGATTCTCAGGAAGCTCCCACTCAAGCACAGCGCGGACCTTCTCGGGGTCCATGCGAAAACCAGAAGCGGAGACAAGAAACCCCAGAAATTGGATCTCTGGAACCGCAAACACACATTTTTCCAGTTTCGCGTATAATTTATTCTCCCGCAGGATGAGCAAGACCTGACGTAAGTGTTCCTTATGAGTCTTGAAATCAGGAGAAAAAATCAAAATGTCATCCAAATACACTAATACAAATTTTCCCATTAAATGATAAAAAATGCTGTTGACGAAATGCTGAAAAACGGCTGGGGCATTCATCAAACCAAAAGGCATAACCAAATTCTCAAAATGGCCCTCAGGGGTATTGAAAGCCGTCTTCCATTCGTCTCCTTCTCTGACCCTAACCAGGTTGTATGCCCCTCTTAGGTCTAATTTGGAAAAGACTTTAGCCCCAACAACCTGGTTAAACAGGTCCGGGATCAGAGGAAGCGGATAAGGATCACGAATAGTGATACTGTTCAGGTCCCTGAAATCCAGACAAGGTCTTAAAGAACCATCTTTTTTCTTAACAAAGAAAAAACCAGCGGCAACAGGTGACTTCGAGGGTCGTATGTGTCCTTTTCTCAGACTCTCAGAGATATAAGCACGCATAGCGACCCTCTCAGGTTGGGAGAGATTGTATAAACGAGATTTAGGCAGCTTGGCGCCTGGGATGAGATTAATAGGGCAATCATACTCCCTGTGCGGAGGCAAACCCTGAACTCCACTCTCAGAGAAGACATCCAAAAATTCAGAGAGGAAAGGTGGTACAGTCTTAGTAGAAACCTCAGAAACAGATGTTATGAGGCAATTCTCTCTGCAAAAGTTACTCCAACCATTTATTTGCCTCGCTTGCCAATCAATGGTGGGGTTATGTTTAGTGAGCCAGGGTAGCCCCAACACTAGAGGAGTAGGCAAACCGCTAAGGACGAAACATGACACATCCTCAACATGAGCATCACTCACAATTAAACGGATATTGTGAACTATGCCCTTTAATGATTTCTGAGAAAGTGGAGCTGAATCAATAGCAAAAACAGGAATATCTTTTCCCAAAGTGCATACCTGGAAACCATGAGTTATTGCAAATTGATTATCAATGAGGTTGACAGCTGCTCCACTATCCACAAAAATTTCACAAAAAATGCTCTTGCTCTCTAGCGCCACCCTAGCAGGCAGGACAAAACGGGAACTACAAGCAAACGGGAAACCTTCAATTTCCGCCTCAACCCTGCCAATAGTAACAGACGGAACATTTTTAAAAGATCTTTTCCTTTTTGTCTCTTTATTGCTCCCAGAAAACTGCCTGAATCTCCTAGAGGGACAAACATTTGCCAGATGATTTATACCTCCACAACAAAAACAAACCCTCCCCTGCGGGCTGAATCTTCTATTGTCAGAGGCAATCAACCCCAGCTGCATGGGCTCCTGCTCAGAAGGGGCTGACAGCGACTGAGACCCCTGTGCACAGAATGAGACCGCTGCACTGTCCCGGGACTGAGTATGACAGGAAGGAGAGATCTCTCCTCTCTCTCTAAGACGCCTGTCAATACGAACAGCCTGAGACATAGCAGAATCCAAGGAGGTAGGTCTCTCATGAAAGGCAAATGCATCTCTCAATCCCTCTGAAAGACCATAGCAAAATTGACTTCGGAGTGCAGCATCATTCCAACCCGTATCTGCTGCCCATCTCCGAAATTCAGAGCAGTATATCTCTGCGGATTGTTTACCCTGGCATAACAGACGTAGTCTAGACTCAGCTAGAGCAATACGATCCGGATCATCATATATCTGACCCAGGGCTAAAAAGAATTCATCCACTGAACGGAGGGGCCGTGCCCCCTCCGGCAGCGAAAAGGCCCAGGACTGAGCGTTACCCCTGAGCAGTGATATAATGATCCCCACCCTCCGTTCTTCATCACCAGAAGAATGGGGAAGAAGGCGAAAATGGAGTTTGCAAGCCTCTCTAAAACGCACAAAATTCTCACTACCCCCGGAGAACGTATCCGGGAGCGAGATCTTAGGCTCAGCACAAACTCCATGAACGCAAGCTGAACCGGTCACTTGAAACTGAGAAAAAGTCTTACGGCGATCAGCTACCTCCAAAGCAAGACCCTGAAAGCGTTCAGCCAAAAGTGAAACCGGATCCATGCTTGAGACGGTTTTGGCGGCTGATAATGTCACGGATGGTGTACAGGAAACAAGACAAAACCATATAAACAATGTCTCTCTGGATCCACAACTAAGGAACAAAGGGAGACCCCTGCAATAGACCTGCCGCTCTCCCTCACTGCTCAGCCTATGCGAACACCCCAAAGGTGGATGGGCGCATATCCACGTTCCTCGGCTATCTATTACCTGAAGACCCTACAATAGTGAGGGGACACGACCACCGGCTCCCTACACTGACACGGAGGGAGTCAGGGTCACCTGGATCCAGAAAAGAGATAATCATAAATACATAAACAGCACTTAACTTGCAGACGACTGAGGACTGGGAACTGGGAACTGGGAACTGGGAACAGCATGCACACACACTCCAGGAAGTTGTATCAGCCGCACACTACTGCATTATGGGGAGGAATTTAAAGGGCAGCAATCAGTCCGACTGCATGACAGCTGAGATAGACTAACGAGATGAGAAACTAAACCAAAACAAAGAAATTCAAGGAGGAGGATCTGAAAAGCTCCTATGAGCGCTTCTCAGCTGTCTGGCTGTGACAGGTATAGACAAAGGGTAAACTGGACCTCGTGGAGGAGTGATACCAGGCAGTGGCGTCTCTAGCTTTCAAATTTTGGGGGGACACACTGGGGGCAAGGACAAAAGTAGGGGGGGCAGCTATAACAACGATACATTTACACAAGTATGCTTAGAAATGCTGCGATACTTTACCCAATACCTAAAACCGCAATAGGGAAGAAGAAGACCCAATATCAGTGTCATACCGGGATCCCGCTCCCTATAAGGCCCCATTCACACATCCGAAATTTGCGTAACGGAATGGCGGACCCATTCATTTCTATAGGGCAGCACGACGTGCTGCCGGATATGCAAATGCGGATCCGCACTTCCGTTCCCGAAAAAAAATGTGGACCCGCACATTGCCGCTGTTACGGACGTCTGAATGGAGCCTAACAGTGTCATCCACAGAGTGGCACAGATCCCCCCCCCCATAACCGTGTCATCTACAGATCCCCCTCCCTATAATAGTGTCATCTACAGATTCCCCCCCCATAACAGTGTCATACCATCCACAGACCCCCGATCCCCCTCCCTATAACACTATAAGAGTATCATCCAAAGATCCCTCCCCCCTATAACAGTGTAATGACTCATGACATCCACAGACCACAGATCACCCTCCCCACCGCTCACATTTGAACATGATTTCTCTAAACGGTAAAGTAGTAAACACTGTAATCATCCAGGCTGCACTGACATTAACTTTAAAGGGGTTCTGCACTTTCATTTAACTGATGATCTATCCTCTGGATAGATCATCAGCTTCTGATCGGCGGGGGTCAGACACCCGGCACCCCCGCCGATCAGCTGTTTGAGAAGGCACCGACGCTCCAGCAGCACCGCGCCTTCTCACTGTTTACCGCCGGCCCACTGACTGACGTCACGACTAGTATCAACTAGCCTGAGCGCGGCTAAGCTCTGTTCACTTGAATGGAGCTTAGCCGCACCCACGCTAGTTGATACTAGTCGTAACTCGTGACATCACTGGGCCGGCGGTAAACAGTGAGAAGGCCACGGCGCTCCTGGAGCGCCGGTGCCTTCTCAATCAGCTGATCGGCGGGGGTCCCGGGTGTCTGACCCGGGACCCCCACCGATCAGAAGCTGATGATCTATCCAAAGTATAGATCATCAGTTAAATGAAAGTGCAGAACCCCTTTAACTTTTAAATCAGGAAGATTCAGGGGCAGCCGCCAGCCAGCTCTCCTCTCAGACTCAGTCAGAGTCAGATCTAATCTCTCTAGTTAGAATAGAAAGAGACTTAGTCAGTCCACTCAGTCACTAGTCCCTACTTGTAAGATGTACCTTATTATTAAGTTAACCTGCTACACACCGTCACCACTAGGTCAGGCTCAGTCAGTCTCAGTCCAGTCTGTTCGGTATCGGTAGGTTAGGGTAGGGCCACGCCACGCCACACACTGTCTGTCTCATCTGTCTCACAGTCTCTAGTCTGGGCCTGGCTGGCTTAAGCAAGTTAGACTACAGGCAGTGGGCGGGCTGCTCATGGTGACGTCACGCGCATGGCCCAGGCTGCCTGCGCCGCCTAGTAGGAGAGAGCAGGAGCGCCACCCGCACTGCTGCCAGTAGTTGAATGAATCAGAATCAGCTAGTCTCGACTAGCGGCGCGCTGTATGCACAGCACACTGCCACTGAGTCTGACTGAGTCTGACTCAACTGGTCAGGTCCTGGGGCTAAGGGCGGGGCTGGGGATGCGGCGCGGCGGCGGTGGGTGGAGACTAGAGAGTGAGACCGCAACGGCACCGAGACTCAGTCAGATCAGATCATCAGATGTGAAGAAGATGTCCGGTAGGGCTGCCTAGTGCCTACGCGTATAATTTATTCTCCCGCAGGATGAGCAAGACCTGACGTAAGTGTTCCTTATGAGTCTTGAAATCAGGAGAAAAAATCAAAATGTCATCCAAATACACTAATACAAATTTTCCCATTAAATGATAAAAAATGCTGTTGACGAAATGCTGAAAAACGGCTGGGGCATTCATCAAACCAAAAGGCATAACCAAATTCTCAAAATGGCCCTCAGGGGTATTGAAAGCCGTCTTCCATTCGTCTCCTTCTCTGACCCTAACCAGGTTGTATGCCCCTCTTAGGTCTAATTTGGAAAAGACTTTAGCCCCAACAACCTGGTTAAACAGGTCCGGGATCAGAGGAAGCGGATAAGGATCACGAATAGTGATACTGTTTAGCTCCCTGAAATCCAGACAAGGTCTTAAAGAACCATCTTTTTTCTTAACAAAGAAAAAACCAGCGGCAACAGGTGACTTCGAGGGTCGTATGTGTCCTTTTCTCAGACTCTCAGAGATATAAGCACGCATAGCACCCTCTCAGGTTGGGAGAGATTGTATAAACGAGATTTAGGCAGCTTGGCGCCTGGGATGAGATTAATAGGGCAATCATACTCCCTGTGCGGAGGCAAACCCTGAACTCCACTCTCAGAGAAGACATCCAAAAATTCAGAGAGGAAAGGTGGTACAGTCTTAGTAGAAACCTCAGAAACAGATGTTATGAGGCAATTCTCTCTGCAAAAGTTACTCCAACCATTTATTTGCCTCGCTTGCCAATCAATGGTGGGGTTATGTTTAGTGAGCCAGGGTAGCCCCAACACTAGAGGAGTAGGCAAACCGCTAAGGACGAAACATGACACATCCTCAACATGAGCATCACTCACAATTAAACGGATATTGTGAACTATGCCCTTTAATGATTTCTGAGAAAGTGGAGCTGAATCAATAGCAAAAACAGGAATATATTTTCCCAAAGTGCATACCTGGAAACCATGAGTTATTGCAAATTGATTATTAATGAGGTTGACAGCTGCTCCACTATCCACAAAAATTTCACAAAAAATGCTCTTGCTCTCTAGCGCCACCCTAGCAGGCAGGACAAAACGGGAACTACAAGCAAACGGGAAACCTTCAATTTCCGCCTCAACCCTGCCAATAGTAACAGACGGAACATTTTTAAAAGATCTTTTCCTTTTTGTCTCTTTATTGCTCCCAGAAAACTGCCTGAATCTCCTAGAGGGACAAACATTTGCCAGATGATTTATACCTCCACAACAAAAACAAACCCTCCCCTGCGGGCTGAATCTTCTATTGTCAGAGGCAATCAACCCCAGCTGCATGGGCTCCTGCTCAGAAGGGGCTGACAGCGACTGAGACCCCTGTGCACAGAATGAGACCGCTGCACTGTCCCGGGACTGAGTATGACAGGAAGGAGAGATCTCTCCTCTCTCTCTAAGACGCCTGTCAATACGAACAGCCTGAGACATAGCAGAATCCAAGGAGGTAGGTCTCTCATGAAAGGCAAATGCATCTCTCAATCCCTCTGAAAGACCATAGCAAAATTGACTTCGGAGTGCAGCATCATTCCAACCCGTATCTGCTGCCCATCTCCGAAATTCAGAGCAGTATATCTCTGCGGATTGTTTACCCTGGCATAACAGACGTAGTCTAGACTCAGCTAGAGCAATACGATCCGGATCATCATATATCTGACCCAGGGCTAAAAAGAATTCATCCACTGAACGGAGGGGCCGTGCCCCCTCCGGCAGCGAAAAGGCCCAGGACTGAGCGTTACCCCTGAGCAGTGATATAATGATCCCCACCCTCCGTTCTTCATCACCAGAAGAATGGGGAAGAAGGCGAAAATGGAGTTTGCAAGCCTCTCTAAAACGCACAAAATTCTCACTACCCCCGGAGAACGTATCCGGGAGCGAGATCTTAGGCTCAGCACAAACTCCATGAACGCAAGCTGAACCGGTCACTTGAAACTGAGAAAAAGTCTTACGGCGATCAGCTACCTCCAAAGCAAGACCCTGAAAGCGTTCAGCCAAAAGTGAAACCGGATCCATGCTTGAGACGGTTTTGGCGGCTGATAATGTCACGGATGGTGTACAGGAAACAAGACAAAACCATATAAACAATGTCTCTCTGGATCCACAACTAAGGAACAAAGGGAGACCCCTGCAATAGACCTGCCGCTCTCCCTCACTGCTCAGCCTATGCGAACACCCCAAAGGTGGATGGGCGCATATCCATGTTCCTCGGCTATCTATTACCTGAAGACCCTACAATAGTGAGGGGACACGACCACCGGCTCCCTACACTGACACGGAGGGAGTCAGGGTCACCTGGATCCAGAAAAGAGATAATCATAAATACATAAACAGCACTTAACTTGCAGACGACTGAGGACTGGGAACTGGGAACTGGGAACTGGGAACTGGGAACTGGGAACTGGGAACTGGGAACTGGGAACTGGGAACTGGGAACAGCATGCACACACACTCCAGGAAGTTGTATCAGCCGCACACTACTGCATTATGGGGAGGAATTTAAAGGGCAGCAATCAGTCCGACTGCATGACAGCTGAGATAGACTAACGAGATGAGAAACTAAACCAAAACAAAGAAATTCAAGGAGGAGGATCTGAAAAGCTCCTATGAGCGCTTCTCAGCTGTCTGGCTGTGACAGGTATAGACAAAGGGTAAACTGGACCTCGTGGAGGAGTGATACCAGGCAGTGGCGTCTCTAGCTTTCAAATTTTGGGGGGACACACTGGGGGCAAGGACAAAAGTAGGGGGGGCAGCTATAACAATGATACATTTACACAAGTATGCTTAGAAATGCTGCGATACTTTACCCAATACCTAAAACCGCAATAGGGAAGAAGAAGACCCAATATCAGTGTCATACCGGGATCCCGCTCCCTATAAGGCCCCATTCACACATCCGAAATTTGCGTAACGGAATGGCGGACCCATTCATTTCTATAGGGCAGCACGACGTGCTGCCGGATATGCAAATGCGGATCCGCACTTCCGTTCCCGAAAAAAAATGTGGACCCGCACATTGCCGCTGTTACGGACGTCTGAATGGAGCCTAACAGTGTCATCCACAGAGTGGCACAGATCCCCCCCCCCATAACCGTGTCATCTACAGATCCCCCTCCCTATAATAGTGTCATCTACAGATTCCCCCCCCATAACAGTGTCATACCATCCACAGACCCCCGATCCCCCTCCCTATAACACTATAAGAGTATCATCCACAGATCCCTCCCCCCTATAACAGTGTAATGACTCATGACATCCACAGACCACAGATCACCCTCCCCACCGCTCACATTTGAACATGATTTCTCTAAACGGTAAAGTAGTAAACACTGTAATCATCCAGGCTGCACTGACATTAACTTTAAAGGGGTTCTGCACTTTCATTTAACTGATGATCTATCCTCTGGATAGATCATCAGCTTCTGATTGGCGGGGGTCAGACACCAGGCACCCCCGCCGATCAGCTGTTTGAGAAGGCACCGACGCTCCAGCAGCACCGCGGCCTTCTCACTGTTTACCGCCGGCCCACTGACTGACGTCACGACTAGTATCAACTAGCCTGAGCGCGGCTAAGCTCTGTTCACTTGAATGGAGCTTAGCCGCACCCACGCTAGTTGATACTAGTCGTAACTCGTGACATCACTGGGCCGGCGGTAAACAGTGAGAAGGCCACGGCGCTCCTGGAGCGCCGGTGCCTTCTCAATCAGCTGATCGGCGGGGGTCCCGGGTGTCTGACCCGGGACCCCCACCGATCAGAAGCTGATGATCTATCCAAAGTATAGATCATCAGTTAAATGAAAGTGCAGAACCCCTTTAACTTTTAAATCAGGAAGATTCAGGGGCAGCCGCCAGCCAGCTCTCCTCTCAGACTCAGTCAGAGTCAGATCTAATCTCTCTAGTTAGAATAGAAAGAGACTTAGTCAGTCCACTCAGTCACTAGTCCCTACTTGTAAGATGTACCTTATTATTAAGTTAACCTGCTACACACCGTCACCACTAGGTCAGGCTCAGTCAGTCTCAGTCCAGTCTGTTCGGTATCGGTAGGTTAGGGTAGGGCCACGCCACGCCACACACTGTCTGTCTCGTCTGTCTCACAGTCTCTAGTCTGGGCCTGGCTGGCTTAAGCAAGTTAGACTACAGGCAGTGGGCGGGCTGCTCATGGTGACGTCACGCGCATGGCCCAGGCTGCCTGCGCCGCCTAGTAGGAGAGAGCAGGAGCGCCGCCCGCACTGCTGCCAGTAGTTGAATGAATCAGAATCAGCTAGTCTCGACTAGCGGCGCGCTGTATGCACAGCACACTGCCACTGAGTCTGACTGAGTCTGACTCAACTGGTCAGGTCCTGGGGCTAAGGGCGGGGCTGGGGATGCGGCGCGGCGGCGGTGGGTGGAGACTAGAGAGTGAGACCGCAACGGCACCGAGACTCAGTCAGATCAGATCATCAGATGTGAAGAAGATGTCCGGTAGGGCTGCCTAGTGCCTACGCAGTGCGCAGAAGCGCAGCACAGACCAACTTGTACCAAAATGAATGGGGGACATTTTAGATGGGGGGGGCACATGGGGGGCCCCCTCTGGCCCCCCCCTTCCTGGCGACACCACTGATACCAGGAGCCAGATCTATAGGGCAATCAAAGGAGCAATAGTGACGAAAGATCTCTGCCTACTTTTCATCCATGATTTCTGTGCAGCTGGAGTAGGCAACTGCTAACCCATGCAGATTTTGTGGAATGGGTGGAGTCTGAACAGGTACAACAGTGGTCAGCTATTGGGCATGACCTACCCCAGTGCAGAATCTGTCTAAGGACAATTTAGGACATGACGATGCAGGCAGAGCCAAGGAAGCCGCAGAAGCAGAGAACTAGTGGAGACAGGCAGGATGTACAAGGTAACTTTCTCCGGGTGGAGTTCGCCCACACAAAGTTGCTATGGCTCTGTGTATTGTATGGTCTCAGCGAGGGACCTCCCATCAACTGATGTCATCACCAAGGGCTTCTTTAGATGTGCAATGAGCAGGACACTGGGTCAGTGGGGATGCTATGCAGTGGGTCAGTTTGTATGTGTAATAGTTTGTGACGCCAATTGCAGCTTGCGCAGGTACTGTAGCTGGGCCCTTTAAGATGTTATAGCTCATGTACCAGGTGAGGAATGCCAGAGGGGGATAATGTCTCTGTGTAGCAGATATGGTAGTGTCAACGGTGTCTCCTACCTTGGTACGGCTGGACTCCTGTATCCTGGCTCACATGCAATAAATTGAGTGTTGTTAATAGGAGTAATTGAGGAATGATGGGAATCCACACAGATAATAGGGTCCAACTCGTCTTTACTTGGTGGTATGCAGCTTTGATCCATACAGGCACAGCAATAGTCTAGGATCCCAGCAGGTAGTGGCAATATGTGGCAGGAATTTATATATATATTCTGCTTCTTATACATACGCCTAGTAGAATCTGGCAGGTATCTATCTTCTGCTCTGTCTGTAATCTGCTTGGTATGGGCCTGACTAGCTAAAGGAGGTATTTGGCTTCTCCTGGTCTTTGGATTAACACTCACAGTTCTGCTCGCAGGGATTGGCTTCCTGGAGATCTGTAGATCTGGAGGTGGCTGCTTGCTTGTCATCCAGCTGAAGTAGATGACTCAGGCTGGGAAGGAAGATCCTTGGGCCTCAGCCGAGGCTTGGATCCTAGGTTGGGATCCCTGTTTCTGGGAGCTCCTACCAACATAGCCTTCCCCAAGCAGGGGGCTGGTTCACACTAACTAGAACTTTCCTTCCTCCCCATGAGGCAGGATGTGGGAACATTCCACTCCTCCTCAAAGAGGGGGGGGGGGGTAGCCTGGAATGGTCTATTCCAGACTAGATATACTAACCTAGCTCTGATCTGCTACATATTGCTGCCACCTGCTGGCAGACAGGGAAATTACAGCAAATACATAATACAGGCCTGGAAAGTACATATGACGAAAATGCACAGTTAAATCACACCTGATGACAATACATAAACACCTAACATGTAGCAGGGGGAAAAGAGTTTAGTGACATACTCTGGGATGTTACAGATGCTGAACTGGTATTCGATAGTGATTCATCAAGGCCTGATGCAGGAAATTACCTGCCGAGCCAGGGTCTATGAGGGCCTGCACAGTAAACTGCATAACTTTGCTAGATAATTGCACAGGAACAGACACCTTTGGAGAGAGTGAATCTTCACCTAGGGCCATCTTTCCTATGAATCCTAAGCTCGAGAGTTTACCCGCCTTACAGAAGTAGTGTCCCTTATCTACACAGTACAAACAGAGATTGTTAGAATTTCTGCGCCAAATTTCCTCTTCAGTCAGCCTGACTCTATTTACTAGTAGTAGTAGATGTAGAAGATGGAGGAGCCAGTGGTCTCTGGAATACCGATGACAATTGAAAAGGTCTGCCTTCACAAGCAGCTTTGGTGGAACATTCTCTGAATCACAGTTAAGTGTGGGTGACTAGGAATATCAAGACCTCCAAACTGGATGGCATGTCGTGACCTGCCAGTTCGTCTCTAATTTTCCCTCACAGAGCTTCCCAAAAAGTTTCCTCTAGAGCCTCATTATTTCGAGCCAGCTCTAAGGCCAGGATTTAGAACTGGATGGCATACTAACCAACTTTGAGATTGCCCTGACATAGATGCAATAAACAGGAGGCAGCTAAAGAAGTTCACTCAGGTTCTTTAAAGACTATGCAAAATGTCTCCAAGAACTCATGCAGGTTAGTAGTGACTGGATCGCCTCTATCCTATTGAAGGTTAGCCATGTTAGCGCCTCACCAGACAGATGCAAGATCATAAATGGGACATTGGCCAATTGGTAGAAAACTGGTAGGACAACAACTCAAAATGAATTGTGCAATGGTTTATGAATCCACAACATAGCTTGGGATCACCGTCAAAGAGTGGGGGAGGTGACAGACGAGGGCTTCTCTGGAAGTAGTTTGAGGAGGTGGTACTGGAACTATGGTTGCTACTGGTGGTTATTACTGTGGCAGTTGTCAGGGCGTTCAAGAGGGTGGACCTGTCATGCATAATGTCCAGTAGATGATTATGGTGGTCACTCTGTAGAGCCAGCTCTTGAATCACTTCAAACCCATTTTGGGTGGGCCAGTTAGATCCATGGTCAGAGCTTAATGCTACAGACAGTGAGCATGTACACACTGTGAGAACTAACCAGTTTAGCTAAACCTAAGTGGGTTGACCTGGCAGTCCCCTGGTATTAACTATTTAACCCATGTACAGAGACTGGACTTCGCTGCAGGGAACCAACCGGGCCGCTACCTCCAGGAGTAGTTCCGGTGTTGTTGGCAGCTGAACCACAGGGGTCAGAGACAACAGTTTGAATCACCAAGAATTAGGCGACACTTGATGTTAGGAAAACAGGCCTAGATCAGGGCAGGCAGAGTTTGTGCGTATCCGAGAAATAAATCAGAGGTCACGGCAGGCAGCAGAGTATCAGAATCTGTAAACGGGCATAAGTTTGGTCTTTGGTAAGCAGACAGAATAGCACACCTCCACTGGTTAACTAGAGAACTAGGGACCTAAGCTGTGGCAAAGAGTGAGAGGGCAAAGCAGAATTTATAGCAGAAGCTGATTACAATTAGATGCAGCCGTGCAACTGCACACAGCACGGAGAAAAGTGGTGGTAGCAGAAATTGGAGTAGTAGTACCTCAATGAATAATGCTCTTAATAGCGATGGGCAAGGACCTCTGATGTAAGAGGAGTCATATTATGCCTGTGTGAATGAGCCATAAAACCCATTATGGAAGCAAATGAATATTCTGAAACCGTGTCACATATATGGTCAGCTTTACTGATATATTTAATAAGCATAAGGGGGGTCATTTACAAACAGATATATGCCACTTTTGTGGTGTATATCTGGGGCAGATTCTATCACACGCCATGTTGTGGCAGAATCTGCAACTTCTTCACCGCACACACCAGGTATAAAAAAGGGGGGCGAGTTGTGGGCGGGAAAGGGGACAGGCCAGCAGGCCCCTGCCATTCATCATTTTCTACGCCTGGTTTGTCTCCACTGTACATAACTTCGGCAATCCACTGCCAGCGCAGGGGCTTAGTAAGACCGACACCTAAAAAGCTGGTCTTAATAAATGTGCCCCATGGTATTTATTGTAAAAGTCAATAAAAGTCTGAATTCTGGTGCACGTCATATTTGCGCAATAATTCATGACTTTTCTCAACTCTTCCTGCTTTTCAAAAGGGGTCGGAAGGTGCTTGTTCTCCAGTGGAGCAAGATATTTACTACCACTTACCGCAGAAATTGGCACAAATCATAGCAGAAGTCTATATTTGCTCATAGCAGATATACCGTAGATTTCAGTTTCTGAAATAAGGCCAGCTAAAGATGAGCCAAATGTATTGAGGCGTGTGCCTCTTAATAAATTAGGCATGCTTTACTCCATTATAGGATGGATTAAGACTAGAGAAACGCCAGTCTTAATAAACATCCCGCTGTGATCAGATTTTAGGAGCCAGTATGTAAATGTAATCGCTTTATTCTGTAACTCAAAATCAGCAAAGTGCCTATGAAATGTAACTCTTCTACACTACTACATCTACTAATGCATTTATGTATATTGTAATTTATTAAGGAAAACTTGATGTATACATAATTATGTAAATGAATACAAAATCTTTTCATACTTCCACCCTTGCCACTTTTAACAGAACATTTATTGGCTACGTCAGAAGGATATGTTTGCACACCAGGAAAAAAGTATCCTGTGACTTAAAGAGGACCTGTTCCCTCTCCAGACATGTGTGTTTTAGTACCTACTTGCATCCCCCATGTAATAATAATTCTGGAGCATCTATTCTTATGACTCTATGTTGTATCATTCCTTTATTATTCCTGCTAAAAGTTATGAATAGATTACTAACTGTTTGCAATGAAGGTCCAGATGGGTGTTACCAGTTGGAGGGGGAGGGGCTGCCCAGTCTGACAGTGGTAGCACTGATTGGATACTTTCAGAGTGCTAGCAATTGTTTCATAACTTTTAGCAGGAATAATAAAGGAATGACACATCATTGAGTTGTGAGAACAGATGTTCCAGAACTGTTATTACATAAGGGGGCTACAAGGACATGTCGGGAGAGGTTACAGGTCATCTTCAAAGTGTCACTGCACTGTGAAAAAAAACTATTGATATTTCATAGTGACATATCCAAGGTTTGATCGGTGGGGTCTGAGTGCTGGGATCTACACCAATCGTTAGAACGAAAAGAAAACAGCCCTCACATAAGCAGCGCTTCTTTCTCCTCCATCTAGCAATCAGTGGGGGTCTCAGCTCTCAGACACCCACTGATCAAACCTTTAATATGTCACAATGACATGGCAAAAGTTTTTCAAAGACCAGTGACACCTTAAAGGGGTTGTCCAAGTTTCTTACTATATTTTAACATCTAATATTTTTGTTAAAAAAAAAGAAAACATCTTTTTCCAGATTTTTTTCCAGAATTTTCATATTTTTTTTTTTTAAATAGCCACAGCCAAATGTCAGCTTACAATAAATAGGAAAATATAAAACACACTACAAACAAGTGCTCTTTTTAAGTTTTTCAGCACTTTTTCATTTTTGGTGTCTTTTTTTTTTTCTTTTCAAAACACAGCATGCTCTAGTTGTGGCCCGAAAAAAACACACAAAGGAAGGAAGCCTTAGATAAGTGACGGAAAACAATGCCACCCCAGTGTACACCCTTTTAAAAGGCATTTGTCATTGTGTGTGTTTAAAATTCTGCTGTGGGACCCTTGACTGCAAGGCAACAGTGATAACCACAGCCCCATTATATATATATTGTGGAGTTTTGCTCTGGTAGACAGGATTAGCGGACGCAGTATAGAGGCAACAACAAGTTCTTTGGATCAAACAGTTCACAGTTTTATTCACAAATTAGGCAAGTGACAAAACAAGCAGTCACAATCAAGCAAAAAGTCACCTTGTGGTGTTGGTGGTAATTCACACCATGCGGCAATTGTGCCTCAAAGAGTCCTTGAGCATAGCAGCACCAACCTGTTTTCACGTCAAACAGGTAGCAAGCCTTCATCCAGACACAAGGCTCCCAGATCCCAACACAGAGACATTGCTTCTCAGCCCAGCTGCCTATTTAAGGACAGCCAGGTGCTGCTAAAACCTGGACCGGCACTTAAAATCCAGTCTGGTATTTGACCTCACCTGGCTGTAAATCAGCCCAGCAGCACATGCTGGGAGGAAAATACCTGTTTTCCTAGACCAAACCTCTCACTGTGTCCCTATATATATACAGGGAGTGCAGAATTATTAGGCAAGTTGTATTTTTGAGGATTAATTTTATTATTGAACAACAACCATGTTCTCAATGAACCCAAAAAACTCATTAATATCAAAGCTGAATATTTTTGGAAGTAGTTTTTAGTTTGTTTTGAGTTTTAGCTATTTTAGGGGGATATCTGTGTGTGCAGGTGACTATTACTGTGCATAATTATTAGGCAACTTAACAAAAAACAAATATATACCCATTTCAATTATTTATTTTTACCAGTGAAACCAATATAACATGTCAACATTCACAAATATACATTTCTGACATTCAAAAACAAAACATAAACAAATCAGTGACCAATATAGCCACCTTTCTTTGCAAGGACACTCAAAAGCCTGCCATCCATGGATTCTGTCAGTGTTTTGATCTGTTCACCATCAACATTGCGTGCAGCAGCAACCACAGCCTCCCAGACACTGTTCAGAGAGGTGTACTGTTTTCCCTCCTTGTAAATCTCACATTTGATGATGGACCACAGGTTCTCAATGGGGTTCAGATCAGGTGAACAAGGAGGCCATGTCATTAGATTTTCTTCTTTTATACCCTTTCTTGCCAGCCACGCTGTGGAGTACTTGGACGCGTGTGATGGAGCATTGTCCTGCATGAAAATCATGTTTTTCTTGAAGGATGCAGACTTCTTCCTGTACCACTGCTTGAAGAAGGTGTCTTCCAGAAACTGGCAGTAGGACTGGGAGTTGAGCTTGACTCCATCCTCAACCCGAAAAGGCCCCACAAGCTCATCTTTGATGATACCAGCCAAAACCAGTACTCCACCTCCACCTTGCTGGCATCTGAGTCGGACTGGAGCTCTCTGCCCTTTACCAATCCAGCCACGGGCCCATCCATCTGGCCCATCAAGACTCACTCTCATTTCATCAGTCCATAAAACCTTAGAAAAATCAGTCTTGAGATATTTCTTGGCCCAGTCTTGACGTTATAGCTTGTGTGTCTTGTTCAGTGGTGGTCGTCTTTCAGCCTTTCTTACCTTGGCCATGTCTCTGAGTATTGCACACCTTGTGCTTTTGGGCACTCCAGTGATGTTGCAGCTCTGAAATATGGCCAAACTGGTGGCAAGTGGCATCTTGGCAGCTGCACGCTTGACTTTTCTCAGTTCATGGGCAGTTATTTTGCGCCTTGGTTTTTCCACACGCTTCTTGCGACCCTGTTGACTATTTTGAATGAAACGCTTGATTGTTCGATGATCATGCTTCAGAAGCTTTGCAATTTTAAGAGTGCTGCATCCCTCTGCAAGATATCTCACTATTTTTGACTTTTCTGAGCCTGTCAAGTCCTTCTTTTGACCCATTTTGCCAAAGGAAAGGAAGTTGCCTAATAATTATGCACACCTAATATAGGGTGTTGATGTCATTAGACCACACCCCTTCTCATTACAGAGATGCACATCACCTAATATGCTTAATTGGTAGTAGGCTTTCGAGCCTATACAGCTTGGAGTAAGACAACATGCATAAAGAGGATGATGTGGTCAAAATACTCATTTGCCTAATAATTCTGCACGCAGTGTACAATCACCTAAAGAATTATTAGGAACACCATACTAATACGGTGTTGGACCCCCTTTTGCCTTCAGAACTGCCTTAATTCTACGTGGCATTGATTCAACAAGGTGCTGATAGCATTCTTTAGAAATGTTGGCCCATATTGATAGGATAGCATCTTGCAATTGATGGAGATTTGAGGGATGCACATCCAGGGCACGAAGCTCCCGTTCCACCACATCCCAAAGATGCTCTATTGGGTTGAGATCTGGTGACTGTGGGGGCCTTTTTAGTACAGTGAACTCATTGTCATGTTCAAGAAACCAATTTGAAATGATTCGAGCTTTGTGACATGGTGCATTATCCTGCTGGAAGTAGCCATCAGAGGATGGATACATGTTCTCATTCTGTTTACGCCAAATTCGGACTCTACCATTTGAATGTCTCAACAGAAATCGAGACTCATCAGACCAGGCAACATTTTTCCAGTCTTCAACAGTCCAATTTTGGTGAGCTCGTGCAAATTGTAGCCTCTTTTTCCTATTTGTAGTTGAGATGAGTGGTACCCGGTGGGGTCTTCTGCTGTTGTAGCCCATCCGCCTCAAGGTTGTGCGTGTTGTGGCTTCACAAATGCTTTGCTGCATACCTCGGTTGTAATGAGTGGTTATTTCAGTCAACGTTGCTCTTCTATCAGCTTCAATCAGTCGGCCCATTCTCCTCTGACCTCTAGCATCCACAAGGCATTTTTGCCCACAGGACTGCCGCATACTGGATGTTTTTCCCTTTTCACACCATTCTTTGTAAACCCTAGAAATGGTTGTGCGTGAAAATCCCAGTAACTGAGCAGATTGTGAAATACTCAGACCGGCCCGTCTGGCACCAACAACCATGCCACGCTCAAAATTGCTTAAATCACCTTTCTTTCCCATTCTGACATTCAGTTTGGAGTTCAGGAGATTGTCTTGACCAGGACCACACCCCTAAGGGCTCTTTCACACTTGCGTTGTTCTGTTCCGGCATAGAGTTCCGTCGTCGGGGCTCTATGCCGGAAGAATCCTGATCAGGATTATCCCAATGCATTCTGAATGGAGAGAAATCCGTTCAGGATGCATCAGAATGTCTTCAGTTCAGGACCGGAACGTTTTTTGGCCGGAGAAAATACTGCAGCATGCTGCGCTTTTTACTCCGGTCAAAAATCCTGAACACTTGCCGCAAGACCTGATCCGGAATTAATGCCCATTGAAAGGCATTAATCCGGATCCGGCCTTAAGCTAAACGTCGTTTCGGCGCATTACCGGATCCGACGATTAGCTTTTTCTGAATGGTTACCATGGCTGCCAGGACTCTAAAGTCCTGTTTGCCATGGTAAAGTGTAGTGGGGAGCGGGGGAGCAGTATATCTACCGTCCGTGCGGCTCCCGGGGCGCTTCAGAGTGACGTCAGGGGGCCCCACACGCATGGATGACGTGATCGCATGGATCACGTCATTCATGCGCATGGGGCGCTCTGACGTCATTCTGGAGCGCCCCGGGAGCCGCACGGACGGTAAGTATACTGCTCCCCCGCTCCCCACTACTACTATGGCAGCCAGGACTTTAATAGCGTCCTGGGTGCCATAGTAACACTGAACGCATTTCGAAGACTGATCCGTCTTCAAATGCTTTCAGTTCACTTGCGGTGTTACGGATCCGGCGGGCACCTCCGGCAAATGGAGTGCACGACGGATCCGGACAACGCAAGTGTGAAAGAGGCCTAAATGCATTGAAGCAACTGCCATGTGATTGGTTGACTAGATAATTGCATTAATGAGAAATAGAACAGGTGTTCCTAATAATTCTTTAGGTGAGTATATATATATATATATATATATATAAATCCAAAAAAATCCACGGCACTTCCTTGCGTAAAATATGTAATTTATTCACCAAACAGGCTGTTTGGTGAATAAATTACATATTTTACGCAAGGAAGTGCCATGGATTCTCTTGGATTTTGGTATTTTTGAAGTCTTGGATCGCTTCTTCAGCCGCTGGAATTGTGTTGTTATATATATATATATATATATATATATATATATATATATATATATCTATCCTAGATATCTAATGCATAGAAATACCATTAAAAATTAAATAGCTGTAACTTTATACATAGATTACCTCCACCAATAATGTGACATGTAGAGGGGACAGTCCCAGTGTCTCCCATCTGTTGTTGGGGGAAACTTGCGCACTCATCAAGCATGATGGATTCATGGTGAAAATGGTCCAAGTCCATTTGGTGGTCATTCTCTCTCTAGGGCAATACACATGCATGCTGACCTGATCTGAGTGGGCATGAGGAGATATAACATAGTACATAAGGCCGAAAAAAGACATTTGTCCATCCAGTTCGGCCTGTCATCCTGCAAGTTGATCCAGAGGAAGGCAAAAAAAAAGCTGTGAGGTAGAAGCCAATTTTTCCCACTTTAGGGGAATAAAAAATTCCTTCCCGACTCCAATCAGGCAATCAGACTAACTCCCTGGATCAACGACCCCTCTCTAGTAGCTATAGCCTGTAATCTTATTACGCTCTAGAAACACATCCAGGCCCCTCTTGAATTCCTTTATTGTACTTATCATCACCACCTCTCAGGCAGAGAGTTCCATAGTCTCACTGCTCTTACCGTAAAGAATCCTCTTCTATGTTTGTGTACAAACTTCTTTCCTCGAGGCACAGAGGATGTCCCCTCGTCACAGTCACAGTCCTGGGGATAAATAGATGACGGGATAGATCTCTGTACTGACCCCTGATATATTTATACATATTAATTAGATCTCTCCTCAGTTGTCTTTTTTCTAAAGTGAATAACCCTAATTTTGATAATTTTTCAGGGTACTTTAGTTGCCCCATTCCAGTCATTACTTTAGTTGCCTTTCTTTTGTCTGTATCTTAACCCCTTAAGGACACGGCCATATTTCACCTTAAGGACCAGGCCATTTTTTGCAAATCTGACCAGTGTCACTTTATGTGTGAATAACTTTAAAACGCTTTTACTTATCTTAAAAAAATACCAAATTTACCAAAAATTTGGAAAGATTTCCAAATTTCCAAATTTCTATTTCTCTACCTTTATAATAGATAGTAATACCTCCAAAAATAGTTATTATTTTACATTCCCCATATGTCTACTTCATGTTTGGATTATTTTGGGAATGCCATTTTATTTTTTGGGGACGTTACAAGGCTTAGAAGTTTAGAAGCAAATCTTGAAATTTTTCAGAAAATTTCTAAAACCCACTTTTTCAAGTGACTTCAGGTCTAAAGTCACTTTGTGAGACTTACATAAGAGAAACCCCCCAAAAATGACCCCATTTTACAAACTACACCCCTCAAGGTATTCAAAACAGATTTTACAAACGTTGTTAACCCTTTAGGTGTTCCACAAGAATTAATGGAAAATAGAGATTACATTTCAGAATTTAACTTTTTTGGCAGATTTTCCATTTCAATAATTTTTTTCCAGTTACAAAGCAAGGGTTACCAGCCAAAACAAACTCAATATTTATAGCCCTGATTCTGTAGTTTACAGAAACACCCCATATGTGGTCATAAACTGCTGTACGGGGATACGGCAGGGCGCAGAAGGAAAGGAATGCCATACGTTTTTTGGAAGGCAAATTTTGCTGGACTGGTTTTTTGACACCATGTCCCATTTGAAGCCCCCTTGATGCACCCCTAGAGTAGAAACTCCAAAAAAGTGACCCCATTTTGGAAACTACGGGATAGGGTGGCAGTTTTGTTGGTACTATTTTAGGGTACATATGATTTTTGGTTGCTCTATATTACACTTTTTGAGAGGCAAGGTAACATGAAATAGCTGTTTTGGCACCGTTTTTATTTTTTGTTTCTTTACAACATTCATCTGACAGGTTAGATCATGTGGTATTTTTATAGAGCAGGTTGTCATGAACGCGAAAATACCAAATATGACAACTTTTTTTGGTTATTTGTTTCAGTTTTACATAACAAAGCATTATTATTTTTTAAATGTTTCTTTAGTGTCTCCACATTCTGAAAGCCAAAGTTTTATTTATTTTTTGGGCGACTGTCTTGTGTAGGGGCTATTTTTTTTTTAGATGAGATGACAGTTTGATTGGCACTATTTTGGGGTGCGTATGACTTTTTGATCGCTTGCTATTACACTTTTTGTGATGTAAGGTGACAAAAAATGGCTTTTTTTTTACACCTTTTATTTTTTTATTTTTACGGTATTCACCTGAGGGGTTAGGTCATGTGATATTTTTTATAGAGCAGGTTCTTACGGACCCGGCAATACCTAATATGTATAATTTTTCTTATTTACTTAAGTTTTACACAATACCAGCATTTTTTAAACAAAAAAAAATGATGTTTTAGTGTCTCCATATTCTGAGCCATAGTTTTTTTTATTTTTTGGGCTATTGTCTTAGGTAGGGGCTCATTTTTTGCGAGATGAGGTGACGGTTAGATTGGTACTATTTTGGGGGGCATACACCTTTTTGATCACTTGGTGTTGCACTTATTGTGATGTAAGGTGACAAAAATGGCTTTTTTTTTACACCGTTATTATTCTTTTTTTTAGGTATTTATAGGACAGGGTTGATCATGTAATATATTTATATAGCAGGTCATTACGAATGGGGCGATACCTAATATGTGTGTTTTTTTCTGTTTTTTATTATAAAATAAGGTGAAAGGGACGTTTTTATTTCTTTTTTTACTTTATTAATTTTATTACTTTATAAATTTAATTAAAAACATTTTTTTTTAACTTTTTTTTTCTTTACTTTATTTCTGATGTTCACTTTTGGGGGTCTGATCCCCTCTGCAATTCATTACAATACATCTGTATTGTAATGCATTGCCTGTTCATGTACTACAGTTAGTAGTACACAAACAGGTTACCTAGGACAGTGTTTCCCAACCAGTGTGCCTCCAGCTGTTGCAAAACTACAACTCCCAGTATGCCCGGACAGCCTTTGGCTGGGAGTTGTAGTTTTGCAACAGCTGGAGGCACACTGGTTGGGAAACACTGGCCTAGGAGACCCAGCCCGAGGCTGGATCTCCTAGGCTCCCGTAGAAAGCAGGTCCCGATGCCGATGCACGGCATCGGGCTGCCTTCTGAGACACCGAGTCCCCGCCGGGGACTCGATGCGCTCACCCGACACAAACCCCTTCTATGCCGCGGTCAGCTATCGCAGATACGGGGGGGTCACAGGACCCCCCTCGGCATTGACCCAGGGTGCCTGCTGATTGATTTCATCAGGCACCCAGTTCCGATCACCGCCCCCCGCGCGACGGTGATCGGAAATGCACATGATGTACCGGTACGTCTTGTGTCCTTAACTACCAGGGCATCATGACGTATCAGTACTTCATGTGTCCCCAAGAGGTTAAACAGCTACAGAGAAATGTGTGCTTGTATTCATATGCAAATGAGCAATTGGAGCACCAGGAGGCGGAGCTGAATCATCTTAACACTGCTCTGTAATACCCCCTTTGCTCTGCACACTCCCCCCTCCCATTAATTGACAGGGATAGACATCAGGCTGAGGGCAGAGCTGTGACCTGGCTTATACATATCTAATGTATATATGTGTATTATACACACTATGTATTATAGCTTCACCACACTGAGATATGCTTTATTCACAAGCACAATGCATACTCCAGTAATATACTGCATACTCCAGTAATATGTGATATATTGTGATGCTATAGCTTATTGGTGTAGTGGTTTTCCCTGCATAAAGAGATTACAGGTTCAAATCCTAGAAGAGATCGATTTTCTGTCTATTATTTTTTTTCTCTTATTCAAAACCATATTAAAAGGCTATACTATAATAAATAATATATAATCTGTAGGAAGGCGCAAGGGACCGTCGTTGATGGAAGGTATGTGTCACAGAGGTTCCTGGCCTCTGTGAAGTAAGAGCCAGTTTTCATGTGTCAGCAGCAGTTGCTGTTTGACACCTTGCTATTTAGTATAGCTGTAATAGCTGATTCGGGACGGCTCTTACTGGGAGAATTCAAAGTGCTGGGTGGGTGACTACTCCCTATGTTCCAGGCTGGTTCTTGACTGGCCTATATAAAAAACCCAGCCAGCAGTGTCAGCTGGTGGTAATTACCTCTCTCTCTGACAGAGGAGCTCTGGCAATTGCTGGATTGGGATCTGAGCTGTGTGCTAAGCTGGAGGCCTGAGTTTGGGAGGTCTGCTCTGTCCTGAGCAATGCCGATCGGGTGTTTTGCTGTATGAACTGTCTCGGTGTGAACGAACACCAAAACTGCAAATGGACTGTCGTACTGTTTTGTTGCCATAAGGCCTCATTGTCACGGAACCATGAACCAGACGTACAACAAGGGATAAGTGAAAATAAGAAGGCTTTATTGAAAATAAAGCTGTAAAGCAAAAGTCCAAACGGATGGCGAAACCGAAGCAGAGTCTTTGCGAAGCCAGAGGTCAGGAACCAGAAGGGTAGTCAGACGAAGCCAGGATCAGGAACCAGCAGGGTAGTCAGACGAAGCCAGGATCAGGAACCAGCAGGGTAGTCGGACGAAACCAGGATCAGGAACCAGCAGGGTAGTCGGACGAAACCAGGATCAGGAACCAGAAGCAGTCTAGAAGCATGTGAACACAGGAGGACCAAGCAAGGAACTGAAGCCACAGACCTCCTATATATATGAGCTGGGCATCCAGCTCCTCCTAGTGGGAAGGAGAAGCCGCAGGGTGGGAGGCTACAAGAAACCCAGAAACCAAGATGGCCGCCAGCACATGTCAAACGAAGGAGAACAGCAAGAAGGTAAGACCATGACAGTACCTCCCCCTCAAGGGCCCCTCCTCCGCGGAGTAAAGAACGGTTTCTGAGGGAAGCGTGCGTGGAAGGCTCGGAGCAAGGCAGGAGCATGGACATCTGCGGAGGGAACCCAGGAACGCTCCTCTGGACCATAACCACGCCAATGGACCAAAAACTGCACCCGACCGCGGACCAGGCGTGAGTCCAGGATATTGCTCACCTCATACTCCTCACGATTACCCACTTGGACCGGACGAGGCCGAGGAACCGAGGAAGTGAAACGATTACACACCAGTGGCTTCAACAGGGAGACATGAAACACGTTGGAGATCCGCATGCCAGGAGGAAGCGCAAGGGCATAGGCTACCGGGTTTACCCTGCGAAGCACTCGGAAGGGACCAACAAAGCGAGGCGCCAGCTTGGGAGTGGGCACTCGAAGGTTGAGGTTGCGGGTGGACAACCATACACGGTCTCCGACCTGGTAGGAAGGAGCAGGCGCTCGTCTGCGATCAGCCTGGAGTCTCTGGCGCTGCGCAGAGACCTCAAGGGACTTCTGGATCAGTACCCAAGAAGCACGTAGGACGGAAAGGTGATCCTCCACAGCCGGAATATCCTGGGGAGAGAATACCTCCGGTAACACGGCAGGTTGGAACCCATAATTGGCCATGAAGGGAGACGTCCCAGAGGAAGAGTTCACCGCCGTGTTCCTGGCAAACTCAGCCCAAGGCAGGAGGTCAACCCAATTGTCTTGGTGATCGGAGACATAGCAACGAAGGAATTGCTCCAAGGCCTGATTGGATCGTTCTGCGGCCCCATTGGACTGAGGGTGGTAGGCCGAGGAGAAGGAGAGATGAATCCCCAACTGGGAGCAAAAGGCGCGCCAGAACCTGGACACAAACTGACCCCCCCGATCCGACACAATCTCCTTGGGCAAACCGTGCAACCGGAAGACCTCCCTGGCAAAAATCGTGGCCAACTCTTGTGCAGAGGGTAACTTCTTGAGAGGAACACAGTGGCACATTTTGGAAAACCGATCCACAATCATGAGAATGACCGTATGGCCTCGGGATGCAGGGAGGTCCACAATGAAATCCATCCCCAGGTGTGACCATGGGCGCTCCCCGGTGGCTATGGGTTGCAGAAGGCCCAACGGAAGGTGCCGAGGGGACTTACTCTGGGCACAAACGGAGCATGCCGCTACATATGCGGCGATGTCGGAACGTAGGGAAGGCCACCAGAACAGACGTGAAACAGCCCAGGACAGCTGATTCTTTCCAGGATGCCCCGCGGTCTTGGAGTTATGGTAGGTTCGCAACAACCGAGTGCGCAACTCCTCAGGCACAAAACATCTGCCGTTGGGTCTCCCAGAGGGAGCACCAGATTGAGCCGCCAAAATCTGCTCACCCAGGGGAGAGGTCAGGCTGGTGCGAATGGCGGCCAAGATCTGATTCGGAGGTATGACCGAAGTCGGAATCGACTCCTCCCTGGACAGCTCGGAGTACTGCCGTGATAAGGCATCCGCCCTGATGTTCTTGGAACCGGGTAGGTAGGAGACCACGTAATTAAAACGTGACAAGAACAGAGCCCATCTGGCCTGACGTGGTGTCAATCTCTTGGCCTCAGAAAGGTAGGTCAGATTCTTGTGGTCCGTCAGGATAAGAACCGGAACCACCGAACCCTCGAGCAAGTGCCTCCATTCTTTAAAGGCCTGCACGATGGCCAATAACTCCCTGTCACCAATCTGATAGTTGCACTCCGCGGAAGACAGTTTCCGGGAGTAAAACCCACAAGGAAGCAGAGGACCCTCTGGTGTTCTACGCTGAGACAGAAGGGCGCCTACTCCCGTCTCAGACGCGTCCACCTCGAGGACAAAGGGCAACCCAGGGTTGGGATGCGACAGAATCGGAGCCGACACAAAGGCGGACTTTAGAGCCTCAAAAGCTCGGATGGCCTCGAGCGGCCAGACCTGGGAATTACTGCCCTTCCTGGTCAGATCCGTGAGAGGCTTGGCTAGCATGGAAAAGTCCCTGATGAACTTCCGATAATAATTGGCGAAGCCCAAAAAGCGCTGCAGGGAACGAAGACCACTGGGCTGGGGCCACTGTAAGACAGCCGAAACCTTCTCAGGATCCATGGAGAACCCCTCAGCGGAAATGATGTAACCTAAGAAGGTTACCTGGGATCGGTGAAATTCGCATTTCTCAAGCTTACCGAACAGCTTGTTCTCTCGTAACCGTTGCAACACTAGTCTGACATCCAGAATGTGGGCCTCCATGGATTCAGAATATACCAAGATGTCATCCAAATAGACCACCACACACTGCTGCAACAGGTCACGGAAAACATCGTTGATGAATTCCTGAAAGACTGCGGGCGCATTGCACAACCCAAAGGGCATAACCAAGGATTCATAATGACCGGTCCTGGTGTTAAACGCGGTCTTCCACTCATCGCCCGCCTTGATCCTTACCAGGTTATATGCCGCCCTCAGGTCGAGTTTGGTAAAGACCGTGGCCCCTTTAAGGCGATCGAACAGCTCGGAAATCAAGGGTATCGGGTAAGCGTTCTTGATCGTGATGCGATTGAGACCCCTGTAATCGATGCAAGGCCTCAACTCACCGCCCTTCTTTTTCACAAAGAAAAATCCAGCCCCTGCCGGGGACGAGGATTTGCGAATGTGTCCGCGTGAAAGCGCCTCCCTCACGTACTCCTCCATGGCCTCATTCTCCGCTACCGACAGTGGATAGACTTTGCCACGAGGAGGAACGGCACCAGATTGTAACTCTATGGCACAATCGTATGGGCGGTGCGGAGGTAGGGCAACCGCGCGCACCTTATCGAATACATCCCGGTACTCCTCGTATTCAGGAGGCAACAGAGAGTCCGAGGAAGTACACAGCAACTTGACAGACCCATGGATGCAACTAGCCCCACACTGCGGTGACCACGAGAGGATCTCGGCCGATCTCCAATCGAAAGTCGGATTATGCTTCCGGAGCCAGGGGTACCCCAAGACCACCGAGTAGTGTGGAGACGAAATAACCTGGAGGCAGACCGACTCTCTGTGAACGGCACCAATGGCTATCCCCACTGGAAGGGTCTCATGAGTCACGTGTGGCGGCAGAAGGGGTCTGCCGTCTATCGCCTCAAGAGCCAGTGGGGAACCTCGAGCCTGCAGAGGAATGGAATTGGCGGCAGCGAACACATTATCAATGAACAAACCACCAGCACCAGAGTCCACCAACGCCTGGGTCGTCACCGAGCCCCCGACCCAGGAGAGGACAACAGTGATCAGTGGTTTGTCAACACGGGAAACCGGGGACGAGGAGACTCCACCCAAGATCTGCCCCCGACAGGATCTCAGGTGCGAGCGTTTCCCGGACGGTTCGGACATGCCAACCGAAAATGCCCACCGAGACCACAGTACATGCATCGGCCCTCGCGTCTCCGGAGTACCCTCTCCCCCTCGGACAGGCGAGCAAACCCCAGCTGCATGGGTTCACCCCCAGACAAGTCATCCCCAGGAGGCGTGGGAGGAGAGGGAGGCACGGGTGGGACAGCAAACGTAGGCGCCAATCTGTTAGAAAACCTCCGCAGGCTCTCCTTAAAGGAAGGTCTCTCCCTGAGTCTGGTGTCAATCAAAATCAGGAAAGAAATAAGAGACTCGAGCTCCACTGGTAGGTCCTTAGCTGCAACCTCATCCTTCAAGGCATCCGAGAGACCATGAGAGAAAGCATCGACCAGAGCCTCATTATTCCAGCCCACCTCTGCTGCCTGGGTACGAAACTCAATGGCGTATTCAGCTACGGATCGTGAACCCTGTCTGATGGACATAAGGAGCTTCGAAGCAGAGGCAGCACGAGCCGGCACATCGAATACCTTCCGAAGAGAAGCAACAAAACCGGAAAACTCGGCAACCACCGGATTGTTGTTCTCCCATAAAGGGCTGGCCCAGGCCAAGGCCTTGTCCGAGAGCAGCGAGATCAAGAAGCCCACCTTTGATCTCTCAGTGGGAAAGGCATGTGGCAGCAACTCGAAATAAATGCCCACCTGGTTAAGGAAACCTCGGCACTGAGTTGGCTCTCCCCCAAAGCGCTGTGGAAGAGGGGCAGAACCGGTCATACCCCGAAACACCGCAGGTGCAACAACAGGTGTCGGGGTAGACTCTGGCGCAACAACCGGAGCGGCAGTAGGAGCGGGCCCAGGAGCGACAACCGACCCATCGGCAACGGGAGCGAAATGAGCCGTGCGTTCAAGCAGGGTTTGCAACGCCACAGCGAACCGACCCAACAGGTGATCCTGCTGATCAAGTCTGGCAACCAGCGTGGGTAGCGAGGATGGCCCTGTACCGTCAGAATTCATGGCTTGGTCCTAATGTCACGGAACCATGAACCAGACGTACAACAAGGGATAAGTGAAAATAAGAAGGCTTTATTGAAAATAAAGCTGTAAAGCAAAAGTCCAAACGGATGGCGAAACCGAAGCAGAGTCTTTGCGAAGCCAGAGGTCAGGAACCAGAAGGGTAGTCAGACGAAGCCAGGATCAGGAACCAGCAGGGTAGTCAGACGAAGCCAGGATCAGGAACCAGCAGGGTAGTCGGACGAAACCAGGATCAGGAACCAGCAGGGTAGTCGGACGAAACCAGGATCAGGAACCAGAAGCAGCAGCAGTCTAGAAGCATGTGAACACAGGAGGACCAAGCAAGGAACTGAAGCCACAGACCTCCTATATATATGAGCTGGGCATCCAGCTCCTCCCAGTGGGAAGGAGAAGCTGCAGGGTGGGAGGCTACAAGAAACCCAGAAACCAAGATGGCCGCCAGCACATGTCAAACGAAGGAGAACAGCAAGAAGGTAAGACCATAACAGTCATGCACACGACCGTTGTGTGCATCCGTGGCCGTTGTGCCGTTTCCGTTTTTTTTCCGTTTGCATTTTCCGTTTGCATTTTCCAATTTTTCCACGGACCCATTGAAAGTCAATGGGTCCGTGGAAAAATTGGAAAATGCACCGTTTTGCAGCCGCATCCGTGATCCGTGTTTCCTGTCCGTCAAAAAAATATGACCTGTCCTATTTTTTTGACGGACAACGGTTCACGGACCCATTCTAGTCAATGGGTCCGTGAAAGAACACGGATGCACACAAGATTGGCATCCGCGTCCGTGATCCGTGGCCGTAGGTTACTTTCATACAGACGGATCCGAAGATCCGTCTGCATAAAAGCTTTTTCAGAGCTGAGTTTTCACTTCGTGAAAACTCATATCCGACAGTATATTCTAACACAGAGGCGTTCCCATGGTGATGGGGACGCTTCTAGTTAGAATATACTACGAACTGTGTACATGACTGCCCCCTGCTGCCTGGCAGCACCCGATCTCTTACAGAGGGCTGTGATCCGCACAATTAACCCCTCAGGTGCTGCACCTGAGGGGTTAATTGTGCATATCATAGCCCCCTATAAGAGATCAGGGGCTGCCAGGCAGGAGGGGGCAGACCCCCTCCCTCCCCAGTTTTAATTTCATTGGTGGCCAGTGCGGCCCCCCCGCCCCACCTCCCTCTATTGTAATATCATTGGTGGCCAGTGTGCGGCCTCCCCCGGCCCCCCCCTCCCTCCCTTTATTGTATTATCATTGGTGGCCAGTGTGTGGACCCCCCCGCCCCCCCCCTCCCTCTATTGTAATATCATTGGTGGCCAGTGTGCGGCCTCCCCCGGCCCCCCCCTCCATCCATTGTATTATCATTGGTGGCCAGTGTGTGGCCCCCCCCCGGCCCCCCCTCTATTGTATTAATATCATTGGTGGCCAGTGTGCGGCCTCCCCTCTCCCCCCCCCCCCCGATCATTGGTGGCAGCGGAGATTCCGATCGGAGTCCCAGTTTAATCGCTCTGGGGCTCCGATCGGTAACCATGGCAACCAGGACGCTACTGCAGGCCTGGTTGCCATGGTTACTTAGCAATATTACAATATTAGAAGCATCATACTTACCTGCTGCGATGTCTGTGACCGGCCGGGAGCTCCTCCTACTGGTAAGTGACAGATCATTAAGCAATGCGCCGCACAGACCTGTCACTTATTAGTAGGAGGAGCTCCCGGCCGGTCACAGACAGCGCAGCAGGTAAGTATGATGCTTCTAATATTGTAATATTGCTAAGTAACCATGGCAACCAGGCCTGCAGTAGCGTCCTGGTTGCCATGGTTACCGATCGGAGCCCCAGAGCGATTAAACTGGGACTCCGATCGGAATCTCCGCTGCCACCAATGATCGGGGGGGGGGGGGAGAGGGGAGGCCGCACACTGGCCACCAATGATATTAATACAATAGAGGGGGAGACGGGGGGGGGGCCGCACACTGGCCACCAATGATAATACAATAGAGGGAGGGGGGGCCGATGGAGGCCGCACACTGGCCACCAATGAAATTACAATAGAGGGGGGGAGGGGGGCCGACGGAGGCCGCACACTGGCCACCAATGAAATTACAATAGAGGGGGGGAGGGGGGCCGACGGAGGCCGCACACTGGCCACCAATGATATTACAATAGAGGGGGGGCCGGGGGGGCCGCACACTGGCCACCAATGATATTACAATAGAGGGGGGGCGGGGTGGGTCGCACACTGGCCACCAATGATATTCAAACTGGGGAGGGAGGGGGGTCTGCCACCAATGATCGGGGGGGGGGGAGGGGTGGCCGCACACTGGCCACCAATGATATTAATACATTAAAGGGGGAGCCGGGGGGGGCCGCACACTGGCCACCAATGATAATACAATAGAGGGAGGGGGGGGCCGACGGAGGCCGCACACTGGCCACCAATGAAATTACAATAGAGGGGGGGGGAGGGGGGGCCGACGGAGGCCGCACACTGGCCACCAATGAAATTACAATAGAGGGGGGGAGGGGGGGCGACGGAGGCCGCACACTGGCCACCAATGATATTACAATAGAGGGGGGGCGGGGGGACCGCACACTGGCCACCAATGATATTCAAACTGGGGAGGGAGGGGGGTCTGCCCCCTGCTGCCTGGCAGCCCCTGATCTCTTACAGGGGGCTATGATACGCACAATTAACCCCTTCAGGTGCGGCACCTGAAGGGTTAATTGTGCTGATCACAGCCCCCTGTAAAAGATCGGGTGCTGCCAGGCAGCAGGGGGCAGTTATGTACACAGTTCGTAGTATATTCTAACTAGAAGCGTCCCCATCACTATGGGAATGCCTCTGTGTTAGAATATACTGTCGGATCTGAGTTTCACGATGTAACTCAAATCCGATGGTATATTCTAACATAGAGGCGTTCCCATGGTGATGGGGACGCTTCAAGTTAAAATATACCATCGGATTGGAGAAAACTCCGATCCTATGGTATATTAACTCCTGACTTTACATTGAAAGTCAATGGGGGACGGATCCGTTTGAAATTGCACCATATTGTGTCAACGTCAAATGGATCCGTCCCCATTGACTTGCATTGTAATTCAGGACGGATCCGTTTGGCTCCGCACGGCCATGTTTGTGTATCCTCCAAAAATCAAGGAAGACCCACAGACGAAAAAACGGTCACGGAAAAACGGAACCCGTTTTTGCGGACCGCAAAAAAAAAAACGGTCGTGTGCATGAGGCCTAAGTGTGAATAAAACACGGAAGTTTTTGAGTTACAAACTGGTCTTTGCCTCTATGCTGCGTCCGCTTGTCCTGTCTACCAGAGCAAATCCCCCCAATTGGTGGAGAATGCGGGTAAGAGCAGTGAGGCTGGCATGAACGCCGAAATATTTTTGGGTTTGCATTTTTGGGCATGGTCGTATGTCATACATCAAGCCAGCGGTATTACAACCCGTGTCCCACGACAAAATGGAGGCTAATCTTCAGCAGCGAGAAACAAACCTGCAACAACGGGAGGCTAACAAGCAGCAGCAAGAGAGCGACCAGTTGCTGCTACAAGATGTGATGGCTTGGCAGACAGCAGGAGCAACCCTGAGCGTCCACGCTGCCCGGAAGGCAGTCCGTGCGGCGATTCCTAAAATGACACCCACAGAAAACATCGAAACCTACCTGGCGATGTACGAGAAAGTGGCCACAAGGGAGAAGCTACCGCGAGACCAGTGGGCTGAGGTCGTCGCTCCGTTTCTGGCATCCGATTCCCAGCGGGTGTATTTCGACTTGCCGGACGATCAAGCGGCCGACTACCACAATGTAAAGAATGAGATTTTGGCAAGACTGGGGGTGAATGTGTTGGTCCGGGCCCAGCGGGTACATCAGTGGGGGTTAAAGCCGGCTGAGCCCGCGAGACCCCAGTATTATGACTTACTCCACCTTTTGCAAAAGTAGCTAGAGCCTGATGTGCTGAGTCCCATGGCTATGCTGGACAGAATATTGGCTGATATGTTCCGGAGGACTTTGCCACCTCCTCTCCAGCTATGGATTGGCCAGGTCTCTCCAGATAATGCCCTTGAGATGGTCGAACTGGTGGAACGCTATGAGGCTACCCGGAATCTACAGGGGGGTTCTTTTGGGAGGGGGGCAGTCAAATCCCGTAAATCTCCACCCCAGACCCGGCTACTTGTGCCAATAAAACCCACCTGGGATGTAACCCCTGTGAACCCGACTCCGATAGTCTGCTGGCGGTGTTGGGAGCCTGGCCATGTACGAGCTGACTGTCCACATCAGGTGGAACCCATGGACACGAACTATGGCTTCCATCAGTCGGTATATGCCAGGAAGCTGTGTTCAGCGGGTATCCCAGAAACTCTAAATCACTTGTGCCAGGTGGAAGTGGGAGACACTCCAGCGCAGGCCCTGCTGGACTCAGGGAGTCTGGTGTCCCTAGTAAGGGCTCCCCTGGTACGGTCCGCTGAGTATACTGGTCATGTGCATTCATGGGGACTTAAAAGACTATCCCACCGCCCTGGTGTCTCTAACCACGGGGGCCGGCAGGTGGAATCAAGAAGTGGCAGTTGCCACAAACTTACACTACGAACTTATAATCGGGAGAGACTTCCCGGGTTTCCCGGCACTGTGGCCTGCTACGAAAGTGACTGATACCCATGAGACAGGGGTAACCCCAGCAGATTGGCCTTGCTCCGGGGGTTGGCCAGAACCCTGGGAACCCGAGGCTGAAGGGCCAGCGGTAGGGGTGACCGCCACTTCGGTGGAAGAGGGGGAGACAACCCCACTGAGTGTAATGGTGGGAGACGTGGAGGACTTGCCGCCGGGGCCTGAGCTGGCAGACCTCAATGTCTCCGGGGATAATTTTGGTACTGCACAACACTGGGACCCAACCCTATCCCGAGCCTGGTAAAAAGTATTAATAGTAGATGGTGAACCACAACAAGCTGGGGTAGAGTCGGTGTTCCCCCATTTTGTGGTTCATCAGGATATGTTTATCGGGTAAACCAGCTGAAGGGTGAACCCATTGAACACTTGGTAGTGCCCCAGGCTTATCTCAAACTCGTGTTAGAGTTAGCCCACCAACATGTTCTCGGGGGTCATCTGGGAATGCAGAAAACACAGGACCAGATACTACAACGATTTTACTGGCCCAGTGTGTTTAGGGAGGTGGATGAATTCTGTAAGTCTTGCCCGACCTGCCAGGCAACTAGCCCCCAGCACCTTTTCCGCAGTCCCTTGGTACCTCTCCCGATCATCGAGGTACCGTTTGAGCGAATCGCTATGGATCTCGTAGGCCCAGTATCGAAGTCCACTAGAGGACACCAACACATTTTGGTCCTCCTAGACTACGCCACTCGGTACTCGGAGGCGGTGCCCCTGCGACATACATCCGCTAAACTTATAGCTAAGTAGCTAATGGAGATGTTATCCCGAGTAGGGCTACCTAAAGAGGTTCTGACTGACCAGGGGACCCCTTTTATGTCTAAGGTCATGAGGGAACTCTGTAAGTTGCTGCATATCAAACAGTTATGGACGTCCTCGTACCATCCGCAAACAGACGGTCTGGTTGAAAGATGGGAAGGACTGGGACCTTCTTCTGCCCTATCTCATGTTCGCTGTGCGAGAGGTATCCCAGTCCTCTACTGTGTTCTCGCCCTTTGAATTGCTATATGACAGACATCCTCATGGTTTGTTGGACGTAGCCAAAGAGGCGTGGGAACAGCAACCCACTGCGCATAAAAGTGTCCTTGAGTATGTAACCAAGATGCAACAGCGGATAGAGACCGTTTTGCCTTTTGTCAGGGAGCATATGGAGGCCACTCAGCGAGCCCAGAGTCGGGTCTATAATCGGCAGGCTCGGGTCCGGATCTTTAACCCGGGTTTTGGTTCTGGTGCTGACCGTGGACAGTAAGTTCCTGGCCAGGTTGCAGGGGCCCTACAAGGTACTTGGAAAAATTGGAGAGGTAAATTACAAGATACACCAGCCAGGGAGGCGAAAGCCAGAGCAGGTGTACCATGTGAATCTACTCAAACCGTGGAAAGATAGGGAAACCTGTACTGAAGACAGCCCGCGGCCAGGTTTTTTAGGGGAAGCGGGGTTTCGGCCCCTCTGTCTGAAGCAAGGGAAACCGCTGCCACAGTAAGAATTGCTGACAGCCTCTCCTCTAAGCAGTCTCAGGGGGCCAGGGAGTTTATTAGCCGGAACACGGATGTGTTTTTGGATCTCCCTGGATGCAAAAACCATACCGGGTAGAGGCTCGGCGACAAGCCATATCAGAGGAAGTGCAGATGATGCTGAGGATAGACGTCATTGAGGAGTCTAAAAGTAAGTGGGCTAGTCCTATAGTGCTAATACCCAAGCCGGACAGGACACTCCGGTTTTGTAATGATATCCGAAAATTAAACGAGATCTCTAAGTGTGATGCATATCCCATGCCTCGGGTGGATGAGCTTATTGAGAGGTTAGGCCAAGCCTGGTATTTTTCTGCCTTCATCACACCAGAGGGGCTGTACAAATATAAGGTTTTACCCTTTGGTCTGCATGGCGCCCCTGCCACTTTTGAACAGGCTCATGGACATTGTGCTGCATCCACATCGTCTGTACGCTTCGGCTTACCTGAACGATATTGTCATCCACAGTTCCGACTGGGAAAGTCATCTACCCAAAGTGCAGGCTGTAATGAACTCCCTTAGGAAGGCTGGACTGACCACTAACCCAAAAAATGCACAATAGGGTTAAAGGAGACTAAGTACCTGGGGTATGTCATTGGACATGGAGTTATCAAGCTCCAAGTGAATAAAATAGAGGCGATTCGGAATTGGCCCCGACCTGTCACCACGAGGCAAGTAAAGTCGTTCCTGGGAATGGTGGGCTATTATATGAGGTTCGTTCCCCATTTTGCCACTTTAGCGGCTCAGTTGACAGGGCTCTTGAAGGGACGGAACTCCGTGATGGTCCGCTGGAATGACCAGGCGGAAGAGGCTTTGTCTGCATTGAAATCGGTCCTGTGCGGGTCACCGGTTTTGGTGACGCCCGACTTCAAGAGGGAGTTTGTGGTACAGGCCGATGCCTCTGAAGTAGGCCTCGGAGATGTACTCTCTCAGGAAATCAATGGGGAGGAACATCCCATTGTTTTCCTGAGCCAAAAACTCCCCCCAGCCGAGACCAGGTACAGTATAGTGGAGAGATGGTGCCTGGCCATCAAGTGGGCACTCGAGTCTCTCCGCCATTATCTGTTGGGGAGAAAGTTTAGTCTGGTGACCGACCACTCCAGTCTCAAGTGGATGAGCCAGACTATAGAGAGGAATGCTTGGGTCACCAGATTGTTCTTGTCATTACAGAACTTCAAGTTCTCAGTGGAACACAGGGCAGGCCGCTTGCAGGGAAACGCGGATGCTCTGTCCCGGGTACACTGTCTGGCAAGTGTTCACCCACTCAGGGTTGAACAAATGGGGGAGGTACAGTCAGGTCCATAAATATTGGGACATCGACACACTTGTAACATTTTTGGCTCTATACACCACCACAATGGATTTGAAATTAAACAAACAAGGTGTGCTTTAACTGTCAGCTTTAATTTGAGGGTATTTACATCCAAATCACGTGAATGGTGTAGGAATTACAACAGTTTGCATATGTGGTAGGTTGTGGTGGCTCACTAGCAGGTAGTTAAGGTATGGTGCTGCAAGCTCATATAGAGGGAATCACCCCACCCTCTCTTAAAAGGCAAATGTAGTAATAGGAAAATGAGCGAGCACTCATACACTTGGCAACCAGATTGACATATGCAGAAAATATTTATTAAATCCCCTTAAAATACAAGTAATAAAATTTATAAGAACAATGTAGCAATAATATACAACATTACAGTCACATATATTGTGGTAGATATGATCGATACTATATTCAATAAAAATATATTCAATAGAAATATTCGATAAATTGAATGGTAGAAAATTCAATGTTGAAATATTCGATAGAATATTCGATACCACTCAATAGTGTCGATAAATTCAATAATATATATCACACCAAAAAACTTCAAGTATATGCTGTTATTTGGGAAAGAGGGGGTATTATCTTCTAGCGCTCTATCCCAATTTGGGAAACTGAATGTCACTGAAAATGTTGTAGGTGTATTCACTGGGAGCGCAATATGTTCATAAAATGTCCACAGGAATCCTGATAATGTGAAAAGTCTCTTTGAAGAAAACTTTAAATCGATATTTGGCTTACCGTCTAGCGTCTGCTGTCTCCCTATTGCTTCAATGGAGCTTTAAATATTTGCCGGCTTATTCAGTCGCTCCATACAGAAAGCTGGTTTAAATTTCGCGGGAGTTCCAAAGATCGCGGAGTTGCCACTCTGTTCCGCAATTTCCTTTGGTGCAGCTTTCGACGATAAGAATAGTTAATCCTTTACTGTAGAAATTCTCTTCTGTCTGGCCATACAATATTATCGGAGGCTTTTCAATGCAGGTACATCACTTGTTTCACCATACGCGTTACGGGTAGAGGCACCAAAATGATACGCAACTGACAATACTAGCTAATTCCCCAGGCCGATGTTAAAAGCTGAGAACTTTGCCAATATCTTCCAGTCAGGAACATATCGGAGCCCCTCATGCACCACGTCACGGTGTCTCAGCACGCATGGGGTCCTACCACTAACCTACCCGTGGTGTGTGAACAGGGTCTGAATCAGTGCTAGAAACCAACTCACAGCCAGGCTCTCACATGCCTCCATAGTGGTATCACCAATGCACTGTGAGGTAGGATAAAGCTGTGAGCCGCACCCACAACAGACCCTGTGACACAGAAGCTACCAGGTGCAAAAGAACGTTACCAACAAATTAAAGTGGCACATTCCATACACATAAAGACAAAAAAACCTCAATGAAAAAAAGGGGCCTAAACTGGTGAAAATGCTCCAAACCCAGACACTGTAGCATGTCTATAACCGGGTGAGCAATTTGTTGGTAACGTTCTTTTGCACCTGGTAGCATCTGTGTCACAGGGTCTGTTGTGGGTGCGGCTCACAGCTTTATTCTACCTCACAGTGCATTGGTGATACCACTATGGAGGCATGTGAGAGCCTGGCTGTGAGTTGATTTCTAGCACTGATTCAGACCCTGTTCACACACCACGGGCAGTTGAGTGTTAGGACCCCATGCTTGCTGAGACACCGTGACGTGGTGCATGAGGGGCTCCGATATGTTCCTGACTGGAAGATATTGGCAAAGTTCTCAGCTTTTAACATCGGCCTGGGGAATTAGCTAGTATTGTCAGTTGCGTATCATTTTGGTGCATTTTTTGCAGTGAATTTTTGTATGTATATTTTTTTATCTGCACAATGTATCATTTTGTGTAAGATGTTCTTGTGGTGCATGTGGTCGGCACCGGCATCCTCGATTGTACGCATTTTTTGCTGGGGATTGCCGTTGTCTGCAGACCGCATGCGGAGGAATTGCTCACCCGGTTATAGACACTAGTGTTGAGCGCGAATATTCGAATTGCGAATTTTTTTCTCGAATATCGCAATTTCGAGATTTCGCGAATATTTAGAATATCGTTCTATATATTCGCGAAATAGAATATTCGTTTTTTTTCTTTTTTTTTTTTATTATATTTTTTTCTTTCCCACTTCCCTAAAGTTGTTCTTACCTGTCCTTTGGATTCCTGGCTTCCTGGCTGCTCCAGTCAGTGGCGCTTTCAACTTACTGCTATATTCCATATTAGCTAAATTACAATCTAATCTATATGTGTATTTTACGAAATTTCGCAATAGTCGCAATTGCGATGCGAGTAATATAACACGAAATATTCGCATGAAGATTTCAACTTAGCACTGCTATACTCCATATTCTATCCCAATATGGAATATAGCTGTGCTAAGTTAGCACTGCTATATTCCATATTAGGCTAGAATATGGAGTATAGCTGTGCTAAGTTGAAATCTTCATGCGAATATTTCGTGTTATATTAGTCGCATCGCAATTTAATAGAACGCATCGAGTAATATAACACGAAATATTCGCATGAAGATTTCAACTTAGCACTGCTATACTCCATATTCTAGCCTAATATGGAATATAGCTGTGCTAACTTAGCACAGCTATATTCCATATTAGGCTAGAATATGGAGTATAGCAGTGCTAAGTTGAAATCTTCATGCGAATATTTCGTGTTATATTAGTCGCATCGCAATTTAATAGAACGCATCGAGTAATATAACACGAAATATTCGCATGAGGATTTCAACTTAGCACTGCTATACTCCATATTCTAGCCTAATATGGAATATAGCTGTGCTAAGTTAGCACTGCTATATTCCATATTAGGCTAGAATATGGAGTATAGCTGTGCTAAGTTGAAATCTTCATGCGAATATTTCGTGTTATATTAGTCGCATCGCAATTTCGACTTTTTCAAATGTTCTTAATATTGCTCTAACTTCGTCTTTTAGAAATTTCGTAATATTGCTCTAACTTCGTCTCTTAGAATATTACGAATATTCTAAAAGACGAAGTTAGAGCAATATTACGAAATTTCGTAAAATACACATATAGATTGTAATTTAGCTAATATAGTGCTATAATCCCTTTTTTTTCCTGTAATTTTTTTTGCCTCTTCTGAACTTAAGTTTTGTAAAATATGTACACTATTAAAAATTATTACTATAGCAGTATATTAGCTTAAATACAATCTATGTGTATTTTACGAAATTTCGTAATATTGCTCTAACTTCATCTTTTAGAATATTACGAATATTCTAAAAGACGAAGTTAGAGCAATATTAAGAATATTTGCAAAAGTCGAAATTGCGATGCGAGTAATATAACACGAAATAGTCGCATGAAAATTTCAATTTAGCACAGCTATATTCCATATTCTAGCCTAATATGGAATATAGCAGTGCTAACTTAACACAGCTATATTCCATATTAGGCTAGAATATGGAATATAGCAGTGCTAAGTTTAAATCTTCATGCGACTATTTCGTGTTATATTACTCGCATCGCAATTTCGACTTTTGCAAATGTTCTTAATATTGCTCTAACTTCGTCTTTTAGAATATTCGTAATATTCTAAGAGACGAAGTTAGAGCAATATTACAAAATTTCGTAATATACACATATTAGCCTAGCCATAGTCATTAGCATAGGAACGTTGCCTTATACTATCAAGATAAATTTTCGCAATATGCGAAAAATAATTTCGCGATAATTGGAATAATTGCGAATATTCGATTTCGACGAATATAACACGAATATTCATGCGAATATTCGCGAAATATCGCGAAACCGAATATGGCACCTCCCGCTCATCACTAATAGACACGCTACAGTGTCTGGGTTTGAAGCTTTTTTTTACCCGTTTAGGCCACTTTTTTCAGTGAGTTTTTTTTGACAATTGGCTTCTCAGCTGTCCCATGGCCAGGTCCAGAGTTCATTTCAAATGTGCTATTTGCATTTGGAATCTGTTGCTGTCAACTCTCAAGATAAGATCCAAAGAGCTGTCACTATCAGTGAAGAAAGCCATCATTAGGCTGAAAAAACAAAACAAACCCATCAGAGAGATAGCAAAAACATTAGGCGTGGCCAAAACAACTGTTTGGAACATTCTTAAAAAGAAGGAACGCACCGGTGAGCTCAGTAACACCAAAAGACCCGGAAGACCACAGAAAACAATTGTGGTGGATGACCAATAAATTATTTCCCTGGTGAAGAAAACACCCTTCACAACAGTTGGCCAGATCAATTACACTCTCCAGGAGGTAGGTGTATGTGTATCAAAGTCAACAATCAAGAGAAGACTTTACCAGAGTAAATACAGAGGGTTCACCACAAGATGTAAACTATTGGTGAGCCTCAAAAACATGAAGGCCAGATTAGAGTTTGCCAAACGACATCTAAAAAAGCCTTCACAGTTCTGGAACAACATTGTCACGGGGTTCCGAAGGTGCACTCGGTCCCCCATTGCCCGCAGAACTGTTGCTTAGATTTTGGAATGAGGTTCTGTGTTTGACCTCATTCCCAGGGCGGCTTTACTAGCTGGGTGGCTCCCTGCTCCTAGTCTGCCTTGAGCGCCGAGCTGATCACTCGGTGCTCGACTGGTTGGTCTGTCGGTCATGTGACGCTGGCCACGTCACATGACCCTCACTCCCCACTATAAATACAGGCAGCCTGCTGGCTACAGGTTGCCTGTTAATTTCTAGGTTCCTGGCTATTTGTTGGACTGCTGAATACTTACCTGATCCTGTTCCTGACCATCCTTTTGCCTGCTCCTCTTGTACTGCGCTTCCGTCCTGGTATTGTGACCTCGGCTCCCACCTGACTACTCTCTTAGGACTCCTCTTGTACTTCTCTGCTCTCCTGGTATTTATGACCCCGGCTTCTCCTGACAATTCTCTGCTTGCTCCATTTGTACTTTGCAGCTTTCCTGGTATTGACTCGGTCCGTTCACGTCCTGTTGTTTGTCTGTCTGTCATCCCTGCACTTACTCCAAGTTAGGGATTGCCGTCCAGTTGTCCCCTGTCATTAGGACTCGCGAGGCAAGTAGGCAGGGCCAGGGGTAAGGGTGGAGCGCAGTGGTCACTTCCCTTCCCCCTGTGTGTGTGTGTACGCGACCGTTACAAACATCCTATGGACAGATGAGACCAAGATCAACTTGTGCCAGAGTGATGGGAAGAGAAGAGTATGTAGAAGGAAAGGAACTGCTCATGATCCTAAGCATACCACCTCACCAGTGAAGCATGGTGGTGGTAGTGTCATGGCGTGGGCATGTATGGCTGCCAATGGAACTGGTTCTCATGTATTTATTGATGATGTGACTGCTGACAAAATCAGCAGGATGAATTCTGAAGTGTTTCGGGCAATATTATCTGCTCATATTCAGCCAAATGCTTCAGAACTCATTGGACGGCGCTTCACAGTGCAGATGGACAATGACCCAAAGCATACTGCAAAAGCAACCAAAGAGTTTTTTAAGGGAAAGAAGTGGAATGTTATGCAATGGCCAAGTCAATCACCTGACCTGAATCAGATTGAGCATGCATTTCACTTGCTGAAGAGAGAATTCCCCAAGAACAAGCAGAAACTGAAGACAGTTGCAGTAGAGGCCTGGCAGAGCATCACCAGGGATGAAACCCAATGTCTGGTGATGTCTATGCGTTCCAGACTTCAGGCTGTAATTGACTGCAAAGGATTTCCAATCAAGTATTAAAAAGTGAAAGTTTGATTTATGATTATTATTCTGTCCCATTACTTTTGGTCCATTAACAAGTGGGAGGCACATATGCAAACTGTTGTAATTCCTACACCGTTCACCTGATTTGGATGTAAATACCCTCAAATTAAAGCTGTCAGTCTGCAGTTAAAGCACATCTTGTTCGTTTCATTTCAAATCCATTGTGGTGGTGTATAGAGCCAAAAATATTAGAATTGTGTTGATGTCCCAATATTTATGGACCTGACTGTATGTAGGAAGGCGCAAGGGACCGTCGTTGACGGATGGTATCCTGGCCTCGGTGGAGTAAGAGTCAGTTTTCATGTGTCAGCAGAAGTTGATGTTTTACACCTTACTATTTAGTATAGCTGTAATAGCTGATCCAGGACGGCTCTTACTGTAGTTAAAGTGCTGGGTGGGTGACTTCTCCGCACGTTCCAAGCCGGGTCTTGACTGGCCTATATAAAAAAAAACAGCCAGCAGTGTCAGCTGGTGGTAATTACCTCTCTCTCTGACAGAGGAGCTCTGGCAATCGCTTGATTGGGATCTGAGCCATGTGCTAGGCTGGAGGCGTGAGTTTGGGAGGTCTGCTCTGTCCTGAGCAATGCCGATCGCGTGTGAACTAAAACCTAGGAATCGGATAACAGGTGACTGTTTTGCTGTATGAACTGTCTAGGTGTGAATTAACACCAAAACTGCAAATGGACTGTCGTACTGTTTTGTTGCCATAAGTGTGAATAAAACACTGAAGTTTTTGAGTTACAAACTGGTCTTTGCCTCTATACTGCGTCCTCTTGTCCTGTCTACCAGAGCGAATCCCCACAAATCATAAAAATAATAAGGCATTACTATATTGAGAATATTTTTTTATTTATTTTTGCTAAAACCTATTAATGCTTTATTTACAGAATTACAGACTCAATATATGATTATAAAGAAACCAGTAATATTTATTAGCTTTCTAAAAAAAAAACAACATTATTCTCAATATGATAAGGACATAGACTTTTCTTATGGGATAAAAGTGGAAGAAAAAAATTATGAAGAAAAAAACTTCAGAGTCTCTCTTAAGATTCAAACCTAGGATCTCTACATGCAAAACCAATAGCTTAAAGGGGTTTTACCATCTCAGACAATGGGGGCATATCACATATGCCCCCATTGTCTGATAGGTGCGGGTCCCAGCTCTGGGGTCCTCCAGCCACAGCTCTTACCAATCCATTCTCCAGCTCTGGGACCCGCACCTATCAGACAATGGGGGCATATCCTAGCAATATGCCCCCATTGTATGTGATAAATATACCCCTTTACCCTATAAGCTATAACATTACCACATAGAGAAATATGGTTTTTCTCACATATAACTGTGTCTGTATAATCATATATTTTGCCTGCGAATAAAGCAGTAATATGTAGATTAGCTTTCTGAGCAGATCTCAGTGTGGTGAAGCTATAGTAAAGAGTGTATATAACACACATATACAGTGGCGTGCCCAGGGTGTTTGTCTACTGGGGCGGGTCATTTCTTTGGCACCCCCCCTCCCTCAATACTTGACCACATGCCTCTTAGATCCAGGGACATCTCCTGTCATGTAGACCTTTTCTTTCCTCTTCTCCTCCGTTAGACCGCCATGAGAAATTCTTTCAGTTTGTAACACAGACACGTTAGATTTTTCAATTTTTCCATCAACCTCCCCATCCTGGTGTCCCCACAGTGTCATCCTGCTGCCACTCCCAATACTGTGCCCGTTGTGCTTCCCAATGCCCCAGGTACTATACTGCTGAAAATATAGTGACCCAGTAGACATAATTGGGGTTATTTATCAAACTGGTGTAAAGTAGAACTGGATTTCCAAAAGAGCTGTCAAATATGAAAGGTGGAATCTGATTGGTTGCTATGGGCAACTAAGCCAGTTCTACTTTGCACCAGTTTGATAAATTACCCCAAATGTCCCTATAGTGTCCACAGCAGCTATAATGTCCCCTAAAGTGACCCCAGTAATAATAATAATACCCTATATTGTGCTCCAGGTAATAATCCCTGTATAGTGTCCCCAGAAATAATAGAATGGCCCCTACAGTGCCTCCCCAATAGCAATGTCCCCCACGCTGCCCCCCACACAGTAATTTCCCCCACATTGCCCCCCACACATTTGTGTCCCCCACACAGTAGTGTCCCCCACACAGTAGTGTCCCCCACACTGCCCCCACACAGTAGTGCCCATATAGTAATTTCCCCCCACATAGTAATCCCTCCCATAATAATTTGCCCCTACATAGTATCCCACCATATCCCCCCCAACGTCCTCCTGTGTGCACCACCCTCATGTCCCCCAAAGTTGGCACATAAAATAAAATAAAAAATTTTGCCCCCACACAGTATCCCACCATATTTTCCCCCCACACGTCCTCCTGTGTGCACCCCGGCCCCCTCATGTCCCCCAAAGTTGGCACATAAAAGAAAAAAAAAAAAAATACTGTAAAAGCTAAATACTTACCTGTGCTTGCTTGCAGAGTCCCGGCACTGTGCTGCTGAGTCCCGACACAGGCACACGCGATGACATCATCACATGCGCCTGCGTCGGGATTTCACTACCGCATAGGCTTCAGGCCTACTAGGCCTGAAACCTATGGCGGTGATCGGCGGCGGGGCAGGGAACTATGCGCTCTGCTCCCTGCCCCGCCGCAGTATGTGGTTGTCAGCGCTTCAGCAATGAGCGCTTCCATCTGTATTGATGAAAGCGCTCATTGCTTCTGGGCCTGCTGGCACCCTGGGCGGACCCCCCCCCCCCCTCATGGGCACGTCACTGCACATATACACTCACCTAAAGAATTATTAGGAACACCATACTAATACGGTGTTGGACCCCCTTTTGCCTTCAGAACTGCCTTAATTCTACGTGGCATTGATTCAACAAGGTGCTGATAGCATTCTTTAGAAATGTTGGCCCATATTGATAGGATAGCATCTTGCAGTTGATGGAGATTTGAGGGATGCACATCCAGGGCACGAAGCTCCCGTTCCACCACATCCCAAAGATGCTCTATTGGGTTGAGATCTGGTGACTGTGGGGGCCATTTTAGTACAGTGAACTCATTGTCATGTTCAAGAAACCAATTTGAAATGATTCGAGCTTTGTGACATGGTGCATTATCCTGCTGGAAGTAGCCATCAGAGGATGGATACATGTTCTCATTCTGTTTACACCAAATTCGGACTCTACCATTTGAATCTCAACAGAAATCGAGACTCATCAGACCAGGCAACATTTTTCCAGTCTTCAACAGTCCAATTTTGGTGAGCTCGTGCAAATTGTAGCCTCTTTTTCCTATTTGTAGTGGAGATGAGTGGTACCCGGTGGGGTCTTCTGCTGTTGTAGCCCATCCGCCTCAAGGTTGTGCGTGTTGTGGCTTCACAAATGCTTTGCTGCATACCTCGGTTGTAACGAGTGGTTATTTCAGTCAACGTTGCTCTTCTATCAGCTTGAATCAGTCGGCCCATTCTCCTCTGACCTCTAGCATCCACAAGGCATTTTTGCCCACAGGACTGCCGCATACTGGATGTTTTTCCCTTTTCACACCATTCTTTGTAAACCCTAGAAATGGTTGTGTGTGAAAATCCCAGTAACTGAGCAGATTGTGAAATACTCAGACCGACCCGTCTGGAACCAACAACCATGCCACGCTCAAAATTGCTTAAATCACCTTTCTTTCCCATTCTGACATTCAGTTTGGAGTTCAGGAGATTGTCTTGACCAGGAGCACCCCCCTAAATGCATTGAAGCAACTGCCATGTGATTGGTTGACTAGATAATTGCATTAATGAGAAATAGAACAGGTGTTCCTAATAATTCTTTAGGTGAGTGTATATATACTGTATATATACAGTAGATATGTATAAGCCACGACACAGTTCTGCCCTCAGCATGTCCCTGTCAGTGAAGAGGAGTGGGAGCGTTCAGAGTACAGGAGGAGTTACAAGGCAATGCTCAGATTATTCAGCCCCGCCTCTTGGTGCTCAAGTTGTTCATTTGCATATGAATAAAACCACAGATTTCTCTGCAGCTATTTATCATACAGATATAAGAAAGGTATGAAATCCTGTGCGCGGTGAAGCATGACATCACCATGCGGCGCAAGATTTCACACTGGATCCTCAATCAAGTTGGCGGCGGACTTTTCACGATTAACTGAATGAGGTAAGTATGTTTTTTTTTTTTTTTTTACTAGTATAGACCATAATATTGTCAAATGCCGCGATGAACAAGGCATCTGAGGGGTACAAAGAAATGTGCTTCGTGATGTACTCCATCACGAAGCACATTTCTTTGTACCCCTCAGATGCCTTGTTCATCGCGGCATTTGACAATATTATGGTCTATACTAGTAAAAAAAAAAAAAAAAACATTCGTCACAAAGCAATTTTTTTTGTAAAGTTCAGCAAAGCAGTCTAATCGAATTCTCAAGAACTTCGCTCAATACTAACCACCACCGCAGGGAGGCGCTGCGCCTATGCACACTCCCACGGTTGGGGAGAGAACGGTGCAAGCACGGCAACCACTGATGGATTGCAGGTTGGTCGTAACCCCTGGAAACATGCAGTGCATAATGTGATGGAAAAATGAAGCAAGCTAGCAAAGGAAGCAATATGGACAATCAGGGGAGCACCCAGAAATTTTGTCTAGGGGGGGTTAGAGTTGAAAAAAATGTGGCGGGCATAGCGCACTGTGCAAGATTTTAGGCCCAGTCCATTGTTATAAGCTCCTACATATAATAGGCCACTCCCAACAAACACCACACAGCTAAGGGCTCTTTCACACTTGCGTTGTCCGGATCCGGCATGTACTCCACTTGCCGGAATTACAATCCGGATCCGGAAAAACGCAAGTGTACTGAAAGCATTTGAAGACGGAACCGTCTTCAAAATGCTTTCAGTGTTACTATGGCACCCAGGGCGCTCCAGAGTGATGTCAGAGCGCCCCATGCGCATGGATGACGTGTCCAATGCGATCACATGATCCATGCGCTTGGGGCGCCCTGACGTCACTCTGGAGCGCCCCGGGAGCCGCACGGACGGTAAGTATGCTGCTCCCCCGCTCCCCGCTACACTTTACCATGGCTGCCAGGACTTTAGCGTCCCGGCAGCCATGGTAACCATTCAGAAAAAGCTAAATGTCGGCTCCGGCAATGCGCCGAAACGACGTTTAGCTTAAGGCCGGATCCGGATCAATGCCTTTCAATGGGCATTAATTCCGGATCCGGCATTGCAGCAAGTGTTCCGGATTTTTGGACGGAGCAAAAAGCGCAGCATGCTGCAGTATTTTCTCCGGCCAAAAAACGTTCCGTTCCGGAACTGAAGACATCCTGATGCATCCTGAATGGATTTCACTCCATTCAGAATGCATGGGGATAATCCTGATCAGGATTCTTCCGGCATAGAGCCCCGACGACGGAACTCTATGCCGGAAGACAAGAACGCAGGTGTGAAAGAGCCCTAAAATGATATTTTTAAGGATGAAGGTAAGAGTCTCACCTTCATCCTACATAGACACACTGTACTTAATACTCAGGGCCCCAACATAAAGCTACTGGACTCAAACTAGCTTCACTTTCTCCCTTCTAGTCCTGAAGGTGCTAAAAGAGGAGTGGAGGAGGGGCTGCACATAAGGTGGGAGGAGCCCGGCTCTACACATTATACAGGGAGGGGAGGGCGTGCCCTGGCGGCACTGCCTGCCTTACGTTTATACAATAGACAACAGCAGGCTACAGCCAGGAAACTCCTCCCCTTTCCTCCCTCCCTGGATCCTGCTTGCGACCTGTGGTTCTCCCCACCATCCGCCACCCACCATGCTTATAGCTGCCCACCTTCTGAAAATGGCAGGGGGAGGAGCCGGAGCATCTCCCCTGCTACATAGCGCTACCTATCTCTTACATCTAGTGATGCACCTTTAATGTAGACTTTCTCTTTTTTCATCTTCTCCATTCAGACCAGACCGCCATGATGAAGATTGACAAACAGACATTAGTTTCCCACTTTTCCATCATCCTAACATCTTCTGAACACCCCATCCTGCCACTCCCAATACTGTGCTCCCCAATACTATACTGCAGAAACAGTCCCCCTGAAAATACTAGCACCACAGAGATAGTGCCCCCTTCAATAATTATTGGCACACAGGGCTCTGAATTACTGCGCCCAGCAAATACTATCCCGGACACTAATAGTATAAAAATAATGTCCCCCAAAAATAATCGTGCTAAGCTGATACTGTGCCAGGGTGTCCACCACAGTAATACTGCTCCCCAAAATCCCACCAATAGAAATAGTTCTCTGCCAGAGCACACTTAGCAGTAATAATGCCCCCATGCTAGTAATCATGTTCCCCATAGCCCCCCAGTAGTAGTAGTAGTAAAACTCACCATTATGCCCCCTAGTAGTAATAATTCTCCTTATAATGTGACAATATAATGTACTAAAATGACCCCTTAACCACCTCCCGTCTGCCCATTGACTATAAACGTCCAGGAGGTGGATCTCTATTTCTGATAGCACGTTTTAAAACGTCCTGCAGCTTTCCCTCCTGTGCTCTGCCCCTGTACATAGAAACTCCATGACTAAGCTCCCTCCTGACAGCCAAGAACATGGAGCTTTACCCTGAGACCTTTTTTGCTGGTCTCCAGGCTTTTGATCGCTCTGACAAGCAGTCAGAGCAATCACAAATGCATCTACCATCTCCCTCTTATTACTGCCAGTCAGAGAGGGAGATCGGTATTTAAAGTAGGCATCGAGATCGTAATTCTTAACTGTAAGCCCTGGAGACCGATCAGCATGGTCTCCAGGGCATGTGAGCGCTGTAATTTCCAGTTACAGCGCTCTGAAATGCTTCTACCGTCTCCCTCTCTGTAGCGCTGGCAGGAGAGGGAGATCGGTACATTCACACTCCAGCAGCGATCCCCCAGCAGCTGTTTACACTGAAGACAAATCAGCAGCATTGTCTCCAGAGCATGTGTTGTGAGCGCTGTAATCTGCAGTTACAGCGCTCAGAGAGGCTTGTACTGTCTCCCTCTCATTAGTGCTAGCAGGAGAGAGAGATCGGAACATTTACACTCACCCAGCAGCTGTTTTCACTGGAGTCTAATCAGCACGATCTCCAGGACATGTGACTGTCTGAGCCGGGAGAGTGCAGGAGCTGTCAGGTCTTTCAGAGACCTCGATCAGCCCTGCACTGAGGCTGTACAGCTCTGTATTCTGCTGTACAGCCTCTCTGGGGGTGCATTTCTCCTGTAACTGGGGCTACTATGTCAGCCCCAGTTATAGGAGAAATCAACAGTGAAAAGAAAAAAAAAAAGTGAAGTTAAATGTCCCCCCAGAGGTCTTGTATGACCTTATGGGGGACGCAAAGTGTAAAATAAAAAAAATAAAAATAAAATGTTAAAAATAAAAAATTAAGTTTTCACATGTAAAAAAAAAAATTCCCCAAGTAAGGAATAAAAAAAATAATAAAAAAATAGAAAAAATTAAATAGAATAGACATATTTGGTATTGCCACGTCCGTGACAGTCGGCTCTATAAATATATCACATAATAGACCCAGTCCAATAATCACCATAAAAAATAAAAATAAATAACTGTCAAAAAAAGCCATTTTTGTCACCTTACATCACAAAAAGTGCAACACCAAGTGATCAAAAAGGCGTATGTCACACAAAATGGTACCAATAAAACCGTCACCTCATCCCGCAAAAAATGAGCCCCTACATAAGAAAATCTCTCAAAAAATAAAAAAAACTATAGCTCTTAGAACATGGAGACACTAAAACATCATTTTTTTGGTTTAAAAAATGCTATAATTGTGTTAAAGTGAAATAAATAAAAAAAAGTATACATATTAGGTATTGCCGCGTCCGTAAAAAACATCTATATAAAAATATCACATGAACTAAACCCTCGGGTGAACACCGTAAAAATAAAAAAATAAAAACTGTGTCAAAACAAGCAATTTTTGTCACCTTACATCATAAAAAGTGCAACACCAAGTGATCAAAAATGCGTATGTCCCACAAAATGGTACCAATAAAACCGTCACCTCATCCCGCAAAAAATGAGCCCCTACATAAGAAAATCTCTCAAAAAATAAAAAAACTATAGCTCTCAGAACATGGACACATTAAAACATAATTTTTTTGTTTCAAAAAGGCTATTATTGGGTAAAACTTTAATAAATAAGAAAAAGTATACATATTAGGTATCGCCACGTCCATAACAATCTGCCCTATAAAAATGTCACTTGACTGAACCCCTTAAGTGAACGCTTTAAAAATAAATAAATAAAAACTGTGCTAAAACAACAAATTTTTTGGTCACCTTGCCCCATAAAGTGTTATAATTAATGATCAAAAAATCATATGTACCCAAAAATAGTACCAATAAAACTGGCACCTTATTACCTAGTTTCCAAAATGTGGTCACTTTTTGGGAGTTTCTACTGTAAGGGTGCATCAGGGGGGCTTCAAATGGGAGATGGCGTCTAAAAGCCATGTGGAGTTCCTTTTCTTCTGCGCCCTGCCATGTGCCCATACAGCAGTTTATGACCACATGTGGGGTGTTTCTGTAAACCGCAGAATCTGGGTAATAAATATTGAGTTTTGTTTGGCTGTTAACCATCGATGTGTTAAAGAAGAAATTGGATTAAAATGGAAAATCTTCCAAAAAAGTGAAATTTAAAAATTTGATCTCCATTTTCCTTTAATTCTTGTGGAACGCCTAAAGGGTTAACAAAGTTTGTAAAATCGGTTTTAAGTAACTTGAGGGGTGTAGTTTCTACAGTGGGGTCATTTATGGGGGTATCTACTATGTAGGCCCCACAAAGTGACTTCAGACCTGAACTGGTCCTTAAAAAGTGGGTTTTGGCAATTTTCTTAAAAATGTGAAGAATTGCTTCTAAACTTCTAAGCCTTCTAACGTCCTAAAAAAATAAAATGACATTTCCAAAATGATGCCAACATAAAGTAGACATATGGGGAATGTTAAGTAATAAATATTTTATGAGGTATCACTTTCTGTTTAAAAAGCAGAGGAATTGAAATTTAGAAAATTGCAAATTTTTCTAAATTTTTGGTAAATTTGGGATTTTTTCATAAATAAAGGTGAAATATATTGACTCAAATTTATGACTATCATGAAGTACAATGTGTCACGAGAAAACAATCTCTGAATGACTTGGATAAGTAAAGGCGTTCCAAAGTTATTACCACATAAAGTGAGATAGGTCAGTTTTGCAAAATTAGGCCTGGTCAGGAAGGGGGCAAATGGCCCAGATGGCAAGTGGTTAAAATGTGTGCCAGTGCAAATTCCCCCTAATTACGGTATGTAAACTAGTACAACGCCTCCGTTCTGTGTGCCAGTACAAAAAATACCCCCTCTTAGTGCCCACAGTTGAGCTAATGTCCCCATAGTGCCCCCATAATGTATGCCAATATTAAATACCCCTATATAGTGCCCTATAATGTGCCAGTATAAAATGCTCCTATATAGTGCCCCCGGTAGATGACCCCATAGTGCTCATCTTTCCCCGTTCAGCAGTGTACCCCCCATAACGTGTCCCAGTATAAAATGCCCCTATATAGTGCCTCCAGTAGATGCCCATAGTGTCCCCCATAATGTAGCACTATAAAATACCCCTACTTGGAGAACCCAGTAAATGCCCACATAGTGCTCCTCTCCCCCTTCTCCATCGTGCCTCCCATAATGTGCTAGTATAAATGCCCTTTCTTAGTGCCCCCAGTAGATGCCCCCATAGTGCTTCTATCCTCCCCTTCTTAGTGCCCCAGCAGATCCCCCATAGTGCTCCTCTCCCCCTTCCCCATAGTGCCCCCCATAATGTGCAAGGAAAAAATGTCCCTTCTTAGTGCCACCAGATGCCCCCATAGTGCTCCTCTCCCGCATAGTGCCCCTCATAATGTGCCAGTAAAAAATGTCCTTAGTGCCCCAGATGCCTCCATAGTGCTCCTCTCTCCCAAAGTGTCCCCTATAATGTGCCATTAAAAAAATGTCCATTCTTACTGCCCCTAGATACCCCCCAAAGTTCTTCTCTCCTGTATTGTGCCAACTAAACACTAATACTTACCTCCATGCGGATGCGGCTGTCAGCGATGCGATGCAGACCTCTTCCGGCCTGTGTCTCGTGCTGTATGCTGCCCGGCTCAGGCAGCGGGATGATAGTGACGTTATTGCGCTGCCTGAGTCGGCCTCTGATATCCTATAAGAGGAACGTGGAAGGAAGACGCCTCTCCCCTGCCCCACCGTAGCACCGATCTGTATCGCGGTCCTGAGGATGGCGATACAGATAAATATAGAGATGAGTGCTTCCACAATGAAAGTGCTCATCTCCTACTGCCCTGCCATCGCCCCCACTTAGATCCAGGGCCGCACCGCCAATTAGGCAAGGCGATCGCCTTGGCTAACTGATCCCCTAACTTTAAAAAAATGACTGTTTCCAGGGGGGGTCCAGACGCCTTGGACTCCCCCTGTCGGTGCGCCCCTGTGGACAATCACACTACATTAGTAAGTGTCTTGTATCAACTTTCTCTACATAATAAATGCCATTTGCTGAAGTGAGACAACCCCTTTAAGCTAAAACATCTGTCTGTAGAGACAGTTGCAGAATGTGAGTGCTGGAGAGCAGCCTAGATTTACAAAAAGGGAAGGGTGGTGGTGGGGGCTGTGATTAATATGACTAGCAAAGTTCTCTTTGACTGTGCGGTTTGGATGGGTGTGGGGTGGGAGGGTGTAGGTCTCCATCAACTTTTAGCAGAAGGGAGGAGGGCTGGAGAGCAAACACTTCATGTACACTCCCTCTTAAGGCATCACTTCTATGTGACCAGCTACAGCACCACAGAGAAAAAGGCAGGAGAAGACCATCTCCTTAAAAGAAGTTACTTTTTTGAGCTCAGACATCTTCTTGGTAAGATACTTTACTATTTACAGTCAAATGTTCTCTATAACCTGCTTAGTCTCACACTTTATACTATTAGTTGGCATGCGATAGCTTTTATTTCATTCTGACTAAATGTATTTTATTGGTTATTTAGACAGAATAATGAATTAAAACTTCTTCTCATACTGGAAGGAGAAATGTGAAAGCAAAAACATCCCTTGCTACTTTTCCTTCTATAGCCGAACCTCTGTTCTCCTGCTGCAGAAGTAGAAGAGGCCCAGATGTTGGAGGTAGTTTGTGGGCCCCTGAGATGTGGAGGGAGGTGAAATGAACTCCAGGCTTGTAACAGAATGAACATGTGGTTTCCATCTTTTCCAGAAGTAAAATACACTCATTCATTTTGTCTGCCGACCATCACAGTCCATGTGGACAGTCTTTCCTATGGCAGAACTATTTCCGTGTATATGTAATAGCACAAAATATCTGCTTTACAGAATGAAGACATGCTTTCATAGGATGGCTATGTAGAGGGAGAGGTGCATAACCACATATGGTTATGTTCAAAATATTTCACTAGGATATGCCATAACATTATTATCAGTGGGGTCTGACCTTTGGCAGCTATGTTCCCTGCACAGAGGGCAGACATGAGGAAATGTGAGCGAATTCTAAGATTTGGAAATTCAACCCAAACTTTTTAAAAAAATGTCTAATTCTAATGAATCCAAACTGTGTGTGATTCAATTTCGGAGAGTTAGGCCTCCTGCACACAGCAGTTTTTTTTTCCCGTTTACTGGCCGTTTTTTGCGTTCCGTATACGGTCCGTATACGGAACCATTCATTTCAATGGTTCCGCAAAAAAAACGGAATGTACTCCGTATGCATTCCGTTTCCGTATTTCCGTTTTTCCGTTCCGTTTTAACATAGAACATGTCCTATTATTGCCCGCAAATCACGTTCCATGGCTCCATTCAAGTCAATGGGTCCGCAAAAAAACTGAACTCATACGGAAATGCATCCGTATGTCTTCCGTTTCCGTTCCGTTTTTTGCGGAACCATCTATTGAAAATGTTATGCCCAGCCCAATTTTATCTATGTAATTACTGTATACTGTACATGCCATACGGAGAAACGGAACGGAAAAACGGAGCAGAAATGGAAACACAACGGAAATAAAAACGGAACAACGGATCCGTGAAAAACGGACCGCAAAACACTGAAAAAGCCATACGGTCGTGTGCAATAGGCCTTAAAGAAAGAGAGACTGATTTGATTCAGACCCGAATCAGACAGGTGATTGGGCCGAATCAGTCCAGAATCGAATTTTAAGAAATTCATTCATCTCTGGCGCCCCTTCAGTCACAGGATCAGTGGGATTCCCTATAGTCACACCCCGAACAATCAGGAAGTGATAGCAAATCCTAGTGATGAGCCATCAATTCTTGTGGTGGGAAGACCCCTTTAACTGAGGCAAACTAATGATTGTCCAGGATTTTAAGAAAGTTGTAAAAAATAACCATTACTCCTCCACTCCAGCCAGTTCCATCAATCATGTGCTGTACATACAAGCATTATTGCTAAGGCCAGTGATTGGCTGCAGTGGTCACATGAATGATGGAGGACTGGCAGGAGTGGCAAGGGATTCAGCAAAGGAGTAATGGTTATTTTTTACCATTTTCTGCTTTTAGGCAACTTTTTAAAATTTTAAAAATCCCAGAAAACCCTTACTACGCAGTTTACCCGTCAAGTTAATGCTGTTGACTATCTTACACATGGGCCAGCACTGAATGCACCAACGCACACACCAGTTAATGTTTTTAAGATTGGCTGATTAAGATGAAGGCAATTTAATTGTTGACTTCTATGGTATGCCTGGTTTGGGGCATTGTTGGCTGTGCTGTTCCTTTAAGCATATTCAAACGCATCCTGTGCAGGGCATATGTCTCTTTTTATGCAATTGAGCTTAATTTCTATTAAAAATCAAGAAGAGAGGTGAGTTACTTCTCAACATTCCTCGTATCTCTACTTTTGACCTGTAACTTTAAAAAAAAAACTCTTTGACCTTGTAATCTGTAAATTTGGGCAAATGTTCTGATCTCTCTGCCACATGTCTGATGGCAATATAAAAGATGTATTAACTGGGACTAGAATTTGGGGCAGACTATAGAGGTATTGATATCTGCACACTTCAAACTTGGTGAAAGCCGTAGTGATTTATTTACCTGTATGCTCACATGTTACGTTTCCGCCCCCCCATCTTGGACTTTCTTAAGCCGTCTGAAAAAGGCCCGAGATGGTGGGCTGAAATGATGCAAATGAACATTTGGGTAGCTAAAAGTTTGGAGTGCTGCCGATTTTTCTGGATCTTTAGTTGGGGTGATTTTTGTCATATCCTGTGGGTGTGTACCAAAATGTCAATAATTTATGTGCTTCTTTTTCTTAGTATCTATCTAATATCTATATATGTATCTACCCACTATATATAGCACTGACATATTCTGCAGGACTTTGCAGAGACTATCACCACTAACTGTCCCCAATGATGTTCCCTATCAGTATGTCCTTGGGATATGGTAGAAAATCCATGCAAACATAGGGAAAGCAAACAAACTCCATGCAGATGGTTGTTCCTGGTCAGATTCTAACCTAGGACCCCAGGGCTGCTAATCACTGAGCCACGGAGATTGTACCATCACTGAAGCATAGTTTATGGGCTTCATTTATGAAAATGAGAGAAGACAAAAAGGGAGGAGTTGTACATAACAGCTAAATATTGTATTTTCCATTGCTTATATATCGCCAAAATATTCTGCAGAGATTGTCACTATTTACTGTACATCCGACCCCAAATAGTCCCCCAATCTGATTTCCCTATCTCAAACACACATACATACATACACACAGGGGCTGATAGCTAGATAACCTATCAGTATGGTTTTGGACTGTGGTAAGAAGCCAGGGAACCTAGAGGAATCCTGTGTAAGCACATGGAGTACATAGGAAATCCATGCTTCCATTATTGTGGTTACAACTTTCATTTTTCCAGTGCATGGTAGAATGATGAAAGCAGCAGTAAGATTGTACTGAGCATCTCCTCATCATTTCGGGTGCGCTAGTTTTAACAGGTAAATTCATAAAATGGGGCAGATTTATTCACACAGTACTAGCTGGTGATCTATGCTCCTTAGTTTTTTTTACCATGGAGCATTGTCTTGAAAATAAGCATTCATAACATACACCTGCTGAGAACCAGTTAACTTGCCCATCCAGCTATGTCTCATTCAGCAAACCAGTACCATGCTGTAACGAATGACTGCAAGAACCTCCAAAAGTGCTTTGTACAGATGGGTCACTCCTCCTTTTGCAGGAGCGTCTGGCATTCTCTAGTGTAAGGATCAGTAGGTGTGGAACCACTGTGTCAACCACTCAGTTTGACTTTGGGCTAAAGCTAAGGGCATTATCGTGGTAGTCACCCTTTAACCCCTATACAAGGATCTGGACTTCACTGCAGGGGAGTTACCAGGCCGTTATCTCCTGGAGTGGTCCCAGGGTGGTTAACAGCTGACCCACGACCACACTGATCCCAGTGTAGTTAACATCTGACCCCTGCAGGGCACTGGGGGATCAGCCAAAACTTGTAGTCAGTCAGTAATAGGCTGAGGTTAGGGCAGGAAGAGAGAAGAATCTGTGTAGGTCAGGGCAGGCAGCAAAGGGTCTGTACAGTAATCAGGCACAGGTCAGGAAGGGGAGGGTCAGAGTCAGGAATTGGGCAGAGGTTGGTACACGGGAAGACAAAAAGGAACAGATCACCTTTGCAGGGACCGGCAAACTAGAACACCTATTGCTCAAGCACCACTCTCTTGGGTAAGGGTCCTTAAATATCTAGAAGTGATCAGACATAGCCTGGAAAAAATTATGGCATGTGCTGGTCTTTTAAGAGCCAGAGGAAGAGCATGTATGCTCCCTAAAGACAACAAGAGGATGCCAGGAGGAAGCAGGCCGAAGCCTGCTAGGAACAGACACAGAGGACTCCGGTGTCAGGGCCCGCTCTGGGAGGGCAGCAGGTCTGGACTGCCGGACCAGCAGCAGTGTTAGGGTAAGTGGAGCTGTGCAGGTGCCTGCCTTGAGGAACGGGATGGTGGTGGTCACAGGCTGCCAGCATAACACCTTGAATATAATTCTCCATTCACCCAGTGTTATCTCCACTGTCATCTTCAGTGAGAACCAGTACCACCTGAGCTACTTGTCTTCTCATGAAATTCCAGGATATTTTTCAGCTTTATTTGTTGTAAACTGCAGATGAAAGAAATTTACTTTAATAAGGAAACTGTGACTATTGACAGAAAAGAAAAATAATAAATTAAGAATTGTGGAATAACTGCAGTTCGTTGACAAGATGGGAATAAAACCAAGAGCTGTCATGTGCTCTCTATTCTCAATTGTCTGTGAAATGGATTGCTATGTGGGCACAGGGTTGGCATGTGGGCAATGTGTGAAATGGGACATGGTCATGGCCGTCACATGGCTGACATAAAAGGTGACCTAGATGAATTGGAGGAGTGGCCTATAGTCATTGCGGTCACAAAGCAAACATCAAAAGGAACTCAGATGCATGACAGAAGTGGTATTATAATGTTTATTGAGTTTAATTATTTATTGAGTATTATAATACATTATGTACTAGAAAATGAAATGCATTGTACTTGATGGCTAAATACAGAAGTAAGTGACACTGAAGAATCTGGTATTCAATGGTACATCTGTCTCACCATTAACACTATACTGAACATACTTGTTTGTGATTCTTGTATGAAAGTACATGTGTGCTCATACCTGTCTATGAATGATAACTATATGCTATGTATTAAGGTGACATATACTAGGTATACGGTACATACCAACATTTCTATTGCTAAATTTGGGGCATTTAAGCCCTGTTTTTGAACCAGTACAATCCAAATTTACCAAGATTGTTTCTGAAAATTCCTGAAAATCTGGGACTGTTAGCAGCCATATTAAGTGGTTGTCCAATGTGGACATTTCACTTTTTTTGGAAGCGTCCCCTAGCAATATGCTAATTGTTAAAGTACTTATTTCTTTCCACTATGTATGTCCCAAATGGTTATGTATGGGAACCCACTAAACACTGGCAGTCCTAGTTAGATGGCAGGAGACAGGCCAGAGAATAATCTAACTGAAGACAACCCTTGAGTGAAAAAGAATGGACGTTCACAGAAAGTTGAAAACCAATTTACGGCTGTGCTGGAAAGAGTAAGGTATTGGCTCACTTATGGTAAACAACATTGCTGCTGGTTGAAATAGTATATTGCTTCGGCATCCGCCACAGGTGGACTGGCCATCTGATCTAAGATCTGCACCTCGCAGACTGGGAATTGCAGAAAATGTTATTGATAATGGAACTGCACACCCTTCGGTAATTTGGAAGTTTACAAAGTGTATCTAGGGAGAGACTCCGGGAAGATTACTACCATCATCACCTCCCCTATATACAACCTTGGGGAAAAGCGTGGTGTGTGATATACTTCAGGACTGTGCCTATTGCTGATATATGTGCTGCAACTCCCATCATCCATTCTCTAAAGATAGACTGTTTATTGCAATCAAACAGCCTGGTCATTGCCTCCACCATCATTCACTGGCCCCTACGAACCCCTACTCTCCTCCCTTGCACCCATCTACTTAACATCAAAGGCACCCCAGCCACCACCAGCAGGACCCCCAGAAATTCCAGGGTGCGCCTCAAGAGAAGCAAGGGTGTCCTCTCCAATCACTGCACGTGGGGCCCAAGCTCTATGAATATGGATAAGCCACCATGAGGACTACTACCACACTCATTTTCACCACTAACACTCCCATGTTTTTCAACAACTTCCACCACACCTCCCTTGCAGGCTGGCGTGCAACTGCAAGATAGAGAAGTGGGATTCATCCCTCCACAGAACATGTTTCCACTGCTCCAGAGTCCAGTGGCAGCATGCTTTACACCACTTCATCCAACGCTTGTCATTGTTCTTGGTGATGGAAGGCGCACCTGCAGCTGCTCAGTCATGGAAACCCATGCCATGAAGCTCCTGGCTCACAGTTTTTATGCTATTATTAATGTCACGACAGGTTTGGAACTCTGCAGTTATTGAGTCAGCGTTGACTTTTACACACTATGCGCCTCAGCAGTCAGTGTCCTCTCTCTGTAACTTGACGTGGTCTCCACCTTGTGTGGCTGAGTTGCTTTGATTACTAAATGCTTCACCTTACATTAATACCACTCACAGTTGACCATGGCATATCGGGGAGGGAAGACATTTCACAAATTGACTTGTAGAAATACTGGTGGCGTCACAAGATCCCATCTCTCAGACGACCGTCGTTGTGTTCCGTGTCCGTTGTTCCGTTTTCTGTGATTTTCTGTGGACCCATTGACTTTCAATAGGTCCGTTGAAAACTCGGATAATGCACCGTTTGTCATCCGCGTCCGTGATCCGTGTTTCCAGTCCGTCAAAAAAATATGACCTGTCCTATTTTTTTCACGGACAACGGTTCGCGGACCCATTCAAGTCAATGGATCCGTGAAAAAACACGGAAGCACACAAGATTGTTATCCGCGTCCGTGATCCGTGTCCGTTTTTTTCCTATCATTTGCAAGGCAAACTTGACTTAGATTTTTTTTTCACTTTTCATGTCTGGTGATCCTCCAAAAATCAAGGAAGACACACGGAAACAAAAACTTAAACGGATCACGGAACAACGGAACCCCGTTTTGCGGACCGTGAAAAAGTATTGTCGTGTGCATGAGGCCTTACCCAGTTGTTTACTTAGTCTATGGAGAAAATCAAGACTTGCCGGCTTCCTGGTCTGCACCGCTCTTTATAGCTTGTGTTCTCTCTATAGGCAACAAACAAATACAACACTGTCTGATGGTGCTGGAAACCACAGAGGGAAGTCTGAATGCTAAGAAGTGGTATCAGGGTAAAACACAAGGCGAGTAAATGAAACAGATTACTCGCACTGTGGAAGTATTCATCATAAGTCCAGAATGACTGGAGGTTGATCTAAGCAGATGGAAGCCCCCCGCCTTACTTGTGAGAATTCATCAAAATTCCAATGAGTACATGTAGTTATTAAGAAAAAAAAAGGGTGTAATCTACCAAGAATTTTTGAAAGAGAGCACTCCGGAGCAGTGCAGCTAGGTAGAAGAGCGCTCCACTATGGTTTCCTTTCTATTAGTACGTTGCTCGGCTATTTCCCATATGGAGAGGCGGTGTGTATTTCTGTAGCCGCTCCGTCCATTTCAGGGGGTTCCAAGGGTTCCCAGCGGTGGGAACCCCACCGATCTGATAGTAGATAGGGGATAACTTGTTATAGCTGGAATACCCCTTTAAGACCTCTTTGTAATCCCAGAGTGACCCGTTTGCATTACTTGGAATAGGACATCACAACATTGAGCCTTCAGTTACTGTATGTGACAGGGAACTGATCCTAGGTAGGAAAGGAAGACACAAACGGTTCTTTCCTGCAAGCTGCTATATGCAGTTCACTAGTAACAGACATACGAATGCCAACCTGTGATCTGTATACAGTATACAGTACAAAGCACGTGAACTGTAATTCCAGGCACGGACACACTTACATCTGGAAAAACAATGAACGGGCAAGCACTGAGGACCCTTCATTCTTTTGCTTCACAAGTGTTCCAACCCCCAGTCGACTTTAAATCTCGCAAAACCTTTTTAAAGTGGTTTGCATGTGAATACAGGCTGTTTGTCTTCTTGCCTAACCAGGGAGTACCCTGAGAGTGCATCTCCACCCCTTATCCTGTTGCAAAACCCATATTTTATTTTTACACTTCTTGGTAAAATTTGCAGTTCCAGTTCTCTAATGATAGCTGGTTATTAATTCACATCACTTCTCTGGGCACCCAGTGCATGGATCTGCACATGCTAAAACATGCACCCCCATTCATTTCTATGGGTCAGGGCTGCGTGAAAAATGGACAACATGGAACATGCTGCAAATTTTCCTGAACGGACAGATGGACGGTGAAAAACAATGTTCATATGCATATACCCTCTGAAATGAATGGGTCAGGATGCAGTGGATGCTGTCCGTTCACATCCGGACGGAAAACTCGCCTTAGGCTAATTTCACACAAGTCAGATTTCTATGCGGATGCGTTCTGTTTTACGAATAGACCACATCCGGACTGAACCCACTCATTTCAGAGGGTATATGCACATCAGCGTTGTTTTTCCCTGACTATCTGTCCATTCAGGAAAAATCACAGCATGCTCTATCTTTATCCGTTTTTCAAACAGGATTGGTCCATTCTAGCCAATGGGTCAGTAAAAAAAAAACTGACAGCACATGCATGACGTCCATTTTTCACTGATGGTCGCTAGGAGATGCGGTGTGTTAGCCTCAGGGCTCGTTCACACTAACGTTTTTTGCGTTCCTTATACGGGCCGTTTTTTGAGTTCCGTATACAGTCCGTGTACGGAACCATTCATTTCAATGGTTCCGCAAAAAAAACGGATTGTACTCCATATGCATTCCGTTTCCGTATTTTCGTTTTTCCGTTCCATTCAAAGATAGAACATGTCCTATTATTGCCTGCGAATCACGTTCCGTGGGTCCATTTAAGTCCATGGGTCCGTAAAAAAAAATGGAACACATACGGAATGTACTCCGTATGTCTTCCGTATCCGTTCCGTTTTTGCGGAACCATCTATTTAAAATTTTGTATCTGTGTCCGATCTGCATTTTTTGCAGCTTGCACTCTGACCCATTCATTTCTGTGGGTCTGTAAAAAAAAAAACAGCACTCGTCCACATTTGTGTGTGTTCCCCACATTTTAGAACATTTCTTATTCTTTCCTGTATTGCGGATAAACACAGTAACTTCTAGTAATGGGAGGGAGAAAAATGCAGCGTATACATGGAAGGTGCATGGTTTGCAGACCACAATATGCACATGGTTGTCTGCATGAGGCCTGACTCCTCGGTTTTTCTTCACGTGCATGAAATACGGGTGTAAAACAGATGCAATCCAGACAGAAAAAGCTGAACGCAATCACAGACAAAACGGATTCAACCTGAATGCAGAACCATCCGTTTTTCACTGAACAGACTCTGACTCATTCCGTGTCGCTTGTATAAACTAAGCCTAAATGAATGTATTTCTTCACAGATATATTATTACCCCACATGTACCACCATATAGCGCTATTGTATCTTAGGGCTCATGCACACGACCGAATGTATTTTGCGGTCCGTAAAATACGGATGACATCCGTGTGCATTCCGTATTTTACAGAACAGCTGGCCCCATAAAAGAACGTATTATCTTTCCGTGTCCGTTTCGTTTTTTTTTTGCTGGACTGTATGCAGAACCATTCATTTCAATGGATACTCAAAAGAAAAACGGAAGTTACTCCACGTGCATTCCGTTTCCGTATGTCCATATTTCTGTTCCGCCAAAAAAATAGAACATGTCCTATTATTGTCTACATTACAGACAAGGATAGGACTGTTCTATTAGGGGCCAGCTGTTCCATTCTGCAAAACAGACATCATCCGTATTTTACATGCAGCATGTGCATGAGCCCTAATGCGGACCATAATAGGGCATGTTCTATTCTTTTGCGGAATGGACATACGGAAACGGAATGCACACGGAGCAACTTCAGGTTTTTTTTGCAGACCCATTGAATTGAATGGTCCGCAAAAAAAAATCCGGAACAGACACAGAAAGAAAATATGTTTGTGTTCACGAGCCCTTACGGAGAATGTACATACTTTGGTTCTTACTCCAGTTGGGATATATATATTAGATAATCAGTGATTATAGGGTCAGAATGTTGCCCGGATACATCAGTCCCATCTCTATGCGATAATGTGTCATATGTTCTTTACATTCAGCTGTAAATGCCATGAATAGTACATGGCACAAACACAGTCATTGAGACAAGGCCAGGGTGCCTGTGCCAGCTGGCGCAGCATTGGAATTTACTAGGAGCTAAGATTTACGTGAATGGCTTTCATTTATGGGAACTAAAGGGGGCTTTGCTTTCTGTATTGTTTTACCTGACCAGGCATGATAGTTAGTAATAGATATTTCAGAAGGAAAATAAAATGGAGCTGTGAATGTGTTTTAGGCTTTAGAGCTTGAATGAACAATCCCTAAACTTGGATGCGAGTCTGGAAAGACCTCATGCACACAAATACTGCTCTACACAACCTCTAAGTTAGGGCTCGTTCACAGGAACGTTTTTTGCGTTCTGTATACGGGACGTTTTTTTTGTTCCATATACGGTACGTATACGGAACCATTCATTTCAATGGTTCTGCAAAAAAAAAAGGAATGTACTCCGTATGCATTCCGTTTCCGTATTTCCGTTCTGTTCAAAGATAGAACATGTCCTATTATTGCCCGCAAATCATGTTCTGTGGCTCCATTCAAGTCAATGGGTCCGCAAAAAAAAAACGGAACACATACGGAATGTACTCCGTATGTCTTCCATATCCGTTCCGTTTTTGCAGAACCATTTATTGAAAATGTTATGCCCAGCCCAATTTTTTTCTATGTAATTACTGTATACTTCATATGTCATACAAAAAAACGGAACGGAAAAACGGAATGGAACCGTAAACACTACTGAAACAAAAAATGGAAAAACGGATCTGTTACAAACGGACCGCAAAACACTGAAAAAGCCGTACGGTCGTGAGAACAAGCCCTTATGCAGAGCTTCTACAGGACCCTACTCCTTATACCTCCTTGGCTTTATGGATATACATACATTAAAAAATACAATAATAATAACAGTAGCTTGGACTGGAAAATTCAAGACACGAGAATAAAATAAGCTACAAATTGAATCTTCAGTGCATGGAGCACATGGCATGGGAAGGTCCCTCGCTGCGGTCAGATGACTCACATCTGCTTTTCATTTAAGCTGAACACAAGGATTTTTTTTTGTGTGAAAGTCACAGGAAGTTAGATTAATAAAATATTTTGCCTGTCTCCTTTTCTACATTTGTGTAGTTTCATGGACGTTCATTCATCTGAGTTTTCAAATTACTAAAATAATCCTGTGGCCTATTTGCAGCCGAGTGGCCTTTGACTGCAGAGCAGAATTCTTCAGAGCTCCTTAGGAAACCCTAACGACTTGTAGACATTCCTGCCTGGTTCAGGAGAGGGGGCACTGGATCTAACAACAGCAACTGCACAGCGAGAGCCCCCAGAGATTTGATGGGGGAGGGCTGGTGTGGAAAGTAGAAATGTGACTCTAGAACATATTTATTACCATTCATCTCTATTCATTTTATTTGGGAGCTGCAACAGGAATGGAAGACAAAGTTCAACAATTCTTAGTAAAAATAAAGGTTTAGGGCGAGAGAGACTGAGCTACACAGCAGCCGGGCTAAACTGAGTATTATGATAGCTGTATACATATACTCATCAATGAACCGGAAAATCTGGGTGTTGGTCATTGAAATGGGATTATAAGTAATGAAGCACATTTGTTAAAGAAAGATCCGTTGAGGAGTTCTGACATTACTTACACAGTACAGCGCCACCTGGTGTATAACGTGTATAGCAATGTGTATGTCTGTTCACTGAGTTGTGTGCAGCTGGTCGTGCATGCTCAATCGCTCTCCCCACACATACGTCTCTGCATAGTGATCCTCTGTTCAGTACAGAGCTGATAAATGAAATAGCTTCCTTCCCAGTGTTCACTGTAAAGGTACTAATAAAAATGTCTCCTCTGCAGAAAGCTAATTCTTTTACCTGCTATGCAAGGAATATATGATCACTGTGCAGAGACCTGAAGAAAGTGACTGCGCATATATGACCAGCACAGTGTCAGACTGGGTTCCCAGGGGACCACTAGTAAAAAAGACCCTGGAGTCCCACTTCATAGTTTCATGCAAATATTGCCATTTAGGTTCTAGGCCTTTAGAAGGCAGCATTGCAAGAGCCATAAAATGTACATTTTCCCATTGGCATAGCTATATTAACCAAATTGTTTGACTAAGTAATGAAACCAAGCTGCGTGTATAGATACAGTAAGAGAAGCAAGCTGTGTGTATAGATACGGTAACAGAACCAAGCTGTGTGTATAGATACGGTAACAGAACCAAGCTGTGTGTATAGATACGGTAACAGAACCAAGCTGTGTGTATAGATACGGTAACAGAACCAAGCTGTGTGTATAGATACGGTAACAGAACCAAGCTGTGTGTATAGATACGGTAACAGAACCAAGCTGTGTGTATAGATACGGTAACAGAACCAAGCTGTATGTATAGGTACAGTAACAGAACCGACCTGTATGTTTAGATACAGTAACAGAACCAAGCTGTGTGTATAGATACGGTAACAGAACCAAGCTGTGTGTATAGATACAGTAAGAGAAGCAAGCTGTGTGTATAGATACAGTAACAGAACCGACCTGTATGTTTAGATACAGTAACAGAACCAAGCTGTGTGTATAGATACAGTAACAGAACCAAGCTGTGTGTATAGATACAGTAACAGGACCAAGCTGTGTGTATAGATACAGTAAGAGAACCAAGCTGTGTGTATAGATACGGTAACAGAACCAAGCTGTGTGTATAGATACAGTACTAGAACCAAGCTGTGTGTATAGATACAGTAACAGAACCAAGCTGTGTGTATAGATACGGTAACAGAACCAAGCTGTGTGTATAGATACAGTACTAGAACCAAGCTGTGTGTATAGATACAGTAACAGAACCAAGCTGTGTGTATAGATACAGTAAGAGAACCAAGCTGTGTGTATAGATACAGTAAGAGAACCAAGCTGTGTGTATAGATACAGTAACAGAACCAAGCTGTGTGTATAGATACAGTAAGAGAACCAAGCTGTGTGTATAGATACAGTAACAGAACCAAGCTGCATGTATAGATACAGAAACAGAACCAAGCTGTGTGTATATATACAGTACTAGAACCAAGCTGGGTATAAATACAGTAACAGAACCAAGCTGTGTGTATAGATACAGTACTAGAACCAAGCTGGGTATAAATACAGTAACAGAACCAAGCTGTGTGTATAGATACGGTACCAGAACCAAGCTGTGTGTATAGATACTGTAACAGAACCAAGCTGTGTGTATAGATACGGTAACAGAACCAAGCTGTGTGTATAGATACAGTACTAGAACCAAGCTGGGTGTATAGATACAGTATAAGAACCAAGCTGTGTGTATAGATACGGTAACAGAACCAGGCTGTGTGTATAGATACAGTACTAGAACCAAGCTGTGTGTATAGATACAGTAACAGAACCAAGCTGTGTGTATAGATACGGTAACAGAACCAAGCTGTGTGTATAGATACGGTAAGAGAACCAAGCTGCATGTATAGATACAGTAACAGAACCGAGCTGTGTGTATAGATACAGTACTAGAACCAAGCTGTGTGTATAGATATAGTAACAGAACCAACCTGTGTGTATAGATATAGTAACAGAACCAAGCTGTGTGTATAGATACAGTAACAGAACCAAGCTGTGTATAGATACGGTAACAGAACCAACCTGTGTGTATAGATACAGTATAAGAACCAAGCTGTGTGTATAGATACGGTAACAGAACCAATCTGTGTGTATAGATAAGGTAACAGCACCAACCTGTGTGTATAGATACAGTAACAGAACCAAGCTGTGTGTATAGATATAGTAACAGAACCAATCTGTGTGTATAGATACGGTACCAGAACCAAGCTGTGTGTATATATATAGTAACAGAACCGACCTGTATGTAGAGATACGGTAACAGAACCGACCTGTATGTATAGATATAGTAACAGAACCAAGCTGTGTGTATAGATACGGTACCAGAACCAAGCTGTGTGTATAGATACAGTAAGAGAACCAAACTGTGTGTATAGATACAGTAACAGGACCAAGCTGTGTGTATAGATACAGTAAGAGAACCAAACTGTGTGTATAGATACGGTACCAGAACCAAGCTGTGTGTATAGATACAGTAACAGAACCAACCTGTGTGTATAGATACAGTAACAGAACCACCTGTGTGTATAGATACAGTAACAGAACCAAGCTGTGTGTATAGATACAGTAACAGAACCAACCTGTGTGTTTAGATACAGTAACAGAACCAAGCTGTGTGTATAGATACAGTAAGAGAACCAAGCTGTGTGTATAGATACAGTAAGAGAACCAACCTGTGTGTATAGATACAGTAAGAGAACCAACCTGTGTGTATAGATACAGTAACAGAACCAAGCTGTGTGTATAGATACAGTAAGAGAACCGACCTGTATGTATAGATATAGTAACAGAACCAACCTGTGTGTTTAGATACAGTAACAGAACCAAGCTGTGTGTATAGATACAGTAACAGAACCAAGCTGTGTGTATAGATACAGTAAGAGAACCGACCTGTATGTATAGATATAGTAACAGAACCAACCTGTGTGTATAGATACGGTAACAGAACCAAGCTGTGTGTATAGATACAGTACTAGAACCAAGCTGTGTGTATAGATACAGTACCAGAACCAAGCTGTGTGTATAGATATGGTAACAGAACCGAGCTGTGTGTATAGATACAGTAACAGAACCAAGCTGTGTGTATAGATACAGTACTAGAACCAAGCTGTGTGTATAGATACAGTACTAGAACCAAGCTGTGTGTATAGATACAGTAAGAGAACCAAGCTGTGTGTATAGATACAGTACTAGAACCAAGCTGTGTGTATAGATACAGTACTAGAACCAAGCTGTGTGTATAGATACAGTACTAGAACCAAGCTGTGTGTATAGATACAGTACTAGAACCAAGCTGTGTGTATAGATACAGTAACAGAACCAACCTGTGTGTTTAGATACAGTAACAGAACCAAGCTGTGTGTATAGATACGGTAACAGAACCAAGCTGTGTGTATACAGTAGATACAGTAACAGAACCAAGCTGTGTGTATAGATACAGTACTAGAACCAAGCTGTGTGTATAGATACAGTACTAGAACCAAGCTGTGTGTATAGATACAGTAAGAGAACCAAGCTGTGTGTATAGATACAGTACTAGAACCAAGCTGTGTGTATAGATACAGTACTAGAACCAAGCTGTGTGTATAGATACAGTACTAGAACCAAGCTGTGTGTATAGATACAGTACTAGAACCAAGCTGTGTGTATAGATACAGTAACAGAACCAACCTGTGTGTTTAGATACAGTAACAGAACCAAGCTGTGTGTATAGATACGGTAACAGAACCAAGCTGTGTGTATAGATACAGTAACAGAACCAAGCTGTGTGTATAGATACGGTAACAGAACCAAGCTGTGTGTATAGATACAGTAACAGAACCAAGCTGTGTGTATAGATACGGTAACAGAACCAAGCTGTGTGTATAGATACGGTAAGAGAACCAAGCTGCATGTATAGATACAGTAACAGAACCGAGCTGTGTGTATAGATACACTACTAGAACCAAGCTGTGTGTATAGATACAGTAACAGAACCAACCTGTGTGTTTAGATACAGTAACAGAACCAAGCTGTGTGTATAGATACAGTAAGAGAACCAACCTGTGTGTATAGATACAGTAAGAGAACCAAGCTGTGTGTATAGATACAGTAACAGAACCAAGCTGTGTGTATAGATACAGTAACAGAACCAAGCTGTGTGTATAGATACGGTAACAGAACCAAGCTGTGTGTATAGATACGGTAACAGAACCAAGCTGTGTGTATAGATACGGTAACAGAACCAAGCTGTGTGTATAGATACAGTACTAGAACCAAGCTGTGTGTATAGATACAGTACTAGAACCAAGCTGTGTGTATAGATACAGTACTAGAACCAAGCTGTGTGTATAGATACAGTAAGAGAACCAAGCTGTGTGTATAGATACAGTAACAGAACCGAGCTGTGTGTATAGATACAGTAACAGAATCCAGTATAGATAAGGTAACAGAACTAAGCTGTGTCATAGATATTCAGTAGTAACAGAACCAGACTCACTTAGGTAAATCATCATAATAAAGTGTGTACAGAACCACCCGGCGCATACATAATAGCCCCTAACATGTCTGATAAGACTGGGGCGGGGCTGTGACTACACATGTGTATTTAATTGCATGCAGCTGCACAGAAGTTTCCAATTCTGATGGGAAATTGGTTGACTATATCAAGCGATTAATTTGCAATTTTTTTTCTTATGAAAACACAAAAAGTTGCGTTCATTGTCTGTGTATACCCAAATACCCTCCCTTGTACGTCTCCTCTACATCTTTTTAAAAATGAGGACTGCCTTGTGGCTTTCTGAAAAGGGAAAACCATTCCTTAGAAGATATTAGTGAACATTTAGTTTTTCCTTGAGCCTTATTAAGGGTCAGTTCACACCACTGCTCCAATATTTTCATTGTCAAAAAAAATATTGGAAGTGCTGGATCCAACAGATAACTGGGAGAACGAATCCGAACAGATCCCATTGACTGTAACAGGCTCACATTGTAGAAGAAAACTGTACAGAGAAGGCATGGGGCATGCACCTTGGGTGCTGAGTGGCAGGGAGGCACCAACACATCACTTTGCTGTGACCTAGGGCATTGGACTGTCAAGAACACCATCAAACATGAATTATTTACTTTGACTCATTACATATTTTAAGAAGTTTCTGTTCAGTTCCTCATGGATGAATGTGACTGTGAACCCTTAAGATTCCAGTAAATGTCTCTGCTTAGGGCACATTCGGTCTCATCTGGCTCGGTATCAGGAGGCATTCCTGTAAACAGTGGAGCGATTGAATAATAGTCATACTTTCCTAGCATGAAAACTGTTACGTTTAGATACTCCCCTGCTCCTCCACACAGTGAGCATTCACTGAAATCTTCACATATGTCATTTATATTTTGGGCTGCGAAAGTGCGTACATAAAATAGTTCCTTCACTGAAACGGCAATCAATGATCTGATAGGTAATACTGTGTCTGGAACACATTCCCTGAGCATGAATGGGTCACAGCTTCATGTTTGGCTATTAAATACGGAATAATCAGTGGCATAACTAAAACTGACTGGGACCCCCAGCAACCCCGTCCTCCCATGCAAACCTCACTCCTGAGGCTAGTCAGTAGTCAAGATAGCTCTCTCAGACCAGGCCAGCCAGCCGCTCCGTCCTTTTCCTTCACATATACAGTATACTATATGTCATGCCACTTTATATAATGTCATTGTATAATACTGTTGAGGGGGCCCTGACAAGAACATTTTTCAGTCCTCCTCCCGGGCTGGCCCCTTCTGAGTGTGGGCCTCGTAGCAGCCGCTTCTCCTGCTTTCCCTATAGCTGGGAATAAGGTACCCTCAAATATAAATTGACAATGCTTCTAGTGGTTACATGGTCATATAAACATATGAGATTGTTGGTTGGCTTCTTAAAGTATATTAAAGGGGTTCAGCTCTGAACCTGGACAACCCCTTTAATACCCAGGCGTGCCCCCTAATATGAGCATTGGAGCATTTCATGTTCCGATGCTCTCCCTTACCCTGCGCTGTGTTGGGTAGGGCAAGGGCTGTTTGTTTATATTTTTACACTGCTAGGCAGAGGCTTTTGCTTATCAGTGTTGCCAGTGACGTCACTGGCACTGATGGGCGGGATCTAGCACTGCCCTAGCCATTTTACAGGCTAGGGAAGCGCTAAAGCCCACCCATTAGTGTCACTGGATCTCCAAAAGCTTGGTACGTCACTTGATCTTCAAATATAGCCTTTGCCCTGCGCGATTCAGCACAATGCAAAGGAGAACATTGGAGCATGAAATGCTCTGATGCTCATGTCAAAGAGGCTGGGTGAAAATGGGGTTATGTCCCAGTTGAGCTCTGAATCCAGACAACCCCTTTAATGTACTTTATATTATGTATATGAATGTATTTTATTGGGTACATTATTTTTTATAACATGCTCCTGTGGTCCATACAGCAACAATGTGCTATGCAGAGCTTCTGCCTGCTCTTGCTCCGCTCTGCTAAAAGATGGTATAGATGTGGTATGGGAGGCTTTTAGCAGAACGTAGTGTGCCCAGGCAGGAGCTCACATAGCACATCGCTGCTCTGCCTGTGCCCTCAGCTAAAGCCTTGCGTAACACATATTTGCCAGGCTTTAGCAGAATGGACATGCGATGTGTGCTCCAGCCTGTATAATGGGTGCCACAGTGGAATCCATACACCAGTACACCTCCTACGAGTGTACGGATAGCAAAGCTGACCTTCAGGTGGATATTTTGCATAGAAAACATTAAAAAAATGATTAAGGATATTTAGAATAGGTTTTAATAAAATCAATTTCAAAGTTTAGGTAGACTACAACTCTTCTACCATAACAAAAGAAGCAATACTCACCTATCCCAGATGCTTTGGTTCTAGCACTTCATGGGTTCCCTGGTGGTCTCTACTTCCTACTCCTTCAGCGGTAATCCACTAGCCTACAGTGATTGACTGCAGCAATCATAAGTCCAGAGGGAGCATGAAGTAGAGAATGGCAATTACCTCAGGAAGCATGAGAACTGGATCGGCGGGGGATCAGGTAAGAAGAGTATGACTCTTTTATTAGTTTAGAAGCTGCTTTCTAAATAATTTTTCCTGGCTGGACAACCTATTTAAGAAGAAAATGTGGGATCAGTCACTGCAGCTGTCTAACTTTACAGTATACCTAATATTACATTTAATAAAAAAAACTATTCTAAATGCCATATAATTCATTTTTGTAATATACTTTTTTTATACTTTTTTTTCTCACAGTTTTACTTAGAAAATAGCCACCCGAAAGTTCAGGTATCTGTAGCGCTTTGGAATCCGTACACCAGTACACCTCTAACATGTGTGCGGTGTACAGATTCCACTGTACTGCAGGAATAGGGGCCGCTGTGAGCGATGTACTGGCAGGAGCACACATCGCTGCTCCTGCCTGTGACTGCTCTGCTAAAGCCTGGCATAGCAGATCTGATGTACTATGCCAGGCTTGAGAGGAGTGGTCACTATTAAGCCAGGCATACTACCCTGTAGAGTTGACTCTGCTGATTAAAATGATATGTGTCTTGTGAAAATTGGTTGCATAATTCCTGAGAAAAAAAGACTTTTATTCTTTATGTAAGTTAGGCCTTCAGTGCACTGAGGGGCGGGGCCTAACCCCAACTTCGCTTCTCAGCTTTCCAGGGCTGGCCACGCTCCACAGTGCGCTGAAGCCCTCACTTGTATTAAGAATGAAAGTCTTCTTTCTCTGGACCGCCACAACCGATTTTCGTGAGACAGGTATCGTTTTATTCAGCAGGATCACTTCTACCATGCAGTATGTCTGGTTTAGTAGTGTTGATCCTGCTGAAAAATATGCTCTTTAAGGTCTATTACATTTTGTAGTTTGAGATAATAGTCACAAAATTGAGTAATGCCAGCCTTGGTATAGTGCCCTGCTGGCCAAGGTGAAAAGAGAATAATTTATAGTGCATAGTTTATATTACATAATTCTGGCCAGCGGTAATATTTGACTGCAAATTCTTTAGTACAAGCTGTGACCACTACATTGAATGTAATAAAATTAATTTCTTGTAGGAAGGAGAGTCGTGTCCATGTTCATATATTCTGTTCATAAATGGTACAAGATTAATTAGATCTTATGCTTTTAGCCAGCTGCTCTATAAAACCTACCGTAAATTTATGCCATCTAATAGAAAGTGGCACTTGTGAGTGTGACCGTGTTAAGTCTGCATAGATTGGAGATTAAAGGCAGAACATTCTATCTGAGATGAAATGTTCTCTTCAGTGTTTTCTTGGGATCTATAATATTCGAAAGCTTGATATGAGTAGAACAAATAGAGTCTTCAGTGTCAGACTGGGTTTCCTTGGTCCCTGCAGAGGAAATGATTCTGAATGATCCATTCTCCTTCCTGACAAAACATGTGCACGTTCTCTACTCCACATGTCTACATGGGACGTAATCTGAACAGAGAAATATCTGCCACAGATCCATATGGATTTGTCATGGATTTGCTGCAGATATCACCCTAGGCATTGCAAAGGGGGAAATCCACAGAGCAAATTGTAGACATGCAACAGATTTGAAATACTCACCACAGGCCAGATTCTGTGTGGGACAGGTGCTTCATGGATTTTTCCTGCAGAATGTGGATGAGTTTTGCTAAATCTCATCCAATTTGCTGTTAGCATTGACCAAAAGATCTGCTGTATATTCGCCTTGTGGAAATATAACCTTAAAGGGGTTGTCTCGTGAAGGTATCTCTAACCTTCAGCAATCAGATGTTAGTGCTGGGGGAAGCCATATCCAAGCATATATTTCTACAGGGGAATTATATGCAACCATTATTAATATCAATGGTTGACCATGAACTAGATGGGCCTGCCAAAGTGTTCTGGGAGTCCTCAGTGGGGGACGCTCTCCTTGATGTTTGCATATCCTTATAGTGTAACTGGACAAGGGTTGCCATTGATTGACATATTCATTAAAAATTGAAAAATTAAAATAGATTATTTGAGAATAAACTGAAAAGAGAATGGGGTTGTCTTCTCATGGACCATTATATAAATAATTTCTGATTTCACCAGACCCTCTGGTATTGTGTTTGGCCAGTCCAAACCTCAGCGTCTTACCTCTATGGCTCCATTCACACATCCGCAATTCCATTCCGCATTTTGCGGAACGGAATTGCGGACCCATACATTTCTGGGTCCGCAATTCCGCAATTCCGATCCTGAAAAAAATAGAACGCAATAGCGGACAAGAATAGGCATATTCTCTTATTGCCGGCAATGTGCGGTCCGCAAAATGCGGAATGCACATTGCCACTGTCCATGTTTTGCGGATCCGCAGATCCGTGGATCCGCAAAACACACACGGATGTGTGAATGGACCCTATATGTGCTTGTAATTTAGCCTGGTGAGATTAAACACACAAAATTGGATTTACTCAGTTGCCTCTCTGTCCTGTTATCTGGATCCCTCCTGCTTTCAAAGGGTAAAGTCTAATAAGAAGAGTAGCTGGAAATTCGTAGGACTAAAATGGAATCTTCTCTTTGAATTCTGTTAACATGTATTTTTTTTTAATTAGATGACTACTTGAAATAAAGGCTGCAAAGTGTGATGATCTTTACCTTCTAATAATAATAATAATAATAATAGGTCATTGGCTTTTTTTTGCAGGTTGCCCGCAGAAGATCAGAAGATGAGTCTTCTCCTATTTGGTGTTACTGCCCTGCATATCATTATCTTGATCATCCTCTTCGTTGCCACCCTTGACAGTGTAAGCAAATAAATCAGTGAAACAAAATCTACTACACAAAATACTACAAGTACCAGCCTCATTAATAATATACATTAATCTAGGGACCTTCATATTCACATACTGTAAGTCTATGTAAGGTATGTCTGTTTGTCACCTGTGCTGTTGGAACAGATGACAAATGACAAAAAAAACGAACCTGATGATAAACTTCATCTTTAGACAGAGAAGTTTTGCCATCTTTTGTCCCATTCACTTAAATGGATGGAAACATCAGTCATTCCATTATATTTGTTACATAAAATCAATGTCATCTGTGATATCCATTGTTTTGATCCCCTAAATTTGCCATGCTATGGATTTCAATTCTAGTAACTGTTATGGACAATGAGTATGGAACCACTGTGTCAACAACCGGTTTAACTTTGGGATAATCCTAAGGGCGTTATCATGGCAGTCCCCTAGTATTTACCCTTTAACCCCTATACAGGGATCTGGACTTAGCTGCAGAGGAGTCACCAGGCCACCTCTTAGAGTAGTCTCCGTGTGGTTGACCACTGACCCACAGAGGTCAGAGACACCGGTGCGAAGCATAACTAGTAGTCAGAAACAGTTTGAGGAAGGTAGGGTTTGTGCGAATGTGACACCCCAATAGCTCAGGGCAGGCAGCACAGGGTCACTATGGTGATCAGGCATGAGTGAGGTCAGGAGGTGGAGCATCAGAATCCAGGAATCAGGCAGAAGTCAGTACAAGGGCAGACAAGCAGATTGTAGCACCTTTGCAGGATTTAGCAAGCTTGTAAACCTATTGCGCAGGCATATATAGGAGAAACTGATTAACACATTAGAAACAGCCTAGCAACTGCATACAGAACCAAAGAAGGGTTTAATGCTTACAATACTGCAAAATGAGATCAGATCATTTATGTAAATTTGCTGGAGCAGAGAACGTTGTATGGAGCATTTTCCTGTCAATCTAAAAAATCCTGATGAAATAAAGGGATCCGTTTTAATATTTATTCATCATCTTTTTAAGTATTGAAAGACATATATTTTTCTTTTTTGTGTTATTTTTCATAAATTGTATCAATTTTGTTGCATGACCCCAGTATGTCCTGTAAATAGGCTCGGATGAAGGCAATATTCACATTCATTAGGTTCAGTTGCATTCAACATTTACTACAGTACAGTCTGCTCTATAGTAGGATTCATGTATCAACTGAATTATTTACATGCTTGTATGTTTTTATATCATAGGATAGGTCTAATCTGTGCTAATCTGTGCCATGTGGATGTAGTTCGATGAGGGGTTAGGTCCATAGAAGTTTTAATGCCACTGTAGATGCGATTGCAAATGCCTCTTGAGGTGCAGTGTCTTAGGATCTGTGCACTGAAGACTTCCCAATCCCTCCCTTCTGTAATGATTTATTTTCTTTTTACAGAGTTTTCTGTGTGTTATAAATGACATACTAGTTTTATAGTATCGGTCATTACGGTTGCGGTGATACCAATTATTTTGTGCATTGTTTTATTTATTTTTTATTTTTTTACATAATGCATTGTTTAAAAAAAAGTTTTTGTTGTTAGTTTTCTGTTCATTTTTTAAATACTTCTACCATTTTATTTACCGTTTTTATTATTGTACATATTTTTTAAGTTCCATAGGGGACTTGACCACGCACTCGCTTAGTCACAAATACTTATGTATTGCAGTTTATTATGCTTGTCAATGTAACGCTGACAGGCATACTATTAGGTTCTTCCTCAGTAGGGCCTAAAAGGTGTACACAAAAGGCAAACCTGGTGGCCTCCAGCAGCAGATAACCATCAGCACCCCATGATCACGCTGGAGAGGGTGACATTTCCTTTAACTCTTTATTGACTGTGACATCTAAGGTGTAAATCCCTTAAATTGGCGTTACCTTTGCATTACCTTTACCATTGCAGCAGGGTGAGTCTTTCTCCTGTGGCGTTTCCTGGCTTACCTAGTCCTGCATGCACACTGCTTCCACATAAATCCAAGTCCGATAAAGGTCGATGTATGACCGAAACATCACTTGTATAATATTACATTGCAAATAAAAAGCACAGCAAATTTCATCTATTGAATGCCGGAGCTTTTTTGTTTAGTTGTATGTTTATGCCCCATTTTTGTGTCATCTGACACCTCACATGTCACGGTTCTGTTCAGAACTTAATGAAGAGATCCATGTGACCAGCGGATTCTTAGTCGTTAGGGGCTGTCTTGCATTCCGTATTTAGTCTGTATTTAGTACAGAATTTACAACCATTTCATACCACTGTGAGTTTATTGTAAAGCATCCAGAGAATGGAATGTACGCTGAGAAAAGACAGTAGCTGACAGTCAGAAATGCATGTGATTTAATGGGCATGACTAGTAGCCATCTATTCACAATTAGCCAGATAAAGTATTCCTCAACTACATTTAAATAGTTAAATTTCAACATTTTTCTTCAGTCATTATTACATTTCCCATCGACTAATATTATATAGTGATCGTACAAGATACTGTAGTATTAAAGATCAGTTACCATAAGGTCCTGCTTCTATGAAGGAATATGGAGGTTGTAAGGTCTGTTGCCCATGCCCACCACTCTCCTGCTGCCACCTTCAGGTGTGGATGCTGCACCACTCACCATATCCCCGGTATCCTGGTCTCCTGCACCCTCTCCATGCTCCCTCCTGATGCTCCCTCGGCCTCTTAAATGGCCAGTGTCTGAGCTCCCGAATCCTTTCCCAGCCAATGGCTGAGGGTGTTTGGGTATTTAAGGCACCTCTCCAGGCAGGGGGTGCCTTCAACTTTAGGTTCCCTGGTGACTAGCAAAGGTTTTGTTGATCCTGCGTTATTTTCTGCCCGTGTTCCTGTCATGCTCCAAGTTTTCTTTTCATCTAGCCTGTGTGCTCCTACACTTTCAAGTCCAAGATCCGTTCAGTTTGTGTTTAACCTCCTAACAGTCACTTTAAAATTGGGAAAATCCACAAAATGACACTTTTTTATTTTATGTGTTTCTGCATCAAATCTTGTTAGTGCACAACTCAAGGAGACTCAATTGCATTTTCAACCCTTAGTGACATAATTAATTTTAGCATTAAAGAGGTTATTCAGCCCCTATAATGACCCCTTAATGCCCGGGCCCCTCAGATAGGTTATACTTACCCCACTCTTAATAGTCATTAACGCAGCTACCATTGGAAAAAGCTAAGTAAAGCCAAGAGTAGATTAAGTAGCGTAGCACAGGGCAGGGAAAATGTACGATGCTTAGTCTTTATTGAGTAAAAGATGACTTATGGAGATATGGGAACGTTTCAACCCTTTCAGGTTTAAAAAACACCCAGCTGTAACTATGGGACGAAACGTCACCATTTCTCTGTAAGTCAGTTTTCATGGACACTAATGCTTCATCTGTTTTTCCTGAACTGATACACTGGGAGTGAGGACCATCTGGAATATTGCACCCAGGCACCCAGACATTGTCTCTGCTGTCCTGCACTGGTTACCTGATGAAGTAGCGCAGGGCTTTCCAGAGCCACTGACACTTGGTTCTAGGGATCAAATGGGAGTCGCAGAGGTCGGAGCCCAGCTAATAATATCTTAGTGATATGATATCAATGTCTAATATGCGACAACGCTTTTAACAAAGAAGTAAACCTAAATTAGAATTTATGCCTGCTTGGCTGCAATTGTGCATCATTTAGCATCTTCACGGCTCCCAGCAGTTGATTGATCCTTGCATTGACCATAGAAATTCTCCTGTAATCACATCAGCATATTGTTATAAAACAGGGTGGGTTAAGATGATGCAGCTTGGCGTATGCTTGTGATTATGTGACAAGATGAATCATGTCCTGTCTGCCCGAACCTTCACTTACCGCTTGTTGTCTGCGTGACATGTAAAAATGAACATGTAATCTAACTTTCCCATCTTTATTGTATATCCAGTCTTGGTGGGTGCTCTCACAAGATGAGACCCTGAACCTGTGGCATGACTGCATTTTTAACAACAATTCGGAAAGCTGGATGTGCTCCTCGGTGTCTACAAATGGTATGTTTTGGTCACATTAGATGTCATGATACAACATTTGTCTGCTGTCATCAAGTACATTGGCAATAACTGATATTTCACTTTTTTGTTACTGTACATTTTAGTCCCCTTAGAGGACTTGAACATTTTATATTATTTCTCTTGCTTATATAGCGCCAACATATTCTGCAGCAATTTACAGTCATTATTATTACTTGCTGTCCCCAGAGATATTCACAATCTTAATTCCCTATCAGTATGTCTTTGGATTGTGGGAGGAAACCCAAACTCGAATCTAGATGTTTCCCTTGGTCAGATTTGAACCTAGGACCCCAGCGCTGCAATGTACCAGTGCTAACCACTGAGCCACCATGGTCCTGCCCACTCACATTTATGTCTTTCCTGTCATCCTCAAAGACCATTTAGCCATAAGGAAATAGAATTGTAAACCTCTGTGTATTACAAAATCACAGATCAGGTTCACACACTCATGCAAATCACAAATCAACTTTACATTATTATTTTATCTTTGAGGGATTTTCCACCGCCAGACCTGCTGTGAAAGGGTGGACTCAAGTGAGCGTTCTCACTGTAAACCCCCTCAATGTCTGGTGGGTCTTCACACCCTGAAAAACCTGGTAAAAGATCAAGCTTTCTAGAAGACCAAGATTAGAATTTTGTGTCTAACGATGTACTGTTAATATGCTTGATAATAAAGTATCTCAGATAGTTCAGTAGTAGTACACATAATTTATACCCCCACACTTAAAAACATAGAAATAAAAATAAAAAGCAAACAAAATAATTCACAGAATAAAGAAGTTGAAAACATTGAAGAAAGTTGTAATACCCTGCATCGCCAAGTAGATAACGTGTAATGTAAACAGTGAAGAGCGTCACGACCCCACGGCCCCCACCATATAAGCAGTGTATTATGGATGATACAATTCATCTGAGGAACGTGTTCTCCAGGAGAGAAAAAGACTGCGGACACTAGAACCAAAATGAGCACAGATCATTTAAAAATGGCCTCGCAAAGGATTGTTTTCATTATTGTTGACGGCACTCAGCACATGCTCTTATTACATGGGGAAATGAGCTCTTGACAGTCATTTTTACTGAAAAATATGCGATCCGCCAGCAAACAAGAGCAAGCTTATTTGTCAACTGATCCTGGGGGCTTTTACATGGGACATAATCAGGAACTAATTTTTCTATAAATGTTTGTAAAGTTGAGAATCAGGTCATCAGCATCTAACCATTATCTGATCGGTGGGGGTCGGACACCTGGGACCCCTTCCGATCAGCTGTTTGAGAAGTTCTTTACAAAGCAAGCAAACAACAGGTCCCATCAAGGAGTATGGACTGGTGAAAAGTGCAATCGCACTGGAATACGTTTTTCCTCACATCAAGCTGCGTTCTGGCCCCATTTACCATTGAATAAGAGACTGTTTCCCGGCTTGTCCTGCAATATATCTGTGACGAGCATTTAGATATACTGTACCTGTGCTATAGATGTCAATGCTAAAGCAATCTTTGTGATACATATGTACGAATTGGCATTAAGACGTACTGACAAATACACTGGTGCTGTAGCATATCTGTCACTGACATATCCCTGTACATGCTGCCAGGGCCCAGCAGTGGTCGTACTGTTTTAACTAAGCCATAAAATCTCATTTGTTTTTGTACGTTTTTCATTTTCAGCGCTATTAATTATACATACCACTATTGAACTATGAAATGTAATCATTTTATCAGAATTCAATTATGATTGACATTAGGAAAATTGTATTTCAACAGTTTTTTCTTACTGTAATCTTAGTCGTTGTAGCCCACCTGAGTACCAATGGACGCTCCTAAGACCTTTATGGCATATACTCAGAATTGGCTATAAGGGTCCATTCATATGTCCGAAAAATGGGTCCGCATCCATTCCGCAATTTTGCGGAACAGGTGCGGACCCATTCATTTTCAATGGGGTCGGAATGTGCTGTCCGCATCCGCGGATCCGCACTTCCAGATCTGCACTTCCGGATCTGCACTTCCGTTCCGCAAAAAAATAGAACATGTCCTATTCTTGTCCGCAATTGCGGACAATAAAAGGCATTTTCTATGAGAGTGCCGCAATGTGCGGTCCGCAATGTGCGGTCCGCAAAATGCGGAACGCACATTGCCGATGTCCGTGTTTTGCGGACGTGTGAATTGACCCTAAAAGAGACCTATCTCCAAAATAGCGGTCCTCCAACTTCTGTCTTCAGGCTGTTGACAATAGAGAGGTAGTCACACATTCGCAACGATGATTAGATAGTGATTACACTATGCATAGAAGAACGGAGGCTCATTGAGAGTTTGTAACTTGTGTCTTGTCTTCTTCAGAGTGGTTCCAAGCGGTGCAGGCTCTGGTGGTGCTCTCTGTCCTGTTTTCCAGCTTTTCCTTCATGCTGTTCATGTGCCAGCTCTACAACATGGAGAAAGGGGGGCTCTTTTATGCAACGGGTGCCTTTCAAATTCTTGCCAGTAAGTATGACATCTTTGATTTTTACTTATTACCACAGCTTGCATGTTTTGTCCTTTCTCACAACCTGCTCTAATGTTCATTATGGTGATTTTACTTAGGATTGTTTGAACAACGTTTGGATTACATCCTCATAGTTATATAATTTTTAAGAGCTTTTGCAGGGGTTGTCCGGGTTCAGAGCTGAACCCAAACATACCCAGAATTTCTCCCAGGCAGCCCCCCTAACAAGAGCATCTGAGCATTTCATGCTCTGATGCTCTCCTTTGCCCTGTGCTGAATCGCACAGGGCAAAAGCATTTTCAGGAGTTCTGGTGACAAACCGGGCTCTCCATGGGGCTGCCAGGCGGAGGCTTCCGCCCAGCAGTAAGCCCGCTGATGTCACCGGCTCTGATGGGTGGGCTTTAGCGCAGCTCTAAATCCGACCCATCAGAGCCGGTGACGTCACTGAACACACTGCTGGGCTGAAGCTCGATCCAGCACAGGGAAAGGGAGAGCATCTGAGCATGACATGCTCCCATGCTAACATCGGACAACCCCTTTAAATATAAAAGTCATAGACATTACATGAGAAGACGACGATCATTTCACACAGTATTAGTAGATCCAAACGGATTGTAAAGAAGACCTATCACTGGTTCAACAAATGTAAAGCGTGTACAGTGCCCATCTCCCATTGGCCCATGAGCATTCCTTTTTTCGAAGGATCTCACCCACTGTTCTTGAAATATGGCCCCCTTTATTTAGCAAAACCTATATATAAAAGGATGGTGGTCTGTCATGGAGGCAGCAACCACATCTTGTCTCCTGAGGATGAGTCTTCTACATTGCTCTGACCCTGTCCAGTCATCACAGACTGCATCAGAGTGGTCTGGCCCAGCAAAGCCCAAGGGAATTTTTAACTACCCTGAATGCTCTGCTTCCCCGCTGACTAGGGTCTATTATCTTCTCCTCCCAGTCCTGGTCTCCTCTGATCTCATTAAAATGGTGCAGGATTATCTAATCACACAGTGTGGTCTCGTATGATAATGTAGTATGTCAGAGAGATGCAAAGAGGGTCATATATTGGGAATAGGGGGTTGGATCCACAAAAAAACAAATAATGCTCAGGGGGCCACTGGATTGGGCAATGCACACAGTTTACATTTGGTGAACTAGTGATAGGTCCTCTTCAATTTATGTGTTACCTATATTGAAATACATTATTTTTCAAACTTATATTTTAGCATGGCTTAAAAATGTGAACTGAAAGATGATTTATATCACTGCGTTCTTGTGCAAGGAGCTTTAGTTCCCAGGATAAAAGGCCTATTCCCCATTCCTTGCCAAAAATGCTTTAGTACATGTGCTTTCTTGTAATAGTAAATGCCAATCAATAGCAACTGCTGCTAAAAAGCATGAAGATGCTGCCACACTTTTGGGTTTTTATGCAGTTTTTGAAGCCAGAATCAGGAGTGGATCATAAATGGAGAGAAATTATAAGACAGCTATAGCTTCTCTTTTTTTAATCCACTCCTGGTTGTGGCTTAAAAAACTGCATAAAAAAACCTGACTGTCGCAGCACCCTAAACGTGACCATACACAGCTGGAGGATTGACCCATGAACTGGACTCGATAAACCATACTATAGTAGACACTGAAGGGTGAAGTGAATAACTGTCTATTTGGTGGCACATATTCGGCAGCAAGTGAACAGTCAGTTCTTAAAGCTGATGAGTTGGAAGCAGGAAAATTAGGCAAGTGTAATGATCTCAGTGACTTTGACAAGGGACAAACTGAGATGACCAAGATGACTAGGTCTGAAGCATGTGGAGTGGTTAGTACCTACCAATAAGGCTAATTCCACACAAGGGGTCAGATGCGATCCAGTTTGCAGGCAGCTTTCTAGACTCATTTTTGACGCCTTAATTTCAATGGGTATATGCACATGAGCATACTTTTTTACTGATTATCTTCAAGTTAGGCCTCATGGACACGACCATATGTATTTTGCGGTCTGCAAAAAACGGATCTGCAAAAAATACGGATGACATCCGTGTACATTCCATTTTTTGCGGAACGGAACAGCTGGCCCTTAATAGAACAGTACTATCCTTGTCCGTAATACAGACAATAATAGGACATGTTCTATTTTTTTGCAGAACAGAAATATGGACATACGGAAACGGAATGCACACGGAGTAACTTCCGCTTTTTTTGCGGACCCTTTGAAATGAATGGTTCCCTATACGGTCCGCAAAAAAAAAAAACAGAACGGACACGGAAAGAAAATACATTAGTGTGCATGAGGCCTTAAAGATAAATCGCTGCATGTTCTACGTTGCAACCCTTGCCCCTTTGAAATTAATGGGGCTGGGTGAAAAACAGAAGGCACCCAGATGCGTTTTTCGCTGATGGTTTCTAGAAGATGTTCAGTGTTATTCTTCAGTATTTTCTAATGTGCATGAAAAACTGATGCAATCCGGATGGAAAAAACAGAAACATTGAACACAATCGCAAACAGAACTGATTAAACTTGCATAAAAAACCATCAGTTTTTCACTGAACTGACCCTGACTCATTCTGTACCCCTCATGTGAAAGAGACCTAATGGTCCAAGGGATTGTGATGACCTCTATGTGTGGATTGTGTGTTTCTCCAGCAGCTTGTAGGTTTGCTTGATATTAATATTTCCATTGTGATCCAGGAGGCCATCAGAAAACATGCTGAACTATAACATACTGAATAATGGACTGCTTGTATCTTTTGTGCAGGTCTGGCTGTGTTTTCTGGAGCAGTCATCTATACAACCCATGTGACAGAATTTCATAAAGATAAGGGTGAAGGAGGATCCTTTGGCCACTGCTATGTATTGGCTTGGGTGGCCTTCCCGCTCAGCATGTTGAGTGGCATCATGTACATCCACCTAAGAAAACGGGAGTAACAGAAAGAGACATTTTCTTTACCGCAAATGAAGAGCTCTAAACAGACTATGAGAAGACCACCTGCTGGGTTTGTCATGTGAACGTGTGGCCCATTGGATTTGACACGTACTAATAATATTCTTTATTACTCCCACTTCATGGATTGGCACATTCCCAGAAATAATTGTCAGGTATTACTAAATAGGATTTGTGAAGAGACCACATATTTGTACCCATCAGCTTGAAAACCAATGCGATGTTCTGGAGAATAATGCTTTGTAAGATGTCCTCTTCTTTTTCTTGTCATAATGTTAGCATTTACGATTGAAAAAGTCGTTCTAAAAGAAATACATTATATATGCTGCAGAAGTTCTATCATAAAGCACATGAAGGTAAGACGGCAGGCAGAAGCTGTTTCCAAGATGACCTTGAAAATAGCTTCTGCTCTTCCTACTGTTGTATATACTATAACATTAGATATATAAATATATATTTTTACATTCAAGACTGAGGATATAAAGGTGTTGTTTGCATTCAGATTATAGCTCTGGTATAGATCCACTGTAATTATTATATTAGATAATTACACCACTAGCAATTCCATAATATAATGTGATTGAAAAGGACCCGTCACCTCGTCTGACATGTCTGTTTTACTAGTAATATAATTATTCTGGAGCATATTTTCTTATCACTCTTCATTGTACTACTACCGTACTGGGTATTTCCCGTTTAGGGTGTGCCCCTGCACATTGTCCAATGTGTAGAGACACATCACTTTCACTAGAGGGAATCACAACACCCAGTTTTCAATTCATTCATATATTTTAGAAGGAATAACAGAGGATCGGCACAATGTAGAGACCTAACAAAAGATGCTCCAGAACATGTCGCATGTCAGGAGTAAAGACCGGAACTCTTTAACAAAATTGCCCCCGTCACAAGCAAGACTAATGCCATAATAGGGTGGCAAGAGGTTTGCATCATTAACTTCTGTCGGCAGAACACAGTCTCTATTTATTCTGTACGATGTCCTGACTGGATAGTGTGTTCATAGAATACAGGCTTCAGTAGAGGATGTCCATGGTCTGCAGGCCTGTTCCATACAATGATATTATAAGAATATTATAATTTTATATTACATTGTTAAAGGAGTTGTTGAATCACTTAAGATCCCTTCCCATAAATATGGATGTCAAAAGTACGGGAAGGATTCTCGCCTTGTGAAACCCCACTAACAAAGCAGGACTCTTGCTCCATCAGACCCTTCTATGTATTTCGAGGTCAGTCATTCATTTGAATGTCCGTCATGTAACACTACGTGCAGGGGAAATATGTGGCCAAGTAGGACTTCCTCGTCGGTAATAGAGTTTCTGAAGTCGGTCCCGTGGCAATCATCTAATCACTGGACCAGCTTGTATTAAAAGGAGGTGTCTTAATCAGAGGCATAACTACCATAGCGGCAGACCATGTGACTGCTATGGGGCCCAGGGCAAGATGGGGCCCAGTCATAGTTGGGATTATCTCCTCTTCTACTGGAAAGCAGTGGAAAAATGGCCCAAGGGTTATGGCAGAAACTATTCTGTCCTGTGTGTGTGGGGGGGCGGGCTGGTTTGATCCTTGCTATGGGGCCCTTACTTCTCTATCTACTCCACTGGTCTTAATAATCCCTTTAACGTCCTTTAACATTATATCAGGGAACTGCTAGTTCAGCAATTAGTAACTACAAAGTAAATCAGCATTTTAACTAAGTTGAACCTCTTTAGTGCAAGTATAAATAGAATACTGTTTGCTGTATGTGAAGAGTATTTAGCACACATGTATAGCATTCTGCACCTGCTTAGTAGTTTGAAAGGAAATGCTGGAACGTCCAAAATATTTGAAAGGGCACTGGAGGTTCGAAGGTGCCAAATTCCACAGCATAGCTAAAGCAAGGGAGCAATCAGACCTCTGTGCAGTAATAGTCCAACTGTATACAATGTATCATTACTAAATAAATGCTTTTCTAATCTGAAACTTCTGTGATCTAGGAATTAGTTGTATTATCAGCAGAGTCCTAAATAGAGACACTACCCCTTATGTTTCTTTTATGGCGGATTTACACCGCACCATTGTCAATCAGCACATTTCTGATAATCTGCTTGTGGAAATGTGCTGGCGTCGTGAATTCATCATTTATGCAGCACTGTAAAGGGGTTATCCAACCCCTATAATGACCTCTCCCCCAATACCCAGGCCCCCCATCCCCGGCGCTCCTGATCCCTGCACAGCCGCCGCCACGATGCTACTGAGGCTCGTCCCATTTGCAGCCTGCTATTTGCTGCTCTCCCTCATCGCTGGATCTTTTGATCCGCGCAACGTGGAGATGCAGCGGCGGCCATGCGGGGATCAGGAGCGACGCAGGTGCCTGGGAGCAGAGTAAGTATAATCTATATGAGGGGCAGGGGCATTGGGGGGTCATTATACGGGTTGATAATGATAACCCCTTTAAATCAATGAATCTGTATAAGGAAGAGCCCCAGTAGCCATCACTCATCCTCATACAGTGGAGGTGATTGCTGCATGTAAATGTAGCTTTCTCCTCCTCTGACAAGCAGGCGATTATTGGGAAGGAATGGTCCCTTCCTGATAATTGCCTGCTCGCTCAGCGCCTGTCTGTTGTCATCCATACTGGTCCATCATAGTTCTTGCTAGAGTTCAGCACAGTGCTTTTGTGGTATTATTGACATACAGTAATTATGTATATTCTGCTTTAGGCTGTGTTCACACAGGTGATGGTATGCAACTTTCTGCTTTCTTATAAAATATGAAAGAATAAAGCAGGCAAAACTCCCTTTGTGAACCTGGCCTTATACAGACAGATGCTATCACTTTCTTGTGTTGAGGTATGAATTGCGGCTCAGCACATTAGAACTGTGCAGCCCTTTTTTGTATGTAGTCTAAAATGTGTTCATTGCTTATTGCATTGTGAAAATGTCTTAACCTTGATAAACCTAACAAATATATTTTTCTTTAAACTGACCTATATAATGTATGGTTAATATGTTTCCTATGTCATAATCACCACATGCTCTAATTTTTCAGGGACAGTGCCAGCTTTTAAACATATGTCCCTGGAAATGTGTTTGCTTTCTTAAAGGAAGCCTGTGGGTAGTTTTGATCCCCTCAAAACTTAAAAACAGAGCTATATGGGCAAAGGGGAGAGCAGCATTCACATGTGCATGTTCATGGTTCTTTTTTTTACAAGGGTGGGACTAAGGGCTCTTTCACACTTGCGTTGTCCGGATCCGGCGTGTACTCCACTTGCCGGAATTACACTCCGGATCCGGAAAAACGCAAGTGTACTGAAAGCATTTGAAGACGGAACCGTCTTCCAAATGCTTTCAGTGTTACTATGGCACCCAGGACGCTATTAAAGTCCTGGTTGCCGTAGTAGGAGCGGGGAGCGGGGGAGCAGTATACTTACAGTCCGTGCGGCTCCCGGGGCGCTCCAGAATGACGTCAGAGCGCCCCATGCGCCCCGGGAGCCGCACGGACGGTAAGTATACTGCTCCCCGCTACACTTTACCATGGCTGCCAGGACTTTAGCGTCCCGGCAGCCATGGTAACCATTCAGAAAAAGCTAAATGTCGGCTCCGGCAATGCGCCGAAACGACGTTTAGCTTAAGGCCGGATCCGGATCAATGCCTTTCAATGGGCATTAATTCCGGATCCGGCCTTGCGGCAAGTGTTCCGGATTTTTGGCCGGAGCAAAAAGCGCAGCATGCTGCGGTGTTTTCTCCAGCCAAAAAACGTTCCGTTCCGGAACTGAAGACATCCTGATGCATCCTGAACGGATTTCTCTCCATTCAGAATGCATTAGGATAATCCTGATCAGGATTCTTCCGGCATAGAGCCCCGACAACGGAACTCTATGCCGGAAGACAAGAACGCAAGTGTGAAAGAGCCCTAACTGACGTAAGAGTCTCTGCAGTTGTTTAACCCCTTAGTGACCACCGATACATGTTTTTACGATGGTCACTAAGGGGTCTTAGGCTGGGCTGCGGGGAGCGGGGACCCGGCTCTAACAGCCCGGACCGGCAGGAGTGCCGATCCGGGTTGTTTAACACTTTACATGCATCGGGCAATGGCGCCCGCCGCATGTAAAGCGGTGACAGAGGGAGCAGACTCCCTCTGTCTCCCATCGGCACCCCGCAAATGCGATCGTGGGGTGCCAAAGTGTTTGAAGGCTACCTGGCTTCCGATGTAGGCCCTAGTCCCGTCTGTAGTAATTTCCAGCAGGCTGCGCCTCTCTGGCGAAGCCTGCTGGTCAATGTTAAAATAGCACTGCTATTAAAATGCAATGCAATATAGGGATAATTAAAAGCAATCAAAATACTGTCTGTTATAATCCCCTTGTGGGACTATTAAGTGGTAAAAAAAAAACAAAAAAAAAAACAAAAAAAAATGTTTTTTTTTTCCATTGAAAATATACGCTTTTCAATGAAAAAAATTGCAAAAAAAAAAAATCCCCCCCGTATATTTGGTATTGCCACGTCTGTAACGACCCGGACTACATAAATATCACATAAATTATCAGAATTGTTAATTTATTCTTAGTTGCCACCCAAAAAAACGTAATAGCAAGTGATAAAAAAGCGCCATTTACTCCAACATGATACCAAATAAAAATACAAATCGTCCCGCAAAAATCAAGCTCTCACGCAACTCCATAGAAAGAAAAATAAAAAGTCATGGGTCTTGGGAAGCGGCAATGTAAAAACATTTTTTTCTTTTAAAAAAAGGGGGTTTATTGCAAAAAAGTAGTAAAACCTAAAAAAAAACGACGTGTTTGGTATCACTGTAATCGTACTGACCCAGAGAATAAATATATTATGTTAATTATACCTAAAAATGAACGCCGTAAAATTTATAACGTAAAAATGCAGTGGCAGTATTGCTGTTTTTCCCATCTCCCTCCCAGAAAGAGTTAAAAAAAAAGTTAATCATGAAGTTATGTGTACCTCAAAATGGCGCCATTAAAAACTACAACTTGTCCCGCAAAAAACAAGCCCTCATAAAGCTATATAGACGGAAAAATAAAAAAGTTATAGCTCTTGGAACGCGACGATGAAAGTAAGTAAGGCCCAAAACAGGCTGGTCACTGAGGGGTTAACATACATAGACAAAAGAAAGGTATCATTTTAATCAGCATGATGAACCCTAGCAGGCAGTATGCCTGGCTTAATGGCGTTGATCATGCTGACAACCCCATTAGAGTCTGTGGGTAAAACCACAATACATCAGCCGCAGACCTGCACAAATAATTGACATACTGTGGACTTTAGAAGCTGCACTGCAGATCAATGTCCATGCCAAATATGCACCGTCTACATGACATTTGGAAAACCTCATTTACTTTGCTAGTAATGTATTACGCTGTGGATATACGCTGTGGATAGTATTCACGTGTAATCCGCACCATGTATAGCTACCCTTATGGTGTACCCTGTGAATATGCTGTAACTCACAGGTTTTCTTCGTGGGTTTTCATAGTTTTTTTTTTTTGCTACGTCTCCGCACCAAATACGCAGCAGAGTCCACATGTGATACTTGCATGTGTTGCAGATTTTCACACAGACTTGCCCCAGATATCACCCTTTGCATTGCAAAGGGTGAAATCTGCACTGAAAATCCACACCAAAAATGGACATGCTATGGATTTCAAAATCCCCACCGCAGGTCAATTTCCATGCGTAAAATGTATGCACTGTGTACGTGAGATTTAAAAAAAATCTCAGCTTGTACTATATTAAAGTGTGGATTTTCTCCATGAAAAACCACACCGAAAATCTGCACATTATACCCACTGTGTGCGTATACATAAAAGAGCTACTGAAGCCTATGAGGCACTAGAATGGCACATCAGGCCGCGATTACTGTACATCATCGTGACCTACTGCCCCGGGTCTCAGGGGTAGTGATGAAGTAGTCATGAATGCTTGCAGGTTGCAGGAGGTTAATGTAATTGTGACTGCCTGCGCCAGGATGCAGCAACTCAGACTGCAGGCCGGAAGAGATCTGTGGCCTACATTGCAGACGGTGGTGGAGAATAGCAGTCAGGTGAGTATTTCATACTTTCATATTTTTTATATATATGGGGGCACTACGGGGGAGGGGGCTTATAAATATTTTGGATACTACAGGGGGCATTATAACAACTGGGGCTACTTTAAGGGGAATTATAAATACTGGGACCAAAAATGGATGCCTTATGTCCTGGGGGCTGTATAGGGGTGCCTTATAGAGGAGCATTGTTACTGCTGGGTGCATTATAGGGGGCCTTATTACTACTGGAGGTGCAGGGGGAAATTATTATTGGGCACAATATGGAGGACTTTGCTACTAATGGTGGCACTCTTGGGGAGCATAATTGCTATTGGTGGTACTGTAGGGGGCACTATTACTAATGAGAACAGTCTGGGAGAGAATAATTACTATTGGTGGGACTTTGGGGAGCACTATTACTATGAGGGGACTATCTGTATGGCACTATTATTTTTGCAGTATAATTTTTGGGGGATACTGGTGAGTACAATTGGGAATAAAAACAGTATATTACTGCTGGGGCACCAGGAAGGGATGGTTATGGAAAAATGAAGGGCCTCCTTCAACTGCCTCCTGAGCTGTGATAGGGAGAGCTGCCTGCTTGATATAAATCCAGCAGAGCAATGAATGTGGAGATCTCTGGATCCATGTGAGGTACAGGGCTGGTTCCAGCTTTGTTAGAAAGAAATTGTAATTCAGTATATGATGTCTGATTTTCATTTTTTACATTATTCATGGGATAACCCCTTTAATGACCAGTAGGGATAGACATGTGAATCAGACCGTATCGGATGGGGCAAGCCAGAAAAGAGATGTCTAGTTGACTATTCTCCTTCTTCTACCTTGCTTTTAAACTATGGGGCACATTTATTAAGATGAGAACTTTAGCTGGCGGTGGATCGTCGAATTTATGTAGAAGCGCTGGCCTCCACATAACTTCGGCGTATCCATCTCAATTCTAAATGTAAGACCGCTTCCTTGCTGTCTTACATTTAAACCATTTTTCCTCTATATTTTCTGTGAAAAGCTGCAGTGTTCCAGAGTTAAACAAAGCTGTCAAGTGACATCTGCTGCCAATCACTGGCCTCAGTCCGTACATACTGTACAAGCATCAGTGCTCAGGGGATTGGCTGCAGTGGACATGTGAATGATGTGGATGATGTCATTGGTGTAGGACTAGGGATGAGCGAACCCGAACTGTATAGTTCGGGTTCGTACCGAATTTTGGGGTGTCCGTGACACGGACCCGAACCCGAACATTTTCGTAAAAGTCTGGGTTTGGGTTCGGTGTTTGGCGCTTTCTTAGCGCTTTTTGAAAGGCTGCAAAGCAGCCAATCAACAAGCGTCATACTACTTGCCCCAAGAGGCCATCACAGTCTTGCCTACTATTGGCATGGCTGTGATTGGCCAGTGCAGCATGTGACCCAGCCTCTATATAAGCTTGGGTCACGTAGCGCTGCACGTCACTCTGCTGATTCAAGCATAGGGAGAGGTTGCTGCTGCGACGTTAGGGCGAGATTAGGCAGATTAACTCCTCCAAAAGACTTAATTCAGTGATCGATCTGCAGCTGTGGATCATTGAAGTGCTAATATCGACTTGCTCACTTTTTTTAGGCTGCCCAGAGCGTTTTTAGATCACTTTTTTCTGGGGTGATCGGCGGCCATTTTGTGGCTTGTGGTGCGCCAGCACAAGCTACCACCAAGTGCTTTTAACCATCAATAGTGTGGTTATTTTTTGCTATATCCTACATCAGCTGCAGGCTGAGCCTGTGTCACCGAAGTGCATTTAACCATCAACAGTCTGGTTATTTTTTGGCCATATACTACATCAGGTGTAGGCTGAGCCTGTGTCACCCAAGTGCATTTAACCATCAACAGTCTGATTATTTTTTGGCCATATACTACATCAGGTGCAGGCTGAGCCTGTGTAACCCAAGTGCATTTAACCATCAATAGTGTGGTTATTTTTTGGCCATATACTACATCAGGGGCAAGTTGAGCCTGTCACACAGCGCCTAAAAAATAGACCTGACATTTCTATTCAACCAAATCTGTACTGTTTTAGCTGGTCAAGTTATTTGTAGTGACCGAAAAAGCACAGTTTTTGTTCTGGGTTGAAAAACTATTCCCAAATTTTCCATTCTCAAAATAACTAAGTAGTTTATGTTATATGAGGCCTACTTGAAATCTATCCCAAAAAGGATATCTTAGATTCAAGGTGCTGATAGTGTCATTCAGAAAAACTTAACACACACGCTACCATGCAGATACAAGTCTAATTCTGTGATTAAACATATACCTGTCACACAGCGCAAAAAAAAATAGGCCTCACATTTCTATTCAACCAAATCTGTACTGTTTGAGCTGGTCAAGTTATTTCTAGAGACCGTAAAAGCACAGTTTTTGTTCTGGGGTGAAAAACTATTCCCAAATTTGCCATTCTCAAAATTGTGGTGAACAGGAACAATGAGGAAAACATCTAATAAGGGACGCGTACGCGGACGTGGGGGTGTTAGTGGACCCTCTGGTGCTGGGAGAGGACGTGGCTGTTCTGCCACAGCCACACGTCCTAGTGAACCAACTACCTCAGGTCCCAGTAGCCAGCAGAATTTACAGCGATATTTGGTGGGGCCCAATGCCGTTCTAAGGATGGTAAGGCCTGAGCAGGTACAGGCATTAGTCAATTGGGTGGCCGACAGTGGATCCAGCACGTTCACATTATCTCCCACCCAGTCTTCTGCAGAAAGCGCACAGATGGCGCATGAAAACCAAGCCCATCGGTCTGTCACATCACCCCCATGCATATCAGGGAAACTGTCTGAGCCTCAAGTTATGCAGCAGTCTCTTATGCTGTTTGAAGACTCTGCTGCCAGGGTTTCCCAAGGGCATCCACCTAGCCCTTCCCCAGGGGTGGAAGAGATAGAATGCACTAACGCACAACCACTTATTTTTCCTGATGATAAGGACATGGGAATACCACCTCAGCACATCTCTGATGATGACGAAACACAGGTGCCAACTGCTGCATCTTTCTGCAGTGTGCAGACTGAACAGGAGGTCAGGGATCAAGACTGGGTGGAAGACGATGCAGGGGATGATGAGGTCCTAGACCCCACATGGAATGAAGGTCGTGCCACTGACTTTCACAGTTCGGAGGAAGAGGCAGTGGTGAAACCGAGCCAACAGCGTAGCAAAAGAGGGAGCAGTGGGCAAAATCAGAACACCCGCCGCCAAGAGACTCCGCCTGCTACTGACCGCCGCCATCTGGGACCGAGCACCCCAAAGGCAGCTTCAAGGAGTTCCCTGGCATGGCACTTCTTCAAACAATGTGCTGATGACAAGACCCGAGTGGCATTAACGAGGCATTAACGTTCTGAACCTTAGCACAACCTGCATGACCAGGCAACTGCATGCAAAGCATGAACTGCAGTGGAGTAAACACCTTAAAAACAAGGAAGTCGCTCAGGCTCCCCCTGCTACCTCTTCTGCTGCTGCCGCCTCGGCCTCTTCTGCTGCTGCCGCCGCCTCGGCCTCTTCTGCTGCTTCTGCCGCCGCCTCGGCCTCTTCCTCCGCATCTGGAGGAACGTTGGCACCTGCCGCCCAGCAAACATGGGATGTACCACCAACACCACCACCTGCGTCACCAAGCATCTCAACCATGTCACACGGCAGCGTTTAGCTCTCCATCTCACAAACATTTGAGAGAAAGCGTAAATTTCCACCTAGCCACCCTCGATCCCTGGCCCTGAATGCCAGCATTTCTAAACTACTGGCCTATGAAATGCTGTCATTTAGGCTGGTGGACACACACAGCTTCAAACAGCTCATGTCGCTTGCTGTCCCACAGTATGTTGTTCCCAGCCGGCACTACTTCTCCAAGAGAGCCGTGCCTTCCCTGTACAACCAAGTGTCCGATAAAATCAAGTGTGCACTGCGAAACGCCATCTGTGGCAAGGTCCACCTAACCACAGATACGTGGACCAGTAAGCACGGCCAGGGACGCTATATCACCCTAACTGCACACTGGGTAAATGTAGTGGCGGCTGGGCCCCAGGCGGAGAGCTGTTTGGCGCACGTCCTTCCGCCGCCAAGAATCGCAGGGCAACATTCTTTGCCTCCTGTCTCCTCCTCCTCCTACTCAGCTTCCTCCTCCTCTTCTTCCACCTGCTCATCCAGTCAGCCACACACCTTCACCACCAACTTCAGCACAGCCCAGGGTAAACGTCAGCAGGCCGTTCTGAAACTCATATGTTTGGGGGACAGGCCCCACACCGCACAGGAGTTGTGGCGGGGTATAGAGCAACAGACCGATGAGTGGTTGCTGCCGGTGAGCCTCAAGCCCGGCCTGGTGGTGTGTGATAATGGGCGAAATCTCGTTGCAGCTCTGGGACTAGCCGGTTTGACGCACATCCCTTGCCTGGCGCATGTGCTGAATTTGGTGGTGCAGAAGTTCATTCGCAACTACCCCGACATGTCAGAGCTGCTGCATAAAGTGCGGGCCGTCTGTTCGCGCTTCCGGCGTTCACACCCTGCCGCTGCTCGCCTGTCTGCGCTACAGCGTAACTTCGGCCTTCCCGCTCACCGCCTCATATGCGACGTGCCCACCAGGTGGAACTCCACCTTGCATATGCTGGACAGACTGTGCGAGCAGCAGCAGGCCATAGTGGAGTTTCAGCTGCAGCACGCACGGGTCAGTCGCACTGCGGAACAGCCCCACTTCACCACCAATGACTGGGCCTCCATGCGAGACCTGTGTGCCCTGTTGAACTGTTTTGAGTACTCCACCAACATGGCCAGTGGCGATGACGCCGTTATCAGCGTTACAATACCTCTTCTATGTCTCCTTGAGAAAACACTTAGGGCGATGATGGAAGAGGAGTGGCTCAGGAGGAAGAGGAGGAAGAGGGGTCATTTTAGCACTTTCAGGCCAGTCTCTTCGAAGTGACTCAGAGGGAGGTTTTTTGCAACACCAGAGGCCAGTACAAATGTGGCCAGACAGGGCCCACCTACTGGAGGACGAGGAGGACGAGGATGAGGAGGAGGTGGAGGAGGATGAGGATGAAGCATGTTTCACAGCGGGGTGCACCCAAAGCAGCTCGGCCCATCACTGGTGCGTGGCTGGGGGGAAACACAGGACGATGACGATACGCCTCCCACAGAGGACAGCTTGTCCTTACCTCTGGGCAGCCTGGGCACACATGAGCGACTACATGCTGCAGTGCCTGCGAAACGACAGCAGAGTTGCCCACATTTTAACGTGTGCGGGACTACTGGGTTGCCACCCTGCTGGATCCCCTCTACAAAGACAATGTGCCCACCTTACTTCCTACACTGGAGCGTGATAGGAAGATGCGCGAGTACAAGCGCACGTTGGTAGACGCGCTACTGAGAGCATTCCCAAATGTCACAGGGGAACCAGTGGAAGCCCAAGGTGAAGGCAGAGGAGGAGCAAGAGGTCGCCAACGCAGCTGTGTCACGGCCAGCTCCTCTGAGGGCAGGGTTAGCATGGCAGATATGTGGAAAAGTTTTGTCACCACGCCACAGCTAACTGCACCACCACCTGATACGGAACGTGTTAGCAGGAGGCAACATTTCACTAACATGGTGGAACAGTACCTGTGCACACCCCTCCACGTACTGACTGATGGTTCGGCCCCATTCAACTTCTGGGTCTCCAAATTGTCCACGTGGCCAGAGCTAGCCTTTTATGCCTTGGAGGTGCTGGTCTGCCCGGCGGCCAGCGTTTTGTCTGAACGTGTATTCAGCACGGCCGGGGGCTGTCATTACAGACAAACGCAGCCGCCTGTCTACAGCCAATGTGGACAAGCTGACGTTCATAAAAATGAACCAGGCATGGATCCCACAGGACCTGTCCATCCCTTGTGCAGATTAGATATTAACTACCTCCCCTTAACAATATATTATTCTACTCCAGGGCACTTCCACATTCAATCCTATTTTTATTTTCATTTTACCATTATATTGCGGGGCAACCCAAAGTTGAATGAACCTCTCCTCTGTCTGGGTGCCGGGGCCTAAATGTGTGACAGTGGCCTGTTCCAGTGGTGGGTGACGTGAAGCCTGATTCTCTGCTATGACATGAAGACTGATTCTGCGCTGACATAAGGCCAGATTCTCTGTTACGGGACCTCTCTCCTCTGCTGGGTGCCTGGGCCTAAATATGTGACAGTGGCCTGTTTCCAGTGGTGGGTGACGTGAAGCCTGATTCTCTGCTATGACATGAAGACAGATTCTGTGCTGACATAAGGCCAGAATTCTCTGTTACAGGACCTCTCTCCTCTGCCTGGGTGCCTGGCCTAAATGTGTGACAGTGGCCTGTTCCAGTGGTGGGTGACGTGAAGCCTGATTTCTCTGCTATGACATGAAGACAGATTCTGTGCCTGACATAAGGCCAGATTCTCTGTTACGGGACCTCTCTCCTCTGCCTGGGTGCCGGGGCCTAAATGTGTGACAGTGGCCTGTTCCAGTGGTGGGTGACGTGAAGCCTGATTCTCTGCTATGACATGAAGACTGATTCTGCGCTGACATAAGGCCAGATTCTCTGTTACGGGACCTCTCTCCTCTGCCTGCGTGCCTGGCCTAAATGTGTGACAGTGGCCTGTTCCAGTGGTGGGTGACGTGAATCCTGATTCTCTGCTATGACATGAAGACTGATTCTGCGCTGACATAAGGCCAGATTCTCTGTTACGGGACCTCTCTCCTCTGTCTGGGTGCCGGGGCCTAAATGTGTGACAGTGGCCTGTTCCAGTGGTGGGTGACGTGAAGCCTGATTCTCTGCTATGACATGAAGGACAGATTCTGTGCTGACATAAGGCCAGATTCTCTGTTACGGGACCTCTCTCCTCTGTCTGGGTGCCGGGGCCTAAATATGTGACAGTGGCCTGTTCCAGTGGGGGTGACGTGAAGCCTGATTCTCTGCTATGACATGAAGACTGATTCTGCGCGGACATAAGGCCAGATTCTCTGTTAACGGGACCTCTCTCCTCTGCCTGGGTGCCTGGGCCTAAATGTGTGACAGTGGCCTGTTCCAGTGGTGGGTGACATGAAGCCTGATTCTCTGCTATGACATGAAGACTGATTCTGCGCTGACATAAGGCCAGATTCTCTGTTACGGGACCTCTCTCCTCTGTCTGGGTGCCGGGGCCTAAATGTGTGACAGTGGGCCTGTTCCAGTGGTGGGTGACGTGAAGCCTGATTCTCTGCTATGACATGAAGACTGATTCTGCGCTGACAAAAGGCCAGATTCTCTGTTTACGGACCTCTCTCCTCTGTCTGGTGTCGGGGCCTAAATGTGAGACAGTGGCCTGTTCCAGTGGTGGTGACGTGAAGCCTGATTCTCTGCTATGACATGAAGACTGATTCTGCGCTGTCATAAGGCCAGATTCTCTGTTACGGGACCTCTCTCCTCTGTCTGGGTGCCGGGGCCTAAATGTGTGACAGTGGCCTGTTCCAGTGGTGGGTGACGGAAGGCCTGATTCTCTGCTATGACATGAAGACAGATTCTGTGCTGACATAAGGCCAGATTCTCTGTTTAAGGGGACCTCTCTCCTCTGCCTGGGTGCCTGGGCCTAAATGTGTGACAGTGGCCTGTTCCAGTGGTGGGTGACGTGGAAGCCTGATTATCTGCTATGACATGAAGACAGATTCTGTGCTGACATAAGGCCAGATTCTCTGTTACGGGACCTCTCTCCTCTGCTGTGGTGCCTGGGGCCTAATGTGTGACAGTGGCCTGTTCCAGTGGTGGGTGACGTGAAGCCTGATTCTCTGCTATGACCATGAAGACTGAATTCTGCGCGACATAAGGCCAGATTCTCTGTTACGGGACCTCTCTCCTCTGCCTGGGTGCCTGGGCCTAAATTGTGTGACAGTGGCCTGTTCCAGTGGTGGTGACATGAAGCCTGATTCTCTGCTATGACATGAAGACTGATTCTGCGCTGACATAAGCCAGATTCTCTGTTACGGGACCTCTCTCCTCTGTCTGGGTGCCGGGGCCTAAATTGTTGACAGTGGCCTGTTCCAGTGGTGGGGTGACGTGAAGCCTGATTCTCTGCTATGACATGAAGACTGATTCTGCGCTGACATAAGGCCAGATCTCTGTTACGGGACCTCTCTCCTCTGTCTGGGTGTCGGGGCCTAAATGTGTGACTGAGGCCTGTTTCCAGGTGTGGGTGACGTGAAGCCTGATTCTCTGCTATGACATGAAGACTGATTCTGCGCTGACATAAGGCCAGATTCTCTGTTACGGACCTCTCTCCTCTGTCTGGGTGCCGGGGCCTAAATGTGTGACAGTGGCCTGTTCCAGTGGTGGTGACGTGAAGCCAGATTCTCTGCTATGACATGAAGACAGATTCTGTGCTGACATAAGGCCAATTCTCTGTTTATGGGACCTCTCTCCTCTGCTGGGTGCCTGGGCCTAAATGTGTGACAGTGGCCTGTTCCAGTGGTGGGTGATCGTGAATCCTGATTATCTGCTATGACATGAAGGCTGATTCTGCGCTGACATAAGGCCAGATTCTCTGTTACGGGACCTCTCTCCTCTGCCTGGGGTCTAAATGTTTGACAGTGGCCTGTTCCAGTGGTGGGTGACGTGAAGCCTGATTCTCTGCTATGACATGAAGACTGATTCTTGCGCTGACATAAGGCCATAATCTCTGTTACGGGACCTCTCTCCTCTGCCTGGGCCTAAATGTGTGACAGTGGCCTGTTCCAGTAGGTGGGTGACGTGAAGCTTGATCTCATGCTATGACATGGAAGAGTCTGATTCTGGCGATGACATAAGGCCAGATTCTCTGTTACGGGACCTCTGTCCTCTGTCAGGGGTGCCGGGCCTAAATGTGTGGTCAGGTGGCCTGTTTCCAGTGGTGGGTGACGTGAAGCCTGATTCTTTGCTATAACTTGAAGGACTGATTCTGCGCTTGACATATGGCCAGATTCTCTGTTACGGGTCCTCTCCTTGTCTGGGTTCCTGGGCTAAATATGTGACAGTGGGCCTGTTCATGTGGTGGGTGACGTGAAGCACTGATTCTCTGCTATGACATGAAGACCTGATTCTGCGCTGACATAAGGCCAGATTCTCTGTTACAGGACCTCTCTCCTCTGTCTGGGTGCCGGGGCCTAAATGTGTGACAGTGGCCTGTTCCAGTGGTGGGTGACGTGAAGCCATGATTCTCTGCAATGACATGAAGACATGATTCTGCGCTGACATAAGGCCAGATTCTCTGTTAACTGGGACCTCTCTCCTCTGTCTGGGTGCCGGGGCCTAAATGTGTGACAGTGGCCTGTTCCAGTGGTGGGTGACGTGAAGCCTGATTCTCTGCTAGTGACATGAAGACTGATTCTGTGCTGACATGAAGCCAGATTCTCTGCTATGGCATGAAGAGACTAATTCTCTGCTGACATGAAGCCAGATCTTTGCTATGGCATGAAGATACTGATTCTCTGCTGACGTGAAGGCCAGATTCTCTGCTATGGGACCTCTGTCCAATTGATATTGGTTAATTTTATTTTTTAAATTTTTAATTTTTATTAATTTCCCTATCCACATTTGTTTGCAGGGGATTTACCTTACATGTTGCTGCCTTTTTGCAGCCCTCTAGCTCTTTCCTGGGCTGTTTTACAGCCTTTTATAGTGCCCAAAAGTTCGGGTCCCCATTGACTTCAATAAGGGTTCGGGTTCGGGGACAAAGTTTGGGTCGGGTTCGGATCCCGAACCCGAACATTTCCGGAATTTCGGCCGAACTTCTCGAACCCGAACATCCAGGTGTTCGCTCAACTCTATGTAGGACCAGTTCTTAGGCAACTTTCTTAAAATCCAAGACAACCCTTTTAAGTAGGACAGGACCGTAGCCCAACATGAGTAAACTGGGAAATATCTAGTGAACAGTCCAGCCAGCACTACTTATTCAGTGGCTCTGCATATGTCCTAGAGATGCAACTCCCAGGGATCAGTAGAGAGAAACTGGGCCAGCAATCATGTGACAGCCGCTCCGTTTTCTTTGTAATAAACATAAAAATGAAGCCATTGTGTTAGTAATAAAGAAGGGTCTTTCTGGATAGTTTTTTTTGTTTAATAGACAGAATAAAACATATTGGTGCCTCAGTGGACCATGGGAGACTCAAGCTGTAATTTAGTGGACCCTAGAATATGTAAGAAGTTATCAGACTGGTTCCTATAGGCAGATGGTCCACTAGTTTTTATGCATGATATTTTTTCAGTTTGGTCAACATTTTCCTCAATGAAGGCCCAGGAAAACTTTGAAGGTGGATTCACACGTGGCTTAATATTGTGCCACGGACAAATCTGCAGCCTTATATTTGGATTTTGCAATGGATTTGTCTGTAATGGTACTTAAAGAGGACCTTTCACCGATTATTACACTATGGACTAACTATACAGACATGTAGAGCGGCGCCCGGGGATCTCACTGCACTTACTATTATCCCTGGGCGCCGCTCCGTTCTCCCGTTATACCCTCCGGTATCTCCGCTCACTAAGTTATAGTAGGCGGAGATTCCAGTCACTAAGTTATGGTAGGCAGAGTCTGCCCTTGTTTTGCTCTAGCGATGGCCAATCGCAGCGCAGAGCTCACAGCCTGGGAGGTTCTTTTCTCCCAGGCTGTGAGCTCTGCAATGCGATTGGCCAGCGCTACAGAAGAACAAGGGCAGACTCCGCCTACCATAACTTAGGGAACGGAGATACCGGAGGGCATAGCAGGAGAACGGAGCGGCGCCCAGGGATAATAGTAAGTGAAGGGAGATCCCTGGGCGCCGCTCTCCATGTCTGTATAGTTAGTTCATAGAGTAATAATCGGTGAAAGGTCCTCTTTAACACTATGTGAATTCACCTATATTATTCGATTAATATGAGAGGTAACATAATTTTTCATTTTGTTGAAACGTATACAAAATATCCTTAAGTCCAGATCTTTGAAGAATAATTGTTGCTTAACAAACAGCCTTGTTGTTCAGGACACAATTAGCTTTGGGGTAGGAACCATAAGTGAAAAACTCTATTGTCCTATAATGCCTTGAAGGAGCATCTTCTGCAAATAATGGCATTTGTATAGAAGCCAAAATGTCTGTTAAAAGTTCCTTTTATGGCAAAGGATTTACATGGAGTCCAGGCATGGGCAAGTCTCTTGTCCTCCTACTGTGTGTTCCAGATGCACAGATCTGGCCCGGCCAGGTCCATTTATTATAACTTCAAGAATGCGATGATCCAGTACTCAAGTGGAACCAATAGTTCTCTTTATTTGCAAAAATTTTAAATCATATTGAGCCCCATAAAAAAAATCTTTTACGCATTTGAAATGTTACATGTGTTCTTAGCCATACCATGGATGTGACTTGGAACACATGTTGCGTTTGAAAACGCGTGAGTGAATATTTAATGGAGCTTGTGAGTGATTCATGTCACTGTAATTTTTAATTTTTGAAAATAAAAAAAGAAATTGGTGGTTACACTGGTATATTGTGCCTACGTTCACGTTATCTTTGTATCATATAGCTGAAGGATACATCTTTTTGTTTTTGTAAGAGTAGTTAAATTCTTTGGTAGTCATGTACTAAATTAGCATATTTCATATGCAGAATGGCGGTGCAACGGCCCGCTGACACCATGTCAAAAATTGTGGGCAGGGAAAGGGTACGGCGCTGCAGGCCTGTCTCATTCACCATTTTCTACACCTGTTTTAGGCATAGAAAATCGTCTAAATGTAAGACAGCTGGGAAGCAGTCTTACACTTAGGCCCCTTGCAGACGAGCGTTCCTCCCACAGCGAGTCCGCATCGCAGCACCCGGCCTGACCTCCCAGCACTGACGGGATTCACATAGCATTATATTGATTTATGATGCTATGTAACCCTTAGGCCTCTTTCACACAGGGGAGATTTCCGCTCGGGTGCAATGAGCGAGGTGAACGCATTGCACCCGCACTGAATCCGGACCCATTCATTTCTATGGGGCTGTGCACATGAGCGGTGATTTTCACGAATCACTTGTGCGTTGCGTTAAAATCGCAGCATGCTCTATTTTGTGTGTTTTTCATGCAATGCAGGCCCCATAGAAAATAGCAAGCATTCGCAAGCAATTTCGGATGCAGTGGGATTTTCACGCATGTTTGCTAGGAGATGATCAGGATGGGGACCCGATCATTATTATTTTCCCTTATAACAAGGGAAAATAATAGCATTTTTAATACAGAATTCTTGGTAAAATAGGGATGGAGGGGCTAAAAAAAATGATAAAAAATTTAACTCACCTTAATCAACTTGTTCGCGCAGCCCTGCTTCTCTTCTGTCTTCCTCTTTGAGGAAAAGGACCTGTGGTGACGTCACTGCGCTCATCACATGGTCCGTCACATGATCCATCACCATGGTACCAAACATTCCGATTTTACTCACGCGCATGCAAAACGCATTAAAATGTTTTGCACTCGCGCTGAAAAATCACGATTTTCCCGTGACGCACCCGCATCTTATCTGGCCCAAATCCGTGACGACCGTGTGAAAGAGGCCTTACAGTTCTGGAATGTATTGGATAACACTGACAGCCTTATGCCAGTGTTATCCAATACATTCAAGAACTGTAAGGGTTACATAGCATCATAAATCAATATAATGCTATGTGACCTCCGACATCGCTGGGAGGTCAGGCCGGGAGCTGCATTGCGGACTCGCTGCGGGAGGAACGCTCGCCTGCAAGGGGCCTTAGAATGGGTGCTTGATGCCCCGAAGTTATGAAGAGGCCGGCGCCTTTTCATAACTTCAGCAGATCCACTGCCAGCACAGGGCCTTTATTAAGACTGGCGTCTAAAACTTCTGTCTTAACAAATGTGCCCCTTTGTGTTTTTTATTTAGTAGAATCCAAGTGTATAATGTGCAAATGTACTCCATACACCTGAATTCAAGTATTGTCTTCTACTGAAACCTAAAAGTATACAATTATGTGAAACCTCTGGCTACATGTACACAACCATATGTATTTTGCCGCTTATATGCCACATTTTTCTACCAGTGGTCCCCAAAACGGACAGGAATATGACATGTTCTATAATTTGAAGGAAGGACAAACAACATCTTTGGGGATCATCAAAGATTTGGATATTTTTTTATAACCTAACCCTGACTTGTACTTGTACCCAACAACATTGTCCCCTACTTGTTTGGAGAGTTCCTTGGTCTTCATGGCAGTGTTTGGTTAGTGATGCCCCTTGCTTAGGTGTTGCAGCCTCTGCGGCCTTTCAAAAAAGGTGTGTATATGTAATGACAGATCATGTGACACTTAGATTGTACACAGGCGGACATCAGTTCACTAATTATGTGACTTCTGAAGGTAATTGGTTGCACCAGTGGGCTTCCTAACAAAGGAGGAGAATACATACGCACATGCCAATTTTCTGTTTTCTATTTCTAAACAATAGTTTTAGTTATATATTTTTCTCTTTTCACTTCACCAACTTAGACTATTGTGTTCTGATTCATCACATAAAATTCAGATTAACAAAACATTAAACTTAAGGCTGTAATGTAACAAAATATGAAAATACTTTTGCAAGGCACTGTATATGCTGTGGATCTCCACCATGGATTTGAACCTCTGTAATGGAAAGGGTGAATTCCACCGATATTTCTGAAGCAAAAAACGCATCTAATTCAAGCAGGTTTTTTTGCTGTAGATCCATAGCAAAATCTGCAGCAAACTTTTCTACAGTATTTTCAGTGATCTGTGGACGTACCCTTAAAAACTTTTTTCTGATCAAACAACAGTCCTGTCAATGCAAGAGAGGTCCCGTCATTACCCCTGACCTATTTTATTATCTACCTGTACTCTTTATTAAAAAATACTGGAGCCTCTCTTTGCATTGTGTCATTTCTCCTGGAAATTTGTAAAAAAAATATTACGATTGGTATCAGAGCTTGTAGGGACACACCCCTTTGACAAGGTGAATGGTAACACCCAGTTGTCCATTTATTCATAAATATTTCAGAAGAAAAATGAAGGACTGGCACAACACAAAGGTCTATGAAATGAGGCTCCAGAATTGTTATTTTACGAGGAATACAATTATTAAAACAGGAGGAGCGACAGATGTATTTGTATTTGAGTGCTCCGGTTTGAGCAAATAAGGTTCCATAAAAGGTTCCATAATTACAGTGGAGTTTCCAGTGTATGTTCTGTATGAATTCCTGATTCCTGTTTTCAAGATCACTGCTTGCTGTTATTGTAATCGGAACATTAGTTTACTCCCAGTAGATAAAAATCGGTCATGGTCTTTTGATGGACACATAGGTGCAGGGTTTGTTACAGTACAGGTATCACAGATGGGTTTACTAACAAGCCAAACATCGGTATGATCATCACATGACCAGGACTTTGGAAGGAAAGAATGACGGACTGCAAGCAAAAAATCATAAGGAATTGATGAAGAAAGAATACTGAAAAATTGTATAACTTGCAATTATGTAATAAATGACCTGTTTGCTGAAATAATGATAACCCTCTATCAGTTCAGAGGTTCTATGGTGCAGCAGAAAAGCTGCTTTGGTGTGATTTGTATAGTGAGATACAGTAGTTGTACCTGAAATATCAGATGTTGACCTTGGTAACTGCCATCATTATTTTAAATCAGTAAAACTCTAAGCATGATGAAATTATCTACCCTTTAAAGCAGGGACGGTTTTAGACAAAGTGTGGGGCAAAATATTAAGTGGTGCCGAAACAAGAAATATGGACAAATATAGCCTTTAAAGTGTTACTCTCCTTTAAAAACTTTCTACATGTCATAGTGACCACATACCTCTTACATCTAGGGACATCTCCTGTCATGTAGACCTTCTCTTTCCTCTTCTCCTCCGTTTGACCCAGACCGACATGACAAATTCTTTCAGTCCTCATCTCGTCTCTACAGAGTTTGTAACACTGACACTTAGATTTCTCAATTTTTTCCATCAACCTCCCCATCATGGTGTTCCCCACAGTGTCATCCAGCTGCCACTCCCAATACTGAGCCTGTTGTGCTCCCCAATGCCCCAGGTGCTATACTGCTTGAAAAAATAGTGACCCCAGTAGACACAATTGGAGTCATTTATCAAACTGGTGTAAAGTAGATCTGGATTTCCAAAAGAGCTGTCAAAAATGAAAGGTGAGATCTGATTGGTTGCTATGGGCAAATAAGCCAGTTCTACTTTACACCAGTTTGATAAATTACCCCAAATGTCCCGATAGTGTCCACAGCAACTATAATGTCCCCTAGAGTGCCCCAGTAATAATAACACCCTATATTGTGCTCCAGGTAATAATCCCTGTATAGTGTCCCCAAAAATAATAGAATTGCCCCTACAGTGGCTCCCCAATAGCAAGGCACACACAGTAATTTCCCCCACACTGCCCCCCCCCCATAGTAATCCCCCCACATAGTAATTTGCCCCACACTGCCCCACACAGTAATTTCCACCACACTGCCCCCATATAGTAATTTGCCCCCACACAGTAGTTTACCCCACACTGTCCCCACACAGTAGTATACCCCACTCTGCCGCCACACAGTAGCTTACCCCACAGTGCCCCCACACAGTAGTTTACCCCACACTGCCACCACACAGTAGTTTACTCCACACTTCCCCCACACAGTACTTTACCCCACACTTCCACCACATAGTAGTTTACCCCACAATGCTCCCCACACAGTAGTTTCCCCCACACTGCCCCCACATAGAAGTTTACCCCACCACTGCTCCCACACAGTAGTTTACCCCACACTGCTCCCATACAGTAGTGTCCACACAGTGTCATCCAGCTGCCACTCCCAATACCTGTGCCTGTTTGTGCTCCCCAAATGCCACAGGTGCTATACTGCTGAAAAAAATATGACCCCAGTAGACATAATTGGGGTCATTTATCAAACTGGTGTAAAGTAGAACTGGATTTCCAAAAGAGCTGTCAAAAATGAAAGGTTAGATCTGTTGGTTGCTATGGGCCACTAAGCCAGTTCTACTTTATACCAGTTTGATAAATTACCCCAAATGTCCCTATAGTGTCCACAGCAGCTATAATGTCCCCTAGAGTACCCAAGTAATAATAACACCCTATTTTGTGCTCCAGGTAATAATCCCTGTATAGTGTCCCCAAAAATAATAGAATTGCCCCTACAGTGCCTCCCCAATAGCAAGGCCCCCCATCTTGCCCCATATAGTAATCCCCCCATAGTAGTTTACCCCACACTGCCCCCACACAGTAGTTTCCCACCACACTGCCCCCCACACGTCCCCCACTAAATAGGTCCCCACACTGCTCCCACAGAAGTAGTTTACCCCACACTGCTCCCATACAGTAGTGTCCCCACAGTGTCATCCTGCTGCCAGCTCCCAATACTGTACCTGTTGTGCTCCCCAATGCCACAGTTGCTATACTGCTGAAAAGAATAGTGACCCAGTAGACATAATTGGGGTCATTATATCAAACTGGTGTAAGTAGAACTGGAATTTCCAAAAAAGCTTTCAAAAGTGAAAGGTGAGATCTGATTGGTTGCTATGGGCAACTAAGCCAGTTCTACCTTATACCAGTTTGATAAATTACCCCAAATGTCCCTATAGTGTCCCACAGCAGCTATAATGTCCCCTAGAGTACCCCAGTAATAATAACACCCTTTATTGTGCTCCAGTAATTAATCCCTGTATAGTGTCCCCAAAAATAATAGAATTGCCCCTACAGTGCCTCCCCAATAGCAAGCCCCCATCTTGCCCCATATAGTAATCCCCCACAGTATGTTTACCCCACACTGCCCCCACACAGTAGTTTATCTCCCACTGCTCCCACACAGTAGTTTCCTCCACACTGCCCCACACAGTAGTTTACCCCACACTGCTCCCACACAGTAGTTTCCCCCACACTGCCCCACCACATAGTTTTGCACCATACAGTAATTTCCCCCACACTGCCCCCACACAGTAATTTCCCCCACACAGTAGTTTGCCCCATACAGTAATTTCCTCCACACTGCCCCCCACATAGTAGTTTTCCCCCACACTGCCCCCACACAGTAATTTCCCCCACAATGCCCCCACACAGTAGTTTCCCCCACAATGCCCCACATAGTAGTTTCCCCCCACACAGCAGTTTCCCCACTTTGCCCCCATAATAGGTAATTTGCCCCCACATAGTAATCCCACCCATAATAATTTGCCCACACACAGTAATCCCACTATAATATTTCTCCCCCATTGTAATTTTGCCCCCATACTGCAAATTCCCCTCAATGTACTGTCTCATGTACTCCTGTGTGTGTCCCCCATGTCGGCACATAAAATAAAATAAAAATGAAAAAAAAATTAAAAGCTAATTACTCACCAATGTCCAGGCGTGTGATCGCAGGCACGCACACTTCACTGTGCTGCGTCCCAGCACAGGTGCGTGCAATGACATCATCGCGCAGGCCTGCGCTGGGATTTCATTATCGCATAGGCCTAGGCCTACTAGCCTGAAGGCTAATGGCAGAGTGATCAGCAGCGGGGCAGGGAACTATGCGCTCCCGTGCCCCTCCACAGTATGTGGGGGCGATTCGGGTCGGCGTTGGGCCCCCCCAGCTTTCTGACCCCGATGTCCCTATTGTAATTTGCCACTGACTGGAAGGGAGCTGCCTTGGGTGATGGAGGCCCAGCGAAATTGCCCAGTTCCCGCCCACCCCCACCCCCAACACCGGCCCTGCCCTTTTAAGTAATGTAACAGAAATTAGTCAGAATATGTCATGGGGGGGGGGGGGGGATCCTCTGAATACCTAAGCAGACGGTGTTCTAAGAGGAGGAAGACATATGCTCACCTGTGTCTCCTTCTCCTTCCCAGGGGAGAACAGATATAAGATCTGCATTGGGGATATAAGGTTCGACCGGAAGAGTACACCTCAGTTAATGGATGGCCCATAGGCCCTGGTTTAATAACTGAATGTAGTCAATTAGGAAACTCTCTATAGACAATTAGCAATTATGTTCAAGAGGAGAAAATGTAAAAGAAATTAAGTGGTTAATGAACATTAATGGTGCTAATTGTACTTAAATTGTTCAAATCTCAAATTTCTGGTTTTATGCCTAAAACCTTTGATTGTGAAATATGACTCACCATATAGTCACTTGATTCATTAAGGAAGTTGGACAGACGCCACAAATAAAGAACTGCTTGGCAGAATGTGATATATACAGACAGGGGGCACTTTTGCAGATAGATGACTCATGTCCATGATAAATATGAGTCATGCCGTGTGAGTCTACGTGTCATTTTTCATACCATCATGTTTCTGATTGGTTGCTTAATAAATAATTGTGATTAAACATGTTAAAGTTAATGGCAAAAGAGGGGGGTGGCTAGATCCACAATGTCATCTAATAAAATTGGCTCGTTGGGGCGCTGCCCGGCAGAGGATCGTTTAAACCAGCAACCTGTTTGATCTTTAGCTCGACTGCATTCCCTGGCAACTGGGGAAAACGTATTAACCAATTGAATTTAGACAGATTTGTGAACAATATTGAGAGTAATGGGTCTTTTGTGTATGTAGGAAAATGTTTCAGATCTTTGAGTTCAGCTCATGCAAAATGGGAGCAAAACTGAAAGTGTATTTTGGTCAGTGTAGAATACAGCAGGGTCCCACGTAGGAGGGTTTCTGGTTGACCAGAAATCCCCTGATAATCAGTCCCTTCCCTACCTCAACCTTACTAGTGGCCAGCGGCGTACACACAAACCATGGGGCCCTGTAGCAAAATTCTGAATTGGGCCCCCCTATGTAGCTACCTCGCATATCTAACTTTTATTACAGTTTTTATTAAAGTTTTTTTATTAGACTTTTTAAAAAAAGCATAAAGGAATTATGCAAATGCCACAAATAAATTCTAATAAACAAATTTATGTATGTAAGTAGTATAGATAGATATTTTATTTTAGTGGTTCTTTCCATTCATTACTTGTTAGTGTACTAAGGCAGATACAGGACCCTAATCTACAGTTAGCAAGACTGATAACTGGTACTAGGCCGCATTCCTAGGGCTGAAGTCACTGTACATGCGTACTATCCAATGGAGCCCTTTTAGGAGGGGCCTAAAGATATAAAGTTCTATGCATGCAACAGATAATTAAAGAGGTTCTCCAGGATTAAAAAAGCATAGCGAATTTCTTCCAAGAAACAGCACCACCCCTGTCCATGGGTTCTGTCTGGCATTACATCTCAGCTCTATTGGAAACATTGAGGTAGATCTGCAATACTGCTCATAACCTGTGGACAAGGGTGGTGCTGTAATTTGGAAGAAATCAGGCACGTTTTTTTCTAATCATGGACAACCCATTTAGGCTCCAAGGAAGGAGTCTCTGAAACGACTACCTATGTATTTGCATTCCACTATATTGGGCCCCGGCCTCCTGAGAATTAAGTGCAGGCTAAGTGACTGTTTCTGTATCTTATGCTGTAGCTTTCTGTATACAGTATGGGGGTCATTTACTAACCATAAATACTCCTATATTATGTAATTTTGGCGCAATCTGCGACTTGTGCCCCACTCATGCTAGTTGTAAAAAAAGTGGGTGTGGCGTGGGCAGGTCCGTCTCATTTACCATTTTTTACTCCTGGTTTATGTGTAAAAAATGGTCTAAATGTAAGACAGCTAGAAAGCTATCTTACATTTAGAAGCTCAGTAGATCCGCCAATGTTATGTAGATGCCTGTGTTAAAGTCACCCCTAAACAGGGTAATTAGGGTTTGCTCTGTTGCTCCAAATTAAAATGGTATTTCCGGATGCACAAAAGAAATCACACTGACTCAGGTATGGTCAAAGTAACTTCTCAACTTTATTGCGGAACAGCTGACATTATATATGGTAGCAATATAGAACAGGAACAAGTGGGGGGAATGTAGGGTGGCATATATCTGACTATTGGCCAAAAGCACTGCATAGATACATATATCTATTTTCTGCCACTCCGTGTGTACACAGAGGAAGTCCCCCCCCCCCCTCCCCCTTGCCAGATGGGTGAACCCGTTAGTCTTTGTTTCTTTGCTTGAAGCTGCTTGCTTGAGGTGAACAGAAGCTGTAGCCGGACATGGGAGCCATTTTGTCTGTGGAAGCCATTTTCTTCTGTTCTTTTGAGCAGAATCTGAGTAGGGAAACTGAATGATATTCACTTCTCTATCAGACCCCCCTTTAATCTCATTCTTTTTTTTAAAATCCTATCCATCTATCCCATATTGCCCTGCGTCCTCTTTCACCAGCTTCCATGACAACCTATTCCTTGCGAATAGCCTCCCATGACACTGGATTTGACATAGGGAAGTTAGATGATCTATCCCTGGCCTTGTGTGTATTGGTATGAAGGAGTGGGGGGAAGGGCCCACTTGTTCCTGTTCCAGTAAAGTCTTTTGTTTTTCTTGATCAACATCATCGTACAAGTTTCCCATTATCATTTCAGGAACAGTTTCGTCCAAGGCTTTACTAAGAGCTTTCTAATGCAGGGGATGACACAACAGACAATTAAGGCAAGCAATATCAACATTATGTTGTGCAGCCAATTTTTTTATCAACCATGTTTGCTTGATGGAATGCACCTGTGACTATGAATATGAATGCGCTAGTCTAAATTTTCTTGTAGTATATATTGAGGGTAGCGCCTGTTTTAGACTGAGCAAACGCCCATCTGCCTGGGGCATCGTGAGCAGAGTATAAATGTAATATGGAAAGTGTTATAGAGGCTCACCCACCTGTAGGTATGGATATTGTAACGGTCACGTACACAACACACACACAGGGGGGAGGATAGTGACCACTGCGCTCCACCCTCACCCCTGCCCTGCCTACTTGCCTCACGAGTCCTGATGACAGGGGGAAAACTGGACGGCAGTCCCTAACTTAGTATACGTGCGAGAAGGACAGACAAGACAAATAACGGATAGTGAACGGACCGGGTCAAAACCAGAGGACAAAGCAGTACAGGAGAAGCCAGGGTCATAAATACCAGGAGAGTTGAGAAGTACCAAAGGAGTCCACAAAGAATAGTCAGGTGGAAGCCGAGGTCAATATACCAGGAAGATGTGCAGTACAGGAGGAGCAGGCAAAGGATCGTCAGGGAACAGGATCAGGTAAGTTCACAGGTATCCAACAACTGCCAGGGAACCTAAATTAACAGGCAACCTGTGGCCAGAAGGCTGCCTGTATTTATAGTGGGAGTGAGGGTCATATGACGTGGCCAGCGTCACATGATCGACAGACCGACCAGTCGAGCACCGAGTGATCAGCTCGGCGCTCAAGGCAGACCTAGGAGCAGGGAGCCTCCCAGCTAGCAAAAGCCGCCCTGGGAACGAGGTCAAACACAGATCCTTGCTCCCGACGCTAAGCAGCAGGTCTGTGGCTGATGGGAGACCGAGTGTGCCTTCGGCACCCCATTACAGATAAAGAGTAAATGGATATAATCAGGTAAAATGTAGCGACAGGCACTCACCTTAGCACCATTCAATAAAGTTGTGAGATTTGCATTTAAAAAAAATAATAATTAGGTTTAATGAAAAAACAATATTCACAATCCATAAAGATTTTGTGGATTGTGAATATAGTTTTTTCATTAAACCTAAGTTTTTTTTTAAAAAACCTCAAATCTCACAACTTTACTGAATGGTGCTAAAGGTTGAGTGCCTGTCACTACATTTTACCCACCTCAGCCCCCAGTGCTTAAACACCCTGAAAGACCAGGCCACTTTTTACACTTCTGACCTACACTACTTTCACCGTTTATTGCTCGGTCATGCAACTTACCACCCAAATGAATTTTTCCTCCTTTTCTTCTCACTAATAGAGCTTTCATTTGTGGTATTTCATTGCTGCTGACATTTTACTTTTTTTGTTATTAATCGAAATTTAGACGATTTTTTTGCAAAAAAAAATGACATTTTTCACTTTCAGTTGTAAAATTTTGCAAAAAAAACGACATCCATATAGAAATTTTGCTCTAAATTTATAGTTCTACATGTCTTTGATAAAAAAAAAATGTTTGGGTAAAAAAAAAATGGTTTGGGTAAAAGGTTATAGCGTTTACAAACTATGGTACAAAAATGTGAATTTCCGCTTTTTGAAGCAGCTCTGACTTTCTGAGCACCTGTCATGTTTCCTGAGGTTCTACAATGCCCAGACAGTACAAACACCCCACAAATGACCCCATTTCTGAAAGTACACACCCTAAGGTATTCGCTGATGGGCATAGTGAGTTCATAGAACTTTTTATTTTTTGTCACAAGTTAGCGGAAAATGATGATTTTTTTTTTTTTTTTTTCTTACAAAGTCTCATATTCCACTAACTTGTGACAAAAAATAAAAACTTCTATGAACTCACTATGCCCATCAGCGAATACCTTGGGGTCTCTTCTTTCCAAAATGGGGTCACTTGTGGGGTAGTTATACTGCCCTGGCATTCTAGGGGCCCAAATGTGTGGTAAGGAGTTTGAAATCAAATTCTGTAAAAAATGACCTGTGAAATCCGAAAGGTGCTCTTTGGAATATGGGCCCCTTTGCCCACCTAGGCTGCAAAAAAGTGTCACACATCTGGTATCTCCGTACTCAGGAGAAGGTGGGGAATGTGTTTTGGGGTGTCATTTTTATATATACCCATGCTGGGTGAGAGAAATATCTTGGCAAAAGACAACTTTTTCCCATTTTTTTATACAAAGTTGTCATTTGACCAAGATATTTATCTCACCCAGCATGGGTATATGTAAAAAGACACCCCAAAACACATTCCTCAACTTCTCCTGAGTACGGGGATACCAGATGTGTGACACTTTTTTGCAGCCTAGGTGGGCAAAGGGGCCCATATTCCAAAGAGCACCTTTCGGATTTCACTCCTCATTTTTTCCTGAATTTGATTTCAAACTCCTTACCACACATTTGGGCCCCTAGAATACCAGGGCAGTATAACTACCCCACAAGTGACCCCATTTTGGAAAGAAGACACCCCAAGGTATTCCGTGAGGGGCATGGCGAGTTCCTAGAATTTTTTATTTTTTGTCACAAGTTAGTGGAAAATGATGATTTTTTTTTTTTTTTTTTTTTTTCATACAAAGTCTCATATTCCACAAACTTGTGACAAAAAATAAAAACTTCCATGAACTCACTATGCCCATCAGCGAATACCTTGGGGTCTCTTCTTTCCAAAATGGGGTCACTTGTAAGGTAGTTATACTGCCCTGGCATTCTAGGGGCCCAAATGTGTGGTAAGTAGGTAAATGACCTGTGAAATCCGAAAGGTGCTCTTTGGAATGTGGGCCCCTTTGCCCACCCAGGCTGCAAAAAAGTGTCACACATCTGGTATCTCTGTATTCAGGAGAAGTTGAGGAATGTGTTTTGGGGTGTCTTTTTACATATACCCATGCTGGGTGAGATAAATATCTTGGTCAAATGACAACTTTGTATAAAAAAATGGGAAAAGTTGTCTTTTGCCAAGATATTTCTCTCACCCAGCATGGGTATATGTAAAATGACACCCCAAAACACATTCCCCAACTTCTCCCGATTACGGAGATACCAGATGTGTGACACTTTTTTGCAGCCTAGGTGGGCAAAGGGGCCCATATTCAAAAGAGCACCTTTCGGATTTCACAGGTCATTTTTTACAGAATTTGATTTCAAACTCCTTACCACACATTTGGGCCCCTAGAATGCCAGGGCAGTATAACTACCCCACAAGTGACCCCATTTTGGAAAGAAGAGACCCCAAGGTATTCGCTGATGGGCATAGTGAGTTCATGGAACTTTTTATTTTTTGTCACAAGTTAGTGGAATATGAGACTTTGCATGAAAAAAAAAAAAAAAAAAAGCATTTTCCACTAACTTGTGACAAAAAATAAAAAATTCTAGGAACTCGCCATGCCCCTCACGGAATACCTTGGGGTGTCTTCTTTCCAAAATGGGGTCACTTGTGGGTAGTTATACTGCCCTGGCATTTTCCAGGGGCCCTAATGTGTGGTAAGTAGGTAAATGACCTGTGAAATCCTAAAGGTGCTCTTTGGAATATGGGCCCCTTTGCCCACCTAGGCTGCAAAAAAGTGTCACACATGTGGTATCGCCGTATTCAGGAGAAGTTGGGGAATGTGTTTTGGGGTGTCATTTTACATATACCCATGCTGGGTGAGAGAAATATCTTGGCAAAAGACAACTTTTCCCATTTTTTTATACAAAGTTGGCATTTGACCAAGATATTTCTCTCACCCAGCATGGGTATATGTAAAATGACACCCCAAAACACATTCCCAACTTCTCCTGAGTAAGACGATACCAGATGTGTGACACTTTTTTGCAGCCTAGATGCGCAAAGGTGCCCAAATTCCTTTTAGGAGGGCATTTTTAGACATTTGGATACCAGACTTCTTCTCACGCTTTGGGGCCCCTAGAATGCCAGGGCAGTATAAATACCCCACATGTGACCCCATTTTGGAAAGAAGACACCCCAAGGTATTCAATGAGGGGCATGGCGAGTTCATAGAAATTTTTTTTTTTTGCCACAAGTTAGCGGAAATTGATATTTTTAATTTTTTTCTCACAAAGTCTCCCGTTCCGCTAACTTGGGACAAAAATTTCAATCTTTCATGGACTCAATATGCCCCTCACGGAATACCTGGGGGTGTCTTCTTTCGAAATGGGGTCACATGTGGGGTATTTATACTGCCCTGGCATTCTAGGGGCCCTAAAGCGTGAGAAGAAGTCTGGAATATAAATGTCTAAAAAATTTTACGCATTTGGATTCCGTGAGGGGTATGGTGAGTTCATGTGAGATTTTATTTTTTGACACAAGTTAGTGGAATATGAGACTTTGTAAGAAAAAAAAAAAAAAATTCCGCTAACTTGGGCCAAAAAAATATCTGAATGGAGCCTTACAGAGGGGTGATCAATGACAGGGGGGTTGATCAATGACAGGGGGGTTGATCAATGACAGGGGGGTTGATCAATGACAGGGGGGTGATCAATGACAGGGGGGTGATCAGGGAGTCTATATGGGGTGATAACCACAGTCATTGATCACGCCCGTGTAAGGCTTCATTCAGACGTCCGGATGCGTTTTGCGGATCCGATCCATCTATCAGTGCATCCGTAAAAATCATGCGGACATCTGAATGGAGCTTTACAGGGGGGTAATCAATGACAGGGGGGTAATCAATGACAGGGGGGTAATCAATGACAGGGGGGTGATCAGGGAGTCTATATGGGGTGATCACCACAGTCATTGATCATGCCCCTGTAAGGCTTCATTCAGACGTCCGGATGCGTTTTGCGGATCCGATCCATCTATCAGTGCATCCGTAAAAATCATGCGGACGTCTGAATGGAGCTTTACAGGGGGGTAATCAATGACAGGGGGGTGATCAGGGAGTCTATATGGGGGTGATCACCACAGTCATTGATCACGCCCCTGTAAGGCTTCATTCAGACGTCCGGATGCGTTTTGCGGATCCGATCCATCTATCAGTGCATCCGTAAAAATCATGCGGACGTCTGAATGGAGCTTTACAGGGGGGTAATCAATGACAGGGGGGTAATCAATGACAGGGGGGTGATCAGGGAGTCTATATGGGGTGATCACCACAGTCATTGATCATGCCCCTGTAAGGCTTCATTCAGACGTCCGGATGCGTTTTGCGGATCCGATCCATCTATCAGTGCATCCGTAAAAATCATGCGGACATCTGAATGGAGCTTTACAGGGGGGTAATCAATGACAGGGGGGGTGATCACCACAGTCATTGATCATGCCCCTGTAAGGCTTCATTCAGACGACCGGATGCGTTTTGCGGATCCGATCCATGTATCAGTGCATCCGTAAAAATCATGCGGACATCTGAATGGAGCTTTACAGGGGGGTGATCAGGGAGTCTATATGGGGTGATCACCACAGTCATTGTTCATGCCCCTGTAAGGCTTCATTCAGACGTCCGGATGCGTTTTGCGGATCCGATCCATCTATCAGTGGATCCGTAAAAATCATGCAGACGTCTGAATGGAGCTTTACAGGGGGGTAATCAATGACAGGGGGGGTAATCAATGACAGGGGGGTGATCAGGGAGTCTATATGGGGTGATCAGGGGTGATTAGGGGTGATCAGGGGCTAATAAGGGGTTAATAAGTGACGGGGGGGGTGTAGTGTAGTGTAGTGGTGCTTGGTGCTACTTTACTGAGCTACCTGTGTCCTCTGGTGGTCGATCCAAACAAAGGGGACCACCAGAGGACCAGGTAGCAGGTATATTAGACGCTGTTATCAAAACAGCGTCTAATATACCTGTTAGGGGTTAAAAAAAACACATCTCCAGCCTGCCAGCGAACGATCGCCGCTGGCAGGCTGGAGATCAACTCTCTTACCTTCCGTTCCTGTGAGCGCGCGCGCCTGTGTGCGCGCGTTCACAGGAAGTCTCGCGTCTCGCGAGATGACTCGTATATGCGTGACTGTGCGCAGGGCTGCCACCTCCGGAACGCGATCCTGCGTTAGGCGGTCCGGAGGTGGTTACCAGAGTATAAATGTAGCAGGTTCCTACACTGCCCTGAAAATTGTAGGTTTAGGTAAGTCCAAGAGAGGCGGTATATTAGTGTTAAGTACCCATCTGCGGAAGCCACCTTGATGCCTGGTAGATGGGCCCGACACACGTTTGATCAAAAATGTGCGCAAAGAGCTTCTATTTTTCCATTCATAGTAGGTATAATACCACTTTAATTTAGAATGATCCCCATTTCTCAGCACTATTGTTTGTATGTGAAATGTTGTGCAGCCATTTTTTTTTTATCAACCATAGTCTGTCATGCAGTCATGTTACAGTGCAAGCTCCTGGGGGAAATAATATCCTAACTTGGGTGCACTGCCAAACAATTGCTCAAAAGGAGACAGTTTCCTGTGCCATCTTCAACATCTTCAGCTTGAGAGTGCCATTCATTCTTTCAACTTTTCCACTGCTTTGTGGTCTGTAGGGATTGTAAAAAGCCAAGTGCCTTCCAGATTTCTTCTGCTATATCAGCTGTGAACATAGCTCCTTGATCACTTTCTATCACTCCAGGTACCCGAAATCTGCAGACCACTTTGTTTAATAAATTTTTTACAGTTATCTTTGCACGGGGTAGGCTTCAGGCCATCCAGAGAACATGTCTATGACCACTAATGGGTATCGAAATCCCTGAGCAGGGGGCATTCGTGTGTGGTCAATCTGAATCCTTTGGAAAGGATACAATGGTTTTGGTATGGAATTGATGGGGACCTTTTCCAGTTTTCCTGGGTTACACTTGGCACACACCATGCAGTTGTTGACATACCGGGTGGTGAACGTGGAGATGGTCGGGGCCAACCATATCGAAGAGATAAGATCATTCATGGCTGATTTTCCTAGGTGAGTGGGTCCATGAGCACAACAAACGACAGAAGGGTACAGACTTCTGGGCAGACATAGCAGATGATCTTTTCTCCAGATTCTATCTTCATCTGGTCCAGCCTCTCTCTGGGCCCCTGTTTCAATTTCCTCGTTAGATGCTGCTATCTGTCTGTCTTCAAGGATTTCTTTTGTGAGAAAAAGGCTTTTGGGTATACCCACTCTTCCTCTTTCCACTCTTGGGGGTGCTGATGTCATGATTGCTGTCTCCTTTCTTTCTCTCATCGCTGCTTCCTTGGCTGTCTTATCCACTTTTGCATTTCCTTGGATCTCTGGAGTATCCATTTTGGAATGCGCCTTAACTTTAAGTATTGCAGCCCTAGTTGGAAGGGCAAGAGCTTCCATTAGTCTTTGTATGGCTTTGGCATTTTTTATTGGAGTTCCATTTGCTGTAATGAAGTTTCTACTTTTCCACATGGGTCCAAAATCATGGGCAACTCCAAAAGCATAATGGGAATCTGTGTAGATGTTAGCGGTCTTCCCCTCAGCTTCTTGTGCTCATTTGTCAGGTGGGAGTGGTTGGGCCTGTAGCACAGCACTAGGAGAGGTTACAGCATAGCCAGTATGGTATCTATCTGCCTTGTTCATCAGCATACCTGGACCCATTCACAAAGAGAGTAACATCTGGGGAGTCTAGTGGCATTTCTTCAATGCTAGAAGGTAGAAGTAATGAACACTGCATTCTAAGGTGTCGGGCAGCCGAGGGGTGTTTTGGTTGTGTTTGTTGTAGAATGGCTGAAATATCTTGCGGGGCCAGGATTTGTAGGGGGCGTCCCAGCACCACATCAGAGGTTTTGTTCAGCAGGAGATGACAAGCATGGATGGCCTGTATGCAGGAAGGAGTGCCTCTCGCTACCGCATGCGACCGGCCGGAGTAATACCCTAATGGGCGATTTCGTCCTTCATGTTGTTGTTGTGAGTACTCCTGTAGCGTGGCCCTGTCTTTCCATGACATACAGTATAATCGAAAGGGGATGTCATAATTGGGTAGGCCCAATGCAGGAGAGAAGGCTGCTGCAAGTTGAAGCTGTTTGAAACATCCTTGTGCCTCTTCTGAAAGGTAGAACGGTGAGTGTGAGATGCAGTCATACAGAGGTTGCATTATTATTGAGGCATCCAATATCCATGGTCTACAGTAGGAGATAAGACCCAGAAAGGCCTGAAGTTGTTTAGGGGTTGTTGGCTGAGGAATGTCTAAAATAGCCTTTTTCCTTTCTTCAGTCAGGTGTTTTACCCCCTGGCTGAGGCAATGTCCGAGAAAAACAATTTTGTTTCTGCACCACTGGACTTTGTACAGGCTAACTTTGCACCCTTGAGCTAGGAAGAGAAGTAGAGACAATGATGCTTCGAAGCAAAGGTGAGGGGTGTCAGCGCATACTAAGAGGTCATCCACATATAATAGGAGGACTACAGATCCATGGCCTTGCAGCCATTCATCCAGGATAGAAGACATGGCTTTGCTAAACTGGTAGGGGCTATTTTGGGCTCCCTGAGGAATCACAGTCCAGGTATACTGGGATCCTGCATTTGTGAAAGCAAATAGATACTGGCAGTCAGGATGCAGTGGGACAGAGAAGAAGGCATTTGCAAGATGTACAGTATGACTGTGAAACTGGTAGCCTCAGGAGGTACGGCTGACAGAAGGGTGTTGGGTTTTGGTACGATTGGTGTTTCCAAGACAGTGGCCTCATTGACAGTCCGTAAATCATGTACCACCCTGTAGGTGTCGGGCTGACCTTTCTTGCCCTTCTTCACTGGGAAAGGGGTGTGTTGCACGGGCTGGTGGTAGGAACTATGGCTCCCACCGTTAGGAAGACTTGAATCTGTTTAGTTACTGCATCCATTTGAGCCACAGGAAGAGGGTATTGTGGTTTTCTTGGGAGAACTGCCCCAGGTTTAAGGACTAACATCACAGTCTGGACCCTTAGTCTCCCTATATTTGGTGGACCGGAGGACCAAAGGGTATCCGGGATTGCCTTCAGTATTTCAGGAAGGGTGGGGTGACTGATGGTGTCGGTGGTATCTGTATTGTGTACCATCTGCAGGGCTGCTAGCATTATAGTTTCTTCAGGCTGGAGGGGAGAGGTAAATACCACTGTGTCGGGTTGGAATTGAATGTTGGCTTGCATCTTCTGTAATAAATCCACCCCAAGTAAGTTAAGTGGGCAGGTGTTGGACACCACAAACTGGGACAAAACCCCTGCATGATCATCATAGCAGAAAGAAGCATCCAATGGCTTTGTTAGGACAGAGGACCGGGGTTTGCCATCAATATCGACACATTGTACCGTTATAAGATCAAGGAATGAAGGATCAGTGTAACGGATCTCCTGGCACCCCGACTGGGTACCTCCATTGATGGATGCTCCTAGTGCTTCCCGAGGGCTCCAAGCACTCCACTTGACACCGTAAGCACTGAAGAACTCACGAACTGCCGCAGCTTTGTTGGGGTCTCGCTGTCTCCTACCCGCCCTGGATCTACGACAAGGCTCCAGGCTCCAGTGGGTGAACCTCTCTTCCTTCAGAGAGCGATGCAGGAAAAAGCTCTTAAAAGAGCTCAGTGATTATAGTCAGGGGAGTATACAGCATATAGCAATCCCCAGTGTAGATACAGCCTTTCCTCCCACACATGAGACAAGGCTCTATGTTGAGAGTAAAACAGGAACTCTTTAATAGGGCTACATGTCAGCCTTTTATGCAGGTCTTCCAGCAAGGGATGCTCCCTCTGGGGACCTTGTGGAAGACTGCGACAGTTTATACATTAGCAAATCACATGCATTTACAGTACTGAAACCTTCCCAGCAACCATCCCCCTCTGTCTGTGACACAATCAACAAAATGCAATGGACATTTTCTGTGACGCAATCAACAAAATACAATAGGCATTGCCTGTGATAAAATTACCAAACACAATTAACAAACCACAATAGGCTCTGCCTGTGATACAATTACCAAACATAATGGGCTTACTTAATCACTCACAGGCAGAAAACACACATTTTTCCCAAAACACAAAAAAAAACACCTCAAAACCCCACATATCCCCATAATTTGATCTGGGCGAACAACATATCCAAAAATCACCCAGATCCAAGCAGGGCTTCCCGAATTCCAGGGAAGTCACATTTGGCCGGTCTATCTTCTCTTTCAAAGTTAGTATATGGGCCATAATCCTGAGGCAAGAGGCTGGCAAACAGGCCCCTCCAAAACCCAATGGCGAGGTTAGTTTCGTCACAATCAGTAATCTCATCACGTCATGCCACACTTCTTGGCTGCACCAGTATCCACAAGAAACATATGGGTGTTGCCTTCTACGTGGAGCTGCACAGTAGGTGCAGGTCCACATTTAGGTGGTAACAGGGCCATGGTGTTATCTGCCGACGTGTGGATCTGGGTTGCCCATGTCCTATACTGACTGCACCCCTCCTGGGGTCCCTTCCCAGTTGATGGTTCTTCTCCGCCTGCGTACATTATGTGGGATCTGGGGGCTGCTTCACTTCCCTTTGCTACTAGCATGAGAGTTTCCAGATCCACTGCTCTAAATTCTGGTCGGGCAATTATTTTAGATTTCTGAATATGCGGTTTCAGACCGTCAGAAAAAGCACTTGACAACATTGTTTTCTGTACTGCATCTTGTTTACTGAACCCCAGGTCTCTGAACATTTGTTCCATTCTAAACGGAAAATGCAAATGTGATCGCACACTACATCCAGCACTCTGCCCTCCATGCTGGATGAGACATTGGTTTATATTTTGGCCAAAGCATAGTAAGCCACTCACCGCGTCAAGGTCGTCTCATGAGTGGTCCCTAACTCTTGTTCCTACCTGTTCATGGGCCATGACAGCCACATAAAATCCAGGGAATGCAGGTCAGCATGCAAGCCAAGTACACTTTGCTTGTAACCCCGTCCGGTGCCATTACAGCTTTCATCGGATCCAGGGATGCAAGTACCAACATGCATGCTGAACCCACCATATACTTCTCCTGGAGCCAGATGGCTAATGGTAGGTTCTATACAAGCAGACTCAGTTTTATACTGACTTTAAAACCAGCCTCAAGGACAGATTAACTGGTCAGGTGTGCAATGACTCCAAGGAGATCGCCACGCCTCCAATATATACTACAAAGAAAAAAATAAGGGGTTGGGTCAGCACAACCTGCCTGTAGGTGCAGATCACTATGGCGAAATACATATATAAACGGAAAATGCAAATGTGATCGCACACTACATCCAGCACTCTGCCCTCCATGCTGGATGAGACATTGGTTTATATTTTGGCCAAAGCATAGTAAGCCACTCACCGCGTCAAGGTCGTCTCATGAGTGGTCCCTAACTCTTGTTCCTACCTGTTCATGGGCCATGACAGCCACATAAAATCCAGGGAATGCAGGTCAGCATGCAAGCCAAGTACACTTTGCTTGTAACCCCGACCGGTGCCATTACAGCTTTCATCGGATCCAGGGATGCAAGTACCAACATGCATGCTGAACCCACCATATACTTCTCCTGGAGCCAGATGGCAAATGGTAGGTTCTATACAAGCAGACTCAGTTTTATACTGACTTTAAAACCAGCCTCAAGGACAGATTAACTGGTCAGGTGTGCAATGACTCCAAGGAGATCGCCACGCCTCCAATATATACTACAAAGAAAAAAATAAGGGGTTGGGTCAGCACAACCTGCCTGTAGGTGCAGATCACTATGGCGAAATACATATATAAACGGAAAATGCAAATGTGATCGCACACTACATCCAGCACTCTGCCCTCCATGCTGGATGAGACATTGGTTTATATTTTGGCCAAAGCATAGTAAGCCACTCACCGCGTCAAGGTCGTCTCATGAGTGGTCCTTAACTCTTGTTCCTCCCTGTTCATGGGCCATGACAGCCACATAAAATCCAGGGAATGCAGGTCAGCATGCAAGCCAAGTACACTTTGCTTGTAACCCCGTCCGGTGCCATTACAGCTTTCATCGGATCCAGGGATGCAAGTACCAACATGCATGCTGAACCCACCATATACTTCTCCTGGAGCCATATGGCAAATGGTAAGTTCTATACAAGCAGACTCAGTTTTATACTGACTTTAAAACCAGCCTCAAGGACAGATTAACTGGTTAGGTGTGCAATGACTCCAAGGAGATCGCCACGCCTCCAATATATACTACAAAGAAAAAAATAAGGGGTTGGGTCAGCACAACCTGCCTGTAGGTGCAGATCACTATGGCGAAATACATATATAAACGGAAAATGCAAATGTGATCGCACACTACATCCAGCACTCTGCCCTCCATGCTGGATGAGACATTGGTTTATATTTTGGCCAAAGCATAGTAAGCCACTCACCGCGTCAAGGTCGTCTCATGAGTGGTCCCTAACTCTTGTTCCTACCTGTTCATGGGCCATGACAGCCACATAAAATCCAGGGAATGCAGGTCAGCATGCAAGCCAAGTACACTTTGCTTGTAACCCCGTCCGGTGCCATTACAGCTTTCATCGGATCCAGCGATGCAAGTACCAACATGCATGCTGAACCCACCATATACTTCTCCTGGAGCCAGATGGCAAATGGTAGGTTCTATACAAGCAGACTCAGTTTTATACTGACTTTAAAACCAGCCTCAAGGACAGATTAACTGGTCAGGTGTGCAATGACTCCAAGGAGATCGCCACGCCTCCAATATATACTACAAAGAAAAAAATAAGGGGTTGGGTCAGCACAACCTGCCTGTAGGTGCAGATCACTATGGCGAAATACATATATAAACAGAAAATGCAAATGTGATCGCACACTACATCCAGCACTCTGCCCTCCATGCTGGATGAGACATTGGTTTATATTTTGGCCAAAGCATAGTAAGCCACTCACCGCGTCAAGGTCGTCTCATGAGTGGTCCCTAACTCTTGTTCCTACCTGTTCATGGGCCATGACAGCCACATAAAATCCAGGGAATGCAGGTCAGCATGCAAGCCAAGTACACTTTGCTTGTAACCCCGTCCGGTGCCATTACAGCTTTCATCGGATCCAGGGATGCAAGTACCAACATGCATGCTGAACCCACCATATACTTCTCCTGGAGCCAGATGGCAAATGGTAGGTTCTATACAAGCAGACTCAGTTTTATACTGACTTTAAAACCAGCCTCAAGGACAGATTAACTGGTCAGGTGTGCAATGACTCCAAGGAGATCGCCACGCCTCCAATATATACTACAAAGAAAAAAATAAGGGGTTGGGTCAGCACAACCTGCCTGTAGGTGCAGATCACTATGGCGAAATACATATATAAACGGAAAATGCAAATGTGATCGCACACTACATCCAGCACTCTGCCCTCCATGCTGGATGAGACATTGGTTTATATTTTGGCCAAAGCATAGTAAGCCACTCACCGCGTCAAGGTCGTCTCATGAGTGGTCCCTAACTCTTGTTCCTACCTGTTCATGGGCCATGACAGCCACATAAAATCCAGGGAATGCAGGTCAGCATGCAAGCCAAGTACACTTTGCTTGTAACCCCGTCCGGTGCCATTACAGCTTTCATCGGATCCAGGGATGCAAGTACCAACATGCATGCTGAACCCACCATATACTTCTCCTGGAGCCAGATGGCAACCCCTGTGCTGACCCAACCCCTTATTTTTTTCTTTGTAGTATATATTGGAGGCGTGGCGATCTCCTTGGAGTCATTGCACACCTGACCAGTTAATCTGTCCTTGAGGCTGGTTTTAAAGTCAGTATAAAACTGAGTCTGCTTGTATAGAACCTACCATTTGCCATCTGGCTCCAGGAGAAGTATATGGTGGGTTCAGCATGCATGTTGGTACTTGCATCCCTGGATCCGATGAAAGCTGTAATGGCACCGGACGGGGTTACAAGCAAAGTGTACTTGGCTTGCATGCTGACCTGCATTCCCTGGATTTTATGTGGCTGTCATGGCCCATGAACAGGTAGGAACAAGAGTTAGGGACCACTCATGAGACGACCTTGACGCGGTGAGTGGCTTACTATGCTTTGGCCAAAATATAAACCAATGTCTCATCCAGCATGGAGGGCAGAGTGCTGGATGAAGTGTGCGATCACATTTGCATTTTCCGTTTATATATGTATTTCGCCATAGTGATCTGCACCTACAGGCAGGTTGTGCTGACCCAACCCCTTATTTTTTTCTTTGTAGTATATATTGGAGGCGTGGCGATCTCCTTGGAGTCATTGCACACCTGACCAGTTAATCTGTCCTTGAGGCTGGTTTTAAAGTCAGTATAAAACTGAGTCTGCTTGTATAGAACCCACCATATGCCATCTGGCTCCAGGAGAAGTATATGGTGGGTTCAGCATGCATGTTGGTACTTGCATCCCTGGATCCGATGAAAGCTGTAATGGCACCGGACGGGGTTACAAGCAAAGTGTACTTGGCTTGCATGCTGACCTGCATTCCCTGGATTTTATGTGGCTGTCATGGCCCATGAACAGGTAGGAACAAGAGTTAGGGACCACTCATGAGACGACCTTGACGCGGTGAGTGGCTTACTATGCTTTGGCCAAAATATAAACCAATGTCTCATCCAGCATGGAGGGCAGAGTGCTGGATGTAGTGTGCGATCACATTTGCATTTTCCGTTTATATATGTATTTCGCCTTAGTGATCTGCACCTACAGGCAGGTTGTGCTGACCCAACCCCTTATTTTTTTCTTTGTAGTATATATTGGAGGCGTGGCGATCTCCTTGGAGTCATTGCACACCTGACCAGTTAATCTGTCCTTGAGGCTGGTTTTAAAGTCAGTATAAAACTGAGTCTGCTTGTATAGAACCTACCATTTGCCATCTGGCTCCAGGAGAAGTATATGGTGGGTTCAGCATGCATGTTGGTACTTGCATCCCTGGATCCGATGAAAGCTGTAATGGCACCGGACGGGGTTACAAGCAAAGTGTACTTGGCTTGCATGCTGACCTGCATTCCCTGGATTTTATGTGGCTGTCATGGCCCATGAACAGGTAGGAACAAGAGTTAGGGACCACTCATGAGACGACCTTGACGCGGTGAGTGGCTTACTATGCTTTGGCCAAAATATAAACCAATGTCTCATCCAGCATGGAGGGCAGAGTGCTGGATGTAGTGTGCGATCACATTTGCATTTTCCGTTTATATATGTATTTCGCCATAGTGATCTGCACCTACAGGCAGGTTGTGCTGACCCAACCCCTTATTTTTTTCTTTGTAGTATATATTGGAGGCGTGGCGATCTCCTTGGAGTCATTGCACACCTGACCAGTTAATCTGTCCTTGAGGCTGGTTTTAAAGTCAGTATAAAACTGAGTCTGCTTGTATAGAACCTACCATTTGCCATCTGGCTCCAGGAGAAGTATATGGTGGGTTCAGCATGCATGTTGGTACTTGCATCCCTGGATCCGATGAAAGCTGTAATGGCACCGGACAGGGTTACAAGCAAAGTGTACTTGGCTTGCATGCTGACCTGCATTCCCTGGATTTTATATGGCTGTCATGGCCCATGAACAGGTAGGAACAAGAGTTAGGGACCACTCATGAGACGACCTTGACGCGGTGAGTGGCTTACTATGCTTTGGCCAAAATATAAACCAATGTCTCATCCAGCATGGAGGGCAGAGTGCTGGATGTAGTGTGCGATCACATTTGCATTTTCCGTTTATATATGTATTTCGCCATAGTGATCTGCACCTACAGGCAGGTTGTGCTGACCCAACCCCTTATTTTTTTCTTTGTAGTATATATTGGAGGCGTGGCGATCTCCTTGGAGTCATTGCACACCTGACCAGTTAATCTGTCCTTGAGGCTGGTTTTAAAGTCAGTATAAAACTGAGTCTGCTTGTATAGAACCTATCATTTGCCATCTGGCTCCAGGAGAAGTATATGGTGGGTTCAGCATGCATGTTGGTACTTGCATCCCTGGATCCGATGAAAGCTGTAATGGCACCGGACGGGGTTACAAGCAAAGTGTACTTGGCTTGCATGCTGACCTGCATTCCCTGGATTTTATGTGGCTGTCATGGCCCATGAACAGGTAGGAACAAGAGTTAGGGACCACTCATGAGACGACCTTGACGCGGTGAGTGGCTTACTATGCTTTGGCCAAAATATAAACCAATGTCTCATCCAGCATGGAGGGCAGAGTGCTGGATGTAGTGTGCGATCACATTTGCATTTTCCGTTTATATATGTATTTCGCCATAGTGATCTGCACCTACAGGCAGGTTGTGCTGACCCAACCCCTTATTTTTTTCTTTGTAGTATATATTGGAGGCGTGGCGATCTCCTTGGAGTCATTGCACACCTGACCAGTTAATCTGTCCTTGAGGCTGGTTTTAAAGTCAGTATAAAACTGAGTCTGCTTGTATAGAACCTACCATATACCATCTGGCTCCAGGAGAAGTATATGGTGGGTTCAGCATGCATGTTGGTACTTGCATCCCTGGATCCGATGAAAGCTGTAATGGCACCGGACGGGGTTACAAGCAAAGTGTACTTGGCTTGCATGCTGACCTGCATTCCCTGGATTTTATGTGGCTGTCATGGCCCATGAACAGGTAGGAACAAGAGTTAGGGACCACTCATGAGACGACCTTGACGCGGTGAGTGGCTTACTATGCTTTGGCCAAAATATAAACCAATGTCTCATCCAGCATGGAGGGCAGAGTGCTGGATGTAGTGTGCGATCACATTTGCATTTTCCGTTTATATATGTATTTCGCCATAGTGATCTGCACCTACAGGCAGGTTGTGCTGACCCAACCCCTTATTTTTTTCTTTGTAGTATATATTGGAGGCGTGGCGATCTCCTTGGAGTCATTGCACACCTAACCAGTTAATCTGTCCTTGAGGCTGGTTTTAAAGTCAGTATAAAACTGAGTCTGCTTGTATAGAACCTACCATTTGCCATCTGGCTTCAGGAGAAGTATATGGTGGGTTCAGCATGCATGTTGGTACTTGCATCCCTGGATCCGATGAAAGCTGTAATGGCACCGGACGGGGTTACAAGCAAAGTGTACTTGGCTTGCATGCTGACCTGCATTCCCTGGATTTTATGTGGCTGTCATGGCCCATGAACAGGTAGGAACAAGAGTTAGGGACCACTCATGAGACGACCTTGACGCGGTGAGTGGCTTACTATGCTTTGGCCAAAATATAAACCAATGTCTCATCCAGCATGGAGGGCAGAGTGCTGGATGTAGTGTGCGATCACATTTGCATTTTCCATTTATATATGTATTTCGCCATAGTGATCTGCACCTACAGGCAGGTTGTGCTGACCCAACCCCTTATTTGTTCCATTCTGTTTGAACATTTCTCTTCTGACTCCTGTCTTGTTTCATGTCTTGGATTTGAATTGCCTGATCGACTGTCACGGACGTTCCCGTGGCAGGTACCAGGAGATCAGAGAGACTGGCAACACGTGGGTTAAATTGACAAGTTCCTGGTGGATCTTATTGCGTCTGTGTTTTGGTGACTGCCACACCCCTTGCTTTAGGTGTTGCTTGTTGGTAATTTACCTTCCCCATAAGTAGCCGCTTCTCACTCTTGGAGGTGAGGTTTATAGATTTTCTTCCTGTCTTCTTACTAGCTGGTTGGTTGTACTTTGTGGTGCTTCTGGAGTTTTCTACTTTAGGCTAAGTCTTCTTTTCTTATTGTACTGTGTTTTTTATATTCCCTGTTGTTTGTATTTGGGCCTGAGACAGAGACTTCCATTCATCCATCTGGGGAGGAATGGGTTGTCTCTGGTCCTAACCTTATTTCAGGGCTTTATAGGGAAATAAGGGCCTAGGTATACAGCATATGAATATTCCTACCTTCAGGTCTATTCATATTTATAGGTAGTTAGGGCCCGGATTAGGGTTGTTTAGGAGGAGAGATGTAAGAGAAGTTGTATACGTGGTTATATAGATAAACCAATAATGATTTACTTGCAGGATGGTACAGTGGTTATCAGGTAGTGATGAAGGACAGAGGCTGGTAAGGGTATGGATAGGACTGGGAGTGGGCGGCTCATCTGTGGCAAATGGGATCAGTAGAACTAAGTGAAGGTGATGATTAGTTAGTGTGTTTACCAGAGTGTGAACATCGCGATATGTGTATATATGTATTGACCCTGGTACGACGGGTAGTAATCCAGATTTTTAGAGGTACTGTTAACTACAGTCGTGGCCAAAAGTTTTGAGAATTACATAAATATTGGAAATTGGAAAAGTTGCTGCTTAAGTTTTTATAATAGCAATTTGCATATACTCCAGAATGTTATGAAGAGTGATCAGATGAATTGCATAGTCCTTCTATGCCATGAAAATTAACTTAATCCCAAAAAAAACTTTCCACTGCATTTCATTGCTGTCATTAAAGGACCTGCTGAGATCATTTCAGTAATCGTCTTGTTAACTCAGGTGAGAATGTTGACTAGCACAAGGCTGGAGATCATTATGTCAGGCTGATTGGGTTAAAATGGCAGACTTGAAATGTTAAAAGCAGGGTGATGCTTGAAATCATTGTTCTTCCATTGTTAACCATGGTGACCTGCAAAGAAACACGTGCAGCCATCATTGCGTTGCATAAAAATGGCTTCACAGGCAAAGATATTGTGGCTACTAAGATTGCATCTCACTCAACAATTTATAGGATCATCAAGAACTTGAAGGAAAGAGGTTCAATTCTTGTTAAGAAGGCTTCAGGGCGTCCAAGAAAGTCCAGCAAGCGCCAGGATGATCTCCTAAAGAGGATTCAGCTGCAGGATCGGAGTGCCACCAGTGCAGAGCTTGCTCAGGAATGGAAGCAGGCAGGTGTGAGCGCATCTGCACGCACAGTGAGGCGAAGACTTTTGGAAGATGGCCTGGTGTCAAGAAGGGCAGCAAAGAAGCCACTTCTCTCCAAAAAAAACATCAGTGACAGATTGATCTTCTGCAGAAAGTATGGTGAATGGACTGCTGAGGACTGGGGGAAAGTCATATTCTCCGATGAAGCCTCTTTCCGATTGTTTGGGGCATCTGGAAAAAGGCTTGTCCGGAGAAGAAAAGGTGAGCGCTATCATCAGTCCTGTGTCATGCCAACAGTAAAGCATCCTGAGACCATTCATGTGTGGGGTTGCTTCTCATCCAAGGGAGTGGGCTCACTTACAATTTTGCCCAAAAACACAGCCATGAATAAAGAATGGCACCAAAACACCCTCCAACAGCAACTTCTTCCAACAATCCAACAACAGTTTGGTGAAGAACAATGCATTTTCCAGCACGATGGAGCACCGTGCCATAAGGCAAAAGTGATAACTAAGTGGCTCGGAGACCAAAACGTTGACATTTTGGGTCTATGACCTGGAAACTCCCCAGATCTTAATCCCATTGAGAAGTTGTGGTCAATCCTCAAGAGGCGGGTGGACAAACAAAAACCCACTAATTCTGACAAACTCCAAGAAGTGATTATGAAAGAATGGGTTGCTATCAGTCAGGAATTTGCCCAGAAGTTGATTGAGAGCATGCCCAGTCGAATTGCAGAGGTCCTGTCATGTAATTGTCGATAAAAGCCTTTGAAAAGTATGAAGTGCATGTAATTATATTTCACTACATCACAGAAACAACTGAAACAAAGATCAAAAAGCAGTTTAGCAGCAAACTTTGTGAAAACTAATATTTGTGTCATTCTCAAAACTTTTGGCCACGACTGTAATTACACGCACTTCATACGTTTCAAAGGCTTTTATCGACAATTACATGACATTTATGCAAAGAGTCAGTATTTGCAGTGTTGGCCCTTCTTTTTCAGGACCTCTGCAATTCGACTGGGCATGCTCTTAATCAACTTCTGGGCCAATTCCTGACTGATAGCAACCCATTCTTTCATAATCACTTCTTGGAGTTTGTCAGAATTAGTGGGTTTTTGTTAGTCCACCAGCCTCTTGAGGATTGACCACAAGTTTTCAATGGGATTAAGATCTGGGGAGTTTCCAGGCCATGGACCCAAAATGTCAACGTTTAGGTCCCCGAGCCACTTAGTTATCACTTTTGCCTTATGGCACGGTGCTCCATCGTGCTGGAAAATGCATTGTTCTTCACCAAACTGTTGTTGGATTGTTGGAAGAAGTTGCTGTTGGAGGGTGTTTTGGTACCATTCTTTATTCATGGCTGTGTTTTTGGGCAAAATTGTGAATGAGCCCACTCCCTTGGATGAGAAGCAACCCCACATATGAATGGTCTCAGGATGCTTTACTGTTGGCATGACACAGGACTGATGATAGCGCTCACCTTTTCTTCTCCGGACAAGCCTTTTTCCAGATGCCCCAAACAATCGGAAAAAGGCTTCATCGGAGAATATGACTTTGCCCCAGTCCTCAGCAGTCCATTCACCATACTTTCTGCAGAAGATCAATCTGTCACTGATGTTTTTTTTTGGAGAGAAGTGGCTTCTTTGCTGCCCTTCTTGACATCAGGCCATCTTCCAAAAGTCTTCGCCTCACTGTGCGTGCAGATGCGCTCACACCTGCCTGCTTCCATTCCTGAGCAAGCTCTGCACTGGTGGCACTCTGATCCCGCAGCTGAATCCTCTTTAGGAGACGATTCTGGCGCTTGCTGGACTTTCTTGGACGCCCTGAAGCTTTCTTAACAAGAATTGAACCTCTTTCTTTGAAGTTCTTGATGATCCTATAAATTGTTGATTGAGGTGCAATCTTAGTAGCCACAATATCCTTGCCTGTGAAGCCATTTTTATGCAACGCAATGATGGCTGCACGCGTTTCTTTGCAGGTCACCATGGTTAACAATGGAAGAATAATGATTTCAAGCATCACCCTCCTTTTAACATGTCAAGTCTGCCATTTTAACCCAATCAGCCCGACCTAATGATCTCCAGCCTTGTGCTTGTCAACATTCTCACCTGAGTTAACAAGACGATTACTGAAATGATCTCAGCAGGTCCTTTAATGACAGCAATGAAATGCAGTGGAAAGTTTTTTGGGGGATTAAGTTAATTTTCATGGCAAAGAAGGACTTTGCAATTCATCTGATCACTCTTCATAACATTCTGGAGTATATGCAAATTGCTATTATAAAAACTTAAGCAGCAATTTTTCCAATTTCCAATATTTATGTAATTCTCAAAACTTTTGGCCACGACTGTATGTACAGAAACTTTTATATGTTTTCCAAGGATCCCATATCTTTAGAAAAGAAGCAGGGGAGTGAGTTTCCCAGTGGGATAGTTCTTCAAAGTGGTATAGTTGGTACACTTTGTCTATCCATGCCTGTATAGAGGGTGGTGAGTCGTTCTTTTGAAGATATGGTATGATCAGGCGCGCAGCTGTTATAAGCATGGTGGGGAGGTCGTGCTTGGAAGGAGTGAAGTTGTCAGTTGGGCACCAAAGAAGAACCAGTTTGGGGTTTAGGGGCAGGTTAGTAGAGCAAGTTTGGTGTATTACCTTGTTCACCTCCATCCAAAAGGGTTGGATGCGTGGGCAGAACCACCATATATGGGAGAGTGAAGCTTTCCCTGTAACGCATCTCCAGCATTGGTCGGAGATGATGGGGTTGATCTTACGAAGAAACTCAGGGGTTTTGTACCATCTGGTCAGAAGTTTAAATTAATTCTCCTTGATGTATCTGTTGAAACCATGTGAGTGTGTCAAAATAAAAGCTTTTTCTGGGTCTGTAAGGGTGATTGTGAGTTCTTTTTCCCAGGCGTCTAGAAAGTATAGTGTGGGTGGGATGGAAGACAGTAGAGATTTGTATGTGAGTGATAGCAACCCTCTCGGAAGTTTGGGCTTTCCATCAATTGATTCAGCCAAGACTTTGTTCTGGTGAGTACACAAGGCAGGGAGACGTGCTTTATGTCCCTGTGAAAGTCCAATAAATGGAGAATAGAGGCTGCCTGAACTTTAGGGAGAATCAATATGTCATCCCATTGTAATTTGCCATCTTGCTATATAATCTCACGCAAGCGGAGACCTGACAATAAGTACCAAATTCCAGTCGGCTGTAGGAAATTTGGGTGTATATAAGATTGTAATAGGTCTAGGGGTAAATCGAAGGAAGGGAATTGAATTGTCTGTGTAGTGTATAATCTAGACCAGATTCTCAATGCCCCTCTTATTAGTGTGTGGTGAGATTTATCTCTTGTATGTGGCTTAATTCCCCAGAGTATCAATTTTTCGCTAGTATTGAGGAGGTGTCTCTCCAGGTCTGCACAAAGGTTAGGAGAGGAATGCGACATCAGGGAAAGACATCTGTTTTTTTTGTATTGATTTATAATAAGCATGTATATTTGGAAGCCCAAAGCCTACGAATCTCCGTTCCCTTGTTAATATGTGGTAAGCTATCCTGGAGATCTGCCACCCCACAAAAAGAATGAGAATATCCTATGGACCTCGGAGAAAAAGGTATGGGGAAGCCATGTGGGGAGAACTTGCAACACGTAAAGAAGTTTGGGCACTATATATGCTTTAAGGAAATTTTTGCAGCCCATTCAAGAACTTTTAAGGGACCTAAGCTGGATGCGAATCGATTGTAAGAGGGGAGTGTAGTTAAGCGAGAAGAGCTCTAATGGGTTAGCTGAGATCCGAACCCCTAGGAATTGAATACTTTTGGGCACCCATGTAAACGGTGTGGTCTGTTTCAATTTGGTAATGGTAGAGGTATGACAAGAAATATTTTGAGCTACAGATTTGCTATAGTTGATTTTAAAATTAGAAAGTATTGCAAAGTTGTGGAACATAGACAGTAGTTTAGGGAAGGAAGTTAGAGGGTTAGATGTCATAATGAGGAGGTCATCCGCAAAGGCAGCAGTAAGTTGGGTATGGGTACCAAATCGGACTCCCTGTATCTCAGGTTCTTGCCTTATCTTGCAGAGGAGCGTCTCCATTACTATTACGAACAAGGCAGGGGATAGTGGGCAACCTTGCCTGGTGCCGTTAGGTATATTAGAGGGAGAGAGGGTGCCATTTATTTTTACTCTCGCTGATTGGGCCGAGTATAGAGTAAAGATTGCTTGAATGAATTTGTCTGGTATACCAAAGCTAGATAGGGCTGCCAACATATATTGCCAGCTTGCCCTATCAAACGCCTTTTCAGCGTCAGTGCTGCTGAGTAGGGCAAGAGGAGTGTTGTCATTCCGTGCTTGTGACATGAGTCTGAGCAGGCGTATTGTATTTTCATTCCCTTGTCTACCTGAAAAAAATCCAACCTGTTCTTTATCAATGATGGTAGGAAGAATAGCTTGGAGGCGAAGGGCTAAGACTTTGGCCCACCACTTGATGTCTACGTTCAAGAGGGAAATTGGGCGGTAACTCCCGCACTCTAGAGAGTCTTTTTTGTCCTTATAAATTACTGTCACATGGGCTTCTAAGGCCTGGGGCTGCAGATTGACCCCGTTTAAAAAGAGAGTTACAGAGTGACATGAAATGGGGGATCAGGTTATTTTTGAAGGTTTTGTAATAATGAATGGTAAACCCGTCTGGCCCTGGGCTTTTATCCGATGGGATTGAGGATAGAACTTGTGAGATCTCCTTTTCAGTAATAAGGGATATTAGTGGGTTTTTTGGGAAGCGGATAGTGTAGGTAAATGAAGAGATGAGAGGAAGGGAGTTGTGAGGCCTGAGATAATGTTTGGCGGGTTATGGGGGTAGGGGGTAAATTGTATAAAGCAGCATAAAAATCCTTAAAGGCCTTAGCGATGTCTGTTGTGGAGTTGTGGGTTATGCCCTTGTAGTCGTTGATAGCTGAAATAAATGAATCAGATTGCTGTTTTTTAAGCATAGCAGACATAAATCTGTTGCCTCTGTCGCCATGGGCGTATGCTTTAAACTTAGCTCGAAGGAGCGTTTTCGTGGAGGTGACATTTAGGAGGTTTTTTAGTTCATTGCTTAATTTCAATAATTCTTGGGCATTGGCTTTGGCTTTGGTCTGTTTATACGTAATCTCAAGTATGGATATTTGGGATAATAAAGTGTCTACAGCTATAGAGCATTTCTTTTTAATATCTGCCCTAAGGCTATGAGTTCACCTCTAATTACAGATTTGTGTGCCTCCCACACAATAGAAGGAGAAGTATGTTCTGATGAATTGAATCTAAAGTATTCGTCTAGGGAGTTGGTTATTTGCGTTACATGTGAGGGATTATCTATTAATGTGTCATTAAGACGCCAGTTCCAAGCCTTTTTTTGGCAATTCTTTCAAAAAGATATGGAGATATACTGGGGCGTGATCAGAAAGTGTGATGTTTCCAATAGTAGCTCCTGTTGCTACTGCAATATGAGCAGAGGTTAAAAATAGGTAATCTAGTCTGGAAAATGAGGATTTGGCTTGGAAGTAAAAGGTGTAATCAATACAGGAGGGGTTGAAAGTTCTCCATACATCTATGATATTTAAATCTTTCAGAGCTTTCTGTAGACGACCCAAGAGTTTGTGAGATATCCGTGAGTGTTTGGAGGAGGAGTCTAGCAGTGGATCTAGAGGGAGATTAAAGTCTCTGCCTAATATAACAACTCCGTCCTTCAAAGACCCAAGGAGTTTGAGTGTCCGAACGAGCTACTACACTTGCCCCTTCTTGGGGGCATAAAGGTTTGCTAGGGTGATTGAGGTGTCTAAAATTTTGCCTTTGACAAATAAATAGCGACCCTCCGGGTCAGCAATAGTGGAGGCGTGCTTAAACGACAGTTGCTTATGTACAGCAATACTAACACCTCTGCTGGCGGAGGTGTGTGCACTATGAAATCATTGAGAGACTTGTCTAGGAGGTAGCTTAGGGATCTTACCCAATTTGAAGTGAGATTCTTGGAAGAAGGCGATGGAGACTTTATCTCTAGAAAGAAGTGAGAGTATTTGGGATATTTTCCGTGGCTCGTTCAGACCTCTTGCATACAAGGAAGAAACTATAATAAATGCCATAGCATCAACATAAAAGACAATGATAATGCACCATAATCTCTTACATTTAGGGGTATACAAAATGGGGGAGGGAGAGAATGGTGGGGGTAGAAAAGAAAGAGAGAGTGTTGAAGAGACTTAAACTTGGAGGGGGGATAAACTGTAAGTCGGGAGGTTGATGACCACAGCATAAAACAAAGCACATGCTCTACAGAGCACCTGAGGTGGTATCGAGCTCCCCTGGTTGAGATGTGAGTAGGGGAACTTACAGGGGGGGGTCTCGTAGAGCATCTGAGGGTCTAAAGAAAACCATCAGAAAGGGTGTAAAACTAGATTTGGTTGGACACTGGCTTAACCCCAGCGTTGTGAAGAAGGAGGGGTAAGCAAAAAACTATATAAAACCTCAGCTAAATGGGAAAGGAAGAAACAGTATGTCCCACTAATTTTGGTTGATTAGCAGTGGGTCTCGGAACATCATCAGGAGAGTGGCCATTGTCGGCTGTGTCCACAGTGAGGCCTGGTCTTCTAAAGCATCGATTCAGTGACCCATTTACACAGGAGAATGGGTGACAGTTATTAGTAAGGAGGCCATGTAAGTCTGTCTGAGGGTTCTGAGATACTGAGAAGGAACATTTATGGGAGTGTAGGTGTAAACTCACTCAGGTTTTAGGATTCAGCAGGCGGTCTTGTTTGGTCTTGTCGGCTCTTCCCGGGGAGATCCGATGCCAGGCTTCTTGGTGAGGTGGAACAGGAAGCGGGTCTCCTTGGTCTGCAGGCATCCAGGAGGGTATATCAATAGGGGAGATTCCCAGTGGCCCCCATGCAGCTTTCAGGTCAGCAGGAGATTTGTCTCCTGTTCTTTGTAACAGCAAGGCAGAAAGGATAAAGCCAGCGAAATGGGGTAGTTGAGATCTTGAGTGCTTCTAGTAGTGGTTGCATTATACAATGTTTGGCTAGGGTGGTTGGCGCCAAGCCTTGAAAGAACAAGATATCTGCACATTCATGTTTGAGTTGCGTAGCTTCTCTGCTAGCTTTCATGAGGTCTGCGGTGTCTATGTAGCTTAGAATACCACAGATGGTGTCGCGAGGCGGTTCAGTAGGCTTTGGCTTTGGTCTCAGGGCCCGGTGGATTCTCTCTATTACAATCCTCGCTGCCCTCTCTGGGCCTAGTAGGGAGGTGAATATCTCCTGTGGTGCCCTGGGCAGAGCTTCTGGAGCCACTGACTCCGGGAGGCCCCGGATCCTCAAATTGCGCCTGCGACTGTGGTTCTCCTGGTCCTCCAGATGGAGGAGAGCATCGTTGATCAGCGCTTTGTGAGCTTGTAAAGCATCCCCTGTTTTTTCCCCATATGCTAAAATGGCTTCTTGAGCATTTTCTAGGGCGATGACTCTGTGGCCTAGGTGGCGTCGGCCTTCTTTAATGTCCACTAGGTCACTAGGTCTCTTTTTAATGGAGAAAGAGCTGAATCGAGTACCTCGTGGAGGACAGATTTGGAGATAGGAGAGCTTCTTCGGATTGATTTGTGCTCTGATGTTACTGAAGCGCTACCCGCCTCCGAACGTTCATCTGCGTCTGAGTGTTGGGATGCGCACTTTGCCATCTTGGACACGCCGGCGTCTCGGGCTTGCGGCTGTTTCTTAAGAAATCTTTCCATATCTGGTTGTTCTGTACGAACCGGAGTGGACTGGTCCTTGGGTTTTTCTTTCCCAACTTTTCCCATTTGTGCACGGATGGAGCTTATTAGGGGGTAAAATAGCTAGTTCAGTTGAGGAGCCCTGAAACCGCTCTTATGCGGTTTTTAGGATTTACCAACTATTACCAAAAATGTATTAAGAATTATTCGACAATAGTAAAACCCTTAACGGATATGACTAAGAAAGGGACGGATGTCTCTGTATGGTCTGATTCAGCATTGCAAGCCTTTTCTGCGATTAAGGAATGCTCCCATATTGGTGCAGCCAGATGTGTCACAACCGTTTATTGTGGAAGTTGACGCATCCGAGGTGGGGGTAGGATCAGTTTTGTCACAGGGCCCATCACCTGGTAAATGGCGACCATGTGCATTTTTCTCGAAAAAAATATCCCCCACTAAGAAAAATTATAATGTGGGTAACAGAGAGTTGCTGGCCATTAAATTGGCTTTTGAGAAATGACGTCATTGGTTGGAAGGGGCGATTCATCCGATCACGGTATTCACTGATCACAAAAATCTGGCTTATCTGGAGTCGGCGAAACAACTGAACCCAAGACAAGCCAGATGGGCCATATTTTTCACCAGATTCAATTTCACTGTCACCTATCGTCCTGGGATTAAGAACGTCAAGGCGGACGCCTTGTCACATAGTTTCCCTGGAGGTGGTGATTTTGAAAACCCGAGTCCTATACTGTCTAAAGGGGTGGTGATTAGTGTTGGGCACGAATATTCGAATAGCGAATATTAATCGCTAATATCGTCACTTCGAGAATTCACGAATATTTAGAATATAGTGATATATATTCGTAATTTTGAATATTCTAAATTCTTTTAATCAGTAACCTACCTTCTTGCTTGTGGGCCAATGAGAAGGCTGCAATGTCTTTGTCTGAGCTTAGCAACATCCCTAGCAACCAATAGGAAAGTTGCCTACCCTTTACTATATAAGAACCTGCCCAGCAGCCCTTGTATGCAGTATTTTGCAGATCTGAGAGAGACAGCAGTGTTATTGCTGTGCTCTCTGCTTTCATGTGTTATTACATTAGATAGTTAGTTAGTTAGCTTATAGATATATATATATAATACAGATAGTTAGTGGGAGATAGTCAGTGTAGGTTAGATAGTGATATAGTGTAGCTGATTGGTATTGCGCCAAAACATTCGCATCATTAGTGCCGATTTCGCAATCGCAAATATATTGGAGCAGTCTATCCACATATAAAGCTATTGTAATGTTCTGCCGTGCCATCTATTTTCTAGTAGCTTGAAAAATGTAGCTATAGTGACCCACGCCTGTATTTTGCGCGCATTATGCGAATATTACATTGCAGATTTTTCGTGATCAAGAAAATAATCTCGAATTCGCGAATATATGACGAATATTCTACCAAATATTCGTGAAATATAGCAAATTTAAATATTGCCCCTGCCGCTCATCACTAGTGGTAATATCCGCCCTCTACCCTGACCTTGAGGTGAAGGTGTTAGAGGCTCAGGGAGACGCACTGGACTTGTGTCCCTCTGGGAAACTATTTTTGCCACTGAAATTGTGTCACAAGATGTTGGAGGAACATCATTGTACGGTTCTTACTGGACATCCTGGGAGTATGTCCACTGCCAATCTCATATCTTGCAGATTTTGGTGGCCGGGGCGGCGTAAGTGTGTGAAGGACTATGTGTCAGCCTGTACTACCTGTGCCCGTGCCAAGGTGACACATACTCGACCTTTTGGATCTTTACTTCCGTTACCCATTCCATCCAGACCATGGACTCATGTATCCATGGACTTTATCACTGATCTACCTAATTCTTCTGGAAAGACAGTTATTCTGGTGGTAGTTGATCGCTTTAGTAAAATGGCACATTTTATTGCATTACCAGGCCTTTCCCTAATGCTGAAACCCTTGCACAGGTATTTGTTGACAACATTGTAAAACTCCATGGCATACCCTCTGACGTGGTCTCAGATGGCGGCGCTCAGTTTTTTTCCAGGTTCTGGAAGGCGATCTGTACTCGTCTGGGAATTCAACTGTCCTTTTCTTCGGCTTTTCATCCTCAGTCGAACGGACAGATGGAGCGCACTAATCAGAGTCTGGAGACTTACTTGAGATGTTTTGTATTTAAGAACCAGGAGGAGTGGTCTTCCTTTTTGTCTTTGGCAGAGTTTGCCATAAACAATCGTAGTCAGGAGTCCACTGGTGAGTCAACGTTTTTTGGGACCTATGGGTTTCACCCGCAGTTTGGCACATTTTCTGGTTCTAATACTTCTGGTATCCCTGAGGAAGAACGTTTTTCGTCATCATTGTCATCGAAAAATTCGAAATAACTTGAAAAATACGGGCAACAAATATAAACATGTGGCTGACAGGAAACGTATGAATGGTCCAGACCTAAGTGTAGTTGATTCTGTGTGGCTGGCCACAAGAAACATTAAGTTGAAGGTACCTTCCTGGAAGTTGGGTCCAAGGTTCATCGGCCCATATAAGATCACGGCCATTATTAATCCTGTAGCTTTTCGTCTTGAGCTTCCTCAGGCCCTGAAAATTCATAATGTGTTCAATAGGTCTGTCTTTGTTGAAAAAATATGTTGAACCTTTACAGCCATCTTCCATGCCACCCGCTCCGGTCATGGTGGACGGTAATTTGGAATTCGAGATCATGAAAATAATTGACTCTCAAGTTCTCCGTGGATCCCTTCAATATCTTGTCCACTGGATTGGTTATGGACCGGAGGAGAGGATGTGGGTGCCGGGAACCGTTTAGTAAATGCCTTTCATAGATCTCACCCGGATAAGGTCGGTCCTGGGTGCCTGGAGGTCACCCGTAGAAGGAGGGGTACAGTCACGGACGTTCTCGTGGCAGGTACCAGGAGATCAGAGAGACTGGCAACACATGGGTTAAATTGACAAGTTCCTTGTGGATCTTATTGTGTCTGTGTTTTGGTGATTCCAAACCCCTTGCTTCAGGTGTTGCTTGTTGGTAATTTACCTTCCCCATAAGTAGCCGCTTCTCACTCTTGGAGGTGCGGTTTATAGATTTTCTTCCTGTCTTCAAACTAGCTGGTCGGTTGTACTCTGTGGTGCTTCTGGAGTTCAATAGGAGAAAATAAAAAAGAGGTTGAGTGATTCCACCAGGGCTATAGGCCCTGGGGAAAAGGCGCCAGAGGGATGGAGAAGATGCTAGTGTAGATAGAGAAAAATAAAATAGCACCACAGTCTAAGTGTTGTTCAGTAACTATTTAGGGAAGGCAGCACAAGTGTTATGGGGAGATGAAAAAATATTTTTCATTCCCAATAGACAAATTCCAGTAATGGGTGAACCTAGTCTGGGGGTTCCAAAATAGCTAAATGGATCCAACCAGACGTGATTCAAAAAAAGAGAGAACACTATAGGAGGCACCACTCCCAAGAGTATGGAGGAGATAGGTGTGGTAAGTAGTACCCCCTTGTACCGGAGGATGGTGGTAATACAGAATAATCTCCTAAAGAGAGTTTATAATTCTGAAAGTTAGAGTACTCACTTCATGGGGGGGGGGGGGTAGTCCCAGGATAAAGTTCAAGACACCCGTGACTAACTGCCCCCCTGGCCAGGATCGCATGTCAGATGGTATCAATTGATGGCAGCCAACGACAAGGTTTCTGATCAATGCAATTTATTGCAGTAGAAAATATTAATATCCCAACGCGTTTCGGAGGTCTCACAACCCTCCTTCTTCAGGGGTCTTTTAACACAGGTCTCCAGTACTTCAGGAGGAGATGTTCCTTCTGGAGTTGCCAGTTTTCTACTTTAAGCTAAGTCTTGTCTTTTCTTATTGTACTGTGTTTGTTATATTCCCTGTTGTTTGTATCTGGGCCTGAGACAGAGACTACCATTCGTCCATCTGGGGAGGAATGGGTTGTCTCTGGTTCTAACCTTATTCCAGGGCCTTATAGGGAAATAAGGGCCTAGGTATCCAGCATATGAATATTCCTACCTTCAGGTCTATTCATATTTATAGGTAGTTAGGGCCCGGATTAGGGTTGTTTAGGAGGTGACCTGTTCCTTCCCTAGTTTCCAGGCCCAGTTTCTGTTCCCCTTCCCTCCTGTGTTCAGTGTGGAGCCCCCCCCCCCCCCCCCACACTGATCATGACATCGGCCAGTCTAGCCCTAGTCCAATTCTCTAATAATTCACAGAAGTGTCCTCTAGATTGGTATGTTTTCTAGTATTCGTCATCCCCATGGTTTTGGGCTGGTAGATCCTTAGCCATGGTTGGCCAAAAGGAATCCCCTGCCTTAATTTGAGTAAGTCTGGACAGATCTCTCCATGTGGCAGAGTGTGTTTTTCTGATTTGTTCTAATGCCCTATAGAAGGGCATTGTCACGACCATGGTCATGGTCGTGACTCCTGTATCCGCATGCTGTTGCCTGCGGTCTGGTTTGGTTGTTCAACCACAGGTGAGGGCCGCTAGTATGTTGCCTCACTTGTGGTTGCCGCTGGCAACATGTAGTTATTTTGCAGCTTAGCAGCCTGAGCTGTTGCTGGGCAGTTTGCTGCAATGTGCATGCGGTTGCACCTGGCAACCTATCTTTGTCAGGTGTGTCTTTTGTATGTCTGGTGTGCACAGGGTTTTTGTTATGTGTGCACTTTCTCCTTTAAGTGGCTGTCTTCCTTTCCCTGGTGTGAGAAGGGTTAATTCCCTTCTGTGTGTGAACAATGGGTGTGTCTGTGTGGGTGTGGCCACTTTGGGCTATATAGCCTCAGTTGAGACCTGATGTCTGAGGGGTACTCCAGCCTTGTTTGTAAGCTGGAGGCACCCTCCTGGTCCCTTATACCATCTGCCAGTGAGGGCCACCCTTGTGGTCATAAATGTTGTTATGTGATGTGAAGTTTATGTTTATGTGGTGTCTGTTATTATTGCAGCTATGGTTCTGGCTTCCTGTGTGTTTATGTGTGCTGTGTCCTTTTATGTCTGTGTGTGGACTTCAGCACTTGTGTCCAGGGATCCAGTCAGTGTGTCTGTGGCAGGTAGGGGTGGAAGTCTTTCACTCTCCTGCCATATCCATAGTCTGTTTATGTTTATATCCCCTTGCAGCTCGGCCAGTTTAGACTCCTGTTTCTCCGCATCCAGGAGGAACAGGTGGTCTACCCAGCTCCTAGTTCAGGGATCGGTGGAGGGTGAGTAGGGATCCGAGCTTCCTGAGCATGAGCCCTCCTACCATCAAGGTCGGCTCATGCAGCTAGAAGTCAGGGTCAGATTAGGGATGCGTTAGGAGGTGACCTGCTCCCTAATTCTGTGGTCCTGGCCAAGCAGCGACCTACCATCTCGTGGCATCGCACGGCTGAGGGTTTTCCCCATCCTCAGCCGTGACAGGCATGGGATGTTGCTCAGGGTCGGGGAGTGAGTTCACCAGATTAGTGGCTTGCGTAGGGTTAAAGGTCACATATCTCCCCTGCTGGTTCATTTCAGGGGGAGGCTTGGGAGTCTGGACTTGTCTAGCCAGGAGATCTACTTGTCCAGCTAACCTGTCCATCATTCTATCTCTCTCCCTCTCCTACTCTGCACTTTGTGCTCTCTCAGTTTCTCCCCCCACCTTCTTCTATTCCTGTATGCTGTGTCTCAGGAGGGGGTTGTCTTCAGAGTCTGAATCCTCCTCCCCTGCTCCTATTCCTCCCCATCATAATGGGCACAGGGAAGGGTGCAGCAGGGTGGGTGACTAGCCCCCCTGGCACATAATAGGTGCAGTCCGAATTTAAAACAGGATACAGGGGGGTTATGGGCTTTAGCATTTTCCCCTCAGTCTGACTGACTGAGTTCTCACAGGGCTGTGTTGTCTCCTGAAATGCTATTGGAGGAGGGGAAAGGAAACTCAGAGTGATCTGTTTGCCACTTTGTGGCAGGGCAGAGGACCGTTTGTACTGGGATGTGAGTATCTACAGGTCGGTGCTGCATCGTCACAGAGGTCCTTCCACTTCTGAGGGGGTGGGATCGTGGGGCACCACAAGCAAGACAAGTATCACGGGAGTCGGGGTTTTGCTGTCACAGATACACTTTCTGATTTTTATCCCATCTTTCTGCCCCCCCCCCCTGTAGCCCCTAATCGATTTGCAGTCCGCTGCCAAGCCTGTGCAGCACTCAATAATCCTTTGTCAATCAACTTTCTGTTACACTGTCTCAAAACACATTTTCACAGTTCAACATTTAGTTCTCCATTTGCATCACATCCTTCAATTTTCATTAACTTCTTGTAATTCTTCACATACTTGTTTCCTTCTCACTGTGACTGTGACTGTCCCATCTCACTATAATTCAGACAAACCAAACAAAACAAACAGACTCACGTGACATCCCCCTCCCTCTGACTAAAAAACGAGTCTACCTTTCTCTGGTGAGACCATGTTCAAAACTGGCTCTCCGCGTCCCGTCTGCCAAGGCCCAGATCCACTATACTGAGTCCGTACCTCTTTCCAATACCAAATCAGGTGTATATTTTCTACCTCCGTAACACAGGGTTCCTCCACACCTTTCTCTGATATCAGATCAGCCGGTCTTTATTAGTGATCCTATCTCTCAGTGCCTGACGGGCTCTCCACGTCTGATCTGCCACGTCAGCACTGCCCATTCTCACCAGGAAGTTATGTTATCGTGTTCTCAAGTCAGGAGGAGTACACTACACAGACCACACAATGTTACATATAATTTCACAACAGAGCAATCCTTTCCTCACTTCTCATACCGAGGTTCTAGGAGCAAGAAATTTCAACATCAGCTGAGTCAATCAAGATGTAACATCGTCCAGCAGACGCAACCCCAGCCACGTGATGAAAACAATGCAACCTAGAGCTAGGCAAGATAAACAAGTTTTCTTACCTTCTTTTTGGGACCGCGGTTCCCCTCCGCCAGTGCGTTCGTCAAATTCCCGGGATTGTTTTAGGTTAGCTACTGGTGTTACGGGAGGCTGATATTACATTCTTTCTGACCCCACGTTGGGCGCCAAAATTGTTAAAGTCACCCTAAACAGGGTAATTAGGGTTTTCTCTGTTGTTCCAAATTTAAATGGTATTCCGGTATATGTGCATGCACAGAAGAAATCACACTGACTCATGTATGGTCAAAGTAAATTCTCAACTTTATTGCGGAAAAGCTGAAATTATATAGGGTAGAAAATATAGAACAGGAACAAGTGGGGGGAATGTAGGGTGGCTTATATCTTTGCTATTGGCCAAAAGCACTGCATAGATACATATACCTATTTTCGGCCACATCTGTGTGCAGAGAGAAAGTTTACCCCCCCTCCCCCGATGGATGACGCCGTCAGTCTTTGTTTCTTTGTTTGCTTGAAGCTGCTTGTTTAAAGGTGAACAGAAGCTGTAGCTGGATATGGGAGCCATTTTGTCTGTGGAAGCCATTTTCTTCTTTTCTTTTGAGCAGAATCTGAGTAAGGGAAACTAAATGATATTCACTTCTCTATCACCTGCGCCTCTACATAACACTGGCGGATCCACTGCCAGCTATACGGGATATTAAGACTAACACACTGGTGTTAATTAATGACCCCATATTGCTTTATCATTGCTTAGTAAACTTCTTATTCACTTAATTCAGCTATAGATTAAAGGGATTCTGTCACCAGGTTTCACCCCTGTCAGCTAAACATATGCTGATGTTCAGGGCCTCATCACGATTCCTAGTGTGGGCTTATAAATGTGACCTGTAGCCTTATTTTGCTAAAAAAACAGCTTTTACTAACCTGTCACTCAAAGAAATAAGGTGCCCAAGGGGATGTCAAGCGATGCAATGTGCCCGCCGCACCCACCGCCGTTAGTGCCCTGCGCCGCCTTTCCTGACTTCTGCGCCGCCTCCTAATCCTCTGTGCCGCCTCTCGCTCTCCCTCCCTCTGCTGTAAGATCTCGCGCGTGCGCACAGGGCTCTGCCTGATGCGCCCGTGCGGACTTCTCCATTTGGCTTCTTACAGCGAAGTGCGCATGCGCCGGCACTTCGCTCAACCCCCTGTATGACCTGCACTCTGGCGCCAGCCTCTCAGAGCCCTGTGCGCACGTGCGAGATCTTACAGCAGGAGGAGGGGGGAGGGAGGGAGAGCGAGAGGTGGCACAGAGGATTAGGAGGCGGCGCAGAAGTCTGAAAAGGCGGCGCTGGGCACGAACGGCGGTGGGTGCGGCGGGCACCTTGCATTGCTTGACATCCCCTTGGACACCTTATTTCTTTGAGTGACAGGTTAGTAAAAGCTGTTTTTTTAGCAAAATAAGGCTACAGATCACATTTATAAGCCCACATTAGGAATCGTGATGAGGCCCTGAACATCAGCATATGTTTAGCTGACAGGGGTGAAACATGGTGACAGAATCCCTTTAAGCCTATTTACACGCGTACCTTAGATTCCACTGTAAAAAAAATGGTAAGGTTTCTGCCTCCCATACAGCAGGTCCTGTATCCAAGACCTGACAGGGACAATCTTTAAAAAACAGTAAGCACTGCCACCACTGATGGACTGCAGGGTGATCGTAACCATGGAAACAAGCACTGTATGATGTGATGGAAAAATGAATCCAGCCCACAAAGGAGGCAATATAGATAATTACAATATCATAGTAAGTGGCTTGTCTACGTAATAAATGCGACTTACTTGATTGACAGCTATCCCTGTATACACAGTTATAGATGGATAGCTGTCAATCACTGTTAGAACAGCCAGCCCAGAATAAGCAAGAATTTAAATGAATAAATGGCAAGTTATACTGAATGTTTTCCCACAAAACTATATATCAATCAGCTCAGTTTTTCCTGCTCTATAACATGCTGACTGCAGATTATTTGGCATTTTCATGGTTTCAGGGGTTTTCTGGTTTGCCTCAATATCCTTTAAAATAATTAATTATGAAGATAACTGTAATTTTGTAATTTATCTTTATTGTTCTGTGCACGTGACCATGCTTCTCTTTCTTATTTCCTGTGTTATGTCCATACAGGGTCAGTGATAGGGGAATGTCTATGTAACTAGCTGGTGGGAGGAGCTATAAGCTAGCTGGGTGCTGTTAGGGGCAGTGCTGGAGCTGTGGCAGAGGAAGAAGTGGTGCATCATGGGTTTGGTTGGAAACAGGAACAGGAAGTGCTACATACAAGATATAAACAAACCAGAGAGATTTGTCTACATGGTGAAAACAGGTCAGGAGAGTCCAAGCTGAAAAAGAAAAAACATGGAAAGATTTACATAAGTTAAGCAACTACAGATGTAGTAGGGTTAAGACTCATGCTTTATGAGATGTGTTAACTAAACTAAAGTTAACTAAACGAGTTAAGCAATTGCTTTTCAATGGCTTTTGTTTCAAGATAACGCAATGAGATAATGAAATTTGAGTTAAGGGTTTGAGTGTTACCCCTGCTACATCTGTACATGACCATATCTGTTAAAAACCATAGTTAATCCCTTTGGAGTTAACATTTTTTTAAATAAAAATTTCCCCCATGGACTAGTCTGTGTGTTCATAAAAAATCCAAATATTATGTAGATGTATTTGGCAACAAGTCATTTTGATCTGTACACTGCGTGCAGAATTATTAGGCAAATGAGTATTTTGACCACATCATCCTCTTTATGCATGTTGTCTTACTCCAAGCTGTATAGGCTCGAAAGCCTACTACCAATTAAGCATATTAGGTGATGTGCATCTCTGTAATGAGAAGGGGTGTGGTCTAATGACATCAACACCCTATATTAGGTGTGCATAATTATTAGGCAACTTCCTTTCCTTTGGCAAAATGGGTCAAAAGAAGGATTTGACAGGCTCAGAAAAGTCAAAAATAGTGAGATATCTTGCAGAGGGATGCAGCACTCTTAAAATTGCAAAGCTTCTGAAGCGTGATCATCGAACAATCAAGCGTTTCATTCAAAATAGTCAACAGGGTCGCAAGAAGCGTGTGGAAAAACCAAGGCGCAAAATAACTGCCCATGAACTGAGAAAAGTCAAGCATGCAGCTGCCAAGATGCCACTGGCCATCAGTTTGGCCATATTTCAGAGCTGCAACATCACTGGAGTGCCCAAAAGCACAAGGTGTGCAATACTCAGAGACATGGCCAAGGTAAGAAAGGCTGAAAGACGACCACCACTGAACAAGACACACAAGCTGAAACGTCAAGACTGGGCCAAGAAATATCTCAAGACTGATTTTTCTAAGGTTTTATGGACTGATGAAATGAGAGTCAGTCTTGATGGGCCAGATGGATGGGCCCGTGGCTGGATTGGTAAAGGGCAGAGAGCTCCAGTCCGACTCAGACGCCAGCAAGGTGGAGGTGGAGTACTGGTTTGGGCTGGTATCATCAAAGATGAGCTTGTGGGGCCTTTTCGGGTTGAGGATGGAGTCAAGCTCAACTCCCAGTCCTACTGCCAGTTTCTGGAAGACACCTTCTTCAATCAGTGGTACAGGAAGAAGTCTGCATCCTTCAAGAAAAACATGATTTTCATGCAGGACAATGCTCCATCACACACGTCCAAGTACTCCACAGCGTGGCTGGCAAGAGAGGGTATAAAAGAAGAAAATCTAATGACATGGCCTCCTTGTTCACCTGATCTGAACCCCATTGAGAACCTGTGGTCCATCATCAAATGTGAGATTTACAAGGAGGGAAAACAGTACACCTCTCTGAACAGTGTCTGGGAGGCTGTGGTTGCTGCTGCACGCAATGTTGATGGTGAACAGATCAAAACACTGACAGAATCCATGGACGGCAGGCTTTTGAGTGTCCTTGCAAAGAAAGGTGGCTATATTGGTCACTGATTTGTTTTTGTTTTGTTTTTGAATGTCAGAAATGTATATTTGTGAATGTTGAGATGTTATATTGGTTTCACTGGTAAAAATAAATAATTGAAATGGGTATATATTTGTTTTTTGTTAAGTTGCCTAATAATTATGCCCAGTAATAGTCACCTGCACACACAGATATCCCCCTAAAATAGCTAAAACTAAAAACAAACTAAAAACTACTTCCAAAAATATTCAGCTTTGATATTAATGAGTTTTTTGGGTTCATTGAGAACATGGTTGTTGTTCAATAATAAAATTAATCCTCAAAAATACAACTTGCCTAATAATTCTGCACTCCTTGTATGTGCGATAGACCTAATAACCTTAGTCAACCTTGAAGCCAACAGTCTTGCTGATAGTCTAGCATACATAATAATCATAGGGAATCCTGTAAAGAATTCATAAAAACATTCTAAACATGCAAGCATATCATGTGCAGGCTCAATGCTAGAAATGTACAGTGCCGGGTTAAAAGGTTCATGTTTGGAACCCCCCACCCCCACTGGCATTTGCTCCTGTAGGGTATGCTGTCATTTTAGTATTCTGTGAGGATGTGTATGAAGTTATTACCTGCAGCTTCCGGTCTCCCTCCTGTAAACCTCTGGAGAGATGGGTTCACGTGCACCTCTGCTGCCAATGGCTGCCCTCAGCAGTCACGTGTCCCCAAATGGTATGTGACCCAGAAGTGATGAGCTACTTGGAGGCACGTGACTGCTGAGATCAGTCACTGGCTGCTGCTGTGCACATTACCCCGTCCATCCTTTAGTGTCAGCATGGGGACCAGAGGACTGCAGAAGGAAGCCAGAACAGAGCGATGGGGAGCAGGTGAGTATGAGGTTCAAATAAATACAAATAAGTACAAAAAGCTGGAAAACCCCCTTTAGGGTCCATTCACACGTCCGCAAAATGGTTCGGCATTCGTTCCGCAATTTTGAGGAACAGATGCTGACCCATTCATTTTCAATGGGGCCGGAATGTGCTGTTCGCATCTGCATTTGCGGATCCGCACTTCCGTGCTGCAAAAAAATAGAACATGTCCTATTAATTTTCTATGAGAGTGCCGGCGATGTGCTGTCCGCAAAATGCGGAATGCACATTGCCTGTGTCCGTGTTTTGCGGATCCACAATTTGCAGATCCGCAAAACACATACGGACATGTGAATGGACCCTAAAGGGGTTTTCCGGGATGCTGATACTGATGATCTATCCTCGTGGTCATGGGGATCCGACCCCTGCAGATCAACTGTTTGAGAAGGCAGAGCGCCACGGCCTTCTCCATGTTTACCAAGCACAGAGCCATGCATAGCATAGTGGCTGTGATTGGTATCGTGCTCAGCCCCTTTGAAGTGAACGGGGCTGAGCGCAATACCACGCACAGCCACGTCACAATGTACAGCTCTGTGCTTGGTATGCTGTGAGAATGCCACGCCGCTCACCGGAGCGCCAGTGCGTTCTCAATCAGCTGATTGGTGGGGGTGCCCGGTGTCAGATCCCCACCGATCAGATACCGATGATCTATCCAGAGGATAAGTCATCAGTATTAAAATCCGGGAAAATCCAACTCCCTGTTTGCCGGGGAAATCCTACGCCTGCGCCGTCCTGTTCAGTATTCGACCCAGTGAGGGAAGGACACTGGGCGGCTGCCGACTTCCTCACTGCACCTGCGCCGAATATGTCGCAGTGAGGAAGCCGGCAGTCAGCAAGCATTCTTCTCTTACTGCGCCTGCGCTGAATACTGAACGGGACAGTGCAGGCGTGAGATTTTCCTGGCAGACAGGGCCAGCAGGAGGAGACCACTGCTGGCCTGGCCCTGTGAATCAAGAGTAGAAGGAAGTGGAAAGAGGTGGGCGAACAGAGCCTCTAGGAGCAGATGCAACACCCCCCTGCTCCTAGAGGCTAATTAGCATATAATAAAAGTTATAATTGCACAAAAACGGTGGCACACTGAAAAAAGAATAGCAGAGTTAAATTCAGGTGACATTTCACATGTATAATGTCAGCCTGTTTAATAGTGAAAAGTGTGGTGACAGAAACCCTTTAATGAAATAGTTCTATGATAAGGATTAATTACAGTGTGGCATTATGACTCGTCACATACTACAGATAATTTTTAATTTCTCCAAAATATATTAACAGGAGCATTGCATTCCAATATAAAATCAAATAAAAAAAATTTAAGAAACTTCTACAATAAAAACAGCTAATTTCTTTTAGTCACCGTAAATTACATGCATGACTCTCTCCACCTTTGAAGCTTGAATAAAAATACCTCACAAGATCCACTGTGCCGCATGTAGTGTTCAGCCACCATCACAAACTTGCCTGCGGCTTGATTGATAGGTTCATCTTTTAAAAATAAATATTTTTTTTCTTGCTGTAGTGTAATAGGTTAGAAATTTGTTCTGCAAAGCTTGAAAGAGAAAAGAAGTCTCACTGAAGTGTTTCTTGCTGCAGCATTTAGCAACACTAGTCGGACCATGAAATCCGAGGCAGATGGAGTGACTGAAGATTGCAGATTTCTAAAGGTCTAGAACATTTCTGGCATAAACACCTAGTATATTAGTTCAACCTAGGGTCTAGTGGTAAATGCATTCCCAGAGAAATATCACGAAGATGGGGATGTGCTATATCTAATTCTCACGTCCTTTCAACTGGAGAATGTTTTGGGGTGCGGGGTCAGCATATGCGGAAAATATAAAGTACAGAACTAAATGTAATAATGCAAACAGCAAAAATACCAAACTGTTTCTTAAAGGCTATGTACACCTTCAGAGCCGTTTTTATGACGGCATTTTACTCATTTTAGGCTACAAATTGTTTTTTCAATTGGTCTTTATTAAAGGGAACCAGTCATGTTGAACATGTGTGTGAGTCGAAGATATCATGTTATAGAGCAGGAGGAGCTGAGCAGATTGATATATACTATGACCAAAAATATAAACGCAACACTTTCGGTTTGGTCCCATTTTGCATGAGCCGAACTCAAAGATCTGAAACATTTTTTACATACATAAAAGACCCATTACTCTCAAATATTGCTCACAAATCTGTCTATATCTGTGTTAGTGAGCACTTCTCCTTTGCCGAGATAATCCACCTCCTAGGTGTGGCATATCAAGGTGCTGATTAGACAGCATGAATATTGCACAGGCCTTAGACTTCCCACCATAAAAGGCCACTCTGAAATGTGAACAGTTTTGCCTTACTGGGGGGGGGGGGGGGGGGGGAGTCAGAAAACTAGTCAGTATCTGGTGTGGCCAGCATTTGCCTCACGCAGTGCAACACATCTCCGTTGCATAGAGTTGCTCAGGTTGTTGATTGTGGCCTGTGGCATGTTGGTCCACTCCTCTTCAATAGCTGTGCGAAATTGCAGAATATTGACAGGAACTGGAACATGCTGTCTTTTACGCTGATCCAGAGCATCCCAAACATGCTCAATGGGTGACATGTCCGGTGAGTATGATGGCCATGCAAGAACTGGGATGTTTTCAGCTTCCAGGAATTGTGTACGGATCCTTGCAATATGGGGCCGTGCATTATCATGCTGCAGCAAGAGGTGATGGTTGTAGATGAATGGCACAACAATGGGCCTCAGGATCTCGTCATGGTAAAATGCACCTGTGTTCATTGTCCATAACATATGCCTGCCCATACCATAACCCCACCACCACCATGGGCCACTCGATCCACAACGCTGACGTCAGCAAACCGCTCACCCACACGACGCCACACACGCTGTCTGCCATCTGCCCTAAACACAGTAAAAAAAACTGGGACTCATCCGTGAACAGAATGCCTCTCCAATGTGCCAGACGCCATCTAATGTGAGCATTTGCCCACTAAAGTCGGTTACGATGACAAGCTGAAGTCAGGTCCAGACCCCGATGAGGACGACGAGCATGCAGATGAGCTTCCCTGAGACGGTTTCTGACAGTCTGTGCAGAAATTCTTTGGCTATGCAAACCGATTGTTGCTGTAGCTGTCCGGGTGGCTGGTCTCAGATGATCATGGAGGTGAACATGCTGGATGTGGAGGTCCTGGGCTGGTGTGGTTACACATGGCCTGCGGTTGTGAGGCCGTTTGGATCTACTGCCAAATTCCCTGAAATGCCTTTGGAGACAGCTTATGGTACAGAAATTAACATTCATTGCACGGGCAACAGCTCTGGTAGACATTCCTGCAGTCAGCATGCCAATTGCACGCCTCCCTAAAATGTTGCGACATCTGTGGCATTGTGCTGTGTAATCAAACTGCTTATTTCAGAGTGGCTTTTTATTTTGGGCAGTCTAAGGCACACCTGTGCAATATTCATGCTGTCTAATCAGCACCTTGATATGCCACACCTGTGAGGTGGGATGGATTATCTCGGCAAAGGAGAAGTGATCACTAACACAGATTTAGATTGATATTTGAACAATATTTAAGAGTAATGGGTTTTTTGTGTATGTAGAAAATGTTTCAGATCTTTGAGTTCAGTTCATGCAAAATAGGAGCAAAACCGAAAGTGTTGCGTTTATATTTTTGGTCAGTGAAGTTTTGTGGGAAAAGATTCAGTAAAACTTATTTCATTAATTTAAATTCCTGTTCATTCTGGGCTTTGAAGTCCAGGAGACGGTCCTATCAATGATTGTCAGCCTTCCCTCTATGACTGTGTATACACAGATAGCTGTCAATCACTGATCGGACCGCCTCCTCGACTTCAAAGCTCAAAATGAGCAGGAATTAAAATTAATGAAATAAGTTATACTGAATCTTTTCCTATAAAACTATAAATCAGTCTGCTTAGCATCTGCTCCATAACATGCCGTCTGTAAACTGCATACAAGAGTTAAAAACCAGACTGTTTACAAGCTATTATATTTATATTTTTTTATTATATTTATATTTTTCTCGAGCTGCACCTACTCTCTTGAATACTCTGCCCCAGAATACTAGGTCAATTCACAACTTCTCCACCTTCAAACGTGCCTTAAAAATACATCTTTTCAGGCAGGCTTATCAAGCTACCTAAATGAGTATTACACTCATCGGTAATCCGGTTTCCTTGAAGTCTCCATGACACCACATCCTGAGACTGACTTCCTCTGATAGGATAGGAAAAAACACAGAAAAGTTTAAAAAAAACCACCCCTTCCATCCATCACCAGTGTATTTTAACGAGACAACCCCAGGATGTCTAAAATAAATGGGTGGGAAGCATGTGGTGTCATAGAGACTTCCAGGAAACCGGATTACCGGTGAGTGTAATACTCATTTCCCCAGTCGTCTCCATGACACCACATCATGAGAAATAACAAAGAAAATATTAAGGGGGGACAACGGCACAAAGGACTTTGCGAACGAAAGCCATGTCTTCGCTAGAAAAAATATCTAGCTTGTAATGTTTGGTAAAGGTGTGGACCCTCTTACAAGTTGCCGCTCTACAAATTTGTTGTTGGGAGGCTGATTAGTTCAACCTAGGGTCTAGTGGTAAATGCATTCCCAGAGAAATATCACGAAGATGGGGATGTGCTATATCTAATTCTCACGTCCTTTCAACTGGAGAATTCAGGACCCAGGGATCCGAAATCTCTCGGATCCAGATGTCCTTGAAGTGGGAGAGTTGACCTCCGATGGGAAGATGAGGCAGGGGAGTGGGGAAGTCTTCTGGCAGGATGGCAGGAGTAACGGGAGTCATCCAAGAGCCTTGAGGAGGCCCGTAGTCAGGAGGTGGATTTTTTATCCTTGGCTCCTTCACGAGAGCGCCTCGAACCTCTTCGCTGTGCTCCCCAGTCCCTCCGGGCACTTGACTGCTGGTCAGACCTACCACCACGGTCTTGTCTGCCCCGCCCCTGAAAGCACTGTTGGGGAAGACTCTTCCCCCTTTTTATCTGACAGGTCTTCCATTTTTATTTTTATTTTTTATCTTATCCAACTCTGAGTCGAACAAACGGTTGGGCTCAAAGGGAAGGCTACATAAATATTTAGAGGAATTGTCAGCGACCCAAGGCTTAAGCCACAAAGGCCTGCGGGCCGCTGACACCAGGGTCATAGTTTTAGCCGCCAACTTAAGCTGTGGTTGCGCTGTATCAGACAGTAAATCCATCGCCAGGTTGACAGTCTTGAAAGCCGCCAGAATGTCGTCCCGAGACACCTTCTGATCCACATCCATCTGGATCTGGTTTAATCGAGACCGGAGGAAGGTAGAAACTTCTGTAGCAGCGATGGTCGTAGACGCGGAAGCTGCAGCTGCCGTATAACCTCTCCTGACTGTGCACTCTGCTCTCCTGTCAAGGGGATCCTGCAGACTCGACCCATTGTCCGCAGGAACCAGAGTGCGCTTGGACAGTTTGGCAATCGCCATGTCCACCTTGGGAATGGAACCCCACGATTCCACCAAGGGTTTAGCCATCGGAAACATGGTTCTGAATCCTTAGTTAGAATCGGACCTCTTTCGGGTTTCTTCCACTCTGTGCGCATGACAGAGAGGAGGGTCTCATCCGCTTTAAAGACACGAAGTGCCAGACTAGCGGGATCAGAGGGCTCCCCCAGGTCAACATCATGGTCCCCCGACCTGATGGACTTAAGTAACTTTTGCGTCTCATCAGGAGGAAAGAAGCATGAAGTAAGCTCCTCCTCATCCGAGGAGGAGGAACTCAAGGAGACTACGGAAGGTCTGTCTACTGGAGCCGAAGACTCTATAGGAGTCTGAGTAGGAAGCCTCTCATCCAGCAGGCTTATAACCCACGATAAATGTTTCCGCTTGGAACCCGCCTTTCTGCCATTTGAATTCCATGGAGGCGACATCACTGCGGGAAAAAAAGGATAAGTAAAACCTTTGTAAACAACCAATAAATGTTTCTGGAGAAAGGTAAAAGAAAGGCAGACCGGCGGAAGCTGAAAATGAGGACCAGAAAAAAGGCACCAATAAGTGGAGGAACACCAGCTTATAGGACTCTGGGAGCTAGCTTAAAAAGCATGTGCAGCCAAAGAACGACCTGGTTCACAATGTTTCCTTAAATAGGGGAGGGAGTGGCTCAGAACCGAGTCCCTGCCCCCAGAGGAGAAAAACACATATCAGGAAATAAAGGTTTCCCCCCAGGAAGGAATACAATAAAACCTCCAACGGAGGAAAAATCGCGAATTATATATAAAAAAATCGCAATAATGATGCGAAATCGCGTTGCAAGGAATAATTCCGGAAGTTACATCAGATTCCAACATCACTTCCGGAAGATGGCGGCGTCCAGCGGCCGCAAGGAAAAGGACAGAGGACGCCGAATAACGCACCACAACGAAACACCGCTGAGCAGCGGCGGCAGCAGGTAAGCTGCCGGACAAGCCATCTAGTAAAAGCGGAGGCAAAGCCCGCAGATAAAATGAAAAAAAGATTCCCCCCTAAGAGAGGGGGAATCACCGCCTAGTCGACCTGTCCAGAGGACAGAAAAAAACACAGTGGGCTGGAGGTGATTCCCTCCTTTATAGGGGAGGGTTAAGTGTTTAATTATTACTTGGGCTCATTAAAATTCCGCCGGTCCTACCAGTCCATAGGGGGTGGTTAACCCCATCTGTGCTGCTGGTAGGACGTAAGGGAATAGAACTTTTCGCTGCCCCTTTTCCTTTATTAGGCCTGGAAAATTGGATAAAGAGATTCTTGTCGATTCTCCACTCCTTAGTTGCTTCTAGGTATCTTAGGACTGCTTGCCTAACGTCTAAGGTATGGAAGGTAGCCTCTTGGTCATTTTTGGGTTTGGCACAAAAGGAGGGAAGTACGATGTCCTGTGACCTATGAAAGGTAGAAACCACCTTTGGTAAAAAGGTTGGATCTAACTTAACCGCCTCACGTCCGCCCATAGGATATAAACGTCCTATGGGTGGACGTCTATTTCTGACAGCACGTTTTAAAACGTCCTGTCAGAAATAGCAGCTGCACGCTAATCGTGCAGCTGCTGATCGGGTTGCCCGCTGTCAGTGACAGCAGGGCAACCCTAAGACAAGGCAGGGACAGTGCCCAGGTGTCCCTGCCTTCACGATCGCTGCAGACACAGCGCTCACCTGTGTGCGCTTCCTGTTCCGGCCCGGCGGTCATGTGACCGCCGTGACCGGAGAGTGCAGGAGCTGTCTGAGGTCTCTCAGAGACCTCGATCAGCCCTGCTGTGAGGCTGTACAGCGCTGGATTGCTGCTGTACAGCCTCTATAGGGGTGCATTTGTCCTGTAACTGGGGCTACTATGTCAGCCCCAGTTACAGGAGAAATCAACAGTGAAAAAAAAATGAAAAAGTGAGGTAAATGTCCCCCAGAGGTCTTGTATGACCTTATGGGGGACGAAAAGTGTAAAATAAAATAAAAATAAAATAAAGGGTTGAAAAAATAAAATAAAAAAAAGTTTCACATGTAAAAAAAAAAAAAATCCCAAGTAAGGAATAAAAAAAAAATTAAAAATAAAAAAAATAAAATAAAATAGACATATTTCGTATTGCCGCGTCCGTAAAATCCAGCTCTATAAAAATATCACATGACCTAACCCATCGGGTGAACACCGTAAAAAAAAAAAAAAAAAAACTGTGTCAAAACAAGCAATTTTTGTCACCTTGCATCACAAAAGGTGCAACACCAAGTGATCAAAAACGCGTATGTCCCACAAAATAGTACCAATAAAACCGTCACCTCATCCCGCAAAAAATGAGCCCCTACATAAGAAAATCTCTCAAAAAATAAAAAAACTATAGCTCTCAGAACATGGACACATTAAAACATAATTTTTTGGTTTCAAAAATGCTATTATTGTGTAAAACTTTAATAAATGAGAAAAAGTATACATATTAGGTATCGCCACGTCCGTAACAATCTGCTCTATAAAAATGTCACTTGACTAAACCCCTCAGGTGAACGCTGTAAAAATAAATAAATAGAAACTGTGCTAAAACAACCAATTTTTTGGTCACCTTGCCCCATAAAGTGTTATAATGAATGATCAAAAAATCATATGTACCCAAAAATAGTACTAATAAAACTGGCACCTTATCCCCTAGTTTCCAAAATGGGGTCACTTCTTGGGAGTTTCTACTGTAAGGGTGCATCAGGGGGCTTCAAATGGGACATGGCATCTAAAAACCATGTGGAGTTCCTTTTCTTCTGCGCCCTGCCGTGTGCCCATACAGCAGTTTACGACCACATGTGGGGTGTTTCTGTAAACCGCAGAATCTGGGTAATAAATATTGAGTTTTGTTTGGCTGTTAACCATCGATGTGTTAAAGAAAAAAATTGATTAAAATGGAAAATCTGCCAAAAAAGTGAAATTAAAAAATTTGATCTCCATTTTCCTTTAATTCTTGTGGAACGCCTAAAGGGTTAACAAAGTTTGTAAAATCGGTTTTGAATACCTTGAGGGGTGTAGTTTCTACAATGGGGTCATTTATGGGGGTATCCACTATGTAAGCCCCACAAAGTGACTTCAGACCTGAACTGGTCCTTATAAAGTGGGTTTTGGCAATTTTCTTAAAAATTTGAAGAATTGCTTCTAAACTTCTAAGCCTTCTAACGTCCTAAAAAAATAAAATGACATTTCCAAAATGATGCCAACATAAAGTAGACATATGGGGAATGTTAAATAATAAATATTTTATGAGGTATCACTTTCTGTTTTAAAAGCAGAGAAATTGAAATTTAGAAAATTGCGAATTTTTCAAATTTTTGGGTAAATTTGGGATTTTTTCATAAATAAAGTTGAAATATTTTGACTCAAATTTATGACTATCATGAAGTACAATGTGTCACGAGAAAACAATCTCTGAATAACTTGGATAAATAAAGGCGTTCCAAAGCTATTACCACATAAAGTGAGATATGTCAGTTTTGCAAAATTTGGCCTGGTCAGGAAGGGGGCAAAGGGCCCAGATGGGAAGTGGTTAAATACCAGCTTGTCCAGAAATACCGTAAGGAAGGGATCCTGAATAGACAAGGCCTGGAGTTCACAGACTCGTCTTGCTGATGTTGTTGCCACAAAAAATATGGTTTTAACAGTGAGCCATTTTATGGAAATCGATTCCAGAGGTTCAAAGGAACTGGAGGTTAGACCTGATAGTACTGTATTAACAGGGGCGTAACTAGAAGTGACTGGGCCCCACAGCAAATATTTGTAAGGGCCCCTCCAGCGCGCTTCGCACCTCCCTCCTCCTGTGTAAACCCCACTCCTTTGGCACAGTGTAGCGGTATACTGTATATTGTGTGGCACAGTGGATGCTATATGTGTATAACATAAACATATTTCATATGAAAACTTACAGTTACTTGACCCTTGGGGATCTCGGACACCACTTCAACACTTGGCCGGGGGCTCGGCGGAGCTGATGTTGTGCTTTATCCTAATGAGAAAGATTTCATAATAAGGATTTGGAGAAGGGGCAGAGGGATAGCAGAGCAGGGAGAGGCTGCTGCTGCTACTAGGGGGTCATACCATGGGGGAGTAATAAAGCCCACTATAATGTCCCCCCCCCCCAGTAGTAATAATTCTCCTTATAATGTGACAGTGCAAAAATACCCCCTTGTAATGCCCCCAGTTGAGCTAATGTCCCCATAGTGCCCCCATAATGTCCCAGTATAAAATACCCCTATATAGTGCCCCCAGTAAATTCCCCCATAGTGCTCCTCTCCCCCTTCCTGCTAGTGCCCCCATAATGTACCAGTATAAAATGCCCCATATATAGTGCCCCAGTAGATACCCCTCAGTGTCCGGCCTCTGATAGGCTGCCGGCCTAGTGTCCCCCATAATGCCCCCCAATAATGTGCCAGTAAGTGTCCCCATAGATGCCCCCCCCATCATGTGCCAGTATCAAGTGCCTCTCTCCTCCCCCCCACATGTCCCAGTATCATAGTGCCATCTCCCCGCCCAATGTGCCAGTATCAAGTGCCTCTCTCCTTCCCACCCCCCATGTGCCAGTATTATAGTGCCAAACCCCCCCATGTGCCAGTATCAAGTGCCTCTCTCTTTCGCCCCCCATGTCCCAGTATCATAGTGCCATCTCCCCCCCAAAAAAGTGGCAGTATCAAGTGCCTCTCCCCCCATGTGCCAGTATCATAGTGTCAAACCCACCCATGTGCCATTATCAAGTGCCAAACCCCCCCCCCCACATGCCAGTATCAAGTGCCTCTCTCCTCCCATGTCCCAGTATCATAGTGCCATCTCCCTCCCCCCAATGTGCCAGTATCAAGTGCCTCTCTCCTTCCCACCCCCCATGTGCCAGTATTATAGTGCCAAACCTCCCCATGTGCCAGTATCAAGTGCCTCTCTCTTTCTCCCATGTGCCAGTATCATAGTGCCATCTCCCCCCCCAAAAAAAAGTGCCAGTATCAAGTGCCTCTCTCCCCCCATGTGCCAGTATCATAGTGCCAAACCCACCCATGTGCCAGTATCAAGTGCCAACCCCCCCCCACATGCCAGTATCAAGTGCCTCTCTCCTCCCCCCATGTCCCAGTATCATAGTGCCATCTCTCCCCCCCAGAAAAAAAGTGCCAGTATCAAGTGCCTCTCTCCCTCCCATGTGCCAGTATCATAGTGCCAAACCCACCCATGTGCCAGTATCAAGTGCCAACCCCCCCCCCAAAAAAAAAGTGCCAGTATCAAGTGCCTTTCCCCCCCCCCCCCATGTGCCAGTATCAGGTGCCAACCCCCCCAGTATTGTGTCCCGCCCTGTATGTCCACATATGGAGTCAGTGCTTGTATTTCAGAAAAGTTTCTGCTGGGATTCGAACCCATGACCTTCTGTATCAGAGGCAAAGCACTTAACCACAAGACCATAAGAGCTGCCTTGCTGCTGACGGAAAAAATATGAGACTGTTATAGCTTGCTAAGTGTACATCTATACACATGACAGCTGCTCATATATAGAAATATAGCAGAGCTGAGTGTGCTGGGACAGCTGTCATATAGAGATATAGCAGTGCTGGGTGTGTTGGGGCAGCTGTCATGTGTATAGATGTACACTTAGCCAGCTATAACAGTAGAAGTCTCATATTTTTTCAATCAGTTGCAATGCAGCCTTTATGGCTGTGAGGGTAAATGCTTTGCCACTGATACATTGGAGGTTGTGGGTTCGAATCCCAGACACATCAGGAGACTTTAGGAGACAGTAAGATTAGATCACATTAGCGAGGGGGCCTGGTCAGCCGCTGCTGCTGTGAAGGGGCCCTGAACATTAAGACAAGAATCGATATTTAACTAACTTGAAAATAAACTGTCACACACGCTGCCGGGCCCCGAAGCAGCTGGTTCCCCGGTAGTTACGCCACTGTGTATTAAGGTTCCAAGGGGCTACCATATTTTTGATTGTTGGCCTAATCCTGTCTGCCGCTTTAAGAAATCTGGCTATTTAGCGGACACTCTGCTAAACTAGTATTGTATAGAGCTCCTAAGCTGTCTAGGCCGTCTTGTAGGAAATCCAAGATCGTTGAGATATTGGGTTTGAACTGATTAAAGGAATTTTCGGACCACTCAGCAAATTTTTTCCAGACTTTGTTATGCTTTGTTTGTGTTCTGTTTCCTGCTGAGGAGTAAGGTGGCGACCACCTTTTCAGATAGTCCCAATTTCAATAGGATAGATTCTTCAGAATCCAAGCCGACAATTTTAAGATCTGTACATTTGGATGAGGAAATGTACAGATCTCAGAGGTAAAAGAAAGGGGGCTTCTAGGCTGAGCGACTTCATTAATGCAAACCAGCTCCTTTTGGGCCAGAAGGGGGCCACCAAGATCAGGGTGCATTTCTCTTTCAGGAATTTTTGAAGGACCCTGGGAATTAGAGGAATGGGTGGAAACGCATAGACTAGGTGTGTTGTCCAGTCTTGACTGAATGCGTCCATTGCTGTTGGGAAATCCCTCGGGTTGAGAGAAAAGAATTGATTCACTTGGTGGTTTTCTCGTAATGCAAATAGGTCTATTGACGGCCTGCCCCACTTTTGTGTTATCACCTGGAAAATCTCTGGGCATAGCCTCCATTCCCCCAGATCTAGAGTATGACGGCTCAGATAGTCGGCTTTTATGTTTAATGAACCTTTTAGGTGAACTGCTGATATTGACTGTATAGTTTTCTCCGCCCACGAAAATATTTTGTTTGACAGATTTTGAAGTAAGCGATGTCTCGTCCCTCCCTGGTGCTGAATGAAGGACACTGTTATTGAGTTGTCTGAGTAAACTCAGACGTGACGATGTGTTGACAAATGTTGTGTTTCCTTCAGAGCCTCCCAAATTGCTTGCAGTTCCCTGAAATTTGAGGATTGCTGTCTTATGGAAACTGTCCATTTTCCCGGCTAGGTTTCGTGTTGAGATACAGCTCCCCAACCCTGAAGGCTGGCATCCGTCGTGATCACGAGGGGTCAATCTTGATTTCAAAATACACAGTTTTTTAGGTTGTTATTTCTGAGCCACCAGTTTAGGGAGTTTTTCACACTAACATCCAGGAAGATCTGTTTGTCTATAGCTGTCTGAGATCTGTTCCATCTGGATAAGATTAGTTTTTTAAGGGGTCTTAGATGAAATTGAGCCCAAGATACTGCCGGAATACATGAAGAAAGACTGCCTAGAACCTTCATTGCTGTTCGGATGGAGCAGAATTTCCTCTTTTTGAATTCTTTTAATAGGTTTTGTAGTTTTTTATTTTTGGAGGCGGGAGGAACGATCTCTGAGAAATCGAGTCCCGGGATATCCCTAGGAATTTTTTTGACTGCTTGGAGATAGGTCTGATTTCTCCCAGTTGATGATCCATCCTAGGGATTGGAGATGGTTTAAAACTATTTGTATGTGGTTTGACAATAGAACTTTGTTGTCTGCAACAACCAGAAGGTTGTCTAAATATGGGATGACGCTGATTGCTTGTTGTCTCAGATCCACCACTACCTTTGCCATGACCTTTGTAAAGATTGTTGGCGCTGAAGAAATTCCGAAGGGGAGACACGCAAATTGTTAATGCTGAGTGTGACCCTTTGACTGAATTTCAAATCTCAGGAATTTCCTTGATTTTCTGTGTATCGGGATGTGGTAGTACGCATCTCTTAAATCGATCAAGGCCATTACTTTATTAATTTTACTGCCGATCTTAGAGTTTGCATCTTGAATCTTTGATACATGACGTATTTGTTCAAGGGTTTTAAATTTATTATGACCCATGATTTCCCGTTAGTTTTTTTTACTATGAATAGACGGGAGTAATGGCCCTGTCCTAGCTGATTTTCCGGGACAGGTTCTATTGCGGCTAAGTTTAGTAAATCTTTTATGTCGTCTTTTAAAGTACATAGCTGAGATGAAGGGTGGTGATGACAAATTTTTGTGGAGGGAAGAATCTAACTCTATCCTGTAACCCTCTTTTATGATGTCTAGTACCCATGTATTTGATGTTACTTGCTCCCATGTTTTTAGAAAAGAGCTGAGTCTCCCCCCTACCTGCCTGGCATCACTGTTTGGGGTTAGTAGAGGAGGTTTCTCCTCTGTTAGGGTTGAAAAGAAAATTCCTTCCTCTACCCCCTTTCGCGTAACTTCATCTCCCGGTTTTTCCCTTATTCCTCTTATTTTCCGTTTGATACTGTCTGTCACAAAAATTTTGTCTTTTTGGCCTATGTTTTTCTTCTGGGAAACCCTTCCTTTTATTAGTGGCAACAGCGACTTAAAAATAGACAAATCGCCAGGACCGGATGGCATACACCCCCGTATCCTAAGGGAATTAAGTAATGTCATAGCCAGACCCTTATTTCTGATATTTATACTGACAGGGAATGTTCCACAGGATTGGCGCATAGCAAATGTGGTGCCAATATTCAAAAGGGTCCAAAAACAGAGCCTGGAAACTATAGGCCAGTAAGTTTAACATCTGTTGTGGGTAAACTGTTTGAAGGTTTTCTAAGAGATGCTATCTTAGAGCATCTCAACAGAAAAAAACAAATAACGCCATATCAGCATGGCTTCATGAGGGATCGGTCATGCCAAACTAATTTAATCAGTTTCTATGAGGAGGTAAGTTCTAGACTTGACAGCGGCGTATCAATGGATGTCGTATATCTGGACTTCTCCAAAGCATTTGACACTGTACCACATAAAAGGTTAGTATATAAAATGAGAATACTTGGACTGGGAGAAAACGTCTGTATGTGGGTAAGTAACTGGCTCAATTATAGAAAACAGAGGGTAGTTATTAATGGTACACACTCAGATTGGGTCACTGTCACTAGTGGGGTACCTCAGGGGTCAGTATTGGGCCCTATTCTCTTCAATATATTTATTAATGATCTTGTAGAAGGCTTGCATAGTAAAATATTAATTTTCGTAGATGACACTAAACTGTGTAAAGTAATTAACACTGAAGAGGACAGTATACTACTACAGAGGGATCTTGATAGACTGGAGGCTTGGGCAGATAAGTGGCAGATGAGGTTTAACACTGACAAATGTAAAGTTATGCACATGGGAAGGAATAATGCAAGTCACCCGTACATACTAAATGGTAAAACACTCGGTAACACTGACATGGAAAAGGATCTAGGAATTTTAATAAACAGCAAACTAAGCTGCAAAAACCAGTGTCAGGCAGCTGCTGCCAAGGCCAATAAGATAATGGGTTGCATCAAAAGATGCATAGATGCCCGTGATAAGAACATAGTCCTACTACTTTACAAATCGCTAGTCAGACCACACATGGAGTACTGTGTACAGTTCTGGGCTCCTATGAACAAGGCAGACATAGCAGAGCTGGAGAGGGTCCAGAGGAGGGCAACATAAGTAATAACTGGAATGGGGCAACTACAGTACCCTGAAAGATTATCAAAATTAGGGTTATTCACTTTAGAAAAAAGACGACTGAGGGGAGATCTAATTACTATGTATAAATATATCAGAGGTCAGTACAGAGATCTATCCCATCATCTATTTATCCCCAGGACTGTGACTGTGACGAGGGGACATCCTCTGCGTTTGGAGGAAAGAAGGTTTGTACACAACCATAGAAAAGGATTCTTTACTGTAAGAGCAGTGAGACTATGGAACTCTCTGCCTGAGGAGGTGGTGATGGTGAGTACAATAAAGGAATTCAAGAGGGGCCTGGATGTATTTCTGGAGTGTAATAATATTACAGGCTATAGCTACTAGAGAGGGGTCATTGATCCAGGGAGTTATTCTGATTGCCTGATTGGAGTCGGGAAGGAATTTTTTATTCCCCTAAAGTGGGGAAAATTGGCTTCTACCTCACAGGTTTTTTTTTTGCCTTCCTCTGGATCAACTTGCAGGATGACAGGCCGAACTGGATGGACAAATGTCTTTTTTCGGCCTTATGTACTGTTACTATGTAACATCTAAAATTTTGTCTAGGTCTGGTCCAAAGACATATTGGCTGTGGAAGGGAAGGGAAATAAGCTTGTTTTTGGAGGACATATCCCCAGACCAAGCCTTAAGCCATAAAGCCCGCCTCGCCGTGTTCAATAAGACTGCCATACGGGCTAAGAGTTTCACGGATTCCGCAGCCGCGTCCGCTAGAAAACTGGTTGCCATTTTTAACAGGGGAATAGTCTCAAGGATTTGATCCCGCGGTGCTTTATTGACCAGGTGAATTTCTAGTTGCTCTAACCATAAATGTAGGGTTCTAGCTATGCATATAGAGGCCAGGTTTTTCTTAGAAGGCTTTCGGCCTTCCTGTCCATGGGGTTTTGAGTTGTGCTGAGTCTTCAAAGGGTAGGGCAGTATGTTTTGCAACCTTTCCTACTGGGGCTTCCACTCTGGGGATAGATTCCCAATCTGTGCAATCTTCGACACTAAAAGGATATCGCCTCTTAATCCCCCTGGGAATAAAAGAACCCTTGTCTGGTTTTTCCCATTCCGATTTGATCAATTTTTGAACATTATCTGGGACTGGGAATACAGAATTTTTCTTTTCCCACAGCCCGGCAAATATTTCTTCCTGTGCCGATTTAGTTTTTTTTGGCACCTACATTTGTATCGTAGCTCTAATTGCTTTTATGAGCTCATCAATGTCATCCGGATTGAATAAATATTGTTTATATTCATTGTCTTTGTAGAAGATATGTAATGTTTTTGCATGGATTCAGAGGCTGAGTCGGAAAACAGATTGTGAGTATCACGGATGCTTTGAGGAGGAATCCTAGGGGGAGCTGAAACCCTGTATGCGAAAGCGGACTGAACCTCTTCCTTAAAGGGGTTCTGCACTTTGTTTAAACTGATGATCTATTATCTGGATAGATCATCAGCATCTGATCGGCGGGGGTCCGACACCCGGGACCACCGCCGATCAGCTGTTTGAGAAGGCAGTAGCGTTCCAGCAGCGCCGCGGTCTTCTGTTTACCGCTGGCCCAGTGACGTCACGACTTGTATCAACTTGCCTGGGCGTGGCTAAGCTCTGTTCACTTGAATGGAGCTTAGCCCCGCCCAGGCAAGTTGATACTAGTCGTGACGTCACTGGGCCGGCGGTAAACAGTGAGAAGGCCGCGGCGCTGCTGGAGCGCCGCGGCCTTCTCAAACAGCTGATCGGCGGGGGTCCCGGGTGTCGGACCCCCGCCGATCAGATGCTGATGATCTATCCAGAGGATAAATCATCAGTTTATACAAAGTACAGAACCCCTTTAACTAGTGTTCTGATATCTTCAAGAAAACTAGAGGATTTGGCTTTGACGACATTGGAAGTACATTCCTTACATAAGGGTTTAGCCCCAGTACTGGGCTAACCGCTTATTACATATTCCACATTTCCTTGTTTTCTTAGGAGCAGAAGCAGAATCCTTTTCTCCCTGGAAGTATAAGGGAGAGAAGGATCAGCTAACCAGGGAAATAAGTTAACACCATGTGCCTGATGTCAGGCTACTCACGGCACCTGGATTTGATGCAGGCTCGGCTCCAGAGCCCGGCGTGATAGGGGCACTCATGCTTGCTCCTGTTCGCCAAAGTTCCAGTGATGGCTCTCTGGGTGAGAGAGAGAGACGCTGATCGGACGCCATTGTGCAGGTCCTGTGAGTTTTTATATTCTCCTTTGCCCAACCAGGACCTGCGGCGCTCGGGGATGATGTCATGACGTCCTGATCCACCCCCAGCGTCTGACGTCATGCGCCAGCGACCGGAGGGAACACATCACAGTGCCGCTCCAGCTGCCATCTTTTTTCCCCTCTGCATGAAATCCCCCTGGACCTCCGCAGAGGCAATCTTCACAGGGAGCGCAACTGTTTGCGTCCGTGCTCAGGCCATGAGGGGAGGAGGGAGAGCCGAACTTAGGGATCCAACCTCGGCCTGAAGAATCGCTTTACAGGTGGGCCTGTACAGGGAGTGCAGAATTATTAGGCAAATGAGTATTCTGACCACATCATCCTCTTTATGCATGTTGTCTTACTCCAAGCTGTATAGGCTCGAAAGCCTACTACCAATTAAGCATATTAGGTGATGTGCATCTCTGTAATGAGAAGGGGTGTGGTCTAATGACATCAACACCCTATATCAGGTGTGCATAATTATTAGGCAACTTCCTTTCCTTTGGCAAAATGGGTCAAAAGAAGGACTTGACAGGCTCAGAAAAGTCAAAAATAGTGAGATATCTTGCAGAGGGATGCAGCACTCTTAAAATTGCAAAGCTTCTGAAGCGTGATCATCGAACAATCAAGCGTTTCATTCAAAATAGTCAACAGGGTCGCAAGAAGCGTGTGTAAAAACCAAGGCGCAAAATAACTGCCCATGAACTGAGAAAAGTCAAGCGTGCAGCTGCCAAGATGCCACTTGCCACCAGTTTGGCAATATTTCAGAGCTGCAACATCACTGGAGTGCCCAAAAGCACAAGGTGTGCAATACTCAGAGACATGGCCAAGGTAAGAAAGGCTGAAAGACGACCACCACTGAACAAGACACACAAGCTGAAACGTCAAGACTGGGCCAAGAAATATCTCAAGACTGATTTTTCTAAGTTTTTTTGGACTGATGAAATGAGAGTGAGTCTTGATGGGCCAGATGGATGGGCCCGTGGCTGGATTGGTAAAGGGGAGAGAGCTCCAGTCCGACTCAGACGCCAGCAAGGTGGAGGTGGAGTACTGGTTTGGGCTGGTATCATCAAAGATGAGCTTGTGGGGCCTTTTCGGGTTGAGGATGGAGTCAAGCTCAACTCCCAGTCCTACTGCCAGTTTCTGGAAGACACCTTCTTCAAGCAGTGGTACAGGAAGAAGTCTGCATCCTTCAAGAAAAACATGATTTTCATGCAGGACAATGCTCCATCACACGCGTCCAAGTACTCCACAGCGTGGCTGGCAAGAAAGGGTATAAAAGAAGAAAATCTAATGACATGGCCTCCTTGTTCACCTGATCTGAACCCCATTGAGAACCTGTGGTCCATCATCAAATGTGAGATTTACAAGGAGGGAAAACAGTACACCTCTCTGAACAGTGTCTGGGAGGCTGTGGTTGCTGCTGCACGCAATGTTGATGGTGAACAGATCAAAACACTGACAGAATCCATGGATGGCAGGCTTTTGAGTGTCCTTGCAAAGAAAGATGGCTATATTGGTCACTGATTTGTTTTTGTTTTGTTTTTGAATGTCAGAAATGTATATTTGTGAATGTTGAGATGTTTTATTGGTTTCACTGGTAAAAATAAATAATTGAAATGGGTATATATTTGTTTTTTGTTAAGTTGCCTAATAATTATGCACAGTAATAGTCACCTGCACACACAGATATCCCCCTAAAATAGTTAAAACTAAAAACAAACTAAAAACTACTTCCAAAAATATTCAGCTTTGATATTAATGAGTTTTTTGGGTTCATTGAGAACATGGTTGTTGTTCAATAATAAAATTAATCCTCAAAAATACAACTTGCCTAATAATTCTGCACTCCCTGTATAGAGCCTCCATGCACCTCTCCTGCTTCCTATCCTGATGGGACAGGAAAAAATACTGGTGATGGAGGGAAGGGGTGGGGTTTTTAAATCTCTCTGTTTTTTCCTGTCCTATCAGAGGAAGTCAGTCTCAAAATGTGGTGTCATGGAGACAACTGGGGTAAATGACTTTTCCCAGACTAAACCTTCCCCCACCAACTCCTCTGGCCTAAACTCAATCCTCTAGTAGTCCCAAACCCGAAGCAGATCGGCCGGCACCACTCCTGTCAGTTCAATAACGGCTCAAATCCTACTTATCACAATCAACTACCTTATGTGTCACCCCCAATTCCTCATAGGTTGTAAGCTCTTGCGAGCAGGGCCCTGACTCCTAGTGTTTCAGTTGCATATTAGCCGGTTACTTTTGTTTTGTACATGAACCCTATGAATTTGTAAAGCGCTGCGGAATATGGTGGCGCTATATAAATACATTTTATTATTATTGCTTTGTGTTTTCTTTTAATCCTGTCACCTGCTCATATGTAGTTCTCATCTGTGATCTCCTGCACTCAAACACTTTAAGGGTACTTTCACACTAGTGTTTTTGCTGGATCCGGCAGGGTCCAGCAAAAATGCTTCCGTTACTGAGAATACAACCGTCTGCATTCGTTATGAACGGAACCGGTTGTATTATCTTTAACATAGCCAAGACGGATCCGTCAATCACTCAATTGAAAGTCAATGGGGTACGGATCCATTTTCTATTGTGGCAGAGAAAACGGATCCGTCCCCATTGACTTGCATTGGGGGCCATGACGAATGCATCTTGATCAGTTTCCCAGGACAGAAAGCAAAATACAACATGTTGTGATTTGCTCTCCGGTATGGGAACGCAACTAAACGGAACGGAATGCATTTTGGAGCATTCCGTTCTGTTCAGTTTTGTCCCCATTGACAACGAATGGGGACAAAACTGAAGCGTTTTTTTACGGTATTGAGCCCCTATGACGGAACTCAATACCGGAAAACTTAAACGCTAGTGTGAGAGTACGCTAGGCCAAAATCTTGTCAGTTTGATAAGAATTGAGCTATAATGAGTGTTTATGAGGTCAGGAGATCAGAGATAAGAGCTACACATGAGCAGACAGATGATGGGATTAAAAAACAAAACAAATTGACAGCTTGCATACAGACTGACTTTTAAGTCTTGTACCTCAGAAATGGCTTAACATTTTTAATAAAGACCAATCGAAAAAATTATTTGTAGCCTAAAATGCAATCATAAAAAATGCCCCCGAAAGTGGACAAAGCCTTTAAACATTCTATTCCACATTTCTGGACTGTATAAAAGTCCCTGGTCCACAAAAAAACATGTCATCTATCTTATGGCTGGGGCCACCACTGATCATGATGGTCCCATGTCCCCCATTGATTTTTAGCAATGACCACACATGTGCACTACTGCTCTAGTCAATCTCTATGGGACTGACGGAGATAGCCGAGTTCCGCTCAATCGGGGGACATGGGACTCCCGTTCTTGCGATTGGTGAAGGTCCCAGCTATCATAGATTTATCACTAATTCTGAGCTGAAATGTGATTTTTTTTTAATGTCAGCAAACCCCTTTAAATATTTTTCAAAGACATGCTCCTGTTATAATGTAGAGGACTTATGAAAACCTTTATAGTTTTACATAGAAGAGTGCATGGTGGCAACTCCTGCCCTACCTAAACCTTTCTATTCTACCACATGGCTACACTATAGGCAAATGTGGTCCTTCTATCTACAGCATACTTCAACTATGGTTTGGTCGCCTTAAATGCAGGATAATACATACCTACTTATATCTATCTATATGTAAAATAATGATTACCTACTGACGGGAGAAAAAGTTCTGTGTCCACAAACTGATCATAACTGATGCTCAAAATAATGAATCAGTTTTTTTTCTTTATTTTTCTGTTCTTCTGACGGATCAGAAGAATGGAAAGCTAAACTGTTATGTGAACCTTACTGGGATCACTTCCTTTAATAGCAGGAGACTTTATGAGGTCTAGTGAGTATGTCCACGGAACACTGACCACCATTTACAGCAGGCATAGACCACGATCACGCCTAGGTTTCTCTACAGCTATAAGTAGAAGCCATACATCAGGACACTGCTGTTCTTGCACTCCAATCATATAAAAGTCTAGATTCACCGACTAATGTAAGTATACAACATGTACAAACTGCTCATGGATAAGACAGAGATTTCAGTTTCATTGAACTTTTTTTATTCATCTGCATTATGGAAATACTGTACTCAGTTGGGGGTTTATAAGAAATAAATAGGTAGGAAGAATGCAGATATAGGATATACATTTTACAGTATTCTGCTGAAACTAACTGTGGGAACATCAGGTGCAATATATGAAGCATCAACACAAAGGGGCATAAGACGAAAATACAATTTTTAAAGTGAAAGGGGTTGGATACCTTATACTGTATATCAGGGGTGGCCAACCTTACAGACACAAAGAGCCCCAAAAAAACAAAAACTGATGACTACCAGGAGCCACAAGCTATACATTAACACACAAGTCACCGTATTTTTAGCCCTACAAGATGCACCTACGTTTGAACAAAGAAAAATAAGAGAAAAAAAAAGATTTTTCATCTGATCTGAGGTCTGATAAAAAAAAAATTCTCTTATTTTTCATTAGCAGAAAATCAGATCAGAATCCTAAATCAGATCCCCAAACCTCATCTGACCTAAAATAAGATCCCCCAAACATCATCAGACCCCCAATGCTCGGATCAGACAACACAAATCAGACTCCCAGTGTCAGATATCTCCCCTCAGTGCTCAGATCTCTCCCCCCCCCCCAAGCTCAGACCTGTCCAAACCATGCTAAAACAAGACCCCCCCATGCTCAAATCTGACCCCCATTGCTCAGATCAGAACCCCCCCCATGCTCAGATCAGGACACCCCCCCCCATGCTTAGATCAGACCCCCATGCTCAGTTATATAATTTAAAAAAATTCTCTTCCCTCTCCTGATCAGGCACTGGGCTCCTGCTACTCTGCAGGTCTGACACACTCTCCACTGTGACTTGATGAGCACAACGTCAGGTCATAGTGCGTGTCTACACATACTACGTTCTTACACTGAGTGCATCAGGACATAGTGGAGAGTGAGCTGGAGCTGCAAAGTAGTAACAGTGCCTGATCAAGAAAAAGAGATCTGAGCATGGGTTGGAGAGTGAGCCGCCCTTACTGCTTCCCAGCTCCACAGTTAGAGCCGCACTTGAAGAAGCAAAGAGCCGCATGCGGCTCAAGAGTAACAGGTTGGCCGCCCCTGCTGTATATAATCGGTACAGGAGATACAGTCATGCAGAGTTTCCATTTATGACTCCTTCCCTATCTCTCCCTTCTTGCAAATGGCAGCTGATAGAGGAGCAACTCCACCCATCTACACTGAAATGCACCAGCTTCTTTCCTGGACGAAGGTCGTGAACCTGCCCCTCCACCAACTGCCATTTGCAGGACAGGAGCAGCGGAGATTTTGGGATATAGAACTTGGATGGGAAAAGCGCCTCAAAAGAAATCTCTGAAGAACTTCTGAAGTTGCTAATATCCCCATTACCTCCGTGTCCTGTACTAATTATATATAAAGTAGTCAACCGCTTTACAATCCATGAAAAGGTTGTGATGTAATTAAATGCATGGTATAAATATATGGGGGGAGTAATGATCAGTCAGTTTTGAAGAAGTCTGTGTTTCCGTAATCAAACCAATGTATCAAATGCCTCAACAAAACATTTTTTCGTGCATATTGATACAGGTTTTTTTATTTTGAGATTTAAGATTTACTTTCAAACAAAACTGCATTTTCTGCTAATGGTTTTTGGCGCTGACCCCTGCTCATTTCCATGGTTACTACCACCCTGCAGTTAATCAGCGGTGGCCATGCTTGCACACTATAGGGAAACCTGCCAACCTCTCTGGTAGCTGAGACCACTGGAGTGTACATAGGCTGGTGCTTTTTTTCTATAGTATACAAGCACGGCCATGTAGGGGATAGTGCAGAGATCTAAATGCACTTACTATTGTTCCTGTCCAATCGCAGCAGAGAGCGTCAACAACGGGGGCCACAGCGGGCGAATGGAGCCGCACCCAGTAAAAATAGTAAGTGCACTTAAATCCCTGCACTATGCCCTACGTAGCCTGATACTTCGTTTATAATGTCTGGACCCATGAAAGGTCCTCTTTTAGTGTCTTGTATTAACTTTTTCTACATGATAAATGCCATTTGCTGAAGCAAGACAACGACTTTAATTGGAAAACCCCTTTAAATTAATAAATTCTGCATCCACTAGGTGGTATTATTTAAAGGGATTCTGTCATCAGAATTTAGGCCTATAACCTAAACATATGGCGAGGTCCCTACTAATACACTGAATCCTAAAGTGACCTTATCAAATGCGCTTGTGGCTCTATAATCATATAAAACAGGTTTATATAACCTGTCACTCACGTCACAAATGTGTCCAAGGGGACGTCTCATGATGCAGGGTGCCCGGCTGCAGCCATCTCGTTTTGGTGCCCAGCGCCGCCCTCCCTTTCATTAGAGCCGCCTACCTCAGTTCACCGCCGCCTCTCTAACATCCGCTCTCCTCAGCCAGATCCCACGCGTGCGCACTAGGTATAACCTGATGCGCCCATGCGGACTCCTGGCAGCGGCCTCGTTAAGCGAAGTGCGCATGAGCCGTCCGGCGCACTTCGCTCGAACCTGCCTTGACCGCTCTATAACAGCCATCCAACCTCCTACAGCTAGGTTATACCTAGTGCGCACGCGCGGGATCTGGCTGAGGAGAGCAGACGTTAGAGAGGCGGCAATGAACTGAGGTAGGCGGCTCTAATGAAAGGGAGGGCAGCGATTTCAATTCAGAAGGCGGCCCTGGGCACCAAAACGAAATGGCTGCAGCCGGGCACCCTGCATCATGAGACGTCCCCTTGGACACATTTGTGACAGGTTATATAAACCTGTTTTATATGATTATAGAGCCACAGGCGCATTTGATAAGGTCACTTTAGGATTCAGTGTATTAGTAGGGACCTCGCCATATGTTTAGGTTATAGGCCTAAATTCTGATGACAGAATCCCTTTAGGCCTCTTTCAGACGGGCGTTGCGGGAAAATGTGCGGGTGCATTACGGGAACACCCGCGATTTTTCCGCGCGAGTGCAAAACATTGTAATGCGTTTTGCACTCGCGTGAGAAAAATCGCGCATGTTTGGTACCCAAACCCGAACTTCTTCACAGAAGTTCGGGCTTGGGTTAGGTGTTCTGTAGATTGTATTATTTCCCCTTATAACATAGTTATAAAGGAAAATAATAGCATTCTGAATAAGGAATGCTTAGTAAAACATCGCTGGAGGGGTTAAAAAAAATAAAATAAAAAATTTAACTCACCTTAGTCCACTTCATCGCGATGCCCGGCATCTCCTTCTGTCTCCTTTACTGAACAGGACCTATGGTGAGCATTCATTACAGGTCAAGGACCTGTGGTGACATCACTCCGGTCATCACATGATCCATCACCATGGTAAAAGATCATGTGATGATCATGTGATGACCGGAGTGACGTCACCACAGGTCCTTGACCTATAATGAATGCTCACCACAGGTCCTGTTCAGTAAAGGAGACAGAAGGAGATGCCGGGCATCGCGATCAAGTGGACTAAGGCGAGTTAAATAATGATCAGGTCTCCATCCCGATCGTCTCCTAGCAACCGTGCGTGAAAATCGCACTGCATCCGCACTTGCCTGCGGATGCTTGCGATTTTCACGCAACCCCATTCCCTTCTATGGGGCCTGCGTTGCGTGAAAAACGCAGAATATAGAGCATGCTGCAATTTTCACGCAACGCACAAGTGATGCGTGAAAATCACCGCTCATGTGAACAGCCCCATAGAAATGAATGGGTCGGTATTCAGTGCGGGTGCAATGCGTTCAACTCACGCATCGCATCCGCGCGGAATACTCACCCGTGTGAAAGGGACCTTTCGGAGTGATGTCATCAAAGGTCCTGTTCCTGTAATTAATGCTCACCACAGGTCCTGTTCAACAAAGGAGACAGAAGGAGATGCCAGGCTACGCGATCAAGTGGACTAAGGTGAGTTAAATTATTTATTTATTTTTTTTAACCCCTCCAGCCCTATTGTACTATGCATTCTGTATTCAGAATGCTATTATTTTCCCTTATAACCATGTTATAAGGGAAAATAATACAATCTACAGAACACCGATCCCAAGCCCGAACTTCTGTGAAGAAGTTCGGGTTTGGGTACCAAACATGCGCGATTTTTCTCACGCGAGTGCAAAATGCATTACAATGTTTTGCACTCGCGCGGAAAAATTGCGGGTGTTCCCGCAACGCACCCGCATATTTTCCTGCAACGCCCGTGTGAAAGAGGCCTATGTGTTTTCCAACAACTAAATATCAATATTAAAAAGACAGAATATTTTTTTTAATACAAAAGCATAAATACATAAAGCCGCCATGATGGGAGGTAAGCTTCCCAATATATATATATAAATATAATTTATTTTTTTATGCACTTATATAGCGAGCGCTACTATATTCCGCAGCGCTTTACAGACATTAGCATCCAACTGTCCCCAATTGGGCTCACAATTTAAAGTCCCTATCAGTATGATGATAAATATAAACATGCTGTATATTTATATAGACATTTAATTATCAAAATACAGTAATAATATGTGCCATACAATCACACAAGTGGAGTGTAACCTGTGTTTTATCACTCAACCAAATACACATCCTTCTAATACACAGTACTTGTCTTCAGTGATGCATCAGTACAACATGTTCTTTGGAAGTGCTTGTACTTTCTTCTCTTCTATTCATATTCTTTAGATTCTCAAGTGCTCGTTCGGCAGAGAACGTGATGTCTAATCCCGCTTTTGATTGCAGCCAGGATTCTACATGCTTTTTGATCTTTAGCGTTATTGCAGGGTCTTGGCAGGAAAATAAAAGGAACAGGCTTCAGTTTATATGAATGAACAATTCAAAAAACATCAGCAAATATAAAATAGAATTCTTTATTCAATTAATTTCCCTCACTTATATAGATTTGACATGTTCTGCAGCACTTTATGGACATTAACATCAGGCTGTCCCCAATGGGGCTCACAATCTAAGTTCCCTATCAGTATGTCTTTGGAGTGTGGGAGGAAACCAGAGTACAAGGAGGAAACCCACAGAAACAGGGAGAACATACAAACTCCATGCTGATGTTGTCCTTGGTTGGATTCCAAACTAGGACCCCAGCGCTGCAAGGCACCAGTGCTAACCACTGAGCTCCCGTGTGAACTATTATCAGTACTACATAAACATGTTTTCCTCTATATGAGAGCTATAAATGTGCAATCTTCTGCACATGTATGGCGCTCTGATCGAGAGGGCACAGGAGTTGTGCCCGCTCAATCAGTACAAGAGCCTCACTGTTTCTGACATCTGGGCCCCTAATGTATCTGTTGGCATTGCTGAAAACTCTGATGCCGTCGGATTAAAAGGGTTGTCCGGGCTTTTGCTATTGATGACCTATCCGCAATAAACAGCTTAACCCCTTAAGGACCGGGCTCATTTTCACCTTAAGGACCAGGCCATTTTTTGGAAATCTGACCAGTGTCACTTTAAGTGCTCATAACTTTAAAACGCTTTGACTTATCCAGGCCATTCTGAGATTGTTTTTTCGTCACATATTGTACTTCATGACACTGGTAAATAAAAAGTCAAAAAAATTATTTTTTTTGCACAAAAAAATACCTAATTTACCAAAAATTTGGAAAAATTTGCAAATTTCAAAGTTTCAGTTTCTCTACTTCTGTAATACATAGTAATACCCCAAAAAATTGTGATGACTTTACATTCCCCATATGTCTACTTCATGTGTGAATTGTTTTGGGAATGATATTTTATTTTTTGGGGATGTTATAAGGCTTAGAAGTTTAGAAGCAAATCTTGAAATTTTTCAGAAATTTACAAAAACTAAATTTTTAGGGACCAGTTCAGGTCTGAAGTCGATTTGCGAGGCTTACATTATAGAAACCACCCAAAAATGACCCCATCTAAGAAACTACACCCCTCAAGGTATTCAAAACTGATTTTGCATACATTCTTAACCCTTTAGGTGTTGCACAAGAGTTATTGGCAAATGGGGAGGAAATTTGAGAATTTAATTTTTTTGTCTAATTTTTCATTTTAACCCATTTTTTCCACTAACAAAGCAAGGGTTAACAGCCAAACAAGATTGTATCTTTATTGCCCTGACTGTGCCGTTTACAGAAACACCCAATATGTGGAAAGGTGCGCCGTATGGTTTTTGGAAGGCTGATTTTTATGGACTGGTTTTTTGACACCATGTCCCATTTGAAGCCCCCTGATGCACCCCTAGAGGAGAAACTCCCTAAAAGTGACCCCATCTAAGAAACTACACCCCTCAAGGTATTCAAAACTGATTTTACATACGTCGTTAACCCTTTAGGTGTTGCACAAGAGTTATTGGCAAATGGGGATGAAATTTGAGAATTTCATTTTTTTGCCTAATTTTCAATTTTAACCCATTTTTTCCACTAACAAAGCAAGGGTTAACAGCCAAACAAGACTGTATCTTTATTGCCCTGACTCTGCTGTTTACAGAAACACCCCATATGTGGCCGTAAACTACTGTACGGGCACACAGTAGGGCGTAGAGTGAAAGGTGCGCCGTTTGGTTTTTGGAAGGCTGATTTTGCTGGACTGTTTTTTTGACACCATGTCCCATTTGAAGCCCCCCTGATGCACCCCTAGAGTAGAAACTCCATAAAAGTGACCCCATCTAAGAAACTACACCCCTCAAGGTATTCAAAACTGATTTTACAAACGTTGTTAACCCTTTAGGTGTTGCACAAGATTTAATGGAAAATAGAGACACAATTTCAAAATTTCAAATTTTTGGCAGATTTTCCATTTTAATATTTTTTTTCCAGTTACAAAGCAAGGGTTAACAGCCAAACAAAACTCATTATTTATGGCCCTGATTCTGTAGTTTACAGAAACACCCCATATGTGGTCGTAAACCGCTGTACGGGCACACGGCAGGGCGCAGAAGGAAAGGAATGCCATACGGTTTTTGGAAGGCAGATTTTGCTGGACTGGTTTTTTTGACACCATGTCCCATTTGAAGCCCCCCTGATGCACCCCTAGAGTGGAAACTCCAAAAAAGTGACTCCATTTTAGAAACTACGGGATAGGGTGGCAGTTTTGTTGGTACTAGTTTAGGGTACATATGATTTTTGGTTGCTCTATATTACACTTTTTGTGCAGCAAGGTAACAAGAAATAGCTTTTTTGGCACGTTTTTTTTTTTTGTTATTTACAACATTCATCTGACAGGTTAGATCATGGGGTAATTTTATAGAGCAGGTTGTCACGGACGCGGCGATACCTAATATGTATACATTTATTTTTATTTATGTAAGTTTTATACAATAACTTCATTTTTAAAACCCAAAAAATGTTTTAGTGTCTCCACAGTCTAAGAGCCATAGTTTTTTCAGTTTTTGAGCGATTATCTTGAGTAGGGTCTCATTTTTTGCGGGATGAGATGACGGTTTGATTGGCACTATTTTGGGGTGCATATGACTTTTTGATCGCTTGCTATTACACTTTTTGTGACGTAAGATGGCAAAAAATGGCTTTTTTTACACTGTTTTTATTTTTATTTTTTTACGGTGGTCATCTGAGGGGTTAGGTCATGTGATATTTTTATAGAGCCGGTCGATACGGACGCGGCGATACCTAATATGTATACTTTTTTTTTATTTATGTAAGTTTTACACAATGATTTCATTTTTGAAACAAAAAAAAATCATGTTTTAGTGTTTCCATAGTCTAAGAGCCATAGTTTTTTCAGCTTTTGGGCGATTATCTTGAGTAGGGTCTCATTTTTTGCGGGATGAGATGACGGTTTGATTGGTACTATTTTGGCGTACATGCGACTTTTTTGATCACTTTTATTACCTTTTTTGGGAAGTAAGGTGGGCAAAATTTCAATTTTCTCATAGTTTTTATTTTTTTATTTTTATGGCGTTCACCGTGCGGGGAAAGTAACATGACCATTTTATAGATCAGGTCGTTACGGACGCGGCGATACCTAATATGTGTAGTTTATTTTATTTTTTTAATTTTTATTCAGTGATAAATGTTTTTTTTTTTATCTTAACTTTTTTCACTTTTTTTTTACATTTTTTTGACCCAGACCCGCTTGGTTCTTGAAGATCCAGTGGGTCTGATGTCTGTATAATACAGTACAGTACAATATATATTGTTCTGTACTGTATTTTACTTACACTGAACAGATCTATGCTTTCATCATAGATCTGTTCAGCACCATGGACAGCAGGACGCCTGAGCAGGCGTCCTGTTGCCATGGGAACCCTCCCCGTCTGCTCAGAACTTCGCAGACGGGGAAGGGTAAGCACGGGGCTAAGGGGGGCTCTCTGGGGGCTCTCTCCCTCTCCATCGGGGGGCTGCAAAGGCACAGCAGCCCCCCGATGGAGAGGGAGGGAGCTCCCTGACCGATGACAGATAACTTTTTCCATACAGCGGTCCGTACGGACCGCGGTATGGAAAGGGTTAAACGGCTGACATCTGCACAGATGTCAGCCGTTTATACCAGGGTGCCAGCAATGTGCTGGCACCCTGGTATAACCACTAGAAGCCAACGATCATTCATGGGGAGGCGGGCGGGGGATCGCGATCCCGCCTGCCGCACCGCCCGCCTCCCGCAACGCCCCCACGGCCTGCGACACCCCCCCCGCACCACCCGCCGGCATCAAATCATGCAGGGGTGCAGGGGGGGGGGTGAAAAATATAGATTATAGGCACTCAAAAGTTTCTGATCCCCGCGGTCAGGGACCGCGGGCATCAGAAACTGCAAAAAGCGCAGCAAACCGCAGGTCTGAATTGACCTGCGGTTTGCTGCGATCGCCGACACGGGGGGGGTCACATCACCCCCCCTGGCGTTGTCACAGGATGCCGGCTGAAGGATTTCAGCCGAAATCCCGTTCCGTTTAACCCCTCGGGCGCCGGAATCCCGATTTAAAAGTTAGGACGTACCGGTACGTCCTTGGTCCTTAAGGACTCGGGAAATAGGGCGTACCGGTACGTCCTATGTCCTTAAGAGGTTAAAGGGTTTCTGTCACCCCGCAAAACTCCCTCAGTGCGCCTGCGCCGATGACATCACCGAAAGAGAAGACGTCATTGGCGCAGGCGCACTGAGGGAGTGCTGAGGATACGAGCCTCCTCATCTCAGAGCGCCTGCGCCGAATGACGCGAGGCGCGCGATTTTTGAATTACTGACAGGGCCGGCCGGATGAGGAGATCCCGGCTGGCCCTGTCAATCAACACGGCGAGGGGGCGGATTTCTGCAGCAGCTACCAGCAAGTAGACGCCCTACTTGCTGGTAGAGCCCTCATTTACATATTATAAAAGTTCGTTTTATAAAGAATCGGCCGCATGAAAGTAAGTAAGAGCATTATATTCTGCTATATCGCACTATGAGGAATCTAACTATCCAAAAAAAAAAAATGAGTTTTGCGGGGTGACAGAAACCCTTTAAATAAGCAAGCACATCAAATCACATGTATATCTAATCCTATGATGTACGATACAGCCTGCTGAGCTGTGTATCTAATCCTACCTTATATGATAGTGCCTGCTGAGCTGTGTATCTAATCCTACCTTATATGATAGTGCCTGCTGAGCTGTGTATCTATTCCTACCTTATATGATACTGCCTGCTGAGCTGTGTGTCTAAACTATACATGACAGTATCCGTTTTGCAGACTGCAAGTTGCGCATCTGTTAAATAAGGATACCGTATGTGTGTGACCCGCATTTTTTTGCAGAGCCACTGTCTTCTATGGGTTTGAGGTCTGCATTTTGAGGACCAGAATAGGACATGTTCTATCTTTTCCGGAACTGACACACTGATGACGCCATGTGTTTTCCACATCCGTATGTCAGTTCCAAAAAACATAGAACATGTCCTATTCTGGTTCCTTAAAATGCAGACCTCTAACCCATAGAAGACAGTGGCTCTGCAAAAAAAATGCGGGTCACACATATACGGTATCCTTATTTAACAGATGCGCAACTTGCAGTCTGCAAAGTGGCTCTGCAAAAAAGATATGGGTCGCACACAGAAAGTATCCTTATTTAGCAAATGCTAAATTTGCAGACTGCAAAACAGATATGGTCATGTGCATGAGGCCTAATCCTATCTTTTTTGGTCCTGCCTGCAGTAGTTTATCTTGGTCTGATTGGCCCAGAGAACACGGTCCATGTGTCGCCGACCGACCCGAACTGACTGTATGACAGTAACTTATGATACAGTCGATCTCTTATCTCATTGGGAGGTAAGTACATGAGGTGAGTACACAACTACAGGCCCGCAGTCAGATAAAGACTGGTTGTATTATACATTGTATCATACATTACTGTCATATAGTCAGTGTGGCTCAGAGGAGCCACAGTTGGCCTGGACAATGTGGTCGACACATGGATTGTGATTCCTGGATCACAGTTATTTGCATGAGCCCCATAACTCATCCAGTGCCATCCACAGTGTGCCTCATGTGCCGTCTAGTGCCCCCTTTGCCATCCACAATGTCCCAGTGACATGCACAGCATAGCGATCAGCCTCTGTGGTTGATCGCTATGCTTAGATTCAAACGGCGCTTACATCGCGCTACAGGCTTCTCATAGAAGCCTGTACACTCAGAAGATGGCTGGATCCCTACACATGCGCAGTTGTATGCAGTCGTTGGAACCTGGAAGGCCAGCAGGAGGTAGTGACGTCAGTGATGACGTGTCATCTCCTGCCTTCAGAGAGGAAGACAAGAAGGCCGGGAGGGACCCGAAGAGCCAAAAACGCTGCAGGAGTGGTCATGTGACAGTGAAGAGGATCCTGCGAACCCTTGCGCTGCAGAGGGTAAGTATACCTGTAATATTCTTCCCTCCACAGGTAATTGTAATGGCTTAAATCTAAAGTAGGGGCCAGAGAACTCCTTTAATAACTATTTAGTGAGCTATCACTCTGGTCTTAAAAGCATAGAAAGTAAAATTTGGAAATTTTCCCCTACTTTTCCATAAATGTAGGATTTTTATATAAATAAAGGTAAAACCCAAATTTACCGCTAACATGAAGTACAATGTGTCATGAGAAAATCTCAGAATCTGTTGGATAAGTAAAAGCATTCCAAAGTTATTACCACATAACGTGAGATTTATAAAATTACGCTGTCTATATGTTAAAAACTAGCTATGTCCTGAAGGGGTTAAATCTGTCACCAGTTTTATGAGGTCCTACCTAGTGACACATGCCGTTAGAAAAATGCTAGGTCACTTTCTTATACTTACCCAGCCATTCGTTAAATTTTGCATGGCAGAGAGCTGGAGCTGTTCGATACAGACCATGTGTCGGAGAGTCCTCATGTTCATGCTCTACCAGCTCTCCCCACCCCCATCACTCATCAACATCTCTTTCCTACCGCAATCATGGCAGAGGACGGGGAGACTCAAGAGCTCATGAATATGAGGATCTTACAGACAAGACTGCTCTCGGCTTATCCCGAAGTAACTGACCCAGCGTTTTGCTCAGGGTATCTGTCACCAGTTTATAATGCACTCATATAGGGCACAGTAAAAGTAGTTACTGAGTAATTTTTAATATGGGCTTTGATGTTATTGTGGTGCTTAGAACACCATCCTATTAAAGGGGTTATGCTACCATTAAATGATATTTTAATATAATTTAGCATGAAAAACGAGGTACTTATGTCATTTATTTTCTGCTACAAAAATGCTCCAGTTGTAATATATTCTCTTTACTTCATTATAATGATCCCCCTAAGGTTCAATCTGTATATTGTGCTTGTCCACCTACTGAGCTGGATCAACATGGTCGCACATGCTCCGTTCCATACTTCCACAGCCAGCAGCTTATCTACTGAACAGGGTAGGTTCTAGGTTTTTTAGATAGCAATGTCATGTGCTATATGATGCCCGATTTTCATGTTTTACATCAATCATGGTATAAACCCTTTAACTGTTCAGGTTAGTACAGCTCTGAGGTGGCGCTAGGTGTTCTGGTTCTTAGCGAAGAGATGCAGCTGGTATATTGAGCCTTAAGGCCTCTTTACACTGGCTGACCATCAACCCTATAGGTGCTAACAAGCGTTCGTTCGCGATGATCAGCCGGTCTAAAGGTGCCGCTGATAACCTGATGAACGAGCAGGTAATATGATCGTTTGTGCGGTCACCTAAATCATTGTCTAAACACCACTCTGCTGCTGGCAAACAATGATTCTCTATGAGGACGAGAGACGGCAATAGTGATTGCTCCTCCCCATACTGTGGAGGAGATCGCTGCATGTAAATGCAGTGGTCTCCTTACTGACGTGCAGATGCTTGCCGGAAAGCAACGCTTCCTTTCCGACAATCGTCTGCTCTACCTAACAGTGTAAAGGCAATGCTCCTAGGGATAAAAGTAATCTCATATTTGCATACTTTTTTCCTATGGAGCATTGCTTATAAATAAGTCTCTGTACAGATGGGTGTCTGGCTAGCTAATATGAGATAGTTTTCTTTCACATAGACAGTCCAAAAGTGAAGAACATTTGCAAAGGCGGCAGATTGTTAGATTTAGGGAGGACATCAGTACAGAAATATAGCTAGTAAGTTTCTGCCGTATACCACTGCCACACAACGAAACAGATATCTCGTAGCAATGGCAAAAGAAAATGAGGATTCTAGAGAGCCCTTTCCTTATGAAATTCAGTGGTGGCTTTTGACCTCAAGTCCTTTGTTAAATGTATCAGCAGTCACACTGAAGCTAATCTGGTTAGAGTCCGACGTGTGTGCAGGGAGGGAATGGGAACCTATAGTGTCCCTAATAAATAAATAAAAATGCAAAAAGTGGCCCCCATGCTGTAGGCAGGTCCAAATTGACAGAAGGCAAAGCAACACAAGTAGATGGGGCCAACACAAGTAGTCAGGGTCAACACAAGTAGATGGGGCCAACACAAGTAGATGGGGCCAACACGAGTAGATGGGGCTAACACGAGTAGATGGGGCCAACACAAGTAGATGGGGCCAACACAAGTAGATGGGGCCAACACAAGTAGATGGGGCCAACACAAGTAGTCAGGGTCAACACAAGTAGATGGGGCCAACACAAGTAGATGGGGCCAACACGAGTAGATGGGGCTAACACGAGTAGATGGGGCCAACACAAGTAGATGGGGCCAACACAAGTAGATGGGGCCAACACAAGTAGATGGGGCCAACACAAGTAGTCAGGGTCAACACAAGTAGTCAGGGTCAACACAAGTAGTCAGGGTCAACACAAGTAGGTGGGGTCAGTACGAACATAGAACATCACAAGATAACATCCCAGCAGAACCAAATACCACATGGCCATCAATAGCTGCCATGTTCTGCTCTCCTCCAGTTGTCTCTAACTAGGATATGGAGCAGGGGACCACAGCTCTGAGCCAGCTCTACCTTCTACATGCTGGATTTCCCCTACTAATGACCCCCTATAGTGCCTCCACTAGTATGTTCCCCAAGTGGCCAAGGAATAAAAAAAAAAAATGCATGATTCCCATTCCAAGATGCTGTCTCTCGTGCAGGCCACCGCTCTTTTCCAGTCTGTGGCCTGAGAAACCTGTGTCCCTGCTCTATTTGTACACTGCCTCATATAGTGAGGCCTATGAGGGTGAACAGCAGGCCAGGGAGCCATGGGGGTCTCATGCCCCACTGCAGTATTGCAGGCCTGTGGTTAACAACACAATTGAAAACACAGGGGTACCTGTGCCCGCTGGCCAGGTACATAAATGCCTGATGCTCCCAGTGTTAATTAACCCTGACAGGATCAGATCATTATGTACCCAGGCAGGGTCAGACTGGGTTCCTTGGGCCCACCAGAGAAAATTATTCTTGGGTCTCAAACCCCATATAATCAATAAGGTCTAATGGGGTTTTGATTCGAAGAAATAAATCCTAGTGGCAATTTATGAAATCCAAAGGCAGCTCCAAATTTTTCAACTTTTAACTGCCAGATACCATTGTTTTTGGGGGGACAAGCTGCTGCCAGCTGTCTGATAGTGACTTACTCCCCTCTCCCCAGATTAAACACATGCACAACCAGCCAAGCATGCATGTGTATGAGACATTTGGGAGAGACAGCTGACTAAGCAACAGAGTTGCAGATAGCCAGACCCACTTAAGTGCAATTATGCTATGTTAGATCTCATAAGGCGCCCACCTGTTTTATCTCCATCACATTGTAAGTTATACTGTTTCAGAAAGCTGTGGGCCAAGATGACTTCTTTAGCATGTTCTTCTTGAGCTCTCAGAATGAGGGCACCGAGAAGCTCAGAGTTGTTGGAGGTGCTTCTGTAATACAGCATGTGAGCCAGTTCAAGAGAATGCGCTTTCCTTCTCTGAGCAAATGTCTGTGGATGACAGACATTAAAAAATTACTACAACTCCTAGTAGATGGTAGGATACATGAAAAACGATAATAGAGTTAGTAATTACATTTAAAACTTTTTTTTTGTTGTATAACCATTTCACACAAAAATATTTCATGTAAAAAAAACATTGTCCTGTACTATACTGCAAAAAATATCACTGCGGCTACTGTGCAATATATTTCACAACAAATGCGCACAGAGTGAACGCGGCCTCAGTGTCAAAAATAAAAAGGAAGTCCTATAGGATGAAATAAATGCTCTGGTGTGCACCGCCGTGGCTGAACGTACAAAAGGAAACGCAATGAACCCTGCAAACACTGAATACGTGGATTATAAGTGAATAGGAGGTACTTGGCAAATTCAGTAAAATCAAGATGACTTCTTTTAGATGGGGTTCTCCTCTTAACTTACTGTATTTTGAGCCCCATAAGACGCATTTTCCCCCCCAAAAGTGGGGGGGAAATGTCCCTGTGTCTTATGGGGTGAATACTAATGAGCGCTCCCATTATGGAAGCGCTCATTAGTACTGGAGGACTGGGAAGCAGTGAAGGCTGTGTACTCACCGCTTCCTGGTCCTCGGCTGTCGCCAGGTCACAGCACAGCCGACGGCAGGAGGAAGAAGATTGTGGGCGGTGAGGAGTGGTGGCGTCCGGAGCAGGAGAGGTAAGTGTTTTTTTTATTTTATGTGCTCTGTGGCTGGGGGCTGATGAGAGGCATGGGGCTCTTATCTGAGGTCTGATTGGGGGTTATTCACATTGGGATCTGAGCTGAGGGCTGATTAACATTGGGGGTCTGATTGGTGGTTTGACCTGAGGTCTAATAAAAAATATTTTTTTCTTACTGTCCTCCTCTAAAACCTAGGTGGACAGTATGGGCCGGTGTGTCTTATAGGGCGGAAAATACAGTACTTTTCCTTATGCCAGTTCGGTAGGTATGCCAGTTCGGTTTTCATTATAAGGCTGTCTCCATTTTGGACCTGCACCCTAGCTATCCATCTTTCCCAAGGATGTTTTTAGTTCAGAGAAGTATATAGCTGGAGCCTACTTTCCATAAATTCATATCAAATGAAGTTACCATCCAGTTCATGTGCAACACAAGATCCTGGAGGAACTCTATACAAACAAGGGGAGAACATACAGATGTGTCCATCCATACTATTCTTTTTGTGGCACAAAACATGATTTTGCAATGCTCTTTGAGAAGATGCCTATGTTATGTGCAGCCACCCAGTGGAAGTCATGTGTACTGCAATCTGTCAAGGGTTTAGCTGGCAGGTCGCAATATTGAATTTGATTTGTTTCATGAGAAATTGGAGTCCTTACCCAAACACAAGCGAAGAGTCGACACATCTGTATAACTTTAAGAGGACCTGTCGTCACAAAATGCAAAGCAATCTGAAAGCACCATGTTATAGAGCAGCAGAAGCTGAGCAGATTGATATATAGTTATGTGGGAAAAGGTTCAGTATAACTTGTAATTTACACAATTATATCTTTGTTATTTTCACTTCCTGTGAAGAGCTATCGGTACAGGGAGGAGGGGTTATCAATGACTGACAGCTATCTCAGTATGCACACTAATACACACAATGCCATCACTGATAACCTCTCCCCTCTGTACCCATAGGTATTCACAGGAGGTATAAAAAGCAAATATATGAATCTATAAATGACAGGTTTTACTGAATGTTTTCCCCAAAAAATATATCAATCTGTTTGGCTATAACATGGTGCTTTTAGATTGCATTGGCTTTTGTGGGGTGCACTCACATCACTATTGGACGGACCCCAAATCGTGGATCTGCAAAATATGGTCACTGGCCATATACACTCCGCATTGTGGTGTATGTAGACCCAGTGACTTCAAATCGGCCTGGGATCCGCAAGATGTGACCTAAGATAGGACATGTCCTATTTTTTATGGCGCACAGGCACGGACACGGAAACACACAGAAGGGCTTCCATGTTTTTGTGTGCCTCCACACCACAAAAGATACGACATGTCCTATCTTCGGCCACATCTTGTGGATCGCAGACCGATTGATGTCAATGGGTCCGCACCTCGATGCGGAATGCACAAGGACGGTGCCCGTGTTTTGCGGGTCCACGGTCCGCAAAACAGGCATGCGCCTCCCAGGGTCGTGTGAGTGCACCCTAATAAGAATGTTGCTACTGGTTAGATTCAAACCCAGGACCTCCGTGCTGCGTGAGGTGGTCTGCCAATGTACTGACTGCATAATACAATCATGTCATGGATGATTTTGCTCCATCTATCGACAGCATGTTACGGAGCAGGACCCAGAAACCCTGAGTGAGCAGACATTTAAATCAACAGATTTCAAGGTATATAAACACGCACTGTAAGTCAAATGCAATAAGAGTCAAATGGAGAAGAACTGGAACAGCAATGACTCATCTCATCTCACTGGTCAGTCTGCCAAAATGACTCCAAGGTGCTGCAAGAAGTCACAAAACATCTACGGCTGCGTTGTTATTTTTGCTTTTCTGATCCGTCAAACAGATGCATGTAGATCATGTGGGCACTAAGTAACTTACATGCCATGGCCGAGGAGATGGATGTGGAGCAGCAGTGTCTTGGTAATGGTGACCAGTAATAAATGTCAATGAGTAAAATATCTGACAGATTCATGCACACTCTGTACTGAAGTGGCCATTCCCTCTTATAGTTTGGAAGAAATGGAATCAGTCTGTCTTTGACTTCTTACCGTCCAAGTTCGAAATGTCATGAATCCAGCAAATAGGAAGAGCAGAAAAGATGTTCCAATCTTCAAGTCTGTGAGGACCACCATTCCGACATTGACGAACACTATTCCTCCACTCACTAGCAGCATAGTGTTAATTAGCGTGCGGTCAATACTTGAGGTCCGGACCTTTACCACAGGAAGAAGTTGCTCCAGCCCCTCCAGAGGTATGTCCTTGAAACACTTCAACACCATATGAGTATGTTTGGGCCGAGCTGCCACTAGGACTCTCTTAAAATATCGCCTAGTGAAATAAGAAAGTCACACGTTACATCGCTCTTATCATTCTAAATACCTATCCCCACTGTGCATGGAAATAATAAACGACGAAACAGTCCAATATGAGCCGCATCTGAGCTGGAATGTGCTCCAAAACCTTGTACACAATACAGCACATAATCTACTGTCCATTTTGCAACATTTCTATATTTACATTGTAAATGTTGAGCACGCAGAAACATGTCTTGCCTTTCTGGTGGGGTGCGAGGAGATCTGGTGAACCAGGAATCTTGAGGATTGGTACTCATCTGTAAGGAAAGAGGTCCTACTCTCTGTCCAAGAGCCCAGTAATGGATGTATTCATACTTGTCAAGATTTACATGCACCTGAAAAATAAATCACTGTAAATTATAAAACGTGAAAACAAGGAATTATGAAATACCGGCAAACCATGACGCTGGGATGGATCTGTCGAAGGATACAAATGGCTTATAACAGGGTTTGTTGGTGTTCTCTGTAGGTTTTTTTGGCAAGAAAAGTGCTGCATCCTTCACTACTCTTGCCATCAAAAGCGTTGGACACTCCTAAGGAGGCTCTGAAAGCAGGTGTGAACCACGCCTTATAATTTTGCAAATGCAAAGAGCATGCCTATTTGTGGCCTAAAATGGGTTTATCCGGTAATTAATATTGCTAACCTATCCTCTGGATAGGTACATCGGTCACATGGCCTAGTTGCAGCTCAGCCCCATTGAAGTGAATGGGGTTGAGCTGCAATACCAAGAACTGCCACGATACGATGTACGGTGCTGTGCTTGGAAAGCGGTTATGAAGCTGCAGCACTCACCAGAACTCCGGCGAGCGCAGCGGCTCCCTGAAACAGCTGATCGGCGGGAGTGCCAGAACTCGGAACCCCACCGATGTGATAATGATGACCTATCCTGAGCATAGGTCATCACTATACATTCCTGGATAACCCCTTTAAAAGCTGAGGACACCTTTGCATTCTTTAGTGCATTGTATGTATGATATGTAATAGAATATTTTTGCAATTGGTTTAATTAAAAATGTTTTGCTTTTTTCTCTTCTGTGGCTTGAATGTCTTACAATGCACTGCAAGCTGCTTGATTCCGCTGGCTCAGGCTCTAGCACCCACCTTGTGAACACACATCAAAGCTCAAACCAAATCAGGTTTGCCCATAGACATAACAACACTGTTCTCAGAGAGGCCAAATAATTTTGTACATGGTGGGGGAAAAAAGGGGAAAGAAGGAAGAAATTTAATCTACCGAATAAGGCAGTCTCTAAAGGTTATGCAAGGTCGATTATCTGGAATATTTGTACAAACGGCTGTTCCCAATAAGTGCCCAGTGTAAATGTGTTGCTGAGCACCCAATGAACACAAACGCTCCGTCATTGGGTGAAAGCGCTGTTGCTGTGGCACCCAAAATCATTGTTTTTGGGCAGCAGATCAGATGTAAATAGAGATCTGCTGTCCAGAATCTATATCGGGAGTGACTACAGTAGCATCATTCGTCCCCATACAGAGGAGAGACTGCAGCTCTCTTTGTATAATCCCACCTCAGAGACAAAAGGTATTTGGGTAAGAGTAAGGCCCCTTTCACACGGGCGAGTATTCCACGCGGATGCGATGCGTGAGGTGAACGCATTGCACCCGCACTGAATACCGACCCATTTATTTCTATGGGGCTGTTCACATGAGCGGTGATTTTCACGTATCACTTGTGCGTTGCGTGAAAATCGCAGCATGCTCTATATTCTGCGTTTTTCACGCAAAGCAGGCCCCACAGAAGTGAATGGGGCTGCGTGAAAATCGCAAGCATCCGCAAGCAAGTGTGGATGCGGTGCGATTTTCACGCACGGTTGCTAGGAGACGATCGGAATGGAGACCCGATCATTATTATTTTCCAAATAATAGCATTCTGAATACAGAATGCATAGTAAAACAGCGCTGGAGGAGTTAAAAAAAATAAAAATAAATTTAACTCACCTTAGTCCACTTGATCGCAGCCCGGCATCTCCTTCTGTCTCCTTTGCTGAACAGGACCTGTGGTGAGCATTAATTACAGGTAAAGGACCTTTGGTGACGTCACTCCGGTCATCACATGATCTTTTACCATGGTGATGGATCATGTGATGACCAGAGTGACGTCACCACAGGTCCTGTTCAGCAAAGGAGACAGAAGGAGATGCCGGGCTACGCGATCAAGTGGACTAAGGTGAGTTAAATTATTATTTTTTTAACCCCTCCAGCGCTAGTTTACTATGCATTCTGTATTCAGAATGCTATTATTTTCCCTTATAACCATGTTATAAGGGGAAATAATACAATCTACACCGATCCCAAGCCCGAACTTCTGTGAAGAAGTTCGGGTTTGGGTACCAAACATGCGCGATTTTTCTCACGCGAGTGCAAAACGCATTACAATGTTTTGCACTCGCGCGGAAAAATCGCGGGTGTTCCCGCAACGCACCCGCACATTTTCCCGGAACGCCCGTGTGAACCCAGCCTAAGGCCTCATGCACACGACAGTGTTTTTTCACTCTCAGTGATTTGGCTTCAGTGGTCCGTGTCCGATTTTGCTTCAGTTGTGTTTCCTTGTGTCTTCTTTTTTTTGTCTGACAGGGAAAAAAAAGGAAGGTTAATGAAAAGTGTAATTTTATTGCACCAAGGTCTTGTAGAAAAAAACGGACACGGACGACATACCAGTTGTGCATCCGGTTTTTTTTGACGGACCCATTGACTTGAATGGGTCCGTCCTCCATTTTCCACTGACAAGAATAGGACAGGTTATATTTTTTTGACGGACTGGAATCACGGATCACGGACGCGGAGAAAAAAGTATTTTTTCACAGCTCCATAGAAATGAATGGGACCTCCGCTAAACTGTGAAAAATGACGGAACGGACACGGATGCACACAACGGTCGTGTGCATGAGGCCTTAGGGCGCATTCACACTACCACGCCATGTTTTGCGGTCTGCAAATTGCGGATCTGCAAAACTCGGATGCCGCCTGTGTGCATTCCGCAAATTGCAGAATTGGCAGCACAATATAGAAATGCCTATTCTTGTCCGGGATTGCGGACAAGAACAGGACAAGCTCTATATTTTTTGTGGGGCAGCAGAACGGAAAAACTGATGTGGACAGCACATGGTGGTCTCTCCGCATCTTTTGCGGCCCCATTAAAATGAATGGGTCCACACTCGTTCCACAAACAAAGGATGCGGACCCATTCATAAGGTCGTCTGAATGAGCCCTTAAACAAGAATTAGATGAGAGATAACATTGAGAACACTTTAGGCATTCTGAACTGCATGCTACCCTGCACGATGTAGAAACAAATCAAGCAACATGTATGGTGGAAGTCATCACTTTAAATATGGCGCCCCACCCCGTGAGTGCAGTGGCCATAGCCACTGGGTTTCCACTGTTTCAAAGGTCGATCACAGACATATAACACCTTTGATGCCGTGGTCAAATCTGAACGGTGAAGATGTGGGAGATAGAGTTGTTGCGATACCAAATTTTTGATTCGGTTTCGATACCATGAAAAAGTATTGCGATACTCGATACCATTCGATACCACGCGAAAAAAATAAACAAAAAAAGCCACGTGCATTCCTCATTTTTAAAAATGGCGAATCGCGCAGTTTTTATTTTATTTTTTCTGTTCCGGAATTCACCACCTAGATTTTTTTTTTATATTTTAATAGTTTGGACTTTTCTGACGTGGCGATGTAATATGTTTATTTATATATTTTATATGTGAAATTGGGAAAAGGGGGGTGATTTATACTTTTTTTTTTTTTCACTTTTTATTTAATAACTATTTCCCCCCTTAGGGGCTAGAACCTGGGATCTTTCATCCCTTTTCCTATTCACCCTGATAGATCTCTATCAGGGTGAATAGGACTCCACACTGTCCCTGCTGCTCTGTGCTTTGTGCACACAGCATCAGGGATGTTACCATGGCAACCAGGGCTTCTGTAGCGTCCTGGCTGCCATGGTAACCGATCGGAGCCCCAGGCTTACACAGCTGGGGCTCCGATCGGAAGCTGCCACTGCAGCACCAATGAGGGGGAGTGGAGAGGTCCCTGTGGCCACTGCCACCAATGATTTTAATACTGGAGGGTTGAGAGGGGCCGGCGCACTGTGCCACCAATGATTTTAATGGGATGGGGGGATTGAGGGGGGGGGCACACTGCACCACCAATGATTTTACCCCTTTATACAGGAGGCGGGTACTAGCAGATCAGCGGCAGTTAACTGCCGCTGATCGCAGCTCCCTGTCAGGGGCAGGGTGCCGGCAATGCGATTCTGCTGCCGGCACCCGCCTCCTGTATGTGTTAAAGACTGACTACTGTATATGAGTCCAGACTTTCACTATTAGGCCACACAGAGCGGCGCCCAGCGATGTCTCAGCACTCACCATTTAGTCCTGGGCGCCGCTCCGTTCGCCCGCAGTGCCCCATTACTGTCTCCTCTCCTGCTCCACATGCTGCTGATTACTATCGGAGCGATGGGAGGAGACATCAGCTTCACTAGTGGGCGTTCCTTCTCCCTGGCTGTAGCGCTGTCCAATCGCAGCGCAGGGAAAAGGAACGCCCACTAGTGAAGCTGATGTCTCCTCCCATCGCTCCGATAGTAATCCTATCATTGGTGGCGCAGTGCGCCCGCCCCTCCTCCGCCCCTCTCTTCTCATTGCCGCCCCTCCTCCACCCCCTCTCTTCTCATTGCCGCCCCTCCTCCGCCCCTCTCTTCTCATTGCCGCCCCTCCTCCGCCCCTCTCTTCTCATTGGTGGCAGCGGCAGCAGCACAGGGGGAGGGAGGACAGCTTCCTTCTCCCCGTGCTGCTGAGAGAGAACATGAGCGCGCCGATAGCAGCGCGCTCATGTTCAGAGATACTAGACTGCGCAGAAGCGCAGCCCAGTATCGAAAAAACGGAAATCCCGGTATCGTATCGATACCGGGACAAAAGTATCGATTGGGTATCGAAATTTCGATACCCGCAACAACCCTAGTGGGAGATGCATGCTCCTGTGCCCGTAACAGCCTCCCCCGGATGAGATCGGGGAAGCTGTTACAGTACAATGATAGCCAAGAGCCTGCTTCAGACTCCGATAACCATCATTATTGCAGGTGGCAGCATTGTACTGAAATACAGCGAATGGTGTGCTCTGTAAAGGATAAATATCCATTGCAGAACACAAAAAACATCATAGCCCGTACTATTAAAATATAAAAGTATTTATCCCATGTGGCCTCAAAAGGGCCAATTCGCCATTTGTTTGTCCCCAAATAAATTGAATGAACAGTGATCAAAAAGTCTCAAACCCTCCATAGACGTAAATATCGAAAAGATATAGGGTTAAAATATGACAATAAAAAGAAAAAATGCTTTTTTTACAAAGTCTTTTTTTCCAATATTAAAACACAAGAAAAACTATACAAGTGTTTTATCTCTGTAATCGTAGTGATCTGGAGAGTGAAGGTAACAGTTAAATTTTACCAAATAGGGAAAAACAAAACCCATAAAACTGTGGCGGCATTGTGGTTTTTATTCCAATTCCTCCCCATTTGGAATTTTTTTCCAGCTCCCCACTATATCATATGCAATATTAAATGATGCCATTATAAAGAACAACTTGTCCAGCAAAAAACAAGCCCTCAAAAAGTTATGGCTCTGGGAAGGCAGGGAGTGAAAAACAAAAATGCAAAAATAGAAAATGGTCCTGGTTCAGTTTAAATTTGTGTCGTTTCCGGCCAATATCAAGCACTCAGTATTGCTGACAAACTATGATGTTCAAACCTTTAAAACCTTTGCATTGATGAGGGGCAATCACCCCAAAATTAGCTGTTTGAAGATGAGGTCCTGTACTGATGTACTAATTCTATTTTATTTGCTCTAATCATGTCAGCAGATTTGTACCCATGACACTGGCTGACCTGTTACATGTGCGCTTGGCAGCTGAAGGCATCTGTGTTGGTCCCATGTTCATATGTGTAAGCATTGCTGAGAGAAATAGTCTTTTAGAATTAGTTTTACTTTCGAAACGGACATTAAAAACGGACCCATGCAATTGTATGGGGGCATTCGGTCAGTGAAAAACGGAGAAAATAGAACATGTTCTATTTTTTTACGTCTGTTTTTCACTGACAGTCAAAAAAACTGCCATGTGAATAACCCCAAAGACTACCATTGGTCTTAAAATGGACGTGTGAACCGAAGACGAGTTAGGTTTCAAGTTTTAAAGTGGATTTCCACTTTAAAAATCAACTACCGAAGTTATTCAACTAAGTCACGCGTGACTTCATGAATAACTAACTTCGGCTCATCGGAGCCCATACATTCTAATACTGTACGGAGGCGAATCTCAGTGCAGTATTAGGCTACTTTTACACTGGAGTTTTGGCATTCCGTTTGCGAGATCCGTTCAGGGCTCCCACAAGCAGTCCAAAACGCATCAGTTTTGCCCTAATGCATTCTGAATGGAAAAGGATCCGCTCAAAATGCATCAGTTTGCCTCCGTTCAGTCTCCATTCCACTTTAGAGGCGGACAACAGAACACTGCTTGCAGCTTGCAACTGAGCCAGACGGATCCGTCCTGGCACGCAATGTAAGTCAACGGGGACGGATCCGTTTTCTATGACACAATAGAAAACGGATCCGTCCTCCATTGACTTTCAATGGTGTTCAAGACGGATCCGTCTTTTAAATAATAGAAACATAGAATATGTCGGCAGATAAGAACCATTTGGCCCATCTAGTCTGCCCAATATACTGAATACTATGGATAGCCCTTGGCCCTATCTTATATGAAGGATGGCCTTATGCCTATCCCATGCAAGCTTAAACTCCTCCACTGTATTTGCAGCTAACACTTCTGCAGGAAGGCTATTCCATGCATCCACTACTCTCTCAGTAAAGTAATACTTCCTGATATTACTTTTAAACCTTTGCCCCTCTAATTTAAAACTATGTCCTCTTGTAGCAGTTTTTCTTCTTTTAAATAGATCCATTCTGAATGGATGCAGACGGTTGTATTATCTGAACGGATCCGTCTGTGCAGATCCATGATGGATTCGCACCAAACGCGAGTGTGAAAGTAGCCTTATTCCGAGTAGTTTCGAACGAAGCAGCTTCGGATGTAGCATTCAAAGCTTGCTTCGTTCAACTCTAATCACTTCCTTGGACATTACTTCCAGAGAAATTTGAAGAAGATTGCATTTGCAATGCTGTCTGTCTTTGGACATATTTGTGAGAGCAGATCTCACATATGAATGCCATCCTCTGCCCGTCACTGCAGACCTCTCTGAGGCCTGTGTCCAGCTCAAAGTCACCTTGTATGAACCACAGCTGGATCGTCTTCACAAAGAAAGTCAGCGAATGGTAAACGCAACTGATTAGTTAGTTTCTGTCACATACACTTTTTTTTTGTAACTGGCACTCCGTACAAAAAATGTTGCCGACCCCTGATGTTTTTTTTCCCTTTTTTTCAACTGTTGAGCCAGTGACATTGTTTGTGCCTCAGGTTTTTTTTTCCATTAGACCAATGTTCACAAGATCTCAAATGATTAGCTGCATTTTTATAAATATTGGTTTAACCAACAGAGGAAGGTAGCATTAAATATTTTACCTGCACTCCATCCTGGGGGTGATGCACTATTAGGGCATATGCCAATGCATCCTCTGACAAAATGTTGAAATTTGCCTGATCCAAAATAGGCTGTAAATGCTCCAGTACTTCGTTCTCCCTGGTTAGTTTCTCTGAGTCTGAAAGTCCTGGAGTTTCCAGCAGGGCATCACGGTCAGGGTTAATAGGATCATATAGGACCTAAGAGACAAAGTATATTGCAATGATCCTATTTACCAGTAGATTTCCATCTACACACTGAAAATGAAATAATGAATGGGAAACTAGTGCAAAACAAACTGAGAAAGTATCTATCTTACAAATTCAACACTTTCCATATGTCCACTCTCCATTAGGAAGAAGAAGAGCTAGTAACATAGCACACCTCTCACTCCGGAAGACCCAACCCACCCAAATAATTACCTGCTCAAATTAATAGTCACCAAGTCATGGTGCATTTCCCCTACAGCCTTGATGACACTTCTCTTTCAAATAAGTAAGTGTATTTCTCCCATCATATAAACTGGGCATCATCAGCCGTTGGGCAATATCTGAAGAACTACTAAAGCCTTGAGATACAATTCTCCAGATGATTTGCATGCTAAACAATATCCACCTCATAGAAAACAAAAAACAAAACAGGAAAAATAATCCTCCCGGGGATTGAGTTTGCAAATGTTAAAGCAGCCCTAAATTAGGGCATTTTAGATACACTCTGGTGTTCCGGATGAATGTACCCCCCCCCAGGGGTTAATATCCACGCGTGGCTGAGAGACTGAACACTGACACAGACGTTGGTCAAAGCAATCTCTAACTTTATTTAAATCAGGTAAGCCGTATTATACATCTTCAGAAGAGGGCAGTCCTCACTGAGGCTTAAACATTGTTTCATTGGTCAAAAAGGAAGAAGAGATAAGAGAGAGGAGATTATACACCTGTATTTGCGCAGTGAATACTACTTTGGAATGTGAACTAATGTAAACATCTCGCTACCATCGCCATTTGTTAATGGCGGACAATCTAACAATAATACTGCATACGTCATATGTGACACTTCAAAGAGGTGCTTCTCTATAGGCAGTGAATAATATATATCATCAAGCCATATGATTGGCTTACGCATCTCCACCACACTCTATGGGACACCTGCAAGAAGATGAGAAATCAGACACTGCCCGCAGCCCTTTGCCCCCCCCCCCTCTCTCTCCTCTCGAGCCTTAAAACAAAGAGAGGGGTGGGGGGGGAGGCACTTGGAAAAGAAAAAGTTTAACTCATTACAGTCCTAGATATACAAAACATAGAATAAAATTCACACATCTTTAACACAAACAACAAGCTGGGAAGGAAAACTTCTCACCTGAAGCTCCTGCAGGATGGAGTTGTAAGGCTGAAGGAGGGAGACTTCCAGCTGTTTCGCAAAAGAAAGGAAGGACTTCTTTTCTATTTCATTAGATGAGTGGAACTCCTGGAAGGTAAAAGTGGACAATGGGGTGTCTTTGGAGGGTAAGAAATCAAGTAGCTGGACAATTACAGGACTCCCAGAATAGGGGGATGAATAATAGAGAACCTGCTCAGTACTGGTCCATGAAGCCTAGTTCACCAAACATTACATCTAGTACTTTTCTGAAAGCTTCAATCTACTGTTGTAAGAGAAAATAAGAAATCTGCCACTCAGACTGCTATAAATGGGCTTTTCTGGGATTTTGGTATTGACGACCTATCCTTAGGTTAGGCAATCAATGTAAGATCAGAAGGGGTTCTAACAGTGGATTTAGGGTACTTTCACACTTGCGTCAAAGTTTTCCGGTATTGAGTGCCGTCACAGGGGCTCAATACCGGTAAAAACTGATCCGTTTTATCCTAATGCATTCTGAATGGAGAGCAATCCGTTTAGTATGCATCAGGATGTCATCAGTTCAGTCCCTCCTACGGTATTTGGATGGAGAAAAAAACCGCAGAATTTTCTCTCCGGCCAAAAATCCTGAACACTTGCCTGAATGCCGGATTCGGCATTTTTTTTCAATTGGAATGTATTAGTGCCGCATTTAAATTGCCGCATTGATGGATCCGGTCTACGCATGCGCAGACCTTTAAAAATGTAAAAATAAATAAATACCAGATCCGTTTTTCCGGACACCAGAGAGACGGATCCGTTATTGCAATGCATTTGTGAGATGGATCCGCATGCGGATCCATCTACAAATGGTTACCGTTTGCATACAGATTGACAGTTCCGTCAAATCCAGCAATGTAAGTGTGAAAGTACCCTTAGAAGGACAGATAATTAGGTGGATTGTTGGGAATAAACATTCCTGTGAATGCTCGTTCCCGACAATATGCCTGTATAAGGCCTCTTTCAGACGGCCGTTTCTGGAAAATGTGCGGGTGCGTTGCGGGAACATGCACAATTTTTCTGCGCGAGTGCAAAACATTGTAATGCGTTTTGCACTCGCGTGAGAAAAATCGCGCATGTTTGGTACCCAAACCCGAACTTTTGGAGATCCTTTCATCTTTAACTAGATTAACTATTAATAGCAGCAGCAAAGTTGACCAGGGGTGCCCAAACTTTTGCATGTCCCTTCATGCTATTTTTTGTACAGTTATAGGAGTGAAATTATTTAAAAAAAGCAACTCCAGCAAAGACTGTCAGTGCTAAACAGCTGTGACTGGCAACTGTAATGCCAGGAATGAAGATGACAGAACAAAGGGTGCCCCCCTCTTGCAGTGCCTACTGGTATAAACTGCCAGGATCAAAGTTTGCTGATAACCAGAGTTACATAGGAGCATGAGAGTCAATCATAGGGGGATTACCACAAACAGGGGCTAAAGCTTTAAAGCTAGTTGAATCTTCAGTATCATAAGTACAGTATATATAAAAATCAGAGTGAATCAGTGTGTACACAGAGCAGAATAGCCACCCAGTCTTACTAACCTGCGATAAATACTCCACAATCTGATTTGTAGAGAACGGTATATATCTCTCCTGATACTGTACAGTCCAGTCCTTGGGCTCAATTGGTTTCCACATTTTTCTGTATTCTGCCATTTTAGCAGAAATTGAGCCCATTGTACGGGTTAACGAATTCCTCATCCCAGTTCGGAGAACCCTTGAGGCTATGTGCATCATGCTGTAGGCCAAGAATGTCCCTAGGCAAACAAAAAAAAGAGTAAAAAAATGTCTTAATGAACAAATTATTACTGACGGATATGTGAGATCCTGCAGCTAGTCTACAGAAAAAACGTAAGAGCAATAAGTGTAAGAGCACAGGGTCACCAGCATCAGTGTCACATGAACGTGTGCGCTCCGTGGCCGTATTGCAGACCGCATTTGAGGATCTGCAATACACGGGCGCTGTTCCGTGGGCATTCCGCATCACGGATGCGGACCCTTTCACTTGGATGGGTCCACAAATCTGGAGATGCGGAACGGAACCCAAGGGAAGCACTACGGAGTGCTTCCGTCAAGTACTTCCGCTCCGCAAAAAGATAGAACATGTCCTATCTTTTTGCGGAACGGGCAGATCGCCGATACATTAAAGTGAATGGGTCTGTGTTCCACTGTGGCTGCCGTTGGTGTTCGTGCATTGCGGCCCGCAATTTGCGGGCTGCAGCACGGCTACGGGGCGCACACGTTCGTGTGCAAGAGGACTTAAGGAGCATTAAAGGGAGTCTGTCAGCAGTTGTGATTCTGCTAAACTGCTGACAGTACTAGGTAGCGTACTTTTGCCCCTCCTATCTAACAGGCAACCCTGATTAGGTGGTACATATAGCTGTGCGTGCTCCTCCTCTCATCGGTTGCTGGATGCACATAGAGGTGACTAGGAGAAGCACACTACATGTGCAGGGCCTGCTCTCCAGAATCTAGATGCCCAACGGCATAGGTAGGTTTAGAGTAGGACCTGCCTGACTGAGACCACCTTGGCGGGTGTAGGTGGGCACACGTGTGTTTTGATCAAAATATATTGGCTGAGTCTCCGATTTTATCCTATCAGAGTGAGGGTTTAGTCCAGATATGATGTTTGGATCTATTGTATGAGTGCATTATTCTCCGTGACTTTTCTTTTATAAATGTTGCCATGTGTATCCGCATATTCAGTTAGGGTACTTTCACACTAGCGTTTTTCTTTTCCGGCACTGAGTTCCTTCCTAGGGGCTCTATACCGGAAAAGAACTGATCAGTTTTATCCCCATGCATTCTGAATGGAGAGCATTCCGTTCAGGATGTCTTCAGTTCAGTCTTTTTGCCTTTTCAGGACGGAGATAATACCGAAGCATGCTACGGTTTTATCTCCGTCCAAAATTCCGGAACACTTGCCGAAATGACGGATCCGGCATTTTTTCTCATTGACATGCATTAATGCCTGATGCAAAACGGATCCGTTTTTGCGGTCTGCGCATGCTCAGACCTAAAAAAATGTGAAAAAAATAAATGCCGGATCCGTTTGTCCGGATGACACTGGAGAGACGGATCCGGCATTTCAATGCATTTGTCGGACGGATCAAAATCAGTTTGCGTATGTTTTGACGGATTCGGCGACGGAACTGCCTGCCGGAATCCTCTGCAGCAAGTGTGAAAGTAGCCTTCTCATATCGTGCAGGTTATTTGATGTTTCTGTGATTTTTGACCAGCACTAGCTAGGGGCTGAGAACAAACATACCTTTTAAGGAGCTTTTATTAACAGTAGTGTGAATGTAAAGATGTATTCTGCCAGACACTGCTCTGGAAAGTGCACTGGAGGAGAAGCTTCACTGAAATGCTCTCTACGCTTTTCACAGCCCATCCCCTTAAACACCCAACATCCGCCATACATGTGCAGTGCCTGTGACAAAGGGGTTAAAATGTGTCCAGTCAATTATTGAGGGCCCATCTTGGGTGTCACAGCAAGTGGAACCCCATGATCAATGTTTTAAAAACTACCCTATATATATATACAGTACAGACCAAAAGTTTGGACACACCTTCTCATTCAAAGAGTTTTCTTTATTTTCATGACTATGAAAATTGTAGATTCACACTGAAGGCATCAAAACTATGAATTAACACATGTGGAATTATATACATAACAAACAAGTGTGAAACAACTGAAAATATGTCATATTCTAGGTTCTTCAAAGTAGCCACCTTTTGCTTTGATTACTGCTTTGCACACTCTTGGCATTCTCTTGATGAGCTTCAAGAGGTAGTCCCCTGAAATGGTTTTCACTTCACAGGTGTGCCCTGTCAGGTTTAATAAGTGGGATTTCTTGCCTTATAAATGGGGTTGGGACCATCAGTTGCGTTGAGGAGAAGTCAGGTGGATACACAGCTGATAGTCCTACTGAATAGACTGTTAGAATTTGTATTATGGCAAGAAAAAAGCAGCTAAATAAAGAAAAACGAGTGGCCATCATTACTTTAAAGTAGGGGTGCACCGAAATGAAAATTCTGGTCCGAAACCGAAACCGAAAATTCAGGATGCCCTTGACCGAAAACCGAAACTGCCTTTTTGCCAAAATACTTTTAAAATACTTTTTTTTTTAAATGATTTTATTAATAATTCTTTTTCATGAATTTAATAAATCATATTATATAACATGGTGCTTCCTCATACACAAGTGATTGTACAAAACAACTGTTATGGGGGGGAATCTGTGGATGACGGACACTGTTATGGGGGGGGGGATCTGTGGATGACAGACACTGTTATGGGGGGGGATCTGTGGATGACGGACACTTATGGGGGGATCTGTGGATGACGGACACTGTTTTGGGTGGGGATCTGTGGATGACGGACACTGTTACAGGGGGATCTGTGGCTGTCACTGTTACATGGGGGGGGTTGATCTGTGGCTGGCACTGTTACAGGAGGGAATCTGCGGATGGCACTGTTATGGGCTGGGGGGATCTGTGGGTGGCACTGTTATATATGTGACATCCACAGACCCCCCCCAGCCCATAACAGTGACATCCACAGACCCCCCCCAGCCCATAACAGTGACATCCACAGACCCCCCCCAGCCCATAACAGTGACATCCACAGACCCCCCCCCAGCCCATAACAGTGACATCCACAGACCCCCCCCCAGCCCATAACAGTGACATCCACAGATCCTCCCCGCCCGTATACAAATATAAGATGTTATATTCATTTATTGGTTATTAAACTTGCCCCCTCAGTCCTAATACTACCTTACATCCTAATCGCTTCTGTAGAATTCAGGCAGCCCAAGCCGGGCGGCCGGCGCGTCTCTCACTGACGTCACTTGCCTGCGCCGCCGGCTTCATTCAGGCACATGACAAGAGTTACGCTGCCGCCCGCCTGGCCTGCCTGAATTCTACAGATGCGATTAGGATGTAAGGTAGTAATAGGACTGAGGGGGCATGTTTAATAACCAATAAATGAATATGACATCTTATATTAGTATACCGGAGCGGCGGGGCGGGGCTATCATATTTTCTGCCGATATGTACCAATATCGGCCGAAATGGATTAGGCCCATTTTCGGCCGCCGGAATTTCGGTGCACCCCTACTTTAAAGAGGACCTTTCACCCATTATGACATTGTGAACTAACTATACAGACATGGAGAGCGTCACCCGGGGATCTCACTGCACTTACTATTATCCCCGGGCGCCGCTCCGTTCTCCCGCTATGCCCTCCGGTATCTCCGCTCACTAAGTTATAGTAGGCAGAGATTTCAGTCACTAAGTTATGGTAGGCGGAGTCTGCCCTTGTTCTGCTGTAGCGCTGGCCAATCGCAGAGCAGAGCTCACAGCCTGGGAGGTTCTTTTCTCCCAGGCTGTGAGCTCTGCAATGCGATTGGCCAGCGCTACAGCAAAACAAGGGCAGACTCCGCCTACCATAACTTTGTGACCGAAGATACCGGAGGACATAGCAGGAGAACGGAGCGGCGCCCAGGGATAATAGTAAGTGCAGGGAGATCCCCGGGCGCTAGGGCTGCGCATCTTCACTCGTCTCACGATTCGATGCGATTACGATTATCAAGTCCACGATTCGATTCGATTCGATTCGGCGATGCATCACGATGCATCAAGATTATTCCCCAAGTCCCCTTGTTTTTTAATTTTACATCAAAAAATTAATTCAATCAGTCAGAAATTGCACAAAAATATTTATTTGTATCTGCTATTTAAACAAATCATACCAAGTTCCCTACATTGGTGCTCGAGGCTGTGATTAATGCTACTTTCACACTTGCGTCAGAGGATTCCGGCAATCTGGACGCAAACGGATGCATTTGTCAGGCGGATCCGTCTGACAAATGCATTGAAATACCGGATCTGTCTCTCCGGTGTCATCTGGAAAAACGGATCCGGTGTTTATTTTTTTCACAGATTTAAAGGTCTGCGCAGATCGGAAGAACGGATCCGTCAATGCAGCAATTTTAATGCCGGATCTGGCACTAATACATTTCAATATAAGTTTAAAGCTGGATCCGGCAAGTGTTCAGGATTTTTGGCAGGAGAGAAAACTGTAGCATGCTGCGGTATTCTCTCCGGTCAAAAAACGTAAGAGGGACTGAACTGATGCCTCCTGAACGGATTGCTCTCCATTCAGAATGCATTAGGATAAAACTGGTCAGTTCTTTTCCGGTATTGAGCTCCTAGGACGGAACTCTATGCCGGAAAAGAAAAACGCAAGTGTGAAAGAACCTGAGAGACCATCAGTATGTTAGTCCTGGAGGTTTCAGGTTGATAGATCCTGTGTATGCTACATTGTATCCACAATAACCATCCTCTCAGTAGGGACTGATACACGTGTGAAGGGGCTCTGATGGTGCAGGATCAGTAACTGTCAGTAAATCTGACACCCCAGCATTTTCAGATCCCTGCCCTTAGCTTAGAGTTGTCAGCGTGGATCACCTCCTGCTGGGAGCAATCTCCAATAGTGTGAGATAAATGTAGACATTCCCAGACTGGCCACTAGGGGCCGCTGTTTGACCGCCTTTCATAGACCCGGAACCTAAAGTTCCGTCCACTGTAGTAGACGGAGGGGAAGAATAAGAAGAGACACAACCGAAAAAAATAAAGAAGAAACATGGCGCGGGCGGCAAAGGTATGAGAAGCGGCAATATGAGCTGTGTAGGTGGCAGGCGCTTTGGAGGTAGATATTACCTACTCATAGGTGACAGAACTTACCTCGCCGCCAGCCACCGCACGTCCGCACTGCCGCCTGCTTCTGAGTGTCTGACTGGGAGCCGGAGATGCGCGGAAACCACGCCTCCGGCTCCTCCTCACTCAGTCAGACCTGGCTCACTCAATGTTGTGGCCACCCCCTCTGACACGTCAGCGGGAGGCGGGAGGCGGGAAAGAAGGCGCCCAAAAACTTTTTTCCGACTCGGCTGCACGGCGGACGCGACGCTGACGTCATCAACATGCATCGATTATTTAAAGCAACCGCATCGATGCAGAATCGCCGGGGGTCGAATCGCGATGCATCGATTATATTCGACAGCCCTACCGGGCGCCGCTCTCCATGTCTGTATACTTAGTTCACAATGTCATAATGGGTGAAAGGTCCTCTTTAAGAAATGAAGGTCAGTCAGTCAGCCAAAAAATTGGGAAAACTTTGAAAGTAAGGGCTATTTGACCATGAAGGAGAGTGCTGGGGTGCTGCGCCAGATGACCTGGCCTCCACAGTCACCGGACCTGAACCCAATCGAGATAGTTTGGGGTGAGCTGGACCGCAGAGTGAAGGCAAAAGGGCAAACAATTGCTAAGTATCTATGGGAACTCCTTCAAGACTGTTGGAAGACCATTTCAGGGGACTACCTCTTGAAGCTCATCAAGAGAATGCCAAGAGTGTGCAAAGCAGTAATCAAAGCAAAAGGTGGCTACTTTGAAGAACCTAGAATATGACATATTTTCAGTTGTTTCACACTTGTTTGTTGTTATGTATATAATTCCACATGTGTTAATTCATAGTTTTGATGCCTTCAGTGTGAATCTACAATTTTCATAGTCCTGAAAATAAAGAAAACTCTTTGAATGAGAAGGTGTGTCCAAACTTCTGGTCTGTACTGTATATATATATATATATATATATATATATATATGGACCATGAAGCATTACAGTATAACAACCCATTTAACCCCTTGATGACCAGCGCTGAACATATATGACGGAAGTAGTCACTGTAAAGATGGTGCCTGCACGCGGGCGCTATACTCGCCATGTTTCTGCTGTTTTAAACAGCAGAGACCCGGGGCTCATGTCTGTGATCAGCAATAATGCCAATCACAGACATATAACTGCTCAGTGGTGAAAATCCAGGAGTCAGGGATCCCTGTGCCCAGAACAGCTTCCCCTCGCAGAGATAAGGGAAGCTGCTCCTTTGTAATGATAGCCAGAAGCCTACTGGAGGCTCCGACATCTTTCACAGGTATATTCCAATGACTGCCTGCAGGTGGCAGCACTCCTGTGTGTGTGTGTGTGTGTGTGTGTGTGTGTGTATGTATATATATATATATATATATATATATATATATACACATACATACATATATACATACATACACATATTCTTCACCTCTCCAAGAAAGTGATCAAAAAGTCATACACATTCCAAAACTCCACAAAAAATTTGCCCACACACTCAACTAAAAAACGGATATGTGTGGGGGCGTCAGAATGTGGCAATGTAAAGAAAAATTTTTTTTTCCAAAGTTATTTTTTTTTTTCAGTATGAAAACACACAAAAAAAAAGCTATACAAAATGTGGTATCTCTATAAGGCTACATGCACACGACCGTATGTGTTTTGCGGTCTGCAAAAAAAACAAAACGGATGACATGCCTAAAACGGACAAGAATAGGACACGTTATATTTTTTTTGCGGAGCTACGGAACGGACATACTGATGCGGCACAATGGGTCGGCATCCTATCCGCAAAAAAAAACCTGAACGGACACAGAAACAAAATACGTTCATGTACATGAGTGCCACGGCCTTCTGGCCACTTAGCGTCGTACAATGGATAGCGGCTGTGCTTGGTATCGCGCTCAACCCCATTGAAGTGAATTGGGCTTGTGTGAAAAATGGAAGGCATCCGGATGCAAAGTGTTTTTACGGATTGTCGATACAAGATGTAGATTTTTATTTTTCAGTTTTTCTTCAAACGCGTGAAAAACACATCCAATCCGAAAGGAAAAAAACGCACACACTGAACGCAATCGCAGACAAAACTGACTGAACTTGCCTGCAAAACCATCAGTATTTTCCTGAACAGATCCCGACCCAATCCGTATCGCTCATGTGAAAGAGGCCTGAAGCCAAAGGGGTTTGTGGCAATGACGGGTGCAGTAAATTCGGGTAGTCTCCAGACTATAGACATGTGTGAACCTGCCCTTCACGGTACAAGCTCCTCCAGCTCCACATCAGGAAACCATCACATTTCTGATGGACATTGGAGAAAAAAAAAGCTTCTTCCACCAGGACAAGCCCAAGGCCCCTTGCAGACGGACGATACGGATTAGGTCCGGATGCATTCAGTTAAAAATGCGCGATTTGGCAAGCAAGTTCAGTTCCGCCTGCGATTGCGTTCAGTTTTTTCCGTGCGGGTGCAATGAATATTGATGCGTTTTTCATGCGCGTGATAAAAAAGTGAAGGTTTACAAACATCTCTTAATGACCATCTGTGAAAATCTCACCGCCCCGCTTCCGGATTCAACGCGTTTTTCACGCAGACCCATTCACGTGAAAAACGCAGAATATAGGGCATGCTGCGATTTTCACACAACGCAAAAGCGATGCGTGAAAACCATCACTCATGTACACAGCCCCATTGAAATGAATGGGCCCGGGCGCAATGTGTTCGCATCACGCATTGCACCCGCGCGGAATACTCGCTCGTGTGAAAGGGGCCTAACCCTGCACAAACAGCTATAACTATATGCTATTGTACAACAGGCTAAACATGAGGTAAATCCATATGTCTCCTATTCAAAAGCACCACCACCGTTACAGCTCCGGGGGCACCACCCCTCCCCCACACACAGCGCTGACTGAGACTATGTATCACCTAGTTCATTTACACTTGCGCTTTATTTATAAACACCCCCTTGAAGACACAAGACTGCAGAGGACACGGCAGTAGTGAACGGGTTAATGGGGATGACACTGATTGGCCCGTACAATCAGGTGGCATGCTTTCCCGGCTCATTCACACACGCTGCCGCCGGCCATAAAACCCTGTGCGCTCACGTCTACATATATATATATAGGCGTCTATAGGCAAAAGGCCAATAGTCATAGCGACGTCCCCCCCCCGTTATACTGAGAGCGCTAACCTCTGAGTAAGCAGAGCTGACATTGAGATCCCGGGCATGCGCAGTGTCAGCCTCTAGCGTCACGTTCACGTTACGTCACGACGTACCACGGGGTGCACTGTTACACTGCGCATGTCACATAGTTCCCGCGCTTTCTCCCCCCCACCCACTCTGTATTTGAGGAGTCTGATTTTCCCTGTGGTGAGAATGGTAATGTGTACACTGTGAACGCGGTATATAGACGGGCGGGAAGACAAGTATGGCTGCTGAAATTTATTTATAAGCCTGATGTGTGTAATGCACACTGTACTGCTTTATGTGTATTAACGTGATTGTCTGACAGGCAGACATTTTTGTAGCACATAGGAACGTATGGGTCATTTATCAAACTGATGTAAAGTAGAAGTGGCTTAGTTGTCCATAGCAACCAATCAGATTCCTCCTTTCATTTTCCAAAGGAGCTGTGAAAAATGAAAGATTAGAATCTGATTGGTTGCTTTGGGCAACTAAGCCACTTCTACTTTATACCGGGTTATTGAAAAATCCCATTATGGATACTGTTACCACGGACCATAAGTTATCATCCATGGTAGCGGAATCTATAATGGGATTCTTTGATAACCGGAACTTTGGACGCTGAACTCAAAACACAAGTTCACTCAACACTAATTGTGGCTTCAGCAGCAATCCACCCGGAAGTGGAGGTGACGCATGCGCACTAATCATCTGCAGCAGAATATACCATACCTCCCAGCTTTTGAAGAGGGACACTGTGCGGTGCGCAAGTTTTTCCAGCACTAGGCCACACCTCTAACCCCACCTAAAAATAACGAAATCCCATAACATGTCCTACTTTCTGATAGCCACTGTTCTTTGGCCGTTAAAGAAACAGCCGTATGACCAGATCCATAGACTTTATTTGGTTATAAAAGTGGCCATGTGACGACTGTTACTTAACCCCTTAAGGACCTCCGCCGTACATGTATGGCGGAGGTCCAGTCCCCAAAGATGGTGCCCGCTCGCACTTGCAGCGGGTGCCTTAGCCGCGGGGTTTCTGCTATTTTAAAAAGCAGAGACCCGCGGAACATGTATGCGATCAGCCATAAGGCCGATCACATACATCTTACCCTTCAGATGCCGTGGTTAAATGTGACCATGGCATCTGATCAGCCCGGAAGTCGCACTCTTCCGGTCCAGTAACAGCGTTGCCCGACTGAGATCGGGGAACCTGTTACATTGTGCTAATTGACTGAAGCCTCAAGCAGGCTTCAGAGTCAATTAGATGAATTTACCAATACAGGCCACTAGGTGGCAGCCTTATATTGGTATAGTGCAATTAAAGTCTTCAATGATGGCTATTTAGCCATCACTGAACACTATGGGCAATCGGCATAGAAGGGGTTTGTGTCGGGTGAGCCCATCGAGTCCCCGCGCTGCTGTGGCGGGGACTCAATGTCTCAGAAGGCAGCCCGATGCCGTGCAGAGGCTGCCCAATGCCTTGCACGGCATCAGGACCTGCCTTCTACGGTAGCCGAGGAGATCCAGCCTCAGGCTGGGTCTCCTAGGCAACCTGTTAGTGTACTACTCACTGTAGTACACGAACAGGCAATGCATTACAATACAGATGTATTGTAATGCATTGCAGAGGGGATCAGACCCCCAAAAGTGAACATCAGAAATAAAGTAAAGAAAAAAAATGTAAAAAAAAAGTTTTTAACCCCTTAAGGACTTATGACGCACCGGTACGGCATGTTTCCCGAGTCCTTAAGGACCCATGACGTACCGGTACGTCATAACTTTAAAACTAGATTGCGGCTCGGCGGGGGTAAATAGGAACAGGATGTCCGCTGAAATCATTTAGCGGGCATCCTGTCACAACGCTGGGGAGGGTCATGTGACCCCCCCCATATTGGCGATCGCAGCAAACCTGACCTGCGGTTTGCGGCTTTACCTGCGGTTTGCGGCGGCGATCGGCGGTGCCATCGGGTCCCCATGCGGCTGTAGGTGGGACCCGATGGCATGGAAGGCAGTGCGATGCCTAAGGAAGGCATCGCGCTGCTTTCCGGTGACGAGCCTGTGAGATCCAGCCCCCTGGATCTTACAGGCCGGAAGCTGTATGAGTAATACTCACTGTATTACTCATACAGCCAATGCATTCCAATACAGAAGTATTGGAATGCATTGTAAAGGATTAGAGCCCCAAAAGTTGAAGTACCAAAGTGGGACAAAAAATAAAGTGAAAAAAAAGTTTCCCCCCCCAAAAATTTAAAGTTTCAAGTAAAAATAAACAAAAATGTCATTTTCCACAAATAAAGTAAAAAAAATTGGGAAAAAATAGGGGAAAAGAAAAAAGTATACAAATTGGGTATCGCTGCGTCCGTATCAACCGGCTCTATAAACATATCACATGATCTAACCCCTCAGATGAACACCATAAAAAATGTGCTAAATAAACCATTTTTTTGTCACCTTACATCACAAAAAGTACAACAGCAAGCGATCAAAAAGGCGTCTGCCCACCAAAATAGTACCAATCTAACCCTCACCTCATCCCGCAAAAAATTAGCCCCTACCTGAGACAATCGCCCCAAAAAAAAATATATATATGGCTTAGAATATGGAGATACTAAAACATCATTTTTTGATTTTAAAAAAGCTGTTATTGTGTAAAACTTACATTAATTTAAAAAAAGTATACATATTTAGGTATCTCCGCGTCCGTATCGACCGGCTCTATAAAAATATCACATGACCTAACCCTTCAGATGAACACCGTAAAAATTTTTAAAATAAAAACTGTGCTAAATAAACCATTTTTTGTCACCTTACATCACAAACAGTGTAATAGCAAGCGATCAAAAAGTCACACGCACCCCAAAATAGTGCCAATAAAACCGTCATCTCATCCTGCAAAAATCATACTCTACCCAAGGTAATCGCCCAAAAAATTATGGCTCTCAGACTATGGAAACACTAAAACATGATTTTTTTTGTTTAAAAAAAGAAATCATTATGTAAAACTTACATAAATAAAAAAAAGTATACATATTAGGTATCGCCGCATCCGTGACGACCTGGTCTATAAAAATATCACATGATCTAACCTGTCAGATGAATGTTGTAAATAACAAAAAATAAAAACGGTGCCAAAACAGCTATTTCTTGTTACCTTGCCTCACAAAAAGTGTAATATAGAGCAACCAAAAATCATATGTACCCTAAACTAGTACCAACAGTACTGCCACCCTATCCCGTAGTTTCTAAAATGGGGTCACTTTTTTGGAGTTTCTACTAGGGATGTCCCGATACCAGTATCGGTATCGGGACCGATACCGGGCATTTGCACGAGTACATGTACTCGTGCAAATGTCCCCGATACCACTGCCGATACCTGTGCGCCGCTTCTATGTGTCTGTGTCAGTCCGCAGCCTGCCCCTGCACCTCGCACAGCTGATACAGCTTCAGAGGGCAGCAGCAGGCAGTGTGTAATAGGAGCCGACAGTGGAAGCTAGCTCCGCTCCGCCCCTCCCCGCCCTCCAACCAATCAGAGACTCACAGCACAGGGAGCGTAGTGCAGGGACTCAGAGAATCGTCTGACAGTTTATTAGTTAAAAGAATCTAATGAGTCACAGACCGTGTCACCGAGTCCCTGCCAGGCTTCCTGCTCTGCGGCTCCCTGTAAGTCCGTCTGGGGGGAGGGGGGGCATTATTAGCATAGCATGTAGTGGAGCTGTGTGTGTACAGGGTGCATGTAGCAGAGCAGGAAGCCTGGCAGGGACTCAGTGACACAGTCTCTGACTCATTAGATTCTTTTAACTAATAAACTCTCAGACGATTCTCTGAGTCCCTGCAATAACTATACATTGTAATTACATCAGTCTGCTCCACTGCATTCACTGCAGCAGAGCTGTGTTTGCCAGGAGCGAGTCCCTCTAAAGGTGTTGTGTCTGTCTTCTATGGCCCTGGTCCTTCCCTTCCTGCTTGCAAGCTGCACATTGATCTCTAAAAGCAGGCATTAGGGCAAGAAGAAATATACATTGCTGTATGATGGCCACAAGACTATTATACTGAGGAGGGGCTTCAAAAATTGTTGTCCTGACTCCTTACAGTAGCGTCTCTTTGTGGCCGTCCCATACAGTATAACGTCTCCTTGTGGCCGCCCCATACAGTGTAACGTCTCCTTGTGGCCGTCTCATACAGTATAACGTCTCCTTGTGGCCGCCCCATACAGTGTAACGTCTCCTTGTGGCCGTCCCATACAGTGTAACGTCTCCTTGTGGCCGCCCCCATACAGTATAGCGTCTCCTTGTGGCCGCCCCCATACAGTATAACGTCTCCTTGTGGCCGCCCCCATACAGTATAGCGTCTCCTTGTGGCCGCCCCCATACAGTATAACGTCTCCTTGTGGCCGCCCCCATACAGTATAACGTCTTCTTGTGGCTGCCCCCATACAGTGTAACGTCTCCTTGTGGCTGCCCCCATACAGTGTAACGTCTCCTTGTGGCTGCCCCCATACAGTATAACATCTCCTTGTGGCTGCCCCATACAGTATAACATCTTGTGGCCCCCATACAGTGTAATGTCTCCTTGTGGTTGCTCCATACAGTATAACGTCCCCTTGTGGCTGCCCCCATACAGTATAACATCTCCTTGTAGCTGCCCCCATACAGTATAACATCTCCTTGTAGCTGCCCCCATACAGTATAACATCTCCTTGTGGCCCCCATACAGTGTAATGTCTCCTTGTGGTTGCCCCATACAGTATAACGTCCCCTTGTGGCTGCCCCATACAGTATAACATCTCCTTGTGGCTGCCCCCATACAGTATAACGTCTCCTTGTGGCTGCCCCCCATACAGTATAACCTCTCCTTGTGGCTGCCCCATACAGTATAACGTCTCTTTGTGGCCCCCATACAGTATAATGTCTCCTTGGAATGTTATAGTTCTGTTTTTGGGCCTTTTGGTTGGTCAGTGGTCAGAAAATACATGTGTGTGTATTTTATTGTTAAAATTAGTATCGGTAATTGGTATCGGTGAGTACTTAAATAAAAGTATCAGTACTCGTACTCAGTCTTAAAAAAATGGTATCGGGACATCCCTAGTTTCTACTCTAGGGGTGCATCAGGGGGCTTCAAATGGGACATGGTGTCAAAAAAAACAGTCCAGCAAAACCTGCCTTCCAAAAACCGTATGGCATTCCTTTCCTTCTGCGCCCTGCCATGTGCCCGTACAGCTGTTTACGACCACATATGGGGTGTTTCTGTAAACTACAGAATCAGGGCCATAAATATTGAGTTTTGTTTGGCTGTTAACCCCTTGCTTTGTTACTGGGAAAAATGGATTAAAATGGAAAATTTGCCAAAAAATTGAAATTCTGAAATTTCATCTCCATTTGCCAATAACTTTTGTGGAACACCTAAAGGGTTAACAACGTTTGTAAAATCTGTTTTGAATACCTTGAGGGGTGTAGTTTCTTAGATGGGGTCACTTTTATGGAGTTTCTACTCTAGGAGACACTAAAACATAATTTTTTTGTTTCAAAAATGCTGGTATTGTGTAAAACCTAAGTAAATAAAAAAGTATACATATTAGGTAACGCCGCGTCCGTAAGAAACTACTCTATAAAAATATCACATGACCTAACCCCTCAGGTGAACACCGGAAAAAAAAAATTAAATAAAAACGGTGTAAAAAAAGCAATTTTTTGTCACCTTACATCACAAAAAGTGTAATAGCAAGCGATCAAAAAGTCATACGTACCCCAATATAGTGCCAATCAAACCATCATCTCATCCCGCAAAAATCATACCCTACCCAAGATAATCGCCCAAAAACTGAAAAAAACATGGCTCTCAGACTATGGAGACACTAAAACATGTTTTTTTTTGTTTCAAAAATGAAATCATTGTGTAAAACTTGCATAAATAAAAAAAAGTAGACATATTAGGTATCGCCGCGTCCGTATCGACCGACTCTATAAAAATATCACATGACCTAACCCCTCAGGTGAATACCGTAAACAAATTAAAACGGTGTAAAAAAAGCCATTTTTTGTCACCTTACATCACAAAAAGTATAATAGCAAGCGATCAAAAAGTCATACACACCCCAAAATAGTGCCAATAAAACTGTCATCTCATCCCGAAAAAAATGAGCCCCGACAAGACAGTCGCCCAAAAAATAAATAAAACTTTGGCTTTCAGAATGTGGAGACACTAAAGAATCATATTTTTCTTTTTAGTTTTGTTGTGTAAAACTGAAACAAATAACCAAAAAAAAGTATTCATATTTGGTATTGTCGCGTCCGTGACAACCTGCTCTATATAAATACCACATGATCTAACCTGTCAGATGAATGTTGTAAATAACAAAAAATAAAAACGGTGCCAAAACAGCTATTTCATGTTACCTTGCCTCTCAAAAAGTGTAATATAGAGCAACCAAAAATCATATGTACCCTAAAATAGTACCAACAAAACTGCCACCTTATCCCGTAGTTTCTAAAATGGGGTCACTTTTTTGGAGTTTCTACTCTAGGGGTGCATCAGGGGGGCTTCAAATGGGACATGGTGTCAAAAAAACAGTCCAGCAAAATCAGCCTTCCAAAAACCGTATGGCATTCCTTTCCTTCTGCACCCTGCCGTGTGCCCGTACAGCAGTTTACGACCACATATGGATTGTTTCTGTACACTACATAATCAAGCCCATAAATATTGAGTTTTGTTTGGCTGTTAACCCTTGCTTTGTAACTGGAAAAAAATTATTAAAATGGAAAATCTGCCAATAAAGTGAAATTCTGAAATTTCATCTCTATTTTCCATTAATTCTTGTGGAACACCTAAAGGGTTAACAAAGTTTGTAAAATCAGTTTTGAAGTTGTAGTTTCTAAAATAGGGTCACTTTTTTGGAGTTTCTACTCTAGGGGTGCATCAGGGGGGCTTCAAATGGCACATGGCATTTTAAAATTATCCTGGTGAAATCTGTTTCCAAAAAACCATATGGCGTTCATTTCCTTCTGTGCAATGCCGTGTGCCTGTACAGCAGTTTAAAAAACGGAAGGTACTCCGTGTGCCTTCCGTTTCCGTATTTCTGTTTTTCTGTTCAAAGATAGAACATTTCCTATTATTGTCCGCATAATGGACAAGGATAGTACTGTTCTATCAGGGGCCAGCTGTTCCGTTCTGCAAAAAAAGGAATGCACATGGACGTCATCCGTATTTTTTGCGGATTCGTTTTTTTGCAGACCGCAAAATACTGAAAAAGCCATACGGTCGTGTGCAAGAGGCCTTAGGCAGGTGGTTTTGTGTTATGGCTGATCATGTTGTGGTTTTCCGTTACTTGAATCAGTATTTTTATACTTAAATGATGTGAGGAGAAAGTGAGTCCTACATCACCCACCCAAAGAGTGACTGGCAGCAAATATACAAGCCACTTTTGAGTTTTATTTTCTCAAGATGCAGATAACTTTTTATATATATATATATATATATATTTTTTTTTTTTATACTTGTTACAGAATATAGTGGCAGATGGATATAAAGACAACCGAGGGTTGCACTTACCTCCGCCAGTTCATGAATAAGCCATCAATGAGGTTTATTTTTCATCCTTTGACAATAACGAGGACGGTCAGTTGGGTAAGGGATTTGAATAATATCTACTGACATGATCTGGAATGAATCATTTCATTTTTTTTTCATTTATAGCTATTTTCTAAAGTTTGTACACCCGAGCACTGCAGCCCCTTCATTTAAATGATCACTGATATTGACTGAATATCCGAATTTCTGGATAACCCCTTCAAACACTGTTTGAGTAAGATCAAACATTTTCGTATAACATTATAACGGTCACTGGTTTCGAAAATAATTAAGTGAAATCTTAATATTCACTGGAAATTGTGACATTTGTGTTAGGCTACTTTCACACTCGTGTTTTGTGCGGATCCGTCATGGACGGATCCGTTCGGATAATACGACCGTCTGCATCCGTTCAGAACGGATCCGTTTGTATAATCTTTAACATAGCCAAGACGGATCCGTCTTGAACACCATTGAAAGTCAATGGAGGACAGATCCGTTTTCTATTGTGCCAGATTGTGTCAGTGAAAACGGATCCGTCCCCATTGATTTACATTGTGTGTCAGAACGGATCAGTTTGGCTCAGTTTCATCAGGCGGACACCAAAACGCTGCAAGCAGAGTTTTAAAGGGAACCTGTCACCGGGATTTTGTGTATAGAGCTGAGGACATGGGTTGCTAGATGGCCGCTAGCACATCCGCAATACCCAGTCCCCATAGCTCTGTGTGCTTTTATTGTGTAAAAAAAACTATTTGATACATATGCAAATTAACCTGAGATGAGTCCTTGACTCATCTCACATACAGGACTCATCTCAGGGTAATTTGCATATGTATCAAATCGTTTTGTTTTTTTTACACAATAAAAGCACACAGAGCTATGGGGACTGGGTATTGCGGATGTGCTAGCGGCCATCTAGCAACCCATGTCCTCAGCTCTATACCCAAAATCCAGGTGACAGGTTCCCTTTAATGTCCGCCTCCAAAGTGGAATGGAGACAGAACGGAGGCAAACTGATGCATTCTGACCGGATCCTTTTCCATTCAGAATGCATTAAGGCAAAATTGATCCGTTTTGGACCGCTTGTGAGAGCCCTGAACGGATCTCACAAACAGCCAAAACGCTAGTGTGAACGTAGCCTTAGTTCCACGCTTTCTAACCTTAACCAGCTCAGATTTAGCCATTTTCTACACTTGCAGAGTGATCTGTACAGTGAGTGGTATGGCAGTGAATGGCCATTCTTCACTTTACATATTCCTCTGGTAAATGAAATGCAGAGATACAGAAAGGTGAAAAATCCAAAGAGGCCTAAATCACAAAACCCAAACCATCAGGGTGGGTTCACACGTCGTGCAAATGCTGGTGACTCTTCACAGCGGAGTTCAATCTGGAAAATCCCCAGCGTTGTACAGTACAGGCAAAGGTGGTGAGATATTAGGAATCCCATCCACATGCTGCAGGTTTTCAGGTTATTTGTTTGCAATACAAAGGTTAAAAGCGGTGGAAAACCCGCTGCTATCACAGCAGTGATGCCAGTGCAAAAAACATTACGGGTGTTTTTTTCGGCGATGGTTTCCAGTCCACTCAGATTTTCCTCTGCGGACAATCCACAGCAGACTTGCCACATGTGGACAAACCCTAGTACAACCACAGTTTAAAGATATTTGTCCAACGTTTCTAATATAGATGCGCCTGTGTGTGTGCCATTTAGTTGTTTGTACCCTCTGTTGAAATGAATGGAAGATGTGGACTGTCCCATAAGTGTTTCTACCTTGGTCTCCTATCTGTGTTTACCAATTCAAGTTTTCATAGGGGCAAGACTGTGGGGTAATAAATACGAGAGTGACGTGAGCGTAGAGAGGAAGAGGAGAGGATAGAGGAGGAATCTGTCTATGGGTATTAGTGTGCATATAAGTCACTGGGTGACGGGAAGACTGCTCCAATTTACAGTGAGAACATCTAGCTACAGAGCACAAGCCATAGCTCTGGCAAGTGAGATACTGTATCAGAATGGAAACTTTATGTTATAAGGACAAACTGCGGCATCTGAACAGCAAAAAGAATGAGGAGGCTCCCTCTGTCAGCTAATCATCCAAGGCAGAGGGTACTTGGAGGACGCCACAAGCATGTTACAGTATATTATACAGTCCTGATCAAAAGTTTAAGACCACTTGAAAAATGCCAAAAAATCATATTTAGCATGGCTGGATCTTAACAAGGTTCCAAGTAGAGCTTCAACATGCAACAAGAAGAAATGGGAGTGAGATAAAGCATTTTTTGAGCATTCAATTTAATAAAAACAACGAATAAACTGAAACAGGCTGTTTTTCAGCTGATCAAAAGTTTAGGACCACACCTCAAAAAAATTAAATAAACCCCCCCCCCAAAACAGAAATCCAACTTCCAAACATGAACTCAGTAATGAGTAGCTCCGCCGTTATTGTTGATCACTTCAAAAATTTGTTTCGGCATGCTTTATGCAAGCGTTTCCATGAGGTCAGTGTGAACATTTCTCCAAGTGGTGAAGACAGCCGCACGAAGGCCATCTACTGTCTGGAACTGTTGTCAATTTTTGTAAACTTCCCTTGCCATCCATCCCCAAAGGTTCTCAATTGGATTTAGATTAGGGGAACACGCAGGATGGGCCAAAAGAGTGATGTTATTCTCCTGGAAGAAGTCCCTTGTCCTGCGGGCATTGTGTACTGTAGCGTTGTCCTGTTGACAAACCCAGTCGTTATCACACAGACGAGGGCCCTCAGTCATGAGGAATGCTCTCTGCAACATCTGGACATAGCCAGCGGCCGTTTGACGCCCCTGCACTTCCTGAAGCTCCATTGTTCCACTGAAGGAAAAAGCACCCCAGACCATTATGGTGCCCCCTCCACTGTGGTGCGTAGAAAACATCTCAGGTGGGATCTGCTTGTCATGCCAGTAACGTTGGAAACCATCAGGAGCATCAAGGTTACATTTTTTCTCATCAGAGAATAAAACTTTCTTCCACCTTTGAATGTCCCATGTTTGGTGCTCTCTTGCAAAGTCCAAACGAGCAGTTCTGTGGCGTTCAAGGAGACGAGGTCTTTGAAGACGTTTTTTGTTTTTGAAGCCCTTCAGTATCAGATGCCGTCTGATGGTTATGGGGCTGCAGTCAGCACCAGGAAGGGCGTTAATTTGGGTCGAGGATCGTCCAGTGTCTTGACGGACAGCCAATTGGTCCTCCGGCTCAGTGCTGATTAAATTTTTTTGGGTCTTCCGCTTGACTTTTTTGTTCCATAACCCTCAGGATCATTTAAGAAATTCAAAATGACTGTCGTACTGCGCCCCACCTCAGCAGCGATGGCGCGCTGTGAGAGACTTTGCTTATGCAATTCAACAACCCGACCACGTTCAAAAAGGGAGAGTTTTTTTGCCTTTGCCATCAGAACGTGTGACTACCTGACAGAAAATGACAATGAATCCACATCTTTGCACAGATTTGGCCTTTTAAAAACATGTGGTCCTAAAATTTCGATCAGCTGAAAAACAGCCTGTTTCAGTTTAATCGTTATTTTCAATTAATTGAATGTTCAAAAAATGTTTTGTCTCACTCTCATTTCTTCTTGTTGCATGTTGAAGCTCTACTTGGAACCTTGTTAAGATCCAACAATGTAAAATATGATTTTTTGCCATTTTTCAAGTGGTCTTAAACTTTTGATCAGGACTGTATGTGATCAAGTGAGCATATAGTAGAGACCCTCAGTGGGACTGAAAAAAAGTATTTTAAAATATAAGAAAAATAATATAAAACACTCCCCTTGTAAAAAAAGTTAACATAATTGGTATTACAATCTAGAATCTGAGGTGTTGCTGTAGGTGCTGTAGCATCTAGCTGGGTGGTGCAGGGGCCTAGGCAATCCTTTTCCCCCTGTAAGAGGAGTTTTCAGAATTGGGATATGTGTAGTACCGCAGACCTGGGAGTATCTGACATTGTTTATTGTGTATTGTTAAGTTATGCAGTATATTCCAACAGAAGAGCTATGGTTGGTTGGAACAGAGCTAACCATCCTGTTCCTCCTCTCTTGGTAGGAGTACTGTAGGCAGGTCCTACTTTCCGCCAGGAGGAGGAGTTCCAGAGTGGAGAGTGTGGAGGTAGGAAGCACATGCTTGACCTCCTACTCCATCAGCCAGATACTATTTTCCTGTGAGACTATTACTCCAGGAAGATTACAACTCACCTAAAAACTATAGCAGATAAATTCGGCAGAATGACCAGCAAGATTCAGCTTTACAGACCCTGCTGCTGGTGAGGGAAAACAGGTCAGACACCCATCACCTAGAACAGGGATCAGCAACCTTCAGCACTCCAGCTGTGTGAAAATACAACTCCCAGAATGCAAACATGCTTGGCTGTTCTTACAACTCCTATAAAACTGAATGTAACATTCTGGGAGTTGTAGTTTCAGAACACTTGGAGTGCCGGAGGTTACCGATCCCTGACCTAGAATAACCACCAGGCCATATTAACTTCAAGCCTGTATCACACAGTCGACACCCATATCCACAAATGCCATTAAATTGCCAAACAACCAGTCACCATACCTTTTCATCAGGACAGAAATTGCACTTTGTACTTAATACTGCTAGATGTGCCAAAAGTACAAAAGTTATATAAGTAAAGAGAGACTTTTAGGCTACTTTCACACTAGCGGCTCGGGCCTCCGGCAGACTGTTCCGTCGGGTGAACAGCCTGTCGGATCCATCCTGCCGCTAGTGAACGTGTGCCCCCGGGCTGCCGCTCCGTCCCCATTGACTGTAATGGAGGCGGGGCGGAGTTCCGGCGGAGGCACGGCAGCGCACGGCCAGCCTTCCGGAGGTCCGTGCTGCTAGTGGGAAAGTAGCCTTAGGCCTCTTTCACATGGGCGTGTGCGCCCCCATTGCCGTATTGCGGACAGCATTTGCGGATCCGCAATACACTGGTGCCGTTCCGTGGGCATTCCGCATCACGGATGCGGACCCATTCACTTCAATGGGTCCGCAAATCCGGAGATGTGGAATAGTGCGGAACAGAAACTACGGAGTGCTTCCGTGGGGTTTTGTCCCGTACTTCCGTTCCGCAAAAAGATAGAACATGTCCTATCTTTTTGCGGAACGGCCGGATTGCGGACCCATTCAAGTGAATGGGTCCGCGATCCGCTGCGGCTGCCCCACGGACTGTGCTCGTGCATTGCGGCCCACATTTTGCGGGCCGCAGCACGACCACGGGGCGCACACGCCCGTGTGAAATAGGCCTTAGGCCTCTTTCACACTACCGTTTTTTTTCCCGTTTTGCGGGCCGTTTTTTTTGCGGTCCGTATACGGTCCGTATACAGAACAATTCATTTCAATGGGTCCGCAAAAAAAACGGAATGTACTTCGTATGTATTCCGTTTCCGTGTTTCCGTATCTCCGTTCCGTGCAAAGATAGAACATGTCCTATATTTGGCCACAAATCACGTTCCGTGACTCCATTAAAGTCAATGGGTCCGCAAAAAAAAACGGAATGCATACGGAAATGCATCCGTATGTCTTCCGTATCCGTTCAGTTTTTTGCGGAACCATCTATTGAAAATGTTATGCCCGGGGGCGTGGCCTGAGCGTCTGCAGGAATGGCCGCTTGAACGCTGAGCTCCGCCGCTTGATCTTTGAGAAGGAGACTTTTATGCTTTTCCATCACAGCACATGGGGAGAAAACTGCAGCTCAAACATCCTAGCAACTCCCAGATCCCTGTTAAACCGAATAATACACTGGATTCTTACCTTTGTCGAGCCTCGGGGAAGACGTCCACGAAGTGCGGCCTACCTGTGCCCTCCGCTTCTGGTGAGTGCGAATCCACGGCACCGCTGAAAGACCTCACGCTTCCAAGAGAAGAGAGCGATCTTTCCCAGGGACTAAAACCTATAGCTTTATCGCCTTCAGCGAAGGCATTTATCCCTAGACCAGTGGTTCTCAACCTTTCTAAAGCCGTGACCCCTTAATACAGTTCCTCATGTTGTGGTGACCCCCAACCATTAAATTTTTTTCCTTGCTACGTCATAACTAATTTTGCTACTGATGTGATGACCCACCAAAAACACGCACAGACACCAATACACCAAATGTTAATTCAAATAATTGAATCAAGTATTCATTCATAACCACAGAACTTTAGCATAAATACAAAATATTTGTAAACCAAATAAATAACTTTAAAATAAATAATAAACAACAAATACCCCCTAAAAAATAAATCAGTGGTGTGCACAGTACCCCTCAAATAAATAACTCAGTAGTGCTCACAGTACCCCCCCAAAAAAATAAAAATAAATCAGTGGTGCTCAGGGTACCCCTCAAATAAATAAATCAGTGGTGCTTCAAGTCCCCCCCAAATAAATAAATCAGAAGTGCTCAGGGTCCCCCAAATAAATAAATCAGAAGTGCTCAGGGTCCCCCAAATAAATAAATCAGCGGGCTTCAGGTCTCCCCCAAATAAATAAATCAGCGGTGCTCAGGGTACCCCCAAATAAATAAATCAGTGGTGCATCAGGTTTCCCCCAAATAAATAAATCAATGGTGCTCAGGGTCCCCCAAATAAATAAATCAGAAGTGCTCAGGGTCCCCCAAATAAATAAATCAGAAGTGCTCAGGGTCCCCCAAATAAATAAATCAGTGGTGCTTCATGTCCCCCCAAATAAATTAAGCCTTGCTCAGCCAAATAATTAAAATAAAATTAGCCAGGCTCAATTAAATCATTGGTGGCAGTGGTGCTCAGCGGCGGTGTCATTAACGAAAAAACTCGGACCTCAGCAGACAGGCGGCCCGACTTACCCGTCCAGACGTCAGGCTCCTTCAAGCACAGGCAGTGATAGGACATCACTTCCTGTGCGCGAGGATAAGGGGCCGCTGCCGTTGTGCGGGCGACCCACAATAGGAAGCCTCAGGCGACCCCCCGGAAAGGGCCGATCGACCCCCAAAGGGGTCGCGACCCCTAGGTTGAGAACCGCTGCCCTAGACCATCGGGGTGTCTTGCCGGTCCCGCCATAAGGCCTGAACACGAGGCTGAGTGCGCCGCCATTATGCCGCCTAAACAAGCGCCTAAACACACTAGGCAGTCGGCCACACCATCGCAACGACGGCGTGACTGGAGTGAACCCCCTGGGGACCCTCATGAACCAAGCCATCATGCAGTAGGGGATTGAGGCACAACTACATGGGATCGTTTATCTGACTCAATGGATGAAGGGGACGAGGGGTCTGTGCCTTCCACGCAATCCTCAGCGCTTTTGCACCAGACATTACAACACTTGCCCACCAAAGCTGACTTTAAAGTATTGATTGCTGAGGTAAGGAGCGCCTGTAAGTCAGAAATATCAGCACTTAGGCAAGATTTTAAGCAATTATCTGGTCGCATGGATTCTATGGAGGTGGACCATGATGATACACGCAGAAGTGTTGCTAACCTGCACTCAGTTATAACTTCCCAGTCCCAAGTCATCAGGGAGAATACCCGTCATTTGGAAGACTTGGATAATAGGGGACGCAGAAATAATATCCGTATTAGAGGTCTGCCTGAACCAGACACTGACGAAAACATACCAGTCATGCTGTCTGAACTCTTCAACACTATTTCGGGGTCTCAGTCGCCACAAGACATCAAGCTTGACCGTGCTCATAGGGCGCTTCGTCCTAAATCTTCAGCAGCACAGCCGAGAGACATCATTTGCTGTGTGCATGATTTTCAGCTGAAAGAAAGCATAATGGCCAAGGCCAGAGCTATGAAAACCATTGATTTTAATGGCCAGACCGTTCAACTATATCAGGATCTCTCCTGGTGGACACTTCAGAAACGGAAAGTTCTGCAGCCTTTATTGAATCTCCTGAGAGAAAAGAAGATTCCGTATAGATGGGGTTTCCCATTTGCTTTAATAGCGTCCAAAAATGGCAGGACATTTATTCTACGTCAGCATGCGGATCTCCTAGCCTTCTGCTCAGCTCTGGATATTGAGATGCCTTCTATTGCAGACTGGGAAATACAAGATCCGAATCCTGCTCTGGAACCAGTCTGGCAGACTGTGCGACAGAAAAGAAGAAGATCACCTCCACAAGATTCCTCGTCTCATATGGAGTCCCCTGATGCACCTCCTTGAGTAATGTACTGTGTAGTGCTATACATTGCACGTCTCCTGTTTTTCTTTCTTTTTTATTGACCGCTACTGTGCGGCGTTTTTGCTTTTTTGTTCCAGAAACAATGTTTAGTGTTTCAAGAATCTATATGGTTTCCTTATTGATAACACTGTTTTACTCATTAATCAGTTGTCCTTTATGGGCGGCGTTTTTGGGGACGCTCAGTCATACCTTCTCATATGGGATGAGTACTTTGAACCTCTCTTTATCCCTTTTTTTTTTAGGGATTATGATATGGTTACAAATTGAACCAAATCGCCTTCAATGTGGTCCACTGATCCCTATCTGGACATTTTGGTCCAATGTTACAATCACCTTAAGGTTATGTTCTTTAACTGTATATTGTCTTGTGTCTTCCCCGTCTTTCCTTTTGTGTTCCCCTTTATGTTTTTCACAGCTAGATGTCCATGGTATAATCATCCCTTACTACGTGAAGTGGTGACTATGCGAATGTGGTGGTCTCTGCAGAATGACATGAATATAGCAAGTATTCCTTTTCAAGCCTACTTATGACGGTCAAATGTATGTCGTTGAATGTGAAAGGCCTCAATTCCAACACTAAAAGAAGGTTAGCAATTAACGAGTGTAGGTCGCAAAAAGCAGATATAGTCTTTCTTCAAGAGACTCATTTTGATCAGCAGGGTACCTTTAAATTTGCACAAAGATTATTTCCCCGAGTTTATTCTGCAACGTCAGGGAAAAAACTGGCAGGTGTAGCCATCCTCTTAGCCGCTCATTGTCCGATACATGTAGAATCTTACATCTCTGATGTGGAAGGAAGGTATATTATACTTAAGGCTACACTTAAGGGCCAACCGATTATGCTATGTAACTTATACTCGCCTAACACGGCCCAAATTCCCTTTTTGAACAAGGTATTTTTGAAATAATCCCAGTATCTACCTTCCCCTATGATTGTGGGAGGAGATTTCAACATCTCTTTCTCTGAGCATATGGATAGGTTGCCCTTAAACAGCTCCCCCCCCTCGCGTAAACAATGCAGACTGTCACGTCTTTTTAGGCGTCTCATCCGGCATTACGCTTTTTATGACCTCTGGAGAGTTAATTATCCTTCGGCAAAATCATACACTTTTTTCTCTCACCCACATAGTACCCACTCTAGGATAGATTATTTTTTTGGAAATGTTCCAATCCTCCGAATGCTAAAGGATGCTGATCTTGGCCATATCACATGGTCAGACCATGCTCCGATCACCATCACCCTTAAAACTTTGGGTTATCACGTAAAAATGTGCCACTGGCGCCTAAATGAAACTTTTTTAAATAGTCTACCACTTAGACAGGAACTTGGGGATAGCTTAACAGAATACTTTGCCTTAAATCAGTCTTCCGTCTCCTTGGTTTCTACGTTATGGGAAGCGCATAAAGCGGTTTTTAGAGGTAATTGTATTGCCATGGGTTCTAAACTAAAAAAGGATCGCAATCAACAACAGGTCATTCTCACTGCTCAACTCAGGGACTTAGAAAGTAAGTTGGGCTCACGCCGTTCACGACACTTGCTTCGCCGTATAGTGGTTCTTAGGGACAGATTAGGGGATATTATATGCCATAGGACTGAAAAACTTTTATTGTACTCCAGGCAAAGGTTCTATGCATGGGGCAATAAATCACACACCCTTTTGGCACGTCAACTGCGCGAGTCCAACTTGGTGGGAAACCCGACAGTCATGAGGGCAACAGATGGTACGCTAGTATATGATCCTATTGTTATCTCAGAACTTTTTCAAAAGTTTTACACATCGCTTTATTCTATACCACAACAGACGTCAATGGATCATGAAAAGCGTCAACAAGTTTTTGATAACTTCTTGACGCAATGCAAACTACCTAAACTATCAGATGAAGCTATTTCTTCAATGAATGCCCCTATAACGCCAGAGGAGTTGCAAGAGGTACTGAAGCAGCTTCCCAATAATAAGTCCCCTGGACCCGATGGCCTGCCGTATATATACTATAAAACCTTTTCGGATATCCTGATGCCCCAAATGTTACTATTATTTAATTCCTTTTTGCAGGGATCCCCAATACCTCCATCGCTTTCACATTCTTACATTACAGTAATCCCAAAACCCGGAAAAGACCCACTAGAATGTGGCAATTATAGACCTATAGCCCTTCTTAATTCGGACCTCAAAATATTTACCAAAACTTTAGCTAATCGACTTCCCATCTGGCTCCCCCATTTAGTACACAAGGATCAGGTGGGTTTTGTCGGGGACCGTCAGGGAGGAGATAATACTAGGCGGACTATAGATTTAGTAGAAATCGTTAATAAGCGCAACGACATAGCACTTTTGCTAAGTCTCGACGATGAAAAAGCGTTTGATCGATTAAATTGGCCGTTTATGTTCTCCGCCCTAGGGGCCTTTGGCATTACCGGACCATTTCTTAATGCCCTGAAAGTCCTATATGCCCAGCCTACGGCTACAGTAAAAATGTCTCATGCACATTCCTCAATCTTCCCCATATATAATGGTACACGCCAGGGCTGTCCATTGTCCCCATTAATTTTTGTCCTTTGCATTGAGCCCCTTGCAGCAGCCATTAGGGCTCACTCTGATATCCATGGAGTATTGGTGAACAAAGTAGAGTTCAAATTGTCCTTGTTCGCTGATGATATCTTGCTTACATTGACAAATCCGCACATCTCACTTCCTAACCTCTTTCGCCTTCTGGAGGCTTACGGCAGGCTATCGGGTTACAAGGTTAATACTGCTAAGACTGAAGCCTTACCCCTTAACTTCTCCCCGGATGACTTAAATAAACTAAAAACTAACTTTCGCTTTCGATGGCAAGACACAAAATTGCGTTATCTTGGAATTGGCCTAACTCCGACATATGGTTCACTAACTATATAGTCAAAATTTTCCAAATACTTTCCGTGAACTATGGATACTCATGACCAGGTGGATGTCTCTTCCCATTTCCTTACTAGGTCGCATAGCCGCGGTCAAAATGACAATTTTGCCCAAACTTTTATATTTGTTTGAAACTCTACCGATCTCCATTCCTCTAAAGGAACTAAGGGCCTTTCAGGCAAGTATGCTGAAGTTTATATGGAATGGGAAGAGACATCGGATAGGATGTGCAACTCTTACGGCACTCAAATCTCAGGGTGGTCTGGCATCTCCAGATATTACGAGATATTATTGGGCCACGCATCTCAGAAGGCTCCCAGCTTGGTCTACTTTATATGCTTACTCCAGATGGCTAGAAATAGAAAAACTATGGTTAGCTCCTATACATCCCAATTCACTTTTATGGACACCACTCCCGACCACCTTGGTTCTGGAAATGTTAGGTCCAATGATTCATACATATAACATTTGGCGCAGTTGTAATCGTAAATTCTCCCTAGCACCTGAAAAGTCTTCAATGACTTCCTTCTTATTTAACCCCCTGTTCCCGATGGGTATGCACGCCTCTTTCCTTAAGCCTTGGTTCTCCAACAAATAATTTCGCTTTGTGGATATAACTGACCATAAAACGCTCCGCTTATTGCCACTGGATAGGTTAAAAATTTCCTTTCAGTTACCTGAATCCTCTGGATATCAGTATTTACAACTTCAACATTTGCTTTCTGGCCTCTTTAAATCCTCAAGCGTCTCCACCCCTTCAGCATTTGAGAAATTATGCAAGTTGTCAAACACCACTAGGGGTCTCATTTCAGAGATTTATGGTATTTTGTCGTCTTCAACTGTGAAACATCCTTATATGATTAAATGGGAATCTCTCCTTGGTCGCTCTGTTCCGCCTGCTGAATGGGGGCTGATTTGGGAAAGGACTGCAAAGACCTCCTCCTGCGTTACACATAAGGAAAATTCTTATAAGATACTTATGTTTTGGTATCACACCCCAAACTTATTGAGACACCTTAACCCTAGCATCTCAGATAGATGTTGGAGATGTGCTACAGGGGAAGGCTCTCATATACATATTTTTTGGGAATGCCCCTTGATTCAGTCTTTTTGGCATATGGTACAGGAGGTTCTTTTCAGTCTGCTCAATATCAGATTCCCATTTGACCCTTTCTTTTATTTGTTAAATATGCCGCCGGTAACACTGAAGAAACATGTTTTACTTCTTACCTAAGGCCTCTTTCACACTTGCGTTGTCCGGATCCGTCGTGTACTCCATTTGCCGGAATTACACGCCGGATCCGGAAAAACGCAAGTGAACTGAAAGCATTTAAAGACGGATCCGTCTTCAAAATGCGTTCAGTGTTACTATGGCACCCAGGACGCTATTAAAGTCCTGGTTGCCATAGTAGGAGCGGGGAGCGGGGGAGCAGTATACTTACAGTCCGTGCGGCTCCCGGGGCGCTCCAGAATGACGTCAGAGCGCCCCATGCGCATGGATCACGTGATCCATGCGATCACGTCATCCATGTGTGTGGGGCGCCCTGACTTCACTCTGGAGCGCCCGGGGAGCCGCACGGATGGTAAGTATACTGCTCCCCCGCTCCCCACTACACTTTACCATGGCAAACAGGACTTTAGTGTCCTGGTAGCCATGGTAACCATTCAGAAAAAGCTAAACGTCGGATCCGGCAATGCACCGAAACGACGTTTAGCTTAAGGCCGGATCCGGATTAATGCCTTTCAATGGGCATTAATTCCGGATCCGGCCTTGCGGCAAGTGTTCAGGATTTTTGGCCGGAGCAAAAAGCGCAGCATGCTGCGGTATTTTCTCCGGCCAAAAAACGTTCCGGTCCTGAACTGAAGACATTCTGATGCATCCTGAACGGATTTCTCTCCATTCAGAATGCATTAGGATAAAACTGATCAGGATTCTTCCGGCATAGAGCCCCGACGACGGAACTCTATACCGGAAGAAAAGAACGCAAGTGTGAAAGAGCCCTTACACATTCTGACTGCAGCCAGGCGTCTTATAGCTAGATTCTGGAAGAAAACAACTTCCCCCACCCAGCTAGACCTTCTTACCAATATCACTGAAGTTAGAAGGATGGAATATCTATCAGCTAGCCTAACTAATAGTTTGGATAGGTTCAACAAAATATGGCAGTTATGGGACGACTTTCATGAGCCTAATCAGTGAGCGTGTGATGTCTAGCTTTTACTACCATTCCTTTTGTGTCGTGTCCTTGTCAATACCCCCCGTTGTTTGTGACATTTATTTACTTCTTTTTCTTTACTTGCCTAGGTTAGGATTACTTTTATTGCTGATTTTTTTATTTTTATTGTTTTCATATCCTATACAATTGGATACGATATTGCATAATTGTACCAACATTGCTTATGTTCTCTGTACTCTAAGATTATTGATAACAAATAGTCTTTTGCGAATGTTTGGCATTTTGTAAAATGTGATAAGTGATGTCAACTTGTCTACCTGTCTTTGCTATTAAAATGAAAATAAAAAGATAATAAAAAAAAAAGAAAATGTTATGCCCAGCCCAATTTGTTCTATGTAATTACTGTATACTGTATATGCCATACGGAAAAACGGAACCGAAACGGAAACACAACGGAAACAAAAAAACTGAACAACGGATCTGTGAAAAACGGACCTCAAAACACTGAAATAGCCATACGGTAGTGTGAAAGGCCTTATACGTTCACTTCTGGCCTGATTCTTCAAACTACCTTTCTATTGCACTAATCCCCAGGGAGCAATAGCCCGAGGGAGTACACCATGACACAGCATCTCATCATAGCCACTACCACACCAATCCTCTGCAGAAGCCTATCAGAGGCTCATTGCATATGTCCTGTGGATGTGTCATATACTGTGTGTCTATTGTGGGGGAAAAAAACATATCATTGTTAGGAGCAGTAACATTGTAAGCTGTATTTTATGTTTTGTAGATCTTTTCTGTTATTATCTGTGGATCCCTTTTCTCAGGAGGATTCCAAAATGTGCCCACTTCCTCTGAACTGAAATGTATTCTGAAAGAGAATCCTGCAGCGTGCAAATATGGAATTGGTCTTGGCCTTGTAGCTGGATTATTGTGTTTATTGTTTTTGCTGCTTGATTTCTTCCATTCATACATCTATACTTCCTTTTTACATAAAATGATCTGTATTGCTGATTTTGTCTGCTCTGGTAAGTTGCTGATTCTATTATACTGTGTGTTTTTTATCCTTAATTTAAGCTACGCAAGATCATTATTTTTTAACAAAGACACTTTATTTGGAATGTAAACTGGATACACTTTTAGGAATACTTTCTAAAATCAATTAAGTGTGTCTACAATTTTTTTTTTATTGACTAAATTAGGGTTGCACTGGGTATCAAACTTTCGATACTTTTGCACCTGGATCGATCCAATACTGGGATTTGCTATTTTCCTATTTTTCTGTTAGAGAACATGGCATGCGCCGCCCTTGGTGCCCACCATGTTCTCATCAGCCGGCACAGTGGAGAAGGAGAGATTCCCTCCTCACTGTGACGTGGCTGCCACTGGCCACCAATGAGAAGATAATACTGAGGAGGAGGGGAGGGGCCGTGGCCACTGCACCACCAATGCATATAATTAACCCTTAAAGAGGACCTTTCACCACTCCTGACATTCCTGTTTTAATAGCTCCATGCATGCCCATGTAATAACAATTCTGGAACATCTATTCTTATGGCTCTATATTGTGCCATTCCTTTATTACTTGCACTATAAATTATGAATAAATTGCTAACAGTTTGCAGTAAGGATACAGAGGGGAGGTAACAAGTTGGTGGGGGTGTACCTGCACAGTATCACTCTATCCAATCAGTGCTGCTATTTTCAGACTGTGCAGGTACACACACCCAACTTGTTACCTCCCTTCTGTACCCTTACTGAAGGCTAATAGCAATTCATTTATAACTTCTAGCAGAAATAATACAGGAATGACACAACATAGAGCCATAAGAATAGATGCTCCAGAATTGTTATTACATGGGAAATGCATGAAGCTATTAAAACAGGCATGTCAGGAGTGGTGACAGGTCCTGTTTAAATAAAAATGTAGGCGGCGGGTGCCGACCGTATCACACAGCCGCCTCAATGACTGGGAAAGGCGATTCCGCCAGACCGCGTCAATTAACCCCTCAGTGCCGCACCTGAAGGGTTAATTGACGGGGTTCACGGGATCGGTGATGGTTGCAATGCAGCCAGGGGGCCTAACAATGCCAGAGGCAGGATCTATACTACTGACAGAAATTATACACACATTTATGTCACAAAACAAGTACAGAGAAGAAAATTCAGGGGTTGGCAGCACTACTCATCCCACTCATTTGGGTACTGACCAGAAAATGGCTTACAAGCCAAATGGTGCGCGCAGATAGGGATCCTGGCTGGGGGTCCCAACTCATCCAGACAATTCAATAATCCGCAGCACTCGCCGGTAAATGATGAAAATAGTGGTGATTTATTCACTCAAGCAGCCAGTATACAGCGACGTTTCGACCTCAGTTGGTCTTTATCAAGCAGGTACATACACTACTCACAAAAAGTTAGGGATATTAGGAAAAACGTAAAAAGTTCACACTAGAGTGATATTATATCATGAAAGTAGGGCATTTAAAGGGTTCCTGTCATGAGAAATTCTGTTATGTAGCTGACTGATAATAGCGATGTGCTAATGTCAGCACTACATAACAGTATGTTTTATAACTCCCTGCCTGCCGCTGTTCTCTTAAAATAAAGACTTTTTAAATATGCTAATGAGCCTCTAGTTGCTATTAGGGCGTTGCTTCAGCACCTAGAGGCTCGGTCTACGCACCCTTTGGCACGCCCATGTACAGTTGATTGAGGTCCGAGTTCTCAGTTTCCCATAAATCCCGCGCCTGCGCCGTCCGTAACAACCAGCTCTAGAAAAATATCACATGACCTAACCCCTTAGCTGAACACAGTGCCAAAAAAGGCATTTTTTGTCACCTTACATCACATAAAGTGCAACACCAAGCGATCAAAAAAGTGTATGCCCCCCAAAATAGTACCAATCAAATCGTCGCCTCATCCTGCAAAAAATGAGATCCTACCTAAGACAATCAGTTAAAAAATAAAAAAGCTATGGCTCTCAGACTATGGAGACAATAAAACATAATTTTTTGGGTTTAAAAAATCCTATTATTGTGTAGAACTTAAATAAATAAGAAAAAGTATACATATTAGGTATTGCCACGTCCGTAACGATCTGCTCTATAAAAATGTCACATGAACTAACCCCTCAGGTGAGCGCAGTAAAAATAAATAAATAAATAAAAACTGTGCCAAAACAACCAATTTTTGTGTAATAATGAATGATCAAAAAATCATATGTACCCAAAAATAGTACCAATGGTACCAATAAAAACGTCAACTCTTCCTGCAAAAAACAAGCCCCTGCACAAGACGATCGGCATAAAAATAAAAAAATATGCCGTTCAGAAAATGGAGACACAAAAACATAATTTTTTTTCAAAAATGCTTTATTATGTAAAACTGAAACAAACAAAGAAAGTAGACATATTTGATATCATTACATCTGTACCAACCTGCTCTATAAAAATAGCACATGATCTACCCTGTCAGATGAATGTTGTAAAAAGTTAAAAATAGAAACAGTGCCAAAATAGTCGATAATTTTAACGTAATATAGAGCAATTAAAAATCATATGTACCCCAAAATAGTACCAAAAAAACTGGCACCTTATCCCCTAGTTTCCAAAATGGGGTCACTTTTTGGGAGTTTCCACTGTAAGGGTGCATCAGGGGGGCTTTAAATGGGACATGGCATCTAAAAACCAGTCCAGCAAAATCTGCCTTCCAAAAACCATATGGTGCTCTTTTTCTTCTGTACTCTGCCGTGTGCCCTTTCATCAGTTAACGACCACATGTGGGTTGTTTCTGTAAACCGCAGAATCAGGGTAATAAATATTGAGTTTTGTTTAGCTGTTAATACCTCGATGTGTTAAAGAAAAAATTTATTAAAATGTAAAATCGCAAAAAAAGCTATTTCATCTCCATTTTCCTTTTAATTCTTGTGGAACACCTAAAGGGTTAACAAAATTATTTTGAGTAACTTGAGTGGTGTTGTTTCTGCAATGGGGTCATTCATGGGGGGTTTTCACTATGTAAGCCTATCTCAGAATGGCTTGGATAAGTAAAAGTGTTCAAAAGTTATTACCACATAAAGTGACATGTCAGATTAGCAAAAAATGGGCAGGAGGGCGAAAACTGTCCTGGGGTAGAAGGGGTTAAATGTGCCTGGCGTTCTGTGTCATTCTTCATCCGATTCCGCAGGGCATTGTTCACAATGAAGCAGTCATCAATGTGGGATGTGGCTAAAGGACATCCAACAATAGCGAGGTACTGTTGATTAAATGTTAGGTGTCGTCTTAGTCTCATGATGTCAAAATTTGAACAGCATGATGAGGAGGACTGTTTAAATACCAATTCTAATTGAACCAGGAAATTTATTGGGCGACTCATGGATCAAACACCTCTTGTGAATTTTGCCGTTAAGTTCCTTGTTAGAGAACAGCAAGTTGTGCAAAAAGTACTGAAACATTAAACAGTTGGACATGTGCATTCAAAAGTTTAGAGAAGGTCACATTAAGTTCACCTGTAAAGGTTAGAGTGCATTTTAGGTCCATCCTGAAATTTCACCCACAAGCCAAATATCACTAACTTTTTGTGAGTAGTTCTTAACTGGTATCACCACGTCCGTAATAACCTGTAAACTGTAAAAATGATCATATTATTTAACCCACGTGGTGAATGCTGTGACAATAAAACGACTAAACAATGGCAAAAATGCAGTTTTTTTGCCACCTCACCACCCTAAAAATGGTATAGAAAAGCAATAAAAAAGTTGTGTGCTCCCCAGACCGGTACTAAGCTGATCATGCATGTGTGGAAGTCAGGAGAGATAGCTTTATTGTTCCACTGACAACTGTTAAAGGTGTATAGTCACCTGTAGTTTGTATTGTTGAGGGTCCTTTAAAGATTATGTTCAGAGATACTGTGGACGGCAAACTTCTTTCTGAATGTTTTCTATATCAGCCCAATATATTAAAAATTGTATTTTTTATCAGAAAATACAATACTTCAGTACTTCTTCAAGAAAGCAGAACAATGCAAAGCAACCATTGGCCTCAGTGAACTGACGCATCACAGAGCACTTTAAAGGGGTTGTTCACCCCTGGGGACCTTTTATGCAGTCCCCCCAATGTGGCTGGACCCACGATGGGAATCATACTTACCTTATCCCTGACTCTGGATCTCTGCTCCTTCACTCCCCCAACTCCAGCACAGCTCCTGGGTCTCCCCGCATCAACATCCGGATTGACTGGCTACAGTAGTGAAATGTCATCCTTAAGTAATTTCACTGGGTCACATGACACATGGGTAACAAATCACCACTGCAGTCAGTCATTCAATGCAACAGCCACATGACCTGCGGCAAACTGGATGTTAACATGAGGATACACAGGAGCTGCGGCGGAGCTGTTGTAGGAATTTTCTGGGATGGCAATATACTGTAGGTTAAACACTTTCAATTCCAGTGCAGTTTCATTAGATTGTCGAGTAGATTGTGTGACAGCTGTTTCTAAACAGGGTGTGGTTCAGGGTTATAGGAAATTAGGGTGGCCATACACATTAGTGTGAAGTTGATCAAAACAAAGTATTTTAACCAAAACAAATGTTCGTTGGTTGAAATTTGACAACGAATGATCAGACCATTATTGGCCATTTTTTATATTTTGGTCTGATAAATCAGATCTTTTGTTCAAAGAAAGATAATTCGTGAACTAAAGATCTTTTTTTAGAGAAGGTTCCCAGAAAGATCTTTTGTCCATCTCCAAGTTTCATTGAATGTGTATGAACAGTTTGAACAACTGTAACGGCTAGTATGGACTAAAATGTGTATGGCCGGTAAGGTTCACCAGATGATTGTTTGTTTAACCATCAACCAACTTTTAACTAAGGCTACTTTCTGCAGCGGACGGGGTACTACCAGGGGTCCCTTAAAGTAAAGTGAGTTTATACGTGACGCCAGTTGCATTTCAGCAGCAGGGAACGGAGTCCCCTTAAGTAGATGGTGTTGGTGGTACCCAGGTGTAGGAATGCCAGAGTGGTGATGTAAGGGTAGCCTATAATGTCCCTTTAGTGTAACGGGGTTCCGAAGGTGCACTCGCTCCCCCATTAGCCGCAGACCTGCCGCTTAGCTTCGGGAGCGAGGATCTGTGTTTGACCTCGTTCCCAGGGCGGCTTTACTAGCTGGGTGGCTCCCTGCTCCTAAGTCTGCCTTGAGCGCCGAGCTGATCACTCGGTGCTCGACTGGTTGGTCTGTCGGTCATGTGACGCTGGCCACGTCACATGACCCTCACTCCCCACTATCAATACAGGCAGCCTGCTGGCCACAGGTTGCCTGTTAATTTAGGTTCCACCTGTGACTTTGTCTTCCTGGCGTACTTACCTCCTGCTGAATTCCTGACGATCCTCTGCCTGCTCCTTGTGTACTTTGCTGCTCTCCTGGTATTCTGACTCCTGGTATTCTGCTCTCCTCTGCTGACTCCTTTCGTACTTCACGACTCTCCTGGTATTGACTCGGTCCGTTCACGTTCTGTTGTTTGTCTGTCTGTCATCCCTGCACTTATTCCAAGCTAGGGAATGCCGTCCAGTTAGGACTCGCAAGGCAAGTAGGCAGGGCCAGGGGTAAGGGTGGAGCGCAGTGGTCACTTCCCTTCCCCCTGTTCGTGTGCGTACGCGACCGTTACATTTAGATGTTGTGGCTGTGCACGTGTCATGGTGTTCCTACCTGCTGGATATCCTGAAACCCCAGGCGTTGTCGTCCGAAGCAGTGCAAACATGGGGAATAGTTGAGGGATTTGTAGAGATGATTTGAGTCCAGACTTTGTATTAACGTTGAGAACCGCTTTACTTAAAGAGGACCTTTCACCGATCCTGACATTGTGAACTAAGTATCATGACATATACAGCGGCGCCCAGGGATCTCACTGCACTTGCTATTATCCCTGGGCGCCGCTCCGTTCTCCCGTTATGTCCTCCCAGGCTGTGAGCTCTGCACTGCGATTGGCCAGCGCTACAGCCTAGGAGAAGGAGATGCCCGCAGAACAAGGGCAGACTCCGCCTACTATAACCAAGTCCCTGAACATACCGGAGGACATAACGGGAGAATGGAGCGGCGCCCAGGGATAATAGTAAGTGCAGTGAGATCCCTGGGCGCCGCTGTATATGTCATGATACTTAGTTCACAATGTCAGGATCGGTGAAAGGTCCTCTTTACCACCTCCCGACCGCCTAACACACTGATGCGTCCGGAAGGTGGTTGATTCATTCCTCCTGGACGCATCCGTGCGTCATCTCGCGAGACGCGAGATTTCCTGTGAACGCGCGCACACAGGCGCGCGCGTTCACAGGATCGGAAGGTAAGCGAGTGGATCTCCAGCCTGCCAGCGGCGATCGTTCGCTGGCAGGCTGGAGATGCGATTTTTTTAACCCCTAACAGGTATATTAGACGCTGTTTTGATAACAGCGTCTAATATACCTGCTACCTGGTCCTCTGGTGGTCCCTTTTGTTTGGATCGACCACCAGAGGACACAGGTAGCTCAGTAATAAGTAGCACCAAGCACCATACTACACTACACCCCCCCCTGTCACGTATTAACCCCTTATTAACCCCTGATCACCCCATATAGACTCCCTGATCACCCCCCTGTCATTGATCACCCCCCTGTCATTGATCACCCCCCTGTAAGGCTCCATTCAGACGTCCGTATGATTTGTACGGATCCACTGATACATGGATTGGATCCACAAAACGCATACGGACATCTGAATGCAGCCTTACAGGGGGGTGATCAATGACGGGGGTGATCACCCCATATAGACTCCCTGATCACCCCCCTGTCATTGATCACCCCCCTGTAAGGCACCATTCAGATGTCCGTATGATTTTTACGGATCCACTGATACATGGATCAGATCCGCAAAACGCATACGGACATCTGAATGCAGCCTTACAGGGGGGTGATCAATGACGGGGGTGATCACCCCATATAGACTCCCTGATCACCCCCCTGTCAGTGATCACCCCCCTGTAAGGCTGCATTCAGATGTCCGTATGATTTTTACGGATCCACTGATACATGGATCGGATACGCAAAACGCATACGGACATCTGAATGCAGCCTTACAGGGGGGTGATCAATGACGGGGGTGATCACCCCATATAGACTCCCTGATCACCCCCCTGTCATTGATGACCCCCCTGTCATTGATCACCCCCCTGTAAGGCACCATTCAGACGTCCATATGATTTTTACGGATCCACTGATACATGGATCGGATCCGCAAAACACATACGGACATCTGAATGGAGCCTTATAGGGGGGTGCTCAATGACAGGGGGGTGATCACCCCATATAGACTCCCTGATCACCCCCCTGTCATTGATCACCCCCCTGTCATTGATCACCCCCCCTGTAAGGCTGCATTCAGATGTCCGTATCATTTTTACGGATCCACTGATACATGGATCGGATCCGCAAAACACATACGGACATCTGAATGGAGCCTTATAGGGGGGTGATCAATGACAGGGGGGTGATAACCCCATATAGACTCCCTGATCACCCCCCTGTCATTGATCACCCCCCTGTAAGGCTGCATTCAGATGTCCGTATGATTTTTACGGATCCACTGATACATGGATCGGATCCGCAAAACACATACGGACATCTGAATGGAGCCTTATAAGGTGGTGATCAATGACAGGGGGGTGATCACCCCATATAGACTCCCTGATCACCCCCCTGTCATTGATCACCCCCCCCCCCCGGTAAGGCTCCATTCAGACATTTTTTTGGCCCAAGTTAGCGGAAATTATTATTTTTTTTCTTACAAAGTCTCATATTCCACTAACTTGTGTCAAAAAATAAAATCTCACATGAACTCACCATACCCCTCACGGAATCCAAATGCGTAAAATTTTTTAGACATTTATATTCCAGACTTCTTCTCACGCTTTAGGGCCCCTAGAATGCCAGGGCAGTATAAATACCCCACATGTGACCCCATTTCGGAAAGAAGACACCCCAAGGTATTCCGTGAGGGGCATATTGAGTCCATGAAAGATTGAAATTTTTGTCCCAAGTTAGCGGAAAGGGAGACTTTGTGAGAAAAAAATAAAAAATATCAATTTCCGCTAACTTGTGCCAAAAAAAAAAAAAATTCTATGAACTCGCCATGCCCCTCATTGAATACCTTGGGGTGTCTTCTTTCCAAAATGGGGTCACATGTGGGGTATTTATACTGCCCTGGCATTCTAGGGGCCCTAAAGCGTGAGAAGAAGTCTGGGATCCAAATGTCTAAAAATGCCCTCATAAAAGGAATGTGGGCCCCTTTGCGCATCTAGGCTGCAATAAAGTGTCACACATCTGGTATCGCCGTACTCAGGAGAAGTTGGGCAATGTGTTTTGGGGTGTCATTTTACATATACCCATGCTGGGTGAGATAAATATCTTGGTCAAATGCCAACTTTGTATAAAAAATGGGAAAAGTTGTCTTTTGCCGAGATTTCTCTCACCCAGCATGAGTATATGTAAAAAGACACCCCAAAACACATTGCCCAACTTCTCCTGAATACGGCGATACCACATGTGTGACACTTTTTTGCAGCCTAGGTGGGCAAAGGGGCCCACATTCCAAAGAGCACCTTTCGGATTTCACAGGTCATTTACCTACTTACCACACATTAGGGCCCCTAGAATGCCAGGGTAGTATAACTACCCCACAAGTGACCCCATTTTGGAAAGAAGACACCCCAAGGTATTCCGTGAGGGGCATGGCGAGTTGCTAGAATTTTTTATTTTTGTCACAAGTTAGCGGAAAACGTGGATTTTTTCTTTTTTTTTTTTCTTACAAAGTCTCATATTCCACTAACTTGTGACAAAAAATAAAAACTTCCATGAACTCACTATGCCCATCACGAAATACCTTGGGGTGTCTTCTTTCCAAAATGGGGTCACTTGTGGGGTAGTTATACTGCCCTGGCATTTTAGGGGCCCTAATGTGTGGTAAGTAGTTTGAAATCAAAATCTGTAAAAAATGGCCGGTGAAATCCGAAAGGTGCTCTTTGGAATGTGGGCCCCTTTGCCCACCTAGGCTGCAAAAAAGTGTCACACATCTGGTATCCCCGTACTCAGGAGAAGTTGGGCAATGTGTTTTGGGGTGTCTTTTTACATATACCCATGCTGGGTGAGAGAAATATCTTGGCAAAAGACAACTTTTCCCATTTTTTTTTATACAAAGTTGGCATTTGACCGAGATATTTATCTCACCCAGCATGGGTATATGTAAAATGACACCCCAAAACACATTGCCCAACTTCTCCTGAGTACGGGGATACCAGATGTGTGACACTTTTTTGCAGCCTAGGTGGGCAAAGGGGCCCACATTCCAAAGAGCACCTTTCGGATTTCACCGACCATTTTTTACAGATTTTGATTTCAAACTACTTACCACACATTAGGGCCCCTAGAATCCCAGGGCAGTATAACTACCCCACAAGTGACCCCATTTTGGAAAGAAGACACCCCAAGGTATTCGCTGATGGGCATAGTGAGTTCATGGAAGTTTTTATTTTTTGTCACAAGTTAGTGGAATATGAGACTTTGTAAGAAAAGAAAAAATCATCATTTTCCGCTAACTTGTGACAAAAAATAAAAAATTCTAGGAACTCGCCATGCCCCTCACGGAATACCTTGGGGTGTCTTCTTTCCAAAATGGGGTCACTTGTGGGGTAGTTATACTGCCCTGGCATTCTAGGGGCCCAAATGTGTGGTAAGTAGTTTGAAATCAAAATCTGTAAAAAATGGCCGGTGAAATCCGAAAGGTGCTCTTTGGAATGTGGGCCCCTTTGCCCACCTAGGCTGCAAAAAAGTGTCACACATGTGGTATCTCCGTACTCAGGAGAAGTTGGGCAATGTGTTTTGGGGTGTCATTTTACATATACCCATGCTGGGTGAGATAAATATCTTGGTCAAATGCCAACTTTGTATAAAAAAATTGGAAAAGTTGTCTTTTGCCAAGATATTTCTCTCACCCAGCATGGGTATATGTAAAATGACACCCCAAAACACATTGCCCAACTTCTCCTGAGTACGGAGATACCACATGTGTGACACTTTTTTGCCGCCTAGGTGGGCAAAGGGGCCCACATTCCAAAGAGCACCTTTCGGATTTCACCGGCCATTTTTTACAGATTTTGATTTCAAACTACTTACCACACATTTGGGCCCCTAGAATGCCAGGGCAGTATAACTACTCCACAAGTGACCCCATTTTGGAAAGAAGACACCCCAAGGTATTCGCTGATGGGCATAGTGAGTTCATAGAAGTTTTTATTTTTTGTCACAAGTTAGGCTACTTTCACACCTGCGTTCAGGTGTCCGCTCGTGAGCTCCGTTTGAAGGGGCTCACAAGCGGCCCTGAACGCAGCCGTCCGGCCCTAATGCATTCTCAGTGGAGGCGGATCCACTGAGAATGCATCCGTCTGCCAGCGTTCAGCCTCCGCTCCGCTCAGTGAGCGGACACCTGAACGCTGCTTGCAGCGTTCGGGTGTCCGCCTGGCCGTGTGGAGGCGAGCGGATCCATCCAGACTTATAATGGAAGTCAATGGGGACGGATCCGCTTGAGGATGACACCATATGGCTCAATCTTCAAACGGATCCGTCCCCCATTGACTTTCAATGTAAAGTCTGAACGGATCCGCTCAGGCTACTTTTACACTTAGAAATTTTTCTAAGTTATAATGCAGACGGATCCGTTCTGAACGGATGCAAACGTCTGCATTATAGGAGCAGATCCGTCTGATGAAACATCAGACGGATCCGCTCTGAACGCTAGTGTGAAAGTAGCCTTAGTGGAATATGAGACTTTGTAAGAAAAAAAAAAAAAAAATCATCATTTTCCGCTAACTTGTGACAAAAAATAAAAAGTTCTATGAACTCACTATGCCCATCAGCGAATACCTTAGGGTGTCTACTTTCCGAAATGGGGTCATTTGTGGGGTGTTTGTACTGTCTGGGCATTGTAGAACCTCAGGAAACATGACAGGTGCTCAGAAAGTCAGAGCTGCTTCAAAAAGCGGAAATTCACATTTTTGCACCATAGTTTGTAAACGCTATAACTTTTACACAAACCATTTTTTTTTTTTACCCAAACATTTTTTTTTTTATCAAAGACATGTAGAACAATAAATTTAGAGCAAAATTTATATATGGATGTCGTTTTTTTTTGCAAAATTTTACAACTGAAAGTGAAAAATGTCATTTTTTTGCAAAAAAATCGTTAAATTTCGATTAATAACAAAAAAAGTAAAAATGTCAACAGCAATGAAATACCACCAAATGAAAGCTCAATTACTGAGAAGAAAAGGAGGTAAAATTCATTTGGGTGGTAAGTTGCATGACCGAGCAATAAACGGCTAAAGTAGTGTAGGTCAGAAGTGTAAAAAGTGGCCTGGTCATTAAAGGGGTTATCCCACTTAGCAGTTTCATACTTACCTGCTGCCACCGCGCGTTCACTTCCTGGATTCTGGCTGGGGGCGGGCTTCATCTTGATTGAAGTCTTCTCCCGGCCGGGCCGCGCGCTGGACTGAACGCGCACGCTGCCGCGCATGCGCAATGTGACTTATTTCTGGCCAGTATAGTACAGAGCCGGCGTGCGCGTTCGCAGCTCTGTACTATTCTGGCCGGGAAGAAGTCACCGTCGCGCATGCGCGGCAGCGTGCGCGTTCAGGACAGCGAGTGGCCCGGCCGGGAGAAAAGAAGAAGTCTTCTGGGCAAGCGCGACCATCGGGATTTTGCGGAAGAGCGGTGGTCGTAACCAGGGGAGACCGAGTCACAACAATAAGGTAAGTGGGGATGAATTTTCTCCTAATCGGTGGGAATTTGTTAATAAAGTATATTTACAAAAATAATCACTGTCAAATCATTAACAGATTTAACAGTGATCATTATGATGGGATAACCCCTTTAAGGGTGTTTAAGCTAGGGGGGCTGAGGTGGTTAAATAAACTTGCATCAGAAAACAATCGTCCAACTTTATCTTGGTCACCAGCAAGCTTTGGCATAAGTTTTTGCAACTTTTCCTTTCGGCTGTACTTAGCTTGTTGTAGTCTGACTCTGCCTTTATCTTGATCTATATCTTTATCTCTATCCAGGGAATTTCACTCCTGGCTTGTGAGGCTTTCAGCTTGGGCCTCTATGCCCAGAAGAGCTGAAGGTGTGCTCTACTGGCTTTCTCACACCCTTCCCGTTGCAGGGGATACTCTAGTCTGACCTTCACTAACTAGAACTCCTCCCTCTCTAGAGAGGGCTAGAATGGATAGAAGGTTCCATTCTAGGAAAACTATCTCTGCTAATACTGCCGCCATCTGCTGGTGAGCCAGGTACATTACACTTAAACAGTACATTTATATGGAAATGGAAATACACTTTTGCAGGGCTTGGAATAAATACACAGGATGACACAGAATCAATCGTAGGAGATAGTAGAGGGGCACAAAAGGTGGTAATGCCACTCTGGGGCGTGACATTTCCATCATAGAATCTCAATAGCGGGGAAAACGCTTTAGTTTTGTCCCCATTCATTTTCAATGGGGACAAAACTGAACTGAATGAAACAGAGTGCACCATAATACATTCCGTTCCATTTGGTTGCGTTCCCATACCGGACAAAATAACGCTGCAAGCAGCGTTTTTCTGTCCGTGATATGGTGCGGAGCAATACGGATCCATCATGACTCACAATGTAAGTCAACGGGGACGGATACGTTTTCTCTGACACAATAGAAAACGGATCCGTCCCCCCTTGACTTTCAGTGGTGTTCATGATGGATCCATCTTGGGTATTTTAAAGAAAATACAACCAGATCCGTTCATAACGGATGCAGCCGATTGTATTATCATAATGGAAGCGTTTTTGCTGATCCATAACGAATCTAGCAAAAACGCTGGTGTGAAAGTAGACTTGTGTTTGGCCACCTTTAGGCTGGTAGTGGCAGTAATAGGGAAGACAGAGGACCAAGGTTGTGTGTAGAGTGTGCTTGACAAATGACTTTATGTTGGAGACTTATTAAGACCAGCGAGGTGTTGCACATTTGTGCTGCATCTCTGGTCACTTGTGCACCAGAACTGAAATCTACTCCAGCCAGGATTTGGAGTAGATGTCAGGTGTAATGTGCAGCATGTTGGTAATTGTGTTGGGCCATAGAAGAACAGAAAAAAAAAATGGATCCTGTAAATAAAAAAAAATAGACCCTGTGCATCAGTTGTGCACATGTGGCATCCGTCTGAGCCATTTCCATCTAAAATCCATTTTTTAGATGCAAAAAAAGTAATGCATTAAAAAAAACGATATTCGGTGGAAATGGATCATACGGATGCCAGATGTGCATAACTGATGCACAGGATGTTTTTTTTACAGGATCCATTTTTTTTCTTTTTTTCTATTCTTCTGACGGATAAGAAGAATAGAAAAAAAACGCTGATGTGAACTCTCCCTAACATTTCTAGACAGAAATTTTTATTTTTATTTTGAAAAGATACGCCATGTGTGATAAATGTGGCACAAATTACAGCAACACAGACTTCAGCAAAACTGACTTAAAGGGTTTCTGTCACCCTGCAAAGCTCATATTTTTTTTTTTGGATAGTTAGATTCCTCATAGTGCGATATTGGAGAATATAATGCTCTTACTTACTTTCATGCGGCCGATTCTTTATAAAACGAACTTTTATAATATGTAAATGAGGGCTCTACCAGCAAGTAGGGCGTCTACTTGCTGGTAGCTGCTGCAGAAATCCGCCCCCTCGCCGTGTTGATTGACAGGGCCAGCCGTGATCTCCTCCTCCGGCCGGCCCTGTCAGTAATTCAAAAATCGCGCGCCTCGCGTCATTCGGCGCAGGCGCTCTGAGATGAGGAGGCTCGTCTCCTCAGCACTCCCTCAGTGCGCCTGCGCCGATGACGTCTTCTCTTTCGGTGATGTCATCGGCGCAGGCGCACTGAGGGAGTGCTGAGGATACGAGCCTCCTCATCTCAGAGCGCCTGCGCCGAATGACCAGAGGCGCGCGATTTTTAAATTAGTGACAGGGCCGGCCGGAGGAGGAGATCACGGCTGGCCCTGTCAATCAACACGGCGAGGGGGCGGATTTCTGCAGCAGCTACCAGCAAGTAGACGCCCTACTTGCTGGTAGAGCCCTCATTTACATATTATAAAAGTTCGTTTTATAAAGAATCGGCCGCATGAAAGTAAGTAAGAGCATTATATTCTCCTATATCGCACTATGAGGAATCTAACTATCCAAAAAAAAAAAAAAGAGTTTTGCGGGGTGACAGAAACCCTTTAAAGGGGTATTCCGGTAAAGTAACTTAATTTTTGAAAAACTGCATTAAGGCTGCAAGCATTGACCCAACCTAAACCCATACCTATACATATAACCCGAGCTTCAATTTGCCTTGTGATCCATCTGTCTAGCTCCTGTGAGCCTGCAACAGACTGAGAGTATCATAGCGTCTGATCTTCCCTCACAAAACTACAATCCCTAGCTTTCCTGCTGTGAGTGTTGCTGTTTACTGATTGGCTGCCTGATATACAGCCCAGCCACGCCCCCTCTACTCAGTAATCACCAGCACACTGACACGCCCTTTGTTTCACAACACATTTATCTAGAGAATTGATAGCAACACACTGAGCATGCTCGACCTGACAAAGGCTCAGAACTACAGGCTGATGCCATGGTAATTTATGAGGAAACACAGAGGGTAGCAGAGGAAGAAAACTACTTTTAGAACTACTGAACAGTAAATAAGTGAAGTTTACATTATATTAGGTAATTATTAATGGATTAGTCTAAAACATAAGTTATATTTATGGTAACCGGAATACCCCTTTAATAAATTCTCATAATAAAACTCTTGAATGTTTGAATCCATCTACTCTCATTGCTGAAAGATTTTATTTAATTACTATTAAAGCGCTGAAGACCTCACATTATAAACGAAACTGTAAATAATAATTAAATTGCTATTATAAGCATGTTTATGATGACTGAATATAAATATTATACCACCAGTTCTTTGTGCTGCCCTTTGGTTCATTGGATTTTGCTTCATGGCACATCAGTGGGCTCTGTCAGTACTCGGTGCCTATCCATTTGGAGTTGGAAGTGGCCAAACTGCTATAGTCTTCTCTTTTTTTTCTATTCCTTGCTGGGTAAGTTACTTTACATGTATAAAAATATTTGATTTAAGTAATAATTCCTCACCGTGAAAGTCCAATATTCAATGAGTCTAAAACAGCTTTTTTAGTTAGAGTAAGTGTGTATAGGTGAATATAGAAAATCTTGTAATATCTTTCTCGTCCTCTTATGATTCTCCTCTCCTACTCCCACTTCGTCTCAGTTCAATGTTCAGCTTTGTCCTCGGTGAAGAGGGACTGCCTGCTCACTGAAGGATTAGATTACATAGAATTCTATAGAGGGGAGAGGAGAAGAAGGGAGGGGCTGCTGCCTACAAACACAGAGACAGACTGCTGCTTGATAGTAATTGATTTACTGTGTTAATTACCTGTTGCATTTACATCTAAGCTATTTGCCCCTGCTGTGCAATGTTCTCCACTATTGCTGCTGCTTCAGATGGTGTTCTGCAGAGCATTATGGAGCAGGATCCCCTGTATCTCCATGTGTATTGTATAGACACATGATGCCAGCTACTCTCCACCCACCAGTATATAAAAAAATAAAAATACGGACAATACAGAGGGAATAAACTGCTAAAAATGCCAGATACAAGTCATATAATGGCAAGAAATAGTACTATTCCCCATGTACATACACAGCAGCTTAGTCTGGAAAATAATATGAAACGACACTTTAAATAAGGAAGGTAAGAAAATCTGGTAATTATCCCTTCAGTTATTTTCCGTAGTATAACAGGAAAGTCACTGAAAAAGAATGACGTGTGCTGTCCACAGCGAGATAAACATCACCACATGTATAATATGTTAGTCATTTTCAGTTTTCTTTTACCACCACTTTAAAGGCTGTGCCCATATTGGCACCTATTTTTATTGCTCCGAAAGCAAGTCTATGCAGACCAATGTGTCTACATGGCAACAGAGTACACACAGTTCCTGTGTAGTCAGATCTTACAGTAATACTTCCATCTATCAGCTACTTTTTTCTAACCTACTGAAAAAAGTAGATGATGGAATTATGACTGTAGGATCAGATAACATATGGTTTGTAGTCTGTTACCATGGAAACAAGAGTTCTACATAGGAGCTGTAGACACAAGAAGATAGTCTTGAATAAAATATCCTATTTGTAAAGTTTATTTTTTCCTTATGTTAGATGTGTTGGATAAATAAAACATTGGGTGAAAGGGAGCATACAGCGCATTAAAGGGGTATTCTCATCTTTAAGATCATATCTCATATGATCCAACTGATGCCCTCCGTCATTTTTCTACTTTAATGTCATTAAAAAAAACTCGCCCATGTTCTAATTATTCTGTTTATGTAGTGCCACAGTTGTATCCTGTATCCAAAGGATACGGGCCGCATCTCTGAGCCGCGGCTGCGCAGAGAGGACCTTTGTTTCACCCAGGCAGCCGGTCTGTTGCTCAGGAGCGCGCACGCCGGCACTCACGCATGCGCATTAGAACATTCATGCCGCATCAGATAGGGAGAGGATCGGAGCTGCCGCTCGGCAGGGGGGGGTTGTTGCGGGGCTTGTTGCGGGGGCGGGGCTTGTTGCGGGGGCGGGCGGGGGTATTGAAGGCACTGGGGGTGGCTGATGGAGGCATATTGGGGGCTGCACTTGTCTAGGGCACTTCCTTCATGGTGCATTTGCATTGCTCTGAGAGTGAGGATTGAACAGCAGAAGCTGCTTCACATAGACGGCAGACTGCCAGAGTGATGAGTCATACATTCCTCATGAACGAGCACGCAAGGACTGAGCTCTGAGTGATGTCATAAGGAGGCGTGGCTGGCCTTCACTTAAACTGCCTAAGCCCGCCCAGCCTGAGAAGCTTGGAAGGCAGGAAGTGAAATGCAGAGCTGCTGCAGGGAAGGCTCAAATAGCGAGATGAGAATACCCCTTTAAGTAAAGTAAAATGCTCTAACTCCTTCCCGCTCCATTCCTTAAATATACTGTATGGCAAGCTGAACATTATTAACGCACCATGCCGTACATTTATGGTATGGATCTCCAGTCAGTGCTTCAGGAACATCAGTAATTTACAGCTGATACCCCGCTGCAAAGGCTGAGATTGGTGCTAACACTAATCCTGGCAGTTCAACCCCTTAGATGCCGCAGTCTGTAGTAACCGCTGCATTTAAGGAGTTGACAGAGGGAGCGATATCTCTTTTTCTCCCCTTGGTGCCCATCAATGTGATTGCAGGGTCCCAGTGGTTGTCATGGTAGGCGGAGGCGTTACAAAGCCCTCTGGCCCTGCCTTATACTGTACGTAAGCCTTCTAGACCCAGAGTCTGATCAAGCCAAGTGTAATTGTAACACTGACTGTAAAATACTGTACACTGCAATAGATGACAATTGCAGTGTATTGTACCAGTGATCAGATTGTTGTATGTTTACGTAAAATAAATAAAATATCATCTATAAAATCAAGTAAAAAAATCACCATTTTCATATATCCACTCATTTACCTTTGGTTGAAAAAAGAAAAAAAAAGAAAATAATCTACACAAAATTGATATTGCTGCATCCGTAACAACTTGATCTATAAAAGGATCATGTGACTTATCCCGTGCAGTGAATGGTGTAAAAATATATTTCTAAAAACTGCTGAATTAGGGTAACAAATGTAGGTTATTAGTTCCATTTCATCACCTGCGGTGTTCCAAAAATTGGGATCAAATTGAAAATCTGCAACAAAAAAAAGAAATTTTTACATTTCACCTCCATTTTGCATTAATTCCTGTGAAACACCTAAAGGGTTAAGAAACTTCCTAAATTCCATTTTGAATACTTTGAGGGGTTCCGTTTTTAAAATGGAGTGATATATTGGACGTTCTCATATATAGGCCTCTCAAAGCCACTTTAGAACTGAATTGGTGTTTAAAAAAATAGGTTCCCTTACGTCCTACCAGCAGCACAGATGGGGGTTAACTGCCCCTGTGGACTGGTAGGATCGGCGGAATTTTTAATGAGCCCAAGAACCAATAAACGATCTTCAGCTCCCTGAAAGGGAGGAGATCACCCCCCAGCCCACCGTGTTTTTTTCTGTCCTTTGGACAGGTGGACTGGCGTTTCGCTCCCTTTAGGGAGCTGAAGATTGCTGAGGGGGCTCTTGTTTGTATTGAAGAAATCACCCCCTTTTGTTTGCCACTATTTGGCTTATATGCGGTTAGATTTTAAAACAGGGTACCGTCGGGGGGGGGGGGGGGGTGGCTTCCCTCCCCTCTTCTTCCGCCTGGTTTTCGGCGGCCTGGCGGTGCTCCGCTTTTTTTCTGGCCGCATTTGGTGCGGCGCCGTGGGCGCCGCCATCTTCCGGAAGTGACGCGCATGTGCGCAACGTCACTTCCGGTTTTTCGTATCGTCGTTGCGGTGGTTTTTGTGCATTCTCACCGCTCGTTTTTTCCCCTGTGACATCCTGAGTAGACAGGACAGTTGAGGGGAACATATAGTTTCAAATTGAGCCTAAAATGAGGCTCCATTATTTCTCTGAGCTTGTTCAGGGAGGGGTCCGCCCTGGGGGCGGGGCTTCCCTTTTTAAACGCCCAGAGTCGGTCATTCAGTCTCTGGTTGCATCGCTTTCACAAGCTAGCTCCAGAGTTCCCTGTGTTTGCATATATTGGATATTGATATATTGCTTTTGCTTGGATATTTTCTTCCAGCTCTCTATTGCTTCAAGTGCTGGTGGGCGCCTATATGGTCTCTCTCTCCACCTCTTATAGGTGTTTGTAGGTGTTATGACCTGTCTCTTTTTTCTGTTACAGTTATGGCTTCCCCTAGGGATTCTGATCAACAGCGGAAGTCCGGGGCCAAAAGAAAGCACTTGGCCTGTTACGATTGTAACACACCTTTGGACGACAACTGCCCTTATTCAAGGTGTGAAGGTTGTCGCACACAGGCATCTACGGAACCCACGATGCAGGAGATGTTCCAGTGGACCAAGACCTACGTGGATGATTCCATAAAGGGAGTTGTGCGCCTTCTTAATGAGAGGCTACCCGGATCCTCCCAGACCCCCATGGAAGTGGCGGCACCTGTCGAGAGACCCACCCCCTGTTCGGTGGGGTTTTCTTCTGAGGAAGAAGAATTAACTTCTTGGTTTTTTTCCCCCAGAGAAAACGCAGAAGTTGTTAAAGTCCATCAGGTCGGGGGACCAGGATGTTGACTTGGGGGAGTCCTCCGATCCCGCCGGACGGACACAGCGTGTCTTTAGAGCGGATGAGACCCTTCTCTCTGTGATGCGTACAGAGTGGAGAAAGCCTGAAAAAGGTCCAGTCCTCACCAGGAAGTTCAAGCTCATGTACCCAATGGCTAAACCCTTGGTGGAATCGTGGGGTTCCGTTCCCAAGGTGGACATGGCAATAGCCAAGTTGTCCAGGCGCACTCTGGTCCCTGTAGACGATGGGTCTAGTCTGCAAGACCCTCTAGACCGGAGGGCAGAGTGCACCCTTCGAAGGGGTTACGCGGCGGCTGCTGCCTCCGCATCGACATCCATTGCGGCCACCGAAGTAGCCTCCTTCCTACGTTCCAAATTGAATCAGATCCAGACAGACGTGGACCAGAGCGTTTCCAGAGACGACATCTTGACAGCTTTTAAATCAGTCAATCTGGCTATGGATTTCTTGTGTGATTCCACCCAGATGCAATTGAAGCTGGCAGCCAAAACTATGGCTCTAGTTTCAGCCGCCCGCAGACCACTATGGCGGCTGAAGCCGTGGATCGCGGACAATGCATCTAAATTTAATCTATGCGGGCTCCCCTTCGAGCCGGATAGGCTGTTCAGGTCCGAATTGGACAGGATCATGGAGGGACTCTCCGACAAGAAAGGGAAGAGTCTCCCCCAGCAGCCCTTTTTCGGGGACACCCCAGACAGGATAAAAAAAGGCGGAGGCCGTTCAGGGCAGCAGGCTAGGCGCAGAGATTGGGGGAGCCGTCTCGTAGATTTTCGAGACGCCCCCGCAAACCCACCAAGGAGGCGAAACCCTCCTGACTATGGGCCTCCCCGAGGCTCTTGGATAAGCCCTGCTGCCCCTGCAGTATCTCCTCTAGACTTTCCCGTACCCCTCCCCCAGATTCCCGTGGGGGGCCGTCTCTCCCACTTCCAAAACATTTGGGCCCAGCAGATTGCAGACCCCTGGGTTCAGGATATAATTTCTGCCGGTTACCGGGTAGATCTCATCATCTCACCTGCCCCCCCCCCCCCCCCAGAGAGATTCATCGCCACGCGAAACTTCGGGTCTGCCAAACAAAAATCCTAGAGTCTTACATTCAGGACTATATCTCCAAGGGAGCTCTGGAGGAGGTGCCGGCAGGGGAGAGAGGCCTAGGGATTTATTCTCCAGTGTTCCTGGTTCCCAAGAAGACGGGAAATCTCCGGATGATTATTGACTTGAGATTCCCCAATCGATTTATAAGGAAAACCAGGTTTCGGATGGAAACCATAAGGTCAGTCAGCCATATCCTCAACCCGGGGGACGTCTTGGCTACTCTAGACCTCAAGGATGCTTACCTTCACATCCCGATCCATTCCGCTCCCCGGAAATTCCTCAGGATCACGGTCCAGATTTTAGGGGTTCGCAGACACTTTCAGTTCGCCGCGCTTCCCTTCGGAATCTCTTTTGCCCCTCTTATCTTCACCAAGGTGGTGGTGTCGGTGGTGGCAGCTTTGAGACTTCAAGGACTGACTATTATTCCTTATCTGGACGATTGGCTTTTCATAGCCTCTTCAGTTCCGATCCTTACCCACCATCTTCAGATCACAATCTCCTTTCTCTTCCGCCTAGGCTGGATTATCAACTGGCAGAAGTCGAATGTGAGCCCATCGACTTCAATCCATTATTTAGGATTCGTGGTCGACTCTGTGGAGATGTCCCTCCGGTTGACTTTAGAAAAGAGAGAGCGGATTCAGGACCTGGCAAGGGTCCTTTATGTCCCTCGTCGAGTCTCCATCCGGACTCTTATGAAGATGCTGGGGCTCATGTCAGCGGCTGCGGACGCAGTCCCTTGGGCGCTATGGCACCTCCGTCCTCTTCAGTCGGAGGTCTTACACTTATGGAACGGCAGCCCTGCGGGGCTAGATTCCCTGTGCTCCCTGTCCGGTCAAACCCGGAATTCCCTCAGATGGTGGTTCCAGCTACCAGCAGGGAAGTCTATGACCCAACCAGTTTGGCTCATATTGACTACAGACGCGTCCCTTGTAGGCTGGGGCGCTCACCTGGACGGATCCCCAGTTCAGGGATCTTGGTCTCCTCTGGAGCGGCGTCTCTCTTCCAATCTTCGCGAGATGCGACCTATCCGGCTAGCCCTCCTTCACTTCGCCCCTCAGATTCGGGGCAAAGCAGTGAAAGTCCAGTCAGACAATATGACTGCGGTTATCTACTTAAACAAGCAGGGAGGCACAAGATCATTGCCCCTTCTTTCAGAGATCGGGGTAATTCTTCGGTGGGCAGAGACGAACCTTTCCCATCTATCTGCCACTCATATTCGAGGCTCCCTCAATATGATAGCGGACCGCTTAAGTCGAGGATTACCGACCATGGAGTGGTCTCTGCATCCGGAGATCTTCAGGCAGTTAGTTCACAGATGGGGTATGCCAGAGGTGGATCTCATGGCAACCAGGTTTAACGCCAAGGTGCTGAGGTTCTGTTCCCTGTACAGGGAAGACAACCCCCTGGCGATAGATGCTCTGTCGATACTGTGGAGGTTCAGGCTGGCTTACATCTTCCCTCCGTTTTCCATGATACCGAGGGTATTGATGAAAATCCGTCAGGATCAGGCCTCGGTAATAGCCATCATACCGTTCTGGCCCAGGAGATCCTGGTTTACCCAGCTCATTCAGATGAGTCGGGGGCAATACTGGAGACTTCCCCCGGAGCAGACCCTGGTGTCGTGGGACACTCACCTCTGCCAGATCTGCACAGGTTCAACCTGACAGCCTGGAGGTTGATCAGTCCCTTCCCAACATAGAAGGGCTTTCCGAGTCGGTCCTGAGAACTTTGTCGCATTCCAGAGCAGAGTCTACAAAGAAGGCCTACTCCAGGATCATAAGAATCTTCGTGTCATGGTGTGATTCCAAACGGGTGGCGTCTGCAGATCCGCCCCTTCCTGCGATACTACAATTCCTTCAAGATGGATTAGATAGAGGTCTTTCTCCAGCTACCTTGAAGGTACAGATTTGTGCCATCTCGGCCTGTCTCAACAGGCCACATTCTCGGGACCCACTCATCAAACGCTTCCTGAAGGGAGCTGAAAGACTAAAGCCTACTATACTGAAACCTATTCCCCAGTGGGATCTTTCAGTAGTGCTCAGGGGGCTAGCATCTCCCCCCTTCGAGCCATTGGAGGAGGTGGAATTCAGATTTTTGACTTTAAAGATGGTTTTTCTTCTGGCTGTAGCTTCAGCCAAAAGGATCTCTGAATTGCAGGCTTTTTCTGCAATTCACCCTTACATCTTTTTACAAGATAGAGTACTCCTGAAGTTTTTACCCTACTTCAGGTCCCTACCTTCCAAAATATTAACCAGGTAATCTCTTTACCAGTTTTGTTTTTAGCCTCCTCCTCTGATACTCCAGCTAGAGACCCGCTGGATATTTCAAGGTGCCTCCAGGTCTATGTGGATAGATCCAGAGAATTCAGGATAGATGAGAATCTCCTCATCCTGTTTGCCGGTAAGTCTAAAGGCCGTAAAGCGTCTAAAGCTACCATTAGTCGCTGGATCAAGGAAGCCATTAGGGAGGCTTTCGTCTCCCAATCTCTAGATCCTCCGGAGTTTGTGAGAGCCCATTCTACGAGGGCTGTCTCCACCTCTGTTGCGGAGAGAAGACTTCTCCCCTTAGAGTTGATCTGTAAGGCGGCTTCCTGGAGCTCTGAGTCGACCTTCATCTCCCATTATAGGATAGATGCTAGGATGGCAGAGTTTTCGGCTTTTGGGCAGACAGTTCTTAGTTCTGCCAGGCATGAGGACCCTCCCTAGGGGAATCTTCTTGCTATCTCCCCATCTGTGCTGCTGGTAGGACGTAAGGGAATCGTTAATTTCTAACGATAATTTGTTTTCCCTTAGTCCTAACAGCAGCACACAAATATCCCACCCTAGATACATTATGCTTGTTAAAAACACGGTGGTCTGGGGGGTGATTTCCTCCCTTTCAGGGAGCTGGAGATCGTTTATTGGTTCTTGGGCTCATAAAAAATTCCGCCGGTCCTACCAGTCCACAGGGGCAGTTAACCCCCATCTGTGCTGCTGTTAGGACTAAGGGAAAACAAATTATCGTTAGAAATTAACGAATTTGGACATTTCCCTAAACATTTATAAAATTGATGCTAAATTTATAAGCCCTCTAACACCCCAAAACATTTTTTTTAAATGATGCCAATAATGTAAAAACACATGGAAAATGTAAAAAATTAACTCTGTGTGGTATGACTGTGTCTTAAAAAGCATACATTTGAAAATTTTGAAAATTGCAAATTTTTCCAAATTTTTGTTACATTTCAGATTTTTTTTTAGACAAAAACACAACAAACCCCACAACTAACATAAAGTACTGTATGTCAGAATCGCATGGATATGTAGAAGCACTCCAAGGTTAATACTACACGAAGTGACACGTCAGATTGAAAAATGGGGCTACGTGTTTAGGGCCAATAATATGCAGCGTCCTTAACTGGTTAAACAGGTAGTCCCATCAGGAACATTTTTGGCTCATCCACCAGATGTGCAATAAATATCCGATACAAACAACAGAAAGCAGCTCAGAGTTCTCTCCGTGCATGGTAACCCAGAGGTTATGGTGTCAATAAAAAGCACAGAATCCCACTATGACCGTCATCAGTCAACTATGACTTGTGTGGAAATAGTTCCAGTATACATAAAATACCAATCTATAGGCCACTGCCACTGAAAGTTAGGGGTTAATTTATGTACTGTAGATGTCACAAGGAAATACCATGCGAATGCTGATCATTGAAATAAATAGTGCCAATGACGGCATTCCTCGACTGGCTACAATATATTATACACTAGTCTATTGATTAAATGTGCCTGCAAATAGGCTACCGTAGCGGCTATAATTGCCCACTATATCGTTAACCTATGCCGTATATAGTGATCAGTTTTATTATTATTATTACCACTCAATAATGGAAAATTGTAATGTCACTTGGCAAGGTCAGTGTGTGCAGAGGTTAATTTATGGACTGTAGATGTCAGCAATTCAACAATGCAGGTATTAGTAATTCAAATAAACGGTGTCAATAATGGCATCCCCCACTAGTGACAAGATCTTATACACTAGTCTACTGATTAAATGTACCTCCACAGGATATCGGCTGTATCACAGGGACCTATGTCATGTATAGTGTTCAATGAGTGGTCAGAAATCTTAATAGTCCAGCTGCAGTACTTTGGGTTTTTATATAACCCTTTTCATAAGGGATCATCTCACAGTGCCGCCCTGTATATACTAATTTTGCCAAGTGGCATTATACACTGCGTGCAGAATTATTAGGCAAATGAGTATTTTGACCACATCATCCTCTTTATGCATGTTGTCTTACTCCAAGCTGTATAGGCTCGAAAGCCTACTACCAATTAAGCATATTAGGTGATGTGCATCTCTGTAATGAGAAGGGGTGTGGTCTAATGACATCAACACCCTATATTAGGTGTGCATAATTATTAGGCAACTTCCTTTCCTTTGGCAAAATGGGTCAAAAGAAGGACTTGACAGGCTCAGAAAAGTCAAAAATAGTGAGATATCTTGCAGAGGGATGCAGCACTCTTAAAATTGCAAAGCTTCTGAAGCGTGATCATCGAACAATCAAGCGTTTCATTCAAAATAGTCAACAGGGTCGCAAGAAGCGTGTGGAAAAACCAAGGCGCAAAATAACTGCCCATGAACTGAGAAAAGTCAAGCGTGCAGCTGCCAAGATGCCACTTGCCACCAGTTTGGCCATATTTCAGAGCTGCAACATCACTGGAGTGCCCAAAAGCACAAGGTGTGCAATACTCAGAGACATGGCCAAGGTAAGAAAGGCTGAAAGACGACCACCACTGAACAAGACACACAAGCTGAAACGTCAAGACTGGGCCAAGAAATATCTCAAGACTGATTTTTCTAAGGTTTTATGGACTGATGAAATGAGAGTGAGTCTTGATGGGCCAGATGGATGGGCCCGTGGCTGGATTGGTAAAGGGCAGAGAGCTCCAGTCCGACTCAGACACTAGCAAGGTGGAGGTGGAGTACTGGTTTGGGCTGGTATCATCAAAGATGAGCTTGTGGGGCCTTTTCGGGTTGAGGATGGAGTCAAGCTCAACTCCCAGTCCTACTGCCAGTTTCTGGAAGACACCTTCTTCAAGCAGTGGTACAGGAAGAAGTCTGCATCCTTCAAGAAAAACATGATTTTCATGCAGGACAATGCTCCATCACACGCGTCCAAGTACTCCACAGCGTGGCTGGCAAGAAAGGGTATAAAAGAAGAAAATCTAATGACATGGCCTCCTTGTTCACCTGATCTGAACCCCATTGAGAACCTGTGGTCCATCATCAAATGTGAGATTTACAAGGAGGGAAAACAGTACACCTCTCTGAACAGTGTCTGGGAGGCTGTGGTTGCTGCTGCACGCAATGTTGATGGTGAACAGATCAAAACACTGACAGAATCCATGGATGGCAGGCTTTTGAGTGTCCTTGCAAAGAAAGGTGGCTATATTGGTCACTGATTTGTTTTTGTTTTGTTTTTGAATGTCAGAAATGTATATTTGTGAATGTTGAGATGTTATATTGGTTTCACTGGTAAAAATAAATAATTGAAATGGGTATATATTAGTTTTTTGTTAAGTTGCCTAATAATTATGCACAGTAATAGTCACCTGCACACACAGATATCCCCCTAAAATAGCTAAAACTAAAAACAAACTAAAAACTACTTCCAAAAATATTCAGCTTTGATATTAATGAGTTTTTTGGGTTCATTGAGAACATGGTTGTTGTTCAATAATAAAATGAATCCTCAAAAATACAACTTGCCTAATAATTCTGCACTCCCTGTAATATTCCACTACTGAGTGTTAAATATAATAAATCTAATCACTATATATGGCATAGGTCACTGTGATACAGTGGCAATTACAGCGGTATCATCATATATTTCCTATGGATTTGCTGCATGCCAGCCATTTTTGATCAGTCTTTTTTTGAGAGGGTATTTTATTTTATTTTAGTTTTAATTAGATATACTAATAAAGATAATTTTTATGCCTTCATATATTTACGGGTTTGGTAAGAGGGAACCAATAGCCTTTGGCTACTGAATTTGTGGAAAAAGTCATATGTACCCCAAAATGGTACAAATAGAAACTACAGCCCATCCCACACAAAAAAAACTCCCACAGCTACATTTAAAGAAAAATAAAAAAGTTATGAGTCTTAGGCTACATTCACACTAGTGGATCCGGCAGGGCTCAGCAAAAACGCTTCCGTTACTGATAATACAACCATCTGCATCCGGATCCGGTTGTATTATCTTTAACATAGACAAGACAGATCCGTCATGAACTCCATTGAAAGTCAATGGGGGACGGATCCGTTTTCTATTGTGTCAGATAGTGTCAGAGTTAAATGGATCCGTCCCCATTGACTTGCATTGTGGGTCATGGCAAATCCATTTTGCTCCGCATCCCATGACGGAAAGAAAACCGCAGTATGCTGCGGTTTGCTCTCCGGTCTGGGAACGCAACCAAATGGAAACGGAATGCATTTTGGAGCATTTCGTTCTGTTCACTTATGTTTTGTCCCCATTGACAATCATGGGGACAAAACAGAAGCTTTTTTTTCCGGTATTGAGACCCTATGACGGATCTCAATACCAGAAAATAGAAACGCTAGTGCGAAAGTAGCCTTAGGCCTCATGCACACGACTGTTGTGTGCATCCGTGGCCGTTGTGCCGTTTTCCGTTTTTTTCGCGGACCCATTGACTTTCAATGGGTCCGTGGAAAAATCTGAAAATGCACCGTTTTGCAGCCGAGACCGTGATCCGTGTATCCTGTCCGTCAAAAAAATAGGACCTGTCCTATTTTTTTGACGGACAACGGTTCACGGACCCATTCAAGTCAATGGGTCCGTGAAAGAACATGGATGCACACAAGATTGGCATCCGCGTCCGTGATCCGTGGCCTTAGGTTACTTTAATACAGATGGATCCGAAGATCCGTCTGCATAAAAGCTTTTTCAGAGCTGAGTTTTCACTTTGTGAAAACTCAGATCCGACAGTATATTCTAACACAGAGGCGTTCCCATGGTGATGGGGACGCTTCAGGTTAGAATATACTAAAAGAACTGTGTACATGACTGCCCCCTGCTGCCTGGCAGGTGCTGCCAGGCAGCAGGGGGCAGCCCCCCCTGTAGTTAACACATTGGTGGCCAGTGCGGCCGGCCCCCCCCCTCCCTCGTAGTTAACTCGTTGGTGGCCAGTGGGCCCCCCTCCCTCCCCTGTAGTTAACTCGTTGGTGGCCAGTGGGCCCCCCTCCCTCCCCTGTAGTTAACTCGTTGGTGGCCAGTGGGCCCCCCTCCCTCCCCTGTAGTTAACTCATTGGTGGCCAGTGGGCCCCCCTCCCTCCCCTGTAGTTAACTCGTTGGTGGCCAGTGGGCCCCCCTCCCCTGTAGTTAACTCGTTGGTGGCCAGTGGGCCCCCCTCCCTCCCCTGTAGTTAACTCATTGGTGGCCAGTGGGCCCCCCTCCCTCCCACTGGCCACCAACGAGTTAACTACAGGGTAGGGAGGGGGGCCGGCCGCACTGGCCACCAACGAGTTAACTACAGGGGAGGGAGGGGGGGGGCCCACTGGCCACCAATGAGTTAACTACAGGGGAGGGGGGGGGCGGCCGCACTGGCCACCAATGTGTTAACTACAGGGGAGGGAGGGGGGCCCATTGGCCACCAATGAGTTAACTACAGGGGAGGGAGGGGGGCCCACTGGCCACCAATGAGTTAACTACAGGGGGGGGGGGGCGCCGCACTGGCCACCAATGTGTTAACTACAGGGGAGGGGGGGGCGGCCGCACTGGCCACCAATGTGTTAACTACAGGGGAGGGAGGGGGGCCTATTGCCCACCAATGAGTTAACTACAGGGGAGGGAGGGGGGCCCACTGGCCACCAATGAGTTAACTACAGGGGGGGGGGGGGCGCCGCACTGGCCACCAATGTGTTAACTACAGGGGGGGGGGGCTGCCCCCTGCTGCCTGGCAGCACCTGCCAGGCAGCAGGGGGCAGTCATGTACACAGTTCTTTTAGTATATTCTAACCTGAAGCGTCCCCATCACCATGGGAACGCCTCTGTGTTAGAATATACTGTCGGATTTGAGTTTCACGATGTAACTCAAATCCGACGGTATATTCTAACATAGAGGCGTTCCCATGGTGATGGGGACGCTTCAAGTTAAAATATACCATCCCATTTGGAGAAAACTCCGATCCTATGGTATATTAACTCCTGACTTTACATTGAAAGTCAATGGGGGACGGATCCGTTTGAAATTGCACCATATTGTGTCAACGTCAAACGGATCCGTCCCCATTGACTTGCATTGTAATTCAGGACGGATCCGTTTGGCTCCGCACGGCCAGGCGGACACCAAAACGACTTTTTTTTCATGTCCATGGATCCTCCAAAAATCAAGGAAGACCCACGGATGAAAAAACGGTCACGGATCACGGAAAAACGGAACCCGTTTTTGCGGACAGCAAGAAAATACGGTCGTGTGCATGCGGCCTTACATGTGGCACTGCAAAGAAAAATAAAAAGTGCTTTTAGCCCCTTAAGGACTCGGCCCTATTTCACCTTCTGGACTTTGCCATTTTTTAAAAATCTGACCAGTGTCACTTTAAGTGCTGATAACTTTAAAATGCTTTGACTTATGCAGGCCATTCAGAGATTTTTTTTTCCCGTCACATATTGTACTTCATGACACTGGTAAAATGAAGTAAAAAAAATTCATTTTTATTTATAAAAAAATACCAAATTTACCAAAAATTTGTAAAAAATGGCAAATTTTCAAGTTTTAATTTCTCTACTCCTATAATACATAGTAATGCCTCCAAAAATTGTTATTACTTTACATTACCCATATGTCTACTTCATGTTTGGATCATTTTGGGAATTATATTTTATTTTTTGGGGATGTTACAAGGCTTAGAAATTTAGAAGCAAATCTTGAAATTTTTCAGAAATTTTCAAAAACCCAATTTTTAGGGACCAGTTCAGGTCTGAAGTCACTTTGCGAGGCTTACATAATATAAACCACCCAAAAATTACCCCATTCTATAAACTACACCCCTCAAGGTATGCAAAACTGATTTTACAAACTTTGTTAACTCTTTAGGTGTTCCACAAGAATTAATGGAAAATAGAGATACAATTTCAAAATTTCCCTTTTTTGGCAGATTTTCCATTTTAATAACTTTTTCCAGTTACAAAGCAAGGGTTAACAGTCAAACCAAACTCAATATTTATGGCACTGATTCTGTAGTTTACAGAAACACCCCATATGTGGTCGTAAACTACTGTACGGGCACACGGCAGGGCGCAGAAGGAAAGGAATGCCATACGGTTTTTGGAAGGCAGATTTTGCTGGACTGTTTTTTTTGACACCATGTCTAATTTGAAGCCCCCCTAATGCACCCCTAGAGTAGAAACTCCATAAAAGTGACCCCATCTAAGAAACTACACCCCTCAAGGTATTCAAAACTGATTTTACAAACGTCGTTAACCCTTTAGGTGTTCCACAAGAATTAATGGAAAATAGAGATACAATTTGAAAAATTTCACTTTTTTGGCAGATTTTCCATTTAATTTTTTTTTTACTTTTACAAAGCAAGGGTTAACAGCCAAGCAAAACTCAATATTTGTGGCCCTGATTCTGTAGTTTACAGAAACACCCCATATGTGGTCGTAAACCGCTGTATGGGCACACGGCAGGGCGCAGAAGGAAAGGAATGCCATACGGTTTTTGGAAGGCAGATTTTGCTGGACTGTTTTTATTTTACACCATGTCCCAGTTTGAAGCCCCCCTGATGCAACCTTAGAGTAGAAACTCCTTAAAAGTGACCCCCATCTAAGAAACTACACCCCTCAAGGTATTCAAAACAGATTTTACAAACATCGTTAACCCTTTAGGTGTTCCACATGAGTTATTGGCAAATGGAGATGAAATTTCAGAATTTCAATTTTTTGGCACATTTTCCATTTTAATCCATTTTTCCCAGTAACAAAGCAAGGGTTAACAGCCAATCAAAACTCAATATTTATGGCCCTGATTCTGTAGTTTACAGAAACATCCCATATGTGGTCGTAAACAGCTGTACGGGCACACGGCAGGGCGCAGAAGGAAAGGAATGCCATACGGTTTTTGTAAGGCAAATTTTGCTGGACTGTTTTTTTTTACACCATGTCCCATTTGAAGCCCCCCTGATGCACCCCTAGAGTAGAAACTATTTTTTGTTATTTACAACATTCATCGGACAGGTTAGATCATGTGATATTTTTATAGACCAGGTTGTCACGGATGCGGCGATACCTAATATGTATACTTTTTATTTATTTATGTAAGTTTTATACAATGATTTCATTTTTGAAGTGTTTCCATAGTCTGAGAGCCATAATTTTTTCAGTTTTTGGGCGAATACCTTGGGTAGGGTATGATTTTTGCGGGATGAGATGACGGTTTTATTGGCACTATTTTGGGGTGCGTGTGACTTTTTGATGGCTTGCTATTACACTTTTTGTGATGTAAGGTGACAAAAAAGGGTTTATTTAGCACAGTTTTTATTTTACATTTTTTATGGTGTTCATCTGAAGGGTTAGGTAATGTGATATTTTTATAGAGCCGGTCGATACGGACGCGGCGATACCTAATATGTATACTTTTTTTTATTTATGTAAGTTTTACACAATGATTTCATTTTTGAAGCAAAAAAAATCATGTTTTAGTGTTTCCATAGTCTGAGAGCCATAGTTTTTTCAGTTTTTGGGCGATTATCTTAGGTAGGGTCTCATTTTTTGCGGGATGAGATGACGGTTTGGCACTATTTTGGGGTGCATATGACTTTTTGATCGCTTGCTATTACACTTTTTGTGATGTAAGGTGACAAAAAATGGTTTATTTAGCACAGTTTTTATTTTTTACGGTGTTCATCTGAGGGGTTAGGTCATGTGATATGTTTATAGTGCCGGTCTATACGGACGCAGCGATACCTAATATGTATACTTTTTTTTTATTTATGTAAGTTTTACACAATAACAGCTTTTTTAAAACAAAAAAAATGATGTTTTGGTGTCTCCATATTCTGAGCCATAGTTTTTTATTTTTTAGGCGATTGTCTTAGGTAGGAGCTCATTTTTTGCGGGATGAGGTGAAGGTTAGATTGGTACTATTTTGGTGGGTAAACGCTTTTTTGATCGCTTGCTGTTGTACTTTTTGTGATGTAAGGTGACAAACAAATGGTTTATTTAGCATAGTTTTTATTTTTTATTTTTTACGGTGTTCCTCTGAGGGGTTAGATCATGTGATATGTTTATAGAGCCAGTCGATACGGACTCGGCGATACCTAATATGTATACTATTTTATTTTACTTTATTTGGGGAAAATGACGTTTTTGTTTATTTTTACTTGAAACTTTTAATTTTTTGGGGGGGGAAACTTTATTTTTTCAACTTTATTTTTCACTTTATTTTTTGTCCCACTTTGGAACTAATTTTCCCACCTCACCTCCCAAAAAATGGTTCTAAGATATGTGGAAATAATTACGATATTTTCCATTGGGTTGATGTTATGCAGTTTCATCCAGTCTGCTGCAGTAAATAATTTCACAAAATGACTACCATTCCATGATGTGCCATACATTTCCGATTGGTGAGGGTCTGACCACCGGAGCCACCATAGATGAATGAGAATGCACCCCATTACAGTTTCTAGGTGTTCACAGTCACTCTTCCTTTTGTTGCTGTTAGTAGTAGTTAGAGATATGCTTTATAGCAGCCACATGGACCATACTGTAGGTACCTGTAGACTGGAGATAACTTCTATGCATGAGGAATAACTTCAGCATTCCACAGTTGATACAGATCCGTGTTATATTTATTGTAATACTTCAAGGCAAAATAACCTGTGAGTTTGGTCAAAATGAGACCTTTCTGAAATTTTATTCGCACCAAAGCTGAATTTCCTCTGCACATGTTTGGACATGGAGCAAAAAACTCTGGAAATGAGGGATCACTCACCATGCCATGCATGCAGCCAATCAGCAGCCAGCCAGCCCTATTAATAGCCTCAGCCATCTTGGATTCTGCCATTTTCCAGTGTACTTAGTGCATGGAGAGACGTGACAGGTGCTAGGGACAGTGCTAGGAAAGACTTCATTGTGCTGGGAAAGTTCAGGGAAAGATTATTTATAGTGTAGGGAAAGGATAGGGAGGCATTATCTACACTATAAAAGGAGAACAGGGTCCAATAGGGGAGTGTACAGCCTGGGTAATAGGAGCGATTCTATTACACCTTGCTGCACTAATTGGGAATCCAAATTGCAATAAATGATAGCTCAGTAATTCCAGCAAACCACCTTGTTTGTTATTGGGGTGCAAGTGCTGTGTGATACAGCCATTTATGGGGTGTATTAATAGGAAGTATACATATGTCCTATTAGCCGTTCTGCAGTGATTTTTGATCGTTATACTTTTTTTTGGGGGGGTGTATTAATAGGAAAAATAATAGGTCTTAATTGCCGTTCTACGGTGAAGTTACATTGTACTACAGCCATTTATGGGGAGTATTAATAGGAAAGATACATACGTCCTATTAGCCGTTCTGCAGTGATTTTTGATCGTTATACTTTTTTTTGGGGGGGGGTGTATTAATTGGAAAAATAATATGTCTTAATTGCTGTTCTGAGGTGAAGTTACATTGTACTACAGCCATTTTTGGGGTGTATTATTTTAATTTTAATTTAATTCTTTTATTATACAGTATGTCAGACATACAAGTGTCAAAAGAAATGGGCAGTGGCCAAAATGTTTCTGTCGCAGGCAGAAGTAGCAGCAGAAGAAGGGGGGGGGGGGTCGCAACAGGAGTCGCAGCGAGAGGCCTGAGCTCCCAGTATCATCTAGTGGTCGTGCCTTGACCAGCAACCCAGCGGTGCTTGAATAGTTGACTCGGTCTTCGACTTCGTCGCAAGTGACATCAGACACCCCCGGCCAAGAGTCGGTGGGTTCCTCTCACACAACAATTAGTTGGCATGGCCATGTACCCCCAACTTTCATCAACCCGCCTCTGTCATTTTCTGTTCCCTCAGCGCGAGAAGTATTATATGCCGTAGGCTTGGCTCCACTTTTCAGTGAGGACGAACTACTAGAGAACAGTCAGCAGCTACTGCCCAGCCAAGATCTGGAGGAGACATCCGCAAGTAGTGATGATGAGAGTGGCGTGGGAGCAGATTTTTCAAGCGGTCAGGCTCCTGACCCTGAGACTGTTGAGGGGGACATCTGTGACGTGCAGACAGTAGTGGATGATGATGATGCAGCTGATCACACTTGGGAGCCAGGTAAAGAAGAGGCTTTATCATCATCAGGAGAAGAGGGTGGGAGCTTACGCATGAGGCAGCGGCTGAGCCAGCAAGGTGGTAGCGTGGCCGTAAGTCAGCAGGGTGGCAGCAGTGGGAGGTGGGGAGCCAAATGTGCCCGGGGTAGACCACCCACTTCGCAGGAGCCTACCTGCCTGGAAAGTAGAGGTGCAGGGTGTAACGGATCCGCTTCCGTTAATGGACGCTTCCTAGCTTGCGCCGAGGACCACAAGCACCGCACTGGACACCACAAGCACCGCAGACTCCACAACCGCCGTAGCTTAACTGGAGCCGCGCCGTCTTCCTTCCACCCTGAATGAACCTCCAGCATTCAGGACCGTGTGGGAAAGATCTCTCCTCCAGGGAATATGCAGAGCATAGCAATCCCCAGCGTGACACAGCAATTCCCTCCAATAACGAGACGAGGCTGCGTTTGAAGGGTTACAAAACATGAACTGAGCATGAACTCTTTATTGAGGGCTACCCGCCCGTATTTATGCAGGTCCCCACAATGCATCATGGTCTCCTCCTCTCTGCCCTAGAGACACCCGAAGTGCATTTCAATTATCTCCTAGGACAAAGGGAGACCACCAATACACATGTGGGAACAATAGGAGAGGAATCCCCACCCGAATACACAAAATCCTCTCTTCTGTCTGGGATATAATTATGGATTAACATAACTATCACAGACAGTAAAAATACAGTTTTTAAACATACACTGTAACTTTAAAACCATACATTCCATCTTCATAAAAATTACATATTTAAACTCTGCATACATCAAACATAAACACTTCCAAAAATCACACAAATCCCTCCAGCGGATCAAAAGTTTAGTGGAAGTCCTTTTATGACCGACCGCAAGCACAACTTCCTGCCCAAAACAGTTCCATAGATTTGGGCTGTGCGGTCGGTCAATGCCATGCAGAAAAATGACTAAGTCCCATCTTCGAACGGGACTTAGTCTCTGGAGCTGAAAGTTCAGTATGGCAGAAGGTAAGGGTCAGCGGCGTTCGTGTATCCGCGCATCCGATTCCAGCTCCACAGAATCCCCAGCATACACCGCTGACCGCGTTCGGTCCCACCAACAGTCCAGACATGCGGCACAGTTCTGTCACTGTTCCTGAAGGGCAACATGTCCCGGGGCCATAGTCGTAGGGCAGGAGGCTAGCCATAAGTCCTCTACAATGCCCAGTGGCAAATGGCAGTTTGTCACACAGGGGTTCACGGAGGCAGCGGTAGCATGCAATCAGCGCGGAGTGTTGGGGGGGAAATGCTATACTCGGCGGTGTGGCAATTTTTTTGTTAAGCCGTCGGAGGAGGTGAACATGGCCATTTGCCAAATTTGTGTGCAGAAGGTGAAGTGTGGCCAGGGTGCCAATGTTGAGACCATGGCTGTGCGTCAACACATGCAGCGTCACCATAAAGTGGGCTGGAAAAACCGTGGTGGTCCAGCCTGCCTCAGCAAATGCTGCAACACCCAGTGGCACGCACCCGATTTCATGCAGTCAAGGCTCCACCACCTCAGCCGAATGGAGCTGTCTGTCCTTCCCATCATCTACTGGTCCTGATGCTCCTCGTCAGTCATTTCATCAGCAATCGATCACCAAAGCGATTGCCAAGAGACAACAGTATGTGTGCACTCATCCAACGGCGCAGAAGCTGAACGTGCTCCTGGCCAAGTTCTTGGTGCTGCAGTTCCTACCTTTCCAAGTGGTGGACTTTGCACCTTTCAGAGAACTGATGGCTTGTGCCGAGCCGAGGTGGAGAGTCCCAAGCCGTCATTTCTTTGCCAAAAGGCAGTACCAGCCCTGCAGACATATGTACAACAGAAGGTGAGCCAGTCCTTGAGCCTGTCGGTGTCTGCCAAAGTGCATGGCAGCGCCGACGCGTGGAGCTATAACTACAGTCAAGGACAATATATGTCCTTTACGGCCCACTGGGTAAATGTGGTTCCTGCCCAGCCACACCAGCAACTTTGCCAGGTGACGCCGCTTCTGCCTCCATGTTCTCACTCCATTGGTCCTGCGACAATGTCCGCCTCTGCCTCCTCATCCTCCACTGTGTCTTCAGCCTCCACTGCAGGAACAATTCACAGTGCTCCTCCAGCATACCACATGCGCAGGGCACGGCGGTGTAACGCTGTTCTGCACCTAGTTTGACTGGGTGAACTGAGTCATACAGGGGAAGAACTGCTCCATGTCCTTCATCAAGAAATCGAATCCTGGCTTTCTCCTCGACAATTCAAAATCAGAACCATGGTGACAACGGGAAGAACATGGTGTCGGCACTGCGTCAAGGAGGACTGAGCCATGCTCCCTGCATGGCGCATGTGTTCAATCTGGTTGTAAAGCGGTTGCTGAAGTCTTAAACCCATCTGCAAGACATCCTGAAAATGGCCAGGAAACTTTGCATGCACTTCAGCCACTTGTGCACCACAAAGCACACCCTCCTTGAGCTGCAGCGGTAGAACGGCGTCCCCCAACAGAGGCTGATATGCGACATTTCCACCTGTTGGAATTCCACCCTCCATATGTTGGACTGAATATATGAACAGAGAAAGACCATAAACAATTTCTTAATGATACAGTTGGACAGAGGTACTTCTCTGTGTAACTTCGATGTTAGCCAGTGGCAGCTCATGCATGACACCTGCCATTTGCTCCGGATCTTTGAGGAGGCCACTTTATTTGTCAGTCACCAGGACTACGGGATGAACAACGTCATTCCACTGATTCATGTCCTGGAGCAGATGCTGGTAAATCTGGCTGGTAAGGGGACTGGAGACGTGGCGACTACATCTCACGGCCACATGAGCCCTGTGGGGGCTGAACTAGAGGAGGAGGACATTCGAGCACAAGCAATGCATAGAGAAATGGGTGGTTTTTCTACACAGGTGACAGGAGAGGAGGAGCAGCCGGAGGAGCTACAGGGCGATGAGGCAAATGACCCAGACACACCGTCGCAGGATGTAGTGGAAATGGAGGCAGGGAGTCACTTGCGCAAATGGACCGATGCATTTGCTTGCGTAGTGACAGCCGAATTGTCACCATTTGGCAGAGCGATGACTACTGGGTCTCCACCATGTTAGACCCTCGCTATTGGTACTACCATCGAGATATCCTACGTAGTCAGTTGGCTGCTGCCTATGTGCGCCATCGCCCATCCGCACGCAGGTCTGACCGGGGGGGGCCCTCTGAGCTCACGTTCCTCTGCCATGGCTGCTTGGGGAGTTAGGGGGTGCAGGAGCAGTACAAGCTCCACCAGCAGCAACTTAAAGGGGTTCTGCACTTTGTTTAAACTGATGATCTATCCATTTTGCGGACGTGTGAATGGAGCCTAAGTATGTATTTAATCATCAGTTTTCTGCAGTCTTGTCTCATGCACACGAACGTTTTGCGGGGCGTTTTTTGCATTTCATATACGGTCCGTATACGGAACCATTCGTTTCAATGGTTCCGAAAAAAAACGGAATGTACTCCGTATGCATTCCGTTTCCGTATTTCCGTTTTTCTGTTGAAAGATAGAACATGTCCTATTATTGCCTGCAAATCACATTCCGTGGCTCCATTCAAGTCAATGGGTCCGCAAAAAAAACAGAACACATACGGAAATGCATCCGTATGTCTTCCGTATCCGTTCCGTCTTTACGGAACCATTTATTGAAAATGTTATGCCCAGCCCAATTTTTTCTATGTAATTACTGTATACTGTATATGCCATACGGAAAAACGAAACGGAAACACAACGGAAACAAAAAAAATTGTTTCACGGATCCGTGAAAAACGGACCGCAAAACACTGAAATAGCCATACGGTAGTGTGAAAGAGGCCTAAATTTGGAAAATTCAGCAAACTGACCGAATCAAATTTTTTTGAAATTCGCTAATCTCTAGTAATTCCAGTAAATCATCCAGATCAGGAATCAGCAACCTCCGACACTCCAGAATCTTCCTTTCACTTCCATAGGAGTTATGCTGAGAGTTGTAGTTTCACAGCAGCTGGAGGGCCGAAGGTTGCTGATCCCTAATGTAGATGGAATTATTCTAGAACAATAAACAGTTAATTGCTCAAATAGATAAAACTGGCATGCTGTGTAACTTGTACAGAGGTTACTGTGTGTGTGTAGGGGGAGATAAATTGTATCACCTACATATGTGAATAGTGGATCCTGTGTTATCCACACACTATAGAGGTGTTACCTGTTATTGTAATCCTACCTGTGGTGATAATGAGAAATGATCTCTACAGAACAGGCGGTCATCTTATTGTAAGGCTCAGTGACTAGAGAGAAATCCTAAAGTTTTCAGCTTTTTCTTTTTAAAATATGAATAGTTGCATGGAACATTACCAAAATTACAAAAAATTCTCAAAAAGCATTTACAGAACATCTTTTAGCATGATCAACCCTATTAGACCAGACATATTGCCTGGTAGGGTTGATTGTGCTGATTAAAATGCTACCGGCGCCTCCATTTCCATGTGGACTGACGACAATGGAGTGCAGCTGCTGCTCCCCATATAGTGTTCTCTCTCTTGTCCATAGGCTCCGCTGCCACCAATGAATGCCGGCATATTGGCCACAGCACTTGGACCACAAGTGACAAGCAAGCCACAGCCCAGGCACCAGAAGGCAGGGCCAGAGGAGAGGTCTAGCCCTGTCAATCAAAGAGTGGGGGGGAGCGTATAGTCACAGTGGTGTAGCTTTAGCAGTGCTCCAAGTGGTGCTGCCAGCACATTATTGCTCAAAATAGATCATTTGTAGGCTTGAGTGAATCGATCTTCCGATCATAGATCCGAAGTCAATTCGTTAAAAAACGTTGTTGTTAATGCTATTTCCGTACAGCATTAAAATGTATTGGCTCCATGTAGCCAAACTCGGTATAGCCCGAAGTTGCGCTAGACTTCAATGAATGAAAACATTTTAAAATAGGAATCCAAAGTAGACTGTGGTACTGGCTGGTACCTCGGTACCAAGGCCGACTTTGGATTGCTATCGGATTGCTATTCTAAAATGTTTTTCAATATGCTGATAGGAATGCCGAAGTCTTGCACAACTTCACCGAGACAAAGTTTGCCTACACGGAGCCCATACATTTTAATGCTGTACGGAAACAGCCTCAACTACAAAGTTTTTTAACGAATCGACTTTAGATCTATGATCAGAAGCTCGATTTCCTCACACCTAGTCATTTGTATAAATAAAAAAAACAATATATCTCAGCAGCAGTTAACCATATAGCGACAGTATAGACAGTAGTTACGTCTGGGGCACTATTGTGGCCTGTCCTGTGGCTTTCATATTTCTCAGACTTCTTGGCTTATGTCTTTTTTCTTTGAATTTCTTGCCATATAACCTAATTCTAGCAATCTGAGCTAGTTTGCTCTCTAACAGTGGGCACGTATGTAATCAGTCTTTCCTTTATGGTTCCTGATTAGCTGATTCACACCATCCAAAGCCATTTTTGATCTTGATTAATGTGAGCATTGCATCGTTAGGCTACTTTCACACTAGCGTTTTGGCTTTCTGTTTGTGAGATCCGTTCAGGGCTCTCACAAGCGGTCCAAAATGGATCAGTTTTGCCCTAATGCATTCTGAATGGAAAAGGATCCGCTCAAAATGCATCAGTTTGCCTCCGACCAGTCACCATTCTGCTCTGGAGGCGGACACCAAAACGCTGCCTGCAGCATTTTGCTGTCCGCTTGACGAAACTGAGCCAAACAGATCCGTCCTGGCACACAATGTAAGTCAGTAGGGATGGATCCGTTTTCTCTGACACAATCTGGCACAATAGAAAACGGATCCGTCCTCCATTGACTTTCAATTGAGTTCATTACGAATCCATCTTGGCTATGTTACAGATAATACAAAAGGATCCGTTCATGACGGATACATGTGGTTGTATTATTGTAACGGATCAGTTTTTGCAGATCCATGACGGATCCATCCGAAACGCAAGTGTGAAAGTAGCCTAAGTTTAGTTTTGCTTATATTTTATTTTATAACAGTGAAAATGGCCTTAAGTATGTATTTAATCATCAGTTTTCTGCAGTCTTAAGTCTCATGCACACAAACGTATTTTGTTTCCGTGTCCATTCCATTTTATTTTGCGGATTGAATGAGGACCCATTTATTCCACCGTGTGCTGTCCGCATCCGTATGTCCATTCCATAGCCCCGCAAAAAATATAGAGCATGTCCGTTTTGTGGACAAAGATAGGCATTGTTACAATGGATCTGCAAAAAAAAAAAGAATCATTCGTATTTTTTGTGGATCAGTGTTTTGTGGGCTGCAAAACACATACAGTTGTGTGAATATAGCCTTAGTATTTAGAAGACATGTGCTGGCAGATTATTAACAGCATTTTAGCAACTATTAAAGGGGCAGTCTCACTTTAGCAAATGGCATTTATCACGTAGAGAAAGTTATTACCAGGCACTTACTAATGTATTATGATTGTCCATATTGCCTCCTTTGCTGGTTTGATTCATTTTTCCATCACATTATACACTGCTCCTCTCCAGGGGTTATGAGCACCCTGCAATCTAGCAGCGGTGGTCCTGCTTGAAATCTACAAAAAAGCGCCTATAGGATGGTGCTTTTTCCTATAGTCTACATGCACGGCCACTGTTGCTGGATTGCAGGGTGGTTGTAATCCCTGAATTTAAGCAGTGTATAATGTGTTTGGTCAAGTGAGACAACCCCTTTAAAGGGTTTCTCCGGCCATACAGATGTTTATGACCTATCCTCGAGATAAGTCATCAGTATCAGATTGGTGGTCCAACACCTGCAATCCTACTAGTGAACTGCATTGGGCTACCGCAGCTCCAGAACGTACAGTGTATGGAGCAGAGGCAGAAGGCTCCATATTCTGTGAAGTTTTCAGCTCCAACGTACTGAAGCTCAGCTCCCATTCACAGCCAACAGTTACACTCAGTTGCTTCATAATGAAAGTTTAGAAAAATTATCAAACATTGTATTGAAACCTAGTGTTGTTGTGGCTTAGTAAGCAGATACTATATAAAGAATCGTATCAGATTAAAAGTGTACCTATTCTTTTTTTTTTTACTAGGTGATGTTGTCATACATGGCTTTTTTGCGCTTTAGCACCACCCCTGCAAATTACTATAAGCAGCAAGCCATTTTTCCTGTCATGAGGAGACTATCGTCATTAAGCAGTGGCCAGGTTGACCCATTACAATGTAGAAGCAATGTGATTACTTTTAAGGCATCTACTCAGGAAATGGATAATACAAATTAAAAATGAACAAGAAAGTAAGTTACAAAGTTACAGTGTAGTAAACCATATTAGAATGATGACTTTAAAGGGGTTCGCCAGGATTTTCATATCGATGGCCTATCTTCAGTATAGGTCATCAATATGAGATCAGTGGGTGTCAGACTCCCGCACTCCCACCGATCAGCTGTTTGAGGTCGCGCCTCATAGCTTAACAAGCACAGCACCACCCATTGGATAGTGGCTGTGCTTGGAATTGCAGCTCAGCCCCATTCACTTGAATGGGACTGAGCTGTACCTAGGCCATGTGAACGTGACGCCACATGGCTTAGGAAGAGGCTTAATCACTCATGAAGCACAACAGCCTCATCATTACACTGATCAGCAGGGGTGCCGGGATTTGGACCCCCACCGATCTGATATTGATGAACCAATTTGAGGATAGGTCATCAGTATCAAAATCCCGACTGACTGGACCTCAACCAATTATCTCCCATGTGTGAATAGAATGGTGGTGCGCTTATGTGACCACTAGGGTTGAGCGAATCGAGCTTCAGATCATACATCCGAGGTCGATTCGCTAAAAAAACGTTGTAATGCTGTTTCTGTGCAGAATTAAAATGTATGTGCTCTGTGTAGGAAAACTTTGTCTCAGCCAAAGTTGCGCAAGACTTCGGTAAATGGCTTTGGTATTCCTACTGGGCAAGGTGCCTTAAAGGGGTTCTCCGGGAAAGATAAAAGTGAAGATACTGAAAAAATATGTTATTATAAATAAACTGTTAAATGTCTTTAATTATTTATAATGGCTCGCTTAGTCTAGGGGGCAATCAGTGAAGGAGCTAAAATGGCGGCTCTTAGATTTATGATCATAAAATCCGTCCTTCTTATGACACTGCTGGACGGCCTGTGTGAGAGCCCTAAGGCCTCTTTCAGATGGGCGTTGCGGGAAAATGTGCGGGTGCGTTATGGGAACACCCGTGATTTTTCCGCGTGAGTGCAAAACATTGTAATGCGTTTTGCACTCGTGTGAAAAAAATCGCGCATGTTTGGTACCCAAACCCAAACTTCTTCACAGAAGTTCGGGCTTGGGATTGGTGTTCTGTAGATTGTATTATTTTCCCTTATAACATGGTTATAAGGGAAAATAATAGCATTCTGAATACAGAATGCATAGTAAAATAGCGCTGGAGGGGTTAATAAAAAAAATAAATTATTTAACTCACCTTAATCCCCTTGCTGGCGCTGCCGGCATCTCGTCTGTCTCCTTCTTTGCTGAACAGGACCTGTGGTGAGCATTCATTCCAGGACCTGTGGTGACGTCACTCACATCACATGACCCATCACCATGGTAAAAGATCATGTGATCGATCATGTGATGACCGGAGTGACGTCACCACAGGTCCTGGAATGAATGCTCACCACAGGTCCTGTTGAGCAAAGAAGGAGACAGATGAGATGCCGGCAGCGCCAGCAAGTGGATTAAGGTGAGTTAAAAAAAATGTAATTTTTTTTAACCCCTCCAGCGCTATTTTACTATGCATTCTGTATTCAGAATGCTATTATTTTCCCTTATAACCATGTTATAAGGGAAAATAATAATGATCAGGTCTCCATCCCGATCGTCTCCTAGCAACCGTGCGTGAAAATCGCACCGCAGAATATAGAGCATGCTGCGATTTTCACGCAACGCACAAGTGATGCGTGAAAATCACCGCTCATGTGAATAGCCCCATAGAAATGAATGGGTCGGTATTCAGTGCGGGTACAATGCGTTCAACTCACGCATCGCATCCGCGCGGAATACTCGCCCGTGTGAAAGGGGCCTAAGTAAAGTCTGCTGGTCTCAGCACTGTGAAGCTGTATATTATGTGCAGATGACAGCTGAGATAACTGCTCCACTGTGTCCATGTGCTTCAGAAAGGATTTTACCTTATCCCATACTCGCAGGCTGAAGGGTAGGAATAAGGAGCAGACGCGCTGCTGTGGGGGAGGAGAGTCATTAGAAAGCACTTCAGCCTGCGAGTACGAGGTGAGGTAAAATCCTTTTGGAAGCACATGGACACAGCGGAGCAGTTATCTCAACTGTCATCTGCACATAATATACAGCTTCACAGTGCTGACTTTACTCACACTCTCACACAGGCCGTCCTGCAGTGTCACGTGAAGGATGGATTTTATGATCATAAATCTAAGAGCCGCCATTTTAGCTCCTTCACTGATTGTCCCCTAGCCTAAACAAGCCATTACAAATAATTAAAAGGCATTTAAGATTTTTTTTTGTAATAACATGTTTTTTCAGTATTTACATTATTATCTTTCCCGGGGAAACCCCGCTAAATACCCATTGATAGGCAATGATTGGCTAGGGAAACATTTGGTCCCATTAGAGGACAAGAACTGCTTCAGCCTATAGAACAGGCCAGGAGGGCTAACATGAGATGCTGTACCCAGCACACACTATCAAAGATGCTAGTGGCTGGAAGCGCTGCTGGCAGGAGAGTTTGACAGTGACAGGCAGGGTATAGCAGAGCAGTGGTGGGCACAGACTGCCAGCATAACATAAACATTGGAGATAATGTAGTAAGTAAAAAGGATTGCGGCACTCACCACTGTCATGCGAAAAACTTCAATGCTTTATTCATTCATATGAACATGAAGATAGGCAGGCTTGGGAGCGGGTGTGCCCTTCACTGCTGGTCGACGGTGACGGCCGTTTCGCGCAGTAACTTGCGCTTCCTCGGACCACTGCATAAACATTGAATGCAGTAAGAACATCCCGTCTGTCGTCTACTTGATCTTTGCAGCCATTCCCTGGCCTCCGTTTTGACGTGTGGTAGCACCTGACCATAGTAGCTCAGTGTTCATGGGCTATTGGTCAATGTCCATGGCTAGTGGTCAATGTGACCACGGATAGGATGTCATCCCTTCCGGTTTGTCAGGGTTCAGAAGCAGCGTGGACAGGAGCCTTGCCACTAGAACGAAGGGACTTTGAAAAGTGGTTTACAGTTTCCCAGTGACCAATATTTTTTTTTCCGGTTGGGCAGCCCCTTTAATGCTTTAAGAGAAGGCAATCCTCACTTGTACAAATACATTTATTGACAGAAAAATAACGCACCAAGAAGGAGTTTGGAATTTAATGAAATTTTCTATGTGTGAATGTAATAATGGTTCAGTGCCTTGAAAAGTATTCATACCACATTTTATGTGATAGACCAAGACAAAGTGTCACGAACCAGTGGGTGTGAACCCACTGTGCCACCTGACCAACCTCCTCTAAGAGCGTTGTCTAAGTGGATCCCTCGTTCTTCACAGTACCACTCATGGTGGGGATAGACTTTCCCGAGGGGAACACCAGGTGCTACTTCTTAATGTGGATTGGTACATAAAGCAGCAGACCAGGGAGTACCAGAGCAAGGTACCAAAGGTACAGACATAGTCAACAGGCTAAGTCATAAACAGGAGTGAAAGTGTAGGACCAAGGATGAGGCAGAGGTGTACAAACAGTGGGTCAGGGCAAGTGGCACAGATACAGGTCAGACAATCCGGGTCAGCAACAGGAGGATCGATATGAATCAGACGGGAATTCAGGAGACAAGCACGGTTCAGGAATACAGGAACTCAAACACAGACAAATGCTACCTTTACAGTAAACAAGGACCTTTGACACTCAGGCACATTGAGATGGGACTGGACCACTTATATAAGTGCAGGATGGCTGGGATTGGTCGCACAGGTCACATGTGCAAAACCCTTAAATCACAGGAAGTGACATGTGCCGACGAGGTGCTACAGGGAACAGGCTGGAAGGCATGCTGTGTCCAGGGATAGAAGGAAACCGTGGAGTGGATTCCAGGAAGGATGGTCTCTGTCCCCATTGTGAAACATGGTGGTGGCAGCTGGTCAGAGTTGATAGATAGATGGATGGAGATCAATACATGGCAATCCTAGAGGAAAACCTGGTAGAAGCCGCAAAAGACAAGACTGGGGCGGAAGCTCGCCTTTCAGCAGGACCATGACCCTAAACATACACCCAGTGCTACAATGGAATGGTTTAGGTTAAATCATATTCATGTGTTATGGCCCAGTCAAAGTCCAGACCTAAATCCCATTTAGAATCTGTGTTAAGATTTGAAAATTGCTATTCACAGACGTTCTCCATCCAATCTGACTGAGCTTGAGCTATTCTGCAAAGAAGAATGGGTACAAATGTCAGCCTCTAGATGTGTATCACAAATGCATGCCACACTTTGCATGTTTCATTTTCTTTTCACTTCACACATATGTGCTACTTTGTGTTGGTCTATCACAGTGGTGGAGAACATATGGCACAGGTGCCAGAGGCGGCACTCAGAGCCCTCTCTGTGGGCACCCACGCCCTGGAAAAAGTCTATAGTGTACCAATATGTCTTAGACTTTTCCTGCCATTCATCAGTGCAGGGCGCACTATGAACAGCACAGGCAGCGCATTGAATGCAGGCAGGCTATTATAGCTAAATGTTAAAGTACATGGAAGATATACTATACTGGACTGTAGATCCTGTACACTTGTAGGCCATGGGATGTCCTGCACTTCAAGAGGTGAGCGACTCTCATATGTGATGGCTTTCCGGATCATCACGCAAGTGGTTGCGGCAGTGTGTCACTCCACAGCAGAGGCCTCATACTTGAATCCAACTCATGGGATCCCAAACAGAACCGTGATTACTCACTCAAGATGATACAGTTTCAGTCCATAGCAGTCCAGGTTTTTCATTCACGACACCAAAGCAAATAAAGGCAATAGTGGCTGACTGTCAATAGCAGGACACATTGTGGGTAAAAGCCTCCTTTTTTATAGGGCAGCGTGTGAAGCACTTCTATGCCCTCTTGTGGCAAGACCCGGCATTTCATCAGACTGCACCTGTAATCATTTACATATCTGCCTGAGACATGGGGAGCTGTGCAGCAATCGGACATTTCTGGGTGTGTTATTTTTTTTTGTCGATGAATGTATATAGACTGATACTTTGTCCCATCACAAGAACTTGTGGCTTGACTATGTCTTACCGTTGTCTGGTTCTACCAGTTTATTAAGTTACTTTTTTGTCTCAATAAAGTGGGAAAAAAAAGTCCTAGGATAAAAGAAAACAATCTTCCCCCTGTAAAACGTGCACTATTATAAGAAACACACACATTTGCTATTGCTGCCTCTGTAACAACATGAACTATACAATTATTACATTATTTATGCCACAAGATCAATCGCTGTCCTCTGTGCATCCTGCCTCCTAAAAAATGGAATAAAAAGTGATCCAAAATGGTACCGATGCTTCAAAAAACAAGCCCTCCTTCATTCACATCCACATAAACGGATCCGCAAAAAATACGGATGATGTCCGTGTGCATTCTGCATTTTGCAGAATGGAACTGCTGGCCCCTAATACAACAGTCCTATCCTTTTCCATAATGCAGACAATAATAGGATATGTTCTATTTTTTGGGGGGAATGGAAATACGAGATCGGAATGCACACTGAGTAACTTCTTTTTTTTTTGCGGACCCCATTGAAAGGAATGGTTCTGCATACGGTCCACAAAAAAAAAACGGAATGGACACGGAAAGAAAATATGTTTGTGTGCATGAGCCCTAAAGGTGCACAGTTGGGAAAATAAAAATGTTGTGGCTCTTTGGAATGCAGCCACACGAAAATAATTTAAAAAATTGTTTTTATTGTACAAAAACCGACTATACCATTTACAGTAGATTTCATATTGCAGAAATCGTAATGACTCAGCACATGGTGTTAATGTCATTCATATTGCATGGTGAACACTATAAAATAAAAAATACAGCCATCATAAACTGCACAAAATAGGAGATGTTACCTGGACAAGTGATATCGCTGCTTATCTCAAGTTCCATTCTGCTGTGAAAAAATTGTGGTGGGGAAGTTTCATAGAGGATTGCCTCCGGGAAGTAAGCAAAATTAATGTATATATTAAAATGAAGAAACAATCCCATGTTCTATTAACACATAGCTATTCTACATCAATTTCATTTTCTATTCTCTTTTTATAGGTCACTTTATAATAAATATCAGGCCAAAGTTTAGAAGAGGTATCACTTGTTTTCATTTTAGATGTCGACCATACGTTTTTGTGTTCTTTTACCTCAGAGGTAGTTGTTACTATGTTAAGTGTTACTGTTAAATAAAAAGATATCTCAGTGGACCTTTGCTCGGTTATATGTTACATTTGCAGAAATGATTTGTCTGATGGTGACAAAGTGGCTCTGTCACATCTCCTCGGCTATCATATCTGAGAGCACAAGTAGGTATAAATCACAGTAAAGGTTTTCTTGATCAATTTAGATTTCTTTTATTTTTCAGAAACATAAGTCATGCGGCAGTGTGTGAACATTTTCGGCTCACAGGCCTTCATCAGACACTGTGCCGCAGTTAGGAAGTATAGAAACACGATGTAGTAGTACACCAAGGGTAAATGGCACTGTATCTCTACAGGCACGATACATTGCCATTTACCCTTGGTGTACTACTACATCATATTTCTATACTTCCTAACTGCGGCACAGTGTCTGATGAAGGCCTATGAGCCGAAAATGTTCACACACTGCCGCATGACTTATGTTTCTGAAAAATAAAAGAAATCTAAATTGATCAAGAAAACCTTTGCTGTGATTTATACCTACTTGTGATTGGGGTGGGAACCCTATACACAGCACAAAAGACGGGGAGCGACAAAGATGGTCATTGGATATCTGAGAGCACAGAGAGGAAGGGGCTATGCTCAGGCATATATAATTGTATGTGATTTTATTCAGTATTCTCATTTAAAGGGGTTGTCTGAGTTAATTTTTTTTTAAATAGTTGTACTCAACTTTCCAATTCCCATCTGTTCCATAGTTGGTGCTCAGATTGTCCCTATTGCTGCAGTTATGGCATCATGTTTTTGGATAAGGCAATGACATGCTGATATACTGCATCACTCATCTCCGTGGTATATGGCACAAGGCCTCTAAGGTGGTATACAGGCACACCACAACAGCAGTGAAAACAAAGCCCAGGGGTAAAGATCAGAATGGCGGTCCTGGAACAAAGGGAGTTTGGAGCGGTGAGTATAATCTTTTTATTATTTTAGTAGAGCTCCTGCCTTTTAAAAAAACAAAAGTATATATACAGGGTGGGCCATTTATATGGATACACCTTAATAAAATGGGAATGGTTGGTGATATTAACTTCCTGTTTGTGGCACATTAGTATATGTGAGGGGGGAAACTTTTCAAGATGGGTGGTGACCATGGTGGCCATTTTGAAGTCGGCCATTTTGAATCCAACTTTTGTTTTTTCAATAGGAAGAGGGTCATTTGACACATCAAACTTATTGGGAATTTCACAAGAAAAACAATGGTGTGCTTGGTTTTAACGTAACTTTATTCTTTCATGAGTTATTTACAAGTTTCTGACCACTTACAAAATGTGTTCAATATTCTGCCCATTGTGTTGGATTGTCAATGCAACCCTCTTCTTCCACTCTTCACACACTGATAGCAACACCGCAGGAGAAATGCTAGCACAGGCTTCCAGTATCCGTAGTTTCAGGTGCTGCACATCTCGTATCATCTGAAGGCAATCGTCTATGCTGTGAAGATACGAGATGTGCAGCACCTGAAACTACGGATACTGGAAGCCTGTGCTAGCATTTCTCCTGCGGTGTTGCTATCAGTGTGTGAAGAGTGGGAGAAGAGGGTTGCATTGACAATCCAACACAATGGGCAGCACATTGAACACATTTTATAAGTGGTCAGAAACTTGTAAATAACTCATGAAAGAATAAAGTTACGTTAAAACCAAGCACACCATTGTTTTTCTTGTGAAATTCCCAATAAGTTTGATGTGTCAAATGACCCTCTTCCTATTGAAAAAACAAAAGTTGGATTCAAAATGGCCGCCATGGTCACCACCCATCTTGAAAAGTTTCCCCCCTCACATATACTAACGTGCCACAAACAGGAAGTTAATATCACCAACCATTCCCATTTTATTAAGGTGTATCCATATAAATGGCCCACCCTGTATATATATATATATATATACATAAAATTCAGACAACCCCTTTAAAGAGCCTGCGATAGGTTATCAATATCAGATCAATACCTGGCACCCTCACCGATCCGTAGTTCCCTGCAGACCCCGGTACAAACATAGAGAACGGAGCAGGAAGTACAGCTCCTTCCCGGTGTATTGGCCATGCAAGGTTACTGTAGCTCAGCTCTCATTCATTTGACTGATGCATTTTCTCAACTTTACAGCTCATTCTACAGCTTCAGTTATGTCGTGTTTGTCTGTTTCAATGGTAAATGTTTCAGTGTAAATAATTTAAATGATCTTTCAGGATACAAAAAATAAATAAAAATGCCTCAAAATTGAAAAATAAACTTGCAATATTTTGGCCACAGCAAAGACATCCCATCTATAGTCAATACGTATGTTGTATGATATGAAGCACTTCAGTCACCTGTAGCAATTACAAGTCCACACCAGGTCCACACCAGGAGCTCTGCTTAAGGGCTTGTTCACACGAACGTATGGATTACGTTCCGTGCATTGGGGCCGCAATTTGCAATAGTTTATTTATATGATTGATCACTTTCATGTTTTAGGGTTATTTATGGCTATGTATTTTGTATAAAAGGATATGGTTTGTATATATGTATCAGCTGTTGGTGCTATAAAAACCCTACCTCTCCCTCTACCTGCACGCATGAGTAAGGGAGCGTGTTCTCCCGAAACGTCGCGTGGAGGGGAGGAGGTGTGAACGATGTCTGTCTCAGCGTCCCTCATGATGTAGCATTTTATATTGGAATGAAGTAAAGAAACAAAAGGTTTTGTACCAGCGACTTGTGAGTATGACTTCTATTGCTCGCTCACATACAATATTGGCACAATGAGGTAAAAAGAACACACAAGTTTGAAAGTCTGTCAATACGTAGGTCACATTAGCATGCATAGAGGACCAACAGGAGTGACAGATTAGCAGGGATGGCAAATTGTTGGCTCTGTATGAGCAACAGGAGATAAATCATTCATGGAACACTTCAGTTTTGAGGTCAGGTTCACATCATATTTATGCTGATGTTCTGGTAAGTTGTGTTTTAATGTGTCAAATAAACGTTAACGAAAATCAGCATTTAGTTATAAGGTTGTCATTGATCATCTCAAGTGTCTATTCACATTAAGGTAATATACTGTAAAATCACATAATTACATATTTTCTCTCTTCTTTCCCTCCCTTTTTTTACCCTCCTCATACTGGGCGGAACCCCGCGGGTCCCTCACACACCACACTTGTAGTAGGATGGGTTGGGATCAGAAATGTATTTACTGATGATTATATTTATTTGTAATGATTTTGAAAAATAAATATAGCGTTTTTTGCGGATCCGTCATGGATCTTCAAAAACACTTCCGTTACAATAATACAACCGCATGCATCTGTCATGAACGAATCCGGTTGTATTATGTCTCCTATAGCCATGACGGATCCGTCTTGAGCTCCATTGAAAGTCAATGGGGGACTGTTCCGTTTTTCTATTGTCCCAGATTGTGTCAGAGAAAACGGATCTGTCCCCATTGACTTACATTGTGTGCCCCGACGGATCTGTTTGGCTCTGCTTCGTCAGGAGGACAGCAAAAGGAGGCAGGCAGCGTTTTGGTGTCCGCCTCCAGAGCGGAATGGAGACTGATTGGGGGCAAACTGATGCATTCTGAGCAGATCCTTTTCCATTCAGAATGCATTATGGCAAAACTGATCCTTTTCTAGACCACTTGTGAGAGCCCTGAACGGATCTCACAAACAGAAAGCCAAAACGCTAGTGTGTAAGTAGGTTTACATATCTAATTCCAATCTAATACTTATCTAATTCTGATTTAGAAAAAGTTTAGTTTGGTGTCTTATGTTTTCCACTGGAGTATACACAATAGACTGTTTTCTGTAGCTAGTTTGTCAGCTTTGCTGCATAGACTGGGACAGAATAAGGAGAGTAATCTCATTATCATAGGAAGGTGGATGATTTAATGAACGCCCCGTAATACTGCTGGAGGTAGAATAGTTACTATTTGAAATTGATGATGTTTAAGCACTAGTTTACCTTTAGACAAGTTAAATTCTGACTACCAGTTCCTCTGTAGTCAGGTTCTAACAGCAGAAGCTTCCCTTTGGCTTCCCAGCACACAGACCATTCTTTCTAGTGTTGGATCCTGCAGCTGCATTCTCTGTCAGAAACATGCCAGCATGGAAAAAAGAAAGACTGAGTAGAATTTAGCAGTGAGAAAAGTCAGGAGGACATGGGCTGCCTCACTGTAGGAGTGAACCCTCACATGGGCAGCACGGTGCAGCGCTAGGGCCCTAGGTTCGAATCCAGCCAAGGACAACATAATGCATTGAGTTTGTATGTTCTCCTCCCCGTGTTTGCGTGGGTTACCTCTGGGTACTCTGGTTTCCTCCCATACTCCAAAGACATACTGATAGGGAACTTAGATCGACTCCAGCAGAAAGGTCCAACCTGTAATGTCTAACAAACGTGCATACGTTAGACCAGGCAGCTGCTCTACAGATCTGATCCAAAGAGGCGCCTGCCTTTTCTGCCCAGGAAGATGCCACAGCCCTTGTAGAATGCGCTTTAATCTTTGCTGGACAGGGAATCCCCTGAATTTTGTAACACTCTGCAATAGTGGATTTAAGCTATCTACCAAGCAAAGCCTTTCAGAGCTTTTTGCCTTTGTTCTTGCCTGCATACTGTATTAGAAGGTTATCGTCTTTCCTAAATGACTTTGTGGATTCTAAGTATTGTAGAATAGATCTGCAAACATCTAGGCAGTGACATTTTTCTTTAGGATTTTTAGGACTAGAGCAAAAGGATGGTAAAATTATTTCCTGATTTCTGTGGAAATTTGTAACCAACTAAGGTAGAAAACTAGGATCTAATTTAAGGGTAATCCTGTCGTCAGAAATCAAGAGATATGGTTCCCTAGAGGATAGGGCCTGAATCTCTCCTAGACGTCTAGCAGACATTATTGCGATGAGGAAGGCAGTTTTTAGAGACAAGTGTTTCAATGAACAGACATCTAAAGGTTCGAAGGGAGAACCTGTTGACCCATTAAGTACCGTATTTAGATCCCACTGGGGAGTATGGGAAACAAAAGTTGGTCTGAGTCTGGAAGCTGCCATCATAAATCTCTTAATCCAGCAGTGGTCCGCTAGAGGGGAATCATAAAAACATAAAAAGAACTGAGCGCCGAAATTTGTACCCTGAGTGTACTGGGTCTCAGACCCAGGTCTAGGCCGTTCTGAAGGAAAGCTAGAGTTTTCTGGATTACTGGAAGATATGTATTTGGGGCCTCCTGTCCCATCCAGTTGCAGAATTTTTTCCAAATTTTAAGGTAGATCTTAGATGTAATCTTCTTTCATTTGAGGTTCAATTTATACAGGGAGTGCCGAATTATTAGGCAAATGAGTATTTTGACCACATCATCCTCTTTATGCATGTTGTCTTACTCCAAGTTGTATAGGCTCGAAAGCCTACTACCAATTAAGCATATTAGGTGATGTGCATCTCTGTAATGAGAAGGGGTGTGGTCTAATGACATCAACACCCTATATCAGGTGTGCATAATTATTAGGGAACTTCCTTTCCTTTGGCAAAATGGGTCAAAAGAAGGACTTGACAGGCTCAGAAAAGTCAAAAATAGTGAGATATCTTGCAGAGGGATGCAGCACTCTTAAAATTGCAAAGCTTCTGAAGCGTGATCATCGAACAATCAAGCGTTTCATTCAAAATAGTCAACAGGGTCGCAAGAAGCGTGTGGAAAAACCAAGGCGCAAAATAACTGCCCATGAACTGAGAAAAGTCAAGCGTGCAGCTGCCAAGATGCCACTTGCCACCAGTTTGGCCATATTTCAGAGCTGTAACATCACTGGAGTGCCCAAAAGCACAAGGTGTGCAATACTCAGAGACATGGCCAAGGTAAGAAAGGCTGAAAGACGACCACCACTGAACAAGACACACAAGCTGAAACGTCAAGACTGGGCCAAGAAATATCTCAAGACTGATTTTTCTAAGGTTTTATGGACTGATGAAATGAGAGTGAGTCTTGATGGGCCAGATGGATGGGCCCGTGGCTAATTTGGTAAAGGGCAGAGAGCTCCAGTCCGACTCAGACGCCAGCAAGGTGGAGGTGGAGTACTGGTTTGGGCTGGTATCATCAAAGATGAGCTTGTGGGGCCTTTTCGGGTTGAGGATGGAGTCAAGCTCAACTCCCAGTCCTACTGCCAGTTTCTGGAAGACACCTTCTTCAAGCAGTGGTACAGGAAGAAGTCTGCATCCTTCAAGAAAAACATGATTTTCATGCAGGACAATGCGCCATCACACGCGTCCAAGTACTCCACAGCGTGGCTGGCAAGAAAGGGTATAAAAGAAGAAAATCTAATGACATGGCCTCCTTGTTCACCTGATCTGAACCCCATTGAGAACCTGTGGTCCATCATCAAATGTGAGATTTACAAGGAGGGAAAACGGTACACCTCTCTGAACAGTGTCTGGGAGGCTGTGGTTGCTGCTGCACGCAATGTTGATGGTGAACAGATCAAAACACTGACAGAATCCATGGATGGCAGGCTTTTGAGTGTCCTTGCAAAGAAAGGTGGCTATATTGGTCACTGATTTGTTTTTGTTTTGTTTTTGAATGTCAGAAATGTATATTTGTGAATGTTGAGATGTTATATTGGTTTCACTGGTAAAAATAAATAATTGAAATGGGTATATATTTGTTTTTTGTTAAGTTGCCTAATAATTATGCACAGTAATAGTCACCTGCACACACAGATATCCCCCTAAAATAGCTAAAACTAAAAACAAACTAAAAACTACTTCCAAAAATATTCAGCTTTGATATTAATGAGTTTTTTGGGTTCATTGAGAACATGGTTGTTGTTCAATAATAAAATTAATCCTCAAAAATACAACTTGCCTAATAATTCTGCACTCCCTGTATATATATATATACTCAGCTAAGGGGCTATTTTCTAAGAGTAATAATTAAAAGTTACATTTTAATATCTACTAAATTTGATCACTTATTTCCGGTATTTCTCAATAATGCAGGTGGTCCTCTAAATATATCATATATTCTATTTTTTGTTAACCTTCTTTCTACTACATTTAAAGGGAATCTGGCACCTGGATTTTGGGTATAGAGCTGAGGACATGGGCTGCTAGATTGCCCCTAGCACATCCGCAGTATCCAGTCCCCATATCTCTCAGTGCTTTTAGGCTACTTTCACACTAGCGTTCGGGGCTCCGCTTGTGAGCTCCGTTTGAAGGGGCTCACAAGCGGCCCCAAACGCATCCGTACTGCCCTAATGCATTCTGAGTGGACGCGGATCCGCTCAGAATGCATCAGTCTGGCAGCGTTCAGCCTCCGCTCTGCTCAGCAAGCGGACACCTGAACGCTGCTTGCAGCGTTCGGGTGTCCGCCTTGCCGTGCGGAGGCAAACGGATCCGTCCAGACTTACAATGTAAGTCAATGGGGACGGATCCGTTTGAAGTTGACACAGTATGGCTCAATTTTCAAACGGATCCGTCCCCTATTGACTTTCAATGTAAAGTCTGGACGGATCCTTCTGAAGCTACTTTCACACTTAGAATTTTTTCTACAATATAGTGCAGACGGATCCGTTCTGAACGGATCCCAAGTCTGCATTATATGAGCGGATCCGTCTGGGCAGACATCAGACGGACCCGCTCTGAACGGTAGTGTGAAAGTAGCCTTATTGTGTCAAAAAAACTATTTTATAGATATGTAAATTAACCTTAGATGAGTCCTGACTCCTCCATGCTTAAGAGATGTGTCCAGTGTTCTCTGACTCTAAGCCCAGCCACGCCTACTGTGAAGGAGCCCAGCACCGCCCTGCATCCTCTGAATCTCCTCCTTGCTCCCCGACGTCACAAAGCTAGAGCGCAGTAATCTCGCGATGCGCAAGCTAGTGCATGCGCAGTTCGTTCCCTGAGGCTGATGCCAGCACATGGAGATTACGGCGCTCTAGCTTTGTGACCTCGTGGAGCAAGGAGGAGATTCGGAGTATGCGGGGCAATGCTGGCTCCTTCACAGTGGGCGTGGCTGGGCTCTGGAAACGTTAGTAGCCTCATTTACATATATATAAAATGGTTTTTTTGACACAATAAAAGCACTGAGAGTTATGGGGAATGGATATTGAGGAATGGATACTGCTACCTGCGATCTAGCAGCCCATGTCCTCAGTAGTGATGAGCAGCAGGGGCAATATTCGAATTCGCGATATTTCGCGAATATTTGGGCGAATATTCGCCATATATATTCGAGAATTCGCGAATTCATGATCTCTAAGCATTATTTTCTTGATTGCAAAAATTCGCATAAAATTCGCATAAAATTTTCGCATGAAAATTCGCATGAACTGGTATTTTTTAAAAAATCAAATATTCGCGATTACGAATATATTTTGCGATATTCTAAATATTCGTGAATTCTCGAATTGCCGATATTCGCGATTAAAATTCGCAATTTGAATATTTGTGATCAACACTAGTCCTCAGCTCCATACCCAAAATCCAGGTGACAGGTTCCCTTTAACCTCTTCAGGACACATGACATACCGGTAGGGCATGTTGTCCTGGTACTTAAGGACACATGACGTACCGGTAGGGCATGTTGTCCTGGTACTTAAGGACACATGACATACCGGTACGTCATGTATAGTTCCGATCACCGGCGGGCGGTGATCGGAACCCGATGCCTGCTCAAATAATTGAGCAGGCACCTTGGCTAAATGTGCCAGGGGGTCCTGTGACAGCCCCCATGTCGGCGATCGCAGCAAACCGCAGGTCAATTCAGACCTGCGGTTTTCAGCGTTTCCGGATTATTCGAGTCTCTGGGGACCCGATAACTTGGAACAGGATGGTGATCGGTGGTGTGATAATACACCACCAATCACCATCCTGCGATCCTGAGAGGTGATGGTGACATCACCTCTCAGGATCGGCTCTGATTGGTAGGTGGGCGGGCGGGAGGTTCAAATTAGAGCAGCGCTCCTCTCCTCCTCCTTTTGTGTCCGGGAGCCGAGGAGATCCAGAGCTGCACCGATCTCCAGCCAGCACCCCCATCTGTGCCCCAGCACCCCCCAGGTATTTAGGGAAAGGTTGAGTTAGGCTGGGATATTCAGGGAAAGTTAGTGTGAAAAAAAAAAACACAAATTTTTGTTACATCACCCTAAATCGGGTGTCTGGGGTCCAAAGCACAGCTGTGTGACCCTAGACCCCCCAGGGGTGCTGCAGCCTGCCCCCCCCCCCTCCCCCTCAACTTTATTTTGGGGTCAAGTTGTTGTTTTTTGTGCGTACGCTGACTGTGGCCGGCACTCTTAGCGTCCGGCCACTGTTAGCGCATCGCACACCCCATGGCTGATCAACTTCGGACGGTTGATCAGCGATTTTGAATAAAAAAAAGAAAATAAATCTAATTTTTTCCCCTTTTTTTTAGTTAGTCTTTTTTTTGTCTGTTAGGTTTAGGGTGAGTTCGCGAGCACCCGTGCCCCCACACACTGAATAAAGATTTACACGCACACACACACACGCACGCACGCAGGCACACACTCCCCTATGGCCCGCCGGATGTTCTCGGCCAAGGAGGCATATGCCCAGCTTGCCTCCGAGTCCAAGTGAGGACGAGGATGACCCCACTTTCCTGTTGTCATCCGCGTCCTCCTCATCATCTAGCGATGATGATGAGCCCCCAAGGCGGCGGAGACGCTGCTAGGCGGAGCAAGGGGATTGCCATGATAGGGACCCTGTGGCCCACCCTAGTACGAGCAGCTCTGGGGCTCGTACTAGTTTTCCGGCCTACCAGTTAAATCCACCGGAGCCCCCTGCCGGTGAACTTGTCTGGTGTACCCCAGAGCGATTTGAGCCCGTGATTCCTGATTTTGTAGGCCAACCAGGAATCCAGATTTCCACAGTGGGCTTCACTGAATATGACTATTTTAGTCTTTTTTTCAGTGACCACTTTGTAAATCTGATGGTGGAGCAGCTGAACCTGTACGCCCAACAGTTGGTTACTCAACACCCGGGCTCCTTTTTGGCTAGGCCCGGTGGCTGGACCCCGGTCAGTGCAGCCGAGATGAGGACATTTTGGGGCCTCGTGCTGCACATGGGCCTAGTCAAGAAACCTAGTGTCAGGCATTACTGGAGTGGGGACGTCCTCTACCAGACCCCACTTTACAGTACTGCCATGACACGCTCCCGGTTTGAGGCCATCCGGAAATGCCTGCATTATTCAGATAATGCAGCATGTTTCCCCCGAGGTGATCCTGCCTATGACCGCCTGTACAAAATCAGGCCAGTCATCGATCACTTTGGGGCCAAATTTGTACAGGCCTATGTACCTGGAAGGGAGGTCGCGGTTGATGAGTCTCTCATTGCATTCAAGGGGAAACTCATTTTCCGCCAGTATGTTCCCTCTAAGTGGGCGGGGTATGGCGTGAAGCTGTACAAACTTTGTGAGAGTACTTCAGGGTACACTTACAAGTTTTGTGTGTACGAGGGGCGAGATTCCAGTATTCAACCCCCAGAATGTCCCCCCACTCTGGGTGTTAGCGGGAAACTTGTGTGGGACCTAATGCACCCACTGCTAGATAAGGGTTACCAACTCTACGTGGATAACTTTTATACTAGTATCCCCTTGTTCCAGTCCCTCGCCGCCAGATCCACGTCCACTTGTGGGACCGTGCGGAAAAATCAACGCGGCCTCCCTGCCCACCCCCTTCAGGTACCTATCCCCAGGGGTGAGACCCGTGCCCTTATCACTGGAAACCTGTTGCTGGTCAGATATAAGGACAAGAGGGATGTCCTTGTACTGTCCACAATTCATGGTAACGGCATCACCCCTGTCTCCCTGTGCGGCAATGGTCCTCAAGCCCGATTGTATCGTCGACTACAATCGGTATATGGGAGGAGTTGATCTCTCTGATCAAGTCCTCAAGCCATATAACGCCATGCGCAAAACCCGGGCATGGTACAAAAAAGTTGCGGTCTACTTGGTGCAGGTTGCCTTGTACAACTCTTTTGTGCTGTCCCGGAGCGCTGGCAACACAGGGACATTCCTTCAGTTCTATGAGGCAGTCCTCAAGGACCTGATATTTTCTGACCGGGAAAGAGCAGGCCGGAGTACCTCGGGAACTGGAGGCGCCCAGATCGTCCCTGGCCAACACTTTCCAGGTGTGGTCCCCCATACTGGAAAGAAGGGACGGACCCAAAAAAGGTGCAGAGTGTGCCACAGGAGGGGGATACTGAAGGACACCACTACTCAGTGTGACACGTGCCCCGATCATCCGGGCCTCTGCATTATTGGTTGCTTCAGGGAGTACCACACTTCCATGGAGTACTACATTTATATCCCAATTTAGCCACTAACAATCGGATAAAAAACTGGTTCTCAGACTTAAGACACTAATACTAAATAAAACATTTTTCAAAAATATTATTTAGTAAAACTAAAATAAATAAAAAAACATATTAGGTATCGCCGCGTCCGTAAGAATCTTCTCTATAAAAATACCCCCCTAACTCCTCAGAAGAACACGGTCCAAAAAATAAAATAAAAACGGTGCAAAAAAAAGTTTTTTTTTGTCACCTTACATCACAAAAATTGTAATAGCAAGTGATCAAAAAGTCATATGCCCCCCAAAATAGCGCCAATAAAACCGTCCTCTCATCCCGCAAAAACAGAGCCCCTACATAAGATAATCGGCTAAAAACTAAAAAAAATATGACTCTTAGACTATGGAGATACTAAAATGTTTTTTTTTTTCTTTATAAAAAGATAATATAGTGTAAAACATAAATAAATAAAAAGTAGACATATTCGGTATAGCCGCGTCCGTAAGAATCTGCTCTATAAATATACCCCCCCTAACCCCTCAGATGAACACGGTAAAAAAATAAAAAAAAAGCGGTGCCAGAAAAGCAATTTTTGGGCAAATTTTCCTTGTTAATCCGTTTTTTTCCAATAACAAAGCAAGGGTTAGCAGCCAAACAAAGCTTAATATTTATTACCCTCATACTGCAGTTTACAGAAACACCCCATATGTGGTCATAAACTGCTGTATGACCAAACGGCAGGGCGCAGAAGGAAAGGAATGCCGTATGGTTTCTGGAAGGCAGATTTTGATGGCCTTTTCTTTTTGGCACCATGTCCCATTTGAAGCCCCCCTATTGCACCCCTAGAGTAAAAACTCCATAAAAGCGACCCCATCTTAGAAACTACACCCCTCAAGGTATTCAATTTTTTTTTTACAAACATCGTTAACCCTTTAGGTGTTCCACAAGAGTTATTTGCAAAGGGAGATGAAATTTCAGAATTTCTATTTCTGGTAACCTTGCCTCACAAAAATGTAATATAGATAAACAAAAAATCATATGTATCCTAAAAATAGTCCCAACAAAACTGCCACCTTATCCCGTAGTTTCCAAAATGGGGTCACTTTTATGGAGTTTCTACTCTAGGGGGGCTTCAAATGGGACATGGTATAAATAAACCAGTCCAGCAAAATCTGCCTTCCAAAAACCATACGGCGCACCTTTCCCTCTACGCCCTACCGTGTGCCCGTACAGTAGTTTACGGCCACATATGGGGTGTTTCTGCAAACTACAGATTTGGGGCAATAAATACAGCATTTTGTTTGGCTGTTAACCCTTGCTTTGTTACTGGAAAAAATGGATTAAAATAAAATTTGAGAATTTACATTTTTTGGCAAATTTTCCATCTCCATTTGCCAATAACTCTTGTGCAACACCTAAAGGGTTAACAAAGTTTGTAAAATCCGTTTTGAATATCTTGAGGGGTGTAGTTTCTTAGATGGGGTCACTTTTATGGAGTTTCTACTCTAGGGGTGCATCAGGGGGGCTTCAAATGGGACATGGTGTAAATAAACCAGTCCAGCAAAATCTGCCTTCCAAAAACCACACGGCACACCTTTCCCTCTATGCCCTACTGTGTGCCCGTACAGTAGTTTACGGCCACATATGGGGTGTTTCTGCAAACTACAGAATCGGGGCAATAAATATAGCATTTTGTTTGGCTGTTACCCTTGATTTGTTACTGGAAAAAATGGATTAAAATGGAAAATTTGACAAAAAATTTTAAATCTCATATTTCATCCCCATTTGACAATAACTCTTGTGCAACACCTAAAGGGTTAAGGACGTTTGTAAAATCAGTTTTGAATACCTTGAGGGGTGTAGTTTCTAGAATGGGTTTCATTTTTGAGTGGTTTCTATTATGTAAGCCTCACAAATTGACTTCAGACTTGAACTGGTCCCTAAAAATTGGGTTTTGGAAAATTTCAGAAAAATTTCAAGATTTGCTTCTAAATTCTAAGCCTTGTAACATCCCCAAAATATTAACCATAATTCCCAAAATGATCCAAACATGAAGTAGACATATGGGGAATGTAAAGTAATAACTATTTTTGGAGGTATTACTATGTATTATGGAAGTAGAGTAATTGAAACTTGGAAATTTGCAATTTTTTACAAATTTTTGGTAAATTTGGTATTTTTTTTATAAATAAAATTTATTTATTTTTACTTCATTTTACCAGTGTCATGAAGTACAATGTGTGACGAAAAAACAATCTCAGAATGGCCTGGATAAGTCAAAGCGTTTTAAAGTTATCACCACTTAAAGTGACACTGGTCAGATTTGCAAAAAATGGCCTGGTCCTTAAGGTGAAATAAGGCTGTGTCCTAAAGGGGTTAAGCGTGTTGATGACTTTCTCCGATAGGCCTTGACGCCTTGGGATGTCGCCCTCAGGATCCATCATGTTAATTTAAAGATCTCTGGGTTGGGGTGACAGACTGGACCCTGGAGAAGCATGTTCTCCTGATAGGGAAATATCCAGGGCTCCTGAATCAACATTTGTTTTAATGCTGCGAACTAGCTTCTCTTGGGCCAGTAAGGAGTTATGAGAATTATTGTTACTGGCCCCTAAGAAATCTTTTGAATCATACGAGGTATCAACGGGAACGGAGGAAAAGCGTAGGTCAAGTCCCAGGTCCATTTTATTGAAAAAGCGTCTATTCCTAGGGGATTTTATTTTGGATTTAAGGAGCAAAAAACTTTTACCTGTGAATTTATTTTTGATGCAAAAAGGTCTACTTGACGGGGGAACCCCATTTTGCTGTTATTTTTTGGAAAATAAGGGGATGTAGAGACTATTCTCCTGGGTCTAATTTTTTTCTGCTTAGAAAGTGTGCTTCTAGGTTCTGGGAACTTTTATGATGTAAGGCTGTGAGTGATAGGGTGTTCTTTTCTGCCCAGAGGATTATATTCCTTGCCAAGGCTTCCAAGATTGGAGATCTTGTACCTCCCTGGTGTTTCAGGTAGTCTACTGTTGTGATGTTGTCCGAGAAGATTTTGATGTGGTGATCTTTCAGAAAATAAGATGCCTTCTTTAGGGTAAACCATACTGCCACCAGCTCTCTGTAGTTTGAAGAGTGATCGCTTATGATCTTTGAGAAAGTTCCCTGAAAAAGAAAAGAGCCTACTTTTGTGCCCCACCCTGATTTGCTTGCGTCCATTATAGTCTGGACTGCCGGATGCTTTTGCCAAGGAACTCTTTGAAGATTCCTTTCTTCTTTCCACCAATCGAGATCCTGCTTCACAGAATTTGGAATAATGATTCTCTTGTCTAGGGAGGTTTGTTTTTTGTCCCAGCAGTTCAGAATCCAGCTCTGTAAGATTCTGGTGTGAACTTGGCACCAAGATACTGACCCTATGCAGGAGGTTAGGAGGCCTAGTATGCTCATAGTTTCTCGGACCGAGCAAGAAATTCTTTTTTGGAACTTTATCTTGTTCTGTAGTGAGATTTTCTTTTCCTGAGGGAGGAAAGAACTCTGTATTTCAGAATCTAGGAGAACTCCCAGGAACAGTCTTTTTGGGGAAGGATGGAGGAAGGATTTCCCACAAATTATTATCCAACCTAATTCCTAAAGCCCCATCAGCAAATTTTCTGTGTCTTTTATGGCTATTTCTTTTGTTTTTGCGACAAGCAAAAAGTCATCTAGATATGGAATGATGATCATGTTTCTTTCTTTGAAAGACGCCACCATCTCAACAATTATTTTTGTAAACACCCTTGGGGCCGATTTAATGCCGAAAGGGAGAGATGAAAACTGGAAATGACATAGGGTTCCTGTTGAGATCCCTATCACAAAGGTATTTTTGAGAGTTTTCGTGAATGGGGACGTGATCGTTTTCCTCCTTTTAGATCGATTGATGTCATAAATGCCCCTTTCTCTATTAGATGAATTGTGGCGGATACTGACTCCATTTTGAAATGTCTGTACTGGATTAACTTCATTCATTCATTTTTCATTTTATGCACTTATATAGCTCTACAATATTCCGCAACGCTTTACAGACATTAGCATCACCATTAGCAACCAACTGTCCCCAATGGGGCTCACAACTTGTTCAGTTGTTTTAGATTTATGATCATACGAGCAGATCTATCAGTTTTTTTTAACTTAAGATAGTTTTGAATAGAACCCCTTTCCTTTATGTGACTCTGGTATAATTACATTTGAATCTTGTAATTTTGGGATTTCTTCCCATTTTTTTTTTTGCGTTACCTTGGGGTCAGAAAATTCTATTTTGTAACCCTGAGCAATGATATTTAAAACCCAAGGGTTTGAGGTTACTTTTTCCAATTGGGGGGAAAAAAAAATTCAACCAACCCTCCACTCTGGCGTCATTGCTTGCCAGCCTGCTTGCTTTGAGGAACACTCTGCTTGCTTGTCTGCCTGTTTGCTTTGAGGAACCCTTTGCCTCTGCCCCCTTTTGGATAACTCCAGCGGCCTGATTTTCCTTTACCTCTATATGATCTGAACTGGGTATTTTGCTGATGAAAAAAAACGTTTCCTGGTATCCCTCTCCTCCGGGAATCCTTTATTTTTGTCCGCCGCCTTTTCTAGAATTTTGTCTAAGATGCGTCCAAAGACATATTCGCCTAAAAAAGCTATTGAACACGGCTTGGATTTAGATATTTTATTTCCTGACCAGGATTTTACCCATAATGCTTGCCTGGCTGAGTTTAAAAGTGCTCCTTCTCTGGCAGCAAATCTAACCGATTCTGCCGAGGCATTGGCTAAAAAGGCCGTTGCTGATTTTGAAAGAGGAATGGATTTTATAATTTCCTCTCTTGAGGTTTTATTTTTTAAGTGGTCTTCCAACTCATTAAGCCATAGAAACATAGATCTAGCTACTGAGGTGACCACGATATTTGTTTTTATAGAGAAGGTAGATGTCTCCCAAGCTTTTTTCAACAGACAATCAGCTTTGTGTTCCATAGGGTCGCGCAATTGAGAGGAGTCCTCAAAAGGAAGAGAGGTTTTTTTAATTACCTTCACCACTTGGACATCTATTTTAGGGGTGCTGTCAAAGATCTTGGATTCTGACGGATCAAAAAGAAGACGGTTTCTAAATTCTCTCTGAATCCCCAACCTCTTTTCAGGCTTTAACCATTTATCAAGTATCAAATCCCGTACATTTTCATGTGTAGGAAAAACCATTGACTTTTTAGCTCTTAAACCTCCAAACATCTCGTCCTATACTGAGCGCAGTTTAGGTATGTCCTCAATACCCATCGTAGATCTAACCGCTTTTAGCAATTCATCCATATCCTCAGAGGAAAAGTAATATTTTCTCTCTTCGTCTACAATTTCACCTTCAGAAAATAAATCTTCCTCCCCGAAGGTCCTGGAAGATGAAGCTTCCTCGTCCAGCTCCTCAGGATCAGAGGAGGAACAGAAAGTCTGTGTTTTTTAGGAGAAATCACAGATTCACTGGTCACTCCCAAGGAAGCCAGCGATGATTTTATCTCTTCTTGAATCAGTTTTTACATCAGATAAGATAAACGGTTGCTCCTCTTTTAACATTTCAGAAATGCACAGTTCCTTCTTGTAATTTTATGGGAGTCTTTTATTACAGACTGCACCTTTCAGAGATTTAGTTAAAATTTTTGTCTCCTTAGCTCCCTAATAATAGAAAAAAAAGAGCAACCATGTATCAGCAGACACCCAAAAAAATAATAATAAGGCAAGCCACAGAAGCATTTTTTCCCCAAAGGGAACTCACGGAGGGTAGACCAGTGGACTCAGTAGTCCTGTACTGGAGAAGGCTCCTGTGTTGGGAGGGATGTCAGCTTCCATACTGCCTGGTTGGCGTTTTATGCCCATGCCAAACGATTAGACCGGCGCTTCCGCTTCCTGGAATGCACCCCTAGGCTCCGCCCCCTCTGTAATCACGCAGTGTCATGCCGGATCACGTGGTTCAAAGGAACGTGCATAGATGCCCGCACACTCCATGAGTGTGCGGACGTCTGTTCATTATGTCGCTTAGCTGGCTGTCGTGTCCTCCTCTTAAAGAGAGCCTGTCACCTGGATTTTGGATATAGAGCTGAGGACATGGGCTGCTAGATAACCGCTAGCACATCCGCAATATCCAGTCCCCATAGCTCTCGTTGCTTTTATTGTGTCAAAAAAACTATTTTATAGATATGTAAATTAACCTTAGATGAGTCCTGTCTTCTCCATGCTTGAGAGATGAGTCCCGCGTTCTCTGACTCTGAGCCCAGCCACACCCACTGTGAAGGAGCCCAGCACCACCCCGCATCCTCCGAATCTCCTCCGTGCTCCCCGACATCACAAAGCTAGAGCGCCGTAATCTCGCGATGCGCGAGCTAGTGCATGCGCAGTTCGTTCCCTGAGGCTGATGCCAGCACAGGAAAGGAACACTATGCTGTCACTGCGCATGCGCTAGCTTGCACATTGTGAGATTACGGCGTTCTAGCTTTGTGATGTTAGGGAGCAAGGAGATTCGGAGTTAGCGGGGTGGTGCTGGGCTCCTTCACAGTGGGCGTGGCTAGGCTCCGGAAACATTAGTAGCCTCATTTACATATAGATAAAATCATTTTTTTGACACAATAAAGGCACAGAGAGCTATGGGGAATGGATATTGCGCATGTGCTAGCGGCGATCTAGCAGCCCATGTCCTCAGCTCTATACCCAAAATCCAGGTGACAGGTTCCCTTTAAAGGGTTTCTGTCACCAGGATTAACCCTATTAAACTGGCTGACATTAGCGATGTGCTAATGTCAGCAGACCCTAACTAGCCTATTGTTATGCTTATGGATGCGCGCCTTACTGCATAATTTTAACTTTTCTTATATGCTAATTAGCCTTTAGGAGCAGGGGGGAAGTTGCACCTGCTCCTAGAGTTTACAAAAAAAGGAAGGGGGGGCGAACCTAACCTGGGTAAAAGGTATTTGTATACACATATACATTAATGCCAAGAATGTCCTAGACCTATCTTGACCCAGGTATAAAGTGTGTATTGAAACTTCACTTTTAATTCGACATAATGATAAAACGGCTGTGAGCCATAACAAACAGTTAAAACAATGTTTCCACCCCAAAGAGTTGACAACTTAGTTGCTGCCAGGGTGAGGGAGATGTGCACTATCTCCTATTCACCACAACTATATCTGCAGAGTTTGAACATAGGGGGGCAATGTGTGAATAGACTAATGTAAGCAAAGTACCTGTAGTTGCTGGCAAAAACTGATTAAATGGAATAGGTGACTGTGCTCCTACACACAAACGTTCACAGCACAGCGCACTTGTCTGACACTACATCAGTAGCTGTCAAGACGCATTCACACACTGCACACATGCTGCTAAGTAGAGTTGAGCGGGCACCTGGATGTTCGGGTTCGACAAGTTCGGTCGAACTTCACAAAAAAGTTCGAGTTCGGGACCCGAACTTGACCCCGAACCCAATTGAAGTCAATGGGGACCCGAACTTTTGAGTACTAAAATTGCTGTAAAAATGTCATGGAAAGGGCTAGAGGGCTGCAATCCTCGGTGGTGGAAGGACATGTGCCAAACTGCTATCCGCCTCATGCCTAGCAGCCACTGCATTTACCCAGTTTGCTGTTAGGGAGATATAACGTCCCTGACCGTGCTTACTGGTCCACGTATCCGTAGTGAGGTGCACCTGGACACAGATGGCGTTGCACAGTGCGCACCTGATTTTGTGCCCCACTTGGTTGTGCAGGGAAGGGATGGCACGCCTGGAAAAGTAGTGGCGGCTGGGCACGACATACTGTGGGACAGCCACCGCCATAAAGCTTTTAAAGCTATCCGTCTCCACCAGACGGAATGACAGCATTTCAAAGGCCAGTCATTTTGAAATGCTGGCATTCAGGGCCAGGGATCGCGGGTGGGTTAGTGGGGTACTTCCTCTTCCGCTCCAGTGTTTGGGAGATGGAGAGCTTCCATGGGACATTGTGGAGATGCTTGGTGACCCAGGTTGTGGTGTTGCTGGCAGATCCTCTGTTTTCTGGGTGGCAGGTCGCACTGTCACTCCAGAGGTGGATGAAGAGGCCGAGACTGCAGCAGAAGAGGAAGAAGGAGGAGCCAGAGACCTTTCTTGGTTTTTGAGGTGTCTACTCCACAGCAACTCGTGCTTTGCACTTAGATGCCTGGTCATGCAGGTTCTGCTTAGGTTGAGAACGTTTATGCCTCGCTTCAGGCTCTGATTGCACAGCGTGCAAACCACTCGTGTCTTGTCGTCAGCACATTGTCTGAAGAACTGCCACGCCAGGGAACTCCTTGGAGCTGGCTTTGGTGTGCTCGGTCCCTTGCTGCGGTGAGCAGTAGCAGGCACACTGTCTAGGGGACGGCTGCTCCGCTTTTGCACCCTGCGCCCTCTTCTGCTGTGATGGTGGCTCTGTGCGACCACCACCTCTTCCTCCGAACTATACAGGTCACTCGCATGACCTTGATTCCATGTGGGGTCGAGGACCTCATCGTCCTCCACATCCGAGACGTGCTGCGATGGTCCTCCCATGTACTCATCTTGAAACATAAGTGGTTGGGCATCGGTGCACTCAATCTCTTCCACTTCTGGGGCAGGGCTAGGTGGATGGCACTGGGAAACCCTGCCAACAGAGTCATCAAAAAGCAGAAGAGACTGCTGCATGACTTGGGGCTAAGACTGCTTGGCTGATTCGCAAGGGGGTGAGGTGAAAGACTGATGGACATCGGCTGCAGGTGCCAACTCTGATCTTTCAGCAGGAGACTGGGTCGAAGACAATGTGAAAGAACTGGAGGCACTGTCAGCAACCCAATCTACTATCTCCTGTACTTGTTCTGGTCTCACCCTTCGTAGAGCCGCATTAGGTCCGACCAAATACAGCTGAAGGTTCTGTTGCCTACTCGCACCTGAGGAAGGGGTTTCACTTGTGCGTGTATCTGGCACAGATCGACGTCTTCTCCCTGCAACAGGAGCTACACCAGCAGCACCACGACTGGGGCCACGTCCCCTATTTGACGCTCTCCTCATATTTCTCAAATTTAGGATCTTGCCCTAAATAGGTGTTTTTTTAATAGCAGAATAGAACAACAGTATCTAAAAGGTGTATCTCACACGTACAGATGCAGACAAGGCTGCAAAATTAAGATTTTTGCCCTAAATATGTGTTTAATACCAGAATATGACAGCCGTATATAGCATTTGAATTTCACATGTACAGATGCAGACAAGGTCGCAAATTAAGTATTTTGCCCAAAATGGGTGTTTATTTAATACCAGAATAGCACAGCAGTATGTAAAGGGTGTATCTCACAAGGACAGATGCAGCAAAGGCTGCACAAATAAGTTTTTTGCCCTAAATGGGTGTTTTTTTAATAGCAGAATAGAACAGTATCTAAAGGGTGTATCTCACAATGAATATGCAGCAAAGGCTGAAAAATTAAGATTTTTGCCCTAAATGGGTGTTTTTTAAAACCCAGAAAATTATAGCTGTATTTCTAGCTTAAATTGCACACTGACTAATGCGGCAGAGGCCCCAGATGGAGGGTATTGCTAAAAATGGGTGTTTTTTAAAACCGAGAAAATGATTGAAGTATTTAAAGCTTGTTTTAACAATGACAGATGCAGCAAAGGCTGCAATATTAAGTACTTTGCCCAAAATGGGTGTTTTTTTCATAACAGAATATGACAGCAGTATATAACGCTTAAATTTCACACGTACAGATGCAGCAAGGGCTGTAAAATTTAGTATGTTGCCCAAAAAGGGTGTTTTTTAAAACCCAGAAAATTATAGCTGTATTTCTAGCTTAAATTGCATACTGACTAATGCTGCAAAGGCACCAGATATAGGATATTGCCAAAAATGGGTGTTTTTTTTTAAACCCAGATTATTATTGCAGTATTTCAAGCTTGGATTTCAATGTCACAAAAGCACATATGCAGTGCTGGTGCACTGAGCTTGCATAAAATGGCCGCCGCCGCCCACCTAACAGACGGATAAAAGTTATTTTTCTCTGTCACTGGGCTCAGGGCAGGGTAAAAAGATTGTGCACGGCACCCACACAACTAAATCTATGTAGATCGCCGAGTTCAATTGCAGTTCTGATTAAAGTTTCTTTCCTATTCTCTCCCTCACAGCAGCCACATCCTCTCCCTACACTAGTAACAGCAGAGCTACGTGACTCCAGTTTATATAGAGGCTGGGTCACATGCTGCACTGGCCAATCACAGACATGCCATTAGTAGGCATGGCTGTGATGGCTTCTAAGGGCACAGAGTTAAACGTTTGTCGATTGGCTGCTCTGCAGCCTTTCAAAAGGCACCAAGAAATCGCCAAACACTGAACCCAAACTTTTACTGAAATATTCGGGTCAGGGGTCCAAAAATTCTAAAGTTCGGGACGAACCCGAACTTTACAGTTCGGGTTCGCTCAACCCTACCGCTAAGCGCTCCACCTAGCTCAAAAAACCTTGCTATATTGAATGAAAATGTCCCACACAAGGACTTCTAAGCTAATAAGCAATATTGGAGTGGACAACAATTGTTTAAAACAATCAACTCTCCCCCCAACATGTTTCACCAGATCATTGGCTTCTTTAGGGGTTTGGGCAGAATTTAAGACCACAGACATGATGCAGGTATATATGCTGCAATTCTGTGATTGATTTGTGTGGTAGCCAATTGCTGTTAATCAAGCTACACCAAATGAGAAATGAGAACGCAAGAGAATTGGAATAGCTGCCCTCCCTATTTTGTTGTTGACAAATCAAAGCAGGGCAGAGGAGGTGTCCTTATGACATCATGCATAAGCTGTCATTGCGCTCCAACTTAGAAAATCAGCGAGATGATGCTTTCCAAAGCGCATGTCCTGCGCAGGCGGCGGGTGCGTGAGCACTCAGTCTCTAGTAGCCGAGGCACTGAGTGCCTTTACCCATGTGCACCAACTAAAAAGTAAGGGAAATCAAGACATGCCCGGTGTGCATGTCTTGCGCCGGCAGCCAATTCGTGAGCACTTGGTTAACACAAAAAAAAAAAAGACGTTTTCCTCCCTCTTCCTCAGCTCTATCCTCCCTCTTCTCTGCGATGCCGGCTGTATTCAGCGCAGGCGCAGTGAGGAAGCCAGCAGCCGGCGAGCATTCTTCACTCACTGCGCCAAATACTGAAAGGGTCGGCGCAGGCACGAGATTTCGCCGGCAGGAGGAGACCAAAGCTGGCCTGGCCCTGTCAATCAAGTGAACAAGAGCTTTGAAAGAGGTAGGCGAACAGAGATTCTAGGAGCAGGTGCAACGTCCCCCCTGCTCCTAGAGGCTAATTAGCATATAATAAAAGTTAAAATTATGCAGTAAGGGGCGCATAAGCATAAAAATAGGCTAGTTAGGGTCTACTGACATTAGCACATCACTAATGTCAGCCAGTTTAATAGGGTTAATCCTGGTGACAGAATCCCTTTAAGGTAGGAGATGTGGCAGTTTTCTTGGGGTAAACAGGCTCCGGACTAGCCGGAGCGGATACCCTGCCTCTACCCTATGTCCAGCCTTAGCCTCATGCCACGGGAGGATCAAAGGGGAATAGAAAAAGGAGAGACCTCATATTCAAAACCATAAAGGAGGCGGTAAGGGGTTGTCTGAAATAAAAAATAAATAAAGTTAAATCTTCACCTCCCAGCCAGGAAGGCCTCTCTCTGTGTTGCCCCATGTAGGGACAGGAAACACTGAGGGGAGTGGGTGGGAGGCTCAATTTAAACTCTCTCTCTGTGTTCCTGTCCCTACAGAGGCCGTCATGGTGGATGGAAATGGTCTTTTGAAGGGTCCAGGTACTCTATAACCTCTAAAAATGAAATTATTGCGTATACAACTTAACTTTCACCTTATTTTACCAGTTTCTTTTGCATAAAAATGTGATCATGTTCCAAAGTTTTTCTACCACAAAGTAAAAAGCAAAACTCCCCAGTACTGTAAAGAAATCATGAGTGTAAGTGTAAATAGGCAGATACAGCGCAATTAAAAGGAGGGCAGCAATAGTTAACATCATTTAATGAGTATAAAACATTGAAGATTGCATAGAAAGACTGCAGTCAAATATTTCAAAAATTCAATTTCTTGGTGCTGTTGTTGCCAAAAATACATGATATCTGTGTAGTGAGTAACATACAGCTGAACTTTCAATTTACCCATTTTTTTAAACACCTGTAGTTTGCAAAAGGGGAAAGGCAAGAGGTTTTTATTTGATTCTGTTATCAAAGAAAGAGAGGCCCCAGCTACACTGGCTATAACAAAGCTTTAATCCACATTAAAAAAAAAGGGGAAAAAGTTTGGATTTTTAGAAATCGTTACATCTCCAGCAAAAGACGGGATAGGAAATAAAAGACAATCAGAAAAAAGACAGAAAGGGAATTCTAATTTGAAAGTGTCTCGTTAGATTCTCAAGGCCCAAACTACAAATAGCTGACGAACTGAAGTCCAGTCTCTTTAAGAAAGTATCAGTCAGCTTAATGGTAATTTTCTTCAGGAATCCCTCCTTTAGTATTTCTTGAGGAGTAGTGGAAATGAAAAGCAGCTCTTGTTCACTTTTGTGTCATTCCGCCCTGGAGTTTATACTTTAAGTAATATTCATCTTTCCCTTAGTCATTCGGCTCCTCACAGAGAAACGGATACACTGCAGAAGAGGACAGTGTATGCTTCGTCTTCTTATGCTGGTAAACTGAGCTTCTTTCCCTTTAGGACTAAAATAAGGAGAAGAAAACAACGGAGCTTAAATTCTACTAGTCAAACAGGCAAATGTCCACAATTAAACAGCAAAAAAGCAATAAAAGTCCCTTGCTTTCAAGTTTCAAAAATGTGAACGTTCTATACAAATACATTGGGATCGGGGGCAAATATTCTATTTTTACAGCCCTGACAAGTTAAATTAGTTTCTGCCAAAGCTAATCGGGTGAGACTCCATAGCTCAGACCAGTCTCTGCGCATGCAATGCTGCAGCCAACCACTGGAGGTTGTTGCAGCCAGTAATTGCGCATCACATTTCTATATTTGATGTTTAAAGAGTAACTAAACCTTTACATAAACTTTCAATATGTGCTCCATAATGCCCTAATAAAACTATTTGTACTACACTTTTTCCTACTTAAAGCTGCACTGTGCACTGCTCAGCAGTGTACGGAGTACACATTTTATCAATGGGGCCAGAGCAGCGCTGTGAGTACCGGCAGGAGCGCATACTGCATGTCAGTTGTAAGTTCTCTCAACTTAGAGAGAAGCAGGAGCCCCCTCCACTCAGCTAATCCTGTCTTAGTACATGGGTACAGGGTACAGAGTTAGTGATCCTCCAGGGATTATGGGCAGGAGCAGCAATATGCGCTCCTGCCCGTACTCACAGCACTGCTGCTGCCCATTCATAAAATGTACTCCATACACCGCTCAGCGGTGTACAGAGAATAGAGTTTTAAGCGCACAGGGAATGCAGCTTCAGGTAGGGAAAAGTGTAGTAAAAATAGAAAATTAAAAAAGTATATTAGACAGATATTAGGGACAACATATTAAAAGTTTATGGAAAGGTTTAGTTTAGTTAAGGGTACTTTCACACTTGCGTTGTGAAGATTCGGCGGAACTGCCTGCCGGATCCGGAAATCCGTGTGCAAACAAATGGCATTTGTAGACGGATCGAATGCGGATCAGTCTAACAAATGCATTAAAACACCGGATCCGTCTCTCCGGTGTCATCTGGAAAAACGGATCTGGTATTGCATTTTTAAAGGCAGGCAAGTGTTCCGGAATTTTGGACAGAGAAAATACTGCAGCATGCGGCGGTATTTTCTCCGGCCAAAAACCGTACAGTGACTGAACTGAAGACATCCTGATGCATACTGAACGGATTGCTCTCCATTGAGAATGCATTAGGATAAAACTGATCAGTTTTTTCCGGTATTGAGCCCCTAGGATGGAAACGCAACACCGGAAAAGTTTAACTCTCTTTTAATGGATTCATGTAATTTAGAAAGGGATACTAAATGCAGAAAATACACAACAAATCCCAGAAATCAAGAATACTGTATGTGTCCCTACAGACCATCTATTTCCCCTTTCTCCTTGTATACATGTGTCTGGATGTTAGTCAACTGGCTGCAGCAGAAACCCTCCCCACCGCCTGTGGTAGGACACCAGACCCTCCCATATGGCAAAACCCCCTGCTTACTGAACCTGGAAATTATTTCGGATCTGTGTTCTCTGCCAGATTTCCACGAGACTTTCAAGAGCATGCAGTTTTTTTCTACTTTTAGGATTAATTTCTAAATTTAGCGTTCCTTTAACAGAAATTCTCACAATATGCCAAATACAATATTGAATACTGGGGCAGATTTACTAACCCTAGAGGTAGCATTAAGGCAGTCTGTCTAGACTACACGTGAACCACATTGATTCAGGCTGGGTGATAAATTTGGTGCATGGCTAGACACTTTTGAGTAACTTTATACCAACTATTGGTGGGACAGAATTTTATGTGTAAATTGTGTGCAATTTTGGTGCAAAATGTTGCATCTCAGGCCATGCCCCCTTCCCGCTAAGTAACATCCCTTTTCTAACAGGCCACATCCCTTGGCAAGGTGGGCACAGTAGATATTTCTTGAACAAGATGCACCAAAAATGTGCCAAACTGCGCCAAAATCTGGTGCAATTTACAACATACTCCAGGTGCACTTGCATTGGTTGTATCTCATTTCTGAACTGTTAGTTTAAATGCCACAAACTCCACGTTTCAGTCTCACCTTTGGTAATGTATAGATAAAAGAAGTCACAATACAAGATAGTCTGTACAAGTCCTGCAACGATGGCAATGAGATCAAAGAATCCCTCAAACTGGTAACGCCAAATCCAATTAAAGAGATAGAGGGTACGATAAATCCCCAAAGCAAAGAGATAATGACTGGTGATGGTCTCCGCTTCCCCAGTCTTGCTGACCATAAACAGTTGGGGCAGAATTGCAACAGACTCCAGGTAGATGGAAAATGTCCACAAAATCTGTGAAATAAATGGTAGATTATAGATATTTAGTATACCTACATGACATTTACAGATGTAAGGGTACTTTCACACTAGCGTTTTTCTTTTTTTCCGGAATAGAGTTCCGTCACAGGGGCTCTATACCGGAAAAGAACTGATCCGGCATATCCCCATGCATTCTGAATGGAGACTAATCCGTTCAGGATGCATCAGGATGTCCTCAGTTCAATCATTTTGACTGATCAGGCAAAAGAGAAAACCGTAGCATGCTACGGTTTTATCTCCGGCGAAAAAAACTGAAGACTTGCCTGAATGCCGGATCCGGCATTTTTTCCCATAGGAATGTATTAGTGCCGGATCCGTCCTTCCGGTCTGCGCATGTGCAGACTGAAAAAAAGGTGAAAAAAAATAAATGCCGGATCCGTTTTGTCGGATGACACCGGAAAGACGGATCCAGCATTTCAATGCATTTTTTTTGACTGATCAGGCATTTTTAAGACTGATAAGGATCCTGATCAGTCTTACTAATGCCATCAGTTGGCTTACGTTTTGCCTGATCCGGCAGGCAGTTCCGACGACAGAACTGCTTGCCGGATCTCTCTGCCGCAAGTGTGAAAGTACCTTAAGTTGTATTGTTTTCTGACTTAACCCGACTGGATGATTTACCATTTTTGTTTTTTTACTCCCAGCCCTCCCAAAGCCAAAACTTTTGTATTTTTTTGTTCACATAGCCACATGAGGCTTGTTTTTTGCAGAACAAGATGCACTTTTATGGGTTTTTATTTTACGCAGTTTCCTATGCAGTAAAACTGATCTGTTACTTTTATTCTCCGGGTCAGTATGATTACAACAATACCACATACTCCTATGTATAGTTTTTCTTGCATTTTAATGCTAAAAAAAGAAATAAAAATAAAAATAATTTTTTTCTTTGCATTGCCATATTCTGTTTTTATTTTAATATGGTCTTTTGCACGTATGGTCTTTTGCACGGCGATACCCATAATGTTTTTTAAAATTATTTATGTACTTTAATTTTTGGGAATGGGGTGATAAAAATGTAAATTTTTTTTAATATTTAGAAAATTTTATTTTTACACTTTTTAATAGTTCCTCTAGTGAACTATAAGAAGCGATTACTAGGTTGCATTAGCACTCATGAGACTTACACTAAGTTCCTATGGAGCCCTGCCAGAGACAGGCTCCCTATAGGAACTAATGTGCGGCCGTCCTGTGCCACTTCTAAGTACAGAGGCTGCTGCATACTATATCCAGCTCCCCCGATCCTCGCCGGGGGAAGCTGGTACACGACCAGTAACGTGCGCTCCCGGTCTTTAACTTTTCAGATGCCGTGGTCACTTTTGAGCACGGCATCTGAGGGGGTTAAATGTATGCAATCAACGTTCTCGCCGATAGCATACATTAGTCCGGGGTTTAAAACAGCAGGCACCCGGCAGCCGCTCTGCTGGCGAGCGGACAGGCACCATTTTTGAATGCCCGACTACCGACATCAATTTACATGGGAAGGGGTTGAAAGAGTATTCCAGTTAGATTCAGTTAAACCCTAACCACAGGATAGATGATAACTATTAGATCAATGGGGGTCCTACTGCTGGGACCCCCACCCATCACGAGAACATGGTCCCTGTACTCCCTGCAGAAACTCTGAACAGAACGGCCAATAGCACATGCGCATGGCAGCTCCATTCATTTCTATAAGAGTTCCTGAGCACTCGGCTATCTCCAGAATTTCCACTGAAATGAATGAAGAGGCCACACGCATGCCCAACCGGAGTACATCTCCAGGAGGTACTTATTCATCAGCTTTTTTCAAAAGATGCGGAACAGGCACCAGATCTGCACAGCTCACTGTGCGGTGGCTGGTTACTGCAGCTCTGCTTCCATTTCACATGAACGGGCGCAGCGCTGCAGCAAGCGGGCACAGCCACTACACAGTGGAAAGAGCTCTGTAGTTCTGGTGCCTGATATCAGCGGCGGAGCTTGTGAAAACAGGCGACTGGCAAGGGTGCCAGGAGTCATACATCCGTCTCTCTCATACTGATGACCTATCATATATGTGACAGTGATCTCACTTGCTCAGAAGCTGTGCCTACTGCATTGGCAGCCATCAGAGATAACTCTGATTCTGACCTTTTAAGCCCTAAGACAGCACAGTCGGGAGCAGTGAATGGAGAGCGATGCACACAAAGGATCCAAGTTCTTAAAGGGCATCTAACAGATTTGTCCCTATGACACTGGCTGACCTGTTACATGTGCACTTGGCAGCTGAAGACATCTGTGTTGGTCCCATGTTCATATGCAAATGAGGCTCTAGGAGCAACAAGGGCGTTGCCATTACACCTAGAGGCTCTGCTCTCTCTGCAACTGCCGCACCCTCTCCAATTATCAATTACAACAAACAATTATCTGATATCTCAGGTAAATCCTGTGGATACGCCAAAGAGATATATAGATACTGATCCAAAGGTTTCGGCTTCTTCTAACCTCAACGTGCGGCTCTGGCCGGTAGCACGCATGTGCAGGGAGAAGCTATGCTGTAACCAAGAAAAGGGGTATTCAGTGTGACGTCACACGTGCAGGGATACTGCACGTATCCCTGATGAAGGAATCTGAGTATTCCGAAACGCGTTGGAGGAAGTGTGGACTCAGGAGGCACTGAATACCCGTCTTCTTGGTTACAGTGTAGCTTTTCCCTGCACGTGCGTGCTACCAGCCGGAGCCGTATGTTGAGGTTAGAAGAAGCCGAAACTTTTGGATCAGTTCCTATATATCTCTTTGGAGGAGATCAAACACAAAAAAGACTCACACTACAGCTTGAAAGGCAAGTGTGTTTCAGTGTGCCTTATAATAATACAGTATTGTTTGATACTCAATTAGTGAGCGTCGGTTCACGTTTTTTAACTATTTATATAACATCAAGAACTCTTACTGTAGAAATAAAAAATGAGCAGAAGGTGATGACGGTGCTGTATATAACGGTAGAGGGCAAGACAATAAAGACGTATGAATACAGTATAGCTACTTACCTCTAGAGGAGTGAAATCATGATTAACAAGGAAAGCCAAAATAGCCGTAGGAACAATAAGGAACTCCACACGAAAGGTATCATGGTTCCCATCATAAGTCGCTTTAAATTTATTGTAGATCATCCATACTGTGGCATACGAACTAGCAACATATACAAGCTGGAACAGAGATGTTTCATTAGGACACCAAAGATGAGGTAGAGAGCAAGCACCTTCCTCCACCAAACATTTCCAGCTTCATAATTAAAGGGGTATTCCAGTTGTGAATAGGCGACAACTATTAGATCAGTGGGGCCCTACTGCTGGGACCCCCACCAATCACAAGGACGATCACCCCGTACCTCTCAGAGCCCCCTGAAATGGACAGAGCGCCAGGGTGGACATGCACACTGCCAGTCCATCCATCTCTATAGGAGTTCCAGAAATAGCTGAGCACTGTACTTGGCTGCCCCTGGATGAATGGAGCGCCTGCCTGATCTGCCACTCCGTTCATTTCTGGGCAACCGGAATAAACCTTTAACCAATACAATCCATTACCAAAACTTTAGAAAATGACACATGCAACTGGATTCCACACCAGATACCTAATAATACAGTCTAGTGAGGCAGTGTATGGTAGCATAGTCATTTTTATTCTATTGGGTCTTTAGCAGGGTGGATAAAAATCAATGATTTAAAAAAAAAAAAAAAAAAAAAAGATTTTGTTTTTAATATAAAATGCTTTTTGAGGAAAATATATTACCATCCAAAGGTTATTCCATCATAAAATAAAGATTCGTTTTTTAATTATGTAGAACAAGGCTGTAGATGCTTAATTTTTTTGGTAAATAAATTCCATTAATCCATTCACAATGTCATGCTCTTCCAGAGCTTTTTGTAACATTACTGGGCAGTTTCTCTGCCTACAAGATATTATCACAGATGCTTGGTTTACTTTTGCAGTTCTCAAAACTGAATTTGACTCAGCAGAGATCACATGCCTCTTCTTCACAGCAAAAATGTTATAACATGAATAGAGTTGAGAAAAAGACCTTAATCCTAACTTCTACAAACCTATGAATACAGAATCAACCTAATCAAACCTATATGAAAAGTTGTTATTCTAAAAATCTTCATCTACTTGCATATTATAAGTTATACCAGCAAGAATTACCGTATATACTCGAGTATAAGCCGACCCGAATATAAGCCGAGGCCCCTAATTTTACCCTACAAAAATGGGAAAAATGATTGACTCAAGTATAAGACTAGGGTGGGAAATGCAGCAGCTACTGGTAAATTTCAAAAATAAAAATACAGGGAGTGCAGAATTATTAGGCAAATGAGTATTTTGACCACATCATCCTCTTTATGCATGTTGTCTTACTCCAAGCTGTATAGGCTCGAAAGCCTACTACCAATTAAGCATATTAGGTGATGTGCATCTCTGTAATGAGAAGGGGTGTGGTCTAATGACATCAACACCCTATATTAGGTGTGCATAATTATTAGGCAACTTCCTTTCCTTTGGCAAAATGGGTCAAAAGAAGGACTTGACAGGCTCAGAAAAGTCAAATAGTGAGATATCTTGCAGAGGGATGCAGCACTCTTATAATTGCAAAGCTTCTGAAGCGTGATCATTGAACAATCAAGCGTTTCATTCAAAATAGTCAACAGGGTCGCAAGAAGCGTGTGGAAAAAACCAAGGCGCAAAATAACTGCTCATGAACTGAGAAAAGTCAAGCGTGCAGCTGCCAAGATGCCACTTGCCACCAGTTTGGCCATATTTCAGAGCTGCAACATCACTGGAGTGCCCAAAAGCACAAGGTGTGCAATACTCAGAGACATGGCCAAGGTAAGAAAGGCTGAAAGACGACCACCACTGAACAAGACACACAAGCTGAAACGTCAAGACTGGGCCAAGAAATATCTCAAGACTGATTTTTCTAAGGTTTTATGGACTGATGAAATGAGAGTGAGTCTTGATGGGCCAGATGGATGGGCCCGTGGCTGGATTGGTAAAGGGCAGAGAGCTCCAGTCCAACTCAGACGCCAGCAAGGTGGAGGTGGAGTACTGGTTTGGGCTGGTATCATCAAAGATGAGCTTGTGGGGCCTTTTCGGGTTGAGGATGGAGTCAAGCTCAACTCCCAGTCCTACTGCCAGTTTCTGGAAGACACCTTCTTCAAGCAGTGGTACAGGAAGAAGTCTGCATCCTTCAAGAAAAACATGATTTTCATGCAGGACAATGCTCCATCACACGCGTCCAAGTACTCCACAGCGTGGCTGGCAAGAAAGGGTATAAAAGAAGAAAATCTAATAACATGGCCTCCTTGTTCACCTGATCTGAACCCCATTGAGAACCTGTGGTCCATCATCAAATGTGAGATTTACAAGGAGGGAAAACAGTACACCTCTCTGAACAGTGTCTGGGAGGCTGTGGTTGCTGCTGCACGCAATGTTGATGGTGAACAGATCAAAACACTGACAGAATCCATGGATGGCAGGCTTTTGAGTGTCCTTGCAAAGAAAGGTGGCTATATTGGTCACTGATTTGTTTTTGTTTTGTTTTTGAATGTCAGAAATGTATATTTGTGAATGTTGAGATGTTATATTGGTTTCACTGGTAAAAATAAATAATTGAAATGGGTATATATTTGTTTTTTGTTAAGTTGCCTAATAATTATGCACAGTAATAGTCACCTGCACACACAGATATCCCCCTAAAATAGCTAAAACTAAAAAACTAAAAACTACTTCCAAAAATATTCAGCTTTGATATTAGAGTTTTTTGGGTTCATTGAGAACATGGTTGTTGTTCAATAATAAAATTAATCCTCAAAAATACAACTTGCCTAATAATTCTGCACTCCCTTGTAGATACCAATAAAATTACATTAATTGAGGCATCAGTAGGTTAAAGGTTTTTGAATATTTATTTAAAAGAAAAACAATATGGTATAAACAATAACTTTAACAGGGGGGGCTGTCCAGGGGGAGGGAAGGCTGTGCAGGGGCCGGTACTTACTGCCGATGTAAATCTCGCGGTCTGCTCCCAGTGTAAATCTCGCGGCCCGCGTGTCTCGCGAGATTTACACTGGGAGCTTAACAGAGGTGCCGCGCGGACGTGCTGGGAGCTGACCGGAGCAGCTGTAAAAGGTAAGTAACAGCTTCTCTGGCCCCCAACATGTCATGGTCTGTATTATGGCAATGTAAGTTGCCATAATACAGACCTAGACTCGAGTATAAGACAAAAATATGTGCCAAAAAACTTGTCTTATACTCGAGTATATACGGTAGTCTTTATGTAGAAAACTATGATTTAAAGAGGACCTTTCACTTGTAAAAACTATGTGAACTAAGTATGCTGCCATGTAGAGCGGCGCCCGGGGATCTCACTGCACCTACTATTATCCCCGGGCGCCGCTCCGTTCTCCCGTTAGGCCCTCCGGTACCTTTGCTCCTTAAGTTATAGTAGGCGGGTCTTCCCTTGTCCTCAGCGCTGGCCAATCGCAGCTCACAGCCTGGGAGAAAAAAACCTGCGATTGGCCAGCGCTGCAGCCTAGGAGAAGGAGACGCCCAGAGGACAAGGGAAGACCCGCCTACTATAACTTAAGGAGCAAAGGTACCGGAGGGCCTAACGGGAGAACGGAGCGGCGCCCGGGGATAATATTAAGTGCAGTGAGATCCCCGGGTGCCGCTCTACATGGCAGCATACTTAGTTCACATAGTTTTTACAAGTGAAAGGTCCTCTTTAAATCAAGCCTTACTGACTAGTGATTTAAATCATGATTTAAAATCAGTTTGATTTAAATCAAATCCACCCTGGTTTTTAGGGCTTGTAAGAGACCCCTTATGGGAATGGTGACAGAATGTCCTTAATGGGACTGTCCCGGTGATAAGTGTCTGATCAGTAAGGTCCAACCGACAGGACCCCCATCAATCACAAGAAAGGAGGACCTGCAGCAGTCGAGCATGGACACTGCCACTCAATTCAAACCCTACGAGACTGCCGGGGATAGCCAAGCGCTATATTCAGACGTCTTCAGCAGTCCAATAGACTTAGTGCCAGAGGCGGGGCCTCACAGACCCGACACTGATGACCCATGCTGTGGACTGGTGTAGGTTAACAACTTACATGAGGAAAATTACACAAAATTACAAAAAGAGAAACCTTACACTGTGGAATACATTAATATGATAATATAGATAATAGAAATAATGTACAACTAATAGATAATAATCTAAACAGGCTCCAGGGCCACAGTTCACTTATTTCGTAATATTTCTTTACACCACACTTTTTTTTTTCTTATCTCTACAACAGTCAAAGTCCTTCCTCTGCCACAGAGCCCCATATCTCCTGGGGCTTAAAGGGGCTGTCTTACTTCAGCAAATGGCATTAATCATGTAGATAAGGTTAATACAAGGCACTTACTAATGTACTATTATCCATATTGCTTCCTTTTGCTGGTTGGATTCATTTTTCCCATTGCATTATACACTGCTCGTATCCAGGGGTTACGACTAGGGTTTTCACGATATCAAAATTTTGATTCGATTTTCATACCATAAAAAAGTATTGCAATACTCGATACCTTGCGAAAAAAAATTAAACACCAAAAAAGCTGCGTGCATTCTGTACTTTATGGAACGTCCGACCCATAATCAAACAGTCCTATGCTATTTTTTGGGGAGACAAGGTGCCTAAAAAAATTTATGGCGAATCGCGCAGTTTTAACTTTTTTTTCTGTTACGGCGTTCACTGCATAGGAGATTATTAAAATATTTTATAGTTTGGACTTTTCGGACGTGGCGATATGTAGTATGTTTACTTATTTTTTGTTTATATATTTTATATGTAAAATTGGGAAAGGGGGTGATTTATACTTAAAGGGAGTCTATCACCTAATCTGAGCCTTTTAGACCGCTCAGATCAGGTTATAGACTCCTTTGCCCTCATTACAATGGTACCTTTATTTGTTCTGTCCCTCGCCTGGGCAGAGAAACAGGTAGTTGGACTGCGCATGCACCGGTCTGTAGCGCGAAATCCAGTGGGCAGAAGTCACCAGCGGCAGCAGAGGACTGCAGTGAAGCCAGAGATGGGGCGGGTCAGCAAGTCTGGGAGGGAGACTGCACCATCAATAAGGAGGGAGTGAAGGGACCCTGTGGCCATTGCCACCAATCATTACAAACCTGAGGGGCGCACTGCACCATCAATGTTTTTAATACTGGAGGGGGGGGGCGCACTGCACCATCAATGTTTTTAAAGGGTTTCTATCACTTCGTTTCACCTATTTAGCTTTCAGACACTAGCGATCCGCTAGTGTCTGCTTTATCTAACCATCCTAATATAAGAGCTTATTGTCCTGCCGTTTAGCTAAAAAAATAACTTATATAGATATGCAAATGAGCCTCTAGGTGCTATGGGGGCGTGATTAGCACCTAGAGGCTCCGTCTACCTTAACAAACTGCCGCCGCCCAGCGCGTCCCTCCAGCCCGCCCATCTCCTCCGGAATGCGATGCTCCTCGTATTCGGCGCATGCGCAGTGAATGTCTGATCGCTTCCCTGCTCAGACATCTCCACTGCGCCTGTTCCTCGGAGCACTATGACGTCATCGGCGCAGGCGCAGTGGAGATGTCTGAGCAGGGAAGCGATCAGACATTCACTGCGCATGCGCCGAATACGAGGAGCATCGCATTCCGGAGGAGATGGGCGGGCTGGAGGGACGCGCTGGGCGGCGGCAGTTTGTTAAGGTAGACGGAGCCTCTAGGTGCTAATCACGCCCCCATAGCACCTAGAGGCTCATTTGCATATCTATATAAGTTATTTTTTTAGCTAAACGGCAGGACAATAAGCTCTTATATTAGGATGGTTAGATAAAGCAGACACTAGCGGATCGCTAGTGTCTGAAAGCTAAATAGGTGAAACAAAGTGATAGAAACCCTTTAATACTGGAGGGGGGGGGGCGCACTGCACCACCAATGTTTTTAATACTGGAGGGGGGGCGCACTGCGCCACCAATGTTTTTAATACTGGAGGGGGGGGGCGCACTGCGCCACCAATGTTTTTAATACTGGAGGGGGCGCACTGCGCCACCAATGAAGATAATTAACGTTTAATACACATACAGAAGGCAGGTGCTGGTGGCATCATCACATAGCCGACACCCGACCTCTATGACAGGGAGCTGCGATCAGCGGCAGTTAAAGCCTCAGGGAGATACAATATGCAACGCCTACCCGAACCAACCCATAAATGATACCAAAATATTCTCATGTGATATATCATAAATCTTTATTATTACAAAAAATTTATGGACAAGGTGAAAACAGAAGAAACGGGGAAGGAGATATCTGAATCTCCTCACTCCTGATAGAGGGAATCGCACAGATCGCCCCAAACCACCTGCATGCAGTTGTATCTTCTCTGGATGTTCACTGACATATTTACTGTGGGCCTGTGTTGATGTATGTTGCACTAGTGTCTATTGCAGCTAGCAGCTGTGGTCACTTGCAGCCCCCTTTTTATACACACTTTGACATGCGGACCCTTTGATCTATTTTGTGTCATTTTTTGACTGGACATGGTTCCGGCTTTATATATGGGCCGCATTCATCGTGTGTATATTTCCGTTGTACCATCAGCTATTATCTTTTTGCACAGTGATAGTGTTTCGTATTCACACTGTGCATTGTGGGGGCGATCTAGACATGTTTTACATCATTATTACATTCAGCTTAGTACCTGTGCGATTCCCTCTATCAGGGGGATCAGGAGTGAGGAGATTCAGATATCTCCTTCCCCGTTTCTTCTGTTTTCACCTTGTCCATTAATTTTTTGTAATAATAAAGATTTATGATAGATCACATGAGAATATTTTGGTATCATTTCTGGGGGCTATTGGGTTGGTTTGGGTAGGCGTTGCATATTGTATGTCTAGGCCCATTGATTTATCTGAGGTACATGTCGGTTCTGACCCCTCAGGGAGAGACTGCTTCCTTCTCCCCTGTGCTGCTGAGAGCAGCGCGTGCCATGCTCTGTGATACGAGGCTGCGCAGTAGGCGAATTCCAGTATTGAATCAATACCGGTACAAAAATATTGATTGGGTATCGATAATTCCATACCCGGTGCAACCCTAGTTATGACCATCTTGGAATCCAGCCACGGTATCCATGCTTGCACACTACAGCATCTCTTGTGGCCAGGACTGTGGGAGTGTGCATAGCTCATGTCTCAGCCACCTAGTATCTGCGCTGCAGCAGTGGCCGTCACCCCTCGATACAAGCAATGTATAATGAGATGGAAAAATGAATCCAGCCAGCAAAAGAGGCAATATGGACAATTACAATACATTAGTAAGTGCCTTGTATTAAAGGGGGTATTCCCATCTTAGACAATGGGGGCATGTTGCTAGGATATCCCCCCATTGTCTGATAAGTGTGGGTCCCAGCTCTGTTATGGAAAGTTATGCATGTGCAGCCGTCCTCCATTCATTTCTATGGAGGGCTCAGCTATTTTCGTCGGCCCCATAGAAATGAATGGGAGCAGTGGCCACGCGGTGCGCTCCCATTCACTTGTATGGGGAGAGCGCTTGGCGGTGGCCGGACCCCGGGATTCCCAGCCACCACTCTTCCCGCTCCGTTCTCGGCGTAGGTAGGACCAACACCTATCAGACAATGGGGCATATCCTAGTGATATGCCCCCATTGTATGTGGTGGGAATACCCCCTTAACTTTCTCTACATGATTAATGCCAATTGCTTAAGGGGGTACCACACCTGCCGAGGTCAGTTACTGGCTGCAGCGCTCCTCTGGATGTACGCGACATCATCGGTGCCGGACAAGTGAACACAGGGTAGTAACGGGATGGTTGGTTCGTTATTTTAGAACATTTCCTGCAGGTTCTCTTGGACAAACCCTTTAAATGATAAAAGTCTCTGCCCGCACTAGAGACAGCTTACAGCAGGTTTCATACATTGAAAACGTCCCTGGTTCACACTGAAAATTGTATTCTATTTTTTTTTTAAAGCGATTCTTGCAAAAACATACAAAAACTACACGTAATGATGCCCAATAAAAGCAATAACATAATGGAGAAGCATTACCTTCATAGAGGTATTGTAGAGGGAGATAAAGTTAGTGAACAGGTCTAAGTATCGACTGGTGAATACAACCGCAAACAGGATCTGGCTCTTCCCAGAGATGCCTAAAATAGAGAAATGAACGTGAATAGTCATCTTTTCTACTGCGTCCAGTCTCATCGCCTCTTCCTATAATCTCTGTGTTCTACAAAGAGAAAATCATCCTCCCTGCTTTGCCGATTTCGCACATTGTTCTGTTCACCCTATGCTGTGTATTATATCAGGATGGCAGGTTTGTACGCTGTGTGGGGAGGGCCTTTCCCCAAAGAGAAAAATGTTCCTGACACTTTCATGTTCCACAACATTTGTTTAATATCTGAAATATAATTCAACAACCTGTTCGTCAATATAAATTTCAATTAGGACTCCTTGAGAATACCTTCTTAGTATGCGGCTGGGGATGGGCCGCTCCTCTTCATCAAAGCAGCTTTAGTGTTAATATCCCCAGAGCCTCCTCAGTACGACTGGCACAGTTAATGGCTCCTGGAGTATATATCTTTATTCTGTGCATGTCATACTCATTCACGCTGAAGTGCTGCCAGGTATGGCAGAAGGCTTACCAGTGTGATCAATATAGTCTAGGAAATCCAAAAAGGAAGATAAAACCATCACTTACTGAGATCTACCAAAAAGAAGAACTGGCCAATATCCTGTATACTCATTTACTAGTACCCATACCATAGAGTTAGTGGGTTGGAAGACGACAAAGGGGTACTGATATCTTGTTGATAGGATATGCCATCAGTGCCAGATCGGTGCAGATCCCACCGAAGTGGAGGAGAGAACACTGCATACGCGTGGCTTCCTATCCATTGACTTTCATGGGTCTTCCAAAAAATAGCCAAAATATGAAAGAGGTGAATAGAGCGCAAGCGCAGCCACTGCTATGGGAGTGCCAGAAATAGCCAGCTCAGATATTTTCTGAACTTCCATAGCAGTGAACACCGTGCGGTTCCGCATGCGCAGCTGCATTCTCTTCACTTCATGGGGCCACGTTCTGGAGATAGAAGCAGGTCCCAGAGGTATATTCTAGCGGGAAGACCCCTTGAGTACATGTTATGTTACAGGGGTAGGCAACCTCTGGCACAGCTGTTTTGAAACTACAACTCCCAGCAAGAACTCTCATACAAATGAATGGAGCATGCTGTGGTTTCACAACAACTGGAGTGCCAAAGGTTGCTGGCCCAGATATATTTTAACCCCTTAACGCAAAACTATTTACATGTACATCATCTGTGGGTATACATGATGCAGAATGCAGTAAAGTCATCCTGATCGCACAGGCATAGAAGCTGTGCCTGTACAATCTCAGTGGGAACTGACAGTGTAACCGACAGTCAGGATTAGTGATGAGCGAAGCGAGCTCTGGATGCTACATCCGAAGTCGCTTAGTTCAAAACTTCAGAATAATACTGTACGGAGATCCGTCTCCGTACAGTATTAGAATGTATGGGCTCCGATGAGCCGAAGTTAGTTATTCACGAAGTCGCGCGTGACTTCCTTGAATAACTTCAGTAGTTGATTTTTAAAGTGAAAAACCACTTTATAACTTGGAACTGAACTTGGCTTTGGTTTCGACTGGTACCTCAGTCAGAACCAAAGCGGAGTTTGGTTCCAAGTTTTAAAGTGGTTTTCCACTTTAAAAATCAACTACCGCTGTTATTCAACGAAGTCTCGCGCAACTTTGCGAATAACCGACTTCGGATCATCAGAGCCCATACATTCTAAGGGCTCATGCACGAACGTAAGGGCTCCGTGGCCGGGGTTCGGACCACAAATTGCAGTGCGCAATGCACGGGCATAGACCGTGGGGCAGCCACATGCTGATTGCTGGTCCGCACCGCACTCCGTAGGGCTTCCGTGGGGTTCCGATCCGTGCCTTCATTCCGCATCTCCGCGATTGCGGACCTATTCAAGTGAATGGGTCCGTGATGCAGAATGCACATGGCCAGTGCCCATGTATTGCGGACTTGCTGTATGCGGGCCGCAATACGGCCATGGAGGGGGGGGGGGGTAGACATGGTCATGTGCATGAGCCCTAATACTGTACAGAGACGGATCTCCGTACAGTATTAATCTAAGGTTTTATAAGAAGCGACTTCGGATGTAGCATCCAAAGCTCATCTAGTCAGGATCTAGCTCCATGGCTGGGATGAGCGATAACTCCATTCTCCACTGTTTAAAGTTTAACCCTAGATGCCATGGTCAATACAGATGACGGCATATAAGGTGCTTGTCACAGTGACTGGCACCCCCACTGGTCTCCTTTTGCAACATGATTGGCAATGGCTTCCAAGCCTGCCATCTATGGAAGCCTATTAGGCCCTGCCAGAAGTAGCACAGTCTCTCCTAACTGTTAAAGATGGCCTCAACAGAAAGTCTATGAGGCAGTCATCAGCAGTGAGGAGAGATAGCACTCAACTGAGCTATTCTAACTTCTCATCTTGGCTACTGGCGGGGGTCTCAGCACTCTGACCCCAAATAATCATAACCTTTGATATGGCACTATGACATCAAAAGTTTTTGGAAATGTCTTTACTGTAAATTCTGAGCCTAAAGGCACTAGCCCTACCCAAAGTATTGTGCTTTTTTAGCCTCCTGAGCTTCTGCGAGTCGGTTCCACTAGCCCCGGCATATAATGGACTATAGGGAATGCAGCCTTGTGTTTTCTGTATCTTAGAGATGACACGTGGTGTAATATCCACTGAACTGGCTGGATTCTCTGCTGCTGCGAATGGTACGAGATTCCACAGGACCAGTGCAATATACAGGGTTACTCTAAACCAATAAAATATCTACAACATTAACTGGAAATATAAGCATGATCTGCAGTACTATTGTAAAGGCTTACTTTTCTTTTTAATCATGACCGTTGTTTCCGTCCCCTAACCCAAATGGTGTCATCACCCAGCTTTCCTCTGACCCAGAATGGTATATAATTCCACAATGTAAAAGCATATTCCCACTTTCAAAGAGTAACAGGCCGAACTGGATGGACAAATGTCTTTTTTCGGCCTTATGTACTATGTTACTAAAGTAGATAATATAAACTGTAGTGAAGGTATTTTTCTTATCAGTGACTGTATTTGTGAGTTATAACCTCCCATCTGATCCTCAGCTGTGTCATGTGACCAACTCTCTGATCCCCAACTGACAGGACAGGAATTCAGTTCCTTCTCTATTCATTCCTATGAGACTGACTTTGAGGCTCCCATAGAAATACAGAGAGAAACTGACTTCCTGTCCACATATAAGATGCTGTGTTAAGCCCCATGCACACAACCGTGGTGTGTTTTGTGGTCCGCAAATCGCGGATCCGCAAAACATGGATGGCGTCCGTGCGCGTTCCGCAATTTGCAGAACGGCACGGACAGCCTTTACATATAACTGCCTATTCTTGTCTGCAAAGCGTGGACAATAATAGGACATGTTATATTTTTTTTTTGCGGGACCACGGAACGGAGCAACGGATGCGGACAACACACAGAGTGGTGTATGTGGACCAAAACAACGGCCGTGTGCATGAGGCCTTATTTGGAAAGTCAGTGTTAGTCACATGACACTGCTGTGGATCAGAAGGGAGGGGATAGCTCACAAATACAGACACTGGTAAGACGATTACCTTCACTACAGTTCACATCATGTACCTTTCTAACGCACTATTCTTCTGATGGACTCACTGGGGTAGATTTACTACTGCTTTTGAAGTGCAAACTTAGACTGGACAGAACAAATCTATCATAGTGGCTGCTGCTGGATGATGAAACAAAGGTACCACCTATTACAGCTGCATTCACTGTCCTGCTTTTGGAAACACTGGGCGAGATTTATCAAAACTGGTGGAAAGGAAAACTGGCTTAGTTGCCCATAGCAACCAGATTCCACCTAGTAGTAATAATGTTAGACGCATCAAATACATGTGCACTTGGCCGGCAGCCGCAGGTGCCCCTCTGAATTCAGCTGTATTGCGGTCCTCAGGACTGTGATACGGTTGAATACTGCAGCAGGGGCGGCAGTATTTTGTGCTGCACTACAGTATTGCTGGTCCCATCTACTCCTGTTGTCCTTGCCTACTTGTGTTTCCCAGCCTTCTGTCAATTTGGTCCCGCCTACAGCTTAGGTCCTCTTTTAGTTTTTTTCCAGGGCCACTTTAAGAGCTCAGGCACACAAAAGGATTTTTTCTCTATGTCTGGGCCACAAAAAAACACATGGTCAGTATCTGTGTAACAACAAAGGTTGTGTGCATGAGCAACTACGTTCCCACTCTGCCCCATTATACTGTATATAGTACTTATCCTGAGTTACATCCTGTATATTACACTCCAGAGCTGCACTCACTATCCTACTGATGGAGTCACTGTTTACATACATTACTTATCCTGTACTGATCCCGAGTTACATCCTGTATATCACACTCCAGAGCTGCACTCACTATCCTGCTGGTGAAACCACATACATTACTTATCCTGTATCCTGAGTTACATCCTGTATATCACACCCAGAGCTGCACTCACTATCCTGCTGGTGAAACCACATACATTACTTATCCTGTATCCTGAGTTACATCCTGTATATTACACTCCAGAGCTACACTCACTATCCTGCTGGTGAAACCACATACATTACTTATCCTGTATCCTGAGTTACATCCTGTATATTACACTCCAGAGCTACACTCACTATCCTGCTGGTGAAACCACATACATTACTTATCCTGTATCCTGAGTTACATCCTGTATATCACACCCAGAGCTGCACTCACTATCCTGCTGGTGAAACCACATACATTACTTATCCTGTATCCTGAGTTACATCCTGTATATTACACTCCAGAGCTACACTCACTATCCTGCTGGTAAAACCACATACATTACTAAGGGCTCTTTCACACTTGCGTTCTTGTCTTCCGGCATAGAGTTCCGTCGTCGGGGCTCTATGCCGGAAGAATCCTGATCAGGATTATCCTAATGCATTCTGAATGGAGAGAAATCCGTTCAGGATGCATCAGGATGTCTTCAGTTCCGGAACGGAACGTTTTTTGGCCGGAGAAAATACCGCAGCAAGCTGCGCTTTTTGCTCCGGCCAAAAATCCGGAACACTTGCCGCAAGGCCGGATCCGGAATTAATGCCCATTGAAAGGCATTGATCCGGATCCGGCCTTAAGCTAAACGTCGTTTCGGCGCATTGCCGGAGCCGACATTTAGCTTTTTCAGAGTGGTTACCATGGCTGCCGGGACGCTAAAGTCCTGGCAGCCATGGTAAAGTGTAGCGGGGAGCGGGGGAGCAGCATACTTACCGTCCGTGCGGCTCCCCGGGCGCTCCAGAGTGACGTCAGGGCGCCCCAAGCGCATGGATCATGTGATCACATGGATCACGTCATCCATGCGCATGGGGCGCTCTGACGTCACTCTGGAGCGCCCGGGGAGCCGCACGGACGGTAAGTATGCTGCTCCCCCGCTCCCCACTACTACTATGGCAACCAGGACTTTAATAGCGTCCTGGGTGCCATAGTAACACTGAACGCATTTGGAAGACGGTTCCGTCTTCAAATGCTTTCAGTACACTTGCGTTTTTCCGGATCCGCCGTGTAATTCCGGCAAGTGGAGTACACGCCGGATCCGGACAACGCAAGTGTGAAAGAGGCCTTATCCTGTATCCTGAGTTACATCCTGTATATCACACTCCAGAGCTGCACTCACTATCCTGCTGGTGAAACCACATACATTACTTATCCTGTATCCTGAGTTAATGGGAATCTGTAACCTATTTTGACCATATAAAACTGTTAACATAGCAATGTGCAATAAAGTACCTTCATTCCTGCATGTGTCCTCTTTCTTTTATTCAACTTTTCATTCAGATGAAAAAGCGATTTTTCTGATATGCTAATTAAGCCTCAAGGTGCCCAGAGGGGCGTTATTCCTCTCCTCTAGTGCCCAGCCCGCCTTTCTCCCAAGCCCAGCACGCCTCCTAAGAAATAAATGTACTCCCACATACTTGCCGAACGGCGCCGCCCCCTCCGCTACGTCATGTAATTTATTCACCCCACCATCCTTGCGTCCTCCTCTCTTGGCCTCCGAAATCCCGCGCAGGCGCAGTATCGCCGAGTGCCTGCGCCTGTAGAATACTCCGGCTCCTAAGGCAACAGCGCTCTGATTACGTCACTGGGCTCGGCGCATGCCCAGTGACACTATTGAGGCTGTTGCCCCGCAAATAATATAGAAAATGTCCTATTCTTGTTCGCAATTGCAGACAAGAATAGGCATTTCTATATAGTGCCTGCCTTGTGCAGTCCACAAAATGCAGAACACACATGGCTGGTATCCATGTTTTGCAGATCTGTAAAAATTTACGGACTGCGAAACACTTACGGCCATCTGAATGAGCCCCAAAACGAAGATTGGAGCGAAGCGACTTTGGATTTAGGATCTGAAGCTTGCCTCGCTCATCCCTAGTATTCTCAATCTTTTCTCATCTCTTATTTACTGGCTAACACGGTACATATACAGTTGCAAGAAAAAGTATGTGAACCCTTTGGAATGATATGGATTTCTGCACAAATTGGTCATAAAATGTGATCTGATCTTCATCTAAGTCACAACAATAGACAATCACCGTCTGCTTAAACTAATAACACACAAAGAATTAACTGTTACCATGTTTTTATTGAACACACCATGTAAACATTCACAGTGCAGGTGGAAAAAGTATGTTAACCCTTGGATGTAATAACTGGTTGAACCTCCTTTGGCAGCAATAACTTCAACCAAATGTTTCTTGTAGTTGCAGATCAGACGTGCACAACGGTCAGGAGTAATTCTTGACCATTCCTCTTTACAGAACTGTTTCAGTTCAGCAATATTCTTGGGATCTCTGGTGTGAATCGCTTTCTTGAGCTCATGCCACAGCATCTCAATCGGGTTGAGGTCAGGACTCTGACTGGGCCACTCCAGAAGGCGTATTTTCTTCACCTCATTGAGCAGTCTGCGCTGTGCTCTTGCAGTCATCTTCACAGGACGACCACTCCTAGGGAGAGTAGCAGCAGTGCTGAACTTTCTCCATTTATAGACAATTTGTCTTACCGTGGACTGATGAACAGCAAGGCTTTTGGAGATACTTTTATAACCCTTTCCAGCTTTATGCAAGTCAACAATTCTTAATCGTAGGTCTTCTGAGAGCTCTTTTGTGCGAGGCATCATTCACATCAGGCAATGCTTCTTGTGAAAAGCAAACCCAGAACTGGTGTGTGTTTTTTTATAGGGCAGGGCAGCTGTAACCAACACCTCCAATCTCATCTCATTGATTGGACTCCAGTTGGCTGACACCTCACTCCAATTAGCTCTTGGAGATGGCATTAGTCTAGGGATTCACATACTTTTTACACCTGCACTGTGAATGTTTACATGGTGTGTTCAATAAAAACATGGTAACATTTAATTCTTTGTGTGTTATTAGTTTAAGCAGACGGTGATTGTCTATTGTTGTGACTTAGATGAAGATCAGATCACATTTTATGACCAATTTGTGCAGAAATCCATATCATTCCAAAGGGTTCACATACTTTTTCTTGCAAATATATATATATATATATATATATTTTACTTTACTCCTACAGTCAGCATGGACCGCACAGCTGAAGAGGACAATGACATGTGCCTTCACTGTACGCCCAGGCTGCCGTACCACGGGTCTGGACCCCTCCAGATCATCCAGATGCCCACAATACATGTGTGGCACCAAGATTTGGAAGATGCAGCATGGGACGTGTACCAGAAGGGCGGCTGCAGCCTCTGTTAGAAGATAGTAAGTCCAGAAGTGCCATGAGAGGGAGCCGAGGGGGCCTATTCTTAAAGGGGTTGCACTCATTTCCAGACCTATCAGACTGTTGGGTCCCTCAATCCCGGTTTGTTCACTCCACACTTGACATGACGCAGTGATTGGCTGCAGTGTTGTCATACATGGATGGACCCAAGACAAGCAGTGGAGGGCGGGGAGCGAACAAACCGGAGCCTAGCACTGGGAATCATGTTAATATGATCACCAACGCAGGTCTGAGGAGAGCAGCGTCAGAAGACTCGCTGTCACTCTCTACCAGCGGCCTAGAGAGTAGTCATCGTCCACTACTAGGTGTACTGTCACAGCGCTGTCACTCCAATCACCATGAAGGCTCAGCCTGAAAGATTTCATGGTGCCCTGGTGCTGAAATAAAAGTACTGCCAGCACCTTCATACCCGAGCACCCGTGGCAGGCCGAGCTGACCGCTCCCCCGCCAAACACAATAAGGGTCTGCCTGTAATGTACCGCTAAGCCTCACTGGCAGTCCACAGCCGCATCACTATTTCCTCACATCCCGCCACCGACTGCACTGGCACACAATCCCGCCCAGGCACTGTGCTGTCCCCAGCCATGCTGGGAGCGCCAGTTACCCTTTAAACCAGGGGTGCACAACTGGTTGGGGGCCACATTGCCAGACTGAACCAATGACAAGGGCCAAAAATAAAATTTAAAGGGAACCTGTCACCGGGATTTTGGATATAGAGCTGAGGACATGGGCTGCTAGATGGCCGCTAGCACATCCGCAATACCCAGTCCCCATAGCTCTGTGTGCTTTTATTGTGTAAAAAAAAACGATTTGATCCATATGCAAATTACCCTGAGATGAGTCCTGTCCCTGACTCGTCTCACGTACAGGACTCGTCTCAGGGTAATTTGCATATGTATCAAATCGTTTTTTTTACACAATAAAAGCACACAGAGCTATGGGGACTGGATATTGCAGATGTGCTAGCGGCCATCTAGCAACCCATGTCCTCAGCTCTATACACAAAATCCCGGTGACAGGTTCCCTTTAAAGGGGTATTAATAACTGAAATACTGTATTTTTAGCAGATCATACATACAGTATGTATTTATGGCCGCCGTGGGTTAGCGGCGAGGCCAGTCCCTGGCTGACATGGGTTAGCGGTGAGGCCAGTCCCTGGCTGCAGTGGGTTAGTAGCGAGGCCAGTCCCTGGCTGACATGGGTTAGCGGCGAGGCCAGTCTCTGGCTGACATGGGTTAGCGGCGAGGCCAGTCCCTGGCTGACATGGGTTAGCGGCAAGGCCAGTCCCTGGCTGACATGGGTTAGCGGCAAGGCCAGGCCCTGGCTGCAGTGAGTTAGCGGCGAGGCCAGTCCCTGGCTGACATGGGTTAGCGGCGAGGCCAGTCTCTGGCTGACATGGGTTAGCGGCGAGGCCAGTCCCTGGCTGACATGGGTTAGCGGTGAGGCCAGTCCCTGGCTGCAGTGGGTTAGTAGCCAGGCACATATTGACAGGGACCAGGAAGTGGGGAGACCTGGAAAGCATCGGGATCAGGAGCAGCAGGGAATCTGGAACAGGCAGATCAGTTGCCTTCCTACATTGAGCCGCCACGTCATCAGAGCCGCTCTTCCCTCCCAGAAGAGGAATCCGCTATGACCGCCCGCACAGGCCCCGGTGGGACACTCGCTGACCGTCCGGTAGCCCGGTGATCCGGCCCCTGCCCGTTCACGTAGCGCACACCGCTGCACTGCGTCTTACCGGCACAGGAGCGGGACTTCCAGATCTTCAGCAGCAGGATGATGATGGCGCACAGGTGGGAGATGTCCCCCAGGAACCTGAAGATGTTCATGCTGAGCCGGGGCACTGATTGCCGGGGTGACTGGTCCGGACGAGGCGGTGATGTGGACTAGGCCTTGTGTGTGGGAGGAGGGAGGATTTCCGTCACAGGAACCAGGAACTGCCTGCCTGCGGTACCGGCACTGACGTGCTGCGCGGCCGAGCCCGTCACAGGCTGCGGGAAACTAGCCGCAGCTATCACCACCTTCACCCTTCTCTTATTGCGTTTCTTTGTTGCACTTCGAAAGACGCAGCTAAAAGTGAGGCCCCGTTCACACCTGCGTTTATTGACAGGATAGTTTTTCTTTTTTTGCCTTATGATGTGACTAGGGCTGTATTTACTCGTTTTCCCCTTAACCCTTTAAGGACAGGCCAAGTTTTGCGTTTTCATATTTTACTTTCTGCTTTCCCAGACCCATAATGTCATACATGTTCTCTTCACATAGCTCCCAATCTTGTATTGAAAAATAGTAAAGAAAAATCTTTCTGTGGTTAAATTTCTATAGCTTTTATTTTGTTTTACTGCTTAAAAAACAAACAAAAAACTTTCGTCTACAGAGCTGTTCTAGGTCTAGTTTTTGCAGCTGTGGTTTATATTGATACCATCATGGGGCACATATGACTTTTTCATCATTTGCTTTTTTTTTTTTCATTATGACTTTCACCGCACAGGAAAAATAACTTATATCATGGTTATAAGGGAAATTAATAGCATTTTTAATACAGAATGCATAGTAAAATGTCCATTGAGGGGTTAAAAAAAATAAACAAATTTTAACTCGCCCCATCCTCTTGGTTGCATAGCGGATCTCCTCTTCTTTCTACTTTCTTCAGGACCTGGCTAAAGGACCTTTGATGATGTCACTGTGCTCATCACATGGTCCGTCACATGATCCATCATTCTGTATTAGGGCTCTTTCACACCTGCGTTATTGTCTTCCGGCATAGAGTTCCGTCGTCGGGGCTCTATGCCGGAAGAATCCTGATCAGGATTATCCTAATGCATTCTGAATGGAGAGTAATCCGTTCAGGATGCATCAGGATGTCTTCAGTTCCGGTACGGAACGTTTGTTGGCCGGAGAAAATACCGCAGCAAGCTGCGCTTTTTGCTCCGGCCAAAAATCCGGAACACTTGCCGCAAGGCCGGATCCGGAATTAATGCCCATTGGAAGGCATTGATCCGGATCCGGCCTTAAGCTAACCGTCGTTTCGGCGCATTGCCGGAGCCGACATTTAGCTTTTTCAGAGTGGTTACCATGGCTGCCGGGACGCTAAAGTCCTGACAGCCATGGTAAGTGTAGTGGGGAGCGGGGGAGCAGTATACTTACCGTCCGTGCGGCTCCCCGGGCGCTCCAGAGTGACGTCAGGGCGCCCCAAGTGCATGGATCACGTGATCCATGTGATCACGTCATCCATGCGCATGGGGCGCTCTGACGTCATTCTGGAGCGCCCCGGGAGCCGCACGGACTGTAAGTATGCTGCTCCCCCGCTCCCCGCTCCTACTATGGCAACCAGGACTTTAATAGCGTCCTGGGTGCCATAGTAACACTGAAAGCATTTGGAAGACGGTTCCGTCTTCAAATGCTTTCAGTACACTTGCGTTTTTCCGGATCCGGCAGGCACCTCCGGCAACGGAAGTGCATGCCGGATCCCAACAACGCAAGTGTGAAAGAGGCCTTAGGAATGCTATTATTTTCCCTTATAACCATGTCATAAGGGAAAATAATAAAATTTACACAACACCTAACCCAAACCTGAACTTCTGTGAAGAAGTCCGGGTTCGGGTCTGGATACCAAACATGCCGATTTTTCTCACGCGCGTGCAAAACGCATTAAAACGCTTTGCACTCATGCTAAAAAATCGCGCATTTTTCTGCAATGCACCCGCATCTTGTCCGGCCCTCACACGCGACGCTCGTGTGAAAGAGGCCTTAGACTGCGAGACCTGCCGCCATGAAATCCAGATCTTTCAGTACGCCCAGGGTGGATAAAAATCTATGATTTTTAATTTTTTTTAATCCGATTTAAATAAAAATAAATCAGATTTTTTAAAATTTAAATAGGATTTTTTTTTATATAAAATGCTTTTTGAGGAAAATATATTACCATCCAAAGGTTATTCCATCATGAAATAAAGATTTGTTTTTTAATTATGTAGAATAAGGCTGTATATGCTTAATTTTTTGGGTAAATAAATTCCATTAATCCATTCACAATGTCATGTTCTTCCAGAGGTTTATGTAAGATTACTGGGCAGTTTCTCTGCCTACAAGATATTATCACAGATGCTTGGTTTACTTTTGCAGTTCTCAAAACTGAATTTGACTCAGCAGAGATCACATGCCTCTTCTTCACAGCGAAAATGTTATAACATGAACAGAGTTGAGAAAAATACCTTAATCCTAATGTCTACAAACCTATGAATACAGAATCAACCTAATCAAACTTATATGAAAAGTTGTTATTCTAAAAATCTTCATCTACTTTCTATTAGTACATTCTACAATAAGTTATACCAGCAAGAATTAGTCTTTATGTAGAAAACTATGATTTAAATCAAGCCTTACTGACTAGTGATTTAAATCGTGATTTAAATCAGTTTGAGGCCTCATGCACACAAACGTTTTTTTTCACGGTCCGCAAAAACGGGGTCCGTAGGTCCGTGATCGGTGACCGTTTTTTCGTCCGTGGGTCTTCCTTGATTTTTGGAGGATCCACGGACATGAAAAAAAAGTCGTTTTGGTGTCCGCCTGGCCGTGCGGAGCCAAACGGATCCGTCCTGAATTACAATGCAAGTCAATGGGGACGGATCCGTTTGACGTTGACACAATATGGTGCCATTTCAAACGGATCCGTCCCCATTGACTTTCAATGTAAAGTCCGGAGTCCCTTTTATACCATCGGATCGGAGTTTTCTCCAATCCGATGGTATATTTTAACTTGAAGCGTCCCCATCACCATGGGAACGCCTCTATGTTAGAATATACTGTCGGATATGAGTTAGATCGTGAAACCTCATTTCCGACAGTATATTCTAACACAGAGGCGTTCCCATGGTGATGGGCACGCTTCTAGTTAGAATATACTACAAACTGTGTACATGACTGCCCCCTGCTGCCTAGCAGCATCCGATCTCTTACAGAGGGCCGTGATCAGCACAATTAACCCCTCAGGTGCCGCACCTGAAGGGGTTAATTGTACTATCATATCCCCCTGTAAGAGATCAGGGCTGCCAGGCAGCAGGGGGCAGACCCCCCCCCCCCCCTCCCCAGTTTGAATATCATTGGTGGCCAGTGCGGCCCCCCCCTTCCTCTATTGTAATAAATCGTTGGTGGCACAGTGTGCGCCCCCCATCGGCCCCCCCCTCCCTCTATAGCATTAAATCGTTGGTGGCACAGTGTGCGCCCCCCATCGGCCCCCCCTCCCTCTATAGCATTAACAACATTGGTGGCCAGTGTGCGGCCACCAATGATGATGGGGGGGGAGAGATGGGAGGCCGCACACTGGCCACCAATGTTGTTAATGCTATAGAGGGAGGGGGGGCCGATGGGGGGCGCACACTGTGCCACCAACGAATTATTACAATAGAGGGGGGGGGGGGGCGCACTGGCCATCAATGATATTCAAACTGGGGGGGGGGGGGTGTCTGCCCCATGCTGCCTGGCAGCCCTGATCTCTTACAGGGGGATATGATAGTACAATTAACCCTTTCAGGTGCCGCACCTGAAGGGGTTAATTGTGCTGATCACGGCCCCCTGTAAGAGATCGGGTGCTGCCAGGCAGCAGGGGGCAGTCTTGTACACAGTTTGTAGTGTATTCTAACTAGAAGCGTCCCCATCACCATGGGAACGCTTCTGTGTTAGAATATACTGTCGGTTCTGAGTTTTCACAAAGTGAAAACTCAGCTTTGAAAAAGCTTTATGCAGACGGATCTTCGGATCCGTCTGTATAAAAACTAACCTACGGCCACGGATCACGGACACGGATGCCAATCTTGTGTGCATCCGTGTTCTTTCAAGGACCCATTGACTTGAATGGGTCCGTGAACCGTTGGCCGTGAAAAAAATAGGACAGGTCATATTTTTTTCACGGCCAGGAAACACGGATCACGGATGCGGCTGCAAAACGGTGCATTTTCCGATTTTTCCACGGACCCATTGAAAGTCAATGGGTCCGCGAAAAAAAACGGAAAACGGCACAACGGCCACGGGTGCACACAACGGTCGTGTGCATGAGGCCTGATTTAAATAAAATCCACCCTGAGTACGCCCCCCTTGTCTTCACCTTTTTTCCCCTGTACAGGGATCTGGACTCCGCTGCAGGGGAACCACCAGTTCACTACCTCTTGGAGTAGTCTCTATCCAAGTGATAGCTCATTGACAGGGATTAAAGGGGAATTCCGGTTACCATAAATATAACTTATGTTTTAGACTAATCCATTAATAATTACCTAATATAATGTAAACTTCACTTATTTACTGTTCAGTAGTTCTAAAAGTAGTTTTCTTCCTCTGCTAACTTCTGTGTTTCCTCATAAATTACCATGGCATCAGCCTGTAGTTCTGAGCCTTTGTCAGGTCGAGCATGCTCAGTGTGTTGCTATCAATTCTCTAGATAAATGTCTTGCAAAACAAAGGAAGTGTAAGGCTCCATTCACACGTCCGCAAATGTGTGCGGACCCATTCATTTTCTATGGGGACGGAATGGATGAGGACAGCACACAGTGTGCTGTCAGCATCCGCATTTGTGGAGCGCGGCCCCGATCTTCAGGTCCGCAGCTCCGCAAAAGATAGAACATGTCCTATTCTTGTCCGCAGCTTGCGGACAAGAATAGGCATTTCTATAGGGGTGCCGGGCGGGTGTGTTGCGGATCCGCAACACACCACGGACGTGTGAATGGAGCCTCAGTGTGCTGGTGATTACTGAGTAGAGGGGGCGTGACCGGACTGTATATCAGGCAGCCAATCAGTAAACAGCAACACTCACAGCAGGAAAGCTAGGGATTGTGGGGATTGTAGTTTTGTGAGGGAAGATCAGACGCTATGATACTCTCAGTCTGTTGCAGGCTCACAGGAGCTAGACAGATGGATCGCAAGGCAAATTGAAGCTCGGGTTATATGTATAGGTATGGGTTTTGGTTGGGTCAATGCTTGCAGCCTTAATGCAGTTTTTCAAAAATAAATTTACTTTACCGGAATACCCCTTTAAGAGACACTGGTGTGGAGCATCGGGGATCAGCCAAAACCATAATTGGGGAGAGGCCGAGTCTGGACAGGCAGAGTATGTGCAATCCAATAAACCGTGCAGGTCAGGCAGCTCCGTGTCAGAATGGAGATCAAGCAGCTGTCAGGCCAGGTAGTGAAGGTCAAATCTGGGAACACAGGCAGAAGTTGGTACAGGGATAGACAGACATAGAAACAGCACAGCGTTGCAGGACACTAGTGAACTAGAACCTATTAGGCTACTTTCACACTGGCATTTTGTCTTTCCGTTTGTGAGATCCGTTCAGGGCTCTCAGAAGCGGTCCAAAACTGATCAGTTTTGCCCTAAAGCATTCTGAATGGAAAAGGATCCGCTCAGAATGCATCAGTTTGCCTCCGTTCTGCTCTGGAGGCGGACACCAAAACGCTGCTTGCAGCGTTATTCTGTCCGTCCTGGGTTGCAGAGCGAGACGGATCCATCCTGACACACAATGTAAGTCAATGGGGATGGATGCATTTTCTAGGACACAATCTGGCACAATAGAAAACGGATCTGTCCTCCATTGACTTTCAATAGAGTTCAAGACGGATCCATCTTGGCTATGTTACAGATAATACAAACGGATCCGTTCGGAACGGATGCAGACGGTTGTATTATCTGAACGGATCCGTGTGTGCAGATCCATGACGGATCCGCACCAAACGCTAGTGTGAAAGTAGCCTTACTTAGGTACCTAGATGGAGAATTAGGGTGATCACATGCTGTGCAGGCTCAAAAGAAGCAGGCCTCAGCCTTCATGTAGGAGAGGCCTGCCTTCAAAACTACTGTGGCAGCCAGGCCCTCTGGGTAGAAGGAGAGGAACACCAGTGGATCTGAACTGACCGAACAGTGGAGTGGCTTAGCAGAACGGAGGCTTTGCCCACCACAGGGGGAGGAGTGGTGCAGTGGTGGGCATAGACCGCTGCCTTAACAGATTTTCCTTTTTGAACTGGACACCATTGACTGAAAGGGTCCAATTTTGGGGCTGCTGTATGGACAAGATCATCTGGATCTATCAGGGGACAGAGGAGGAGTTGGTTCATGGTATCACTGAACACCAGTGATCTAAATATCAGATTACCACACAGGACAGGACTCATGACCAGCCGATCTCTACAGAAAAGTCCAGCTGTAAACTCTGTTCTACACAAAAACTAATTTCATCCAAGTTTTTGGAAAGGAGCCCAACTGGTCAGTTCCTAAGAGAAGAATTTGTTCCAAGGAAGAAGCGTTCAAAAACTTGAAAGAATGGGGGTTCTTTATGGGGGGGGGGGGGCTAATACATGTGCTGATCCATGGTGTGGTGAACCGCAGTCCTTAGCAGAAGTCCAAGGGTCAGCCTCAGATTTCTTCCACAGATTCCACTGTGTGAACATAGCCTTATATGTGAGCTTCTGGAGAGCCCCTACAGCACTTGCTAGTGATGGGGTTTTCTACATGTATATCCACTCTGATTTACTCTCAGTTTTGGAAGTTACACGGAACAAAAATATAAACGCAACACTTTAGGTTGGTCCCATTTTCGATGAGCTGAACCTAAAGATCTGAAACATTTTCTACATACACAAAAGACCCATTACTCTAAAAAATTCTTCACAAATCTGTCTAAATCTGTGTTAGTGAGCACTTCTCCTTTGCCGAGATAATCCATCCCACCTCACAGGTGTGGCATATCAAGGTGCTGATTAGACAGTATGAATATTGCACAGGCCTTAGACTTCCCACAATAAAAGGTCACTCTGAAATGTGCACAGTTTTGCCTTACTTGGGGGGGCGCAGAAAACCAGTCAGTATCTGGGAAGTCTAAGGCACACCTGTGCAATATTCATGCTTGGCAAAGGAGAAGTGCTCACTAACACAGATTTAGACAGATTTCTGAACAATATTTGAGAGTAATGAGTATTTTGTGTATGTAGAAAATGTTTTAGATCTTTGAGTTCAACTCATGCAAAATGGGAGCAAAACCGAAAGTGTTGCATTTTATATTTTTGTTCAGTATATATATACTACATTTTAAAAGAACAAAAACAGGTTCTGGGACATCGCTGAGGACCATGTTTGCCCTAAGCTATGAGAACTTGTTCTGGGTAGGATTTAGCTCTCCCTACACTACTAATGATTTCTTCCCTCCAGGCATATACTGTCTGCAGGCTACGGCTTATTGAGAGAGGATCATTAGATGAAGTGTAATCCATTGGGGGTCATCTAAAAATATGTGGGGTTATCCTTAATAAAAGAAAAAACATCTCATTACAAACATATTAAATGGGTTGTCCAGGAATAAAATATTGATGGCCTGTCCTCAGGATAGGTCATCAGTACTAGATCAGTGGTGGTCCAACTCCTGGCAACCCCACCGATCAGCTGTTTGAAGAGTTGGTGTTGAGCACTGCATCGTCATCCTTGGCCAGTGATGCCACGTTCATTGGCGACATGGCCTATGTGCAGCTCAGTTCCATGCAAGTGAATGGGCCTGGGCTGCAATACCAAGTACAACCACTATACAATGTATGACACTGGTGAGCTGTGAAGAGGCAGCAGCACTCAGCTGATCGGCAGGGGTGGTGGGAGTTGGAGCCCCATCCATCTGATATTGATGAGCTATCCTGATGTTGTGGGTCATGCTTTTGACCATTGTTTGTTAATCTCCCCTATTCTTCCGATTTTGGTACCAAAAATGATGAAGATATTCACAAATTTGGCTAGACTCAAAGGTTCCATTTTTTCCCCAATCTTTAGTGGTAAATTCTATCATAGTACTTGCACAAATAATGATGGATGTAAACTTTATTATAGTCTCAACAAGAGACAAAATGTATTAAAATGCACATAAAAAACACAATACAATGGTAAGTGAAGAGCACTCAGAATAATGGAGCACCACTGGATAACAGAACGTGTCAAGGCTAGAGAAATAATAACTAGGCTAGAGAAATGACACACTCTCCCCCCCCTGAAGAAGCTTACACGAAACGTGCGTTGGGGCTCTGTTGGTTCACCACTCAGGTATTTACTTCATGGCTTTTCTATGGCTATTTCTATGTGATATACTCATGCACTTTGTCATTCTCTGCACTATGCACTTTATATCTTGGCATGCATTGTACCTCACCCTGATCTAGGCCTGTTAGCCTTGGCTAGGTTTCATATATTTGATATTTGGCTTTGTGCCATCCGTATATATTTTAGGATATATTTTTATCATTTCTCTAGCCTTGACACGTTCTGTTATCCAGTGGTGCTCCATTATTCTGAGTGCTCCCCACTTACCATTGTATTGTGTTTTTTATGTGCATTTTAATACATTTTGTCTCTTGTTGAGACTATAATAAAGTTTACATCCATCATTATTTGTGCTAGCCTTGTTTCTCTCTTTTGGTGTTACATCGTACGTGCAGGCTCAACACGTGTACTCACATTTCTTGTGAGTCATTCTCTATTGGTGATATATATCATAGTACTTACAACATCAAAGTAACGCTTTTCCTCCAGCATTCATTGTAATGTTTCCTCTCTTTCCCACAGTAGTTTCCTGCTCCTATTAGTCCCAGGAGTGCCTCTACACACCTAGTAGTCCCAGCAGTGCCTCTACACACCTAGTAGTCCCAGCAGTGCCTCTACACACCTAGTAGTCCTAGCAGTGCCTCTACACACCTAGTAGTCCTAGCAGTGCCTCTACACCTAGTAGTCCGAGCAGTGCCTCTACACCTAGTAGTCCCAGCAGTGCCTCTACACCTAGTAGTCCCAACAGTGCCTCTACACACCTAGTAGTCCCAGCAGTACCTCTACACCTAGTAGTCCCAGCAGTGCCTCTACACCTAGTAGTCCCAGCGGTGCCTCTACACCTAGTAGTCACAGCAGTGCCTCTACACCTAGTAGTCACAGCAGTGCCTCTACACCTAGTGGTCACAGCAGTGCCTCTACACCTAGTAGTCACAGCAGTGCCTCTACACCTAGTAGTCACAGAAGTGCCTCTACACCTAGTAGTCACAGAAGTGCCTCTACACCTAGTAGTCCCAGCAGTGCCTCTACACCTAGTAGTCCCAGCAATGCCTCTACACCTAGTAGTCACAGCAGTGCCTCTACACCTAATAGTCACAACAGTGCCTCCTCCTTCCACAGTAGCCATGGTAGCTTTCATCTTTCTCCTATTAGCCATGGTTGCCTCTGCCTTTCTCCTAGTAGCCATGGTAGCTTCTGCCTTTCTCCTAGTAGACATGGTAGCCTCTGCTTTTGTCCTAGAAGCCATTGTAGCTTCTGCCTTTCTTCTAGTAGCCATGGTAGCCTCTGCCTTTCTCCTAGTAGCAATGGTAACCTCTGCCTTTCTCCTAGTAGCCTTGGTAGTTTTTGACTTTCTAGTAGCCATGAAAAGGGTTACAGCCAGCTCACCTCAGCGTCCTGCACATCGGTGCACGGAGCGGACTCAAGCCAGTCCCAGTTGCAAATGAAGAAAATAGAAGAAATGCTCCAGCACCACGATAAGTGATGTAAAAAATCCCGGTCTTTATTAGCACCAAAAATTCAGGTGGATACAGCAGTCAAAGAATAACACTGGTGCCCCCCCGGTTACCCGGATCTACGCGTTTCGAACAGGTGTGTTCTTAGTCATGATCCTAAATGTCTCATATGTTTCCAGCTGAAATACCATCCGCCGGCCATCATCCCCGCCCACTCTGGGAGGGGTATAGTGGACTTAGGCGGGTAGTAAAATCAGCAAGGTCCATACGAGACACCTGTGTAAGCCTCATTACAAGTTACATAGTTTACATCCCAATAGTGCTACATACAAAATTCATAAAATACATAGAAAAAATATACATAAACAAAAGAATTTCTTTAAGTATATATATATATATAGCTAACATAAAATCCTTTGTAATCTAATCTCCCACAGATGATCCTTGCATTATTATTATTCCATACAGATTAAATTGTACAGTGGCAATTAGAATGGTACAGAAAAAAGGAGGAATAATACACAAACAATATAACGGAACAAGTTTCATAATAATAATGTATTCTTTTGTTTCTTATTTGCATCGTGATTTTCTTGTGGTTGCATATATTCATGAGCTAATCCCGACATCCATCCGGTATATCACTTTGCAGTAGTTGCATATCCCCATCACACTCGAAAATCGCATGGTGTGAACAGGGACTAAAGAAAAAAACCCCATTAAACATACCATGTTAAATAGTCAGTCCTGAGGTTGCAATGCACCATACTTGAAAGAACAATCCGGTCAGCAAATATATTTAAAAATATTAACTGATGATTGCTATTACGCATATTGCTTTGAGAATACAATCAGATCTCACACATGTAGTATTTTCAAAATCAGGATCCATGTACTCTCAATGACCTATTTCTCCTGTTCGAGTGAGGATCTTTATATATATTTTCTCAACACAGTACAAAAATAGATCCAAAGGGAGAAAAGACATAGCTGACCGATATTGTTTCAGCATACATGGTGCATGTAAATCTTCATATATTTATCCCTATCTTTCACAAAAGACTGGCATAAGATTTATTATAACATATAGAACATTGTGTGTCCATCCAAACTGTTGATATATATTGAAGGTCCATATAAAGGATACAATAAATATCCCATATATTCCTCTTCTAATTTGCCAAATTAGGAAAATGGACAAAAATTCTTCATATTATATAAGGTTTGACCCGCAGATATCAATGCTCTAAAACACATATGCGTCTATAATGCACTATCTATCGCTCGCATATCCAAAAGATCGTCCTCTGATATATATAGAAGCTTCACAATAATCATCCATGTATCTTGGTATAAGAGGGTAGACAAAATCCACATCCCTCATACTATATAATTATTGGATATGAGAACTATATATCACACATGTGTTCAGAAATCAAGCGCTGATATCTCCTGAATTAATAATAGCATGTCGGTGGGAAAGAGAAGAAAGAAAGGAGAGAACAACTAAAAAGTAAACATATATGTGAACATTAAAAACACATTGCATAGCCATGGTAATGCTGTAGATCAGTCTTAGTATAGATACATCAATTCCTTTTTGAGATTGAGCCCCAGGGGATGTCTGGTATTCAATCTCCAGATCCAAAAGGCTTCTCTAAGAAGAATTTTTTGCTTTAAATTCCCACCCCTTTTTGGCAACATGACACGCTCAAAGGCAAAAGTACTAAAGGAATCTACATTACGTCCATGCACATCTATGAAATGATTGGCTGCATTCGATATTCCCGTTGCCATTGGATTACAAATATAGTTTAAATGTTCTCGCAATCTATCTTTAAATTTTCTGCTTGTGCAGCCAACATAGATTAAATCACATAGTGTGCATGTAATAATGTAGATCACTCCGGTTGTGTTGCAGTTGATATAGCTTCTGATGGGGAAGCTCTCTGAATGGGATGAATTAGAAAATTCTTTGATGTTTTTTGTAAATTTGCATGTTTTGCATCTGGGGCCCCCACATTTCGAAAAACCCGTATATTTAAGCCATGTGGGTGGGTCCTTAGTATGGATTGAACTATACATAGAGGGTGAGAGTGTCCGACCCAAAGTATTAGGTCTCCTTGATACTATACGGCATCCATCTTTTAACACTTCCCTCAAGATCTCGTCCTCGTATAATATGGGGATGCATTTTTGTATAATTTTCCTGATTTCCGGAAATTGTCTACTGTAGGTCAAAACCAATGTTGGTATCTGCTTGTTAATTTGGATCTTGTCTAATACGGTGTATCCATTATTGATACCAGTATCTTTACTACTATTTCGGGAATAATTATTCCTAGTTAGTGATCTTATTTTGACATTGGTTTTCAACCCCAGTAGATTTAATCTCGATTTATTTTTTGCTATTTTAAAGCCCCTATGTAGCATCCATTGTGGGTAACCTCTTTTTTTGAGGCGACGCCAGATATTTGCACATTCACCATAGAAAGCTACATCTGTACTACAATTTCTTTTTGCTCTTATAAATTCACCAACCGGAATACCTTTTATTGTATGTAATGAATGGTGACTATTTGCCTTTAAGATGGTGTTGCCTGCTATCTCCTTGCGGTATGTCTCCGTCAGAACAACCTGACCCGGTTTCCCAGTCAATTTTAAATCCAAGAAGTTAATACTCTCAGAATGGTGGGAACAGGTAAATCTCAGATTATACTGATTCTGATTCAAATAATCAGTGAGTTCTGGTATGGCAGATACATCTCCACTCCAGATAAGGAGCAAGTCGTCGATGTATCTGCCATACCAGACAAGATATCCAGAGAAGGGGTTGTCAACTGAGTATATGTATTTCTCCTCCCAGAAGGCCATCGATAGATTAGCCAAAGATGGGGAAAATTTTGCCCCCATCGAGACCCCTGAGATCTGGACATAAAACGTTTCATCAAATATGAAATAATTGTGTGTTAGGAGATAAGAAGTAATCTCCAACACATAGTCAATGAACATATTTGAGAAACTACTGTACTTGTGCAAATTATATTCTAGTGCTAGGAGAGCGAAGGAGTGGGGGATGGACGGATACAGCGCTACAACATCCAGTGTGACCCAGGTATATTGGTCTGACCACATACAATTGTGCATATATCGTAGGACATCGGTCGTATCTTTAATATATCCCGGTAGTCTTTTGACTAGCGGTTGCAGCACTGAATCCAGCCATTCTCCCAATCTCTCATTAAGGGATCCAATACCCGAAACTATCGGTCTTAGAGGAGGGGGGTTAAGCCCCTTATGTATTTTTGGGAGAGCGTGGATTATAGGGGTTATAGGAAATTCTACTTTTAGGAAGTCTATCTGCTTTTGTGTTATATAACCCCTATCCAGACCCCTATTCAAAATGAGGGACAATTCAGATTTATAAGTTACAAGAGGGTTGCCCATAAGAGTGCTGTACGTGGTGGTATCAGACAGAACCCCAAGCATCTGGGAATGATAACATGCTTTGTCAAGTACCACCACGGAACCTCCCTTGTCCGCCATTTTGAAGATAAGGTCTTTTTTGTCCTCCAACTCCTTCAAAGCAGTTTTCTGTGCAATATTTAAATTGCACTCTCCAGTTGGAAGAATCGCACCCTGCACTTTGAGTAGTTCAACCTCAATAACCTCTTGAAACATATCCATGCTATTTGTACGATATTTGATAGGATAATAGTTTCCATTCGAAGTTACAAAATTGTGATGTATAGTTTGTTCACATGGTTCCCCATTACTCATCTGGAGATCCACAAGGCACAGGAGAGACTGTTGTTCTTTGAATGACAAATCCCTGAAAGGATTGTCATAAGTTAATTTCTGTTTATTATCAATTAAATCTCCTTGTGGTAAGGGGGAATCATGGAAGCATCTCCTTAATGTGAGATTCCTAACAAATTTGTTAACCTGTAAAATAGTAGAGAAGGGGTCAAAGTTAGTACTAGGTACAAAGTTTAAACCAAGAGAGAGTACATCCATCTGTTCAGTGGTTAATTTCTGACTGGATAAATTCACAACATCTAAAATTTGCGTATTATTACCATGTCCTGCATTCATTTGTTCTGCAAACGGGTAGACATCTGGTGGGGTCTTTTTGTGTTTACGGCCCCCCCTTCTGTGTCGTTTTTTGACTGTCCCGTTTTATCTCTGTTGTTTCTATTTCTTTGGTAATAAGAAGGTTTCGCTTGCTGTGAATTCTGAATACATGGATCTTCATTGGCTTCCTCTCCTACTGATTCACATGATTCTGAGGTCTCTAATTCAGAGTTACTGAAGCTCACTCTACGTTGAAAGTCCTGCTTATTTGTTTTCTTCTTTCCTGTATATTTTTTGTTGTTATATTTCTTTTTAAGGATGGACTTGGGTGTACTGTACGGGTTATCTCTCCTTCCCCACTCATACACTTGGTTATTTTTATAATCATGTAGGTCCCGTTGGAATTTACGGTGTTTCATATCCATTATACTATCCTCCATGATTTTAATGGATCTCACAATTTCTTCCTCCCTTTTGGAAAAATCTTCAGATGATTTATATTTCTCCAGAGCATTTTTACACATATCAATCTCGGTATGTATACTGACAAGTTTCTCACCCTCATGCTCGATAATTAGAGACATCAATTGTAATGAGCAAGTGCTCAATATTTTGTTCCAGCTGAGGACAAATGAGTCAGAAAAAATAGTGGTCGGGACCTTCTTTAATCTTAATCCCCGTGGTATCATCGCTTTTTCCACATATTTAATCAGGGTCGTGTGGTCCCACCAAATTTTTGTCTCATGTGTTAGGAGTCTCTCCAATTCCTGCAGCTGGGAGTTAATGCCGCTCTCATCAGTTGATGTAAAATCATGGGCTGAGAAAACCTGATCCGCTTTAAGTTTGCGGTCAGAACATGCAGCAAAAGCCATGGTTGGCTGAGGGTACCGAGGGCCAGTGATGACGCTATATTCGGGAAAATATATAGTCCATATACAATCAAAATGGTGGAGTGGTCAGGACTCCGTGAGCACGAGCACTTGAGTGATACAGCATGAAAAGGGTTACAGCCAGCTCACCTCAGCGTCCTGCACATCGGTGCACGGAGCGGACTCAAGCCAGTCCCAGTTGCAAATGAAGAAAATAGAAGAAATGCTCCAGCACCACGATAAATGATGTAAAAAATCCCGGTCTTTATTAGCACCAAAAATTCAGGTGGATACAGCAGTCAAAGAATAACACTGGTGCCCCCCCGGTTACCCGGATCTACGCGTTTCGAACAGGTGTGTTCTTAGTCATGATCCTAAATGTCTCATATGTTTCCAGCTGAAATACCATCCGCCGGCCATCATCCCCGCCCACTCTGGGAGGGGTATAGTGGACTTAGGCGGGTAGTAAAATCAGCAAGGTCCATACGAGACACCTGTGTAAGCCTCATTACAAGTTACATAGTTTACATCCCAATAGTGCTACATACAAAATTCATAAAATACATAGAAAAAATATACATAAACAAAAGAATTTCTTTAAGTATATATATATATATAGCTAACATAAAATCCTTTGTAATCTAATCTCCCACAGATGATCCTTGCATTATTATTATTCCATACAGATTAAATTGTACAGTGGCAATTAGAATGGTACAGAAAAAAGGAGGAATAATACACAAACAATATAACGGAACAAGTTTCATAATAATAATGTATTCTTTTGTTTCTTATTTGCATCGTGATTTTCTTGTGGTTGCATATATTCATGAGCTAATCCCGACATCCATCCGGTATATCACTTTGCAGTAGTTGCATATCCCCATCACACTCGAAAATCGCATGGTGTGAACAGGGACTAAAGAAAAAAACCCCATTAAACATACCATGTTAAATAGTCAGTCCTGAGGTTGCAATGCACCATACTTGAAAGAACAATCCGGTCAGCAAATATATTTAAAAATATTAACTGATGATTGCTATTACGCATATTGCTTTGAGAATACAATCAGATCTCACACATGTAGTATTTTCAAAATCAGGATCCATGTACTCTCAATGACCTATTTCTCCTGTTCGAGTGAGGATCTTTATATATATTTTCTCAACACAGTACAAAAATAGATCCAAAGGGAGAAAAGACATAGCTGACCGATATTGTTTCAGCATACATGGTGCATGTAAATCTTCATATATTTATCCCTATCTTTCACAAAAGACTGGCTAGTAGCCATGGTAGCTTCTGCCTTTCTCCTAGTAGCCATGGTAGCCTCTGCCTTTCTCCTAGTAGCCATGGTAGCCTCTGCCTTTCTCCTAGTAGCCATGGTAGCTCTTCCTTTTTTCTAGTAGCCATGTTAGCCTCTGCCTTTCTCCTAGTAGCAATGGTAGTTTCTACCTTTCTCCTAATAGCCATGGTAGCTTCTACCTTTCTCCTAGTAGACATGGTAGCTTCTTCCTTTATCATAGTAGCCATGGTAGATTCTGCCTTCCTCCTAGTAGCCATGGTAGCCTCTGCCTTTCTCCTAGTAGACATGGTAGCCTCTGCTTTTCTCCTAGTAGACATGGTAGCCTCTGCCTTTCTCCTAGTACCCATGGTAGCTTCTAATTTTCTCACTATAGAGTAGTAATGGCTTGTGTGCCTTTTTCAGTTATACATATAAAACCTTCTTCCTTTCTTAATAGTGACAGTAGTGCCCTCTTTCCCTCAGTGGTCACAACCAGCCCTCCCCTGTCTTTTGCCCAGTAGTCAACAAGTTGAGAGATCAGTCACTGGCCTCAGAAGTCTCCTGCCGTGCATCCAAGCCTCACTGCTGAGGCCAATAATTGGCTGCAGTGGTCACATACAAAGAGCAGTTGGGACCACCGGGGACATCAGGTGAGTAAGTAGTCTTAGTATTTGGTTTAATAACATTTACTGAAGTTAGTTTACTTTGTAAAACTCTTGGCCCACCCTCTGAAAAAGACCCATCACCTCTCCTAACGTCTGTTTCAGTAACTTATTTGCATTCCTCATAAAAGAGCAATGTGTCATGGCCAACTGGGTGCAACCGTTCCTCTTGTCCATAAGGTGGGTCCCTACACAGTCCAATACTGTCAGCACGGATTGGACAGTGTCAGTGTAGGAGCACATCCAATTAACTTAACAAGAACCATGGTAACACCCAGTTGTCAATGTGTTCCAAGAGGAATACCAGAGGAATGTCATAGTGCAGGGTTCTAAGGAAAGATGCAACATAATTGTTGTGGAATGTAAATTTTTTTTTTAGCTTCATGTCGCCGCAGCCAGTTGTCATTTTTTCATTTTCATTAATCTGTCCTTACAGGAGCTGTGTGAGGGCTTGATTTTTTTGTGGGATGAGCTGTATTATTTTTAGTACTATTTCCGGATAAATACAACTTTTTATAATTTTTTATTCCATGTTTTGGGGCCGTGAGGTAACTATAAACAGCAGTTTTTTATGCTGTTCAAATCTGTAGGATAAATAACATTATATCACAATATTTTGTACATTTTCAAATGTGGTAATGACAATTATGTTTACTTTTATTGTTTATATAAGTTAAATCCCTAGAGCAAAGTTTTCTCTGATCCAGGAGGTTGCAGGTGCACATCAGCTGGCCACAGCACTGCTGAAGCCAGTCATTGGCTGAAGTGCAGCGTATGAACATGCTGAACCGGAAGTAAAGACTGCAGGGACAGAGATGGAGACAGCAGAGGCCAGAGCAGCAGGAAGCAGGTAAGTATGAATTCTTAGCTTAGAGCAAGCGGCTGGCACATAATAAAATGTCACCGGAGAATCCCTTTAAGGGACAGGTCAGAAGAGCTGACAGATCCTCTATAAGTGTGCACAAACTGAAAAGAATGGCATGGCATTAAACAAGCAGGAAGTGCTCAAATCCACATGCAGTTGTGCATATATATACAGGGGAGCAGATCCTGCACTTGTGGCCCGTTGCTAACGACAATCCCCAGCAAAAATGCATACAGTGGAGGATGACGAACCAGCGAACCACAAGTACCACAATAGACATCCTACACAAGATAGCAATTAAGTGGATGTGATAATCAATATAACAATATAACAAAATAATAGCAAAGATAGGTGCACTCTGCGGTCTTACTAAACCCTCAAACTGATTTTAAAATTGAGAGATTAGCCAACATGTCCTACGGTGTAGGACATGTCTAAGCCCGAGCACTGCTCCCCTGTATATATATGCACAACTGCATATGGGTTTGAGCACTTCCTGCTTGTTTAATACCACGCCATTCTTTTCAGTTTGTATATATATAGAGATGCCTGGAGGTGTATAAACTCCAATTTAAATGTGCCTGTTTTCCATCTACAGGCTACATTTAGGTGCTCCTGTGAGGCCTGGGCCTTATCAGCCAGTCTTGAGTGGGACTCGCAGACTCCTCCCTCCTCCCATTGCTAGCATGGTTACATGCTGGAGGTAACTGGTGAGTTGTTTGTGAGTCGGCCTCATGCTCCTGTAATTTGCCCACTGGCTCCTGGTATTGCCCACATAGGCACAGGTAGGTGAGTGTTAGGTCCCGAGCTACTTGAGAAACCTTGGCGCGGTGCTCGGGCTTAAACATGTTCTACACCGTAGGATATGTTGGCTAATCTCTCAATTTTAAAATCAGTTTGAGGGTTTAGTAAGACCGCAGAGTGCACCTGTCTTTGCTATTATTTTGTTAAATTCTCTATAAGTGATGGCACTCCAAGGTAAAGTATTGTCCTGTAGCAGGAATCTTACCTACTGAACATTTTAGATCCTAATGTAACCATTTTCAGTTAACATTACAATTTCAAATTTTCCATCGTATATAAAACATGTCTTGTCGAGAGAAAAGCCCGTTATTTTATTACATCAAAGCTTATTTTTATCTGATGATATGGGAACACTGGGGCAGATATATCAATGTCACTGCACCTGGAAAGTGTTCATATGCTGTAGAACTTGAGACGCATGCTTGCACCAAATGTATGAAATTTGTGAGCCACAGCTTGCTCAAGCCCTCCCAACAGACCAATCTATCATGATCAATGGCTGCACACTCTCCCCGGTCAACTAAGTCTACTTTCACACTCACGTTTTGGCTTTCCATTTGTGAGATCTGTTCAGGGCTCTCACAAGCGGTCCAAAACGGATCAGTTTGCATTCTAATACATTCTGAATGGAAAAGGATCCGCTCAGAATGCATCAGTTCCGCCTCCATTCCGCTTTGGAGACGGACACCAAAACGCTGCTGCTTGTCTGATGAAACTGAGCCGTTTTCACTGACACAATCTGGCACAAAAGAAAACAGATCCGTCTTGGCTATGTTAAAGATAATAAAAACGGATCCGTTCTGAACGGATGCAGACGGTTCTATTATCTGAACGGATCCGTCCATGACAATGTAGCAGGTATACCAAATCATGTATCACATTGAACAGGCGATAACATACAGATCTAATACATAGTTTGCACTATTTAAAAAAATTGACAAACTCCACGTTCGATACTACAGTTAACTCGGATCTCCCACAGTCTTTAGACAGTTTTTGATGCATTTTTGGGATAAAAATGATGCCAGCTACAAAATGGCACAATTCGGATAATATAAAGCCCTAAGACATTTTGTGTCGCATATAGTGATGAGCGCAGGGGCTATATTCGAATTTGCGATATTTCACAAATATTTGGGCGAATATTCGGCATATATTCGCGAATTCGAGATTGCAAGAAATCGGCAATGTAATATTCACGTAAAGCGAGAGAAATACAGGTGTGGGTCACTATAGCTACATTTTCCATGCTGCTAGAAGTTTCCTGAGACTGGAGAAAATGGTTGGCACGGCAGAACATTAAAAATGGCTTTATATGCAGATAGAGTGCTCCAATATATTCGCGATTGTGCTAATCGGCACTAATGATGCAAATATTTTGGCACAATACGTGAAACTTCACATTTTAGCAGGTCAGACTACTTATTAGTGATTGGTGCACCATGCATTGTTGTGATATCACAGCACTATGTCTGTAGCATGTATGTATGTATGGACAGCAGAGAAACAGTAATTCCTATCACACTACCTAACACCCTGCACTGCAACAGCTACACTGACTATCTCCTATTAACTATCTGTATATCATCTATCATCTGTCACTGCTCTCTCTCTCAGAACTTTGAAAAACTGTGGAAAATGGCTGCTGGGGAGGTTCTTATATAGTAAGGGGTAGACAACTTTCCTATTGGTTGCTAGGGATGTTGCTAAGCTCTGACAAAGACATTGCAGCCTTCTCATTGGCCCACAACAAGAAGGGAGGTTTCTGCTAAAAACAAAATCTAGAATATTTGAAATTACGAATATATATCACTATATTTTAAATATTTGCGAAGTCTCAAAGTGCCAATATTCGTGATTAATATTCGCGATTCGAATATTCGCGCCCAACACTAGTCGCATCTACTCTTCACCACTTTCTAAGACATCACAGATTTAGAATCAGTTAACAATTCAAATGATAAATTTGACGCAAAATAAAAAATGGCACAAAATGTTGATACAAAATAAAGCTAAATATCTCTGCCCCGCTGTGTGCAAAACTGACACATTTTGTTAGATTTACTGTAGGGCCAAAGGGAGTGGTGCATGATACAGTGATACTCTTTTTGGTGTCTCCCATTTCTCCTTGGATTTTGGAATTTACCTAATTTGCAGTTTTCTCTTATCCCCCATGCATAAATCCCACTTCCTGGTTTGTCATGTGACTGCTGTCTCATTGTTAGCCCAGCGCTCCGTAAAAACAACTACGATACGTCGTTATATATTTCAGCGCTGCAGTCCAAACTGTGACGTGGGTAAGTCTCACACTTTAAAAGCAATAAAGTCAAACAGACCGCGCTGCTGTACACCAATATGAATCTCCTTGTCAATCACAACAGGCTATTTCTCATCGGACATTGAAAACACCATCCAGCTCCCCAGGAAAGCGTCTCTCCTCTTCCAGACTCTCCTATAGGGATCAAGGATTCGCCACAATGGTGAAGTATTGCCAGACTCCGTAAATATAAAAAGGGTTTATTCTACTTACAAAGCACATCAAAGTCTTAAAACCGCATGCACATCCACGCCCGACCCGGGTTTCGCTCTCGCGCTTCTTCAGGGGCGACTCTACTCAGTGTATGTGATTGAATCAATTTAAAATACATCCCCCACCCACCTCCCAACACCCCAGGCCAATCACAATCCCTTGCATAATAACCATAAAACAGAGAATTACAAACTTCATCTTAACAAAAGCAGAGCATCATATTAACATTAATACATACCAGCTTTCTCACTAAAATTCAATTCCTTTCCAAAAATCAATCTCTGTATTTCATTCATAAAACACACCCTCTATCACAGTGACATACCCTATGCAGGGTGACTCAGAACGTCATGTGATATCTGTGCTATCTGAGCTTCCTTCCTGCTTGAGTCCTGTACAGTTGTTAGGGCGTGCGCGGGCGTGTCTGTCCTCCTTTTGTGAGGCAGCCTGTAGACGCCCTCTATCTCCCCAGCCTATGGCTGGGTTGCAGGAAGTATTTAAAGGCACTTCCTGCTCCTGGAAGGCGCCTGAGCAATCTTGGTCACTAGCTAGTCTAGTCCCTTGTGTGAAGGTGTTACTGCTATTCTGTATACCGGACCCTGCTTCTCAATTTAACAGATTTTGCTTGATTGCCGCCTACCTCTGACCTTAAATTTCGATTACGTACTTTTCTTGATAACTGCCTGCCCTGACTCTAGACTTCCTGATTACATCTTTCCCCTCGGTGCTTGCACCGATATCTCTGACCCCCTGGTCAGCTGCCACTGACCTGGGTACTGCTCTGGAGTGGTACCTGGTAACTATCCTAACTGCCCAAGTCTATCCTCACCATCAGAGGCTCTAGTGAAGACCAGGTAGTTACTTAGTCACGCCCCTCCAGGGTATAGCCGGTCACTGCCTTCAAACAGTGAGATGTGTCCTGACATCAGCAGGACAAGTGACACTAACCAGGTCCTCCATATATTCAAAATGCTCTGTGTAACTGGAGTTACAACAGAGGCAACCTGTGCTAATGCCCATCATTTGTTAAAGTGAAATGTCTGTCTATCCATCCATAGCTCACTCTGTAACTGATATGTAACTGACCCTGTACATCGAGGAGTGGTTATTGAAGGGAAGAATCGCTGTGAGCATGTGCGTCCTCTATTACAGGCTCCAATACTGGACGTTACCAACAGCAACTAAAATGGAAACTGATTTGCCACAGGGTGCAATGGTAGTCTAATAAATCTGGAATAAGGCAGTTTTGATAAATTGTAGTATTTAGGGAAAGTGATAGAACAGAGATATCTGTTGGGCAGGATACATTTGTAGTAGTGGCACAACCCCCTTAATTTTGAACCACTGGACCACTCTAATTTCAAGAGAATTGATCAACTTAGAGGGAGGTTGGCAAGGGGAATTGTGTTTTGCCAGGGGCGGACTGGGAAATTAAAGTGGCCCTGGAAAGATTGTAAAAGAGGCCCCATGCTGAAGTTGGGTTCAGATTGACAGGATGTCGGACAACACAAGTAGGGGGATCAGCAATACCATAGTGCAACACAAAATACCGCCCCAGCAGAATCTAATACCACAATGGAGCTCAAAATACTGCCCTCTGCACTGCAGTATTCAACTGTATCACTGCCCTGAGGATGACAATACAGCTGAATTCAGGAAGGCACCTGCGGCTGCTGGTCAAACGCATAAGCACCTGATGCTCCTAGCTTTAATTACTACTAAGAGCCTGAGATCATTATGTATCCAGCTGGTGGTCATGAGGAGGGCTCAGGTGGGCTCCTGGGCATCAGCCCACTGGGAAATTTCCCTGTAGGGTCCAGGGCCAGTCCGCTACTCTGTTTTGCCTTCCTCTTGGTCAAATAACTAGGCCTGATAAAGGTTGAACCTGATGGACAACCACCATAACTATACGTATGTAACTAACTGTATTTGGTGATAGGCCTTCACTGTCTGTGGTGGGATCCCCATTTAAAAGCAAAGCAGGAACTAGTTTTCATTAAAAAGAAAAGGAATTAGGTTCTGACCATTGAAATATCCCATTCATCTCAAGGTGCTCTGTCATTTTCATTATATATACATATATATACAGTATATATAATTTTTTTCTACAGCTGATAAAAAAAAAAAAAAAAGATAAAATATTAGTGTGAAAAGCTCAATCATTTCTGGCTGACACATACAACACTGCTATATCTAGGTCACATAGGTTATCTGCGGTTTGTTACTTCCATGTTCCTTCATTGATTATTCTGTAAACTATGGTTCTCGGGGGATACTGACATTTACTTACACTTTCCAAGAACAGTCAAGAACTATTTGATAATTCCAGGAACTGGTGCCCTCCAGAGAAATCTATTAACAGCCAAATAATTTGCATTTCATCATTAAATATAAAAGTGGGAAATTTGGATCCTGCTTGAGCATAATGTATGCAGTGTTTGCTTAATGAAATTAAATATAGTACATTGTCCATATAACATCCATTAATTGATTTGTTTCATTTTGATTTATCTCACTAGATAGTAATTATCTACCATCATTATTTATCACATCGTTTTCCCCTGAAAATAAGATGTACCCCGAAAATAGGCCCTAGAATGATTTTTTGGCGATTTGGGATAAGCTGTACTCCCAAAATAAGCCCTAGTTACAGTTCATAAAAAAGTTAATTTAAATATGTAGTGTTTAGGCAGCTATGCATGTAAAAAAGTAAATAGAATACAGTAGACCCCAAAAGAATAAAAAGACCCCTTGAGACAAGGCTAGGTCTACACAACGACATTTGTCGCGCGACAGTTTATCGCACCAATGTCGTGCGACAATTTTTATAATGATAGTCTATGGTGTCGCAATGCGACATGCGATATGCTGAGACTGCGACGCAACATTCAAGATGGATTTTTCTGTGAATGTCTCGTCGCAGTCGCCGCATGTCGTATTGCGACACTATAGACTATCATTATAATAATTGTTGCGCGACATTGGTGCGACTAAAATGTCGCGCTACAAATGTTGCAGTGTAGTTGTGCCCTATCTGTCGCTACACGATCACATAGCTACAGGCTATTTTCCTTTCTTGTCCCAGATAATAAAATGTAACTTTTAATGATTCGCTTAAAATGAAGTCAGCACATCTATTTACTTTTATAAGTGAGCTCTGAACACTGTGGGTTAAAACTAGCTGATGCTCATTATTAGTGCCAGATCACTATGTTATTTAATCGCTTCGTTTTTAGACGGTGGCTGGGAGTGCACTTCCCCACACCACCACTCTGATTGAAGTGCGCACTGGCACACACTGATCGCTTATAGCATAGGACGTATCTGTGTATTAATCAAACACTTGAAGGCACATAAACATGAGAGGTCAGCAAACTAAAACCTAAGACTGCCCCCCGACATGTTTCACCAGCTAATCTGGCTTCATCAGGGGTTTGGGCAGCAAACATCTGTCGCGAGACACGTCGTCGTGTAGACCTAGTGCTAGGCTCTCACACAGATCAGGTAGTCCCGCTGTTATCACTCTCGAGCGTTGTGGCTGCTTCCAGTAACCAGGGTGAGCCAACCGCTACACTTTGCTGCAGTGGAATGCAGCTGGAACGGCATGGGACCTAACAGTGACGCGGCTTTGACAGGAGTGACACAGATCTGTGTGTGAGAGCCCATATTCCATCCACCATGGGCACTTGCCAACTCTGATTGGTTTGGGTCTAAGGGGTCTGAGTGTGATTATATTTGAATAAATGTAATTTTTTTGGTTCAGGAATAAATGTAGATTGTTGTTCATGAAAAAAAAAAAACAACAAAAAAAAAAACATCCCCTGAAAATAAGCCCTAATGCATCTTTTGAAGCAAAAATGAATGCAAGACCCTGTCTTATTTTCAGGGAAACACAGTATCTATGGTTTTTACCCTAGTGTAAATTAACATGCCCTCGTGACCACGTTTAATGTGATAATAACTTTGGAACGCTTTTACTTATCCAAGCCATTCTGAGATTGTTTTCTCGTGACACATTGTACTTCATGATAATCATAAATTTGAGTCAATATATTTCACCTTTATTTATGGAAAAAATTCCAAATTTACTAAAAAGTTGAAAAATTCTCAATTTTCAAAATTTCAATGTCTCTGCTTTTAAAACAGAAAGTGACACTTCATAAAATATTTATTACTTTACATTACCCATATGTCTACTTCATGTTTGGATCATTTTGTAAATGTCATTTTATTTTTTTAGGACGTTAGAAGGCTTAAAATTTTAAAAGCAATTCTTCAAATTTTTAAGAAATTTTCCCAAACCCACTTTTTAAGGACCAGTTCAGGTCTGAAGTCACTTTGTGGGGCTTACATAGTGAAAAACCCCCATAAATGACCCCGTTGTAAAAACTACACCCCGCAAGTTACTCAAAACTGATTTTACAAACTTTGTTAACACTTTAGGTGCTCCACAAGAATTAAAAGAAAATAGAGATGAAATTTCTAAATTACACTTTTTGGGCAGATTTTCCATTTTAATCCATTTTTTTCTTTAACACATCGAGGGTTAACAGCCAAACAAAACTCAATATTTATTACCCTGATCCTGCGGTTCACAGAAACACCCCACATGTGGTCGTAAACTGATGTAAGGGCACAAGTGCAGGGCGCAGAAGAAAAGGAGCACCATATGTTTTTTGGAAGGCAGATTTTGCTGGATTGGTTTTTAGATGCCATGTCCCATTTGAAGCCCCCCTGATGCAACCTTACAGTAAGAACTCCCAACAAGTGACCCCATTTTGGAAACTAGTGGATAAGGTGCCAGTTTTATTGGTACTATTTTGGGGTACATATGATTTTTAATTGCTCTATATTACTTTTTTTGTGAGGCAAGGTAACCAAAAAATGGCACCGTTTTTTTTTTTTTACAAGATTCATCTGACAGTAGATCATGTGCTAATTTTATAGAGCAGGTTGTTACGGACACAATGATATCAAATATGTCTACTTTCTTTGTTTGTTTGTTTTTCAGTTTTACATAATAAAGCATTTTTGAAAAACAAATAATGTTTTTGTGTCTCCATTTTCTGAACGCCTTATTTTTTTTATATTTCTGCCGATCGTCTTGTGCAGGGGCTCGCTTTTTGCAGAAAGAGTTGATGTTTTTATTGGTACCATTTTTGGGTACATATGATTTTTTGATCATTCATTATTACACTTTATGGCAAGGTGACCAAAAAATTTGTTGTTTTGGAACAGTTTTTATTTATTTATATTTACAGCGTTAGATCATGTGAGATTTTTATAGAGCAGATCGTTACGGATGTGGCAATACCTAATATGTATACTTTTTCTTTTTTCTTATTTTTCTTATTTTTTCTTATTTATTTAAGTTTTACACCATAATAGCATTTTTGAAACAAAAAAAGAATGTTTTAGTGTCTCCATAGTCTGAGAGCCATAGCTTTTTTATTTTTTGACCAATCGTCTTAGGTAGGGTCTCATTTTTTGAGGGATGAGGTAATGGTTAGATTGGTACTATATTTGGGGACATACACCTTTTTTGATCGCTTGGTGTTGCAATTTTAGTGATTTTTGTAGCACAGTTTTTTTTTTACGGTGTTCATCTGAGGGGTTAGGACATGTGATATTTTTATAGAACTGGTTCTTACGGATGCGGCGATACCTAATATGTATACTTTTTAAAATTTATTTCACTTTAACACAATAATAGCATATTTGAAACAAAAACATAATGTTTTAGTGTCTCCACGTTCTAAGAGCTATAGTTCTTTTTATTTATTAAGCGATTTTCTTATGTAGGGGCTCATTTTTTGCGGGATGAGGTGACGGTTTTATTGGTAACATTTTGTGGAACATACGCCTTTTTGATCCCTTGGTGTTGCACTTTTTGTGATGTAATGTGACAAAAATGGCTTTTTTGACACCGTTTTTTTTTTTATGGTGTTTATCGGATGGGGTGGATCATGTGATATATTTATACAGCCGGTCGTTACGGACGCGATGATACCTAATATGTGTAGTTTATTTTTTAATCTCTTATAAATGATTGGATATAGGAAAAGGCAATTTATTTAATTTTTCAATTTACATTTGTATTTATTTATTTTTTAACTTTTTTATTTTCACACTTTTTTTATCAAGTCCCACTTGGATCGTTAAGATCCAGTGGGGCTCATGGCTGTACTATACTTTGCAATGCTCTTGCATTTGCAAAGTATAATACTATCAGTTTTAGGGTCCATTCACACGTCCGTAATTTGGGTCCGCATTCGTTCCGCAATTTGCGGACCCATTCACTTTCAATGGGGCTGGAACGGATGCAAATCCACATTTCCTGGATCTGCATCCGTTTTTTCGGGATCCGCATCCTTTTTTTCGGGATCCGCATCCTTTTTTTCGGGATCCGCAATTTCGTTCCTGGAAAAAATAGAACATGTCCTATTCTTGTCCGCAATTGCGGACCAGAAAAGGCATTTTCTATTATAGTGTCTGTGATGTGCGGATCCGCAAATTGTCATGGCAACCATAGGGCCGCTGCCCAATGGTTGAGAGAGGAAGCCCCCTCCTAACCCCTTATATGACGCTGACAGAGGCATCTAAGAGGTTACAGCAGAGTGTCAACATACAGCTGACACTCGCTGCTGATGGTGGCGGCTCAGGAACAGAGCCGCTGCCATCAGACACAGAAGGGGCACCGCACAAGGGGGAACAGATGAGGGCTGGGGAGGGGACACAGATGGGCAGGGGACATGGATGGGGGCAGAGGGGGCGGGCACAGTTGACGGCACAAACACCGTGCACGGCTGGCAAAACTGGAGGCAGGGTGCACAGAAGGGGGCAGAGATTGGGGCAGGGGGCTCACATATTGGGGGTACATATTGGGGGCACGGAGGATGTGGTACTTGATTTCAGACTCTGATCTGCAGAGTGCAGATTAGAGCCTGAAACCGGCATTTTAATACTGCCGCACTCCGATTGATTAGTCTGCATAGACTAACCAATTGGAGCCATTGCCGACTAGGGAACACTCTGATTGGTCCCTTGCCGGCATTACTGGACTGTATGCTATCCGTGACAGCAGCAGGGCTGGGGCAGGAGCTTTAATTCAAGTGCTTTGCAGCTCTTGGATTAAAGAGGTGCCATGACGTTTATATACGTGCTAGCTGCATGGGGTATGTGAAGATAGGACGTATATAGTCGTATGGCAGTCGTGAAAGGGTTAATATGTGGAAGTAGCAGAATATTGTTTTCATGGTATATTCTCTTCTTGTATAAAATTAGATCACAATCATTTACAGTGATTACATTCCCAAGCCATCTCCTCCAGAATGATTGAGTTTTAAAGACAGGTCCAGAAAGTGAAAAAGCTCAGATGCTGTTTCCTCACATCTGCTACAACCCACCAAACTAGTGCCACCCATTTGGGTGATACACAGTGCATTTGGAAAGTCTTCAGACCCTTTTGCTTCTTTCACATTTTGTTATGTTGTGGTCTTGGGCCAAAATAAAAAAGTTTTTTTCTCAAATTTTCCCCATTATTCTGCAGTCAATACCCTATAATGACAAAGTGAAAACAGAATGTTTTAAATCTTTGCTAAATTATTAAAAAGGAAAATATTGCAATGACAAAAGTTTTCAGACACTTTACTCAGTACTTGAAGTTGAAGCCCTAATAGCAGAGATTACAGCCTCCAGTATTCTTGGGTATGATGCCACAAGGTTTACACAACTGGATTTGGGGACTTTCTGACATTCTTCTCAAGCTCTGTCAGGTTTGATGAGTACCGTCGATGTACAGCCATTTTAAGGTCTCTCCAAAGGTGTTCGGGTTCAAGTTAAAGAGGACCTTTCACTAGTTTAAAAACTAAAAACGAACTATATCAGTGGGCAGAGCGGCGCCCAGGGGTCCCCCTGCACTTACTAGTATGTCTGGACGCCGCTCCGTTCGCCCGGTATAGGCCCTGGTGTCTACAGCTCCCTCTGTTGTACTGGGCAGAGTTTTTGTATTAGGGTTGTCCCTTGCTGCAGCGCTGGTCAATCGTAGCGCACAGCTCATAGCCTGGGACTCCCAGGCTATGAGCTGTGCGCTACGATTGGCCAGCGCTGCAGCAAGGGACAACCCTAATACAAAAACTCTGCCCAGTACAACAGAGGGAGCTGCAGACACCGGCGCCTATACCGGGCGAACGGAGCGGCGCCCAGACATACTAGTAAGTGCAGGGGGGCCCCTGGGCGCCGCTCTGCCCACTGATATACACTGCTCAAAAAAATAAAGGGAACACAAAAATAACACATCCTAGATCTGAATTAATTAAATATTCTTCTCAAATACTTTGTTCTTTACATAGTTGAATGTGCTGACAACAAAATCACACAAAAATAAAAAAATGGAAATCAAATTTTTTAACCCATGGAGGTCTGGATTTGGAGTCACACTCAAAATTAAAGTGGAAAAACACACTACAGGCTGATCCAACTTTGATGTAATGTCCTTAAAACAAGTCAAAATGAGGCTCAGTAGTGTGTGTGGCCTCCACGTGCCTGTATGACCTCCCTACAATGCCTGTGCATGCTCCTGATGAGATGGCGGACGGTCTTCTGAGGGATCTCCTCCCAGACCTGGACTAAAGCATCTGCCAACTCCTGGACAGTCTGTGGTGCAACGTGACGTTGGTGGATAGAGCGAGACATGATGTCCCAGATGTGCTCAATTGGATTCAGGTCTGGGGAACGGGCAGGCCAGTCCATAGCATCAATGCCTTCGTCTTGCAGGAACTGCTGACACACTCCAGCCACATGAGTTCTAGCATTGTCTTGCATTAGGAGGAACCCAGGGCCAACTGCACCAGCATACGGTCTCACAAGGGGTCTGAGGATCTCATCTCGGTACCTAATGGCAGTCAGGCTACCTCTGGCGAGCACATGGAGGACTGTGCGGCCCTCCAAAGAAATGCCACCCCACACCATTACTGACCCAATGCCAAACCGGTCATGCTGGAGGATGTTGCAGGCAGCAGAACGTTCTCCACTGCGTCTTCAGACTCTGTCACGTCTGTCACATGTGCTGTGTGAACCTGCTTTCATCTGTGAAGAGCACAGGGCGCCAGTGGCGAATTTGCCAATCTTGGTGTTCTCTGGCAAATGCCAAACATCCTGCACGGTGTTGGGCTGTAAGCACAACCGCCACCTGTGGACGTCAGGCCCTCATATCACCCTCATGGAATCTGTTTCTGACCGTTTGAGCAGACACATGCACATTTGTGGCCTGCTGGAGGTCATCTGGCAGTGCTCCTCCTGTTCCTCCTTGCACAAAGGCGGAGGTAGCGGTCCTGCTGCTGGGTTGTTGCCCTCCTACGGTCTCCTCCACGTCTCCTGATGTACTGGCCTGTTCCTGGTAGCGCCTCCATGCTTGGGACACTACGCTGACAGACACAGCAAACCTTCTTGCCACAGCTCGCATTGATGTGCCATCCTGGATAAGCTGCACTACCTGAGCCACTTGTGTGGGTTGTAGACTCCGTCTCATGCTACCACTAGAGTGAAAGCACCGCCAGCATTCAAAAGTGACCAAAACATCAGCCAGGAGGCATAGGAACTGAGAAGTGGTCTGTGGTTACCACCTGCAGAACCACTCCTTTATTGGGGGTGTCTTGCTAATTGCCTATAATTTCCACCTGTTGTCGATCCCATTTGCACAACAGCATGTGAAATTGATTGTCACTCAGTGTTGCTTCCTAAGTGGACAGTTTGATTTCACAGAAGTGTGATTGACTTGGAGTTACATTGTGTTGTTTAAGTGTTCCCTTTATTTTTTTGAGCAGTGTAGTTAGTTTTTAGTTTTTAAACTAGTGAAAGGTCCTCTTTAAGGATCTGGCTGGGACACTCCACTGTGTTGTCCTGACTGTATGCTAAAGGTCATTGTTGAAAGGTGAACCTATGGCCCAGTCTGAAGTCCAGCTTTCGCTCAGCTCTGACCAGTCACCCTGTCCCAGCCACTAAAAGACACAGCAGAGCATGATACTGCCACAACCATGCTTCACTGTAAGGATGGTATTGGGCAATGCCTGGTTTCCTCCAGACATGACGCTTAGTATTGAGGCAAAAAAGTTCAATCTTGGTTTCATCATACCAGAGAATCTGGTTTCTCATAGTCTGAGAGTCCTTTATGTGCTTTTTTACAAACTCTCGTGTATTTTACTGAGGAAAGGCTTCTTTCTGGTCACTCTGCCATAAAGGGTAGTGCTGCAGTGATGGTTGACCTTCTGGGCGTTTCTCCCATCTGCACACAGTATCTTTGCAGCTCAGCCAGAGTGACCACTGGGTTCTTGGTCACTTCTGTCGTACCAAGAACCTTTCCCCTCGATCACTTAGTTTGGTGGGGTGGCCAGCTCTAGGAAGATAAAATTGGGGGTCAGTCAGCACATCCCAGTGCACAGGTGCATGACGCCATGGCTGAAAGAACAAAAGCAAAAAATTGTCTGCCCCATAGGCGGATTTTAATTAGTGCAACTTTAAAGCTGTAGCTCAGCATACTAGTGGAACCTGCATTCCCTGAACAAAATGGAGGCCAGTAAGGCATCAAAGAGGTACATTATAGTGTGGGTTCAGCATGCATGTGAAGCCTGCATCCCCTGGATATAATGGAGGCCATTGTGGCACCATGAGAGGTATAATATAATGTGGGCTCAGCATGCATGTGGAACCTGCATTCCCTGAATACATTGGAGGCCGGTATGACACTAGTGAATGTGGTATTTAGTGTTAGGTTCCCATCTTAAAGAGATTGCCTTGACACCGGCAGACGGGCACAAATAATTTTATACAAAATATATTTGCCAAGAATCTCACATTTATAACGCAGCATTAGCATTTTACATTTTCTATAGTGAGTATGGCACAATTGCATTTACCTTGTTATTTGTGTTTGCAGTGTTGTTACATTGTTTGTTTTTAGCTCTAGAAAGAGTCCAGATTGTTCCAAACATCTTCTATTGAAAAATGTACTCTTGGTAACTTTCACTAGAGCAGAATGTATTTTTGTACCCTTCTCTAGATCTGTGCCTCCGTCCACACACTGCTGTCTCTGGGCTGTACAGACAGTTATTTCCTCTTATTTGCTCTGATATGAATTGTAGGCTGTGAGTTCTTATATGGACAGGTCTGAGTATTTTGAAATCATGTCCAATCAACTGAATTTATCACAAATGGACTTCAATCAAGGCGTAGAAAGGTCTCAAAGAGGATCAAGCGAAATGTGAGGCCCCCATTGTTAAATTTCAAGACAAGCGTCTGAATACTTAAGCCCGTTCAAAATTTTACTTTTACTTTTCCTTTTTAATAAACTTCCAAACATTTCTAAAATTCTGTGATCTTATTTTTTATTTTTTATTTTAGCACAAGGTAGCAAGATGTGAAAAAAGTGAAAGGGTCTGAAGATTTTCTAAATGCGCTGTATATGCCAGCTCCTGTGAAGAAACATAATGCACATTTCCCTGGAGTGAATGTCTTTATGTAGTGTCCCACTTATGTGTGTATGGGCCACTCCAAATTGCCATATGCCCTTTCATGTCATATGTGAACTTGTGCCCTCCCTCTCTGCCATCCTCTTATATGCCGTGGTCAGTGTTGATTGTGGCATATAAGGGGTTAATCCGCTGGCATCGGCAGATACAGCTGGGCCCCTGCATTGATCAGGCATGCACAGCTCCTGTGCCCGCCCAAGCATCATGACGTACTAGTGCGTCAATTTGCGGGAAGTCAGTTTTCGCTGTGATGTACTAGTATGTCGTATGTCGCCAAGGGGTTAAAAATCAAACAACTCCATAAGTTTTTCTCTTTTCAGGCAAAATCCAGAGACTGAACAACAATGCACAAGCAATCAGAAGAACCATGAGAAACATAAGGCCATGTTCACATCATCGTGTATTAGTCCCTTCTTTTTATGCATCAAAAGAACAGAAAAATAAAGGAAAAACAGATCCTGTATTTTAAGAATCAGTTATGCGTCAGTGTTTTTCTGTCTGAGATCCATTATTTTAAAAGGAAAAAAGGACTCTTGCACGCAGTACTTTTTTTTGTCTCAAACGAAGGATCTTAGATGGTATGGAAATGGCGAAAACAACAGTCAAATGTGTATAACGGATGCTTCAAATACAAGATCCGCTATTCCTTTATTTTTCTGTTCTTCTGACAGATGAAAAGAAGGGACTAATACACGGTGATGTGTTAACCCGGACTAACCAGGATGGAGCAGTTTTGCTGCCCCAAATTACCACTCCATGTGTCCTCACTCTAAGGCCGAATGCACACAGCCGTGTTCCGCGGCCGAGAGTGGTCCGTGGTATGCCGGGCTGGATTCCTGTTCAGAGCAGGAGCGCACGGCGTCATTGGTTGCTATGACGCCGTGCGCTTCATGCCGCCGCTGCACTACAGTAATACACTATACGGGTATACTTGTGTTTTCAAGTTTGGCGTACAAGGTTCAGGTTATCTAAGAATTCCGTTATGGATTCCGCTACCACGGACAATAAGGTATGGTCCGTGGTAGCGGAATCCATAACGAATTCTTAGATAACCCGAACCTTGTGCTCCGAACTTGAAACACAAGTTCGCTCAACACAATTTTGCAGAACGGGTGCGGACCCACTCATTTTAATGGGGTCGCAAAACATGTGGAGAGCACACCGTGTGATGTCCGCATCCGTAGTTCCGTTCTGCAGCCCTGCAAAAAAGATAGAGCATGTCCTATTCTTGTCCATAATTGCGGACAAATATAAGCATTTTCTATAGCAGTGCTGACCGCGAGCAGTCTGCAAAATGCGGAACACACATGGCCGATATCCGTGTTTTGCAGACCACAAAACACTACAGCCGTCTGAATGAGCCCTAATAGTAATTGACTCATCTGTATAATGTAAGGCCTCATGCACATGACCGTGCCGTTTTTTGCGGTCCGCAAACCGCGGATCCGCAAAAAACGGAAGCCGCCCGTGAGCCTTCCGAAAATTGCGGAACGGGCGGCCCAGGATGCGGACAGCACACGGAGTGCTGTCTGCATCTTTTGCGGCCCCATTGAAGTGAATGGGTCCGCATCCGAGCCACAAAAACTGCGGCTTGGATGCGGACCATAACTACAGTCGTGTGCATGAGGCTTAACTCACATTAACCCCATGTTGCCCATTATTTCAGGAGGTACTTGGAGGTCACTTAGTATTAGGCCTTTTGCACACGGCATTGGGGGCCGCAATTTAAGGCCTCACGCACACAGGCGTTGCTGGCCGCGGCCTGCAAACAGCGGGTCCGCAATATGCGGGCACCAGCCGTGTGCAAACAGCGGGTCTGCAATATGGGCCACGGCCGTGTGCATGAGGCCTTAATGTGGGGCACATGGGGAGAAATTGAGAAAAGCATGTGCCTCACATTAAAAATATGTGACCCCTATCATATTTTAACACATGGCAGTGGCAAGATTGGGGTTAATGAGTCACATTAACCCCAATATTGCTGTCCCATCTGGTACTTATGGTTTTGCCTGCCTTTATTTTTAGGCAGGCTAGAGGCTAATCATTTGTGTACAGTATGGACAGTCTGGGATACCCGAGTCCTTCTGCTACACCCTGTGTGGTCAGGGGCCTGGGCTGCGCATGACTGGGACTGGCAAATAGCATTTGTGGTGGTTGTGGAGATGCTGCTGCTTCACTGGGCACTCTCTGGCTGGCTTGTCTCACCTCAGAAACTGCCAGCAGTTTGTGTTCCCTCCCTCCTCCTCCTCTTTTAATTATTAGCTTTTTTCATTGTTTTTTCAGAGGCCCCTCCCCTTGTGATTTCATTGGTGGCAGTGGCGGGCGCATCACAGTGGGGGAGGGATGGACAAGGTGCGGGGCTGGCAGCTGCGCAGACTAGCTGGTCGCGTCTCTGCACTGAGCGCTCTTCTGCTGAATGTCTGGTGGCTTCCACGGATGTTCAACTGAAGAGCCTGAAGCAGGGGGAACCTTCCACATTGGGGGCCCTGTGGAATTGCCCAGTTTGCCCCACCCCCTAACGCCGGCCCAGGGTTTGGATTAGCATTAGAATAAAAAATGGCATATACTGATATAATGTTTCCTCTTCAGTATAAAGCTATTGTTACTCCATGAATTGTGGAGCGTCACAGGTTTTTCTACCTCATCTCTCCTCTGACCTGGCCACCTGAGCTGTGGCGCCTCATTTTCTGCCCCCATTCTGACAGTAAATAAAAGCTCAACCCTGTTCCCTCAATTGAGTGGTGGGTTTGAGCAGCATGTCACCGCTATGAGGTGGATGAAGGTATCGGTCAAGTGGTGCCAGTGTCAGGTGTCTTTCCCCCGCAAGTCCTGCAGGAGAAAATTGATATGCATGTTGTCTACCTGACTGCCTTTTACAGACCAAATTGGCAAAAATATCGCCATACTGTAACTAATTTACAAGACCATTTAGTGACTAAATAATCCTACACCTCCCCAAAACACAGATACATTTTTTTTTTCACCAGTTACCTCCCTTCTTGCTTCTGGGCCAATGAGAAGGCTGCAATGTCTTTGTCAGAGCTTAGCAACATCCCTAGCAACCAATAGGAAAGTTGTCTACCCCTTACTATATAAGAACCTCCCCAGCAGCCATTTTCTGTAGTTTTATGGAGTTCTGAGAGAGAGCAGTGACATTGCTGTGCTCTGTGCTTTCATTTGGATCCTATTCCTTATCCAATTACATTAGATAGTTAGTTAGTTAGTTAGTTAGTTAGCTCATATATATAATACAGATATAGGGAGATAGTCAGTGTAGGTTAGATAGTGATATAGTGTAGCTGATAGGTTCCAGTGCAGGGTGTTAGGTAGTGTGATAGGTTCTGCTGTCCATACATACATGCTACAGACATAGTGCTGTGATGTCACAACAATACTTAGTGCACCAATCAGTAATATCTACTCAGACCTGCTAAAAAATGAAGTTGCATGTATTGCGCATAAAATATGCGCATCATTAGTGCCGATTTGCGCAATCACGAAAATAATGACTGGAGATCCCAAATTCTAGAATTTGCGAATTTATTGCGAATAGTATGCGAAAAATTCGCAAAATATTGCGAAAACAAATATTGCCTATGTCGCTCATCACTAATATTAATGACCTATCCTAAGGATAGGTCATCAATATGAGATCAGTGGGGGTCCGACTCCTGGGACCCATGCCAATCAGCTGTGCAAAGAGGTTGCAGCACTCCATTCTATCTGTGACATGCCCTAGGGGCAGCTCATTTCAACAGAAGTGAATGGGGCTGAGCTGTAGTACCAAGCACAGTCACTATCCAATGTATGGCTCTGTGCATGGCAAGCTGTGAGGAGCCCGCTGTGCTGTTCCTTGAAGATAGGACATCAATATATAAATCCTGGAAAACCTCTTTTTGAGTGTCTTTTGCTGCGGCCATGTCACAAACTGTCAATATGTGATGCTGCCACAACAGGGACACACTGTCTCTGCAATATCTGTGTATCCCTTACGTTGTACAGAGTGGAAGAGGGGGGCCATGTATGGACCACAGCACCCCTGCATTGCTGAGAAAATGAAGTTTTAATATATGCAAATGAGCCTCCAGGAGCAATGAGGGTGTTGCCATTACTCCTAAAGGCTCCGCTCTCTCTGCAACTGTCACGACCTCTGCACTTTAATTGACAGAACCAGGCAGTGAAAACATCATCACACCTGGTCCTGTCAATCAAAGTGGAGAGGGAGAAGCAATTGCAGAGAGAGCTGAGCCTCAAAGTGTAATGGCTACGCGCCCATTGCTCCTAGAGGCTCATTGGCTATCATTTCCTATTGTAAATTGATGTTTGAATTCTCTTTCTCCACACATAAGAAAACAGGTAAGTATGCTTCCCTCCACTGATCCGTTGGGAAGGGGAGAGCTGCCTAATAGTTTGAAAACTGAACAACCCCTTTAACATGCAGTGTGGATTTTAAAGGCTATGTACATCTTTGGGGGCAATTTCTTTATTATTGTATTTTACCTTTTTTGAGCTAAAAATCATTTTTTTCAATTGGTCTTTATTAAAAATATGGAATCCTTTTCTCTGTACAGAGCTGAGATGCTGTAGTAGCAGCCTATGGATTTTCTGTCTTTTCCATCAGTTAGGAAGTTGATGGGCTCCTTATCTCTGCTCTCTGACATTATAAACACTCATTAAAGGTCAGTCCTTATCTTACTGATAAGAATGTGGTTTAAATAAGTGTTTATAACCTCTCAGTAGTTTAGAGATAAGGCTTATTAGATGAGCAGCATAAAGTGAAAGGGAAAAACCAGTCACACAGGGCTGTTTCACATGAGCGGGAATCACGCTCCGTGTGTGAGTGTAATCCTCTGCTCTGGACTTGCAGGAGCGCACGGCATTATCATGATTTATAATGCTATGTGTCTCTGCATGGCCTTTTTTCCACAGAATCATAGTGACATAAAGCTGTCAGTATGATTCTGTAGAAAAAAGGCCATGCAGAGACACATAGAATAATAAATCATGATAATGCCCTGCGCTCCTGCAAGTCCAGAGCAGAGGATTACACTCACACACGGAGCGTGATTCCCGCAATAGACTCGCTCGTGTGAAACAGCCCTTAGAAAAACAGTTAACCCTTTGTGTCAGAACGGCTCAATATTTTTAATAATGGCCAATGGAAAATATGATTTTTAGCCAAAAATGAGTAAAATGCAACCATAAACGAAAATTGCGTCCAAAGGTGTTCATAGCCTTTAAATCAGCAGAGTAAATTGATATTAATTTGCAGTGCAAATAGTGAAATCCACAGCATTTACTCATCAAAATGTGCACAACTCGGTGCAGATTTTGGTGCTGAGGTTTTTGGTCACATACACCGTAAACTTTCTGCTGCAGAAATTTTGCATCAAACCCACTTTGTGCTTCTCTACCTTAACGCAGATCTGTTAAAACTCCTGGGTTTGAATCCCATCAGCCTATAATATAATGTTACCTATAAAAAAGAGACATTCCCCATCAGCACTCCCTTCATATCTTACAAATACAGTTAACAGCTCTGTAATCTGCAGATCACCCCAGAGTCTGTCATATCTCTTTAGACGATGATAACTTTTACTGGAAGCGTTGTTCAGTTCCGTATTAAAGCTGTAAACATATTGAACACACACAGAGTGTCAAAAATCCCACCGAAACTCTCCACAAGATCATGTCATTTTAATTAACTTGTCCGGCTGTACCTCAGCTGGGTGTCGGGGTATAGGAAGTACGGTAGCTAAAGTCTATTACATACAATGATATGTGTGTGTGATGTTGGTGGTCCATATCAGTACCTGCTGCGAGGGATAGATATCATCAGGACAAGGATGGTGCACCCGGTGCACCGAAAATTATCCTTGCTTTTCCATCTGTATCATGGATCATGTATTGGCATAGATTCATAGCTATAGATTGACAATTACTGTCACCATGTAATCTATCACAGTTTTATCTGATACAGTCCTGATCAAAAGTTTAAGACCACTTAAAAAATGGCAAAAAATAATATTTTACATTGTTGGATCTTAACAAGGTTCCAAGTAGAGCTTCAACATGCAACAAGAAGAAATGAGATGGGACAAAACATTTTTTGAACATTCAATTAATTGAAAATAACGATTAAACTGAAACAGGCTGAAACAGGACCACATGCCTTTAAAAGGCCAAATCTGTGCAAAGATGTGGATTCATTGTCATTTTCTGTCAGGTAGTCACACGTTGTGATGGCAAAGGCAAAAAAACTCTCCCTTTTTGAACGTGGTCGGGTTGTTGAACTGCATAAGCAGGGTTTCTCACAGCGCGCCATCGCTGCTGAAGTGGGACGCAGTAAGACAGTCATTTGGAATTTCTTAAATGATCCTGAGGGTTATGGAACAAAAAAGTCAAGTGGAAGACCCCAAAAAATTTCATCAGCACTGAGCCGGAGGATCTAATTGTAACATAGTAACATAGTAACATAGTACATAAGGCCGAAAAAAGACATTTGTCCATCCAGTTCGGCCTGTCATCCTACAAGTTGATCCAGAGGAAGGCAAAAAAAAACCCTGTGAGGTAGAAGCCAATTTTCCTCACTTTAGGGGAATAAAAAATTCCTTCCCGACTCCAATCAGGCAATCAGAATAACTCCCTGGATCAACGACCCCTCTCTAGTAGCTATAGCCTGTAATATTATTACACTCCAGAAATACATCCAGGCCCCTCTTGAATTCCTTTATTGTACTCACCATCACCACCTCCTCAGGCAGAGAGTTCCATAGTCTCACTGCTCTTACCGTAAAGAACCCTTTTCTATGTTTGTGTACAAACCTTCTTTCCTCCAAACGCAGAGGATGTCCCCTCGTCACAGTCACAGTCCTGGGGATAAATAGATGATGGGATAGATCTCTGTACTGCCCCCTGATATATTTATACATAGTAATTAGATCTCCCCTCAGTCGTCTTTTTTCTAACGTGAATAACCCTAATTTTGATAATCTTTCAGGGTACTGTAGTTGCCCCATTCCAGTTATTACTTTAGTTGCCCTCCTCTGGACCCTCTCCAGCTCTGCTATGTCTGCCTTGTTTACAGGAGCCCAGAACTGTACACAGTACTCCATGTGTGGTCTGACCAGTGATTTGTAAAGTAGTAGGAATATGTTCTCATCACGGGCATCTATGCCCCTTTTGATGCAACCCATTATCTTATTGGCCTTGGCAGCCGCTGCCTGACACTGTTTTTTGCAGCTTAGTTTGCTGTTTATTAAAATTATTAGATCCTTTTCCATGTCAGTGTTACCGAGTGTTTTACCATTTAGTATGTACGGGTGACTTGCATTATTCCTTCCCATGTGCATAACTTTACATTTCTCAGTGTTAAACCTCATCTGCCACTTATCTGCCCAAGCCTCCAATCTATCCAGATCCCTCTGTAGTAGTATACTGTCCTCTTCAGTGTTAATTACTTTACACAGTTTAGTGTCATCTGCGAAAATTGATATTTTACTATGCAAGCCTTCTACAAGATCATTAATAAATATATTGAAGAGAATAGGGCCCAATACTGACCCCTGAGGTACTCCACTAGTGACAGTGACCCAATCTGAGTATGTACCGTTAATAACCACCCTCTGTTTTCTATCATTGAGCCAGTTACTTACCCACTTACAGACGTTTTCTCCGAGTCCGAGCATTCTCATTTTATATACTAACCTTTTATGAGGTACAGTGTCAAATGCTTTGGAGAAGTCCAGATACACGACATCCATTGATTCGCCGCTGTCAAGTCTAGTACTTACCTCCTCATAGAAACTGATTAAATTAGTTTGACATGACCGATCCCTCACGAAGCCATGCTGATATGGCGTTATTTGCTTATTTCCCATAAGATGCTCTAACATAGCATCTCTCAGAAAACCTTCAAACAGTTTACCCACAACAGATGTTAAACTGGACGATCCTTGACCCAAATTAAGGCCCTTCCTGGTGCTGACTGCAGCCCCATAACCATCAGATGGCATCTGAGACTGAAGGGCTTCAAAAACAAAAAACTTCTTCAAAGACCTCGTCTCCTTGAATGCCACAGAACTGCTCATTTGGACTTTGCAAGAGAGCACCAAACATGGGACATTCAAAGGTGGAAGAAATTTTTATTCTCTGATGAGAAAATTTTTAACCTTGATGGTCCTGATGGTTTCCAACGTTACTGGCATGACAAGCAGATCCCACCTGAGATGTTTTCTACGCGCCACAGTGGAGGGGGCGCCATAACGGTCTGGGGTGCTTTTTCCTTCAGTGGAACAATGGAGCTTCAGGAAGTGCAAGGGCGTCAAACGGCCGCTGGCTAAGTCCAGATGTTGCAGAGAGCATTCCTCATGACTGAGGGCCCTCGTCTGTGTTGTAACGACTGGGTTTTTCAACAGGACAACGCTACAGTACACAATGCCCGCAGGACAAGGGACTTCTTCCAGGAGAATAACATCACTCTTTTGGCCCATCCTGCGTGTTCCCCTGATCTAAATCCAATTGAGAACCTTTGGGGATGGATGGCAAGGGAAGTTTACAAAAATGGACAACAGTTCCAGACAGTAGATGGCCTTCGTGCGGCCGTCTTCACCACTTGGAGAAATGTTCCCACTCACCTCATGGAAACGCTTGCATCAAGCATGCCGAAACAAATTTTGGAAGTGATAAACAATAACGGCGGAGCTACTCATTACTGAGTTCATGTTTGGAAGTTGGATTTCTGTTTTTTGGATTTCTGTTTTGGGGGGGGGGGTTTAGTTTTTTTTTTGGATGTGTGGTCCTTAACTTTTGATCAGCTGAAAAACAGCCTGTTTCAGTTTATTCGTTGTTTTCATTAAATTGAATGCTCAAAAAATGTTTTGTCTCACTCCCATTTCTTCTTGTTGCATGTTGAAGCTCTACTTGGAACCTTGTTAAAGGGTTTCTACCACCACATTTTGACCTATTTAGCTGTCAGACACTAGCGATCTGCTAGTGTCTGCTCTATCTAACCATGCTATTGTAATTCCTTTCTCTGCAGCGGTTACCCTAAAAAACATAGTTTTATTGGTATGCAAATAAGCCTCTAGGTGCTATGGGGGCGTCTTTTCAGCACCTAGAGGCTCCGTCCACTCACCATTTCTGCCGCCCAGCGCGCTCCAGCCCGCCCCTTTCCTCTAGATTGACAGCCTACTCGCGCCTGCGCTGTGTGCTTCTGTATTCGGCGTAAGCGCAGTGACTGTCTCCCTGCGCCGGCATCTTCACAGCGCCTGCGCCGATTATGGCGCAGGGAGCAGTCCAACAGTCACTGCGCCTGCGCCGAATACAGAAGCACACGGCGCAGGCGCGAGTAGGCTGTCAATCTAGAGGAGAGGGGCGGGATGGAGCGCGCTGGGCGGCAGAAATGGTCAGTGCACGGAGCCTCTAGGTGCTGAAAAGACGCCCCCATAGCACCTAGAGGCTCATTTGCATACCAATAAAACTACGTTTTTTAGGGTAACCGCTGCAGAGAAAAGAAATTACAATAGCATGGTTAGGTACAGCAGACACTAGCAGATCGCTAGTGTCTGACAGCTAAATAGGTCAAAATGTGGTGGTAGAAACCCTTTAAGATCCAGCCATGCTAAAAATGATTTTTTGCCATTTTTCAAGTGGTCTTAAACTTTTGATCAGGACTGTATAATAAACTATAGAAATAGGCTATCTGCTCAAATCTCTGTCACCTCCCACATAGTAACTAGGAGATTTTTAACTGTACAAGTGGCAAAATCTTGATGATAACAGAAGCTACATTGGGAAATGAGAACACATGCATTTCATTCATCTATAAAATACAGCCGGCCTAGAAGGAAAAAAACTAGGTAGTGCGGTTTCCCTATAGTTAGCTCCCACAATTAGTCTTTGGCGTAGAGAGAGGATTGGACCGTCTCAATTACTAATTCTCGCTTTTATGTAGGGTTACTATAACAGATCTCACAGAGCACATGCTACATTCAGAGTCACAGCTAGGCTTAAATAGCATTTAAAGCAAACCTATCAGGTGATTTCTACTGATTGAGGTAGGGAGATGATAGAGGGAGAAAAGCTGAGCTCTGGGATATGTAGGTTTATATGATTTGGAACAGCCTTTGTGAGTCAAAAGCAGGGAGACCAAATCCTGACAGGACTCCTAGGAGAGACAGTGAGAGTCCGCCTACACACGGTGATTGACAGCTTTCCCCGACGGTGTGCGTATAGGGAAAACCGTCAATCACTATGTTTGAGCAGAGTAAGCAGGAATCTCTCTGTCTCCCCCAATTAATTTCTCTGCAGCATCACCACAGGAGAAATTTAGTATTACACAGTTTTTATTGAGATCGGTGTGTTTTCTGTATCATGTAAGAGAGGACAGGCCCTCCAGAGCGAGAGAAGTACTTTGTAAAATGCATTCAGAAAGTCTTCAGACGCTTTTACTTTTTTCACATTTGGTTATGTTGCGACCTTGTGCCAACATTTAAAAAAGTCAGGTTTCCCCCCATTAAACAGCACACAATGCCCTATAATATGAAAGAGAAAACAAATTTTTTGACATTTTTGCTAATTTATTAAAAAGTAAAAACTTAAATTTTGCATGGGCAAAGTATTCAGACCCTTTCCTTTGACATTTGAAATTTTGCTCTGGGGGCCTCCTGGTTCTCTTCATCATCTTTGAGATGTTTCTATACCTTGATCGGAGCCCCCCTGTTGTAAATTCAGTTGGACATTATTTGGAAAGACACACTCCTGTCTATATAAGATCTCACAGCTGACAATGCATTGCAGTGCAAAAACCAAGCCATGAGGAGAAAAAACTGCAAGTAGAGCTCAGAGACAGGATTGTGTGGATGAACAGATATGAATAAGGATCCACTGAAAGTTCCCAAGAGCACAGAGACCTCCATAATGTTAAATGGAAGAAGTTAGGTACAACCAGGACTTGGTAAAAAGGGCCCTGATAAGAAAAGTGACCAAAAACTCAATGTATGCAGGATTCTGTGTGCAGAAGTTCCACCATCACTGTGGCATTCCACCAATCTGAGCTTTATGGGAGAGTGCAGGGACACTGTATTGATGTCACGACCATGGTCATGACTCCTGTATCCGCATGCTGTTGCCTGCGGTCAGGTTTGGTTGTTCAACCACAGGTGAGGGCCGCTAGTCTGTTGCCTCACTTGTGGTTGCCGCTGGCAACATGTAGTTAATTTGCAGTTTAGCAGCCTGAGCTGGTGCTGAGCAGCTTGCTGCAATGTGCATGCGGTTGCACCTGGCAACCTATCTTTGTTAGGTGTGTCTTTTGTATGTCTGGTGTGCACAGGGTTTTAGTTATGTGTGCACTTTCTCCTTTAAGTGGCTGTCTTCCCTTCCCTGGTGTGAGAAGGGTTAATTCCCTTCTGTGTGTGTGAACACTGGGTTGTCTGTGTGGGTGTGGCCACTTTGGGCTATATAGCCTCAGTTGAGACCTGATGTCTGAGGGGTACTCCAGCCTTGTTTTGTAAGCTGGAGGCACCCGCCTGGTCCTTTATACCATCTGCCAGTGAGGGCCACCCTTGTGGTCATAAATGTTGTTATGTGATGTTAAGTTTATGTTTATGTGGTGTCTGTTATTAGTGCAGCTATGGTTCTGGCTTCCTGTTTGTTTATGTGTGCTGTGTCCTTTTATGTCTGTGTGTGGACTTCAGCACTTATGTCCAGGGATCCAGTCAGTGTGTCTGTGGCAGGTAGGGGTGGAAGTCTTTCACTCTCCTGCCATATCCATAGTCTGTTTATGTTTATATCCCCTTGCAGCTCGGCCAGTTTAGACTCCTGTTTCTCCGCATCCAGGAGGAACAGGTGGTCTACCCAGCTCCTAGTTCAGGGATCGGCGGAGGGTGAGTAGGGATCCGAGGTTCCTGAGCATGAGCCCTCCTACCTTCAAGGTCGGCTCATGCAGCTAGGAGTCAGGGTGAGATTAGGGATGCGTTAGGAGGTGACCTGCTCCCTAATTCTGTTGTTTCTGGCCTAGTAGCTTCCAAACATCTTCTGGCATCGCACGGCTGAGGGTTTCCCCATCCTCAGCCGTGACAATTGAGATCTTAGGGAGAGTTTTTACAAACTGTAGGAAGAGCGTAGGGAGACTTCAGGGACAGTGCTGGGACTGTAATGAAGCTGAAGGGATTCACACAGTTTGCATCAAGGGATCCACACAGTTTGCATCAATCCCTGTGGAGGGCACAGAGCTATCTAATTAACCCCTTAATGACCTGCGCCGTACAAGTACGTGTACGGCGCAACCGGATGTGACTTAACGCCCAGCGATGTACATGTACGGCGCTCTGATTATTATATACAGGTTACAAAGAACATAGACATACAAATAATCTATGAATGTACTATGTAAAAAGACCCTGAAGAGTATGTACAAACCCACTCAGTGTACATAAATACACCTAATACCGAAAATGAACTGAGATTAAACGGGTATATCATCAAAAAATAAATCCTTTATTAAATACAAGTTACATATATAAAATGAGAACATGATACATCAGATAAAAAAATTGACTACACCTGAGGAGGTATATCAGCACGTATATATCGAAGAAAAGAAGGGGGCTGAAGAGAGATGGAGACAAGAGGTAAATCATCCATCTTAATGCTGTGTATAAATCTGTGACCCCAGTTGATATGTATATATACAAACGTATAACACCCAAAGGGTGTAAAGTGCAAGTGCATGTACGGCGCTCTGATCTGATCAAAAACGATATTATTGTGTAAAACATAAATAAATAAAAAAGCTTACATATTAGGTATTGCCGCGTCCGTAACAACCTTTTCTATAAAAATACCTCATGAGCTAACCCTTCAGGTAAACACCGTAAAAAAGATAAAATAAAAACTGTGTCAAAAAGCTATTTTTGTCACCTTACATAACAAAAAGAGCAAGGCACACCAATGTGTGCTGCCCGTTGCCGTATTGCGTACCGCATTTGCGGATCCGCTATACACGGGCGCCGTTCCGTGGGCATTCCGCATCCGGAATAGGTGCACAAATCCGGAGATGCGAAATGGTCCAGAACGGAAGCACGGAACTGAACCCTACGGAAGCACTACGGAGTGCTTCCATGGGGTTTCGTCCCGTACTTCCGTTCTGCAAAAAGATAGAACATGTCCTATCTTTTTGCAGAACGCCCGGATCACGGACCTATTAAAGTGAATGGGTCTGCGATCCGCTGTGGCTGCCCCACGGTCGGTGTTCGTGCATTGCGTGTGCAGGAGGCCTAATAGCAAGTGAGCAAAAAGTCATATGCACCCCAAAATAGTGCCAATCAAACGTAATCTCATCCCGCAAAAATAATACACTACCTAAAACAATCGCTTGGCTCTCAGACTATGGAGACACTAAAACATGTTTCTTTTTGGTTTCAAAAATGATATTATTGTGTAAAACTTAAATAGATAAAAAAAGTAGACATATTAGCTATTGTCACATTCGTAAGGACCTAGTGTATAAAAATACCACATGACCTAATCCCTCAGGTAAACACCGTGAAAAAATTAAAATAAAAACGGTGTCATAAAAGCCATTTTTTTGTCACTTTACATCACAAAAAGTGTAATACCAAGTGATCAAAAAGTCAAACGCACCCCAAAATAGTACCTTGAAGGGCATAGTTTTTAAAATAGGGTCACTTTTTTGGAGTTTTTACTCTAGAGGTGCATCAGGGGGTCTTCAAATGTGACATGACAGCTTAAAATTATCCCAGTGAAATCTGCTTTCCAAAAACCATATGGCGTTCCTTTCCTTCTGCGCAATGCCGTGTGTCCGTACAGCAGTTTGCGACCACATATGGGGTGTTTCTGTAAACTACAGAATCAGGGCAATAAATATTGAGTTTTGTTTGGCTGTTAACCCTTGCTTTGTTAGTGGAATTTTTTTATTAAAATAGAAAATCTGCTAAAAAGTGAAATTCTGAAATTTAATTTCCATTTTCCATTAATTTTTGTGGAACACCTAAAGGGCTAACAAGGTTTGTAAAATCAGTTTTGAATACCTTAATGGGGGTAGTTTCTTAAATGGGGTCACTTTTTTGGAGTTTCTACTCTAGGGGTGTATCAGGGGGTCTTCAAATATGACATGGCAGCTTAAAATTATCCCAGTGAAATCTGCTTTCCAAAAACCATATGGTGTTCCTTTCCTTCTGCGCAATGGCATGTGTCCGTACAGCAGTTTACAATCACATATAGGGTGTTTCTGTAAACTACAGAATCAGGACCATAAATATTGAGTTTTGTTTGGCTGTAAACCCTTGCTTTGTTGGTGATTTTTTTTTTATTAAAATGGAAAATCTGCCAAAAAGTGAAATTCAGAAATGTCATTTCCATTAATTCTTGTGGAACACCTAAAGGGCTAACAAAGTTTGTAAAATCAGTTTTGAATACCTTGGTGGTGTAGTTTTTAAAATAGGGTAACTTTTTTGGAGTTTCTACTCTAGAGGTGCATCAGGGGACTTCAAATGTGACATGGCAGTTTAAAATTATCCCAGTGAAATCTGCTTTCCAAAAACCGTATGGCATTCCTTTCCTTCTGTGCCCTGCTGTGTGTCCGTACAGCAGTTTGCGACCACATATGGGGTGTTTCTGTAAACTACAGAAACAGGGCAATAAATATTGAGTTTTGTTTGGCTGTTAACCCTTGCTTTGTTAGTGAATTTTTTTTTATTAAAATGGAAAATCTGCCAAAAAAGTGAAATTCTGAAATTTAATCTCCATTTTCCTTTAATTCCTGTGGAACATCTAAAGGGTTAACAAAGTTTGTAAAATCAGTTTTGGATACCTTGAGGGGTGTAGTTTTTAAAATGGGATCATTTATGGGTGGTTTCTATATGTAAGCCCCACACTGACCTCGTAACTGAACTGGTCCTTAAAAAAGTGGGTTTTGGAAATTTTCAGAAAAATTTCAAGATTTGCTTCTAAACTTCTAAGCCTTCTGACGTCCCCAAAAAATAAAATGGCATTCACAAAATGATTCAAACATGAAGTAGACATCTGGGGAATGTAAAATAATGACTATTTTTTTAGTTATTACTATCTATTATAAAAGTAGAGAAATTAAAATTTGCTAATTTTTCCTAATTTTTGGTATCACCTTCGCCAAGAACGGAGCAGGGAGAGTGGTGGCTGGAGGACCCTGGGTTTTCCGGGGTCCAGCCTTTGCTAAGCGCTCTCCCCATACAAGTAAATGGGAGTGCACCGCGCTTGAGCGGCCACCGCTCCCATTCATTTCTATGGGGCAGACGGAAATAGCCAAACCAGCGCTCGGCTACTTTCGGCGGCCCCATAGAAATAAATGGAGGGCAGCTGCGCATGCACAGTGTGCCCTCCACCACCTTCCCCGCTCTGTTCTAGATGTAGGTGTGGGTCCCAGAAGTGGGACCCGCACTTATCATACAATAGGGGCATATCCTAACGATATGCCCCTATTGTCTGTGATGGGAATACCCCTTTAATGGTCTGAATACTTATTTCAATGCAATATTTAGGTTTTTCCTTTTCAATAAATTAGCAAAGAATCCAAATATTCTGTGTTAACTTTGTCATAATGGGGTATAGAGTGAAGAATAATGGGGGAAAACTTTATTTATTTTAGCACAAGGAAGCATCATAACAAAATGTAAAAAAAAAAGTGAAAGGATCTGAAGACTTTCCAAATGCATTGTAGCTGCTCTCCGCCCTAGCCAAAGATTTGAATCCTGAACAGAGAACCCCATTCTATTAATCAAAGTCCCCAGCGGCGAAATTGTGGGGCTTCGATTGGTTGCTGTGACAGCCTAGAGTCTTGTGAAGGTTCCCAGTGCTGTCATACTGAGCTGTCTGGAAAGGTGAGCCTGAGGCACGACGTGACAAGAAGCTTGTGAAAATATAGACTGCAATGGTATTCTATTAGACAAGCTATCAGAAGATCACATGTTAACATCCCATAAGGAGACTAAAAAGCACAGTAAAAAATAGAAATATATAATTTAAAAAAGCACTCTGTCTTCCTCCTGCTGTCGGCTGTGCTGTGAACCGGCGCACACAGCATGAGGTCAGAGAGCGCCCTCACGCTGTGTGCAGCCACTGCACAGCCGACAGCCGAGGACCAGGATGCGGTGAGTACAGAGCCTTCACCGCTTCCTGGGCCTCTGGTGCTAATAAGTGGTTGCATAATGGAAGCGCTTATTAGCATTTGCCCCATAAGACGCAAAGGCATTTCCCCCCCACTTTTGGGGGAAGAAAAAAGGGTCTTATGGGGCGAAAAATATGGTATATGCGTAATTGCCAGAAATAATTATTACATTTGGAATGTTTCGGTCATAAGACCTTCATCAGCACGATGAGCCTTCAGCAGAAAAGCAACTGCAACTGTGGATGTCGGCTCATGGAAGACGGGCAGAAAAAATGAAAATGTATTTTTATGGATCATTAAAAGGGTTGTCCCACGAAAAATATTCTACATTTTTCAAACCAGCATCTGGATCTGCATTTGTAATTGCATGTAATTAAAACATTTGTATAGCCACTGAGCTATTCACTGAAATCTATCTACATAATGCCAACCTGCTTTTTGCTCTTCTCTTAATTTCTCTGTCCTGCTCACTGAGATGGAAGCACATGCTCAGTTCCATCCATCAGCTGTCACTAGCTGCAGTAGAACGGATACATTACCTAAAAAAGTGCACTCCCCCTAGGCTGCCAGCTTGAAATAAATCTAGCAGAGCAATGAATGGGAAGATCTCTGGATCCATGTGAGGTACAGGGCTGGTTCTAGCTTTATTAAAAAAAAGACTGTCATGTACTATATGATATCAGATTTTCATTTTTTATATTAATCATGGAATAACCCCTTTAAAGATTTAAGGGTCTAGAACTATTTTTATATTCCTGGAAAACCCTTTTACCCTAAAACTAAAAAGGCACCTGTGATGAGGAGGTTAGGATTTATCCTTGGTACATAGTTCTTTGTGTCAGTGTCATTTGATCCATCAATCTATCATTCCGGGTGTTATTATTTTTCTGGTTTCCAGTAAATGTATGCTGTAATAGAAAATCTGTTAATGGTAACTTTTGTTGTGCCCAGAGGATGCATTTACAGTACATTACATTATAGTCGTTACCATGGAGAAAGCATTTTATTGAGACTGGTAGTTCTCGCACCGTAACACTTATTTCCCCTATGTTATTAGTATATTTTCTGCCACTAACGTTGCAATAAATATCAAAGGCAAACACAGAGGTGAAGTGTTGCACGTTTCCATTTTTAAAATAGGTCCTGTGTATTTATCTATATATCATCATTGTTTAGATGAGGATAATACATGCTCCACTTCATCACAGCATGATGTGCAGACATATGGCAGTTAGCAATCCGTTCCTCATTGTATTGACCTCGGAGAAGCTAGGCTTTAAAGCATTTTTAGGCAAACACTTACTGAACAAAGAATAACAATTATGTTTGAGAGAGATGAAAATTCCTTTAATTCCAGGCTTTTCATTGCTTCCCTTTGATATTCTATTTTTTGACATTTTAAGTAATTATTCCACCAAAAGCTATTATTCTAGTTTTAGACTAGTTTGGTAAAGAGAACAGGGTTAAATTTCATCAGATGGGAGGAAAATAATATTCATCTGTCGCTGAAGTTTAGTGAAAAACTAAAATCAAGATTTCGGAGAAGAGGATAAGAAATGAGATATTAGATAAATAGATACGTCCCTAATTCCACAAAACTTGGGACGCTGTGTAAAATGTACATACAATGCATTCGGAAAGTCTTCCTACCCTTTTCCTTTTCACCTTTTGTTATGTTGCGGCCTTGTACTAAAATAAAAATGAAAAGTTTTCCCCCATCAATCTGCACTCGGTACTCCATAATGAGAAAGTGAAAGCAGAAGTTTGGAAAGACACACCCTTGTCTGTACAAGGTCTCACAGCTGACAATGCATAGTATTGTAGAGCTCATAGACATTTTTGTGTGGAGCACAGATCTGGAGAAGAGTACAAAAACATTTCTGCTGGACTGAAAGTTCCCAAAAGCACAGTGGTCTCCTTAATTCTTAAATAGAAGAATGTTGGAACTACCAGTACTCTTTCTAGAGCTGACCCCCCCCCCCTCCCCCTCCAAACTAAGTAATCGGAGGAGAAGGGCTCCAAAGATCCTGTGTGCAGATGGGAGAAACTTCCAGAAGGTCCACCATCACTGCAGCACTCCATCAATCTGAGCTTTATGGTAAAGCGGCCTCTCCTCAGCTCAGTGATAGACATATGAAAGCCTCCCTGGAGTTGGTAAAAAAGCACCTAAAGGACACAGACTGTGAGAAACAAGCATCATGTCTGGAGGAAACCATGCACTGCTCATCACCTGCCCAATACCTTCCCTACAGTGAAGCATTATAGCAGCAGCATCATGCTGTGAGGGTGCTTTTCAGCGGCTGGGACAGGGAGACTGGTCAAGGTTGAGGGAAAGCTGAATGGAGCAAAGTACAGGGATATTCTTAATGAAGACCTAATGTAGAGTGCTCTGGACCTCAGACTGGGTCGAAGGTTCACCTTCCAAGAAAACAATGACCCCAAGCATGCAGCCAAGACAACACGGGATTGGCTTAGGGACAATTCTGTGAATGTCCTTGCCCAGCCAGAGCCCTGACTTGAACCCAATCAAACATCTCTTCAAAGACCTGAAAATGGCTGTCCACTGATGGCCCCCATCCAACCTGACAGAGCTTGTGGATAACTGCCAAGATGAATAACAGAAAATCCCCAAATCCAGATATGCAAACCTTGTGGCATCATATTCTCCATAAGGCTGGAGGCTGTAATCTCTGCCATGTTTCAACTAAATAATGAATAAAAAGTCTGAATACGTATGTCAATGCAATATTTTATTTTTGTCAATAAATTAGCAAATATTTCAAACATTCTGTTTTCACTTTGTCATTTGTATTGAGTTCAGATTAATTGTGAAAAACTTGATTTTTTATTTTTAGCACAAGGCCACAACATATCAAAATGTGAAAAAAGATAGAAGGGTCTGAATACTTTCCGAATGCACTGTGAATGTAAATAAAAACATTTCATGGGAAAAATGAAACCATTTAGATCTTGGTGGCAGCAACGCATCTGAAAGGTGGGACATGTCCATGTATACCATTATGTAGTGTCTCTTCTTTTAACAACAGTCTGCATATGTCTGGGAAGTGAGGAGACCAATTGCTGGAGTTTTGGGAGAGAAATGCTGTCCGTTTTATTGTCTGATGTAGGATTTTTCATTTCATGAGGCGCCAAATATTTTCTATTGGTGAAAGACCTGGACTGCAGGCAGGCCAGTTCAGCACCCAGACTCTTGTAATGGATGCAGTATGTGGTTTCGCATTGTCTTGCTGAAATATGCAAGGCCTTCCATGAAAGAGACATCTGGATGGGAGCATATGTTGTTCTAAAACATCTACAGTATATACTGTTCAGCATTGATAGTGCCTTTCCAGATCTGTAAGCTGCCCACACCATAGGCACTAATGCAACCTCTTATCAGAGATAGAGGCTTTTGAACTCTGTGCGAATAACAATCTGGATGATCCCTCACCACTTGAGTCCGAAGATCACATGTGTGGTTTCCAAAAAGAATTTAAAATTTTGATTCATCTAACTGTAGAACATTTTTCCATTTTGCCTCAGTTTGTTTTAAGTGAGCTTTGGTGACGGTTTCATTTCTGGATCATGTTGACATTTGATCTCTTCTTTGCATGATACTGCTTTAACTTCACAGACAATGATTTCTAGAAGTGTTCCTGAGCCCATGTAGTGGTTTCCACTACAGAATCATGTTTCCTGAGGACCTGTAGATCACAAGCATCCAATATTGACGGTCAGCCTTGACTCTTGCACACATGGATTTCTCCAGATTCTCTGAATCTTTTGATGATATTATGTAGTGTAAATGTTGGGATGTTCAAAGTCTTCACAATTTTACCTTGAGGAACATTTTTCTGAAATTGTTCCACAATTTTCAGAGGCAGTTTTTTGTAGATTGATAAACCTCTGCCCGTCTTTTTTTTTTTTCCTTTGAGAGACTCTGCCTCTCTAACATACTCTTTTTATACCCACTCATGTGCTTCTCCAGCTGTTTTTTTTTATTAGTATCACTTATCACCAGCCTTTTGTTGTCTCTGTCCTAACTTTTCTGACACATGTTGCTGCCATCAACTTCTAAATGACTTATTAGTTTTAATGAAACAGTAAAATGTCTCACTTTCAACACCTGATGTGTGTTCTATGTTCTATTGTGAATAAAATATGGGTGTATGAGATTTGTGGACCTTTGCAATCTTTTTTTATTTACATTTATTAAGTGTTCTTGGATGGCAAGACCACTTACTGTTATCTCACATATATATTCTTATTATTATAGCCAAATTTACCACCCTAACTCCTCCCACAGTTTTTACACTACATAGACAGTAATATACCGAAACGTGCGGATTGTTCCCGATTGGTGTGCTATCACCTTGTGGAACGTTTCGCCGAATGGTTCAAGAAATATCAGCGTTTTTGTGGCAAAATTGGTCCCCTAGGAATGAATGGTGGAATGTTCAAAACTAGAGTGGGAGCTGACAAAAGCTAGAGTGGGAGCTGGAAAATCAGGACATGATTTATAAACTGCCACCACTCCCTCATGTTCAAGCCCACCTACACAAATCTTATATCAAAACGTTTAGCTATCCTTGCTGCCACTAAAATGTCCACGGCTAAGCCATAGTCCTGATAGTTTTTACAATATGACCATTTGTTTGCAACTCACGCCGCCCATTGACATTCATTGAAACTCCACTCTAGCCACCTCAAATTTGAAGGAAAATTTCTAAACTGCGACTGTGCCTTCATTTTTAAAATTTCAGAGACATACTATGCATCAAAATGTAGGTCTGGGTCTTGTGAACTGCAACCGTTTGAAGATGGCAACCACCAGTGAAGTGACCTCTCTTTACTGCTGGGACTGGGGTGTGCTTTCTATTGCTGTGTCTGTACAGCAGTCTGAGGGGCTCTTGTCTCTATAGGAACAGAGATGGGCGGGGATGTCATGTGACTACTCCTCTGAAGATGCTTGCTGCAATGCATGCTGGGATATTTACTTTCACTTTACAGCTGTAAATGTATGCAATTAAATGTGCTATATAAATAAATAAAAGTTGAAATGCGTTTCTCACTCTATCAAGCTTGCCATGTGCACTTTTTACATTTTATCAATCAATTGGTTAGTGTAATGTTTACTATCTTTACTTACTCCAAATACTTCACACAGTTACTCTGCCCACTCCCTAAAGTTACTCTGCCCAGTCCAACCTTTCCACAGTTACTCAAGCCACTCCACTCAGTTACTCCGCCCACTTCAGTTGTAGACTACTGGTGGAGGCAAGAACACTTCACACAATTTCCCCACAAATTGTAGCTTTTCTAGTTTATATTTAGCATAGCATCCCAACTTTTTTGGAATTGGGTTTGTGCATAGTTTGTGCATAGATATGAGATAAATAGATAGACAGACATAGATATATACTAGATATGATAGAAATATGATAGATATACTGTATGTTAATTAAAGGGGTTTTCCAACATATTTTTATGGATGACCTATCCAGTCATCAATATCAGATCTGAATGAGCTGTCCCATAGAAGTGATTGGGATGGCCTTTTCTAATTACACCTGCTCACAGCTGCGATGTCGACGGCGAGCAGGTAAACAATGAAGGAAAGGCTTCGCTGGCACTGAGTGCAGACTTCTCTTCAACCAGCTGATTGGCGCGGGTGTCGGGTGTCAGACCCCCGCCGATCTAATATTGATGATTGTGCTATAAAATGCAATATAAAATGATGAATAGATAACAGATAAAATATAGTAATAGATATATTGACAGACAGATATAAGCTGAATATGAGATGATTGATAGAGCATTAACATATGAGATGATAAATACAGAGCTAGATAGATACACTGCCTGTCCAACAAAAAAAAGTCACCACCTGGATTTAACTAAGCAAATAGTTATGAGCCTCCTATTGGATAATTACTGCATGGGCGATTATCTTTCAGCTGGCAATAAGTTATTTAACCCCAACTGGTGCAATGAGTTGCTTTTCATTTCTTAAACAACCATGTCGAAAGACACATCTCGTGGTCGTGGAAAAGATGTTAGAATGTTGGAGAAGGGTCAAATCATTGGCATGTATCAAGCATAGAAAACATCTAAGGAGATTGCAGAAACTACTAAAATTGGTTTAAGAACTGTCCAACGCATTATTAAAAACTGGAAGGACAGAGGAAGAAATGTGGCGGGAAAAAAATCCTGAATGATCATGATCGGCGATTATCGAAGAAAAACAACAGTAGAACTCAGGGCTATGTTTAATAGTGAAAGTAAGAGCATTTCCACATGCACAATGCGAAGGGAACTTTTTCAATTGGTACTGAACAGCGTTGTAGCCGTAAGAAAACCACTAATCAGTGAGGCAAACCAGAAAAAAAGGCTTCAATTTTCTAGGGAGCATAAAGATTGGACTCTGGAGCAATGGAAGAAGGTCATGTGGTCTGATGAGTCCATATTTACCCTGTTTAAGAGTGATTGGCGCATCAGGGTAAGAAGAGTGGCAGATGAAGTGATGCACCCATCATGCCTAGTGCCTACTATACAAGCCTGTGGGGGCAGTGCTATGATATGGAGTTGCTGCAGTTGGTCAGGTCTAGGTTCAGCAACAGTATGTGCTCCAAGAATGAGGTCTGCTGACTACCTGAACATACTGAATGACCAGGTTATTCCATCAATGGATTTGTTCTTCCCTGATGGCATGGGCATATTCCAAGATGGCAATGCCAGGATTCATCGGGCTCAAATTGTGAAAAAGTGGTTCAGGGAGCATGAAACATCATTTTCACACATGGATTAGCCACCACAGAGTCCAGACCTTAACCCCCATTGAGAATCTTTGGGATGTGCTGGAGAATCCTTTGCGCAGCAGTCAGACTCTACCATCATCAATGCAAGATCTTGGTGAAAAATGTATGATACACTGGCTGGAAATAAATCTTGTGACATTGCAGAAGCTTATCGAAACAATGCCACAGTGAATGCGTGCCGTAATCAAAGCTAAAGTCTTTTTTTTGGTGGCGACTTTTTTTTGGACAGGCAGTGCATATTGATTGATAGAGTTATACAATACAGTATGAGATAGACAGATATAAGATAGATAGATAGATAGATACGAGATAGATGGATAGATAGACATTAGATATATTATCACATCAGCAATACCTTAGCATGTTTATACTAATCACCCACTGTTTCAATGGGGTTACTCATACCAACTGATAGTAGCTGCTGTAGTGTCCAGACAAAAATATCTTACTTCATTCACCTTGCCACTCAGTAAAAGGCAAAAAGATTGTCTTGGTCCCATTCTCTCTAGATGTGATCTTTAAGGTGGGAAACAGAGCCTGAAATCAGGTAGTGTCCTCGTGCCCCCCCCGATCTGTGCCCCTCATCTGTGCCCCTCCAAGCCCCCCCTTGTGTCCGCCTGCCGCTGAAGCTTATCTCCTGCCTCCTGCCCTGATGCGGTCCGCCCCCTCCCCGCCCCATACATTCCTCCTGCCCCCATTTAGTGATGCATCACCTCCCTCAATGCTGGCCGTGACACCCCCCCTTTCCAGCGCTGCCCCCATGCCGTGCGGTCCCCCTGCTGTGTGTGATGGCGGCGGCTCCATTCCTGAGCCGCCGCCATCAGCAGAGAGTGTCAGCTCTATGCTGACACTCTGCTGTAACCCCATAGATTCTGCGGCAGCAGCATCCATGGGGTTAATAGAGGGAGGGGGCTCCCTCTCTCCACCATCGGGGCTGCCGCACTGCGATTGCAGCGCTCGATGGTTGCCACCTACAGGGCATCTGATTGTATTATACTTTGCAATGCAAGAGCATTGCAAAGTATAGTACAGCCATCAGCCCCACTGGATCTTCAAGATCCAAGAGGGACTTGATAAAAAAAAAAGGGAAAATAATAAAAGTAAAAATAAATAAATAAATAAAAATTTAAAATTTAAAAAATAAATTGCTTTTTCCTATAAAAAATGAAAAAAACTACACATATTAGGTATCACTGCGTCCGTAACGACCGTCTCTATAAATATATCACATGATAGACCCTGTCCGATAAACACCATAAAAAATAAATAAAAAAAACTGTGTAAAAAAAGCCATTTTTGTCACCTTACATCACAAAAAGTGCAACAGCAAGCGATCAAAAAGGCTTATGACACCCAAAATAGTACCAATTAAACGTTACCTCATCCCGCAAAAAATTATACCCTATTTAAGACAATCGGCCAAAAAATAAAAAAGCTATGGCTCTCAGACTATGGAGACACTAAAACATAATTTTTTTGGTTTCAGAAATGCTATTATTGTGTAAAACTTAAATAAATAAGAAAAAGTATACATATTAGGTATTGACACGTCCGTAACGATCTGCTCTATAAAACTGTCACATGACCTAACCTCTCAGATAAACTCTGTAAAAATAAATAAATAAAAACTGTTCCAAAACAGCCAATTTTTTGGTCACCTTGCCCCATAAAGTGTAATAATGAATGATCAAAAAATTCTATGTACCCAAAAATGGTACCAATAAAAACCTCAACTCTTTCTGCAAAAAACGAGCCCCTGCACAAGATGATCGCCAGAAAAATAAAAAAGATATGGCGTTCAGAAAATGGACACACAAAAACATAATTTCTTTTTCAAAATTGCTTTATTATGTAAAACTGAAACAAACAAACAAAGAAAGTAGACATATTTGATATCATTGCGTCCTTAACAACCTGCTCTATAAAAATAGCACATGATCTACTCTGTCAGATGAATCTTGTAAAAAAATAAAATAATAATTGTGCCAAAACAGCCATTTTTCAGTTACCTTGCCTCACAAAAAACTTAATATACAGGGAGTGCAGAATTATTAGGCAAGTTGTATTTTTGAGGATTAATTTTATTATTGAACAACAACCATGTTCTCAATGAACCCAAAAAACTCATTAATATCAAAGCTGAATATTTTTGGAAGTAGTTTTTAGTTTGTTTTTAGTTTTAGCTATTTTAGGGGGATATCTGTGTGTGCAGGTGACTATTACTGTGCATAATTATTAGGCAACTTAACAAAAAACAAATATATACCCATTTCAATTATTTATTTTTACCAGTGAAACCAATATAACATCTCAACATTCACAAATATACATTTCTGACATTCAAAAACAAAACAAAAACAAATCAGTGACCAATATAGCCACCTTTCTTTGCAAGGACACTCAAAAGCCTGCCATCCATGGATTCTGTCAGTGTTTTGATCTGTTCACCATCAACATTGCGTGCAGCAGCAACCACAGCCTCCCAGACACTGTTCAGAGAGGTGTACTGTTTTCCCTCCTTGTAAATCTCACATTTGATGATGGACCACAGGTTCTCAATGGGGTTCAGATCAGGTGAACAAGGAGGCCATGTCATTAGATTTTCTTCTTTTATACCCTTTCTTGCCAGCCACGCTGTGGAGTACTTGGACGCGTGTGATGGAGCATTGTCCTGCATGAAAATCATGTTTTTCTTGAAGGATGTAGACTTCTTCCTGTACCACTGCTTGAAGAAGGTGTCTTCCAGAAACTGGCAGTAGGACTGGGAGTTGAGCTTGACTCCATCCTCAACCCGAAAAGACCCCACAAGCTCATCTTTGATGATACCAGCCCAAACCAGTACTCCACCTCCACCTTGCTGGCGTCTGAGTCGGACTGGAGCTCTCTGCCCTTTACCAATCCAGCCACGGGCCCATCCATCTGGCGCATCAAGACTCACTCTCATTTCATCAGTCCATAAAACCTTAGAAAAATCAGTCTTGAGATATTTCTTGGCCCAGTCTTGACGTTTCAGCTTGTGTGTCTTGTTCAGTGGTGGTCGTCTTTCAGCCTTTCTTACCTTGGCCATGTCTCTGAGTATTGCACACCTTGTGCTTTTGGGCACTCCAGTGATGTTGCAGCTCTGAAATATGGCCAAACTGGTGGCAAGTGGCATCTTGGCAGCTGCACGCTTGACTTTTCTCAGTTCATGGGCAGTTATTTTGCGCCTTGGTTTTTCCACACGCTTCTTGCGACCCTGTTGACTATTTTGAATGAAACGCTTGATTGTTCGATGATCACGCTTCAGAAGCTTTGCAATTTTAGGAGTGCTGCATCCCTCTGCAAGATATCTCACTATTTTTGACTTTTCTGAGCCTGTCAAGTCCTTCTTTTGACCCATTTTGCCAAAGGAAAGGAAGTTGCCTAATAATTATGCACACCTAATATAGGGTGTTTATGTCATTATACCACACCCCTTCTCATTACAGAGATGCACATCACCTAAAATGCTTAATTGGTAGTAGGCTTTCGAGCCTATACAGCTTGGAGTAAGACAACATGCATAAAGAGGATGATGTGGTCAAAATACTCATTTGCCTAATAATTCTGCACGCAGTGTAGAACAATTAAAAATCATATGTACCCCAAAATAGTACCAATAAAACTGGAACCTTATCCCCTAGTTTCCAAAATAGGGTCACTTTTTGGGAGTTTCTACTGTATGGGTGCATCAGGGGGGCTTTAAATGGGACATGACATCTAAAACCAGTTTAGCAAAATCTGCCTTCCAAAAACCATACGGTGTTCCTTTCCTTCTGCGCCCTGCCGTGCGCCCTTACATCAGTTTACAACCACATGTGGGGTGTTTCTGTAAACCGCAGAATCAGGGTAATAAATGTTGAGTTTTGTTTGGCTGTTAACCCTCAATGTGTTAAAGAAAAAAATTTAATAAAATAGAAAATCTGCCAAAAAAGTGAAATTTTGAAATTTCATCTCCATTTTCCTTTAATTCTTGTGGAACACCTAAAGGGTTAACAAAGTTTGTAAAATCAGTTTTGAGTAACTTGAGGGGTGTAGTTTCTACAATGGGGTCATTTATGGGGGGTTTCCACTATGTAAGCCCCACAAAGTGACTTCAGACCTGAACTGGTCCTTAAAAAGTGGGTCTTGGAAATTTTCTTAAAAATTTTAAGAATTGCTTCTAAACTTCTAAAAAAATAAAATGACATTTCCAAAATGATGCCAACATAAAGTAGACATATGGGAAATGTTAAGTAGTAAATATTTTATTAGGTATGACTCTCTGTTTTAGAAGCAGAGAAATTAAAATTTTTAAAATTGTGAATTTTTCATTTTTTTTTATAAATTTGGGATTTTTTCATAAATAAAGGTGAAATATATTGACTCAAATTTATGACTATCATGAAGTACAATATGTCACGAGAAAACAATCTCAGAATGGCTTGGATAAATAAAAGTGTTCCAAAGCAATTACCACATAAAGTGACGCATGTCAGATTTGTAAATTTTGACCTGGACATTGGGGCATCAATGACCCTTGGTCATGAAAGGGTTAATAAAGACGTTCAGCTCCACTGTCAGGATCACGACTTAGAGTAAGGATATAAGCTTCAAGGGTCACCCAGATTTTAGCATCGACTTCCCACTCTGCTACTTTGCGTTACAGGGTTACTCTGAATCTGCCCCCTTTAGCTCTATGACATCCACATCTAAAGGATATTAGCTGCCACTACTTGTCATATTAGTCGGACAAGACACCTTGAACTAGGTGACTCACAGTTACCCACTCAAACACACTATGTTCTCTAGCATTCACGGGCTTAATAGACAAATATACGTAACACTTCTTCTAAAGTCGTGAAATCATTTATAAGAAGACTCTTATTAAAGTGAAGTTTTAATATCCACAGGACAGTGCGTACAAAAATGCAGTTATCAGAATGTAAAAATACAAGGACATACAAATATAATGCACAAAAAAACTGTTTAAAAATAAAAAGGATAAAATAATTGGAACTTAATATGTTACAAGACGGTAGTAGTCCGGTTGCCTGGGGGCAGCATAAGAGCATGCCAGATCATCAAAAGCGTTGTCCCCCCAAAAAATTACTAAATTTACAATTTACTAAAGGGACAAACACCTTAGGCTTGTTTCACACTACTGGTGCAGTCTTCCGGCAGGCTGTCTGGCATGGAATGCTGGGAGTCATCCGGACAAAAAACTGTTTTTGTCCGGCCGATTCTCGTCATATTTTCTGGGTTTCGGTTGGATCTCTGTCCAACCCTATTATAGTGGGCCTGGACAGCATTCTGGCAGTGTCCAGCAATGCCGGATCCAGCAATCTGTTCCCAGCCAGAACAGCCTGCTGGATCTGTAAACACAAATGTGAAACAAGCCTTAAGAAGGTCTGAAGATTCCATCACTAGCTCCCCCTTCCTCTGATGTCATGGAGAGGCTTGTGTGTATTCTAATGGACTTTTATAACCAAGTTAATCTCTCCTCTAAAATATATTTTGGGGTGGACATCATAGCTACTTCATGCTACTTTCATCCAACCCATCATAATGTTCCACACACCTACATATCAAACATGGGGGGGGTGGGGGGTGGCAAGCAGCATTTGATGAGTTCCTTAAAGGGGTTCTCCGGTAATTAAGAAAATGAAAATACTTAAATATTACTTTATTATAAAAAATATTCTCAAATACCTTTCATTATTTATAATGGCTCATTTTGTCTGGGGAGCAATCATCAGGGGAAGGAAAATGGCTACTGCCCCATTAGTTCACACAAAGCCTGTCCTGATCACACAGGAGGACAAGTTACCTCACAGCATTGAGCTAAAGAGCTGCCTCATCCTCCTCCTCCTCCTCTCTACCTGTCAGGGATTATGATCCTGAATACAGATGATAAGAACTTTAGCTGAATCTCTGGGGAATTTAGTTTGTGCGGAGACATGAAGTACAGAGAGGAAGGACAGGACAGACTGTGGTAATGGAGACTGTAAACAAGTGCTGCTGCTCATTAGCCACAGCTCACCCCCCTCTTATGTCTCCTCATCTTCTCCATTCCCACAGAGATTCACCTTTATTCAGGATCATAATTCCTGACAAGCAGAGCAGAGAGGAGGATGAGGCAGCACTATGGTTCATTGTGCTGAAGTAACTTGTCCTCCTATATGATTAGGATAGGTTTTGTGTGTACTGATAGAATGGCGGACATTTCATTTCTCCTAATGATTGCTCCCTAGACTAAACAAGCCATTCTAAGTAATCAAAGGCATTTGTGAATATATTTATTATAAAAAAATATTTAAGTATTTTCATTTTTTTAAATTGCTGGAGAACCCCTTGAATTACTACATCTTACAGAGCCCTGCTTGAGGTGATGTTAACACAGGTGATGCCGGTAACACGAGGGAGCGCACTGCCCAAGTATGAATAAGGTCCAGTATTTATTTGATGAATATTCATCTTTATGGGTTTTTATACATGACCACTTCTGCAGGTGAAGGTATCCTTAGCCTGACCTTTCGAACAGTTCCACCAGGTCTAGGAAAGTTTCAGAAAACTCAAAAGCCAGCAATGGGTTTTGTGAGGGGGATCTCATGTCTGTGTGAAGTTATTCTGCTACCCTGGTTTTATTCAGACAAGCCTTGTGTTGGGGATAGTTCTACTATTTCTATTCTATTATTCTGCTATCTAAAAACCATTTTGATATATATATAAACACCACATCCATGTTTTAGGAAACTGATGCATACAGAATCTCTCCCTATTTCTGCAATATCAATTCCTGCCTAAAAGTGGAGTAATCGCCCTGAAAGGCTGTCCTTGTAAGGTTAATTAAAAACCCCTGTCCAACGTCCTGACGTGTTTCCCTCATGTGGTAAAAGCATAGGTTTATCAGAGGACTAAAAAACAAAAGTTCCAGATAACACAAAAAATGTATGTCTGCACAGGATACTACAGTTAGTGAGGCATACACTTCCTCCTTTGGACTTTTAACACAGCAAACTAGCTCAGTGGACTTTCTCATTCAGACCATTCACAGTGACCAGAGAGGGAAGGAGGATGAGTGACTCACTTAGACCATCGCTCATTACACTGATAAATGCAATGCTCTTCTGTAGACATCTGTATCTAGGCATACCAAAAGAACAATAGAGCTCTCATATTTTTATCCTAATTCTACTAATCTACTATTTTACTAGCAGATAACACCTTTCACTCACAGCAGCAGTAAACTAAACAGTGGATTACCTATTTGTATAGGAGTTTTCCTGTGCTGACTGGTACATTTTATATTACATTTTCAATGGTATAGCACTGCCAAAATAAAATAAAAACCCCTTTCTAACAGAAATGTCACTTTAATTTTATTCATCTTGGATTCAAGTTGGAATCTTAATTGTTGTCTCAGGCTGTTATTTTTCTGACAAAACAACTGTGAAACTGAAATTTAGCTAATGTATTTCCACTCTGACCTACTATATCTGCAGGTAATTTCAATAGGACCATCAAGTAATAAGGGTGGATTCACATCAGCGTTATGGATTCCGTTATGGCTTTCCGTTATAACATGGTTATAACGGAAAATAACGGAATCCATAAGACGGAAGTCAAAACAGAAGCCTTTAAGAGGCATTCCGTTTTGATCCGTCATAATAGAAGTCTATGGGAATCATAACGCATCCGTCTGGTTCCCGTTATACAAGACGGAAAATAAAGTCCTGTCGACAGGACTTTTTTTCCCTGTTAAGCATAACGGAAATGGGACGGGTCTGTTATGATCCCCATAGACTTCTATTATGATGGAAAGCAAAACGGAATGCCTTTTAAAGGGGTTGTCTGGGTTCAGAGCTGAACCCGGACATACCCTTATTTTCACCCCGGCAGCCCCCCTGATGCTCCGATGCGCTCCCTTGCCCTGCGCTAAATCGCGCAGGGTACAGGCTCTTTTGTTTTCAATAACACACTGCCGGGCGGAAACTTCCACCCGGCAGTGTGTTTGGTGACGTCACCGGCTCTGATGGGCGTGCTTTAGCGCAGCCCTAGCCGTTTTACTGACTAGGGCAGAGCTAAATTCCGCCCATCAGTGCCGGTGACGTCACCGGGGTTCCTGGCAGCCCCATGGAGAGCCCGGTACGTCACCAGATCTCCAAAAAATGCCTTTGATTTAGAGCAGGGCAAAGGAAAGCATCGGAGCATGAACTGCTCCGATGCTCATGTCAGGGGGTCTGCCGGGGTGAAAATCGAGGTATGTCTGGGTTCAGCTCTGAACCCGGACAACCCCTTTAAAGGCTTCCGTTTGGCATTGCGTCATAATACAAGTCTATGGGCAGCACAACGGATCCGTCCCGTTTCAGTTATGCAGGACTGGACACCTGCATAATGGAAACCAGGGCGGATCCGTTCTGCTGCCCATAGACTTGTATTATGAAGGATCGAAATTAAATGCCTCTTAAAGGCTTCCATTTTAGACTTCCGTTTTATGTATTCCGTTATTTTCCATTATAACCATGCTATAATGGAAAGCCATAATGGAATCCATAACGCTGATGTGAACCCACCCTAAGTAAGTGATAGGTAAGTTTGGTGTTGCATTTTAGCAAATTGAGTCGTGGATTTGGTCAGGATTAACCCCCTCCTGACACAACGATTTTCTGTTTTTGCATTTTGTTTTTTACTGCCTTTGTACTGGCTGCTGTTGATTAACCGTGGGATGGGGGGGGGGGACTTGAAGAGGTGGGTCATAGAAACATGAGTGCCGACTTCTGCTCAATGTAATCTGTGGCCAGCAAGGTACAAAGAGTATACTAAGCTGAGTATACACCATATACACCATCAGTTGCCTAAAGTCAGTGGATAGATAGATGTTAGATGCTAATGATGCAATTCTGTCTACTGTATGCCATCATGGCAGCCTGACAGGAACAATCACCAATGTGTAGTATATGCAAGTGCCAGAGCATAGTGTGTAGTGAGGCGCTGCCCCTTGACCCCCTAGGCAGCTCTGTAAGTGGAGGCAACCAGTCCTGCTCAAATTCTAGGACTGGTTGTTTTCAGACATTTTAAATCATTCCCGGAGAACCCCTTTAAGTGTATAAGTGTATATCCACCTTTACACTGTAATATATCAGCACTATCTACTGATCTATCATGTTACCTTTTATCTTGGCAGAGAGTATACATTAGCCGGCTTATCCTCATCATTAGTGATGAGCGGCAGGGGCAATATTTTAAATTTGCGATATTTCGCGAGTATTTGGGCAAATATTAATCATATATTCGTGAATTTGAGAATTCGCTATTATTTTTTTGATTGCGAAAATCGGTAATGTAATATGCGCGTATTGCGCTCGCAATACAGGTGTGGGTCACTTTTGCCACATTTTTCAAGCAGCTAGAAGTTTCCTGAGACTGGAGAAAATGGTTGGCGCGGCAGAACATTACAATAGCTTTATATGCAGATAGAGTGCTCCAATATATTCGTGATTGCGCAAATTGGCAATTAATGATGCACATATTTCGGCTCAATACGTGCAACTTCACATTTTAGCAGGTCTGACGTCATATTACTGATTGGTGCACTAAGTATTGTTGTGAACTTGTGAAATCACAGCACTATGTGTAACAATGGCAGTTGGCAGCCGCCAGCGTGCAGCACATCCTGCTATGTACCTCAGTCGAACTGCACACAAGGCTCCTCTTCTCCTCTGCAGGCTCCAGACCTGCTTTTCTGCACTGTCGCGGGCAGCGACAGCTTCAGTTGCACCTTGTAGGAGCCGCACGCTTCCTGTTTATTTAAGGGTTCGTGCACGCCCCTGATTCCGCCTTCTCTCCAATCACGGCCAGGCACCACCTTTATAAGTGTGCTTCTTCCTTCCTGTGATGCCTGAGCAATATTGTAGTTTTCTACAGCGAAGGTTCCAGCTTGTTGTTCCTGTGTTGATATCCTGCTTCCGACCTTAACCTGTATCCTGACCTCGTCTCTGCCTGATCCTCCTGTACCTCGCTGCTCTCAAGTGTATGATTCGGATTGTCGACCACGCCTCTGTCTGCTGTTTAGCTTGTTACACCTGCTGCACCTGAGCTATTCAGCTCTGCTGTTCTAACAGCTCCAGCTCTGCTTAATCACTAACTCGGCCCTGCTTCATCTGACTCTGCTGCTGCGCTTCTTCCATCCAGCGACAGCTGGCTCCACCTGCCTGTATCCCCAGTGCTTGTCTCCCCTGCAGCTAAGACCAGCTTCCGCATCTTGGAGTGGGATAAAGGGGGAAAACCAGGGGAACACTTAGATTCCGCTCCCAAGTTTGGCCTAAAGCCAAACTGGTAAGTGGCACAGCGGGTCCACACCCATTGGAGTGTTACACTATGTCTGCAGCATGTATGTATGGACAGCAAAACCTATCACACTACCTAACACCCTGCACTGGAACCTATCAGCTACACTATATCACTATCTAATATACACTGACTATCTTCTACTAACTATCTGTATTATATATATATATATATATATATATATATATATATGCTAACTAACTAACTATCTAATGTAATTAAACAGTAAAGCACAGAGCACAGCAATGACACTGCTGTCTCTCTCAAAACTCCATAAAACTACAGAAAATGGCTGCTGGGGAGGTTCTTATATAGTAAAGGATAGGCAGCTTTCCTATTGGCTGCTAGGGATGTTGCTAAGCTCAGACAAAGACATTGCAGCCTTCTTATTGGCCCACAAGCAATAAGGGAAATTACTGATGAGAAAAAAATCTAGAATATTTGTGAATACGAATATATAACACTATATTCTAAACCTTTGCGAATTCTCGAAGTGGCGATATTCGCAATTAAAATTCACAATTTAAATATTCGCGCCCAACACTACTCATCATCCTGCAAAGACGATATAAAAAATAACATAACAAAATAGGTAAGAAAGAAAGCATGCATGTTGTATGATACAGTACGCATCATGTTACATTTCTGCCCTTTGGGACACAGCGTTGCTTGTCCATTCATTCATGCTATTAAAGTATAAGCACAAGAGGATGTTTCAGTAATTATTAAGTTGTAATATCTTGATTTGGGAAGAAATGCACATTAAAACCAAGATTGCTGAAGCCATAGTGCTGCAACTGACTGGTGCCTGAAGTAAAGAGTCATGACACGTTAGTGTACAGCAGCTTGTGACAGCAAAAAGCAGGAGAATTATATAACATGTTGTGAAATAAGGATAAAATAAGAATGAGCAATCAAAGTAGAACGCTACAGTAATGACATACTATGTACACATACTATATATAGAATCGAAAGAGACTGGAAAAGCAATGTGCAAGTCAGTTCTCCTTCCAAAAGGACAAGAGGACTGAATTGCCCTGGTTAGCTAAGTGGCCTTTGTCCGGGTCATGGGTATGCTCTTTCTCAATAAGGAGACCACCTAGTATGCATGAGGAGTGTCATAGTCCAGCCAACGCTGCTCTGCGTTTCTGGTAAAAATATATTCAAATTAGCATAGCTTACTTCTACTGGCATCTGATAGGCTTAGAGTTCATTTACCTTTTGGAATAAAAGCTAATTTGAATATCTTTCTCAGAAACCGAAAATGTATGCAAATTGGCTTTCCTTTATGAAAAAATACTGATTGAACAGTTCAAGGCTTTCACCAGGGGAAAATCTTATTATGAAAAATCACTGGTTAACGAAGTTTGAGGCTACCACCAAGGGAGAATCTTATTGTGAAAAAGCACTGATTGAACAGTTCGAGGTTACCACCAAGGGGAAAATCTTATTATTAAAAATCGCTGACTGAACAGTTTGGGACCTAAACTGAATTTTTTTAAGAAATTCACACATGATGAGCAGCAAATTCCATACCATAGCAAATTAAGCTTCATTTGGAGAAATGTAAGGTTAGGCACTGGTGCAATCTACAATATGTATCAAACAGTAAAACACTGGGTAAAAATGACATTGACGATACTTGGGGATATTGGTAGACAGGAAACTTAAAGGGATTGTCTCACTTCAGCAAATGGCATTTAGAATGTAAAGAAATTTAATGCAAGGCACTTAGTAATGTATTTTGATTCTCCATATTGCTTCGCTTGCTGGCTGGATTTATTTTTCCATCACATTATAGACTGCTTGTTTCCATGGTTACGACCACCCTGCAAGCCAGCAGAGGTGGTCGGGCTTGCACAATATAGGAAAAAGCACTAGCTTATGTTCGCTCTTACGGTTCTGGCCACCAGAGAGGCCTAAGGATTTTTCTATAGTGTGTGTGAGTACAACCACCACTGATGGATTGCAGGGTGGTCGTAACCATGGAAACAAGCAGTGTATAATGTGATGGAAAAATAAATCAAGCCAACAAAGGAAGCAATACATTAGTAAGTGGCTTCTAATAACTTTCTCTACATGATAAATGCCATTTGCTGAAGTGAGACAACCCCTTAAACCAAAATGACCAGTGACAGCTTAGGGATGACCCAATTACAATGTGAAACATTATGGAGATCTTTCTAATGACCTTTTTATGCTTAGACCTGTAACTGTGATAAGGGAGCATCCTCTTCGTCTGGAGGAAAGAAGGTTTCACAGGAATTTTTGCCTTCCTGTGGATCCACGTGGTAGGGTTAAAGATTGAACTTGATGGACCTGTGTCTTTTTTCCTATCGACAATGAGCGTGTAAGGTTCATTTGTTTTACAGGGAATTCAGATACCTGTGTTGGTGTCCCACTGCACTCCTAAGCCCAAAAAGCAGAGATTGTAATGTATAAATTGCAAGTTTTGCTGAATTTCCCCCCATAAAACAATATATTAATATGCTCCGCTACTCCTGCTCGAAAACATGCTGCCCTCAGATTGCACTGCATTTATATGGTGATAGGTTCCCTTTAAAAATAAATAAATAAATAAATAAATATATATATATATATAGCTGTGGCTTATGTTGAAGCAGAGGATAATACATTAAACTATCTAAGCTATGCTATAGGAGACTGTAATTGTTATATAGTTTTCAAGGCTCTTACACAAGCACAATAGAAGAAGTTCTGTATAGTTATATACATTGCTATCAGAAGGGAAAAAAAAACTGAAAACAGGATTAATATAAAAAGATCGTCTGGGCTGGAAACCGTCAGAACATGTTCTTTTCTTCCCCACTGTATGCAGTGTCTTTGTCATAACAATTCTGAATAAAAATCTGATAAATGTAATGAAATCCTTGGACACATTGTGAGCTGTTGGCATTATCCAATATCTGTACAAACAAGCAGGTACTTGTCCTAACCATAGTCGTCTCCAGCAAAAAGTATAGAAACAAACTAAAAACTTCTTACGTAGCTTTGTTCAGACTGACATCATGGTCTCCATTCCTGGCAGATCCTATTGACTTATAGTGGATCCTTGACATCAGTTTTTTTCCTTTGGATTTGGAGGGTACTATCTCTCCTTGGGGAGAGAGCGCCTTAATCAGTGTGAGGAGACTTATAGGGCATACATGCTCCTCTGGATTTCTGGGAAGAAAGGGATGCAAATGAGCTCTGCTCTGCCTCTAATGCAACCAGATGTAAGGCAGCTTTCCTATAAGTCAATGTTTGACCCTTTAAACAGGCTGTGAGACATGACTTGGATATTAAATAAGCCAGCACCTCATCTGCAGACAGCTGTTTCGGGGTGATTGCCCCTCATCAGTGCAGAGCAGAGGCTTAACTGGGTGAGAGTCGGGATTTGGGAGTTACTTGCAAAATAGCAATAGGAACCAGACTGAATAGATTTATTATACGTGTGAACAGAGACTAACAGTGCCATATACATCACAATAAAGTCAACCCGAACCAACCTATTTAGACATCTCTCTAATTGATGATGCATGGGGTATATGGGAGGGGGAATAGCCATTAGCCAAATGAGCTTGTAGCTCACAGGGCACCTTGCTTTTTTTTTTCTTTTTCATCCTTGGCCTTTAATGGTGTTCAGTAAGTATTATTGCTTTTCAGCACTCGGTAAGAGACTGATAGGTATGGTGATCTCTGCACAGTGCAAATGAATATTTTGGTGATATTAAAGAGCTTGTGCAGGAGTTTTATATTAATGACCTATTATCAGGATAGGTCATCAATATCTGATTGTTGGGGGTCTAACACCAAGCACCCCCTCCGATCAGATGTTTCAAGAGGAGGGGGTGTGCCATGTGAGCGCTGCTCCTTCTTCATTAGACTAGGCGTTGTCTCCCTTGCAGAGGCAGCGCAGTGTAATTACAAATACTCGCTGCATTCAAGTGAATACTTGTAACTACGCTCACTTTCAAGATGACGGGCAGTGTAATGAAGAGGAAGTAGTGTTCGCATGGAGTGCCGCCTCCTTTTCAAACAGCTGATTGGCAGAGGTCCCGGGTGTTCTTCCCCCGCCGATCAGATATTGATAACCTATCCTGATGATAGATCATAAATATAAAACCCCTGCACAACAAGCTACAGAAAAAAATATTAAGGGGATTTTTCAAGCCCTCTGCTCCAAAATTCTGGCTTCAAAAAGTCACTAAATAGGGACTCCGACACTTTTTATGGTTAATTCTGCAAAATAACATGACAAAATAGGTAAGAATTAAAGCATGCATGTTCTATGGTACAGTACATATCGTGTTACATTTCTGCCCATTTCTGCACATTTGAGATGCAGCGCTACTTGTCCATTCGTACAGCAGCTAATAAATTGTAAGCGCAAGAGCATGTTTCAGTATATATATTAAGTTGTATCACTTTGATTTAGAAAGAAATGCACATTAAAACCAAGATTGATGAAGACATAGTGCTGCAACTGACTGGTGCCTCAAGTAAATAGTCATGACACGTTAGTGTACAGCAGCTTGTGACAGCAAAAAGCCGGAGAATTATATAACATGTTGTGAAGCAAGGATAAAACAAGAATGAGCAATCAAAGTAGAACGCTACAGTAATGACATACTATGTACACATACTATATATAGAATCGAAAGAGACTGGAAAAGATACATGCAAGTCAGTTCTCCTTCCAAAGGGACAAAAGTACGGAATATGGGGGATATTACACTTCTCTGAATGAGACATAAAAGTCACTTCTCTTTCCAAAAGTCTCTCAATAGAAAATTGCCCTGATTAGCTGAGCGGCCTTTGTTGTGATAGTGGTGTTGTTCTTTCTCATTAAGGAGACCACCTAGTATGCATGAGGAGTATAAATGTCCAGCCAACGCTGCTTTGCGTTTCTGGTAAAAATATATGCAAATTAGCATAGCACACCTTATGGAGCACATTGATTTTTGGCCTTATTTATCATAGGAAAAGTCGCAAAAAAATGTCTCAACCGCACTCCACTCCTGACCTGCAGTAGCTGTGAAAATATATCAGAATGTGATGGTTTGCCGTGTGCCACGGACCGTTTTTTACAAATAGACAAATATGAAGACAAATTGTCCCCTGTTGATAAATCAGAGCATAAGTTTTTTCAGACAAAAACTGATGCAATAGAAGAGGTATTTTTTATACAGATTACTGGGTGATTTATGACCCCACTTTGCTGAACATGTCATGAGGGCGCATTCACACGACCGTACCGTGTTTTGCGGTCCGCAATTTGCGGAACGGGTGACCCATTCGAGAAATACCTATTCTTGTCCGTGATTGCTCTTTGCTCTCTATTTTTTTCATTGAAATGAATGGGTCCGCATCCGTTCCGCAAAATTGCCATCCATTCATACAGTCATTTCAATGAGCCCTGAAGTGAAGGAAGGAGGCAGGAAGAAGCTGCAACATCTCTACAAAACTCAATTACAGTAAGGTCTTTGAGATTAAAGACTCCTGGTTCTGACCTCATTGGAACCTCGGCCCATTTGGAGTACTCCATTTACAAGAGGATCTTCTGTGGGCTGTGGAACGGACATAAAAATGGGTTTTAGCCACAACAGGTCCTATGAGGTCCAGCCACAGAAAACTTCATCTGAATGTAAAGGTACCTGTAGACAATAACTGTCAGTCTAACAGCTGTTCTTCACAACTCTCTTATACACATACATGCATAGAAGAGGAGGTAAAACAATATCAACCTATACTGTAGAAGAGCATAAAATGTACATTATGAACATACACAATGGAAAGAAAGGATACATTCTTACCTGCAGCCACCTAGGCTTCTTATTTGGTCCAAGGAGAACACCTTTAGTAGGTATGAAAGTTGAGATTTATGAAAGCCAAGCCTTATTCTAGACCGTAGTCACATCAAGCATGCAATGTCGGATATATAAGGCTGAGGCATGGCATGAATGGGAATGCACACATGTAAAAATAAGAAATGTAATGTATAAGCTAGAAGCATTGCTTTGCAGTGCAGGGAAGCTGTACCCCATCATTCTAAAGGAGCCATAAGAGCTACATGCACAGTATAGAAGCCCTTAGGCATGTCTATGTTTGCCTACTGAAAAAATGGAAGCTGAATTTTTTTTTTTTCTTGAAACTCTAAAGCGACAAATGTGACCAAAAACAAACTTCAATGAAAGTAATTTCAGAGGATTAGGCAAAACTCTTGATTGTATAAAGGGGAAAACAAGAGCACAGTTTACATTATTCTAATTGGTTTTCATTTATTTCAAGTGTACGTGAAGAACAGGAAACATTTCTTTAAAGATCAAATTCACTAATGAAAACGTTGGTTGTGTCATAATGTGGATTGTGAAGCTGTTCCCTATGAAGTGAGTGCATTAGTCAGCTTCATAATAAATAGCAGCTAATGGCTATGCTTATTATGCCTACTGTATATTGAATATAAATTCTATTTAAAGGGAACCTGTCACCAGGATTTTGTGTATAAAGCTGAGGTCATGGGCTGCTAAATGGCCGCTAGAACATCCACAATACCCAGTCCCCATAGCTCTGTGTGCTTTTATTGTGTAAAAAAACCAGATTTGATACATATGCAAATTAACATAAAAGAGTCATATCTTACTTGTGTGACCAGAGAAGAGTCATATTTTCAAGCTCGGACTCATCTCTGGTTAATTTGCATATGTATCAAATCGTTTTTTTTACACAATAAAAGCACACAGAGCTATGGGGACTGGGTATTGCGGATGTGCTAGCGGCCATCTAGCAACCCATGTCCTCAGCTCTATACCCAAAATCCCGGTGACAGGTTCCCTTTAAATCATCCGCTAACCTGGATACTGAGTACAATGCTGCTCCTGGATATTTTACTGTACATGTGACAAATTTTGTAGATGCAAAAATGTGTTTTCCACTTATATCCAACCCGAAAATGATCCTATGTGGAGAAATATCACCACCAGTAAGAATCCGTTCTCATTAAGCATCATGTACACAACTATATTTTTCATCCATGTGTTATCTGCCAATTTTGATGACAGCACACTGACCCATTCATTTCTATAGGACCATGCACACATCTGTATTTTTGACAGACCCGTGTGGCCATTTATTATAGGACATGTCCTATTCTGGTCTGCATTGTGGATGACAGTAGTCATTTCTATAGATGGAAGAGAGAAAAATGAGCACATAGAAGATGTGGTTTGCGGACTGAAATACAGACACGGTCGTGTGCATGAAGACTTTTGTTCACAAATCCTAAGCCTATCATAGTAATCATAGGCCCATTGACACGGAAGGATTATTTTGACGATTATTGGGAATGAATGTTCCTGAAAACAATTGTTCCTGATAATTTCGGGTGTAAGAGCCCTTGCACATGACTGTACTGGTTCAGTGCCTGTATTAGGGACCGTATTAGGGACCGTAAACGGGCGGTCCGTGATGTATGGGGATGGCCATGTGCACTCTGTGGTGTGGATGCGAATCCATAAGATATAACCGAAGTTAGAACTTCACCTATCTTTAGTTGAGCGGAGGCACGGATAGGAAGCCTGCAGAAGCACTACAAAGCGCTTCTGTGGGCTTTGAGATCTGTGCCACCGCACCTCAAAAAGATGGAACATGTTCTACCTTTGGCTGTAACTTGCGGATCATTGACCCATTCAAGTCGAAGGGTTCACATCCGCAAATGAAGTACACACGACTGAATTGCAGCCGAATTGAAGTTTTCATAACTTCGCTCATCTCTTTCCACCGCCACTGACGATCAGCAGTCTGAAGAGGCAGCAGTGCTCAGAAGAGTGCAGCTATTATGTTTACAACCCATGCCCGTTGCTGTCCCACTCCTTTTGGCTGGTACGGGTGCTGCAGTACTCATCAGACCTTGTCCCTTCACCAGCCTGGACCTAACTCTCCTTCTTTTGCTTTTTGCAGCGGGACCAGGCATGGGCATTCTGTGCGCTCCTTCTGCAACCCACGGCCTGCCAAGCCCTCTTCCATTGTGTGCTCACACACTCCTGCTGACTCTTGAAGAGTCAGCATTCACACGCCCTGATTTGTTCCAGTGTATGGCTCACCACCTATTTAAAGCTATTTCACCTAGTTTACTAGTCCTGGTTAAGGTGTACTTATTCTGTCTGTCTGCCATGTACAAAACTCTGCCAGTTCATCAGTTTTTGACCCTCCACTGCCTGTCCTGACTACTACCTGTTTATGATGTTGATTCTCAGCTGCCTGCCCTGACTACAGACTTGTTTCTCAACTATGCACACACTCTGTCTGCACTGCCCTTGACCTGTTTCCTGACTACGAGTGTCACCTGATCCCTTGGTGCTGTAGGTCAGCTGCCAACTATATCAGGACTATATGAAGAGGTAGCAGTTTGGTGGTTCCCCTACAGCAAAGGCCAGATCCCTGTACAGGGGTTAAAGAGTGAAAAGGATGAAAACCGCCTAAGCACCATGGCGCCTTCCAACACCAATTTTATATTGATGACTTATCCTGAGAATAGATCAGCAATAGTTAACTCCTGGAAACCATTTTACATGAGGATAATAGAACTGCCATGGTTAAAGAGAAACCTATTAAAACACTTCATAACTATAGAGCTCCTAGACCAAATAGTTTTTCATTAAGAAATTTTGTCAATCTGGCTGACAGTCCCTGTGAGAGCTCTAATGGTCGCCTTATTGGATGTCATCAAGCTTTCCCAATAACAGGCATAGCTGTATAGGCTTTTTAACACCTTGACAGCTGAATATATCTCAAGGACTTAGTTGCACACGATCTTATGATTTTAATGGGAAACAGTAGCTATTAAAAGGCATGCCTATGGGGCCAATTATGTGATTATTAAATATAACCTTTCAAGATTTTGCTGTTTATTACAGATAATGGACCATAGTAACCTTCCTATACCCATCAACTTAGGCAGCCATCCAGTGTATCCTGCAATTAACATTTTTCACTTCATTTACGAAAGTGCAAAGTACTACAATAATAGCACATGTATATATCTCTTTATTTCCGTCTCCGTCAAGTGATTTTTAAAGTGGATAGTGAACTGGTCTCTTTCATCTGCACGATTTTGGTAACAAGTGTTTGTAGAAGGTGTCATTGTGCTTAGTGCCGCTTTATATAGTGAAGTTCAATTAAATGAAAGCTGTCAGCATTTAATACATTCTCTACAAGGCTGTGGCCACACGCCAACAAGCATTGTGAATTTCAAAAGGACAATTTTCTGCCATTTATGATTGCTGGGAATACTCTAGTGTGAATCTGAATGGCATTTTAACTTTCATACTAATTGTATAGACTAGAGCCCATGATGTTATTATGCTCCGCTTTACTGTCCGACGTATTATTGTAGTTATTCCCAACTCTAGACGTCAGGGAAATCGAGTAGCTTAAGCTTTAAAGTGAATTAATTAGACAACAACAACACAAATCTGTTTTGTAGAATACAACACACCACTGGCAGGACTGGAGAATTATTAGAAAGGTTAATAGGATTTACAATCGCCATTCCCTACAGTCTTCTGTGGCATGTACTACGGAGGGCTGGGGTTTACTTAGGAAACTTATGGTAAAAGAAATTGGGCTCCAACGAGCTAGATGTTTTCTGGTTCATTGCAATTTAATGGAAATAAATATTTCATTACTGGCTAAGGGCATTTATTCTTATTGGGAAAACACACAGCTGTCTGCTGAGATAAAGTTTTTCTCCATTTTGACCATTATACGCGTCTCTGCTTCTGTATATTCTGACGGCTGGCCTCTTAGCCAAAGTTTATTTTTCTGGTGTTGTAAATGCCCGCTGCACATTTATAAATCAGCACAATGGGATTTAGCAAGCTTTGCATTCCAGAATTCTGGCTTCAAAAAGTTGCAAAATAGGGTGTTGTTTTTTTTTTACTTTTTTGGTTTATAAAATAGTTTGGACCACTCCCTTCAGTGGGTGGGAAAGTGGGCATAATTAGCCTATCAAGCTGATTTAAATGGGCATTCCAGTTATAATTAGTTATCCCCTATCCTCAGAACAGGGGATAACTATCAGATTGGTGGGGCTCCTACCACCGATCACAAGAATGGGCATTCCGTACCCTGCTGTACTTGGCTATCTCCGGAGCCCCCATAGAAATGGAGCATGGTTCGCATTTCCATCTATTTCAGGTGGGCTCCACAGTGTACTGGGTCCCCGTTCTCATGATCCATGAGGTCCCAGCAGTATGAAACCCACCAATCTGATCCTTTGGATAGGGTATAACTTGTTATAATCAGAATACCTATTTAAACCAGATTTATCAACTCTGGCTTTTTAGAAAGTTACACAAATTGTTACTCCAGCAACGGGTTGGCGTATCAAGCGGAGTAACATTTCAAGGCAGAAATTTTATACCTTAAGGGGTTATCCAATCCTAGAAAAAGCCCCCCATATGTCAGGCCCCTGACGCTGAATATACTTATCCGGGTTCCCACTCCCTGCACTGCTCCTGGTCCCCGCACCGCCGCTGCTGGCTTCTCCCCCCCCATGGGAGAAGCAATGGCAGGTGGGGACGGGGATGTGCCTCCCTAGCATCGCGGGTGACACTAGCGTGCGGCATCATATGAGAGTTAGATATGAAATGATAGATAGATTCCGTACTCTGTGATGCGTTTGACGTGGTCAGACAGGCGCAGTTTGCCCCTGATGTGCCCTGTAACCAGGGGGGGCGCTTCGGGAGCACTGACACTTAGCTGTTGCTGCATATGGTTTTATGAGCAATCTAGCTCCACCAGAGGAAATTATTTTCTGGGCTCAACCTCCATATCATCAATAAAGTCTAATAGATTTTGATTCAAAGAAATAGATCCTAGTAGCAAGTTATTGGCTCCAAAGGCAGCTCCAATTTTTTCCCCCTGGACCCTTTGAACCCCTATGGAATCAGAGCCTGGGCCTAATGAAGGATCCACTGGCATTCTGGTAGGCCATTCCGACGGTGTACTCAGCCAGCGTTAGTGAGGAGGGCTGGGGCAGCCCCCTAACGTCTACCCACCTGGAAATTTCCCTGTAGTTTCTAGTTAGTTAGTCATGTATAATAGTAGCATTATTTCAATGATTGGGGCTACTGTTTGATATTTGGCATTGATAGTTTGCCATTAATGACTTTATGGCTTAAAGGGAACATGCCACATTGAACATGGTATGCTATAGAGCAGTGTGTTATACGGCAGGAGGAGCTGAACAGATTGATATATAGTTTTGTGAGAATAGATTCTGTATAATTTGTCATTTATTCATTTTAATTCCTGATCATTCTGGGCTCTGAAGTCAAGGAGGTGGTCCTATCAGCTACAGCTATCTCTGTATGCACAGTCATAGAGGAGAGTCTGTCAATCACTGACGGGACTGGATCCTTGATGTGAAAGCTCAAAATGAGTAGGAATTTAAAGAGGCTCCATCAGTATGATTAACCCTATTAAACCAGGCATACTGCCTGTTGGGCTCATCATGCTGATTAAACAACATCTTTCTTTTGTCTAAATGATAAACAGTTGCAGAGATATCTGCATTTTTATTCATATGCAAATGGAAACGTTAAAACACTAGGGGAGGTGGGCAGAATCTTTAGAGTACTGCTTTTGTAACACCGTCTGTGCTCTGCACACTCCCCCTTCACCTTCAGCATGCTGAGGGCAGAGCTGTGTCCTAGCAAGTACATATCATATACACTACACTGCGTGCAGAATTATTAGGCAAATGAGTATTTTGACCACATCATCCTCTTTATGCATGTTGTCTTACTCCAAGCTGTATAGGCTCGAAAGCCTACTACCAATTAAGCATATTAGGTGATGTGCATCTCTGTAATGAGAAGGGGTGTGGTCTAATGACATCAACACCCTATATTAGGTGTGCATAATTATTAGGCAACTTCCTTTCCTTTGGCAAAATGGGTCAAAAGAAGGACTTGACAGGCTCAGAAAAGTCAAAAATAGTGAGATATCTTGCAGAGGGATGCAGCACTCTTAAAATTGCAAAGCTTCTGAAGCGTGATCATCGAACAATCAAGCGTTTCATTCAAAATAGTCAACAGGGTCGCAAGAAGCGTGTGGAAAAACCAAGGCGCAAAATAACTGCCCATGAACTGAGAAAAGTCAAGCGTGCAGCTGCCAAGATGCCACTTGCCACCAGTTTGGCCATATTTCAGAGCTGCAACATCACTGGAGTGCCCAAAAGCACAAGGTGTGCAATACTCAGAGACATGGCCAAGGTAAGAAAGGCTGAAAGACGACCACCACTGAACAAGACACACAAGCTGAAACGTCAAGACTGGGCCAAGAAATATCTCAAGACTGATTTTTCTAAGGTTTTATGGACTGATGAAATAAGAGTGAGTCTTGATGGGCCAGATGGATGGGCCCGTGGCTGGATTGGTAAAGGGCAGAGAGCTCCAGTCCGACTCAGACGCCAGCAAGGTGGAGGTGGAGTACTGGTTTGGGCTGGTATCATCAAAGATGAGCTTGTGGGGCCTTTTCGGGTTGAGGATGGAGTCAAGCTCAACTCCCAGTCCTACTGCCAGTTTCTGGAAACACCTTCTTCAAGCAGTGGTACAGGAAGAAGTCTGCATCCTTCAAGAAAAACATGATTTTCATGCAGGACAATGCTCCATCACACGCGTCCAAGTACTCCACAGCGTGGCTGGCAAGAAAGGGTATAAAAGAAGAAAATCTAATGACATGGCCTCCTTGTTCACCTGATCTGAACCCCATTGAGAACCTGTGGTCCATCATCAAATGTGAGATTTACAAGGAGGGAAAACAGTACACCTCTCTGAACAGTGTCTGGGAGGCTGTGGTTGCTGCTGCACGCAATGTTGATGGTGAACAGATCAAAACACTGACAGAATCCATGGATGGCAGGCTTTTGAGTGTCCTTGCAAAGAAAGGTGGCTATATTGGTCACTGATTTGTTTTTGTTTGGTTTTTGAATGTCAGAAATGTATATTTGTGAATGTTGAGATGTTATATTGGTTTCACTGGTAAAAATAAATAATTGAAATGGGTATATATTTGTTTTTTGTTAAGTTGCCTAATAATTCAGCACAGTAATAGTCACCTGCACACACAGATATCCCCCTAAAATAGCTAAAACTAAAAACAAACTAAAAACTACTTCCAAAAATATTCAGCTTTGATATTAATGAGTTTTTTGGGTTCATTGAGAACATGGTTGTTGTTCAATAATAAAATTAATCCTCAAAAATACAACTTGCCTAATAATTCTGCACTCCCTGTATTTACTGTAGCCTAACCATGTTGAAAAGACTGGATTTATTTGTTTAGAAAGCTAATATACATATAACTGCTTTATTCACAAGCACAATATATAATTATAAAAAAAAAAATTATAGAAAAAACAAGAATAGAATCATTTTTCTCTATGTGGTAAGGCTATAGCTTGGTAGTACGTGGTCAGCCTTGCATTCTAAGCTCAAGTGACAGGACAGTCTTATATGTTTTTTCATTATTTAAATTTTTTTCTCATTTAACCCAAAATAAAAGGCTATATCTTTATTATATTGAGAATAGTATTTTTTATACTTAGAAACCCAAAACATATTACTGGTTTATTCACAGGCACAACATATGATTGTAAAGAAACCTGTAATATGTATTATCTTTCTAAGCATAAAAACATTATTCTCAATATTAGAGATGAGCGAATAAAATAAAAAAAATTGAGGTTGATCCAATTTTATTCGCAGTGAATCGCGTTAAAAAACTTCCATTTCCTGGCTGCAGAGAGCCTTTATAGTTGTGTAGAACACTGTGCCTTGCAGTAACACGCATAGGGAGTCTGCTGTGGTAGTGAAATAATACTGTGAGTCCGTATGACATGCAGATAACAGGGGTCGCTCTTAGAATCACTGCATACTTAACTTATTTGGGCAGTCACGGGGCCAAAACTGACCAAATAACTCAAGTATGAACTCAGCCTTACAGGTCAATGTTAGCGCCAAGAAGAAGCGCACTCCTTTTACACCCTCGTCAGCTGATTCCACATAGATGTCTACAGAACCTGTTCTATTAAACACTTATAGAAGTAGAATCCCCCGACAGATTGGAGAGGGTGTCAGCAGTAAGTTTGTGTTGACATCACAGATTATTTTGCAATTCCTCTGATCCGTCAGAACAATAATCCCCAAAACAACAGGAGTGGATCCAAAACAGAGATGACACGTGAATGGAATATTTGAATGTCTTTGTCACGGCCATGGCTATGACCGTGACTCCTGAACCGCATGCGGTTGTCAGCGGTTCTCTTTGGTGTTCAATCACATGTGAGGGCTGTGGTATTTGCCTCACCTGTGGTTGCCGCTGGCAACAGTGTGTATGGGCAGCGTAGCAGTCGGAGCTGTGCCATTGCAGCTTGCTACGTTGTGCATGCGGTTTTGTGTGATGTGTGTATGTGTGCACTTGTTGTTAGTTATTGTGTGCACTTTCCCTTTATGTATGTTTGTTTTCCCTTCTGTGTTACTGGAAGGGTTAACTTCCTTCCCAGTGTGTGTGTGATGTCACTGGGTGTGTCCAATCCTTGGGTGTGGCCACTTGGGCCTATAAAGACCCTCTCTCTTGCAGAGCTCAGGAGGTTGCTTCAGCATGCTTGCTGATAGCAGCCTCCTGTGTTTGTCATCCGCCAGTGAGAGCCACCACTGTGGTCATAGTTTAAGTTTAAGTTCATAGTTTGAGTTTAGGTTTAAGTTAAAGTTTTATGTATGCCTATGTCTTTATGTGTGTGTTGTAGCAAGTTTGTCTGTTGGGATTTTCATATGTGTTTGTGCAGCATAACGGTTCTGGATCCCTGTCTGTTTAGGGATCCAGTCAGCAGGGCTGTGGTAGGTTGGTGAATGTCTGTTCACCTGCCATTTCCGTATTGCTGTTTCTGTTCCCCTTTTCCCAACAGCTTGGCCATTGAGGCTCCTGCTCCTCCGTGTCAAGGAGGAGTAGGTTGCTTTACCCAGCTCCTAGCTCAGGGATCTGCGGAGGGTAAGACAGGGCTCCGAGGTTCCGGCGCATGGGCCCTCCTACCTTAAAGGTCGGCCCATGCAGGTTAGGAGTTAGGGTCAGGGTAGGGACGCTATAGGAGGTGACCTGCTCCCTGTCCTGTGGCTTCATGGCCGAGTAGCTACTTCAACACCTGGCACCTCACGGCTGAGGGTTTCCCCCATCCTCAGCCGTGACAGTATGACCACAGAGGCTTCCCGCGTGGCGTTCCCTCGAAAGAGGGTAAAGCATGCACCGCTATCTACGGATGGGGTGCATGCGCGTTCTCCGGAGGGAGAGCGTTATGGGGCTTTCACCATTTACGGCGCGGTGAGTGGCATTCCCCGCCATTCCTCGCTCACCGTTGTCCGTGTTGGTGTCCCCTTTGTTTGTCTTTCCCCTCCCCCCTCCCATTGTTTCCTATGCCTCACCAACCTTCCCCTTTTGTTGTTGGGAGGGGCTTTGAGGGGTGGGAGTATGCATTCCCTCGAAAGAGGGTGTAGCATGTACCGCCGTCTGCGAAGGGGTACATGCGCGCTCTTCGGAGGGAGAGCGTTCTGGGGGTTTCGCCTCTGATGGCGCGGTGAGTGGCGTTTCCCCGCCATTCCTTCACCGTTGCCTCGTGTGGCGTCCCCCTGATTTTACTACACGTGGTGTGTGTCTGGTATGCGGTATGCATACCTTCGAAAGAGGGTGCAGCATGCAGTGCCATACCCTTGTGGTCTGCATGCGCGTTCTCCGGAGGGAGAGCGTTCCTGGGGGTTCTCCGTTAACGGCACGGTTGGTGGCTTATTCCCCGCCACCTTACCTTCCGTGTCCGTGTTGGGGATCCCTCGTCCCTCTCCATGTTCCCATCTCTGGTCGTCTGCTGGCAGCACTCCGTAAGTGGTCCGGCTGCGTGCTGGTTAGGAGTGTCTGCTGGCAGCGACTGGAGTGGGGACGTGAGTGGAGAGTCCCCTCGTTCACTCTCTGTGGTTCTCCTCCCTGGGTCACTGGTGCGGGCTGCAGGCCTCGTCGGACTGGCTGTGTTGTGTGCTGGGAGAGGATGCAGCTGACAGTGACATTTTGGGAACCGTGTCTGAGAGTGGACGTCCCCTTCTCCCATCCCCTTGTGTGAGTCCCTCATGTTTTTTTTTTTTTTATTGGTGGGGGGGCTTTGAGGGGTGGGAGTGTCACGGCCATGGCTATGACCGTGACTCCTGAACCGCATGCGGTTGTCAGCGGTTCTCTTTGGTGTTCAATCACAGGTGAGGGCTGTGGTATTTGCCTCACCTGTGGTTGCCGCTGGCAACAGTGTGTATGGGCAGCGTAGCAGTCGGAGCTGTGCCATTGCAGCTTGCTACGTTGTGCATGCGGTTTTGTGTGATGTGTGTATGTGTGCACTTGTTGTTAGTTATTGTGTGCACTTTCCCTTTATGTATGTTTGTTTTCCCTTCTGTGTTACTGGAAGGGTTAACTTCCTTCCCAGTGTGTGTGTGATGTCACTGGGTGTGTCCAATCCTTGGGTGTGGCCACTTGGGCCTATAAAGACCCTCTCTCTTGCAGAGCTCAGGAGGTTGCTTCAGCATGCTTGCTGATAGCAGCCTCCTGTGTTTGTCATCCGCCAGTGAGAGCCACCACTGTGGTCATAGTTTAAGTTTAAGTTCATAGTTTGAGTTTAGGTTTAAGTTAAAGTTTTATGTATGCCTATGTCTTTATGTGTGTGTTGTAGCAAGTTTGTCTGTTGGGATTTTCATATGTGTTTGTGCAGCATAACGGTTCTGGATCCCTGTCTGTTTAGGGATCCAGTCAGCAGGGCTGTGGCAGGTTGGTGAATGTCTGTTCACCTGCCATTTCCGTATTGCTGTTTCTGTTCCCCTTTTCCCAACAGCTTGGCCATTGAGGCTCCTGCTCCTCCGTGTCAAGGAGGAGTAGGTTGCCTTACCCAGCTCCTAGCTCAGGGATCTGCGGAGGGTAAGACAGGGCTCCGAGGTTCCGGCGCATGGGCCCTCCTACCTTAAAGGTCGGCCCATGCAGGTTAGGAGTTAGGGTCAGGGTAGGGACGCTATAGGAGGTGACCTGCTCCCTGTCCTGTGGCTTCATGGCCGAGTAGCTACTTCAACACCTGGCACCTCACGGCTGAGGGTTTCCCCCATCCTCAGCCGTGACAGTCTTCTGTGTTTTGTACCCACTCCTGATTTTGGCTACCAAATCACAAGCCAATTCTATTCTTTTTTTTTTTGAAAGGGGGAGAACAAAAAAAAATTCACAAACAGGACATTAACACACATAAAATACAACACAACACAGAAGAGGCAAAACCACAAGATTTAAAAGACAAACTGAAAAAAAAAAGTGCTTCATCAACAAGAACGGATTGACGACTAGTGTTGGGGTGACCACTATGGCAATGCATATTGATCATGAAATGTATGAGGTTATGGCTGATAACTGGAGGACAGCCCAGCAAACAAGCCGACTCCAGCTCATTCCTACAGTGCAGGCTACACAATCACAGCTGGAAGGTAACTGGTCGGTAAAGGCAACACACAAAAATCTTAAGTATAGTATATATAAGCCTTAGTATGTGCAGGTCTCACAGCCGCTGTAACAGAACGGTAAGAAGCGGTTGTCACGGATGGTGTTGCAGAAAGCTGGAACTTATAAATAAACATCCGACTGGCTTGATCCCAAACTAAGGAGCATAAAGGTGACCCCTATAAACCCTAAGAGATCACCCTGACTGCTAAGCACATACAAGGGTCTCAGAGGTAGACGATTGCATGCCCTCGTACCTAGACTGTGTGACAACTGAAAACCCTATAATAGTGAGGGGACACGACCACCGGCTCCCTGCACTAAATACGAAGGGAGTCAGGGTCATCTAGATTCAAGCCAGCAAGGAAACACAATACATGAAAGGACTTATCTGAACAAGCAGCAACAGAAGTCTCCAGCAGTGAACACTCCAATCCAGGAAGTAGTATAAACCGCAAAGTGAGGCAGTATGGGAGGGAATATAAAGGAAAGAGGATTAGTCTAAATAGGTGACACCTGGGAGAAGGAAATGAGATGACAAAGTGAAACCAAAACAAAGAACATCATGCAAGAGGCAGAAAAGGACGTCTGTCAGACCTTCTCACAGAAGTGGCGGTGACAGCGGTATAACATGTAGTAAGCATTGCAGGGATCATGTCTAAGACATGTAAGATGTCCGGGGGGTCCCAAACATTGTAAACAAGGTCCGAGATGAGAGTCGTCCATGTGTTCAGTACTGGATGTTATTAATGGCCAGCTCCGTGATAAATACCAGCACTTGGATCAGGTAGTCCTTACTAAGGAACTTCATTTTTCCTTCACAATGCACTGATGCCACAGATGCAGTCACAATGATGAGCTGGGTTGCTGATAAGTAGATTCTAAAGTGCCTGAAGAACTGCAAGTAAAAACATTGGAATAAATTGTCCACTTCCTCCAACGTGACCTCTTCCTTTGATTTATGAATATCTTTCCATAAAGTCTTGAAGTCCTCTGTGTGGATGGCATAAGAAATGTCCATGCAAGGTTCGACGGGCACAGAGAAAACAAGCTCTGTGGCCGACACTAATCCAGACATGTCATACCCGGTCCACATCGCTGCTAGCCAAGTAAGGTCCTGAGAACTGATAACCTGCTTACCGAAACAGTCAAAGTTTCTTTGGGACCACGTCCCTACGATAGCCGTGAGCGCCTCGGAGCCGTTATACAAGAAAAGCGGGAGGCAAGTAAATGTCTCTGGTAACACCTCCAATAGATCATCCTCTGTGTACGTCCCAACCTGTCCACACAATCCGGTCCTCTGTGCTTGCCTTGGTGAGTGGAGGCTTGGATGAAATCAGTATGAGCACAGCCAGTGGATCTCTGTCCTTTCCTTTGAGTCCAGGTAAACAGGAAAATTTGGCTTTTAGGTTCAGCTCTGAGCCCACTTCAATCGCAAGACCCTTCTGCTTCTCGGCAGCTATGTCGGCAGACAGGTGCTTGAAATACTCTTTCAGTCTGGTGTATGAGAAATTATACATCGTTGTCACGCTGTACAGAGTCCATTGTTTTTGAAGGAGCAAAGCAGCCCGTGACGAATCAAGAGTTTCCTCCAAGGGGTGTATTGCAGGATTTTTCTTTTAGACAAGCTTCGCAATGCAGACCGTCAACGTGCAGAGGTCAAGCTTCTGGGAGGATACCTCGAGCTGTGAAGATGACTGCTCCTTCGTGCCGATGATCTACTTCTGGGGGTTAACCCTTTTACGCCCAGCGCCTTACATGTACGGTGCTGGGCGGGTGCTCCTGCCGGCTGCGGGCGCCATAGCCGCGGGTGGCCGCCTGCTTCTTTTAGCAGACACCTGCGGCTAATGTCCTCTACCGGCAGTAATGCCGATCGTGGACATTTAACCCCTCAGATGCCGTGGTCAATCCTGACCACAGCATCTGAGTGCGCTGAAACCGAAAGTGCGCACTTTCGGTTGCGCTCCGGCTCCCCCGTGTGGCGATCGGAGGAGCCGGAGTTTGTATGCAGCAGCCCCTGTCTTTATGAATGACAGGAGGCTGCTACATAGTATTTCCTATGCAGCCCTTGCCTGTAATAGGGCTCCATAGGAAACTAGTAAAATCATCATAGATTACAATGCAAGTGCATTGGAATCTATGATAATAACAATCAGATGATTGTGTCGCAATGTGCAAAAATGCCCATAGCATAAAAATATAAAAATATATTCCCCATACGGCAAACATCAAAACGGAAAAAAGCGTCCAAATGGCCAATTTAACGTTTTTGGTTGCTTTATTTTCTACAAAGAAATTAAATAAAAAGTGATCAAAAAGTCATACACACCCCAGAATGGTATCAATAAAAAGTTCAGATTGCCCCGCAAACAATGATCCCCCATACAGGTCCATAAGCATAATTGCAAAAAAGTCATAGGTGTAAAAATATGGCGACAAAGAATAAAACGGATTTTTTTCCCACTTTTCAATTTTTCTATCACTATCAAAACGCAAGAAAAACTATACATATAAGTTATCGCCGGATTCGTACTGACCTGTAGAATAAAATTAACCAGTCAGTTTTATGGCATATCGAACATCGTAAATAAAAAACCTGCAAAACTGTGGTGGAATAGCTTTTTTTTTTCAATTTCACCCCATTTGGAATCTTTTTTTCCCGCTTCCCACTACATGAAATGCAATATTAAATGGTGCCGTTGGAAAGTAGAACTTGTCCTGCAAAAAACAAGCCCTCATATTGCTATGTGAACAGACGAATAAAAAAGTTATGGTTATGGGAATGCAGGGAGTGCAAAACGAAAAAGCAAAAAAAAAAAATAACTCTGGGCCTTAAGGGGCTAACACCCCATTGGTAGGTGTTTGCATATCCTTGCGATAAATGATGTTCCCATTCACTGACTGTAAACAGAGATCTTGACAGACAAATGTATCAAACTCTGCCGCCATCTTTCTAGGCGCCACGTCTCCAGTCCCCTTACCAGACAGATTTACCAGCATCTGTTCCAGGACATGAAGCAGTGGAATGATGTTATTCATCCTGTAGTCTTGGCGACTGACAAATAACGTGGCCTCCTCAAAGGGCCTGAGCAAACGGCAGGTGTCAAGCATGAGCTGCGACTGGCTGACATCGAAGTTACACAGGGGAGTTCTCTTGTCTGCTTGGATCATCAAGAAATCATTTATGGCCCTTCTCTGTTCATATAGTTGGTCCAACATATGGAGGGTGGAGTTCCAATGTATTGAAATGTCACATATCAGCCTATGTTGGAGGATGCCGTTCTGCTGCTATAGCTCAAGGAGGGTTTTCTTTGCAGTGTACGAGTGGCTGAAGTGCATGCAAAGTTTTCTGGCCATTGTTAGGATGTCTTGCAGATGGGTGGAAGACTTCAGAAACCACTTGACAACCAGATTGAACACATGTGCTATGCAGGGCGCATGGCTCAGCCCTCCTTGATGCCGCTCCGACACCTTGTTCTTCCCATTGTCGGTCACCATGGTTCCTATTTTTAGTTGTCGCAGAGAAAGCCAGGATTCGAATTCTTGATAGACACAGAGCAGTTCACCCAGGCAAATGAGGTGTAGAACAGGGTGACACCACCGTGCCCTGCACATGTGGTATGCTGGAGCACTGTGAATTGTCCCTGCAGTGAAGGCTGAGGACACGGTGGAGGATGAGGAGGTCGAGGCGGACATTGTCGCAGGACCAACGGTGTAAGAACGTGGAGGTGGAAGCGGCGTCACCTGGCCAAGTTGCTGGTGTGGCTAGGCAGAAACCACATTTACCCAGTGGACTGTAAATTACAAATATTTTCCTTGACAGTTAAAGCTACCGACCAATTTTCCCAAAAAAGGCTGTATCACAAATAAATTTCACTACTGAATGGCTAATCGATGTAATTTGGTTCATACAGAAGAAGGTCTACAATTATCCATCAATTTTCCCTATAAAGGCTTTTTCACAAAAAAATGTCACCAATGAATGGCTAATCGATGTACTTCGGTTCATATAGACGAAAGTCAACAATCACCCATCAATTTTCCTGTATTCTTTTTCCTATTAATATACCCCAAAAAAATAAATATAACAATCACAATTAACCGCAGAACGGCTAATAGGACGTACGTATCTATCCTATTAATACACCCTGTAAATGGCTGTAGTACAATGGAACTTCACTGCTGAACAGCAAATATTTATTTTCTGCCACTAATACACACCAAAAAGGGCTGTAATTTTCTCACTTCAACACACAACGGCTAATAAGCCCTTTTTCTTTTTCCCCACTAATACACGCCAAAAATGACTTTAGAACATACCCGCAGAATGGCAAATATATATATATTTTTTCCACTAATACACACCAGAAAGGGCTTTAGAACATATAACTGCACCGCTGAGCAGCAAATATATTTTTATTTTGACACTATTACATGCCAAAAAGGGCTTTAGAACATATAACTGTACCGCTGAACGGCAAATATATTTTTATTTTGTCACTATTACACGACAAAAAGGGCTTTAAAACATATAACTGCACCGCTGAACGGCAAATATATTTAACTTTTACCACTAATTCACAACAAAATGGGCTTTAGAACATATAACTGCTGTCACGGTGGGGAATGGGGGGAAACTCACCACTGCACAATTAGAAGTAGGCGGGATAGCAACTAGGCCAGGAAACTGGGAAAAGGGAGCTAGTCACCTCCTATTGCATCCCTAATCCTCGCCCTAACTCCTCACCGTATGAGCAGACCTGGATGGTAGGATGGCTCATACACAGGAAACCTAGGACCCTGAGTCACCCTGATAATCCATAAAATAAAGAAAGGGCTGAGACGACCTGTTCATCCCAGACATGGATGAACAGGAGTCTCACAGGCCTAGCTGAAAAGACCGGCAGTGCACAGCTACTGAAATGGCAGGTAAAAGCCCAGAAACAACTCGCACTTACCTGCCGTGGCAACAATCTGACCCCCATGCGGACAGGATGCATGGCGGCCCCCGGCAGAGCTGCATACTGACTTGTGGTTCCCCTTTCCGGGGAACTCTGAGACCCCCTTCCGGAGGTACAACACACATGCTAGACTACAGACACCAACAGACCAGACATGTAACAACCACTAGGCAAGACAACAACCACCCATACATAAACATCACCAAACATATGCAAGGGTAGTGAAGGGAAGGTAGACAACGGGATAACATAAAGACATCGGGGAGACATTGATGTCCCACTAGGTGGCCCTCAAGGACTGCGCAGATAGAACACCCAGGACAGGAGAATAGCTCAAGCATAAACAGAAGCTGGAGTACAACTAACTCCAGCCTGGAAGCCACAGGCAAGATAAACACCAAGTGGCCACACCCAGCCAGGTAGTTAATCCCTCCAGCACCAGACAGGGAGGAACCATGATATGAGGGGCAGAGCACATACATGCTGCAAAAAGAGCATGCACGGAAACCGTGTCATGGCGCACAACACCGAAGCCGTGACAACTGCACCGCTGAACGGAAAATATATTTTTCTTTATGCCACTAGTAGTATTCAGCGCAAATTTTAATCACGAATATCCGCACTTTGAGAGTTTGCGAATATTTAGAATATAGCGCCATATATTCGTAAAATCGAATATTGTTGTTTTTTTCCCCACAGTACACATGATCCCTCCCTGTTTCTAGCTTGTGAGCCAATGAGAAGTCTGGAAGAGCTTAGCAACTTCCCTAGCAACCAATAGGAAAGTTAATAAACAGATTACATTCCTGCTCACCATATTATCGCACTGCGTGGAACAGACCGGACAAGTCCTTGGTGCAAACACAGAAAAGAAGTTCCAGCATCCAGGGTTGTATATGTTGCGATTATCTTTATTTGTTTTCGGTTAAAATATATACAGACATCAACTCCCTCCCCCGCCCGGTTAACATGTTTTGAACTTAGCAGTTCTTACTCATAACCTGATGTGTTGTCCGGCTATTGGGGTGAAATAGTCACCATCCCCGATTGGGAGGGGAAGGGGAGGGGGAAAAAATTGGAGGGCGGAGACAACACCCCCTGTCACGGCCTTTGGTTTGCGCTGTGACACTGTTGCCTCACCTGCGGTTGCCCACGGAAACGTGTTGCTGTGAGAGCATGCAGTGGCAGTGTCTCGGCCTTCTGGGTGATTCCCGTGACATGGTTGCCACGCATGCTGTTGCCGGTGGTAACGTGTGGTTTGGTATGCTTGTGTGTGCACTTCCCCTTTAAGTGCCTTACTTCCTCTGTCTGGTGTTGGAAGGGTAACTCCCTTCCTAGTGTTTTGTGAACACTGGGTTTATGTGTGTGTGGGTGTGGCTGCTTGGGCTATTTAGCCTCTGCTGGATGCCTGAAGCTCATGGTTCCTCCAGCCTTGGTGTATGCTGGTGGTTCACTGTTCCTGGCTTTTACCATCTGTCCAGTGAGGGCCACCCTTGTGGTCATTGATGTTATTATGATGTTTGGTGTCCAGCATGTTTGCTAGACTTTCCCCTGTCTCGCGTTTATTGCAGCTATGGGTGTCCTGGGTTCCTGTGTGGTTGAGGTTTGCGCTGTTTCCTTTAATGTTGGTGTGGACAGCAGCACTTGTGCACAGGTTCCAGTCAGTGTGTCTGTGGCAGGTAAGTGTGTTATGGGTTTCGCTTACCTGCCAACTCCATATGCTGTATGTGTACCCCTCTCCTTGCAGCCTGGCCTCAGATAGAGACTCCTGTTCCTCCATGACTGGGATGAACAGGTCGTCTCTTCCCAGCTCCTTGGTGAGGGATTACCAGGGCGACTCCGGGTCTCTAGGAACCCAGAGTATGAGCTGTCGTACCATCGGGGTCTTCTAATACGGTGAGTAGTCAGGGAGAGGATTAGGGACCTGCTCCCTTATCACTCCTTTTGGCCAGGCTGATCCCCTTTTACCCTTTGATACTGCACTGTGGGGGGTTTCCCCCACTCCCCACCATGACACCCCCAGGCCGGACTGCACACCATAGACCACTTGTCATGTTCAAATTCACAAAGCTTCACCCACATTTAACCCCTTCCTGACCTATGACGTACTACTACGTCATGGGAACCACTGCATTCCCGCAATTTGACGTAATAGTACGTCATGGTGATCGTGCGGGCACCGAAGCGGTGCTCGCGATCACTGCAGGGGCCCGGCAGTCCCTGGTAGCCGTGCCCCTGCTGTATTGGCCGGCATCGCTGTAAAAGCTGATGCCGGCGGATTAAACCCTTCTATGCCGCGGTCCGCGCTGACCGCGACATAGAAGAGGTTTGTGTCGGGTGAGTGATCGCATCGAGTCCCCGCGCTGCTGTGGCGGGGACCCGATGCATGACAAGGCAGCCCAATGCCGTGCAGAGGCTGCCCAATGCCTTGCACGGCATCGGAAACTGCCTTCTACGGGTACTGAGGAGATCCAGCCTTAGGCTGGGTCTCCTAGGCACCCTGTTATGTATGACTCAGTGTCATACACTAACAGGCAATGCATTACAATACAGATGTATTGTAATGTATTGCAGAGGGAATCAGACCCCCAAAAGTGAACATCAGAAATAAAGTAAAGAAAATAAAAAGTTAAAAAAGTGTTTTTAATAAAAATAATAAAGTAATAAAATAAATAAAGTAAAAAAGAAAAAAAACGCCCCTTACCCCTTATTTTATAATAAGACCGTAATGACCGGCTCTATAAATATATCACAAGACCCACCCTGTCTGATAAACACCATAACAAAAAAAATATAAAAACGGTGTAAAAAAAAGCAATTTTTGCCATCTTACATCAGAAAAAGTGCAACACCAAGCGATCAAAAAGGCGTATGCCCACAAAATGGTATCAATAAAACCGTCACCTCATCCCGCAAAAAATTAGCCCCTACCTAAGACAATCTCCCAAAAAAAACAACAAACTATAGCTCTCAGACCATGGAGACACTAAAACATAATTTTTTTGTTACAAAACTACTATTATTGTGCTAAAGTGAAATACATTAAAAAAAATATATACATATTAGGTATCTCCACGTCCGTAAAAAACAGCTCTATAAAAATATCACATGACATAACCTCTCAGGTAAACACCGTAAAAAAAAAAACTGAAAAAAAAAAAAATGTAAAAAAAAAGAAGAAATTTTTGGCACATTACATCACAAAAATTGCAACAGCAAGTGATCAAAAAGGCGTATGCCCCCCAAAATAGTACCAAGCAGACCGTCACCTCATCGGGCAAAATAAGAGACCCTACCTAAGAGAATCGGTCAAAAAATGAAAAAGCTATCACTCTCAGACAATGGAGACACTAAAATTGTGCTAAAGTAAAAAAAGTATACATATTAGCTATCGCCACATCCGTAACAACCAGCTCTATAAAAATATCACATGACCTAACCACTCAGATGAACACCGTAATAAATAAAAAAAATAGACTGTGTAAAAAAAGCAATTTTTGTCACATTACATCACTAAAATTGCAACAGCAAGTGATCAAAAAGGCATATGCCCCCCAAAATAATACCAATCCTACCGTCACTTCATCCCACAAAAAATGAGACCCTATCTAAGAGAATCGGTCAAAAAATAAAAAAGCTATGGCTCTAAGACTATGGATACACTAAAATATCATTATTTCGGTTTCAAAAATGCTATTATTGTAACATAGTAACATAGTAACATAGTACATAAGGCCGAAAAAAGACATTTGTCCATCCAGTTCGGCCTGTCATCCTGCAAGTTGATCCAGAGGAAGGCAAAAAAAACCTGTGAGGTTGAAGCCAATTTTCATCACTTTAGGGGATTAAAAAATTCCTTCCCGACTCCAATCAGGCAATCAGAATAACTCCCTGGATCAACGACCCCTCTCTAGTAGCTATAGCCTGTAATATTATTACACTCCAGAAACACATCCAGGCCCCTCTTGAATTCCTTTATTGTACTCACCATCACCACCTCCTCAGGCAGAGAGTTCCATAGTCTCACTGCTCTTACCGTAAAGAATCCTTTTCTATGTTTGTGTACAAACCTTCTTTCCTCCAAACGCAGAGGATGTCCCCTCGTCACAGTCCTGGGGATAAATAGATGATGGGATAGATCTCTGTACTGCCCCCTGATATATTTATACATAGTAATTAGATCTCCCCTCAGTCGTCTTTTTTCTAACGTGAATAACCCTAATTTTGATAATCTTTCAGGGTACTGTAGTTGCCCCATTCCAGTTATTACTTTAGTTGCCCTCCTCTGGACCCTCTCCAGCTCTGCTATGTCTGCCTTGTTCACTGGAGCCCAGAACTGTACACAGTACTCCATGTGTGGTCTGACTAATGATTTGTAAAGTAGTAGGAATATGTTCTCATCACGGGCATCTATGCCCCTTTTGATGCAACCCATTATCTTATTGGCCTTGGCAGCAGCTGCCTGACACTGTTTTTTGCAGCTTAGTTTGCTGTTTATTAAAATTCCCAGATCCTTTTCCATGCCAGTGTTACCGAGTGTTTTACCATTTAGTATGTACGGGTGACTTGCATTATTCCTTCCCATGTTCATAACTTTACATTTGTCAGTGTTAAACCTCATCTGCCACTTATCTGCCCAAGCCTGTAATCTATCCAGATCCCTCTGTAGTAGTATACTGTCCTCTTCAGTGTTAATTACTTTACACAGTTTAATGTCATCTGCGAAAATTGATATTTTACTATGCAAGCCTTCTACAAGATCATTAATAAATATATTGAAGAGAATAGGGCCCAATACTGACCCCTGAGGTACTCCACTAGTGACAGTGACCCAATCTGAGTATGTACCGTTAATAACCACCCTCTGTTTTCTATCATTGAGCCAGTTACTTACCCACTTACAGACGTTTTCTCTGAGTCCGAGCATTCTCATTTTATATACTAACCTTTTATGTGGTACAGTGTCAAATGCTTTGGAGAAGTCCAGATACACGTCATCCTTTGATTCGCCGCTGTCAAGTCTAGAACTTACCTCCTCATAGAAACTGATTAAATTAGTTTGACATGACCGATCCCTCACGAAGCCATACTGATATGGCGTTATTTGCTTATTTCCGTTAAGATGCTCTAACATAGCATCTCTCAGAAAACCTTCAAACTGTTTACCCACAACAGATGTTAAACTTACCGGCCTATAGTTTCCAGGCTCTGTTTTTGGACCCTTTTTAAATATTGGCACAACATTTGCCATGCGCCAATCCTGTGGGACATTCCCTGTCAGTAAAGAGTCTGCAAATATCAGAAATAAGGGTCTGGCTATGACATTACTTAATTCCCTTAGGATACGGGGGTGTATGCCATCCGGTCCTGGCGATTTGTCTATTTTGATCTTTTTAAGTCGCTGTTGTACTTCTTCCTGGGTCAGACAGGACACTTTTAATGGCGAATTTATTTCAACATTCAGCATTTCATCTGACAGTTTATATTCCTCAGTGAATACACTGGAGAAAAAAATATTTAACAGCTTTGCTTTCTCCTCGTCGCTCTCTGCGACTCCCCCCTCATTACTCTTTAAAGGGCCGACACCTTCAGATTTATACTTTTTAACATTTATATAATTGAAGAACATTTTAGGGTTAGTTTTACTCTCTTTGGCAATTAATCTCTAGGTCTCTAGTTTGGCCGCTTTTATTTGTTTTTTACATGTTCTGTTTTTTTCCTTATAGTTTTTCAGTGCTTCCGTGCTACCCTCCTGTTTTAGTGTTTTATATGCTTTCTTTTTGTCATTTATTGTTTTCTTTACAGTTCTGTTTATCCACATTGGTTTCTTTTTGTTCCTTAACCTTTTATTCCCATACGGTATGTACCTCTCACAATGAGATTTTAGGATGTTGTTAAAGATATCCCATTTTGTGGTTGTATTTTTATTTCTGAGGACTTTGTCCCAGTTAGTTAGGCCTATGGCCTCTCTTAGTTGGCTAAATTTAGCTTTTTTGAAGTTTGGTATTTTTGTTCCTCCCTGTAGAAACGCTCTTTTGAATGATAATTGGAAGGTTATTACTTTATGGTCATTATTTCCCTGGTGTCCCCCAACCAGCACGTCAGTTGTTCTGTCAGGTCTATTGGTTAATATTAAGTCTAGTATGGCCGTCCCTCTAGTCGGGTCCTGAACCAGTTGGGAGAGATAATTGTCTTTGGTTATTGCCAAGAATCTGTTTCCTTTATGAGATATACAAGTTTCAGTTTCCCAGTCTATATCTGGGTAGTTGAAGTCCCCCATAATAACCACCTCATTATGATTTGCCGCCTTGTCTATCTCGTTTAGTAGTAGATTTTCTGTGGACTCTGGTATATTAGGTGGTTTATAGTAGACTCCTATTAGTAATTTATTATTGTTTTTAGCTCCATGTATCTCTACCCACAGTGACTCCACATGTTCATGTCCCTCACTTATATCTTCACGGAGTGTGGGCTTTAGACAAGACTTTACATAAAGGCAGACCCCTCCCCCTCTCCGGTTTTGACGATCCTTTCTAAACAGACTGTAACCTTGTACATTAACCGCCCAGTCATAGCTATCATCCAGCCATGTCTCAGTTATTCCCACTATGTCATAGTCCTCCTCACACATCACTAATTCCAGTTCACCAGTTTTATTAGTCAGGCTTCTGGCATTAGTATACATACATTTGATAGGTTTATGTATATTTTTTACCCTACACCTTTCCTTCTGAACTGTTCTAGTCCCTCCTTCCATTCCTCCCCCAGTCCCACTACCTTGCCCCCGGTCTCTATCTGCACTATCTTCCCCTTCTATAGTGTAATTACCCTCCCCCCCAGTCCCTAGTTTAAACACTCCTCCAACCTTCTAGCCATCTTCTTCCCCAACACAGCTGCCCCTTCCCCATTGAGGTGCAGCCCGTCCCTACGATAGAGCCTGTAGCCGACAGAGAAGTCGGCCCAGTTCTCCAGGAACCCAAACCCCTCCATCCTACACCAGTTCTTGAGCCACTTGTTAATTTCCCTAATCTCCCACTGCCTTTCTTGTGTGGCCCGTGGTACAGGTAGTATTTTGGAAAATACTACCTTTGAGGTCCTTGCCCTAAGCTTTTGACCTAAATCCCTGAAATCATTTTTAAGGACTCTCCACTTACCCCTAACTTTTTCATTGGTTCCGATATGGACCATGACCGCTGGATCTTCTCCAGCCCCTCCCAGTAATCTGTCAACCTGATCCGCGATGTGTCAAACTCTAGCGCCAGGAAGACAGCACACTGTTCGGCGATCACGGTCTTTGTGACAGATTTCCCTATCTGTTCCCCTAATAATTGAGTCTCCCACTACCAGCACCTGTCTGGCCTGCCCTGCTCTCCTGGTCCCCTCTTTACCGGAGCTGACATTCCCCTGACTGGCAGAGGAAGTGTCCGGCTGCGGCAGTGCCGTCCCTGGACTGATATCCCCCTCATCTGCCAAACGTGCAAACTTGTTGGGGTGTGTCAGATCAGGGCTAGCCTCCCTGGCACTCTTCCCTCTACCCCGCTTTCTAACTGTTACCCAGCTAGCTACCTCACTTTCCTCAGCCTCCTCTCTGTCACCCTCCCCCTCATCTACCCCAAAGAGTGCTTGCTCGGTGAGAAGCAAACTTTTTTGCAAATTGTCAATGCTTCTCAGTGTTGCAACTTGCCCATTTAGAGACTCGATTAGCGATTCCAAACGGGTAATTTGCTCACATCTTGAACAAAGATATACACCCTCGAACGGCTGTTCCAGGACTGCATACATCATGCAAGATGTGCACTGGACTGCGTTGTCAATTGTGCAACACATACTAAATGGGGATTACACCACAAAAGCAAAAAATACAATACAATGTAGTAATAAGATACAGGCTAATTGCAGTCCCCCACTGAAGTCCTTGAATCTAAAGTCACTTAATCTTAAGTCACACACTTACGCAACCACACTTAATCAACCACGCGTCGCGGTCAAACTCGCGTTATATATCTCCTTATATAAATATAAATGCAGCTCACTGCACCAGCCTGGTTTGTTTCCCCTCTGGAATCAAAAATTGTGTAAAACTTAAATAAATAAGAAAAAGTAGACATATTAGGTATTGCCACGTCCGTAACGATCTGCTCTATAACAAATTCACATGATCTAATCCCTCAGGTAAACGCTGTAAAAATAAATAGATAAAAACTGCGCCGAAACAACCAATTTTTTGGTCACCTTGCCCCATAAAGTGTAATAATGAATGATCAAAAAATCATATGTACCCGTAATTGGTACCAATAAAAACGTCTTTCCTGCAAAAAAAAAGCCCCTGCACAAGATGATCGGCAAAAAAATAAAAAAATAGGGCGTTCAGGAAACGGAGATACAAAAACCCTGTAAAACTGAAACAAACATCATAGAAAGTAGACATATTTGATATCATTGCATCCGTAACAACATGCTCTATAAAAATAGCGCATGATCTACCCTCTCAGATGAATGTTGTCAAAAATAAAAACGGTGCCAAAACATCAATTTTTTTGTTACCTTGCCTCACAAAAAACGCAATATAGAGCAATTAAAAATCATATGTACCCCAAAATAGTACCAATAAAACTGGCACCTTATCCCGTAGTTTCCAAAATGTGGTCACTTTTTTTAGCTTCTACTGTAGGGGTGCATATAGGGGGGCTTCATATGGGACATGGCATATAAAAAACAGTTCAACTAAATCTGCCTTCCAAAAACCATATGGCGTTCCTTTCCTACTGCACCCTGCCGTGTGCCCGTACAGCAGTTTACGATCACATGTGGGGTGTTTCTGTAAACCGCTGAATCAGGGTAATAAATATTGAGTTTTATTTGGCTGTTAACCCTTGCTTTGCTACTGGAAAAAATGGATTCAATTGTAAAATCTGGTCATATGCCTGAGACCGGACGGGTCTAGACTCAGAAAAGGCCCACCAATGTACTCTCTGCGCCCGCACATAGGTAGTAACCCCCAAGCACGCCATCACCTCAGCCTTCAGCTTCCCATAGTCCTGGGTATCCTCCCTGCTGAGGTCGAAGTACGCTTTTTGGGCGTCTCCGACTAGGAATGGCGCAAACACTTCAGCCCACTGTCCTGACGGTAAGTTCTCCTGTTCCGCGGTCCTCTCGATTACCATCAGGAAGGCCTCTACATCGTCCTCCGGAGCCATTTTCCTTAATGCTGAACAGACTTTATCCTTGTGAGCCGACGGCAATGGAATCACTGCTGTGGGGTCTCTCGCTGGGACGCACGCAGAGCCTCTTGCATAATCGCCATTTGTTGTACAAGCAAACTGTTTGTTTGTTGCTGTTGTGCATTGCTCTGCACCAACTGCTTAACCAGCTCCTCCATTTTGTCCGGGACGACCAAGCTGGCTGGTTTAATGTATGACATGCAGCCGTGCACCACCTGGATAAATATTCTTGGCCAGCCTCACTGCAGTATGCCCGCTGCAAGCCACCAATTGTGGGGATCCGCTCTGGTAGGCAGTGGTAGCGAGTGCAGTATAGAGGCAACACAGACCGGTCTTGGTGTAAAACACAATGCTTTGTTTATTCACCCCGGGACAGGGCATCGGCATTCCCCTGTAAGCGGCCTGCCCTGTGTTCGACACTGAACTTAAAATTCTGTAAGGAACAAGAACCATCTGGTGACCCGGGAACTCCCCTCCTTGGCCCGGCTCATGCACTGGAGAGGGGAATGGTCGGTCACCAGACCGAACCTTCTCCCTAACAGATAGTACCTAAGGGACTCGAGGGCCCACTTAATGGCCAGGCATTCTCTCTCTACCAAGCTGTACCTGGTTTCCGCTGGGGTGAGTTTGCGACTCAGGAAGACAACGGGGTGTTTCTCCCCACTGATTTCCTGAGAGAGTACTGCCCCTAGGCCAGTGGCCAGAGGCGTCCGTCTGAACGACAAATTCCCGTGTGAAGTCGGGTGTCACCAAAACCGGGGACCCACACAGAGCCGACTTCAAACGGGAGAACGCCTCTTCCGCCTGCTCATCCCAGCAGACCATCACCGTCTTCCTCCCCTTTAAAAGTCTTGTCAACGGGGCAGCTACTGTGGCAAAGTGGGGTATAAGGCTCATGTAATATCCGATCATCCCTAGGAACGAACGTACTTGCTTGGTGGTAAGAGGTCTGGGCCAGCTCTTGATCGCCTCAACCTTGTCTACCTGGGGTTTGACAACTCCCCGCCCAATCACGTATCCCAGGTACCGGACTTCCTCGAACCCGATCGAACACTTTTTTGGGTTGGCCGTCAGTCCGGCTTTTTTGAGGGAATCGACTACGGCCTGTACCTTGGGCAGGTGACTCTCCCAGTCCTGGCAAAACACAATGATGTCGTCCAGATATGCCGAAGCATATGGATGATGGGGTCGTAGGGTGACGTCCATCAATTGCTGGAAGGTGGCTGGAGTGCCATGTAGGCCAAAGGGCAAAACTTGGTACTGAAATAGCCCCTCGGGGGTGACAAAGGCCGTCTTCTCCTTTGCCGCCTCCGTGAGAGGCACCTACCAATATCCTTTTGTGAGGTCGAGGACCGAGAAATAGCGAGCTTTCCCTAGCCGTTCTATGAGCTGGTCTACCCGGGGCATGGGGTAGGCATCGAATTTTGACACTTCATTGAGCTTTCTAAAGTCATTGCAGAAGCGCAGAGTACCGTCAGGTTTTGGGATGAGGACTATGGGGCTGGCCCACTCGCTCCTTGACTCCTCAATGACCCCTAACCTCAACATGGACCTTACTTCTTCTGAAATGGCCTGTCGCCGGGCCTCCGGTACACGATACGGCTTTAACCGTACCCTGACGTGGGGCTCGGTGACGATGTCATGTCGGACTACCGAAGTTCGACCAGGAAGCTCAGAGAACACGCCCCAATTTTGACTCACCAACTCTTTGGCTTCCTGAGCTTGTTTGGTCGACAGACCACCCGCTATCTTTACCGCGGAGGTGCCCTCCAGGACCTCGGGTGGAGCTGGGATCTTCCCCGCAGACAAGACAGTGCTTGGGCCGTCCCCAACGAGACACTCCCTATCTCTCCACGATTTCAGTAAATTTACATGATATACCTGTTCTGGCTTCCGCCGACCTGGCTGGGATATCTTGTAATTCACTGATTCACTGACCCTACCTTCTCTTTCACCTCGTAGGGACCTTGCCACCGTGCCAAAAACTTACTGTCAATGGTAGGGACTAGCACCAGTACCCGGTCACCCGGGTTAAATGTTCGGACCTGGGCACTCCGGTTGTATACCCAGCTCTGTGCCAGTTGGGCGGCCTCCATGTGTTCCCGGACGATTGGTAGTACTGTCTCTATACGGTCCTGCATCTTTTCTATATGCTCTATAATACTCTTGTGTGGGGTGTGCTGTTGCTCCCATGCCTCTTTAGCGATGTCCAGCAACCCTTTTGGACGTCAACCGTATAATAGCTCGAAGGGCGAGAATCCCGTAGATGCCTGGGGCACTTCTCGCACTGCGAACAATACGTTTGGCAGCAACAGGTCCCAATCCTTTCCGTCGTTGGCTACGGTTCTTTTGAGCATAGTTTTTAGGGTTTTGTTAGTGCGCTCCACTAGTCCATCGGTTTGAGGATGGTATACGGACGTGTGTAACCGTTTAACCCCTAAAAACCCCTAAAAGCTTGCAGAGCTCCCTCGTCACCTTAGACATGAAGGGGGTCCCCTGGTCGGTCAGGATCTCTTTTGGAATCCCCACCCTTGCGAACATACCCATGAGTTCTTTAGCTATGAGCTTAGCTGAAGTATGACGTAGTGGGATCGCTTCAGGATATGTGGTGGTATAGTCTAAGACCACCAAGATATGCTGGTGCCCTCTGGCCGACTTGTTCATGGGGCCTACCAGATCCATCCCTATTCTTTCGAAGGGGACCTCGATGATGGGCATGGGTACTAGGGGACTGCGATAGTCGTCATCTGACACACTGGACAGGATTGGCAAAACCTTTTGACCTCCTCATAAACCCCAGGCCAATAGAACCTTTGCAGAATCCGTTCTTGTTTTTTTTTACGCCCAAATGTCCTCCCAGCACGTGGGAGTGGGCCAAGTCCAGTACTATACGGCGGTATGGCTGGGGTACCACCAGCTGCTCCACTACCTCCTGATGCACTTTGTCCACCCTGTACAGCAGGTCATGGTTAAATGCCAGATGGGGAAACACAGAGTCAGCCCCTGGGTGCTGAGCCACCCCATTTACCACTGTCTCCCCTTCCCTCGCCCGCAATAATGTCGGATCCTGGAGCTGGGCGGTCCCGAACGTGTCACGGGATACCTCCAGGTCCGGGATGGACGGGGTTTCCACGGATTCGCCTGCCAACCCCTCTAGGGGAAACCTATCAGGGTGACACCCTACAGGTGATGTGGTGACCCCTACGGCTGGTATCCCCGTGTCGGGATCTTCTGGCACTGGGCCCGATTGTCCCTAAGGGAAGGCATATCACTCTTCCATAGAGTCCAGAACAAAGGAAAATCCCTTCCAAGTATGGCGGCATAAGGGATTTGGCGTCCCACTCTGACGACATGCTGCACCTCTTGGCCCAACACGGACATGGTAACCCTGGCAGTGGGGTACTCCCGGCAGTCCCCATGGATACAGACAAAGGACAGGGTTTGCTTCTCTGGGAGTGTCTCAGACACTAAGACTCATGCACTAGGGTCACCAGGCTCCCAGAGTCCAGCAAAGCATTAATCGGATGCCCATCGACAAGACTTGGCACAGAGGCGGCATATCGGCGGCCGGCCGGGCATCCATGGTACATACAGGCCGGGCAAAGAAAGAGGACCGGCGAGCGAACCCGCAGTCCATGTGTTCAGGTGTTTGAGGACAGATCGCTGCCCTATGTCCCAGGCCGTGGCAGCGCCAACATTGAATCCCCGTGGTCCCTCCCCGGTCTCTCTTCCCCGAAGTAGGACTAGCCTACCCCCCCTTTGTGGTTGGGTCCCTTTTTCCGGATCCCCAACCTGAGAGGGAGCCTGACGGGATTCCCGTGCCTGCGTTGAGTCCCGCACCAAGTCCTGGATCGCAACATACCTCTCGACTAGGCTTACTAACTGATCCATGTTGCCGGGGTCTCCCTGACCAACCCAGCGCTGTATGGCCCTTGGCAGTGTCCGCACGAAACGGTCCACGACCACTCGATCGACCATTTGGGAGGGGCTCAAAGTTTCTGGCTGGAGCCACTTCCTCACCAGATGTACCAGGTCATATGCCTGAGACCGGACGGGTCTGGACTCAGAAAATGCCCACCGATGTACTCTCTCCGCCCGCACATACAGTACAGACCAAAAGTTTGGACACACCTTCTCATTCAAAGAGTTTTCTTTATTTTCATGACTATGAAAATTGTAGATTCACACTGAAGGCATCAAAACTTTGAATTAACACATGTGAAATTATATCCATAACAAACAAGTGTGAAACAACTGAAAATATGTCATATTCTAGGTTCTTCAAAGTAGCCACCTTTTGCTTTGATTACTGCTTTGCACACTCTTGGCATTCTCTTGATGAGCTTCAAGAGGTAGTCCCCTGAAATGGTTTTCACTTCACAGGTGTGCCCTGTCAGGTTTAAGAAGTGGGATTCTTGCCTTATAAATGGGGTTGGGACCATCAGTTGCGTTGAGGAGAAGTCAGGTGGATACACAGCTGATAGTCCTACTGAATAGACTGTTAGAATTTGTATTATGGCAAGAAAAAAGCAGCTAAGTAAAGAAAAACGAGTGGCCATCATTACTTTAAGAAATGAAGGTCAGTCAGTCAGCCGAAAAATTGGGAAAACTTTGAAAGTAAGGGCTATTTGACCATGAAGGAGAGTGACGGGGTGCTGCGCCAGATGACTTGGCCTCCACAGTCACTGGACCTGAACCCAATCGAGATGGTTTGGGGTGAGCTGGACCGCAGAGTGAAGGCAAAAGGGCCAACAAGTGCTAAGCATCTCTGGGAACTCCTTCAAGACTGTTGGAAGACCATTTCAGGGGACTACCTCTTGAAGCTCATCAAGAGAATGCCAAGAGTGTGCAAAGCAGTAATCAAAGCAAAAGGTGGCTACTTTGAAGAACCTAGAATATGACATATTTGCACTTGTTTCACACTTGTTTGTTATGTATATAATTCCACATGTGTTAATTCATAGTTTTGATGCCTTCATAGTCATGAAAATAAAGAAAACTTTTTGGTCTGTACTGTATATATATTTCTGTGTGTGTAAAACGCACAAAATCTGCCGGTTACATCATACATCTGTACCTCGCTGTGTGTATAAATATATATATATATACTCATGGCGAGGTAAAGATGTACGATGTAACCGGCTGATTTGCTACATGTCACACCAGTTAATAAGTAATCATTTGTAAAGGGATGAAATACTTATTTTCATAACTGTATATATACATTACAGATTGTTGGCGAGAGATACAAAAGTAATGTAAGCATTGTACCTGGGCATTTTCTGTCACGGATCTCTCTGGTCCGCTCTGAATTCCTCCTCTTCAAATCCGACCTTTTTTTTTATATGGCCATCCTAGGGTGATTGCCCTTAAACTTCCTCTTGAGCTCGGAACGGATCTCCCTCACAATGGCCTGCCACTCAGCGTGGACCCAGGTCTGGTCATAGCCCTGCTCCAACATGCGCTGCAGGATAAAGATGAAAGCATATAATCCCAATTTATTTTAATCCAAGTATTATAAATAATGTACTCAGCAAAACATCAAAAAGTATTTTGTCTTCGAAGGGGAAATATTAGATTTAATGTTACCGTTATAAGATCGGATTGTATTGCTATTGTATGTGTGTGGGGTCTAAGCAATCGGATATTGGCCAGCTGAGCAGAGATGTACCTGTCTAGTGAAGTGACAGTACTGTATGGGGTGCACAGCTGGTTCGCCTCCCCATGGTGCACCCTGGGTAACTCTAAATGAACCAGCAAATACTGGCGGTCAGACAAAGAAAGCTTCTCCTCAGTCCTGACCAACAGGACACAAATTCTAATCTATAGACTGTGTTTGTGGGTGTGTGGAGGTGCATATAGTGTGTGGCAGGAAAATGGATGTGCAATGTGCATGTGAGAGATATTTCTATGCTGTCCATACATACATGCTACAGACATAGTGCTCTGATGTTACAACAATACTTAGTGCACCAATCAGTAATATCTACTGTACTTAGACCTGATAAGAATTGAAGTTATATGTATCGTGAAAAAAAACATTCGGATCATAAGTGGCGATTTTCGCAATCACGAATATTTTGTAACACTCTATTTGCATATAAAGCAATTGTTCTGACATGCATGTGAAATGTAATCAAATACACTGGTGTAATGTGAAATTACTTACCGTGATCAGGAGTTCTTCCTCACTGTCTCGAAAATTGCTTCCGACCATATTTTCCAATCACCTCAAACTTCGGGTAGTTCAAAACAGCTGCTAGGCCATGCCCTTTTTTGCGTATGCGCATTAAGCGAATTATACATTGCCATTTTAGTAATATGACGAATATTCGCCCATATATTCACAAAATATCGCAAAATCGAATATTGCCCCTGCCGCTCAACACTAGCCACTAATACACGACAAAAAGGGCTTTAGAACATATAACTGCACTGCTGAATGGCAAATATTTTTATTTTGCCACTATTACACGCCAAAAATGGCTTTAGAACATATAACTGCAAATTGACTCTTATTTTTTTTACTTATACATGCCACAGAAGGCTTTAAAACATATAACTGCACCACTGAACAGCAAATATATTTTACTTTTGCCACTAATACACGACAAAAAGGGCTGTAATTTTCGCAATTCACCACACAACGGCTAATAAGCCCTTTTTTCCTCACTAATACAAGCCAAAAATGTTTTAGAACATATAACTGCACTGCACAAGGGCAAATAAGACATATAAATATTTCCTTGCAATAAACCCTGTTCATGGCTGTATCAAACAGCACTTGCACCCTAATAAGAATGTTTGCTGGAATCACAGAGCTGTATAATGGCAATTTGGATCCCCAGTCAGTGCAGCAAGGTGTAATAGGATTGTTCCTCCCCTACTGAACCCTGTTCTACATAAATGCTGTGGAATGATTCCTCCCTATCTGTTTCCTACACCTTACTTAATCTTTCCCTGAACTTGTAAATCATTTTTTTAGCACAATTAAGTTTTTTCTATCACTGTCCCTAGCGCCTGCTAACGTCTCTCCCTGCACTAAGTACACTGAAAAATGGCAGAATCCAAGATGGCTGAGGCTATTTATAGGGCTGTGACATCATAGGGCTGGCTTGCTGCTGATTGGCTGCATGCATGGCATTATGTGTGATCCCGCTTTCCCAGAGTTCCTTTCTCCATGTCCTCACACGTGCAGCAGCCGTTTTAGGAAAAAATTTGAATTGTTACCACAAAGTGTAAGGAAATTCGGATTCGGTGCAAATCGAATTTTTCCTGAAATTCGGATCAAATTCCACTTCGTCAGCTTAAATTCGATCATCTCAACTCAATATGAAGTCTATATCCATTTATTATGGGATAAATGAGGGAGAAAAAAATATCTGAAGAAATATACCTGAAAGTCTCTCCCAAGGTTCAAATCTGGGATCTCTACATACCAGGCTAAAAAATGCTAAAAAACCAAGGTCCTAGCAGGTCAGTCCCCTAAATAATGGTAAAGGGGGGTAGTCACTGTAGATAAGGAAAAGGCAGAGTTACTAAATGGATTTTTTAGCTCTGTATATACAAAAGAAGACAAAGGAGCTGATATCTGTGGTGCTGGGGCTTTTAGTACATCCAGTGATATGCTCAATTGGCTAACTGTAGATATGGTTCAAGATAATGTAAATAAGATACATCCAGATGCATTACACCCAAGAGTGCTTAAAGAGCTCAGTTCAGTCAATGCTGTGCCCCTGTTAATAATTTTTAAGGATTCTCTAGGTACTGGTACAGTGCCAATTGATTGGCGCAATGCCAAATGTGGTGCCCATATTCAAAAAAGAATCTAGGTCCTTCACAGGTAATTATAGACCTATAGGATTGGAAAGTATAGTTTGTAATTGGATTGAAAACTGGCTGAAGGACCGTGTCCAGAGAGTTGTGGTCAGTGATTCCTATTCAGAATGGTCCCGGGTTATAAGTGGTGTATCCCAAGGTTCAGTGCTGGGCCCTTTATTATTTAATTTATGTATTAATGATATTGAGGATGGGATTAATAGCACTATTTCTATTTTTGCAGATGACACTAAGCTATGTAGTACTGTACAGTCTATGGAAGATGTCCATAAACTACAAGCTGACTTGAACACTCTGTGTGATTGGGCATCAACTTGGCAAATGAGGTTCAATGTGGATAAATATAAAGTTATGCATCTTGGTAGTAATAATCTCTGTGCTTCATATGTCCTAGGTGATGTAACACTGGGAGAGTCACTTATAGAGAAGGATTTGGGTGTCCTTGTAGATGGTAGATTAAATTACAGCATACAATGTCAATCAGCTGCTTCTAAGGCCACCAGGATATTGTCATGCATTAAACGAGGCATGGACTCGCGGGGCAGTTGGTGAGGCCTCGTCTGGAATATTCAGTTCTGGGCACCGGTCCATAGAAAGGACGCACTGCAGCTGGAAAATGTACAGAGGACAGCAACTAAACTGATAAGGGGCATGGAAAGTTTTAGTTATGGAGAAAGATTAAAATAATTTAATTTATTTAACCTTGAGAAAAGACGTCTAAGTGGGGACATGATTAACCTATACAAATATATAAATGGGCCATACAAAAAATACGGTGAAAAACTGTTCCATGTAAAATGCCCTCAAAAGACAAGGGGGCACTGCCTCCGACTGGAGAAGAAAAAGTTCAGTCTCCAGAAGCGTCAAAGCTTCTTTACTGTAAGAACTGTGAAGCTGTGGAAAAGACTTCCTCAGGACATGGTCACAGCAGGAACAGTGGACAGTTTTAAAGGGATTCTGTCATCTCGTTTTAACCTACACTCACCTAAAGAATTATTAGGAACACCTGTTCTATTTCTCATTAATGCAATTTTCTAGTCAACCAATCACATGGCAGTTGCTTCAATGCATTTAGGGGGGTGGTCCTGGTTAAGACAATCTCCTGAACTCCAAACTGAATGTCAGAATGGGGAAGAAAGGTGATTTAAGCAATTTTGAGCGTGGCATGGTTGTTGGTGCCAGACGGGCCAGTCTGAGTATTTCACAATCTGGTCAGTTACTGGGATTTTCACGCACAACCATTTCTAGGGTTTACAAAGAATGGTGTGAAAAGGGAAAAACATCCAGTATGCGGCAGTCCTGTGGGCAAAAATGCCTTGTGGATGCTAGAGGTCATAGGAGAATGGGCCGACTGATTCAAGCTGATAGAAGAGCAACGTTGACTGAAATAACCACTCGTTACAACCGAGGTATGCAGCAAAGCATTTGTGAAGCCACAACGCGCACAACCTTGAGGCGGATGGGCTACAACAGCAGAAGACCCCACCGGGTACCACTCATCTCCACTACAAATAGGAAAAAGAGGCTACAATTTGCACGAGCTCACCAAAATTGGACTGTTGAAGACTGGAAACATGTTGCCTGGTCTGATGAGTCTCGATTTCTGTTGAGACATTCAAATGGTAGAGTCCGAATTTGGCGTAAACAGAATGAGAACATGTATCCATCCTCTGATGGCTACTTCCAGCAGGATAATGCACCATGTCACAAAGCTCGAATCATTTCAAATTGGTTTCTTGAACATGACAATGAGTTCACTGTACTAAAATGGCCCCCACAGTCACCAGATCTTAACCCAATAGAGCATCTTTGGGATGTGGTGGAACGGGAGCTTTGTGCCCTGGATGTGCATCCCTCAAATCTCCATCAACTGCAAGATGCTATCCTATCAATATGGGCCAACATTTCTAAAGAATGCTATCAGCACCTTGTTGAATCAATGCCACGTAGAATTAAGGCAGTTCTGAAGGCAAAAGGGGGTCCAACACCGTATTAGTATGGTGTTCCTAATAATTCTTTAGGTGAGTGTATAGAGCTGCGGACATGCACGGCTAGATTGCTGCTAGCATGTCCGCAATATACCTGTCCCATAGCGCTGTGTGCTTTTATTGTGTTTAAAAAATAATTTTATAGATATGTAAATGAGCCTGGTAAGGAGCCCAAGGGGCTGTACTAACCTTCTTGGAGCCCAGCCACGCCCCCTATGAAGGAGCCCAGCACCGCCTGTGTCCTCCGAATCTCCTCTTTGCTCACAGTTAGATCGCCGTAATCTCGCGATGCGCGAGCTCGCACAAGCGCAGGAACTTCCCTGAGGCTGATGCCAGCACTATATAATGACTATATAAACTGACTATGGTCTCTGCTGCACTGGTCTCTGCTGCACTGGTCTCTGCTGCACTGTAGCGTATTTTTCGCCCTATATGCACCTAGTTTTAGAGGAGAACAATAAGAAAAAAATATTTTTCATTACACCTCAGGTCAGACCAGCAATCAGACCCCCAATGTTAATCAGACCTCAGATCAGACCCCCAATGGCTCAGATCAACCCCCAAACCTTTAGCCATCTATCAGCCTTCAATTTCAGCCATAAACCCCCCCAATGTCAGCCACGAACCTCCCCAATGTCAGCCATAAACCTCCCCAATGTCAGCCATAAACCCCCCCCAATGTCAGCCATAAGCCCCCCAATGTCAGCTATAAGCCCCCCATTAGTCCCCCAATGTCAGCCATAAGCCCCCCATTAGCCCCTCATGTCAGCCATTAGCCCCTCATGTCAGCCATAAGCCCCCATTAGCCCCTCATGTCAGCCATAAGCCCCCATTAGCCCCTCATGTCAGCCATAAGCCCCCATTAGCCCCTCATGTCAGCCATAAGCCCCCCATTAGCCCTAATGTCAGCCATAAGCCCCCCATTAGCCCCTCATGTCAGTCATAAGCCCCCATCAGCCCCTCATGTCAGCCATAAGCCCCCCATTAGCCCCTCTTTTCCACCATAAGCCCCTCATGTCAGACATAAGTCCTCATTAGCCCCTCAGGTCAGCCATAAGCCCCCCATTAGCCCCTCATGTCAGCCATAAGCCCCCCATTAGCCCCTCATGTCAGCCATAAGCCCCCATTAGCCCCTCATGTCAGCCATAAGCCCCCATTAGCCCTCATGTCAGCCATAAGCCCCCTATTAGCCCCTCATGTCAGCCATAAGCCCCCCATTAGCCCTTAATGTCAGCCATAAGCCCCCATTAGCCCCTCATGTCAGCCATAAGCCCCCCATTAGCCCCTCATGTCAGCCATAGGCCCCCATTAGCCCCTCATGTCAGCCATAAGCCCCCATTAGCCCCTCATGTCAGCCATAAGCCCCCCATTAGCCCCTCATGTCTGCCCCATGTCCCCCAGGTCAGCCATCAGCCCCCAGTGCAAATAAAATAAAATAAAAAAAAAACACTTACCTCTCCTGCTCCTGGTCACCATCTCAATCCTCTTCATTCTTCATTCTGCTGTCGACTGGCTGTGTATAGCGGCGCACAGTGTGAGGTCACAGAGAGACCTCACGCTGTGCACAGCCCTGCACAGCCGATAGCCGAGCCGAGGACCAGGAAGTGGTGAGTACAGATCATTCACCACTTCCTGGTCCTTCTGTACTAATGAAGCGCTTCCATAATGGAAGCGCTTCATTAGTACAGCGTTAAAGACTGCCCTGATCGCCGCGGCCCGGCAAACCATCTTCCAGGGCCCGGTCCTGGGCCGCGGCCCGGCGGTTGGGGACCGCTGTTCTAAAGCATTGTTTGGCTTGTATTAGTGGGGAAAAAGGGCTTATTAGCCGTTGTCTGGTGAAGTGTGAAAAGTACAGCCCTTTTGGCATGTATTAGTGGCACAATTTTTTATTTTATTTGCCGTTCAGCAGTGCAGTTATATGTTCTAAAGCCCTTTTTGTCGTGTATTAGTGGGAAAATTAAAATATATTTGCCGTTCAGCGGTGCAGTTAGTATATGTTCTAAACCCCTTTTTTGCACGTATTAGTGGCACAAAAAAGTATTTGCCATTGTGTGATGGAGTGAGAAAATTACAGACTTTTTTGGGGTGTTTTCATTTCCTTTTTAAGGGGTGCGTGGCATCAGGAGTCGCAGCGAGAGGTCTGAGCTCCCCGTGTCATCTAACAGTTGTGTCTTGAATGGTTGACTCGGTCATCTCTGTTTTGGATCCACTCCTGTTTTTTTGGCATTAGAAATACTGATGGATCACTGATCAAATGCTGACCGAGTGAAGGCAGATGCTCAACAGACAGGATCAGTTTTTTGGGGGTTATTGTTCTGACGGATCATTGGAAGGGCAAAATAATCAGTGACTTCAACACAAACTTACTGCTGACACCCTCTCCACTCTGTCGGGGGGCTCTACTTGTATAAGCGTTTAATAGAACATGTTCTGTAGACATCTTTGTGGAATCAGCTGATGATGGTGTAAAAGGAGTGTGCATGAGAAGTCCACAGAGTGGCCCTATGACATAGTGGTGAGGTGGAAGCAGCATGAGGAGACCACCAAGTGGCACAATAATAGGGTCTGGAGGTGGCGGCAGCATCAGGAGGCCACAGAGTGGCACAATGACAAAGTGTAGAGGTGACAGCGGCAGTATGATTTGGCCACAGAGTGGCACGCTGACATAGTGTGGAGATGGCAGTATCAGGAGGCCACAGAGTTTCAAGGTGACATGGCGCGGAGATGGCAGCAACAGCAGCAGCATGATACCACTGAGTGGCATGGTGACATAGTGCGGACATGGCTGCATCAGGAGGCCACAGAGTGCCAAGGTGACATAGTGTGAAGATGGCAGCAACAGCAGCATGATACCACAGAGTGGCAAGGTGACATAGTGTTGACATGCCAGCATCAGGAGGCCACAAAGTGGCAAGGTGACATAGTGTGGAGATGGCAGCAACATCAGCAGCAGCATGATACCAGAGAGTGGCAAGGCGACATAGTGTGGACATTGCAGCATCCGGAGGCCATAAAGTGGCAAGGTGACATAGTGTGGAGATGGCAGCAACAGCAGCAGCAGCATGATACCACAGAGTAGCAAGGCGACATAGTGTGGAGATGGCAGCATCAGGAGGCCACAAAGTGGCAAGGTGACAGTGTGGAGATGGCAGCAACAGCAGCAGCAGCATCATGATACCACAGAATGGCAAGTCACACCAAATGTGAACTGCGTCTATTTTTCACGTATTGTAGTGAAATATGACAAGAAACACTTTTAGCGCAAATAACAGCAAATAAGAACTCTATTCTTATTGTCTATTTTCCTCTTTTTCTCTAGAAACATGGCAATAAACACTTTTAGGGCAAATAACAACAAAAGTGACCTGCGTAAATATTTCTCGTATTGTATTGAAATAGGCCACTAAATTATATCAGCGCAGTTAACAGCAAAAGTGACCTACGCATATATTTATCTTTTTCCACAGATAAAAGCCACTAAAGGCTTTTCAACATAGCACTTGCACCCCAATAACTAATTGCTGGAATGACAGAGCTGTATTATGAGACTATCTGGATCCCCAAGAAATGTTTCCCTGCATTTGTAAATCACTTTTTTTCACAATGAGGATTTTCCTCTGACTCTCCCTAGCATCTGCACACGTCTCTCCCTGCCTGTGAAATGATTCCTCTCACTATCCTTTCCCTGCACTAGTAAATCGCTTCTTTCCTTTTTTTTTTTTTTAACAATTAGTTTTTATTTCACTCTCCCTTGCGCCTGCTTACACGTCTGTCCATGAACAAAGTACGATAGTGAATGGCAGACTCTAAGATGGCCGCCGTATTTATAGGGCTGTGACATCACTGGGCTGGCTGCAGTGGTGTCGCCGGGGGAGGGCCAGAAGGGGCCACGGCCCCCCCTACATCACGCTGTGCCCCCCCAACTGAACTGCTGCAGCCGGGCACAGGGAGATGAGTGCTTCCATTGCGCTCATCTCCATAGTCATCTGCCTGTGCTGCGGCGGGGCAGTGGAGGGAGAGGCATGTCCCTTCCCCTTCCTCTGATAGGCTGCCGGCCTAGTGCCTGCTGCCTATCAGATGCCGGCGCAGGCGGCGCAATGACGTTTTTTTTTTACAATAGTTTCACAGGCACATTAGGGGGGCTCTTGTTACTGGCACATTGGGGGGGGGGGGGGCGCTTATTACTGGCACATGATGGGGGGCTTATTACTGGCACATGATGGGGGGCTTATTACTGGCACATGATGGGGGGCTTATTACTGGCACATGATGGGGGGCTTATTACTGGCACATGATGGGGGGCTTATTACTGGCACATGATGGGGGCATATTACTGGCACATGATGGGGGGGCTTATTACTGGCACATGATGGGGGGCATATTACTGGCACATGATGGGGGGGCTTATTACTGGCACATGATGGGGGGCTTATTAGTGGCACAAGATGGGGGGCTTATTACTGGCACATGATGGGGGGCTTACTACTGGCACATGATGGGGGGCTTATTACTGGCACATGATGGGGGGCTTATTACTGGCACATGATGGGGGGCTTATTACTGGCACATGATGGGGGGCTTATTACTGGCACATGATAGGGGGCATATTACTGGCACATGATGTGGGGGCTTATTACTGGCACATGATGGGGCGCATATTACTGGCACATGATGGGGGGGCTTATTACTGGCACATGATGGGGGGCTTATTAGTGGCACAAGATGGGGGGCTTATTACTGGCACATGATGGGGGGCTTACTACTGGCACATGATGGGGGGCTTATTACTGGCACATGATGGGGGGCTTATTACTGGCACATGATGGGGTTGGCTTATTACTGGCACATGATGGGGGGCTTATAACTGGCACATGATGGGGGGCTTATTACTGGCACATGATGGGGGGCTTATTACTGGCACATGATGGGCGGCTTGATACTGGCACATAATGGGCGGCTTATTACTGCCACATGATGGGGGGCTTATTACTGCCACATGATGGGGGGCTTATTACTGGCACATGATGGGGGGCTCTTGTTACTGGAACTTTGGGGGGGCTCTTATTACCGGCACGTGATGGGGGGCTGGGCTCTTATTACTGGCACATTGGGGGGCTCTTGTTACTGGCACCCGATTGGGGGCACTTATTACTGGCACGTTATTGGGGGCACTTATTACTAGCACATTATTGTTGGGCACTATAGGGGCATCTACGGAGGCCACAAAGAAGGGGTATTTTATATGGGGGGCTCTGTACAGTAGCATTTTATACTGGGACACATTATAGTGGGTACTATGGGGAAGGGGGGAGAGGAGTACTATGGAGTCATCTACGGGGGCACTAAGAAGGGGTATTTTATACTTGCAAATTATGGGGGACACTGAGGGCATCTACTGGGGTCTGATATATGGGGCATTTTACACTGGTACATTATGGGGGGCACTAGGAGGAAGGGGGGAGAGGAGCACTATGGGGCATTTACTGGGGGCACTATATAGGGGTATTTTATACTGGCACATTATGGGGACATTAGCTCAACTGGAGGCATTACAAGGGGGTATTTTTTGCATTGTCACATTATAAGGAGAATTATTTCTACTGGGGGGGCATTATGGTGGGCTTTAATACTCCCCCATGGTATAAACCCCTAGTAGCAGCACCAGCCTCTCTCTGCTCTGCTATCCCTCTGCCCCTTCTCCAAATCCTTATTATGAAATATTTCTCATTAGGATAAAACACAACATCAGCTCCACCGAGCCCCCCAGCCAAAGTGTTGAAGTGGTGTCCGAGATCCCCAAGGGCCAAGACAAGTAATTGTAGGTTTTCATGTGAAATAGGTTTGTTATACACATATAGCATACACTGCGCCACACAATATACAGTATACCGCTACACTGTGCCACACAATATACAGTATACCTCTACACTGTGCCACACAATGTACAGTATAACTCTACACTGTGCCACACAATATACAGTATACCTCTACACTGTGCCACACAATATACCTCTACACTGTGCCACACAATATACCTCTACACTGTGCCACACAATATACCTCTACACTGTGCCACACAATATACCTCTACACTGTGCCACACAATATACAGTATACCTCTACACTGTGCCACACAATATACAGTATACCTCTACACTGTGCCACACAATATACAGTATACCTCTACACTGTGCCACACAATATACAGTATACCTCTACACTGTGCCACACAATATACAGTATACCTCTACACTGTGCCACACAATATACAGTATACCTCTACACTGTGCCACACAATATGCAGTATACTTCTACACTGTGAAGTCTGTTCTATAAGCACCCTTGTTCTGTGGCGGCGGACAGAAAATTATCTGGAAGGGCCCCTCCCGAGACCAGGCTCTGGATCCGCCACTGGACCGCTCACAGGAGTGTACATTTCTTCTAAACTGTAATCCGTATCCTCTGACCTGCAGAAATCAGCGCTCGCTCGGTAACAACTAACAGGCAGTGCCTGTAGGCTGTAGCCTGGCCCTGTTACCGAAGCTAGCCGAGTGGTGTAAGGTTAAGGTACTAGTAGAGATGAGCGGCCGCTGAATCCTGATTTAAAGTTAAAGTTACTGCAGGATATGGATTACAGTTTAGAAATGTCAAATGCACACTCCTGTGAGAGGCGGGGAGGGAGATCTGTGGATGACACTGTTATAGGGAGGGGGATCTGTGGATGACACTGTAATAGGGAGGGAGATCTGTGGATGACACAGTTATAGGGAGGGGGATCTGTGGATGACACTGTTATAGGGAGGGGGATCTGTGGATGACACTGTTATAGGGAGGGGGATCTGTGGATGACACTGTTATGAAGGGGGAAATGGGGATGACACTGTCATGGGGTGGATCTGTGGATGACACATATAGCATAAGATGCTATATACGGTATGTGTCATCCACAGATCCCCCCATAGCAGTGTCATCCACAGATCCCCCTCCCTATTAAAGTGTCATCCACAGGCAACTAGGACATGTTGAAATCTGAGTGATTGTTTTTTTTTTTAAAACCACAGACAGCAGGACTTTTCTTCCCTGTTGCGGTTTTAGGTATTGGGTAAATTTGAATTTTCACAAATTTGTGCTATAGTTAGAAAACATCTATCTGTTCTAAACTGTGACGAACAGTGGTCTGACATCAGCTCTGCAGGTATCAGATGCATTGCACGCCGGGCACCTACTATTGCGCAGAAAATCAGTCCAAGTCTGTTTACTGATAGTGACACCAGTACAAAAGAAAAAAGTGCTTGGTTAAGGCATAAGGGCACATTTAAATGCGGCCACCGCATCTGTACATCTTGCAATTACATAAAGACAGGCTCTAATATTTTTTCTACAGCCACTCATAACACCTTTAATAACAAACAATATGTGAATTGCAACACAAACTATGTGGTGTACTGTATTACTTGCTCTTTATGCAGCTTGCAATATGTCGTATGTACAACCAATAGTCTAAAAGTAAGAATTTGCAAACATCTTTCAGACATTCCATATACCAGAGTGAGGAATGTTTCAGCAGCTAGTCTACACTTTGCGGTTTCTCACCAGGGTGATACCGCAGGTTTCCAGGTTCAGGCCCTAGAAAGAGTTAATCCTCCTGCAAGAGGTGGGGACTACAAGCGAAAGCTCCTAAATAGGGAGTCCTATTGGATCTTTCGCATGGGTTCTCGAGTTCCAGCAGGATTAAATCGTAAACATGATTTAATCCTGCATTACTGATCCTTGCTCATATCACATAGTTTTAGAGTTTATGTTTTTTGATATATCCAACTTTTTATGTGTATTTTTGCTCTCATCCTTACCTGGCACTTGGATAGTAGTGTGTTCGTTCCTGCTAATTACAATCACCTGTGAGAGCCAGGAAGTTCAGCTATTTAAAAATGTAGCCATTTAGCAACAAACTTGTCATGAATAAGGATCTGTATTAGAGTATCCAAAACGCGTAGACTTGCTTGCCATGTTGGATTTTTTATTCTGTGTGTCATTGGAACTACGTCTTTTTTGGAAGCTGGGCATCCCGTCTTATTTTTATACAATTCTAAATTTGGTGCCTTTTCCAAGCACAGTCCGTGCTTCCATCTCAAGACTGATCAGGTGAGCGCAGCCCCTGGAACTTTTTATCTTTAGGTATTGGGTAAAGTATCGCAGCATTTCTAAGCATACTTGTGTAAATGTATCGTTGTTATAGCTGCCCCCCCTACTTTTGTCCTGGCCCCCAGTGTGCCCCCCCAAAATTTGAAAGCTAGAGACGCCACTGGCTGGCTTGCTGCTGATTTGCTGCATGCATGGCATCATGGGTCATCCCGCATTCCCAGAGTTCCTCTCCCCATGTCCTCACACGTGTAGCCGCCATTTTAGTCGCCATTGTAGCCGGCTGGCCACCATGTTAGGAAAAATTGTGATTCGTTACCACGAAGCGCGAGGAAATACGCATTAGTTCGGAATCAAATTTTTTCTGAAATTTGGAACGAATTAGACTTCGTCAGCTTCGATTCGCTCATCTCTAATTATAATCATATATTGTGTCTGTGAATAAAGCACCAAAATACACTGCTCAAAAAAATAAAGGGAACACTTAAACAACACAATGTAACTCCAAGTCAATCACACTTCTGTGAAATCAAACTGTCCACTTAGGAAGCAACACTGAGTGACAATCAATTTCACATGCTGTTGTGCAAATGGGATAGACAACAGGTGGAAATTATAGGCAATTAGCAAGACACCCCCAATAAAGGAGTGGTTCTGCAGGTGGTGACCACAGATCACTTCTCAGTTCCTATGCTTCCTGGCTGATGTTTTGGTCACTTTTGAATGCTGGCGGTGCTTTCACTCTAGTGGTAGCATGAGACGGAGTTTCCAACCCACACAAGTGGCTCAGGTAGTGCAGCTTATCCAGGATGGCACATCAATGCGAGCTGTGGCAAGAAGGTTTGCTGTGTCTGTCAGCGAAGTGTCCAGAGCATGGAGGCGCTACCAGGAGACAGGCCAGTACATCAGGAGACATGGAGGAGGCCGTAGGAGGGCAACAACCCAGCAGCAGGACCGCTACCTCCGCCTTTGTGCAAGGAGGAACAGGAGGAGCACTGCCAGAGCCCTGCAAAATGACCTCCAGCAGGCCACAAATGTGCATGTGTCTGCTCAAACGGTCAGAAACAGACTCCATGAGGGTGATATGAGGGCCCGACGTCCACAGGTGGGGGTTGTGCTTACAGCCCAACACCGTGCAGGACGTTTGGCATTTTCCAGAGAACACCAATATTGGCAAATTCGCCACTGGTGCCCTGTGCTCTTCACAGATGAAAGCAGGTTCACACTGAGCACATGTGACAGACGTGACAGAGTCTTGAGACGCCGTGGAGAACGTTCTGCTGCCTGCAACATCCTCCAGCATGACCGGTTTGGCATTGGGTCAGTAATGGTGTGGGGTGGCATTTCTTTGGAGGGCCGCACAGCCCTCCATGTGCTCGCCAGAGGTAGCCTGACTGCCATTAGGTACCGAGATGAGATCCTCAGACCCCTTGAGAGACCATATGCTGGTGCGGTTGGCCCTGGGTTCCTCCTAATGCAAGACAATGCTAGACCTCATGTGGCTGGAGTGTGTCAGCAGTTTCTACAAGACGAAGGCATTGATGCTATGGACTGGCCCGCCTGTTCCCCAGACCTGAATCCAATTGAGCACATCTGGGACATCATGTCTCGCTCTATCCACCAACGTCACGTTGCACCACAGAATGTCCAGGAGTTGGCAGATGCTTTAGTCCAGGTCTGGGAAGAGATCCCTCAGGAGACCGTCCGCCACCTCATCAGGAGCATGCACAGGCATTGTAGGGAGGTCATACAGGCACATGGAGGCCACACACACTACTGAGCCTCATTTTGACTTGTTTTAAGGACATTACATCAAAGTTAGATCAGCCTGTAGTGTGTTTTTCCACTTTAATTTTGAGGGGGACTCCAAATCCAGACCTCCATGGGTTGAAAAATTTGATTTCCATTTTTTAATTTTTGTGTGATTTTGTTGTCAGCACAATCAACTATGTAAAGAACAAAGTATTTCAGAAGAATATTTAATTAATTCAGATCTAGGATGTGTTATTTTTGTGTTCCCTTTATTTTTTTGAGCAGTGTATATTAGCTTTCTAAGCATAGTATTCCTAGCTTCTCAATGTGGTAAGGCTACAGTAAGTGGTGTATATGATATGTACATGCTAGAATATATCTCTAGAAGATAGCTCTGCCCTCAGCATGCTTACGTCTAGCCCTGTCAATCAAGGGGAAGAGGGAGTGTGCAGATCACAGGGGTGTTACAAAAGCAGTACTCCAAGGATTCAGTCCCACCACCTGGTGTTCCAATGTGCTCATTTGTATATGAATAAAAATGCAGATATCTCTGCAGCTGTTTAGCATACAGACAAAAGAATGGTATGGTTTAATAGGGTTGATCATGCTGATCAGTTTTACTGAATCTTTTCCTATATAGCTATATAGCAATCTGCTCAGTTCCACCTGCTCAATAACATGCCTGCAGATCAAACACCATGTTCAACATGACAGGTTCACTTTAATGTAGAATATAATTTTTCTGCAAAATTTTGGTGTATTTTAACCAGCACACTCTTCTCTAGACTACACCTCCTTTTTCTAGCCATTTTTCCAAAGTGTAAAGTGAATGGCAAAGATAATAATAATAATAATAATAATAATAATAATAATAATAATAATAATAATAATAATAATAGTAGATAATAATAGATAATATAATAGATAATAATAGATAATAATAATAAAAAATAATAAATGTGGTATAAATTGAGGCAGAATACTGACCCATTTAGCTTAGTAAATCTCTCCCATTACTTTTTGTGCCTTCTCTAGGCTTCTCACATCCAGCAGGTAATAACGTGACTCTATGTGCTTTCCTGTGGATTTAATGGAATAAAACTATAATTTACTGCACTTCAGATACTCAACTGAACTAGTCACTCTTAAATAACTGTCTGAAGCACTCTACTATGCCTACTTTCCAAGCAGTATGAGCTGAAAAATATATATAATGACGAGCAATGCTCAAACAATATTAAATGACAAACAATATTCCAAGTCTCAATAAATCACGTTATATGGCTAGCGGCATGAAACTTTGGCCTTGACTAATAAAGGAGCCTTGGCCATTTTGATATGACTATTAGAGATGAGCGAATCAAAACTGTTCAGGAAAGATTCGATTCGCACCGAAGCTGAATTTCCTTGCGCTTCGATTTAACGAATCACATTTTTCCTAAAATGGCTGCTGCACATGTGAGGACATGGAGAAAGGAACTCTGGGAACTCGGGATCACCCATAATGCCATGCATGCAGCCAATCAGCAGCCAGCCAGCTTGTCATGTCACAGCCCTATAAATAGCGTCAGCCATCTTAGATTCTGCCATTTACCAGTGTACTTAGTGTAGGGAGAGAAGTCAGCAGGCACTAGGGACAGTGCTAGGAAAGACTTCATTGTGCTAAAAAAAAACAGTTTACAAGTTCAGGAAAAGATTATTCAAGGTATAGGGAATGGATAGGTAGGAATCATTCCACAGCATTTATGTGGAACAGGATTCAGTAGGGGAGGTTAAAGGGATTCTGCCATCAGAAATGAGCCCTATAACCTAAACATATGGCGATGTCCCTTGTAAAACACAGAATCCTAAAGTGAGTCTATCAAATGCCCCTGTGGCTCTATATTCCTAAAAAAGCGGTTTATATCACCTGTAAATCACTTAAAAATGTGTCCAAGGGGACGTCTCATAGTGAAAGGTGCCCAGCTGCAGCCATGTCGTTTAGGTGCCCAGCGCCGCCTTCTCAGCTGAAATCGCCGCCCTCCCTTTCATGCGATCCGCCTACCTCACGTCATCACTGCCTCTCTAACCACCGCTCGCTTCATCCAGATCCCGCGCGTGCGCACTAGGTATATCCTGAAGTGCCCGTGCGGACTACTGGCAGCGGCCTCGTATAGCGAAGTGCGCCGGCTGGCGCACTTCGCTCGAACCTCCACTGACTGCCCATCCCAGCCATCCAACCTCCTACAGCCTGGTTCAAAGCTCGCGGGATCTGGATGAAGCGAGCGGTGGTTAGAGAGGCAGTGATGACGTGAGGTAGGCAGATCGCATGAAAGGGAGGGCGGCGATTTCAGCTGAGAAGGTGGCGCTGGGCACCTAAACGACATGGCTGCAGCTGGGCACCTTTCACCATGAGACATCCCCTTGGACACATTTTTAAGTGATTGACAGGTGATATAAACCGCTTTTTTAGGAATATAGAGCCACAGGGGCATTTGATAAACTCACTTTAGGATTCTGTGTTTTACAAGGGACATCGCCATATGTTTAGCTTATAGGGCTCATTTCTGATGACAGAATCCCTTTAAAGCCTGGGTAATAGGAACAATCCTTGCTGCACTAACTGGGGATCCAAATTGCCATTATACAGCTCTGTAATTCCAGCAAACTGTTCTTGTTATTGGGGTGCAAGTGCTGTTTGATACAGTCATTAATAGGGTTTATTACAAGGAAATATTTCTATATCTTATTTGCCCTTGTGCGGTGCAGTTATATGTTCTAAAGCATTTTTTGGCTTGTATAAGTGGAAAAAAAGGGCTTATTAGCTGTTGTGTTGTGAAGTGCTAAAAGCACAGCCCTTTTTGTCATGTATTACTGGCAAAAGAAAAATATATTTGCCGTTCAGCAGTGCAATTATATGTTATAAAGCCTTTTGTGGAGTGTATAAGTGGAAAAAAGAAAAATATATTTGCCGTTCAGCAGTGCAGTTATATGTTCTAAAGCTTTTATCTGCACCATCGTCCATCCTCTCGCAAGTCTCACTGGGGGGGCCCTCTGCTCTCACATTCCACTGCCATGGCTGCTGGGGAGGGGTGGGGTGGCAGGAGCAGTACCAGCTCCATCAGCAGCAGCCTGAATCTAGAGTAGCTGATGAGCAGCTTTCTTCACCCGCCTAGTGAAGAAACTACTCACCAGCAGCAACATCTAGACCTGGAGCAGATGGTGGCATAGTTGGAGTGCAACCTGCCAGCTGTCATTGAAGATCTGCTGGACTACTGGGTAGCCAAACTGGATTTGTGGCCACAACTAGTCGAGTTTGCCCTGGAAAAGCTGTCCTGCCCAGCCAGTAGTGTGGCATCAGAGCGGGTGTTTAGTGCGTCAGGGGCCATAGTTACCACAAGAAGAACTCGCCTGTCCACCCAAAATATGGAGAGACTGACCTTTGTCAAGATGAATCAGGTGTGGATCAGCCAGGATTTCCACCCACCAATTTCCTGATGCATCAGACTAGATCATCCATGGTGCCAAACCAACACTTTGACAAAAGAGACTGGTTTCTTCTGGCTACCTGCCTCAGCTCCTATTCTGATGCTGGCACCTGCCTGATGCCACACATCTGATGCCAAGTGTTCCTTCTTTTACCCACCATCTTCAGCAGGTACTGGTATTGCCACCCACCTCCCCACTCTGTCACTGGGTCACTCTGTGTTCTCCGGATGCTGCTGCCACCTCCACACTATGCCACCTTTTCACTCTGTGGTCTCTTCATGCTGCTGCCACCTCCACACTATGTCACCTTGCCACTATGTGGTCTTCTGATGCTGCTTCCACCTCCACACTATGTCATTGTGCCGCTCTGTGGCCTTCTGATGCTGTTGCCACTTCCACACTGTCATTGTGTCACTCTGTGGCTTCCTCCTGATGCTACTGCCACCTCCACACTGTCATTGTGCCACCCTGTGGGCTCCTAATGCTGCTGTCATCTCCACACTATGTCACTTTGCCACTCTGTGGTCTCCTCATGCTGCTGCCACCTCCACACTATGTCACTTTGCCACTCTGTGGTCTCCTCATGCTGCTGCCACCTCCACACTATGTCACCTTGCCACTCTCAGGCCTCCTGATACTGCCACTACCTCCACACTCTGTCATTGTGCCACTCTGTGGCCTCCTGATGCTGCCGCCACCTCTACACTGTCATTGTGCTACTCTGTGGAATCCTCCTGATGCTGCCGCCACCTCCAGACTCCAGTCTCCTCATGCTGATTCCTCCTCACAAGTATGTCATAGGGCCACTCTGTGGACTTCTCATGCTGTTCTCACCCTCCCCACTTCATGACTGGGCCACTATTTTGCCTTTCGGCCTGGCTGACATCATCATTTATTTGACCCTTTTTTTGATCTGTCAAAAGGAAGGAAAAATGAGACGCACAATGAATCCTGTCTGTCTAGCAGCTGTAAGGCCTGTATGGTCCCATCAGAATTGGCTTGTGATTTGGTAGCCAAAAGCAGGAGCGGGTACAAAACACAGAAGACATGCAATGTGTCATTTCTGTTTTGAATCCACTCCTGTTTTTTTTGGCATTAGCAATACTGATGGATTACTGACCAAATGCTGACCGAGTGGATGCTCAACAGACATCATCAGTTTTTTGGGAATTATTGTTCTGATGGATCAGAGGAATTGCAAAATAATCAGTGAAGTCAACACAAACTTTCTGCTGACTAGAGATGGTCTTGCGTTTCGCAGCGAACTTTGCTTATTTTTTTGCCTAGCGCCGAACTTTGACCAATGACACATCCATCAGGTGGGACAGGACACGCAATTGAGACGTTTCAGCACATGGAAACCCCCCCAACCCTATAATAGAACCCAATCTGGCAGCCATTTTACATTATGTGTTTTGCCAGTGTAGGGAGAGGTTGCATTTTGGAGCAGGGACAGTTAGACACCAAAAGCTAGCTAATAGGGCCACAAAAGTCCTTTTAAGAAATGGTATATGTGTGCTATCGATAGGTGTGATATAGAGGGGTTTGATATAGTTATGATATACTTTCCAACATAGAAATTATATTATAGTGTATTTGAATTGTGCAGCAGTTGTGTGCGGTTCTGCTGCAATACCGCAGCTAGATAGAGGAACAAACACTATTGGAGTAACTAATTTCAACTTGTGTGATATACCTGTTGCACAAAAAAAAAAAACTGATTGAGGGCTGCGATATACCTTCTTCTACAAAATCCTGATTGAGGGGTGCTATATACCTGTTTCCACCAAATACTGATTGGGGTGCCATATACCTTCTTCCACAAAATCCTGATTGAGGGGTGCTATATACCCATTTCTGCCAAATACTGATTGAGTGGTGCTATTTACCAGTTTCTGCCAAATACTGATTGAGGGGTGCTATATACCTTCTTCCACAAAATATTGATTGAGGGGTGCTATTGCTATATAACTTCTTCCAACATTACTGATTGAGGGCTGAGATACAGCGGCTTCCACAAAATACTGATTAAGGGGTGCCATATACCTGTTTCCGCCAAATACTGATTGAGGGGTGCTATATACCTGTTTCCGCCAAATACTGATCGAGGGTGCGATATAACTTCTTCCACCAAATACTGATTGAGGGCTGCAATACACCTGCTTCCACAAAATACTGATTGAGGGGTGCCATATACCTGTGTCTGCAAAATATTGATTGAGGGGTGCTATATACCTGTTTCCGCCAAATACTGATTAACGGGTGCCATACACCTGTTTCTGCCAAATAATGATTGAGGGGTGCTATTGCTATACTGCGTGCAGAATTATTAGGCAAATGAGTATTTTGACCACATCATCCTCTTTATGCATGTTGTCTTACTCCAAGCTGTATAGGCTCGAAAGCCTACTACCAATTAAGCATATTAGGTGATGTGCATCTCTGTAATGAGAAGGGGTGTGGTCTAATGACATCAACACCCTATATCAGGTTTGCATAATTATTAGGCAACTTCCTTTCCTTTGGCAAAATGGGTCAAAAGAAGGACTTGACAGGCTCAGAAAAGTCAAAAATAGTGAGATATCTTGCAGAGGGATGCAGCACTCTTAAAATTGCAAAGCTTCTGAAGCGTGATCATCGAACAATCAAGCGTTTCATTCAAAATAGTCAACAGGGTCGCAAGAAGCGTGTGGAAAAACCAAGGCGCAAAATAACTGCCCATGAACTGAGAAAAGTCAAGCGTGCAGCTGCCAAGATGCCACTTGCCACCAGTTTGGCCATATTTCAGAGCTGCAACATCACTGGAGTGCCCAAAAGCACAAGGTGTGCAATACTCAGAGACATGGCCAAGGTAAGAAAGGCTGAAAGACGACCACCACTGAACAAGACACACAAGCTGAAACGTCAAGACTGGGCCAAGAAATATCTCAAGACTGATTTTTCTAGGGTTTTATGGACTGATGAAATGAGAGTGAGTCTTGATGGGCCAGATGGATGGGCCCGTGGCTGGATTGGTAAAGGGCAGAGAGCTCCAGTCCGACTCAGACGCCAGCAAGGTGGAGGTGGAGTACTGGTTTGGGCTGGTATCATCAAAGATGAGCTTGTGGGGCCTTTTTGGGTTGAGGATGGAGTCAAGCTCAACTCCCAGTCCTACTGCCAGTTTCTGGAAGACACCTTCTTCAAGCAGTGGTACAGGAAGAAGTCTGCATCCTTCAAGAAAAACATGATTTTCATGCAGGACAATGCTCCATCACACGCGTCCAAGTACTCCACAGCGTGGCTGGCAAGAAAGGGTATAAAAGAAGAAAATCTAATGACATGGCCTCCTTGTTCACCTGATCTGAACCCCATTGAGAACCTGTGGTCCATCATCAAATGTGAGATTTACAAGGAGGGAAAACAGTACACCTCTCTGAACAGTGTCTGGGAGGCTGTGGTTGCTGCTGCACGCAATGTTGATGGTGAACAGATCAAAACACTGACAGAATCCATGGATGGCAGGCTTTTGAGTGTCCTTGCAAAGAAAGGTGGCTATATTGGTCACTGATTTGTTTTTGTTTTGTTTTTGAATGTCAGAAATGTATATTTGTGAATGTTGAGATGTTATATTGGTTTCACTGGTAAAAATAAATAATTGAAATGGGTATATATTTGTTTTTTGTTAAGTTGCCTAATAATTATGCACAGTAATAGTCACCTGCACACACAGATATCCCCCTAAAATAGCTAAAACTAAAAACAAACTAAAAACTACTTCCAAAAATATTCAGCTTTGATATTAATGAGTTTTTTGGGTTCATTGAGAACATGGTTGTTGTTCAATAATAAAATTAATCCTCAAAAATACAACTTGCCTAATAATTCTGCACTCCCTGTATATACCTTCTTCCACCAAATGCTGATTGAGGGGTGCAATACACCTAATTCCACAAAATACTGATTGAGAGGTGTCATATTCCTGTTTCTGCCAAATACTGATTGAGGGGTGCCGTATACCTGTTTCCGCCAAATACTGATTGAGGGGTGCCATATACCTTCTTCCACTAAATACTGATTGAGGGGTGCTCTTGCTAGATACCTTCTTCCATTAAATAGTGACTGAGGGCTGCAATACACCTGCTTCCACAAAATTCTGATTGAGGGGTGCGATATACCTGTTTCCGCCAAATACTGATTGAGGGGTGCTATATACCTGTTTCCGCCAAATACTGATTGAGGGGTGCTATATACCTGTTTCCGCCAAATACTGATCGAGGGGTGTCATATACCTTCTTCCACCAAATACTGATTGAGGGGTGCAATACGCAATATTCCGGCAAATATTGATTGAGGGTTGTCATATACCTTCTTCCACCAAATACTGATTGAGGGGTGCCATATACCTTCTTCCACTAAATACTGATTGAGGGGTGCTCTTGCTAGATACCTTCTTCCATTAAATAGTGACTGAGGGCTGCAATACACCTGCTTCCACAAAATTCTGATTGAGGGGTGCGATATACCTGTTTCCGCCAAATACTGATTGAGGGGTGCTATATACCTGTTTCCGCCAAATACTGATTGAGGGGTGCCATATTCCTGTTTCTGCCAAATACTGATTGAGGGGTGCCATATATCTTATTCCACTTAATACTGATTGAGGGGTGCTATTGCTATATAACTTCTTCCACCAAATACTGATTGAGGGGTGCAATACACCTGCTTCCACCAAATACTGATTGAGGGGTGCCATATACCTGTTTACACCAAATACTGATTGAGGGGTGCTATAAACCTGTTTGCCTCAAATACTGATTGAGGGGTGCTATATACCTGTTTCCGCCAAATACTGATTGAGGGGTGCTATTGCTATATACCTTCTTCCACCAAATTCTGATTGAGGGGTGCAATACACCGTTTTCCGCCAAATACTGATTGAGGGGTGCCATATACCTTCTTCCTCTAAATACTGATTGAAGGGTGCTATTGCTATATACCTTCTTCCACCAAATAATGATTGAGGGGTGCAAAACACCTACTTCCACAAAATACTGATTGAGGAGTTCCATATACCTGTTTCCGCCAAATACTGATTGAAGGGTGCTATTTACCTGTTTCTGCCAAATACTGATTGAGGTGTGCCTTATACCTTATTCTACTAAATACTGATTTAGGCGTGCTATTGTTATCTACCTTCTTCCACCAAATACAGATTGAGGGGTGAAATACACCTTTATCTGCAAAATACTGATTGAGGGGTGCCATATACCTTCTTCTACTAAATACTGATTGAGGTGTGCTATTGCAATATACTTTCTTCCACCAAATACTGATTGAGGGCTTCAATACACCTGCTTCCACAAAATACTGATTGAGGGGTGCCATATAGGGATGAGCGAACCCGAACTGTATAGTTCGGGTTCGTACCGAATTTTGGGGTGTCCGTGACACGGACCCGAACCCGAACATTTTCGTAAAAGTCCGTGTTCGGGTTCGGTGTTCGGCGCTTTCTTGGCGCTTTTTGAAAGGCTGCAAAGCAGCCAATCAACAAGCGTCATACTACTTGCCCCAAGAGGCCATCACAGCGTTGCCTACTATTGGCATGGCTGTGATTGGCCAGTGCAGCATGTGACCCAGCCTCTATATAACCATGGGTCACGTTGCGCTGCACGTCACTCTGCTGATTCAAGCATAGGGAGAGGTTGCAGCTGCGACGTTAGGGCGAGATTAGGCAGTGATTAACTCCTCCAAAAGACTTCATTCTGTGATCGATCTGCAGCTGTGGATCATTGAAGTGCTAGTATTGACTTGCTCACTTTTTTGAGGTTGCCCAGAGCGTTTTTAGATCACTTTTTTTCTGGGGTGATCGGCGGCCATTTTGTGACTTGTGGTGCGCCAGCACAAGCTATCACCAAGTGTATTTAACCATCAATAGTGTGGTTATTTTGTGCTATATCCTACATCAGCTGCAGGCTGAGCCTGTGTCACCGAAGTGCATTTAACCATCAACAGTCTGGTTATTTTTTGGCCATATACTACATCAGCTGCAGGCTGAGCCTGTGTCACCGAAGTGCATTTAACCATCAACAGTCTGATTATTTTTTGGCCATATACTACATCTGGTGCAGGCTGAGCCTGTGTCACCCAAGTGCATTTAACCATCAACAGTGTGGTTATTTTTTGGCCATATACTACATCAGGGGCAAGTTGAGCCTGTCACACAGTGCAAAAAAAAACAGGTCTCACATTTCTATTCAAGCAAATCTGTACTGTTTTAGCTGCTCAAGTTATTTGTAGTGACCGTAAAAGCACACTTTTTTTTCTGGGTTAAAAACTATCCCCAAATTTGCCATTCTCCAAATAACTAGTTTCTGGTATTTGAGGCCTACTTGAAATCTATCCCAAAAAGGATATCTTACATTGAAGGTACTGATAGTGTCATTCAGAAAAACCTAAGACACACGCTACCGTGCAGATAGAAGTCTGATTCTGAGATTAAACCTTAACCTGTCACATAGTGCAAAAAAAAAAACAGGTCTCACATTTCTATTCATGCAAATCTGTACTGTTTTAGCTGCTCAAGTTATTTGTAGCGACCGTAAAAGCCCCTTTTTTTTTCTGGGTTGAAAAACTATTCCCAAATTTGCCATTCTCCAATTAACTAGTTTCTGGTATTTGAGGCCTACTTGAAATCTATCCCAAAAAGGATATCTTACATTGAAGGTATTGATGTAAGATATCACGGTAGCGTGTGTCATTCAGAAAAACCTAAGACACACGCTACCGTGCAGATAGAAGTCTGATTCTGGGATTAAACCTTAACCTGTCACACAGTGCAAAAAAAAACAGGTCTCACATTTCTATTCAAGCAAATCTGTACTGTTTTAGCTGGTCAAGTTATTTGTAGTGACCGTAAAAGCACACTTTTTTTTCTAGGTTGAAAAACTATTCCCAAATTTGCCATTCTCAAAATAACTAGTTTCTGGTATTTGAGGCCTACTTGAAATCTATCCCAAAAAGGATATCTTACATTGAAGGTATTGATAGTGTCATTCAGAAAAACCTAAGACACACGCTACCGTGCAGATAGAAGTCTGATTCTAAGATTAAACCTTAACCTGTCACACAGTGCAAAAAAAAACAGGTCTCACATTTCTATTCAAGCAAATCTGTACTGTTTTAGCTGGTCAAGTTATTTGTAGCGACCGTAAAAGCCCTTTTTTTTTTCTGGGTTGAAAAACTATTCCCAAATTTGCCATTCTCCAAATAACTAGTTTCTGGTATTTGAGGCCTACTTGAAATCTATCCCAAAAAGGATATCTTACATTGAAGGTATTGATAGTGTCATTCAGAAAAACCTAAAACACACGCTACCGTGCAGATAGAAGTCTGATTCTGAGATTAAACCTTAACCTGTCACACAGTGCAAAAAAAACAGGTCTCACATTTCTATTCAAGCAAATCTGTACTGTTTTAGCTGGTCAAGTTATTTGTAGTGACCGTAAAAGCACACTTTTTTTTCTGGGTTGAAAAACTTTTCCCAAATTTGCCATTCTCAAAATAACTAGTTTCTGGTATTTGAGGCCTACTTGAAATCTATCCCAAAAAGGATATCTTACATTGAAGGTATTGATAGTGTCATTCAGAAAAACCTAAAACACACGCTACAGTGCAGATAGAAGTCTGATTCTGAGATTAAACCTTAACCTGTCACACAGTGCAAAAAAAAACAGGTGCCTGATTCTCTGCTATGACATGAAGACAGATTCTGTGCTGACATAAGGCCAGATTCTCTGTTACAGGACCTCTCTCCTCTGTCTGGGTGCCGGGGCCTAAATGTGTGACAGTGGCCTGTTCCAGTGGTGGGTGACGTGAAGCCTGATTCTCTGCTATGACATGAAGACTGATTCTGCGCTGACATAAGGCCAGATTCTCTGTTACGGGACCTCTCTCCTCTGCCTGGGTGCCTGGGCCTAAATGTGTGACAGTGGCCTGTTCCAGTGGTGGGTGACGTGATGCCTGATTCTCTGCTATGACATGAAGACAGATTCTGTGCTGAAATAAGGCCAGATTCTCTGTTACGGGACCTCTCTTCTCTGCCTGGGTGCCTGGGCCTAAATGTGTGACAGTGGCCTGTTCCAGTGGTGGGTGACGTGATGCCTGATTCTCTGCTATGACATGAAGACAGATTCTGTGCTGACATAAGGCCAGATTCTCTGTTACAGGACCTCTCTCCTCTGTCTGGGTGCCGGGGCCTAAATGTGTGACAGTGGCCTGTTCCAGTGGTGGGTGACGTGAAGCCTGATTCTCTGATATGACATGAAGACTGATTCTGCGCTGACATAAGGCCAGATTCTCTGTTACGGGACCTCTCTCCTCTGCCTGGGTGCCTGGGCCTAAATGTGTGACAGTGGCCTGTTCCAGTGGTGGGTGACGTGATGCCTGATTCTCTGCTATGACATGAAGACAGATTCTGTGCTGACATAAGGCCAGATTCTCTGTTACGGGACCTCTCTCCTCTGCCTGGGTGCCTGGGCCTAAATGTGTGACAGTGGCCTGTTCCAGTGGTGGGTGACGTGAAGCCTGATTCTCTGCTATGACATGAAGACTGATTCTGCGCTGACATAAGGCCAGATTCTCTGTTACGGGACCTCTCTCCTCTGCCTGGGTGCCTGGGCCTAAATGTGTGACAGTGGCCTGTTCCAGTGGTGGGTGACGTGATGCCTGATTCTCTGCTATGACATGAAGACAGATTCTGTGCTGACATGAAGCCAGATTCTCTGTTACGGGACCTCTCTCCTCTGCCTGGGTGCCTGGGCCTAAATGTGTGACAGTGGCCTGTTCCAGTTGTGGGTGACGTGAAGCCTGATTCTCTGCTATGACATGAAGACTGATTCTGCGCTGACATAAGGCCAGATTCTCTGTTACGGGACCTCTCTCCTCTGCCTGGGTGCCTGGGCCTAAATGTGTGACAGTGGCCTGTTCCAGTGGTGGGTGACGTGAAGCCTGATTCTCTGCTATGACATGAAGACTGATTCTGCGCTGACATAAGGCCAGATTCTCTGTTACGGGACCTCTCTCCTCTGCCTGGGTGCCTGGGCCTAAATGTGTGACAGTGGCCTGTTCCAGTGGTGGGTGACGTGATGCCTGATTCTCTGCTATGACATGAAGACTGATTCTGCGCTGACATAAGGCCAGATTCTCTGTTACGGGACCTCTCTCCTCTGCCTGGGTGCCTGGGCCTAAATGTGTGACAGTGGCCTGTTCCAGTGGTGGGTGACGTGATGCCTGATTCTCTGCTATGACATGAAGACTTTTTCTGTGCTGACATGAAGCCAGATTCTCTGTTACGCGACCTCTTTCCTCTGCCTGGGTGCCTGGGCCTAAATATGTGACAGTGGCCTGTTCCAGTGGTGGGTGACATGATGCCAGATTCTCTGCTATGACATGAAGACAGATTCTGTGCTGACATAAGGCCAGATTCTCTGTTACGGGACCTCTCTCCTCTGCCTGGGTGCCTGGGCCTAAATGTGTGACAGTGGCCTGTTACAGTGATGGGTGAAGTGAAGCCTGATTCTCTGCTATGACATGAAGACTGATTCTGTGCTGACATGAAGCCAGATTCTCTGCTATGGCATGAAGAGACTGATTCTGTGCTGACATGAAGCCAGATTCTTTGCTATGGCATGAAGAGACTGATTCTCTGCTGACGTGAAGCCAGATTCTCTGCTATGGGACCTCTGTCCAATTGATATTGGGTCATTTTTATTTTTTTTATTTTTATTTTAATTCATTTCCCTATCCACATTTGTTTGCAGGGGATTTACCTACATGTTGCTGCCTTTTGCAGTCCTCTAGCTCTTTCCTGGGCTGTTTTACAGCCTTTTTAGTGGCCAAAAGTTCGGGTCCCCATTGACTTCAATGGGGTTCGGGTTCGGGACGAGGTTCGGGTCGGGTTCGGATCCCGAACCCGAACATTTCCGGGAAGTTCGGCCGAACTTCTCGAACCCGAACATCCAGGTGTTCGCTCAACTCTAGTGCCATATACCTGTTTCTGCGAAATATTGATTGAGGGGTTCTATATACCTTTTTCCGCCAAATACTGATTGAGGGGTGCCATACACCTGTTTCTGCCAAATACTGATTGAGGGGTGCTATTGCTATATACCTTCTTCCACCAAATACTGATTGAGGAGTGCAATACATCTAATTCCACAAAATACTGATTGAGGGGTGCCATATTCCTGTTTCTGCCAAATATTGATTGAGGGGTGCTATATACCTATTTCCGCCAAATACTGATTGAGGGGTGCGATATACCTTCTTCCACCAAATACTGATTGAGGGCTGCAATACACCTGCTTCCACAAAATACTGATTGAGGGGTGCCATATTCCTGTGTCTGCAAAATATTGATTGAGGGGTGCTATATACCTGTTTCCGCCAAATACTGATTAAGGGGTGCCATATACCTGTTTCTGTCAAATAATGATTGAGGGGTGCTATTGCTATATACCTTCTTCCACCAAATGCTGATTGAGGGGTGCAATACAACTAATTCCACAAAATACTGATTGAGAGGTGTCATATTCCTGTTTCTGCCAAATACTGATTGAGGGGTGCCGTATACCTGTTTCTGCCAAATACTGATTGAGGGGTGCCATATACCTTCTTCCACTAAATACTGATTGAGGGGTGCTCTTGCTAGATACCTTCTTCCATTAAATACTGACTGAGGGCTGCAATACACCTGCTTCCACAAAATTCTGATTGAGGGGTGCCATATACCTGTTTCCGCCAAATACTCATTGAGGGGTGCTATATACCTGTTTCCGCCAAATACTGATTGAGAGGTGCCATATGCCTTCTTCCACTAAATTCTGATTGAGTGGTGCTATTGCTATATACCTGCTTCCACAAAATACTGATTGAGGGGTGCCATATACCTTCTTCCTCTAAATACTGATTGAGGGGTGCTATTGCTATATACCTTCTTCCACCAAATACTGATTGAGGGGTGCAAAACACCTACTTCCACAAAATACTGATTGAGGAGTGCCATATACCTGTTTCTGCCAAATACTGATTGAGGGGTGCTATATACCTGTTTTTTGCCAAATACTGATTAAGGGTGCCATATACCTAATATCTGTTTCTGACAAATACTGATTGAAGGGTGCCTTATACCTTATTCCACTAAATACTGATTGAGGCATGCTATTGCTATATACCTTCTTCCACCAAATACCGATTGAGGGGTGCAATACACCTTTTTCTGGCAAATACTGATTGAGGGGTGCCATATACCTTCTTCTACTAAATACTGATTGAGGGGTGCTATTGCTATATACCTTCTTCCACCAAATACTGATTGAGGGCTGCAATACACCTGCTTCCACAAAATACTGATTGAGGGGTGCCATATACCTGTTTCTGCTAAATACTGATTGAGGGCTGCGATATACCTTCTTCCACAAATACTGCTCTTCTCTATGGACTTAGGCAGAGGGTCATTTAGAAAATGTTAGGCAGAGGAAGAGGCAGACCGTTCCACAAGGATGGTAGGGGTCGGGCAGGAACACTAGGCCAGAGCCTAAGTGGGAAGTTGGAGAACTCGCATGCAATAACTTCAAAGGGCGCACCAGAGTTGTTTGAGTGGCTTACTCAGCCTTCTGCTTCTGCACCCTCCTCTTCCTCTGTATCTGCACCCTCCTCACTCTCTGCTGTGTTCACCCCCAGAGACACCACCACCACCACTATAGCCCCTCCACTCGAATCAGAGGAATAATTTTCCCATCCATTCCCAGACCTTAGTGATGTGCAGCAATTCTTGGCATCGGATGAGGTCACCACCCAGCGGTCTGAAGACAGTACCAGGATCGGCCCAAGGAGGGTGGTTCCCACTGTTGTTGCCTATTTCGAGATCTCTAATGTCAGTGGTGGTGAAGGTGACGATGTTGATGTGTCAATGGACGTCACGTGGGTGGCCACAAGAGAGAAAGAGGAGGGGAGTTCAGAGGAAGAGACGGAGCAGCAGATAGGGAGAAGAAGCAGGCAGAACTCGCAGTGCATAGGAAGCAAAAAGCAGACTGCAAATGTATCTGGAGCAAGCCATCCACCATGCACGGTTACATCTTGCGCTCCCAGGACGTGACTGTAGTGACTTTGAGAAGGTAGGTTCTGGGGAGAAAAGGATACTGGCTAGCTTTCCTCCATACCTAGAAGTCATCTCAGCTCTGATCGTGTCTAGAATAATAAACTGAGGAGTTTCTTTAATAAGCTATTTAGTTTTTTATATGAACATAGGCTGGTTGAGGTGCTGTATATTCAATATACAGTCAGGTCCATAAATATTGGGACATTGACACAATTGTAACATGTTTGGCTCTATACACCACCACAATGGATTTGAAATGAAACAAACAAGATGTGCTTTAACTGCAGACTGTCAGCTTTAATTTGAGGGTATTTACATCCAAATCAGGTGAACGGTGTAGGAATTACAACAGTTTGCATTGTGGTGGTGTATAGAGCCCAAAATGTTAGAATTGTGTCAATGTCCCAATATTTATGGACCTGACTGTATGTACCGGTATGTAGTGCAGTAAGTCTACTGTGTTATGTACCACTTGTGCAGGGGGTGGGAGACTAGGGGCCCACCTCGCTCAGGGGCCCTCCGGGGATTCACCTGTAGCCCTTTGGGCCAGTCCAAGCCTGGTTACACCCCTGTATCTCGTCTACTTATACCACCTATTTGTTTGCTTATCTTAATGCCAAAAATGTGGCCACATGCCCTGAAAATCAGTCGCAAAGTGTTCTGCTCCTGCGCAAATATTCTGTCCACCAAAATATTTAGACCAACTCTACATTATTCTAATTTGTGCCACTTTTACACACCAGAATCGTGGTTTTCAGCTTCATAAAGGTAGATAAAAGTGGACCCTCATTCATATAAAGTTCATATAACACAAGTCACCTTGCTGGCAGTTCTGCCTCCAGTAGTCCACAGCAGGCTTTAGAGGGCCTGTTTCCCCAGCATGCGGCTCTGAGGCCTTCCAGCACGGCACAAAGCCTCAGTTCCCAAAAAAAGAGACATCTCTGCTGAGCCCAGCTGCCTATTTAAGGACAGCTAGGTGCTGCCAAAACCCAGACCGGCACTTAAACTCCGGTCCAGTTTTTGACCTCACCTGGCTGGAAACCAGCCCAGCCGCACATGCTGGGAGAAAAATACCTGCCTTGCCAGACACAATCCCTTACTGTGTCACAATAGCAATGCACTTGTCTCCTTTTACAGCTTCCATTCATATTAATGAATGTCACAGCCTGCAAGATAAAACACCTGCAATTTCCAAATCTAAAAAACAAAGTATTTTAAGAGCCCTTTGTTCTGGTACTTTTTTTTACCGCTACAGAAAACTATAGAACCCCTTGCATTTTTCTGCAAACATACATTGTACAGAACGTGTATATAACATGCCATAGCTTCGACATGCTTTTTTTTTTTTTAAACAGAGAGACAAAAAACGCCACCGAACTGAAAAATAAATGCTTGTGTGTTCTGCAGTTCATTTCCCCCTATACTTTCAGCTAACATATAGAGTTGACGTATCTTCAGCAAAAAATACACCAAAAAAGGTAGATGCAAAAATGCTGAATATAAGTCACAACATACCTGCATGTGAATCCATCTTCAGGGTGATTTCACAACTAGTATTTTTTGTAAAATTCTGCATGGTTTTCCTGTCATTTTTTCATGTACTTTGCTTTTTTTGCCAGATATTATTGAAAAGCTGGTGGTAGAATATTAAATACACTACATGCAAAAGCTTGTGTGTTTTTCTTCACTTTTGGTGCATTTTGTGGCTCCTTGACATTTTTATTTTCAAAACGCAGCATGTCGTAGATGTTGCGTAATTCTCTATAGAAAATGAAAATTGCCGAATAATATTGTATGTTAAAAATCTATGAATAAAAAAGCCACACAAAGGCTTGTAAAATAAGTGCTTTGTCATATAATGACATTCATAGCATTTTCTTTTACCAGCCATGACAAAACCACCTCCATAATAACTGTGTGACGGAGGCTTAATGGTGCATGAGTCACATCTCTCAAAGGAATACATACAAATGTGCTATAAGTAGAATATTAGTGACTCCTTAGTTGTTATTCAGAAAACATACACAGTCATCTTTTTGACTTTTCGATTTTGGAAAGGAGTAGTAAGATGCCAAGGATTTAATGAGAAATAAGTTGTATGCACTGAACATCCACCAGGCGGCAGTATTTACTATAATCTATTAAGAGGAGACGCTGTGAGTTTTGCATCCAAATCAAAGGTCCATGTTACAACACAGTCTTGTCATTTACATCGAATCAGACCCAGATTTCCTTTTCACAACAGGCCGCAATACTTTCCAGCAGTGTAAGTCTTCTTGTAATGTGTTGTTTGTAGTTTTCACTAGCCTGGAAAGCATTAATGGGGTTGTCCAAGTTATTTTTATTGATGACCTATCCTCGGGTTAGGTCACCAATATGAGATCGGCAGTAGTATGACACCCATCACCGCCCCTCCCCCCGCTCGCAACAGCAGCGGTAAGCGGGTGTAACTACAAGAAGCCGTTTCATTCAATTCTATGGGACGGTTCGTTCCTATTCAAAAGTGAATGAGATGGCAGAGATGTAATAAGACCTGCTCACCGCTGGTGTTGTGATAGCAAGTAGGTAAATAATGAGAAGGTTGCGCTGGTACGGCACGTGTCTTCTCTTAAATCATCTGATCGGCGGGGAAGCCAGGTATCGGACTGCTACCGATCTTATATTAATGACCTATCCTATGGATAGGTCGTCAATAAAAATAACTTGGACAACCGCTTTAAAGCAGTACAATTATTCTATAGTGTGCGAAAGGAGACGTGTCCAAGACTATAGCTGCCCATACACATTCAATAGCTATCTCTCCCGACTCTATCCTGGCTTTCCCATACACAGAAATGTTTGGCTCAATCAAACATACACTCACCTAAAGAATTATTAGGAACACCATACTAATACGGTGTTGGACCCCCTTTTGCCTTCAGAACTGCCTTAATTCTACGTGGCATTGATTCCACAAGGTGCTGATAGCATTCTTTAGAAATGTTGGCCCATATTGATAGGATAGCATCTTGCAGTTGATGGAGATTTGAGGGATGCACATCCAGGGCACGAAGCTCCCGTTCCACCACATCCCAAAGATGCTCTATTGGGTTGAGATCTGGTGACTGTGGGGGCCATTTTAGTACAGTGAACTCATTGTCATGTTCAAGAAACTAATTTGAAATGATTTGAGCTTTGTGACATGGTGCATTATCCTGCTGGAAGTAGCCATCAGAGGATGGATACATGTTCTCATTCTGTTTACGCCAAATTCGGACTCTACCATTTGAATGTCTCAACAGAAATCGAGACTCATCAGACCAGGCAACATTTTTCCAGTCTTCAACAGTCCAATTTTGGTGAGCTCGTGCAAATTGTAGCCTCTTTTTCCTATTTGTAGTGGAGATGAGTGGTACCCGGTCGGGTCTTCTGCTGTTGTAGCCCATCCGCCTCAAGGTTGTGCGTGTTGTGGCTTCACAAATGCTTTGCTGCATACCTCGGTTGTAACGGGTGGTTATTTCAGTCAACGTTGCTCTTCTATCAGCTTGAATCAGTCGGCCCATTCTCCTCTGACCTTTAGCATCCACAAGGCATTTTTGCCCACAGGACTGCCGCATACTGGATGTTTTTCCCTTTTCACACCATTCTTTGTAAACCCTAGAAATGGTTGTGCATGAAAATCCCAGTAACTGAGCAGATTGTGAAATACTCAGACCGGCCCGTCTGGCACCAACAACCATGCCACTCTCAAAATTGCTTAAATCGCCTTTCTTTCCCATTCTGACATTCAGTTTGGAGTTCAGGAGATTGTCTTGACCAGGACCACACCCCTAAATGCATTGAAGCAACTGCCATGTGATTGGTTGACTAGATAATTGCATTAATGAGAAATAGAACAGGTGTTCCTAATAATTCTTTAGGTGAGTGTATATGTGTATTCTATGGGATGAGTGGAGAAAGCTTCTTCCAGACACTTCTAGCGGTGGTTTATCTCCCGAGAGAACAAAAATATCGAGCAAAAATATTAATTTCATTACGCCGAATTCTTGTCTCCTCCATCTGTTGGGGGAGAGTTGGGAGCTCCTCACACACATTAGTGTGTCGACCGAACCCGCTGTTCTCTGTGTATAGCCAGTTTATGTGGAATGAAAGGAGCTGGCATCTACTCCCATTTCTCCTCAAGAATTTCACAGACCCTCACAAACCAGTCCAGGAAAGCTTTTTCCAATTAATAGATAGTTTTGAAGGTATCAGAATTAGCTTCTTTTTTTTTTTTTATCTTCTGCTCTGGGCTCTGATGATAAGAGAGCATGAGATATTGTATGACTGATATTACCAGAGGGGACTAGCCGGGGACTAATGAGTCTTACCCTATAATGCTCCTGATGCTGTCCCTGCCTATAAACGGAGCATCCACCCCCAGTTTTGCCAGGGGAGATTGCGGTGTCCACTGCAGAAAAATTGTAGTATTGCATGCACATCTTTTAGAGAGATGGGATGCAAAAGTCCTGCTGAATAATTGCCTTGTGTAAAGACAATTACATCAAGTGAAAGCATCGTTTGCGTAGTCACTTAATCATCATTCCTAGGCAGCAGACCATCCTGTCTAAGCAGTGATCTGCTGTGCAGAAGCAATACATGTGTATGGGGACAAGCAAATCACTCTAGTGTCACGGCCATGGTTATGGCCGTGACTCCTTTACCGCACGCGGTTGCCTGCGGTCTGGTTTAGTTGTTCAACCACAGGTGAGGGCCGCTAGTGTGTAGCCTCATTTGTGGTTGCCGCGCGCAACAAGTAGTTGGGTATTGTCGCAGTAGAGCAGCCTAAGCTGGTGCTAGGCAGCTTGCGGCAATGTGCATGCGGTTGCACCTAGCAACCTCTCTGTTAGGTGTGTGTGTGTATGTTATGCACTTTGTAACTCTGGTGTGCACTAGGTTTATGTTAGGTGTGCACTGACACTTCCCTTCACTGTGGCTGCCCGTGGCAACGTTTGGTATGTGTACATGTGGTGGCAGTGTCTCGGCCTTCTGGCTGACTCCCAGGACATGGTTGCCACTCATGTCGTTGCCTGCGGTAACAGCTACAGTGTGATGTGCATTTGGACACTTCCCCTTTAAGTGGTTTCACTCCCTGTTAGTGTTGGAAGGGTTAATTCCCTCTCCTGCATGTGTCTGTGTGGGTGTGGCCACTTTGGGCTATAAAGCCTCTTTGGAGATCTGAAGCTGAGGGGTTCTTCAGCCATGCTTTGCTGGAGAAACCCTCCTGGTATTTCCATCTGCCAGTGGGGACCACCCTTGTGGTCATAAACAAATTGTCATGTATTGTTTATACACGATGTTATGAGGATGTGTTTGTGTGTCATGTCTATTCTTTGCAGCGTATGGTTTCCTGGTGTCCTGTGTGGTGTGTGTGCTCTGTCATTTGTGTTTGTGGACAGCAGCACTGATACTTGGGTCCCAGGCCCTGTGTCTGTGGCAGGTGGGTGTTAGTACTAGTTGCACTTACCTGCCATTGCCATATGCCTGTTTCCGTTTCCCCTGTCTTTATAGTTTGGCCATCTTTAGACTCCTGTTTCTCCATGTCCAGGAGGAACAGGTAGTGTACCCAGCTCCTAGCGTAGGGACCGGCGGAGGGCAAGTAGGGACCCGAGGTTCCAGAGCATGAGTCCTCCTACCTTCAAGGTCGGCTCATGTCGCTAGGAGTTAGGGTCAGATTAGGGAGGCAATAGGAGGTGACCTGCTCCCTAGTTCTGTGGTTCTGGCCAAGACGTGACTACCATCCGCTGTCATCGCACGGCTGAGGGTTTTCCCCATCCTCAGCCGTGACATCTAGTGATTGTTCCTCGCCATACAGAGTAGAAAATAGCTGCATGTAATGAGCAGGGAATTATGGTGAACAAACAGTTTGTTCCTGATAATTGCTTGCTCTTTAAGCCCCTGTAAAGGGGTCTTTAGACACTACAATTTGCAGGTCTTACTATCTAAATGTTTAATATACAGTATCTCATGTGATCATGATTTTGAGAGTGTTAGATAATGAGTAGTTACACACTGAGACAATCCTATGTAATGATCAAAATTTGTAGAATTGTAGAAATAATTGAAGTGTGTAAAAGCATCTTAAAGGGAACCTGCCACCTGGTTTGAGGCCACTAATCCACCAGCATGCCATTATACAACAGGAATTCCTGCAAAGAATAGTAAAGGAAAATAAACTTGCTAGGAGAAGAGTCCGGGACTCTTCTCCTGCAGCATTGGCTGCATACAAACTATGGAGATGGAACTGAGAATGGTACAATTTGCTTCACTGCGCATGCACTGCATATCAAGCACATGTGCAGTGAAGCAACTTGTATTTTCATTGGCACAGTGCGCATTACATTTGTGTTTACTATCTCCAGCAGGCTTTTCCAGCAGGGGGCAGCCTGCTGGAGATGTCCAGATCCGAACACCCGCCGTCCCTATTCACTATAAAGGAGACGGACGGAGATCCGGCCGTAATGTGATGGAAAAATTAATCAAGCCAGCAAAGGAGACAATATGGACAATCACAATACATAAGTAGTGCCTTATATTAACTTTCTCTACCTGATAAATGCCATTTTCCAAAATGAGACAACACCTTTAACCCCAGCTGTATAATGGCATGCTATGGGTTTAATGCTCCAAAGCAGGTGATAGGTTCCCTTTAAAGGTCAGGTCATACAAATTATCAAATCATACTTATTGACACCTAGATAGGATGGAAACTAACTACCTGGATCATTAATGTACATTACAACTGGGTGATCAATTTCTCAAAGGGGTTGTCAAAGATAATTAGAAATCTCAGCCAAGCCCAATAAAAAAGTTATGTAATATTCACCACTTCCTTTGGTGCTGTTCTCTGTATCATTGGTCTGGTCCTCTGGCTGCTGCTTCTATATGACCACTACAGTCAATCACTGACCTCAGCGCTCTACTACTGAGGATGGTCATAGGCTACAGCAATCACGTGCTGTGAACCTTTAAAGGGAATCTGTCACCACAATTTTGGAGTATTACATTCAGTACTACATGAATAGTACTGCAAAAATGGACTTGTTATTTTTCTTTTTCAAACTGTCCCCTGTTCCTCCACTGACAGAACTGAAAACTGCACTGAGATATATAGTCTACAATGCTGAGCCTGCACATAGAAATGAGAGGACTCATCAGCGCGAGCTCAGCAGTCAGAACTGGGTATTTCAGTGCAGATTTTAGCGCTGACAGCAGGAGAACAAAGGGTAGTTTGAAAATGAAAAATACCGACTTGGAGTCCTTATCTGCAGTACTACTCATGGTGGTGACAGATCCCCTTTAAGATGCAGTAAGAAGTAAGCATCAGTTAAAGCTGGAAGCAGCTTTGATATTACATTGATAATACATTGCTGCTGTGTAAATTGCTTTGGAAGCTAGATATCCTTTTCATTACACACAGCCTTATCCATTATTTCTTGGGCTCTTACAGAATGGAGGACATAAATGCGAGAAATATCTCTCTTTATTTTGTCAAAGTATACCTGTCGTAATAATTTATTGGATAAGTCAGTAGTACATGTAGATATTTAGCAATATATTGCACTTGACGTTGATTTGAGTGCGGAGAAAGGTCAATGTAATTAAAACCAGGAGCACTAATTTAGTACTGATTGTGCAGGAACCAAGGCGTTCTGTGCTTAGTAAGTTACCTGTTGATGTGTTCTCAGCACCCTCCTCTTGGGTGTAGCTCTGTTGCTCCAGACCAGACGTGATTCTGCATGGAGACTCGAGTGACAGAGACCAGACAAAGACAGCAGTTACAGAATGCTCAGAATAGGAATGTATGTTCTTCTTCCTGTTACCAAATCTATTGCAGTTCTCAGGAGAATATTTGCTCCATTGCCTATGCTAAAGCCCTAAGACCATCAATAATACAATTAGTGAGCTATGAGCCATGCACTTTTTCAGAACAGGTTTTCAGCAACTTAATGTGAACAAGAATCTTTTCATTCACTGGCAGCAGAGATCTTGAGAATGGTTGGAGATGAAGACAGAAATTCTGTATATTTAACATTTGTGTAACTTTTTATTTTACAATAATTAAAGTGTACATATCATTATCATTTTTTTCATCATTTAGTAGTAGATGAGAACACATTTTACTAGAGGAAAGTGGCTTCCTCACCGCTCAGCAGCTTGTAGTTTCCCTTTGCATGCAAGCAGAATCTACATAAGTGATTAAAGAACTTTTAGTCACCTAATGTCAGCACAGAAGGCAGGAACACACAGACAGTGAGCCCTAACTGGAACCCAGCCTGCTTTCCCTGCCTACTTGCAGTGCAAACCTACTTGCAATAGAAACATTTTTGCCGTTCAGCGGTGCAGTTATCTGTTCTAAGGCCCTTTTTGTTGTGTATTAGTGGAAAAAGAAAAATATATTTGCCTCTCAGCGGTGAAGTTATATGTTCGATAGCCTTCTGTGGCGTGTATAAGTGAAAAAAAAAAAGGGCCTATTTGCCGTTCAGCAGTGGAGTTACCGGTTCTAAAGCCCTTTTTGTCGTATATTAGTGGGAAAAGAAAAATATATTTGCCATTTAGCGGTGCAGTTATATGTTCTAAAGCCTTCTGTGGCGTGTATAAGTGGGAAAAAAATAAGGGCCTTTTTGCTGTTCAGCGTTGCAGTTATATGTTCTAAAGCCATTTTTTTTGTGTTTTAGTGGCAAAAGAAAAATATATTTGCCGTTCAGCGGTGCAGTTATATGTTCTATATGCAGATAGTACTGTACTGCTAACCCCTCCATCCACCCCCTCTTCTCCAATCACCCAGCACCCTTACTCACATAAAACAAGTTATATATATATATATATATATATATATATATATATATCCAAACAAAGAAAAACAGCAGCACTATGTTGTGAATCCAGGTGCAATTTCCTCAGACCATGGACAAGGCAGTCATCAGTAGTTATAGTTCTCCAAAAAAGAGGCAGCACTCCAATTGGAGTGCTGCCTCTTTTTTGGAGAACTATATATATATTTATATATATATATATATATATATATATATATATATATATTATAGCTTACAGTGAATTACTCTAAATACTTACAGTTCTTAAGACTCCAGTAGGCTCAGGATCAGTGCTCTGGGCAGCTGGGCTCAGGGTTGGAAGTAGGCACTGGTCTGCAGTTCAGGAAGGAGACCGGGGCTCTGCTCACCCTAGCGTTGCAGTGCCTCCGCGTTATGTGACTGCGCGAGGCGTACGCAAATGGCAGGGGAGGTCGGGAGGAGAAGAAAGCAAGTACCGTATTTTTCACCCTATAAGACGCACATAGGTTTTAGAGGGGGACAATAAAAAAAAAATATTTTTCATTATACCTCAGGTCAGACCACCAATCAGACCTCCAATGTTAATCAGACCTCGGCTAACAGCCCCAATAAGATCCCCAATGTAAATTAGACCCCAAAAAGACCTCAGCTCAGACCGCCAATCAGACCTCAGCTCAGACCCCAATATGAATGACCCCCAATCAGACCTCCATCAGAGCCCCATGCCTCTCATCAGCCCCCAGTAGCCTCATATCAGCCCCCAGTAGCCTCATATCAGCCCAAGTAGCTTCATAGCAGCCCCCAGTAGCCTTATATCAGCCCCCATTAACCTCATAGCAGCCCCCATTAACCTCATAGCAGCCCCCATTAGCCTCATAGCAGCCCCCATTAGCCTCATAGCAGCCCCCAGTAGCCTTATAGCAGCCCCCATTAGCCTTTCATCAGCCCCCAGTAGCTTCTCATCAGCCCCCAGCAGCCTCTCCATCAGCCCCCAGTGCCTCTCACCAGCCATCAGAAGTGTCCATCAGCCTCATAAATATAAAAAAAAAAAAACACTTACCTCTCCTGCTCCTGGACCCCGCCACTACTCTCCTCCAGCGCGATCTGCATCCTCCTGCTGTCGGATGTGCTGTGAAGGCTGCGCAGAGCAAGACGTCACAGAGCGCCTCACGCTGTGCACAGCCCTGCACAGCTGAGGACCAGGAAGTGGTGAGTACAAAGCCTTCACCGCTTCCTGGTCTTCTGGACGATGTCATTGAATTTGTGGGCAGTGGCAGGGCCCCCCCAGGAGCAACTGGGCCCGGGGCAGCTGCCCCTTTGCCCCGCGTTAAAGACGGCCCTGGGTGTTTTAATTTCCTTTTTATTTATTATTTTGATCTGATAGTATGTCAGACAGAGAAGTGCCAGGCCCTGCACAGGGGAGTGGCAGAAGCCTAAATGTTTCTGGCGCAGGGAGACGTCGCAGCAGAGTAAGGGGCCGTGGCAGCAGGGGTCACTTCGAGAGGCCTGAGCTGCCAGTGTCAGCTAGCGGTCGTGTCTTGACCAGCAACCCAGCGGTTCTTGAATGGTTGACTCGGTCATCTCTGTTTTGGATCCACTCCTGATTTTTTTGGGCATTAGCAATACTGATGGATTACTGACCAAATGCTAACCGAGTGAAGGTGGATGCTCAACAGACAGGATCCGTTTTTTGGGGGTTATCGTTCTGATCAGAGGAAGGGCAAAATAATCAGTGACATTAACACAAACTTACTGCTGACACCCTCTCCACTCTGTCGGGGGGGATCTATTTGTATAAGTGTTAAATAGAACAGGTTCTGTAGAAATCTATGTGGAATCAGCTGACAATGGTGTAAAAGGAGTGCGCTTCTTCTTGACGCTAACATTGACCTGTAAGGCTGAGTTCATAGTTATTTGGTCAGTTTTGGCCCCGTGACTGCCCAAATAAGTGAAGTAAGTATGCAGTGATTCTAAGAGCGTAGCCTGTCATCTGCATGTCATACGGACTCACAGTATTATTTCACTACCAAAGCAGACTCCCTATGTGTGTAACTGCAAGGCACTATACCACTATAAAGGCTCTCAGCAGCCAGGAAATGGCAGTTTTTTTTTAACGTGATTCACCGCAAATAAATTTGAATGTTTGAAATATTCGCTCATCTCTAATTGGAACATAATGGCAGTAATATTAGTCACTGCCATAGCCTGTTACATTCTCCAGAAATTTCTCAATGCCAATTTTGTCATTTCTTTAATTATTATTTTCACACCTCAAGGGGCCTTTATATTAAAGACCATCTGCTAAGACCTTGTTGACCAAACGTATCAGCAGGGAAATTGGCATCAACAGCTATCACACAGTGTGCCCTGCTGCTTTACTCCCTGAGAAATACAGCTATGTAATGTGTACACATCAGTCACAGTTTGGGTACAGTATGTTCACAGTTTGGGTATTTTCTGCATACAACAAACCTGTCATAAGGTAATTTTTTTACATAGAAAAATTGCAGTTTGTTAGTAAATCCCTACCAGTGATTCTATAGGGGGTATATATGAACAATGTACACTAAATACCCAAATATGCTTGCTGTGTAAAGTTCACAGTTGTATTCCCCATTGTCTACACTGCGAGCAGCTCAGTATGAATGGAACTGCATGGTGAATGACTGCCCTGTTCTGAAATTATATGACATGGTTATAACGGAAAATAACAGAATCCATAGGACGGAAGGACGGATACGTTCTTCTGCCCATAGACTTGTATTATGATGGAATGCAAAACAGAAGCCTTTAAAAGGCATTCCATTTGCTTTTCGTCCTAATAGAAGTCTATGGGAATCAAAACAGATCCATCTGGGTCCTGTTATGCAAGACGGAAAACAAAGTCCTGTCGACAGGAAGCTATGTGGAATTGTACAGGTTGTTGGAAAAAAAAAAAAAAATAATATATATATATATATATATATATAAAATGAAAAAATAGAGCAGCACTTTACCCATGCTGGCATGTGCAATAGTAAATACATCAAAATATTACAATTGTATCAAAAAATCTTGTGTAACAAATTCATAACATAATACAAAAAAGAGCAATACAGTAAATGTCAATACATAATTGGTACAAAATCAATGTGTACATAAAGTGCTACAAAATTACCCATGATTAAATGGTTAAAAACAATTATTCCAATTAATTTGTGTGTGGAAAAAAACAGAACACATGATGGTGGGCGTGGGTGAAAGCACACGCCAAGGCAACTTACACAACCCCATTGTAGATCGACCGCTATACACGGTGTCCCCGATCCCCCAGTGCGCATGCTCCAGGCGGCGCATCACATCAGTATCACATAGCAGCATCATAATGACCATGCGCATGAGCAATATTCAGTATTCCTCCACAGTCACCATCTTGGAAGAGGTAAAACACAGGCGAAGCACAACTATGACATAGCGTCCCCACCTGTGTGAATACCAATCAAACCATGGCGATACCATACTATTCACACATGAAACACACTGTTGCTAATAGGATCATCTGTGCCAACAAAAGTTACCATGAGGTACCAATTGTTGAACCATACACAGGGAACCATGTGTGGAAAAAGCCGAGCCACCAGCAATTCCACACAGTGTTAACCCTGCTGATCCCGCGACATTATGAGGGATCTCCTCGCATCTTCACAAACATGCACAAGGAATCTGAACAGCCATATCATAGCAAAATAAAAAACGCATGTAAAAAAAAAGACGCCTAATGAATAAGTCCGGGGTTGAAGTTGAGTTGATTGCGCATCACATCGTCCACCAATCACATAGTCCCTGGTCCCTTACCACCACAATCTATATGTAGGATTGGAAAAAGAAAAAGAGAAAAGGTTATTATACATATATCCTCCATATATTGTAATACAATAGTTACATTACAACCTAACCCTAGGAAAAAGACATAAACGTACATACTGTACAATTAGACCGGGCAAGCTACCCTCCAAATACCTATACTAAATTAAAGTCTGCATTAAGGCCATGTGGTTTTAAAAAGTTAAGGGTATATATCCACCATATTTCTTTTTTCTTCAATAATGAAACCCTATTGCCCCCCCTCCTGGGCATTGGTACACAATCAATAAGCCAGCATTTGAGATCTCTTTCTTTGTGGTTGAGATCTGCAAAATGTTTAGAAACAGGCAGATCCACTCTTTTCTGTCGAATACTTAATCGATGGTTGTTCATTCTGGATTTGAAATCTGTAAATTATTGAAAGAACATCGTAGTTTGATTGGTATTCACACAGGTGGGGACGCTATGTCATAGTTGTGCTTCGCCTGTGTTTTACCTCTTCCAAGATGGCGACTGTGGAGTAATACTGAATACTGCGCATGCGCATGGTCATTATGACGTTGCTATGTGATACTGATGTGATGCGCAGCCTGGAGCATGCGCATTGGAGGATCGGGGACGCCGTGTATAGCGGTCGATCTACAATGGGGTTGTGTAAGTTGCCTTGGCGTGTGCTTTTACCCACGCTCACCATCATGTGTTCCGGTTTTTTCCAATACACAAATGAATTGGAATAATTGTTTTTAACCATTTAATCATAGGTAATTTTGTAGCACTTTATGTAGACATTGATTTTGTACCAATTATGTATTGACATTTACTGTATTGCTCTTTTTTACATGATGTTATGAATTTGTTACACAAGATTTTTTGATACAATTGTAATATTTTGATGTATTTACTATTGCACATGCCAGCATGGGTTAATTGCTGGTTCATTTGTAAACACCTTTTTTTGTGATGATGTCACATCCTCTCACTATATATGTTCACTTTGGAAAGTTCACATTGCTTGAGAAAGGCTTCAGGTTGGAGCAGAAACGTTGCGTCACCTATGGGTGAATAAAGATACCATTTTTTACTGCCACTTCGGAGTGCTGCTCTATTTTTTCATTATACATTTGGGTAAGCTTTTTCCCTTTGAGCTAGCACCCACCTGTTCGTTTTTTGGTTGGTGCTGCCATATCTTTACCTTAGATATATATATATATATATATATATATATATATGTATATTGTGGCAATGTGAACATTGAGGTGTGCAGTAAAGTCACGGGGAAGCAGGATAAAAGGGGTATTGTGTGCACTGGGAGCGTGTCCACCAAGCCTTGGTGGAGTAAAAGCCCTAGTTCAGGTGTTCACTAAAATAGTTGAAGGACACCATGTAGATAGTGTAGCTGGTTCAGCTAGTTCAGGGCGGGCTTTTACTGGGAACAGGCAATGTGTTGGGTGGGTGCCTGTTTCCCAGGTTCCAGTCCGGGACTTGAGGCATGCTCATGTTCAGGGATCCTATTTAATCCTGCTACTGGATCTTGGGTGTGTCTCACTCTGGGGAGTGTGTTACCTGTGGACAGAGGCCTGGAGGCTCTGTCAATGTGGTCTCAGCTGGGCAAGGCTGAGGGACCACAAGGCTGGGAGATAGCCTGGAGTTGGGGGACAAAGCAACGCCTGGGAAGGTCCCAGGGCCATAGTCATGCCTGCTATTGAGCCCCAATCCCCCACAAGAGACACTGCATTGGAGACAGTGGGCGTATTGTGCTCTGTACAGCCAGGAGGCTGTGGGACATTGGCTGAGAAAGCTGCATGTGATCACAGGGTGTAAACGGTGACTTAGGTGAGTCAGGAATATTGTGTTTAGTTAGAGCCTGGACGGGCGAGTGTTTATTGTTTTGCTTTTGCTGGTGTGCCGCAATAAATGCACTGTTTGGACCTGAAACCTGGTGTCCTGAAGCCGTATCTGTGAGGATGATCCCCTGAAAGAAAGCTACCCCTTACAATATATATATCCTGGATAATAAAAGATGCGGTACGATTGGGCATGGAGGCAAACAGGTTCCATATGGTATCTTGCCAAAACATTTGCCTATAGATGTTGCTCTGAGATCAGGGAAGCCAGTTCGTTTGTGGTGGTAGCCTCAAGCCTATATTCCTATGGAGTCTTGCAGGTGGCAATGCTCCAGAAAAATATATTGAATCTGCTGTAGGCTGCATTCTAATTATAGTACGTTAAAGTCCCCTAGGGAGAAACATAAAAATTACAGCCATGTCCACAAAATGCACGTACTATTAAAATATATATGTAATTATTCTGTACTGTGGACGCCATAACAGAAAAAAATCAAAATTTCCCCAATTAACTAAAAAGTGATGAAAAAAAGTAATGCACACTCCACAATGGTATCACTGAAAACTACAGATTGCCCTGCAAAAAATGACCTCTTACACAGCTCTGTAGACTTAAGTAAAAAAAAGTTATTGGAGTCAGAAATGGTAATGCACTCTTTAAATAAGGTTGATATGGGTTTGAGGGTGAACGTGGCGGCATTACGTAGTTGGTGCGTGCCACGCTCCCTAAAACATACCCACCCATCACATCCGTCTACCTCACCCACCCGTCTATGAATGCACACTGCGCATGATGCTTGGGGCTGCAGTTTGTGCACGCTCACACTTGTTGTGCTCAGGGTCGCTCTCCGCTTGTGGTTCCCACTGAGATTGGCGGCTGACGGTGACGGTGAGAGGAGACGGCCGCGGCTTGATTCAACGCGCTCTCCACTGTAGGACCAAGCGACACGCTGCCTCCCTCTCCCACTGGTGTGAACTTCTGCCTCTTTCCAGCTTCTGCACTGACTCCGGCCATACCTCAGCGGTGTTGACAGTGACACCTTATAGCTGGCTCGGTAAGAGGGGAGGGTGTGGAGAGGGGTCCACTACTACAGGAAAGGAGGAGAGGAGGCATATAGAACGGGCAGTGGAGTCTGGAGGCCTGGAGCGTTTTGGCTTAAAGCGGAGTCAACACCCCTAAAGACACCCTTACATAGTTCAGGTTTCCAATCTCATGTGTGTGGAGTGTTTTCTTTTTCTGACCTGCGTAACCCTGCACCTTTGAAGCGGTATATATAGATTTTTATTGAAGTTTTTATATTTGAAAAACCCTGGTTATTAATCACCTCTCCAAGTTATATCTGTAAGTTGGGCAATAGAGTATGGCCCCAAAAAGTTACAGAAAATCTGGTGAACTGTCCTCTCCAAAATGTCGCTCAGGGAGTAAACCAGAAGGGGGCTCATCCAAGATTGATAAATATCTTAAATCTCCTGTGGTTAAAACAAGGATGACCTCTAAAAATGTGCAGGGAGATATCAATAGAGAATATAATCCTGATCAGCTTCCTGAAGGAGAAGCCCAGGAATTGGGTCAGTTAGGGATACCTGTTTCCTCCAATTTGTCAGAAATAAATAATCAAGATGCGCATATTCTAGGTGGAATTCTCGCACACGTTAAGAGATCAAATGAGGCTTTAGAGAACTTAACAACACAAATGGTATCAGTAAAAACTGACATATTATTAGACATCTAAACTTGGATCTAAACTCCAAGAATTGGATGCTGTCACCTCAGATATGAGGTCAGAGGTTGATACCATGAAACAAGATATTTTGCTCCTAAAGGAGGAAAGGGGGACACTAAAAGCAAAACTTACATATCTAGAGAACAGATCAAGACGCTGTAATAGCAGCATTATAGGGCTTCCAGAGGGAGTCGAGGGGAAAGATACTGAAGCATTTCTCCAAGCATGGCTATTGGAGAACTTGGGGAAGGACTAGTTTTCTTCATCTTTTGGGGTGGAACGTGCAAGGTGGAAAAAAAGTGTACGGTTCCTACCCGTCGGTACTGCTAGCTAAAATCCTAAGCAGTAAAGACAGGGATAGGATCCTCAAGAGAGTGAGGGAGAAATAGGATTTGTGCTGCAATGGCTGCAAGATCTCTATTTATCTGGATTACTCTAAGGACACACAGGAAAAAAGACGCAGCTTTGTGGATGTTATGTTAAGAAAAGACTGGTGCAGGCCAATATTAAGCATTCTCTTAATTTCCCCTCTAAATTGCGTGTTCTTTTTGAGGACACTATTCATATTTTTGACACGCCGGAGAAGGCTGCAGAATGGATGGATACAAAGGATGACAGGGCTTAAATAGCCCTAAGAATTGTGATTGTTGCAGACCTCTCTGTTTATGATGATGTGTGGTCAGGGGTTGGGTGTGGGGAGTAGTTCTGGAATAGAGTTCTCAGGTTAATACCAGCTTGTGGACAAGTAGTGGGTTGGAAGGTGGGGTGAGGGTGGGGGGGATGGGGTGGTAGGATATAGTTGGAACTGGTGGAGCGAGGGATTTCTTTTTTTCGGACCCAGTATATAGGTTAAGATACTAGCGTGGAATATACAGGGTATGGGGGATAAAGTTAAGAGTGCCATTTTTTTATCTGATTCACAAACATCTTCCAGGCATAGTTGGTTAAATGGAAACACATCTGATTAAGGACACCATTCATTGTATCAAGAAGAACTGGATGAGTTATTGTTATCATTCAGTTTATACTAGTTATTCAAGGGGTATTTCTGTATTGATACATGGAAGGGTCGATTTCAAGTGCATTTCCATATCTAGTGATGGGGAAGGGAGATATATTTTTCTTTATGGTATATTAAATGGCACAAAATGTATTTTGGCATTCGTGTATTTTCCTCCACCACATTCTCCGTATATACTGGGTCAATTGTTAACATTTATGGAACAGAGGGAAGGGTGTGCAACCATTATTACTGGTGACTTTAACTGTGTAATGGATATAGAATGGACAGGTTCAGTAGTATTAGAGGAGAAAGTGATCCTTGTAGATATACTTCTCCCTTGGCAAAATTATGTAGGGAAATGGGCTTTGTTGATATTTGGAGGTATAGGAATGGATGTACTAAGGTCTTCTGTTGTAGCAGAACAGGGGGCTCGATGTCCCGTATAGACTTGGCGTTGATCAACCATGGGTATGTGGGCAGTGTGGTTAAAATATGCTACGAGCCCAGGTCGGTCTCCGATCACTCTCCTTTGTTGTTGGAGATCGATCTTGGCTGGGGCAGAAGGCATGGAGTTTGTCGGAGGATTACTCCGCACTTGTTGAGTCTTATTGAAGAACACCGATCTATCCAGGAGGAGATTTCTGTTATTTGGAATATTAACCAGGGCTCTACGAAAATGTATTATGTTTGGGGATGCTATGAAAGCTTTCATTAGGGGGGCGCTAATGAGAAGGATAGCTTCCATGAGGAGGGATTTTGCAACAAGAGAAAAGGAGCTTAAAGAAGAGGTAAATAGAAAAGAGGGCATTATAAAAATCAGATAGATGCTAAGAGAGATTATATGATAAAGGCACAACGAAGATATGGTGATTTTATGTATGAAAAGGCACAACAAAATATTTTTGTTTCTGGTTATAATGTCTTTAGAGAGTCAGGGAAGCCTGGTAAGCTATTATCTTCCGTTGTTAAGAAACAGGGTAGTGCCCCCTCTATACTTGCAATAAGGTCACCACAAGGCAAAACCCTCCGGAGTCAGAAAGAAATTAGGGACACCTTCTATTTTTATTTAGCATCCTTATATAGAACCGAAAGTAAGGCAATGGAACAGGAGATAGAAGAATATTTAAACCACATTGAATTTCCAAGGTTATCTGAGGAGCAGATATCTGCTCTGGATGCACCGATCTCTGTGATGGTCCTACAGAACGCCCTAAAATTCAATCCAGGGTAACACTTCTCCGGACTCAGATGGGTTACAATTTGAGGTCCATAGGAGGTACCGGGATGTGTTGCTTCCCTGCCTGACGGGGGAGGGGGGGTTACATTCCATCTTGTCATTGGATGCCATGAAGGCCTTCAATAAGGTAGAGTGGGGCTTCCTCTGGATAGCAATGAAGTATTTTGGAACTGGCGATCATTTTATTGATTTAACATGAATGTTATACACTCACCTAAAGAATTATTAGGAACACCATACTAATACGGTGTTGGACCCCCTTTTGCCTTCAGAACTGCCTTAATTCTACGTGGCATTGATTCAGCAAGGTGCTGATAGCATTCTTTAGAAATGTTGGCCCATATTGATAGGATAGCATCTTGCAGTTGATGGAGATTTGAGGGATGCACATCCAGGGCACGAAGCTCCCGTTCCACCACATCCCAAAGATGCTCTATTGGGTTGAGATCTGGTGACTGTGGGGGCCATTTTAGTACAGTGAACTCATTGTCATGTTCAAGAAACCAATTTGAAATGATTCAAGCTTTGTGACATGGTGCATTATCCTGCTGGAAGTAGCCATCAGAGGATGGATACATGTTCTCATTCTGTTTACGCCAAATTCGGACTCTACCATTTGAATGTCGCAACAGAAATCGAGACTCATCAGACCAGGCAACATTTTTCCAGTCTTCAACAGTCCAATTTTGGTGAGCTCGTGCAAATTGTAGCCTCTTTTTCCTATTTGTGGTGGAGATGAGTGGTACCCGGTGGGGTCTTCTGCTGTTGTAGCCCATCCGCCTCAAGGTTGTGCGTGTTGTGGCTTCACAAATGCTTTGCTGCATACCTCGGTTGTAACGAGTGGTTATTTCAGTCAACGTTGCTCTTCTATCAGCTTGAATCAGTCGGCCCATTCTCCTCTGACCTCTAGCATCCACAAAGCATTTTTGCCCACAGGACTGCTGCATACTGGATGTTTTTCCCTTTTCACACCATTCTTTGTAAACCCTAGAAATGGTTGTGTGTGAAAATCCCAGTAACTGAGCAGATTGTGAAATACTCAGACCGGCCCGTCTGGCACCAACAACCATGCCACACTCAAAATTGCTTAAATCACCTTTCTTTCCCATTATGACATTCAGTTTGGAGTTCAGGAGATTGTCTTGACCAGGATCACACCCCTAAATGCATTGAAGCAACTGCCATGTGATTGGTTGACTAGATAATTGAATTAATGAGAAATAGAACAGGTGTTCCTAATAATTCTTTAGGTGAGTGTATATAAACCCGACGGCTCGGATTAGCATTAATGGAGAGTTAAACAGAACTTTTCATGGGTCCAGACATTATGAACTAAGTATCAGGATACGTAGGGCATAGTGCAGGGATCTAACTGCACTTACTATTTTTTCCCCGCCTAGTATGTGTCACGGTCATATTGGTGTTTGACTGTGACGCAGTTGCCAGGGGCAACGTGTAGTTTTTGGTTTGCACGTGCACTTTCCCTTTAAGGTGTGCCTCCCTGCTGTTTGGTGAGCAAGGGGTTAATCTTCTGGCTAGTAGGGATTAAGGTGTGTCCTGGGTGTGTCCGCAAGCTTGATATAAACCTGTGGCTTGCTGGATGGGTGCAGTTGTACTACAGCCTTGCTTGGTGTTGGAGCTCTACTCCTTGCCTGGGTGTTCCAGCCCAGTCCTTAAAGGCCACCTTATGGAACATAAATTGTCTTTCCTTATGTTTGCTCCAGATTCCCTACCTCTCTTGTTATTTGTTAGGTGTGGGTTTATGTTCAGGGTTTGTTGTACATCTTCATGGTTGTTACATGTCTGGGCTGTTTTTGATGTTTGTCCCTACATGTATGTTTAATGTTTGCCGTGTATGTTGTAGCCTGTATGCAGCGCTGCTTGTGGCTGCCATGCACTGTGTGAGCATGGGTGGCTCTGACAGAGTTGGTATGCTGGATTCCTGTGTGGGTTGTTTGTACTGTGACCTGCTGTGTGTCCGGGCTGCTGTACTGATGCACGGGTTCCAGTTGTGGTGGCTGTGGCAGGTAAGTGTGTTTCTGGTGTTCTTACCTGTCGATCCAGTTGCTGCTTATGGTCTTTTCCTTTTCACCTGTTACTAGGCAGCTGGAGACTCTGGATCGTCTGAGTTCCTGAGGAACCGGTTGTCTCCTATTCCTGACCTCTATGCCAGGGACCGTCAGGGTCAGCAGGATCCAGGTTCCAGTGCATGCGGTCAGGAGATCAGGGTCAGGATTAGGGTGGCTGTAGGTTGTGGCCTGCTCCATTCACTGTTGTCTGGCCTAGTAACAGTTTCCATTATACGGTGGGGGGTTTCCCCCACTCCCCACCGTGACAGTATGCTAATTATAGTATCGGAGCAATGAGGAGGAGACTGAATTTTTCTCCGTGGGCGTCTCCTTCTTCCCTGGCTGTAGCGCTGTCCAATCGTGGCGGAGAGCATCACAGCCAGGGAGAAAAAAAAACTCACCTTCTCCCTGGCTGTGACGCTCTCCGCTGCGATTGGACAGCTCTACAGCCAGGGGAAAAGGAAACGCCCACAGAGAAAGAGTCTCCTCCTCATTGCTCCGATACTAAAATTAGCATACCAGGCGGGAGAATACAATGACAGCCACAGCAGGCGAATGGAGCGGCGCCCAGGAAGAATAGTAAGTGCAGTTAAATCCCTGCACTATCCCCTACGTAGCCTGATACTTAGTTTATAATGTCTGGACCCATGAAAGGTCCTCTTTAACTCCATCTTTTTTATTATTGAGAAGTATGCGTCAGGGGTGTCCCCTAGCTCCTCTTTTATTTAATATTTTTTGGAACCTTTGGCTTTAAAGAACAGGTAAGATGACTCAATAAGAGGTTTTGGGGAGGATGGGAATGTAGAAAAAGTGTCTTTGTACGCTGATGATATTTTATTTTGTTTGGCGGATACCCTGAATACCCTACCGAATATTATCCACAGTGTGAAGGAGTTCGGGGGTATGTCGGGACATTAACTGGAACAAGACCATCCTGTTGCCATTACAGAATATGATGTTGGTCAACACGGGGGGGGGGGGGGGGGGTGAGGATATTGGGGCCTCAGGAATCTTTTGAGTATTTGGGGATTAGAGTCTCCTCCTCTATAGATGTCTTTGTTCCACCTAATATTAACCCGCTAATTCATAAAACCAAAGCTAAGATTGCGATCTGGTCAAAATTGCCACTATCAATGAAGCTCACTTATTAAAATGATTATTCTTTCCCAATTTCTGTATTTATGGCTGCACCAGTCTGGATTGACAATTGTACTTTTTCACTAATTTATAAGTTACTAAACAAATTAATTTGGGGGTGAAAACGGGTCAGAATGAAAATATATCTGTATTATCCTGTTAGTTCAGGAGGATTGGGTGTACCTTTTTTTTAGAGGTTATTGTTTGGCAGCTCAGTTACAAAGGATAAGGGAATGGCAACATGACCCCGTGTTAAAGGATCTGGTCCACAATTCAGGATATGAAAATATATTTGCATTGTTGGAATCTGGACAACTGAAGCAAAGGAGGGGACCTACATGCCATGCCATGGAAAATCTCCTTATTAAGGTGTGGGACTATATGAGGAAGTTAGAGGTCACTGCTGCACTAGATTTCACGCCACTTTGGGGAAATGTCCATTTGGCTGAATTTCACAAGATAAGTTTTGGATAAATTTGGGTATTAATTATATATCTCAACTCTTTAGGTACGGGGTTATTCTTACATTAGATGAGATTTCTCACTTAGAAGGTATTAGTAAGATTGATTGGTTTAGATATAGACAACTGTATTCTGCCTATGTCTCCACAGGTAAATTTTCGTTATTTATAGTAGATTATACTAGATTTATTGACACTTAAGGGGAAGGCACAGGAGGGGAAGATTAAACTATCACATATATGCAGGGTTTGATCTATGGCTTGGCATGTAAGTTCACATTTAGAGATGAGCAAATATTTTAAAAACTCAATTCGCCGAATTTTCAGAAGAAATTTGGTTCGATCCAAATTTATTTTGTGGCTGCAGAGAGCCTTTATAGTGGTGTAGAACACTGTGTCTTGCAGTAACACGCATAGGGTGTCTGCTGTGGTAGTGAAATAATACTGTGAGTCAGTATGACATGCAGACAACAGGCGTCACAGAATCACTGCACACTTCACTTATTTGGGCAGTCACGGGGCCAAAATTGACCAAATAACTCAAGTATACACTCAGCCTTACAAGTCGATGTTAGCGTCAAGAAGAAGCGCACTCCGTTTACACTGTCGTCAGCTGATTCCACATAGATGTTTACAGAACCTGATCTATTAAATGCTTATACAAGTAGAGCCCCCCCCCCGACAGAATGGAGAGGGTGTCAGCAGTAAGTTTGTGTTAACGTCACAGATTATTTTGCCCTTCCTCTGATCCGTCAGAATAATAACCCCAAAAAAACGGATCCTGTCTGTGGAGCAGCTGCCTTCACTCGGTCAGCATTTGGTCAGTAATACATCAGTATTGCTAATACCAAAAAAAAGGAGTGAATCCAAAACAGAGATGACACGTGAATGGAATATTTGCATGTCTTCTGTGTTTTGTACCTAGTCCTGCTTTTGGCTACCAAATCACATACCAATTCTGATTGGACCATACAGGCCTTACTGCTGCTACACAGAGGTGGCAGCAGCATCAGGAGGCCACAGAGTGGCAAGGTGACATAGTGTGGAGGTGGCAGCAGCATTAGGAGGCCACAGAGTGGCAAGGTGACATAGTGCGGAGGTGGTAGCAGCATCAGGAGGCCACAGAGTGGCAAGGTGACATAGTGTGGAGGTGGCAGCAGCATCAGGAGGCCACAGAGTGACCCAATGACAGAGTGTGGAGGTGGCAGCAGCAAGAGGAGACTACAGAGTGGCAAGGTGACATAGTGTGGAGGTGGCAGCAGCATCAGGAGGCCACAGAGTGACCCAATGACAGAGTGTGGAGGTGGCAGCAGCAAGAGGAGACTACAGAGTGGCAAGGTGATATAGTGTTGAGGTGGCAGCAGCATCAGGAGACCACAGAGTAACCCGGTGACAGAGTGGGGAGGGGGATGGCAATACCAGTACCCGCTGACAATGGTGGGTGAAAGAAGGAGCACTTGGCATCAGATGTGTGGCATCAGGCGGGTGGCAGCATCAGAATAGTAGCTGGGGCAGGTAGCCAGAAGAAACCAGTCTCTTTTGTCAAAGTGTTAGTGTGGCACCATGGATGATCTAGTCTGATGCATCAGGCATTGGTGGGTGGAAATCTTGGCTGATCCACGCCTAATTCATCTTGACAAAGGTCAGTCTCTCCACATTTTGGGTGGACAGGTGAGTTCTTCTTGGGGTAACTATGGCCCTCTGCGTCTGACGAACCCAATGACTCTTGGCTGGGGGTGTCTAATGTCACTTGCGACAAAGTCGAAGATCGAGTCAACCATTCAAGAACCGCTGGGTTGCTGGTTAAGGCACGACCGCTAGCTGATACTGGGAGCTCAGGCCTCTCCAAGTGACCCCTGCTGACATGGCCCCTTACTCTGCTGCAACTTCTGTCTGCGCCAGAAACATTTAGGCCTCTGCCACTCCACTGTGCAGGGCCTGGTACTTCTCTGTCTAACATACTGTTAGATCAAATAAATAAATAAAAGGAAATTAAAACACCCCATAAAAGTCTGTAATTTTCTCACTTCAACACACAATGGCTAATAAGCCCTTTTTTCACACTAATACACACAAAAAAGGGCTTGAGAGCACATAACTGCAGCGATGAACGGCAAATATATTTTTCTTTTGCCACTATTACACGACAAAAAAGGCTTTATAACATATAACTGCACCGCTGAAAGGCAAATATTTTTTTCTTTTGCACTAATACACGCCACAAAAGGCTTTAGAACATATAACTGCACCGCTGAACGGCAAATATATTTAACTTTTGCCACTATTACACAACAAAAGGGCTTTAGAACATATAACTGCACCGCTGAACGGCAAATATATTTTTATTTTGCCACTATTACACGACAAATGGCTATTATGTGTTGCATACTATGGGGTACTATATACAGTGAGGTACTATATACTGTGGGGCGCTGTATACTCTGGGGTGCTATACTATATATTGCATATTGTGGGGTACTGTATGCTATAGGATGCTATACTACATACTGTGGGGTGTTATATTATCTATTGCATACTGTGGGGTACTATATACTGTGGGGCGCTGTATACTGTGGGGTGCTATACTATATACTGCATACTGTGGGGTGCTGTATACTATAGGGTGCTATACTGCATACTCTGGGGTGCTGTATACTGGACAATGTTATATACTGTATACTGTGAATTAGTACACTGTATACTGCGGAGTGTTGAATGCTATACACTATGAGGGGCTGGGGGTGTTATATGATAGACGTCAATTCAACAAATTTGACCTAGATAAATGAAGGGTATTAGGTTCTCCTAAATAAAAACTGTCCCCAATTTACATTTATCCTGTAATCTGTAATATTAATTCCACTCTATTTAAAAGTCCTCCGACCACTAAACACCGGCGAGTTATCGTAGTGTATTATTCTGCGTTCACTCTTGCACCAGGGATGTGGTTCTATGCACTGTCACCATTCGTCCCTCTATTGCTCCCTTTTCATTGATTATTCACATTGATTATATGGTTTAGGGTCAGCACTGACGATAGCCGTTCTCTAAAATCGCTTCATACACTACCCCCATAATATTTGCCAAATCCCTGGCATCCTCAGGGGTAATGGGCAATGACACTATACACCTGGCATAGTTTTCTTTAATACTTACCAGAAAAAAATAAACATGGGGCACGAAAGAGGGGATGGTCGGGGCAAATGGACTTAATCCACCCCTGCGTGCGTGCCCTCACACCTATCTCCCTTGTATGGTCTCCGCCGGCCGCCGCTCACCTTTCAGGCGGGAAAACCTCCCATCTTCCTTGTAGCTGCTTGCTCCAGTGCTCCTGAGCAAGAAAATGGCTGTGCTGTGCGGCCTGTGCCTTCTACTGAAGTGACCATTTCACCAGTGTTGTGTGTGTCAGTGTGTGTCTGCAGATACACTGCCGCGGAGCTGAACCTGCAAAAAGCAGTGTGGTGTGTGGCAGTTAGGAGTGGTGCAGAGAGTCACAGTGGCACTGTAGTGTGTGGCCGTTAGGAGTGGTGCAGACAGTCACAGTGGCACTGTGGTGTGTGGCAGTTAGGAGTGGTGCCGACAGTCACAGTGGCACTGTGGTGTGTGGCAGTTAGGAGTGGTGCAGACAGTGGCACTGGTGTGTGTGGCAGTTAGGAGTGGTGCAGACAGTCACAGTGGCACTGTGGTGTGTGGCAGTTAGGAGTGGTGCAGACAGTGGCACTGTGGTGTGTGGCAGTTAGGAGTGGTGCAGACAGTGGCACTGTGGTGTGTGGCAGTTAGGAGTGGTGCAGACAGTCACAGTGGCACTGTAGTGTGTGGCAGTTAGGAGTGGTGCAGACAGTCACAGTGGCACTGTGGTGTGTGGCAGTTAGGAGTGGTGCAGACAGTCACAGTGGCACTGTAGTGTGTGGCAGTTAGGAGTGGTGAAGACAGTCACAGTGGCACTGGGGTGTGTGGCAGTTAGGAGTGGTGCAGACAGTCACAGTGGCACTGTGGTGTGTGGCAGTTAGGAGTGGTGCAGACAGTCACAGTGGCACTGTGGTATGTGGCAGTTAGGAGTGGTGCAGGCACTCACAGAGGCACTGTGGTGTGTGGCAGTTAGGAGTGGTGCAGACAGTCAAAGTGGCACTGTGGTGTGTGGCAGTTAGGAGTGGTGCAGACAGTCACAGTGGCACTGTGGAAGAACAGTGTGCAGGCAAGAGGCAGCAGACTAGACAGACTAGAGAGGTATTTTTTCAGTTAAGGGCCTTGCTGTGTTGTATTTTCAATGTAGGGAGGGGTGTTGCGGAATCACAAGGCTGCTGCCAGTCAGTGCCAGGGCAGAAATTTACAAGGGGCCCAAATATGGATGGCTTATTAACCTATAGGATACCAGTGGCGTACCTATACGGCGCTGCAGGATGTGACTTGAGTCCCAGCGCTGTACAGGTATGGTGGGCTGATCAGGCAGGTGCAGGAGCTGTGCCCGTCTGATCAGTGGCATGGGTCTGGCTGTCACTGACAGCTGAGCCCCTACTATCAGGGCAGGGTGCACCGGCATCAGTGAAAACTCCAGCTCGCTCTATAAAAATATAACATGATCCGCCCCGTCAGGTAAACCTGTAAAAAAAAAAATGAAAGCTGTGCGAAAACAGCAGTTTTCTCTTCACCTTCCCTCACAAAATGTGTAATACCAAGCTTACATTGTATTTTCATGGTGACATTTTCCCTTTCAAATTTCATTTATGAGCAATTGTCTGTTTACAAGCGATAAAAAATGGTATTTCAAACAAAACAAATATTTCAGTTTATTTAAATGTAAAAATAAAGTTTCTTATGGTTTCGGCGGGGGTAAGGGGGGTGCCAGAGAAAGTACCCGCCCCGGGTGCCAAATACCCTAGGCACGCCACTGTAACCTCCCCTATTGAACCCTGTTCAACATAAATGCTCTGGAATGATTCATCCCTATCCTTTACTTACACCTTGAATAATCTTTCCCTGCACTTGTAAATCGTTTTTTTTAGTACAATGAAGTCTTTTCTACCACTGTCACTAGCGCCTGCTAACGTCTCTCCCTGCACTAAGTACACTGGAAAATGTCAGACTCCAAGGCTATTGTTAGGGCTGTGACATCACAGGGCTGGCTGGCTGCTGATTGGCTGCATGCATGGCATTATGGGTGATCCCGCCTTCCCGGAGTTCCTTGCTCCATGTCCTCACATGTTCAGCAGCCATTTTACGAAAAAATTTGATTCGTTACCACGAAGCGTGAGGAAATTTTGATTCGGTGCAAATCAAATCTTTCCTGAAATTCAGATCGAATTCCACTTCGTCAACTTCCATTCGCTCATCTCTAGTGACATTCCTTTGCTGGGTGAGATGGAGATATGAGGTTCCGTGATTAGCACGAGTAGATTGGGATAGGATTTATAGAAACATAAGTAGATGTTCAGTAAATGCTAATTATACTGTGATACAATTCCTATTTTGTACACTGGTTATACTGTATTTATCTCCCTCTCGAATAGCAAGGATGCATGGAAGGTCTAACTCGGGTTGCCCTAGGGGGGACCACAAGTTCACCGACTTCTTGTATCTCTGCTGACATTGTATATATGTTCAGGAATTTTGTAAGGGTGTATATAGAATTGTTAAAAATTGGACTGGGTTACAGCTGCCTTTCAATGCTCAAGTGGCCATATTAGTGGACATGGAGAAAGTTCAGGGTTCAGTTTATAAGTATAAACTCATCTATATGATGTTTATGCTGGGCAGAGTGATTATAGCACGTGGATGGATGGCCAGAGCCGCTCCTGATATTAATAATTGGGTCATCTTGGTCAATAAAGTAAAGACATATGAAAAGATTAGATACGCTTCCCAAACTAAGCTAGAAGTTTGGTCTAAATCAGGGATGCCCAACCTGCGGCCTTCCAGCTGTTGTAGAACTGCAACTCCCAACAAGCTTGGACAGCCTCCAACTATCAGCCTACAGCAGGGCATGGTGGGAGTTGCAGTTTTACAACAGCTGGAGGGCCGCAGGTTGAGCATCCCTGGTCTAAATTATGGTCTTTATGGTAGACTGTAGGGGTTCCTTTTTTTTTTTCTCGCTCCACCAGGGGAACTATGGGGATATGTTTTTGTATTGGTTTTATGTGGCAGGGGATTACATTGAGTAACTAGATGTTTAACCTGATATGGCTGTCACTTTAGATATTATAAATAAAATAATAATAATAAAGAAGATAGAAGATTGTATTGCTGCACTCTTGGGAGAGATCTCATGTTCTCTTCATTAATTTTGTGTTTCTGATCACCTTACTTGTTGCTTTTGTCCATATCCAAATTAAAAGCAACAAGAGGCTTGGTTTGAAACTGCCACCGGCATTAGAACCAAGGGGAAAAGACAGGGGGAAAAAAAGGGTAATTCAAAGAAAAAAAAATATATATATATTTTTTGGGCATTAAAACAGAAGAAAACCTATACAAATGTGGTGTCACTGTAATGGTACTGGCCCATAGAATGAAGTTAATATGTTAGTTTTACTGCATAGGGAGCACCAGAAAAACAAAACCCATAAAACTGTGTCGGAATTACGTTTTGTTCCAATTCCACCGTTTGGACTTTTTCCAGCTTCCCACTAAATAGTTTGCAATAGTAAATGGTGCCATTAGAAAGTACAACATGTCCCTCATATGGCTATGTGAATAGAAAAATGTAAAAGTTATGGCTCCGGGAAGGCAGGGAGTGAAAAATAAAAACGTAAAATCGCGCAGGGCTCAAAGGGCTAATAGCACTTGAAATAACCAATTCAGCTATGCTACATCTGTCCATATGTTATGATTACCAGTGAGTCTTTGACTTGTATCAAGTTGAGAACATATTCAAAAACAATGTATGGGGTTCTCCAGTCCTTTCCTCTAATTAGCCCATGGTATTAACCTGCTAGGATGTTTCGCATAGTGCTTACCCTTCCGCACTCCAGTGATACTGTCATCTCCACTGCCCTCACGCATGCTGCGGGCTCTTCCGCCCGGGACCCGACCGGATGTGGCTGCTTCTTTTCCTTTGCAGCTGCATTGGTGAAGTCAATGGAGCTGAACAGGAAAAAAGCAGCGACTTTTCACTCCCCAGAAGCCGATGTATCTGCTGCACTTGCACATGCCGAGGGCTCTTCCACCAGGTTCCAACCAGATGTGGCCGCTTTTTTCCTAAGCTCCACTGACTTCAACAATGCAGCTGAACAGGAAAAAAAGCATCCACATCTGGTCAGGACCTGGGCAGAAGAGCCTGCAGCATGTGCAAGCACAGTGGAGACATCAGTATCACAGGAGTGAGAGATTGTAAGTACTATGAGAAACACATTGTCTTGACAGGTAAGTACCATGGGCTAATTAGAGGAAATGACAATTATAACAAATTTACACAAAATTCCATAAAAAAGTTATTGTATATATAAATCTCGAAATGTACAAGGTAACATCTGGATACTGTAGCTGTATGTAAACACATCCTAAATTAGTCTTTCTTGTTATAACTATAACATGGAAATATTACCATTAATTGTAAAATGATAAACAATCTTGTTAAAATGTAACTTCCTCACAAATGGATGAGCATTCTGCACTTGCAAGTATTGATGCACAAACTTTCCATCTGCTGACCATCCTCTGCAGATGCCCCTTTGCTTTCTATGACTTTTAGTATTGAGGTGCCAGGTGCATGTTCTCATTCTATTGTCTCTTGCGCTTTCAGTTTCTTGTATAATAGTTTAAAACACATAAAAAAGAATGTGAAGATATAGAGGAAAGAAAATCTAAAGAAAAAAGTGAAAAAAATAATTAAAAGTGATAACTATGGGCAGCAGCTAAGCTCATCTAATCATTCAAGAGATTTTTCAGGACCCAGTGTGCCCGCAAGCTCACCTTAATTACCTTAATTACTCATGTGTTGTCTTTAGAAGAAAGTTTTTTTAAAGGTACTGTCTTGAAGTTGAGTAGATTGGCTGCTCGGGAACCCAATCAAGTGATGCTCCTCTTCTGAATATCCTAAATCCACCAAAGTCTCATCCTTTGCCAGGTCTGGCCTATGGACGGGATGTTACTTCTGCAGCCCAGGACTGGGGGTGATGCTGAAATAAGGGCTAAGAATATTTGTCTCCCTGGCACATGTGAAGATGAGGCAGATTTAGGTGTTTGTGCATGCGTTAGGGATTAAATAGTTTTGGCCCCCTCCATAACCCCTCTCTTGACTTGGGCTGCAAAAGTGATGTCATCTCCATAGTCCAGACCGGAAAACTGGAAAAGGACAGGACGTTGCCTGGTGCAAGATTTTAAGACGAAGTGGTCACATGGTCAGATTCCTTAGTGGCCTATCAATGCAAATTCTAGACAGTAAATATATTAGAAACTTTCTTCTACAGATGAGATATGAGTAGGGTTGAGCGAACCCGAACTGTAAAGTTTGGGTTCGTACCGAACTTTAGGATTTTTGGACCCCGGACCCGAACCCGAACATTTCAGTAAAAGTTTGAGTTCGGTGTTCGGCGCTTTCTTGGCGCTTTTTGAAAGGCTGCAAAGCAGCCAAACAACAAGCGTTTAACTCTGTGCCCTTAGAAGCCATCACAGCCATGCCTACTAATGGCATGGCTGTGATTGGCCAGTGCAGCATGTGACCCAGCCTCTATATAAGCTGGAGTCACGTAGCGCTGCACGTCACTCTGCTGTGCTTAGTGTAGGGAGAGGATGCTGCTGGTGATTTCAGGGAGAGAATAGGAGAGAACCTTTGCTCAAAACGTGAATCTAACTCAGCGATCTACATACATTATGTTGTGTTTTTTTATCCTGCCCTGAGCCCAGTTACCCGGAAAAAAAAAAACTTTTATAAGTCTGTTAGGTGGGTGGCGGCGGCGGCCATTTTATGCAAGCTCAGTGCACTAGCACTGCATCTGAGCTTCTGGGACATTGAAATCCAAGGTTTAAAAACAGCACAAATTATGTGTTTGTAAAAAAATCCCAATTTTTTGGGCAATTTAAGCTAGAAATACAGCCATAATTTTCTGGGTTTTTAAAACACACTTTTTTTTGCTAAAAACCACTATTTTCCTGATCTGCAAGTGTTAAATTCAAGTTTAATATATACAGCTTTTTATATTCTGTTACAAAAAATAAAAAACTTTTTCGCAATATACAACATCTGGATAAGTGAGTGTGCAATTTAGGCTAGAAATACAGCCATCATTTTCTGGGTTTTTTAAAAACACACTTTTTTGCCAAAAAACACTATTTTCCAGATCTGCAAGTGTTAAATTCAAGTTTAATATATACAGCTTTCATATTCTGTTACCAAAAAAACCCACTTTTTTGGCAATATACAACATCTGGATTAGTCAGTGTGCAATTTAAGCTAGAAATACAGCCATCATTTTCTGGGTTTTTAAAAACACACTTTTTTGCCAAAAACCACTATTTTCCAGATCTGCAAGTGTTAAATTCAAGTTTAATATATACAGCTTTTTATATTCTGTTACAAAAAATAAAAAACTTTTTGGGCAATATACAACATCTGGATAAGTGAGTGTGCAATTTAAGCTAGAAATACAGCCATAATTTTCTGGATTTTTAAAAACACACTTTTTTTTGCCAGATTCCACAATTTTTCTGGCCTTGCAGCATCAGCACGTGTGAAATTCCAGGGTTATATACTGCTGTCAAATTCAGTTATTAAACAAACACCCATTTGGGCAAAAAAAAAAATTGTTGGCAGCCTTTGCTGCAGATGTCATTGTGAGATACCGCCTTTACATACTGTCTTTCTATTCAGTTATTTGAAATAAAGCCATTTTGGGCACAATTCTTTGATAGCGTCCTAGTGCGGATCAGGGCGTGTGAGATACACCCTTTAAATACAGGGCTTCTATTCAGGCATTTGAAATACAGCCATTTTGGGCAAACAAATTTTATTGCGGCCTAGTGTGGATCAGGGCGTGTGAGATACACCCTATATATACAGGGGTTATATTCAGGTATTTGAAATACAGCCATTTTGGGCAAACTAAATTAAAAGAAGGCCTAGTCTGGTTCAGGGCGTGTGAGATACACCTTTTAAATACAGGGGTTTTATTAATAAATACTATTAATAATACACAATTTTTCAGGCCTTGCAGCATCAGCATGTTTGAAATTCCAGGGTTATATACTGCTTTCATATTCAGTTATTAAACTAACACCCGTTTGGGCAAAAAAAATGTAGTTGGCAGCCTTTGCTGCAGATGTCATTGTGAGATACACCCTTTAAATACAGGGGTTCTATTCAGGTATTTAAAATACCATTTGGTGCACAAATCTTTAATTGAGGCCTAGTGTGGGTCAGGTCGTGTGAGATACACCCTGTATATACAGGGCTTATATTCTTCTATTAATAAAACACCTTTTTTGGGGCAAAATACACAATCGTTGCACCCTTACATCATCAAGACGTTTGAAATTCCCTTTAAATACAGGGGTTTTATTCAGGTATTTGAAATACAGTAATTTTTGGCAAACAAATTTAATTGAAGCCTAGTCTGGTTCAGGGCGTGTGAGATACACCCTTTAAATACAGTGGTTTTATTCAGGTATTTGAAATACAGTCATTTTTGGCAAACAAATTTAATTGAGGCCTAGTCTGGTTCAGGGCGTGTGAGATACACCCTTTAAATACAGTGGTTTTATTCAGGTATTTGAAATACAGCCATTTTTGGCAAACAAATTTAATTGAGGCCTAGTCTGGTTCAGGGCGTGTGAGATACACCCTGTACATACTGTCGTTCTATTCTACTATTAATTAAACACTCATTTAGGGGAAGATCCTAAATTTGAGAAATATGAGGAGAGCGTCAAATAAGGGACGTGGCCCAGGTCGTGGTGCTGCTGGTGGAGCTCCTGTTGCAGGGAGAGAACGTGGTCGATCTGTGCCAGCTACATGTACAAGTGAAACCCCGTTCTCAGGTGCGAGTAGGCGACAGAACCTGCAGCGGTATTTGGTCGGGCCTAATGCGGCTCTACGAATGGTGAGGCCTGAACAAGTACAGGCGATAGTAGATTGGGTTGCTGACAGTGGCTCCAGTTCCGTCACATTCTCTCCCACTGTCATGCCCTGCTCAGGTTATGTGCGGAGGTCTGCCAGGTTAGCAGCACGTGTGTAGTTTGTTTTGTTTTTGGGTTTGGATTTGAGCTGTATCCGCCTCCTTTCAGGTGCACTGGGTGAGGTCGTTTGTATGAGTTTAAATTACGCCCCTTCCCAGTGTCCTGTGCGGATCATAGCTTCTATCTTGCTCTGAGGAAGGAAGGAATCGCTGTTTCTGCTCAGCTACAGATAGTTTGTTTCTCTCTTGTGTTCTGTCTTGCTTGAGGAAGCAGGCTGTCTCTTTTCCCCTTTTCCACCATCTTAGGGATCTTAGGGTTTCTTCAGTCTTAGGCACGGGGGCACGTTTATTCCTACCTTCAGGGTCTGAACGTGGGCACAGAAGTCCAGGGAGAGTTGGTAGGAATTTGTCAGGAGGTGACCTTTATCCACAGGCCTAGACACTTGTTTTATGGTTTTCTGTGTTTCTATTGTATCTTGTATCCTACCCAGCGTGACACCCACCCAGTCTCATGCTGAAAGACCACAGTTGTAACCTGCAGCCGATGTCCATCAATCTTTCACCTCACCCCCTTGCAAATCAGCCAAGCAGTCTGAGGCCCAAGTCATGCAGCAGTCTCTTCTGCTTTTTGATGACTCTGTTAGCAGGGTTTCCCAGGGCCATCCACCTAGCCCTGTCCCAGAAGTGGAAGTGATTGAGTGCACCGATGCCCAACCACTTATCTTTTAAGATGAGTACATGGGAGGACCATCGCAGCACGTATCAGATGATGACGAAACACAGGTGCCAACTGCTAGGGCTTTCGAAAGTGTACAGACCGACAAGGAGTGCAGGGGTGAAGACTGGGTGGAAGATGATGTGGAGGACGATGAGGTCCTCGACCCCACATGGAATCAAGGTCATGCGAGTGACCTATGTAGTTTGGAGGAAGAGGCAGTGGTCGCACAGAGCCACCAGCACAGCAGAAGAGGGAGCAGGGTGCAAAAGCAGAGCGGCCGTCCTCTAGACAGTATGCCTACTACAGCCCACCGCAGCAAGGGACTGAGAACACCAAAGCCAGCTCCAAGGAGTTCCCTGGCGTGGCAGTTCTTCAGACAATGTGCTGACGACAAGACACGAGTGGTTTGCACGCTGTGCATTTAGAGCCTAAAGCGAGGCATAAACGTTCTCAACCTGAGCACAACCTGCAAGACCAGGCATTTAAGTTCAAAGCACGAGCTGCAGTGGAGTAGACACCTCAAAAACCAAGAAAGGTCTCTGGCTCCTCCTGCTTCCTCTTCTGCTGCAGTCTCGGCCTCTTCATCCACCTCTGGAGTGACAGTGCCACCTGTCACTCCGCAAACAGAGGATCTGCCAGCAACAAGACCACCAAGCATCTCCACAATGTCCCACGGAAGCGTTCAGTTTTAAAGGCCCTTATGGCGGTGGCTGTCCGACAGTACATCGTGCCCAGCCGCCACTACTTTTCCAGGCGAGCCACCCCGTCCCTGCACAACCAAGTAGGGGACAAAATCACGTGTGCACTGCGCAACACCATCTGTGGCAAGGTGCACCTCACTACGGATACGTGGACCAGTAAGCACGGTCAGGGACTTTATATCTCCATAACAGCACACTGGGTAAATGCAGTGGCGGCTGGACCTGAGGCGGATAGCAGTTTGGCGCATGTCCTTCCACCACCAAGGATTGCAGGGCGCTTCAGTTTGCCTCCTGTTGCTTCCTCCTCCTACTCTGCTTCTCATCCGGTCAGCGTAACACCTTCACCACCAACTTCAGCACAGCCAGGGGTAAACGACAGCAGGCAGTTTTAAAACTTATCTGTTTGGGGGACAAACCCCACACCGCGCAGGAGCTGTGGACGGGCCTTGAACAACAGACCGATGAGTGGTTGGTGCCAGTGAGCCTCAAGCCCGGCCTGGTGGTGTGGGATAATGGGTGAAATCTCGTAGTAGCTCTGGGACTAGCCGGTTTGACGCACATCCCTTGCCTGGCGCATGTGCTGAATTTGGTGGTGCAGAGATTGCTTAAAAATTACCCCGATATGTCTGAGCTGCTGCATAAAGTGCGAGCCGTCTGTGCGCGCTTTCGACGTTCTCACCCTGCTGCTGCTCGCCTGTCAGCTCACCGCCTCATATGCGACGTGCCCACAAGGTGGAACTCCACCTTGCACATGCTGACCAAACTGTGCGAGCAGCAGCAGGCAAAAGTGGAGTTTCAGCTGCAGCACGCACGGGTGAGTCGCTCGGCATAACAGCACCACTTCACCACCAATGACTGGGCCTGCATGCGAGACCTGTGTTCCTTGTTGCGCTGTTTCGAGTACTCCACCAACATGGCCAGTGCCGATAACGCCGTTCTCAGCATAACTATCCCACTTCTATTCCTCCTTGAAAAAACGCTGCTGGCGATGATGGAAGAGGATGTGGCACAGGAGGAGGAGGAGGAAGAGGGATCATTTCGTAGGGTTTCCGGCCAGTCATTCACAAGTGGCTCCGAGGGTGGGTTCCTGCACCCACAAACGCCAGGGCACAGTTCTGGAGGATGATGAGGTGGAGGATGAGCAGGAGGAGATTTAGGAGGAGGAGGAACCATGTTCACAGCAGGGTGGCACCCAGACCAGCTCATGGACATCACTGGTGCGTGGCTGGGGTATACAGAGGACACAGATGATACACCTCCCACAGAGGACAGCTTTTCGTTGCCTCTGGGCAGCTTGGCACACATGAGCAATTACATGCTGCAGTGTCTCCGCAATGACCGCCGAATTGCCCACATTCTAACTTGTGCTGATTACTAGGTGGCCACGCTACTCTATCCCCGTTACAAGGACAACGTACCGTCCTTAATTCCCTCACTGGAGCGTGATTGTAAGATGCGCGAGTACAAGCACACGCTGGTAGACGCGCTGCTGGTGGCATTCCCACCTGACAGTGGGGGCACAGTGGAAGCACAAGGCGAAGGCAGAGGAAGAGGTCGCCAACGCAGCTGGGGCACCGCCAGCACCTCAGAAGGCATGGTTAGCATGGCCGAAATGTGGAAAACTTTGTCAGCACGCCACAACAACCAGCACCACCAGCTGATATGGAGCGTCTTAGCAGGAGGCAGCATTTCAGCAACATGGTGGAGCAGTATGTGTGCACTCACCTACACGTACTGAATGACGGGTCTGTCCCCTTCAACTTCTGGGTCTCCAAATTGGGCACATGGCCTGAGCTTGCCCTTTACGCCTTGGAGGTGCTGGCCTGCCCTGCAGCCAGTGTATTATCTGAACGTGTGTTTAGCACGGCAGGGGGCGTCATCACAGACAAGGGCAGCCGCCTGTCCACAGGACAAGCTCATTAAAATGAACCAGGCATGGATCCCACAGGACTTGTCCATACCTTGTGCAGAGTAGACATGTATACCGGCACTAACTAGCCATTGTTATACTGCAGCGCAATTGCTCATTCTTGTATTTTGGATATTTCACACTCTTTTGGAGTGTACCCTAATTTAAAAAAATAAAATTAAAACTAAAAACCTGTGTTGGCTACCTCGTCCTTCTCCACCACCGCTTCCACCTACACTTCTACTTCCACCGCCTCCTTAAACTCCTACTCCATATGGAACTCCACCTCATAAATAAATTTTATTTTATTTTATTTATTTTATGTCATTTCACTACTTTGTCAGTTACATTTTCTGGTGAAATTCACCAATTTTTGGGTGTGATGTACCACTGCTATACCTAGTAGACAGGTAAAAAAATAAAAATAAATTGTCAGTTACATTTTCAGTTGAAATTCAACAATTTTTGGTGTGAAGTACCACTGCTATACCTAGTAGACAGGTTAAAAAAAATAAAAATAGTCAGTTATATTTTCGGGTGAAATTCAACAATTTTTTTGTGTGATATACCTGCTATACCTAGTAGACCGGTAAAAAAAAAAAAATTCTCAGTTACATTTTCTGGTGAAATTCACCAATTTTTGGGTGTAGTATACACCTCCTCTACCTAGTTGACAGCCTAATAAATTTCAATAATTTTTCTTTAACATTTTCGGGTGACAATAATTTTTTTTTTCTGTCATAGACCCCTGCTCTAGCAAGTAGACAGGTTAATAAATTTCACTAATTTTTCTGTTACATTCTTGGGTTGACATTATACAATTTTAGATGTGAATAAACCCCTGCTCTGCATAGGTGACAGGGAATAAAATTTCAGAAATTCTTTAATTGATGCGCGCCACCTCCTTTGATTTAATGCTTAAACTTTAACAAGTTGTACCACATTTGCGCTTCAATAATTTGTCCCACATTTCCGCTTTACTCTTTTGGCCAACATTTGCGCTTCAATACTTTGTCCCACATTTCCTCTTCACTCTTTTGGCCCACATTTGGGCTTCTGTAATTTGTCCAAAATTTTCACCTCAATAATTTTTCCCATAATTCGGCTTTACTCTTCTGGCCCACATTTAGGCTTCTATAATCTGTCCAAAATTTTCGCCTCAATAATTTTTCCTCTAATTCCGCTTTACTTTTCTTATCTGTAATTTGGCCAAAATTTTCGCCTCAATAATTTTTCCCATAATTCCGCTTTACTCTTTTGGCCCACATTTGGGCTTCTGTAATTTGTCCCACATTTGCAATTTAACAGCTTTTACCACATTTCCGCTCGATTCCCCAAATTTTTTATAAATTTATCTCCCTTAAATTTGGTCTCTTTTTCTTACGCTCCCTCTCCGGCGTGGAACCTGATTCGCCTATAAACCTTAATCAACATGGTAGGCTCAGAAAAGAACATCGAAAGTTGATAGAGAAGATATCCAAATCGAAGGTGGATGTCACTGGGGCACCTCTACATAGGTGACAGAAACATAAATTTTTAAAAATTGTCAATTACATTGTCAGGTGACATTTTTCAAATTTTGCCAGATAGAAACCCCTGCTCTGCATAGTTGACAGGGAATAACATTTAACCACTTCCCATCTGGGCCCTTTGCTCCCTTCCTGACCAGGCCAAATTTTGCAAAACTGACATATCTCACTTTATGTGGTAATAACTTTGGAATGCCTTTATTTATCCAAGTCATTCAGAGATTGTTTTCTTGTGACACATTGTACTTCATGATAGTCATAAATTTGAGTCAAAATATTTCACCTTTATTTATGAAAAAATCCCAAATTTACCCAAGAATTTGAAAAATTCGCAATTTTCTAAATTTCAATTTCTCTGCTTTTAAAACAGAAAGTGATACCTCATAAAATATTTATTATTTAACATTCCCCATATGTCTACTTTATGTTGGCATCATTTTGGAAATGTCATTTTATTTTTTTAGGACGTTAGAAGGCTTAGAAGTTTAGAAGCAATTCTTCAAAGTTTTAAGAAAATTGCCAAAACCCACTTTTTAAGGACCAGTTCAGGTATGAAGTCACTTTGTGGGGCCTTCATAGTGGATACCCCCATAAATGACCCCTTTGTAGAAACTACACCCCTCAAGGTATTCAAAACCGATTTTACAAACTTAGTTAACCCTTTAGGCGTTCCACAAGAATTAAAGGAAAATGGAGATCAAATTTTTAAATTTCACTTTTTTGGCAGATTTTCCATTTAAATCAATTTTTTTCTTTAACACATCGATGGTTAACAGCCAAACAAAACTCAATATTTATTACCCAGATTCTGCGGTTTACAGAAACACCCCACATGTGGTCATAAACTGCTGTATGGGCACACGGCAGGGCGCAGAAGAAAAGGAACTCCACATGGTTTTTAGATGCCATGTCCCATTTGAAGCCCCCTGATGCACCCTTACAGTAGAAACTCCCAATAAGTGACCCCATTTTGGAAACTAGGGGATAAGGTGCCAGTTTTATTAGTACTATTTTTGGGTACATATGATTTTTTGATCATTCATTATAACACTTTATGGGGCAAGGTGACCAAAAAATTTGTTGTTTTAGCACAGTTTCTATTTATTTATTTTTACACCGTTCACCTGAGGGGTTCAGTCAAGTGACATTTTTATAGAGCAGATTGTTACGGACGTGGCGATACCTAATATGTATACTTTTTCTCATTTATAAAAGTTTTACACAATAATAGCATTTTTGAAACAAAAAAATTATGTTTTAATGTGTCCATGTTCTGAGAGCTATAGTTTTTTTATTTTTTGAGAGATTTTCTTATGTAGGGGCTCATTTTTTGCAGGATGAGGTGACGGTTTTATTGGTACTATTTTGTGGGACATACGCTTTTTACGGTGTTCACCCCAGGGGTTAGGTCATGTGATATTTTTATAGAGCTGGTTTTTACGGACGCGGCAATACCAAATATGTCTATTTTATTTTATTTTTTCTATTTTTAATTTTTTTTTTATTCCTTACTTGGGAACTTTTTTTTTTTTTACATGGGAAACTTTATTTTATTTTATTTTTTCAACCTTTTTTTTTAATTTTTTTTATTTTACACTTTTTGTCCCCCATAAGGTCATACAAGACCTCTGGGGGACATTTACTTCACTTTTTCTTTTTTTTTTCACTGTTGATTTCTCCTGTAACTGGGGCTGACATAGTAGCCCCAGTTACAGGACAAATGCACCCCCAGAGAGGCTGTACAGCAGCAATCCAGCGCTGTACAGCCTCAGAGCAGGGCTGATCGAGGTCTCTGAGAGACCTCACACAGCTCCTGCACACTCCGGTCACGGCGGTCACATGACCGCCGGGCCGGAACAGGAAGCGCACAGCGCTTCCTTCTCTGCAGACACAGCGCTCGGTGAGCGCTGTGTCTGCAGCGATCGTGAAGGCAGGGACACCTGGGAACTGTCCCTGCCTTGTCTTAGGGTTGCCCTGCTGTCACTGACAGCGGGCAACCCGATCAGCAGCTGCACGATTAGCGTGCAGCTGCTATTTCTGACAGGACGTTCTAAAACGTGCTGTCAGAAATAGACGTCCACCCATAGGACGTTTATAGTCTATGGGCGGACGTTAAGCGGTTAATAAATTCTTCAGTAATTATTGTGCACCACATCCTTTCATTCAATGCTTAAACTTTAAAAAGTTGCCACACTTTTATGCTTTAATAATTTGTCCCATATTTCTGCTCTATAATTTTAAATTTGAAAAAATTAATCCTCCCTTGGATGTGGTCTCTCTTTCTCACGCTCCCTCTCCGGCGTGGAACCCTGATTCCCCGCCACCCGTGATCACCATGGTAGCCGCATAAAAGAGCATCGAAAGTTGATAAAGCAGATATCAAATTGGATAGTGAACATCACGGGGACGTGCGACATGGTGGGGCAGTAAGTTTGCACACGCCTACACAGACTGACTGACAGGGGTCAGCCCCTGCAACTTCTGAGTCTCCAAATTGGGCACATGGCCTGAGCTTGCCCTTTACCCCTTGGAGGTGCTGGCCTGCCATGCAGCCAGTGTATTGTCTGAACGTGTGTTTAGCACGACTGCAGGGGGTTATCACAGGTTATATTTCCCAATGTTTTGGGGTGTACCCTAATTTAAAAAAATATAAATAAATTTAAAACCAAAAAGCAGTGTAGGCTACCTCCTCCTTCTCCACCGCCGCTTCCACCTACCCCGCCACATCCACTGCCTCCTCAACCTCCTACTCCATATGGACCTCGTCCTCCTAGATCAAGATTATTATTATATTTTTTTTACGTATTTTATGTTATTTAAAGTCATTTCCCTATCCACATTTGTTTGCAGAGCACTTGCCATGCTCTTAACCACTTCCCGCAACTGTAACGCCGAAAGGCGTCATTGCGGCGGCTCCCCCAGGCTACGCTAACGCCAATAGGCGTCATCTCGCGTGAGCCGAGATTTCCTGTGAACGCGCGCACACAGGCGCGCGCGCTCACAGGAACGGAAGGTAAGAGAGTTGATCTCCAGCCTGCCAGCGGCGATCGTTCGCTGGCAGGCTGGAGATGTGTTTTTTTTAACCCCTAACAGGTATATTAGACGCTGTTTTGATAACAGCGTCTAATATACCTGCTACCTGGTCCTCTGGTGGTCCCCTTTGTTTGGATCGACCACCAGAGGACACAGGTAGCTCAGTAAAGTCCCACCAAGCACCACTACACTACACTACACCCCCCCCCGTCACTTATTAACCCCTTATTAGCCCCTGATCACCCCATATAGACTCCCTGATCACCCCCCTGTCATTGATCACCCCCCTGTCATTGATCACCCCCCTGTAAAGCTCCATTCAGACGTCCGCATGATTTTTACGGATCCACTAATAGATGGATCGGATCCGCAAAACGCATCCGGACGTCTGAATGAAGCCTTACAGGGGCGTGATCAATGACTGTGGTGATCACCCCATATAGACTCCCTGATCACCCCCCTGTCATTGATCACCCCCCTGTCATTGATCACCCCCCTGTAAAGCTCCATTCAGACGTCCGCATGATTTTTACGGATCCACTGATAGATGGATCGGATCCGCAAAACGCATCCGGACGTCTGAATGAAGCCTTACAGGGGCATGATCAATGACTGTGGTGATCACCCCATATAGACTCCCTGATCACCCCCCTGTAAAGCTCCATTCAGATGTCCGCATGATTTTTACGGATGCACTGATAGATGGATCGGATCCGCAAAACGCATCCGGACGTCTGAATGAAGCCTTACAGGGGCATGATCAATGATTGTGGTGATCACCCCATATAGACTCCCTGATCACCCCCCTGTCATTGATCACCCCCCTGTAAAGCTCCATTCAGATGTCCGCATGATTTTTACGGATGCACTGATAGATGGATCGGATCCGCAAAACGCATACGGACATCAGAATGAAGCCTTACAGGGGCATGATCAATGACTGTGGTGATCACCCCCCTGTCATTGATTACCCCCCCGTAAAGCTCCATTCAGATGTCCGCATGATTTTTACGGATGCACTGATAGATGGATCGGATCCGCAAAACGCATCCGGACGTCTGAATGAAGCCTTACAGGGGCATGATCAATGACTGTGGTGATCACCCCCCTGTCATTGATTACCCCCCTGTAAAGCTCCATTCAGATGTCCGCATGATTTTTACGGATGCACTGATAGATGGATCGGATCCGCAAAACGCATCCGGACGTCTGAATGAAGCCTTACAGGGGCATGATCAATGACTGTGGTGATCACCCCCCTGTCATTGATTACCCCCCTGTAAAGCTCCATTCAGATGTCCGCATGATTTTTACGGATGCACTGATAGATGGATCGGATCCGCAAAACGCATCCGGACGTCTGAATGAAGCCTTACACGGGCGTGATCAATGACTGTGGTTATCACCCCATATAGACTCCCTGATCACCCCCCTGTCATTGATTACACCCCTGTCATTGATCACCCCCCTGTAAAGCTCCATTCAGATGTCCGCATGATTTTTACGGATCCACTGATAGATGGATCGGATCCGCAAAACGCATCCGGACGTCTAAATGAAGCCTTACAGGGGCGTGATCAATGACTGTGGTGATCACCCCATATAGACTCCCTGATCACCCCCCTGTCATTGATTACCCCCCTGTAAAGCTCCATTCAGACGTCCGCATGATTTTTACGGATCCACTGATAGATGGATCGGATCCGCAAAACGCATCCGGACGTCTGAATGAAGCCTTACAGGGGCATGATCAATGACTGTGGTGATCACCCCATATAGACTCCCTGATCACCCCCCTGTCATTGATTACCCCCCTGTAAAGCTCCATTCAGATGTCCGCATGATTTTTACGGATGCACTGATAGATGGATCGGATCCGCAAAACGCATCCAGACGTCTGAATGAAGCCTTACACGGGCGTGATCAATGACTGTGGTTATCACCCCATATAGACTCCCTGATCACCCCCCTGTCATTGATCACCCCCCCTGTCATTGATCACCCCCCTGTCATTGATCACCCCTCTGTAAGGCTCCATTCAGACATTTTTTTGGCCCAAGTTAGCGGAAATTTATTTTTTTTTTTTCTTACAAAGTCTCATATTCCACTAACTTGTGTCAAAAAATAAAATCTCACATGAACTCACCATACCCCTCACGGAAACCAAATGCGTAAATTTTTTTAGACATTTATATTCCAGACTTCTTCTCACGCTTTAGGGCCCCTAGAATGCCAGGGCAGTATAAATACCCCACATGTGACCCCATTTCGGAAAGAAGACACCCCCAGGTATTCCGTGAGGGGCATATTGAGTCCATGAAAGATTGAAATTTTTGTCCCAAGTTAGCGGAACGGGAGACTTTGTGAGAAAAAAATTAAAAATATCAATTTCCGCTAACTTGTGCCAAAAAAAAAAAATTTCTATGAACTCGCCATGCCCCTCATTGAATACCTTGGGGTGTCTTCTTTCCAAAATGGGGTCACATGTGGGGTATTTATACTGCCCTGGCATTCTAGGGGCCCCAAAGCGTGAGAAGAAGTCTGGTATCCAAATGTCTAAAAATGCCCTCCTAAAAGGAATTTGGGCACCTTTGCGCATCTAGGCTGCAATAAAGTGTCACACATCTGGTATCGCCGTACTCAGGAGAAGTTGGGGAATGTGTTTTGGGGTGTCATTTTACATATACCCATGCTGGGTGAGAGAAATATCTTGGTCAAATGCCAACTTTGTATAAAAAAATGGTAAAAGTTGTCTTTTGCCAAGATATTTCTCTCACCCAGCAAGGGTATATGTAAAATGACACCCCAAAACACATTCCCCAACTTCTCCTGAATACGGCGATACCACATGTGTGACACTTTTTTGCAGCCTAGGTGGGCAAAGGGGCCCATATTCCAAAGAGCACCTTTAGGATTTCACAGGTCATTTACCTACTTACCACACATTAGGGCCCCTGGAAAATGCCAGGGCAGTATAACTACCCCACAAGTGACCCCATTTTGGAAAGAAGACACCCCAAGGTATTCCGTGAGGGGCATGGCAAGTTCCTAGAATTTTTTGTCACAAGTTAGTGGAAAATGATGATTTTTTTTTTTTTTTTTTTTTTTTCATACAAAGTCTCATATTCCACTAACTTGTGACAAAAAATAAAAACTTCCATGAACTCACTATGCCCATCAGCGAATACCTTGGGGTCTCTTCTTTCCAAAATGGGGTCACTTGTGGGGTAGTTATACTGCCCTGGCATTCTAGGGGCCCAAATGTGTGGTAAGGAGTTTGAAATCAAATTCTGTAAAAAATGACCTGTGAAATCCGAAAGGTGCTCTTTGGAATATGGGCCCCTTTGCCCACCTAGGCTGCAAAAAAGTGTCACACATCTGGTATCCCCGTACTCAGGAGAAGGTGGGGAATGTGTTTTGGGGTGTCATTTTACATATACCCCTGCTGGGTGAGAGAAATATCTTGGCAAAAGACAACTTTTCCCATTTTTTTATACAAAGTTGGCATTTGACCAAGATATTTATCTCACCCCGCATGGGTATATGTAAAAAGACACCCCAAAACACATTCCTCAACTTCTCCTGAATACAGAGATACCAGATGTGTGACACTTTTTTGCAGCCTAGGTGGGCAAAGGGGCCCATATTCCAAAGAGCACCTTTCGGATTTCACAGGTCATTTTTTACAGAATTTGATTTCAAACTCCTTACCACACATTCGGGCCCCTAGAATGCCAGGGCAGTATAACTACCCCACAAGTGACCCCATTTTGGAAAGAAGAGACCCCAAGGTATTCGCTGATGGGCATAGTGAGTTCATGGAAGTTTTTATTTTTTGTCACAAGTTAGTGGAATATGAGACTTTGTATGAAAAAAAAAAAAAAATAATAAAATCATCATTTTCCACTAACTTGTGACAAAAAATAAAAAATTCTAGGAACTTGCCATGCCCCTCACGGAATACCTTGAGGTGTCTTCTTTCCAAAATGGGGTCACTTGTGGGGTAGTTATACTGCCCTGGCATTCTAGGGGCCCGAATGTGTGGTAAGGAGTTTGAAATCAAATTCTGTAAAAAATGACCTGTGAAATCCGAAAGGTGCTCTTTGGAATATGGGCCCCTTTGCCCACCTAGGCTGCAAAAAAGTGTCACACATCTGGTATTGCCGTACTCAGGAGAAGGTGGGGAATGTGTTTTGGGGTGTCATTTTACATATACCCATGCTGGGTGAGAGAAATATCTTGGCAAGAGACAACTTTTCCCATTTTTTTATACAAAGTTGGCATTTGACCAAGATATTTATCTCACCCAGCATGGGTATATGTAAAATGACACCCCAAAACACATTCCTCAACTTCTCCTGAGTACGTAGATACCAGATGTGTGACACTTTTTTGCAGCCTAGGTGGGCAAAGGGGCCCACATTCCAAAAGCACCTTTCGGATTTCACTCGTCATTTTTTACAGAATTTGATTTCAAACTCCTTACCACACATTTGGGCCCCTAGAATGCCAGGGCAGTATAACTACCCCACAAGTGACCCCATTTTGGAAAGAAGAGACCCCAAGGTATTTCGTGATGGGCATAGTGAGTTCATAGAAGTTTTTATTTTTTGTCACAAGTTAGTGGAATATGAGACTTTGTAGGAAAAAAAATAAAATAAAAAAAAATCATCATTTTCCGCTAACTTGTGACAAAAAATAAAAAGTTCTATGAACTCACTATGCCCATCAGCGAATACCTTAGGGTGTGTACTTTCCGAAATGGGGTCATTTGTGGGGTGTTTGTACTGTCTGGGCATTGTAGAACCTCAGGAAACATGACAGGTGCTCAGAAAGTCAGAGCTGCTTCAAAAAGCGGAAATTCACATTTTTGTACCATAGTTTGTAAACGCTATAACTTTTACCCAAACCATTTTTTTTTTACCCAAACATTTTTTTTTTATCAAAGACATGTAGAACTATAAATTTAGAGCAAAATTTCTATATGGATCTCGTTTTTTTTTGCAAAATTTTACAACTGAAAGTGAAAAATGTCATTTTTTTGCAAAAATATCGTTAAATTTCGATTAATAACAAAAAAAGTAAAAATGTCAGCAGCAATGAAATACCACCAAATGAAAGCTCTATTAGTGAGAAGAAAAGGAGGTAAAATTCATTTGGGTGGTAAGTTGCATGACCGAGCAATAAACGGTGAAAGTAGTGTAGTGCCGATTTGTAAAAAAGGGCCTGGTCTTTAGGGGGGTATAAACCTGTGGTCCTTAAGTGGTTAACCACATTTTGATGCCATTTGCAGCCATCTAGCCCCTTCCATGACATTTTTACAGCCATTTTAGTGCTCAAAAGTTCGGGCCCCAATTGAATTCAATGGGGTTCGGGGTCAACTTCGGGTCAAGTTCGGGTCCTGAACTTGAACTTTTTTCCGAAGTTCGGCCGAACCCGTCAAACCCAAACATCCAGGTGTCCGCTCAACTCTAGATTTGAGTAATTAAAAGGGTTGTCTCACTTCAGCAAATGGAATTCACCATGTAGAGAAAGTTAATAAACGGCAATCACTAATGTTCTGTGATTGACCATGTTGCCTCCTTTGCTGGCTTGATTCACGTTTTCATCACATTATATACTTATCGTTTCCCTTGTTATGACCATCCTATAGTCCAGTAGTGGTGGCCTTGCTTGCACACTATTGTCACTTTTTCCAATAGTGTCCAAGCATGGCCACCACTGCTGGATTACAGGATGGTCGAAACCCCTGAATCTGAGCAGTGTATAATTCAATGAAAAAATGAATCAAGCCAGCAAAGGAGGCAATATGGACGATCACAATACATAAGTAAGTGCCTTGTATTAACTTTTTCTACATGATAAATGCCATTTGCTAAAGTGAGACAATCCTTCTAAGGTGAGTTCATGGGGCCTGCTGGGTCCCAGAAAAGTTATTTAATGGAAAAAGTATGAGTAAGTATTTTTTGCAGTGGTTGCAAGATTGTCCGCAACCATTTTTCTAACAGTGAACCATTGAGTTACAACACGGTGGCTGAGTGGTTGGCATTAGTGCCTTGCAGCACTGGGGTCCTAGGTTCGAATGCAACCAAGGACAACGTCTGCATGGAGTTTGTATGTTCTCCCCGTGTTTGAGTGGGTTTCCTGAGTACTTCGGTTTCCTCCCACACTCCAAAGATATACTGATGGGGAACTTAGATTGTGAGCCCCATTGGGGACAGTTGGATGCTAATGTCTGTAAAGCTCTGCGGAATATAGTAGCGATATATAAGTGCATAAAATAAAAAATTAAAATAAATAGTTGCGGAAATCTCGCATAAGGTGGCAGTGTGGCCTGCTATAGGCATGCTAACAGTGGCACTACAATCTGACTTTTCTGGGGTATTGTCACGGGGCCCCAAAGGCGCACTCGGTCTCCCATCAGCCGCAGGCCTGCTGCTTAGCTTCGGGGGCGAGGATCTGTGTTTTGCCTCGTTCCCAAGGTGGCTTTGCTAGCTGGGAGGCTCCCTGCTCCTAGGTCTGCCTTGAGCGCCGAGCTGATTACTCGGTGCTCGACTTGTCTGTCTGTCGGTCATGTGATGCTAGCCACGTCACATGACCCTCAGACCCCACTATAAATACATGCAGCCTGCTGGCCACAGGTTGCCTGTTAATTTTAGGTTCCTGGCTATTTGTTGGACTACTGAATACTCACCTGATCCTGTTCCCTGATGATCCTTTGCCTGCTCCTCCTGTACTGCACATCCCTCCTGGTATTGTGACCTCGGCTCCCCCCTGACTACTCTTTGCGGACTCCTCTGGTACTTCTCTACTCTCCTGGTATTTGACCCAGGCTTCTCCTGACCATTCTTTGCTTAACCCTTTGTACTGCGTAGCTCTCTTGGTTCTGACCCGGTCCGTTCACATTCCGTATTTTGTCTTGTCTGTCTTCCCTGCACATATCCTAAGTAAGGGACTGTCGTCCAGTTGTCCCCTGTCATCAGGACTCGTGAGGCAAGTAGGCAGGGCCAGGGGTGAGGGTGGAGCGCAGTGGTCACTATCCTTCCCCCTGTGTGTGTGTGGATGTGACCGTTACAGGTATTTAAAACTATATAATAATGTATAGTTAATCTCCATACATGTGTAGATAAAATGTTTGAATGGACATGGTGAAATTATATACCCTTCTTGTCAAACTACAGTATAATAAATCTGCAATATCTCCCATGATAGGGAAGATACAAGTTGCATATATTGTTACACTCGTAGTGAGTGTCCATATACACCTTGAGATTTGCAATGCAGACAAAAGCAGAGAAGAGAGCGTGCCTGGCTCTCTTGCTGTATTACACCATTACCTACAGTGCCTTGAAAAATAATTTGTACCCCTTGAACTTTTCAAAAAATTTTCATGTTATACCCGCAAACTTACATATATTTTATTGTAGTTGTGGCGAGAGACAAAAAATGGGGAGAGGCGCTCATAGGGTGGTGGGTATCGATAATACGGTTTGTAGAAATGGATGGAGTGTGCTCACCTTTTGGTGTTGTGCGTGGGTGCGCACAACGTCCGTAGGGGCAGGTCCACAGAGAGAGGGAGGGGGGGGGTCGGTGCCGCCAGTACCCGTTCGGTCCCTTTGGATGGAGTTGCCAAAAACTCCTAGGGACTGTGGAGGAAGTTGTGGGTGGTTTGTGTGTTGGCACACGGTAGGGTACTTCTTTGGCGCACAAAAGACGACCTCAGTCGCGGAACGTTTAGTTTGATAGCTGTTTATTGTGCAGTAGACAACGCGTTTCGGAGTTTATAACTCCTTTCTCAAGTCTTAGGGGCGTCGGCAGCAAGAGTGGCCAGAAGGCTGGGAGCCTCTTCTGGTGCGTGCTTGCTGTGCAGGGCGCCCTGCACAGCAAGCACGCACCAGAGGAGGCTCCCAGCCTTCTGGCCACTCTTGCTGCCGACGCCCCTAAGACTTGAGAAAGGAGTTATAAACTCCGAAACGAGTTGTCTACTGCACAATAAACAGCTATCAAACTAAACGTTCCGCGACTGAGGTCGTCTTTTGTGCGCCAAAGAAGTACCCTACCATGTGCCAGCACACAAACCACCCACATATATTTTATTGGGATTTTATGTGATAGACCAACACAAAGTGGCAAGTATGTGTGAAGTAAAAAGAAAATGATAAATGGTTTTCAAACTTTTTATAAAAAAAAATCTGGAAAGTGTGGAGTACATTTGTATTCAGACCCTCTGAGTCAATACTTTGTAGGACCACCTTTTGCTGCAATTACAGCTGCAAGTCTTTTGGGGTAGGTCTTTACCAGCTTTGCAAATCTAGAGGCTGAAATTTTTGCCCATTCTTCTTTGCAAAATAGCTCAGACTCAGTCAATTTTCAAGTCTTACCACGGTGAGATTTTGGTCTGGACATGAATGTGCTTTGATCTAAACCATTTAATTGTAGCTGTGGTATGTATAGGGTTGTTGTCCTGCTGGAAGATGAACCTCCACCCCAATCTCAAGTCATTTGCAGCCTCTATTGGGTTTTTCTCCAGGATTCCCCTATATTTAACCTTATCCATCTTCCCATCAACTCTGACCAGCTTCCTTGTCTTTCTTGAAGAAAAGCATCCCCACACCATAATTCTGCCACCACCACCATGTTTCAAGGTGGGACTGGTGTGTTCAGAGTTATACGTAGTGTCAGTTTTATGCCACACATAGTGTTTTGCATTTAGGCCAAAAGGTTTACTTTGGTCTCATCTGAACAGAGCACCTTCTTCCATATGTTTGCTGTTTCTCCTATATGGCTTGTGGCAAACTGCAAATGGAACTTCTTATGGCTTGCTTTCAAAAATGGCTTTCTTCTTGCCACTCTTCCATAAAGGCCATATTTGTGGAGTACATAACTAATAGTTGTCCTGTGGACAGATTCTCCTACCTGAACTGTGGATCTCTGCAGCTCCTCCAGAGAGACCATAGGCCTCTTGGCTGCTTCTCTAATTAGTAGTGTTGAGCGCGAATATTCAAATCGCGAATTTTAATTGCGAATATCGCCACTTTGAGAATAGTGTTGAATATTCTAATCATGAATTTATTGTGGATTTATAGCGAATATATTACATTGCCGATTTTCGCAATCAAGTAAGCAATGACTGGAGATCCCGAATTCTCAAATTGCAAATTTATGGCGAATATTCGGCCAAAAATGTGCAAAATATCGCGAATTCGAATATTGCCTATGCTGCTCATCACTACTATTAAGTCCTCTTCTTACCTGAGTTGTCAGTTTAGGTGAATGGCTATGTCTTGGTAGGTTTGCAGTTGTGCCATACTCATTCCATTTTCGGATGATGGATAGAACAGTGCTCAGTGAGATGTTCAGAGCTTCAAAAAATTTTTTTTTAAACCTAACCCTGCTTTACACTTCTTTACAACTTTATGATTGACCTGTCTGGTGTGTTCCTTGGTTTTCAGGATTCTGTTTGATCACTAATATTCTCTAACACACCTTTGAGGCCTTCACAGGATAGTTGTAGTTATACTGAAAATAAATTACACACTAATTAGGTGACTTCTGAAGACAGTTGGTCACATTGGATTTTATTTAGGGGGATCAGAGTACAGGGAGTTGAGTACAAATTCATGCCACACTTTTCAGATTTTTATTTATTAAAAACTTTGAAAACCATGTATCATTTACTTTTCACTTCACACATGCTTGCAATTTGTATTGGCCTATTACAATAAATCCCAATAAAATATATTTAAGTTTATGAGTGTAACATGAAAAAGTGTGCAAAAGTTTAAGGGCTATGAATACTTTTTCAAGGCAATGTAGCTATCTGGACTGAGAGCTTTTTAATGTACTTTTTATAAATCAAGAATAAAGTTCTATAAATAATAATCCATAATTGAAGGGAAATTTCTACCTGTATAACTAAATGGTAGGAGAATGTCGTCATGACCTGAAAGATGTGTTCCCACTTCTAGAAGCTTTATATTCACAATTTATCCATTGTATAATAAAAACATGGAGGTAATAAACAAGAATGAATCACATCCCATTAGCTTCTACTTTCTGCAATGGTTCTATGTTTAGAAACTCCAAAATAATCTCACTGAATTCATTCATTCATGCAGATGGAAATCTAATATAAATATGTATTTCCTGATATTAGCTGCTCATACCCATGCATGTTTGAAGAGAGCTAAGCGACAACCAATATGGCTGCCATTTCAGCTTCTACGGGGGCTGAAACCCAGATTTCCAAAGCCCCTGAACATCATAGCTGCCTAGATATACAGGGATAATGTCACACTCTTGTATTGCTGCCTAACTTAGCAATTATAGTAGTGTTTGCATGACTACATGCCAACTAAAAGGCATAGTCTGTGAAATGTTATGATAGCGACAGACCTCTTTAAATAAGGGTACCTATTAGATGGCATGATAACACTAAAAAGTGGGTGGAGTGGGCTGACTTTTTTACATCTCGGTTACTCGCTCTATAAGTTCTAGTGATTATGGCTCATTATCACTTCAGGACCAGTGGTGCTTGGAGCGGAAGGGACTAGAAGTTGAGTAAGGTGGGAAAGGAGAGAAAGTATTAAGGGCTGATATGAACTTCTTCATCAGCTGCCAGGTGTTAGTTAAAATGACATGCTGAAATGTAAATCTGTCTACATATGTACTAGGTTTTCACATTGTGGCTGTACAGTGTCTGATGTGTACCCATGGTGTAGAGGTAAAACCTAGTGACAAGTTCTCTTTACTCAGAGCCCTCAACCCTACCCCCATTTTCTGCAAGTGCAGGGCTACATAGCAGCTGGAGATCATAGTCGTATGATACAGAAGTGCTCACCAGGGTCAGCAACATATTTCTCTGCAGTTTTTAGAAGAAGATGGCTGCTAATCCCTGTCTGAAGTGGTAGCATTTTCATGCCTTGCTACTATTTCCAATTTGAACATTTTTTTTGCTAGAAAGGAAATGGGATTCTCATTAGGACAACCCCAGTTTCAGTGCCCTTGGCAGCGCAAACTGTATGTAGACCCTTTCATATATGAACAGGTTAATTCTAACTGTATTAGCTAATCCATTTTTGTATATACAACTTTTTTTTCATCCAACTGTTGACTTTACTGTCCTTGAGGTCTCCTTTGAATGCCAAACTCATGTCTGTATGCCAGGTTACAAAGTTTGATCCTATATAGTAAACTCCTAAAATGATATTATTTCCCGGATGTTCTTAGATCCAATGTCATGTTGTACTTTTAATCATGTACTACAAGTTCCAGTTACTATGTTTGTTGTCTTGAATCTTATGTACTTGAATGAAGCAGTCCTGTGTCTTATAGCTGAAGTACTATGTGAAATATAAAATCTTAATTTTTTTTCCAACATACTTCTTGGTGTCCTATATTAGATTGTTAACTAACCATAAAAATTTAAATCTGTCCAAAATGTGTTCAACACTAGAGCCATATGGTGCCAATGTTACCATTAACTGGCATCATACCAGGCCAATACCTGACACAATAACCATTATCAGGGGTGTAACAAGTGAACATGGGGTCCCATAGCAAAACTTAGTATGGGCCCCCACTTTACCATGACCACTTCCATTAGCAAGTTCAGAAAAACTTATGACTGGGTTACCTAAAAACATATGGGATAATGCACACAGTAATGTCCCAGTACAGGTATAATGCTCACAGTGAAATCACAATATTGGCAAAATGCACACAGTGACATCACAATACAAAGATATTCTTCTAAGTGATCATACAGAATGTATTATACAAACACTGATATCACAGTACAGACTTAAAATACACAAAATTGCACAGCAATAACATTAACAATTTACCTGCATAATGGACACAGGATGCACGATACAGGAGTAATGTAGCAATGTCACAACACAGCATAGCTAACCATGGGAACACATTCAATGTTTCATGCCATTTTACAAAAACGTAATTAATAACGGCACCAAATGATTGAGTTGATATGGACACCCTTAGCTATTGGCCCACATAGCAGCTGCTATGTCCGCTACCCTGGTAGTTACGCTGATGCAGTATTAAAATGGTAATGTGAAGGAACAAAAATACACTGACGAGCAAAAGGGTAACAATGTTTAGAACTTTTAAATTTCAGGCTCCATATCTCACCATCCACTACAGCTTTGAACGTAAGACTACCATCATTTTATAGACAATCATCTTGGCTATCTTATGCATAAATTGGACTTGCAACTATTTAGCATATGATTAGTTTTGCAGACTCTTGTTATGTAACTGCATTGTTACTGTTTCGCTCCTAAAATTCTAAATTAAAATTTTTATTATTTTGTTAGTATATTATAAATCCACCCTTCGCTTTCAACACTGACTGGATCCTTGTGGGTATGCTCTTGATCAGATTCAAGCATTTCTCGACCACAATCTGTTCCCAGGTCTCTTCTACACATTCCCAATGCTGATGCATACTGGTCGACTCACTTTGGTACAAATACAGCTTTCTCTTCAACTCTACCGACAAGTGCTTGATAGTGTTGAGGTCTGGGGATTGTGGGGGCCAATCCAGAACCTCTACTTCACTGTCATTGAACCATTTCTTTGCCAATCTTGGCGTATGCTTCGGGTCACCACCCATCTTGAAAAGTTTGCCCCCTCACATATACTAATGTGCCACAAACAGGAAGTTAATATCACCAACCATTCCCATTTTATTAAGGTGTATGCATATAAATGGCCCACCCTGTAGATCAGCATTGAGACCACCATCGATCCTAGTCAAGTATCCAATGCCTTTGGCTGTGAAACAACCCCATATCATTAGGCTTCCTCCACTGAACTTGACAGCTCCTTCAATTTCTCGATCCATTAGCCCCCTTTTTCCTTGTTTCTTCCAGACCTATTTCCACCGATCAGAGCCTAGTCTATTAACTTTAGTCTCATCGCTTCTACTGTCCATTGTTTGTACTTTTTTGCAAACTCTATCCGATACTTCTTATGACGATATTGAAGTTGAGGCTTCTTCACCTTTTTTCGGGCCACCACACCAGACTTGTGTAATGCGCGTTGCACGGTGCTTGCATGGATGTCTGTGATCTCACTGTTACAAAGCATATGAGTGTAACGTAACGTGAATTCAACAGATTTCAGAATTAATAAACTTACGCAGGCTTAGTGAATAAATATATTTACTAAGTGATTAAATATAAGATAAAGCATCACATACAGAATAGTAAAAAGTAAATAATCATCACTAGCCTAAATATGGGGTAGGGATCCGGTCAGCCATACTATTACAAATGGTTGTCTACCATGAAGTGCCTGGTCGAATCCCAATTAATTTGTTAGTGCAGACCACACTTATTCTCATCAGCCCCTCCTCCAGTGTGCATAACGCATGTCTCTGAGATCACTCAGTAATGTGTTCTTATCAGCACAAAAGGGGATGGGTACTATCTGTAACCCACTTCATTACAAGGAAAACTATTACATAGAGTATCAAACAGAATTAAAGGGGACAGAACCAATCAGTACTTACCCTTACAATACAACGAGCCACCTCCACTGCTGTGTGTGTAATGCCAGAACCTTGTGATGAGCCGAGTGGTCGACTCTGATATTTTGCCTGGACATCCACCTGTTGGCTTTGAAATGGATGAACGGACTTCATTTTGCATTCTTCCAACTGTCACGGCACTCACATGATGCAGTTTGACAATTTTCTTTGCCAAGGTACCGTTATCTATGAGCTGGATGATTCTGTTTCTCTTTTTTTGGAAAATCTTATTCATGGCTGCTCTTGAATTCGAAACAGTGACCTTTCACTTGGGAATCAACCTAACACTGAGCTGTTAGGGAATGTGAGAACAGGTTGTAATTTGTAGTATACAGGAAGAAAAGGATTGTTTCACCACTAGGAGCAAAAGAGTAACAATGCAGTTACATGACAAGAATCTTCAGAACTAATCATATGCTAAATAGTTGCAAATGCAATTTATGTATGAGGTAGCCAAGATGATTGTCTATAAAATTATGGTAGTCTCATGTTCGTTCGAAGCTGTAGTGGATGGTGAGATATGGAGCCTGAAAGTCAAAAGTTCAAAACATTGTTACCCTTGTGCCAGTCAGTGTGTAATAAACTAATACAACAAAAAGTTCACAATCAATCAAATAGTATTGTCTGTCACTGATATTAAGATACATAATGACAAGGAAATATCTCCTGCATATTAGTTACGATTACCCAAAAGCCAACACCGAGATGAGAAGGAAGTGGACAAAGAAACATTGAATGTGAAGCTTTAATGAAAGCGTAACAGACTCATTCTTTTATTTTTTTTATCTGGATGTTGATTCCATTATTCTATTGGCAAGACTTCCTCATATCACCGTCATCCTTCTCTCTGATAAAGGCATGACAGGGATAAGACCAAAACATAGCACAAAGGAAAAAAAGAAATAACTGACATATCCCCATCTGCTATCTTATCCGCCATGACTGCCAAGCTAAAATTATTTCAACGCCACCATGATAAGATCACCTCGTTTTGCTAGTCTTTTCAAAAAGAGGATTTCTCCAGAGATATTTAGTCCTCTTTGTACAGAACAGGAATGGAGGGAGTGTTAGCCATTTGCAGACATAAATGGAGTTTAGAAATACGGAACTGAGGATGCCTTATTGTATTTAGGTTAATATATAACTTTTATTTAGGTCATATAAAATAAATGAGACAGTATGGTGCATAAATCTACACTATTAGAAGATAGGGGGCGCTATGGGTCTATATCAGCAAATGAGGCTAGTCTGCCTGTTATAGTAGAGGAGGGTGGTAACCTGGGGAGGAGCCTATTAGTCCGGACCCTAACTCACCCTGTATACTCACCCTACTTGGCCTGGTCTAATAGGTGTCAAAACCTCAGTGGCTGTAGTCGGGGCACTCGTCCTAACAAGGACGACCCCCAGCCTCAGGAACCTCGGGCCTGTGCTGTAAACCCTATTGTCTTACCGCCCTAGAAGTTGTTGATGGTACCTTTATCCTACGCGTTTCACCGGGTGTAGACTCGGCTCGTCAGGGATATTGGTGGACAGAGCACCGGATGCAGTGGCTGTGCGTCTGTAGTCTTCTTCTGGCAGTGGCAATCATTGATACTCCCGCGTCTCCTTTTGAACGCGTAGCTCCTCCCACATGGTGCGTCACTCATCACGTGTCTCTTCAGACGGAGACACCATGCCGAGATACCGCCCCAAGCTGAGTACGGGCTCGCTGTGCTCCGTCACTACCCGGAAGTGACATGTGTTGTGGGAGTGGTTAGTTGCTATGGGGATCTAACTCCGCGTCCCCGGCTAACTTTCAGTGCAGCAAGTTTCTATTGATGATCGCTGTTTAGCGATCCTAGTGCCGTCTGGGTCAGAGGACAGCTAATGGGTGGTTTTAAATGTATCAGTTAGTGGACCGGAGACGACGCTCAATCACCCCGTCCTGTTCCGGACCACAGTGAGAGCGTGCAGGTCCAGTCCACTTCTAAGTTATAGCAGCAGTATCATTGCACTAAGATACAGCTTTTGGTAAGAAGATAGCAAGTATATATATATATATATATATATATAGTAGTGTCTACATGTGTATATCGCACACATATACCTATACATGACCAGCGTCTGTTGCCTATACGTACAGAAGAGTTTGCACCATAGACCAGTGTGTATCACACAGGTACCCCCGTGCATAGCCAGTATGTATCACACAGGTACCCCCGTGCATGGCCAAGATCAGATGACCTATACGTTTAGTAATTTATATGCAGCTGACACTGATCATGACAATAAGTTTGTCCACATGGTATATTGTAGAGGGTAAGTGTACCCTAGTATAGTTAGCACTACTCCATATAGTATTTATGATATATAGGTTATTCCTAGATAGATGGTAATAGTCCACTCAGTACAGTCCCCAAGTTCAGATTGGAACACTTGGTGCAGATAAATGTTACCAGTGTCCCATAGTGTCCCTTAGGTACCAATGTCCCATAGGCACACTTGGGGGCAGCGCCGTGGACAGCAAAAGTATGGAGGGATAGTCTGGTCAGTATCATTTCACTACTAGATGGCCTGTATTTTAATCTACCGATATTGTTTTCACAGGAACGGTTTATATGAAAGGTATTCATTGAGACCATTAGGTGTCACTGATTTTAGTCTGAAGATCCATCTGGTTTCTGCCTTGAGGATCATTTTGTCCCAATCTCCACCTCTACTGGGCCTGGTGATGTGCTGGATACCTATGAATTTAAGGTAAGTGGTATCCCCATTGTGATATTGGTTCATATGGCGGGCCACTGATGTATCTTTCTTGTTTTGGACATCATTGATGTGGTCTCTGATTCTACGCCTAAACTCCCTCTTTGTTTTCCCTACATAGTCAAGGGGGCATGAGCATTGTGCCAGATAAACTACACCCATAGTGAGGCAGTTTATATAATCACGTATTTAGTACTCTATGTGTGTAGCCGAACTTACGAAGTTCATGGTTTTGCATATTTGACTACAGGCTGTGCACCTTCCACATTTGAAGGTGCCTAGCGGCCTCCTTGACAGCCAGTTTCCGGGGTTCTGAGGGGGCTGGTAGTGGCTGTTGACCAGTCTATCCTTCAAGCTTCTACCTTTTCTGTAAGTTATTAGGGGGTAGGGACCTATAATATCTTCCAGATCTGGGTCTGTTTTTAGTATGTCCCAGTGTCTGGATAGCACCTGTCTCACCTGCTGATGTGCATCATCAAAGGTACCAACGATGCGAGCAGAGTTCTGCTCCCTCGTTGGTCCCCCCTTCTTCTTGTTGGGTATGAGCAATGTGTCTCTGTTTGCCGAACATGCTCCCTCAAAGGCCACACGTAGCACTCCGTCTGGGTAGCCTCTTTCCCTGAACCTGTATCTCAGATCCCTTGCTTCACTCTTGAATTTTTTCATAGTGGAGCAATTACGTCGGAGTCTGAGATACTGGCCCTTGGGTATGCCCCTCCGTAGAGCATAGGGGTGGGCACTTTCCCAGCGGAGCATGCTATTTGTGGCCGTCTATACCACACCGAAGATTCACAAAGGGACTATGCCTCTAAAAGGGCGCCCCATTGTATCAGGGCTAGGCAGTTTGGGACAAAATATAGGTATCTATATCGATAAAATCATTAGACCATTTGTGGAAACGCTGCCATCCTACATACGGGATACCTCTGACTTGCTACTGAGACTCAGTGGTGTGTGTATAGATGACCAAACTATGTTCGCATCCATAGATGTAGAGGCCCTATATAGCTCCATCCAACACCATCTGGGTCTCAAAGCAGTTGCAAGTTATCTGTCAATGAGGGACAATAGATGCTCCATGCATAACAATTTCCTACTAGATCTACTGAACTTTAGCCTGACTAGAAACTACTTCATCTTCAACGACCAATATTACCACCAGCTCAGGGGCACCGCGATGGGCAGCTCATGTGCGCCGTCGTATGCAAATCTGCTCCTGGGCTGGTGGGAAGCCAACTATATTGGGTCGGAGAGGATGGATAAGTGGCAAGAAAAGATATCTGTCTGGCTAAGGTTCATAGACGACATCTTTGTACTATGGAGGGGATCAGAGGAGTCTTTTGCAGAATTTATGGATGTTATTAATAACAACGACCTAGGCCTCAGGTTCACCTCTGAATTTAACCATGACTCCCTACCTTTCTTAGATGTATTGATAGAAAGAGGCTTAGGGAATAAAATAACTACATCCATTTACCGTAAAAAGACGGCCACAAATAGCATGCTCCGCTGGGAAAGTGCCCACCCCTATGCTCTACGGAGGGGCATACCCAAGGGCCAGTATCTCAGACTCCGACGTAATTGCTCCACTATGAAAAAATTCAAGAGTGAAGCAAGGGATCTGAGATACAGGTTCAGGGAAAGAGGCTACCCAGACGGAGTGCTACGTGTGGCCTTTGAGGGAGCATGTTCGGCAAACAGAGACACATTGCTCATACCCAACAAGAAGAAGGGGGGACCAACGAGGGAGCAGAACTCTGCTCGCATCGTTGGTACCTTTGATGATGCACATCAGCAGGTGAGACAGGTGCTATCCAGACACTGGGACATACTAAAAACAGACCCAGATCTGGAAGATATTATAGGTCCCTACCCCCTAATAACTTACAGAAAAGGTAGAAGCTTGAAGGATAGACTGGTCAACAGCCACTACCAGCCCCCTCAGAACCCCGGAAACTGGCTGTCAAGGAGGCCGCTAGGCACCTTCAAATGTGGAAGGTGCACAGCCTGTAGTCAAATATCCAAAACCATGAACTTCGTAAGTTCGGCTACACACATAGAGTACTAAATACGTGATTATATAAACTGCCTCACTATGGGTGTAGTTTATCTGGCACAATGCTCATGCCCCCTTGACTATGTAGGGAAAACAAAGAGGGAGTTTAGGCGTAGAATCAGAGACCACATCAATGATGTCCAAAACAAGAAAGATACATCAGTGGCCCGCCATATGAACCAATATCACAATGGGGATACCACTTACCTTAAATTCATAGGTATCCAGCACATCACCAGGCCCAGTAGAGGTGGAGATTGGGACAAAATGATCCTCAAGGCAGAAACCAGATGGATCTTCAGACTAAAATCAGTGACACCTAATGGTCTCAATGAATACCTTTCATATAAACCGTTCCTGTGAAAACAATATCGGTAGATTAAAATACAGGCCATCTAGTAGTGAAATGATACCGACCAGACTATCCCTCCATACTTTTGCTGTCCACGGCGCTGCCCCCAAGTGTGCCTATGGGACATTGGTACCTAAGGGACACTATGGGACACTGGTAACATTTATCTGCACCAAGTGTTCCAATCTGAACTTGGGGACTGTACTGAGTGGACTATTACCATCTATCTAGGAATAACCTATATATCATAAATACTATATGGAGTAGTGCTAACTATACTAGGGTACACTTACCCTCTACAATATACCATGTGGACAAACTTATTGTCATGATCAGTGTCAGCTGCATATAAATTACTAAACGTATAGGTCATCTGATCTTGGCCATGCACGGGGGTACCTGTGTGATACATACTGGCTATGCACGGGGGTACCTGTGTGATACACACTGGTCTATGGTGCAAACTCTTCTGTACGTATAGGCAACAGACGCTGGTCATGTATAGGTATATGTGTGCGATATACACATGTAGACACTACTATATATATATATATATATATATACTTGCTATCTTCTTACCAAAAGCTGTATCTTAGTGCAATGATACTGCTGCTATAACTTAGAAGTGGACTGGACCTGCACGCTCTCACTGTGGTCCGGAACAGGACGGGGTGATTGAGCGTCGTCTCCGGTCCACTAACTGATACATTTAAAACCACCCATTAGCTGTCCTCTGACCCAGACGGCACTAGGATCGCTAAACAGCGATCATCAATAGAAACTTGCTGCACTGAAAGTTAGCCGGGGACGCGGAGTTAGATCCCCATAGCAACTAACCACTCCCACAACACATGTCACTTCCGGGTAGTGACGGAGCACAGCGAGCCCGTACTCAGCTTGGGGCGGTATCTCGGCATGGTGTCTCCGTCTGAAGAGACACGTGATGAGTGACGCACCATGTGGGAGGAGCTACGCGTTCAAAAGGAGACGCGGGAGTATCAATGATTGCCACTGCCAGAAGAAGACTACAGACGCACAGCCACTGCATCTGGTGCTCTGTCCACCAATATCCCTGACGAGCCGAGTCTACACCCGGTGAAACGCGTAGGATAAAGGTACCATCAACAACATCTAGGGAGGTAAGAGAATAGGGTTTACAGCACAGGCCCGAGGTTCCTGAGGCTGGGGGTCGTCCTTGTTAGGACGAGTGCCCCGACTACAGCCACTGAGGTTTTGACACCTATTAGACCAGGCCAAGTAGGGTGAGTATACAGGGTGAGTTAGGGTCCGGACTAATAGGCTCCTCCCCAGGTTACCACCCTCCTCTACTATAACAGGCAGACTAGCCTCATTTGCTGATATAGACCCATAGCGCCCCCTATCTTCTAATAGTGTAGATTTATACACCATACTGTCTCATTTATTTTATATGACCTAAATAAAAGTTATATATTAACCTAAATACAATAAGGCATCCTCAGTTCCGTATTTCTATTATTGAGACCACTGAGAATACAAATAGGAGGTCTACCTACTGTAGATCCCTAATATACATAAATGGAGTTTACTTTGATTGTAAGTTACATAGTTTAAAATCAGTAAAGGATGAATTTTTACAGTTTTATCACTCTTTCATGAATTGTAGACCATAAAAGCAAAACCTGGTTGGTTAACATTGCTAAGGCTTCTTTCACACCTGTGGCCCGGTGTTCCAGCTGACAGGTTCTTCAGACAATGCTGGGAAACGATTCTTGGCTTATTTTCCGGGTAGTGACTGGCCAAAAGGTGATGGGATCCGTCAATGCAAGATCCGGAGTACTTCAGCAGGCTTTTCTTTACTGGAGTTCGTGCTGGAGTTCCCTGCCGCAAGTGTGAAACTAGACTGATACCTGTATGTATTATTCAACATTGTAGTTGTGTAACCAACCATTGTTTGTCCAGAATGAATGCACGCACCCATCTCCAAAGTAAGGCCAATCTCATAAAGGCTCATGATGTTATTAGTGGTCAGGATGGACTGTACTCCTGTATTACACCTGTGTAAAACTAGCCTGGAAACCGCTACATGTGCATTTCCTACAGTATATAGGCTCCCTGATGGGTCATGACAAGAATTGACTTGAATCTCAGTGCACTAGTGGGCTGCAGACCTTCACGAATCTTCAAATTAGGCTACTTTCACACTTGCGTTTGGGATTCCGCTTGTGAGATCCGTTTGAGGGCTCTCACAAGTGGCCCCGAACGGATCCGTCCATCCAGCGTTTTGGTGTCCGCCTGGCCGTGCGGAGCCAAACGGATCCGTCCTGACTTACAATGCAAGTCAATGGGGACGGATCCATTTGACGTTGACACAATATGGTGCAATTGCAAACGGATCCGTCCCCCATTGATTTTCAATGTAAAGTCAGGAGTCCCTATTAATATACCATCGGATCGGAGTTTTCTCCAATCCGATCGTATATTTTAACTTGAAGCATCCCCATCACCATGGGAACACCTCTATGTTAGAATATGCCATTGGATTTGAGTTAGATCGTGAAAACTCAGTTCCGACAGTATATTCTAACACAGAGGCGTTCCCATAGTGATGGGGACGCTTCAAGTTAGAATATACTAAGAACTGTGTACATAATTGCCCCCTGCTGCCTGGCTGCACCCGATCTCTGACAGGGGGCTGTGATCTGCACAATTAACCCCTCAGGTGCCGCACCTGAGGGGTTAATTGTGCGTATCATAGCCCCCTGTAAGAGATCAGGTGCTGCCAGGCAGCAGGGGGCCAGACCCCCCTCCCTCCCCAGTTTTAAATTTATTGGTGGCCAGTGCGGCCCCCCTCCCTCCCCAGTATTAAATTCGTTGGTGGCCAGTGCGGCCCCCTTTCCTCCCCAGTATTAAATTCATTGGTGGCCAGTGCGGCCCCCCCTCCCTCCCTCCCCAGTATTAAATTCATTGGTGGCCAGTGCGGCCTCCCCTCTCCCCCCCTAATTAAAATAACCCCCCCTCATCATTGGTGGCAGCGGAGAGTTCCGATCGGAGTCCCAGTTTATTCGCTGGGGCTTAGATCGGTTACCATGGCAGCCAGGATGCTACTGAAGTCCTGGCTGCCATGGTTACTTAGCAATTTTAGAAGCATTATACTTACCTGCACTGTCTGTGGCCAGCCGGGCGCTCCTCCTACTGGTGACAGGTGTGTGCTATAAGCAATGCGCCGCACAGACCTTTTACTTACCAGTAAGAGGAGCGACCGGCCGGCCACAGACAGCGCAGGTAAGTATAATGCTTCTAAAATTGCTAAGTAACCATGGCAGCCAGAACTGCAGTAGCGTCCTGGCTGCCATGGTAACCGATCGGAGCCCCAGCGATTAAACTGGGACTCCGATCGGAACTCTCCACTGCCACTAATGATGGGGGGAGGGGGTTATTTTAATTAGGGGGGGAGAGGGGAGGCCGCACTGGCCACCAATGAATTTAATACTGAGGAGGGGGGCCGCACTGGCCACCAATGAATTTAATACTGGGGAGGGAGGGAGGGGCGGCCGCACTGGCCACCAATGAATTTAATACTGGGGAGGGGGGCCGCACTGGCCACCAATGCTTTTAATACTGGGGAGGGAGGGGGGGCCGCACTGGCCACCAATGCTTTTAATACTGGGGAGGGAGGGAGGAGGGGGCCGCGCTGGCCACCAATGCTTTTAATACTGGGGAGGGAGGGGGGTTCACGGGGCGGCACCTGAGGGGTTAATTGTGTGGATCACAGCCCCCTGTAAGAGATCGGGTGCTGCCAGGCAGCAGGGGGCAGTTATGTACACAGTTCTTAGTATATTCTAACTTGAAGCGTCCCCATCACCATGGGAACGCCTCTGTGTTAGAATATACTGTCGGATCTGAGTCTTCACGATAGTGAAAACTCAGATCTGAAAAAGCTGTTATGCAGACAGATCCGCACTGAACGGATACCATCGTTTGCATTTATAGGTGCGGATCCGTCTGTGCAGATACCAGACGGATCCGCACCTAACGCAAGTGTGAAAGTAGCCCTAATGAGACTAGATTAGTAAAACTTTAGAGATTGGGTAGGCACCTAAACTGTGGTAAGCAACACTCAGACATTAACATTTATTTACAAGAATTACCATTTTGTGGTAAAACCACATGTCAGCTTGGTGTCCATCTACATCGTGACTACACAGTGGCTGCTATGTCTGTCCATACTCTTAAAGGGGTTTTCCAGTCTCTCCATTTTGACTGACTATGCTCAGGATAGCAATTATGAATCAGCAGCACACTCCCATGCCCACTATCTTGGGTCAATCCTCTTATTGCATATGCAGTCCATGAAGTATTAGGCCTAGGCTCATAGGTCCCATATTTTAATGATGAAGAAGACAACAGCACACTCATTTATAAATCTTTTGTGTTCTTTATTAGCTGAACATTATAATAAAACTTGATAAAGATTTGTATAGGGTCGAAGCGCCGTTATGTTAGGCCAGTGGTGCCCAACCATTTTTCGTCTGAGGCCGCACTTGACATGGTATAAATTTTGCGGGCCAGAACCAGGTAGCTTTGCCGGAAAGAAATGCAAACACTATGAGGGGGCACGTGTGAGCATTACTACTTTGAAGGGGCAAATATCTGGGCATTTTTAATGTAATGGGGCACATTTGGGCATTTTTACTATAAAGGGGGCGCATCTGGGCATCTTTAATGTGAAGGGGGCACATGTGAGCATTACTACTGTGAAGGTGGCACATGTGAGCATTACTACTCTGAAGGGGGAACATGTGAGCATTACTACTATGAAGGGGGCACATCTGGGCATTTTTACTGTGAAGGGGGCACATGTGAGCATTACTACTTTGAAGATGGCACATGTGAGCATTACTACTTTGAAGGTGGCATATGTGAGCATTACTACTATGAAGGGGGCACATGTGAGCATTACTACTATGAAGGGGGCACATCTGGGCATTTTTACTGTGAAGTGGGCACATGTGAGCCTCATTACTGTGAAGGTGGCACATGTGAGCATTACTACTCTGAAGGGGGCACATGTGAGCATTACTACTGTAAAGGGGTCACATCTGGCCATTACCCCTGTGAAGGGGACACATCTGGGCATTACCCCTGTGCAAGGAGGCACATCTGGGCATCTCCCCTGTGCAGGGGGCACATCTGGGCATCACCCCTGTGCAGGGGGCACATCTGGGCATTACCCCTGTGCAGGGGTCACATCTGGTCATTACTACTGTGAAGGGGGCACATCTCTGAGCATTACTACTGTGAAGGTGACACATCTCTGGACATAGCAAGACTAAGGAGTGGAATGCAGGAAACTCTCTCTAGAAAAATGCCTTGTGGTGCAATATTATAAGTCCTCTCTCCCTCATTAATATTGCTAGGCGCGTTCTGAGGAGCAACCCAGGTGGCCCACACGGCCACCAGACATAGGAATCACATATTAAGAAATAGGCTCAGGTCCAATCACTTCCACCACACCTCGCCAGTCACATCCTTCATAGACGTCCTGCTCCCATCTGACTCGTCCTCACCTTCTCCTTCAACGTGCTCTGATGCCTTGCTGAGAGTCCAGAGGGGGTCTGTACGGGCGAGTGGGTTCATTAATATCAAAGCTGAATATTTTTGTTTTTAGTTTGTTTTTAGTTTTAGCTATTTTAGGGGGATATCTGTGTGTGCAGGTGACTATTACTGTGCATAATTATTAGGCAACTTAACAAAAAACAAATATATACCCATTTCAATTATTTATTTTTACCAGTGAAACCAATATAACATCTCAACATTCACAAATATACATTTCTGACATTCAAAAACAAAACAAAAACAAATCAGTGACCAATATAGCCACCTTTCTTTGCAAGGACACTCAAAAGCCTGCCATACATGGATTCTGTCAGTGTTTTGATCTGTTCACCATCAACATTGCGTGCAGCAGCAACCACAGCCTCCCAGACACTGTTCAGAGAGGTGTACTGTTTTCCCTCCTTGTAAATCTCACATTTGATGATGGACCACAGGTTCTCAATGGGGTTCAGATCAGGTGAACAAGGAGGCCATGTCATTAGATTTTCTTCTTTTATACCCTTTCTTGCCAGCCACGCTGTGGAGTACTTGGACGCGTGTGATGGAGCATTGTCCTGCATGAAAATCATGTTTTTCTTGAAGGATGCAGACTTCTTCCTGTACCACTGCTTGAAGAAGGTGTCTTCCAGAAACTGGCAGTAGGACTGGGAGTTGAGCTTGACTCCATCCTCAACCCGAAAAGGCCCCACAAGCTCATCTTTGATGATACCAGCCCAAACCAGTACTCCACCTCCACCTTGCTGGCGTCTGAGTCGGACTGGAGCTCTCTGCCCTTTACCAATCCAGCCACGGGCCCATCCATCTGGCCCATCAAGACTCACTCTCATTTCATCAGTCCATAAAACCTTAGAAAAATCAGTCTTGAGATATTTCTTGGCCCAGTCTTGACGTTTCAGCTTGTGTGTCTTGTTCAGTGGTGGTCGTCTTTCAGCCTTTCTTACCTTGGCCATGTCTCTGAGTATTGCACACCTTGTGCTTTTGGGCACTCCAGTGATGTTGCAGCTCTGAAATATGGCCAAACTGGTGGCAAGTGGCATCTTGGCAGCTGCACGCTTGACTTTTCTCAGTTCATGGGCAGTTATTTTGCGCCTTGGTTTTTCCACACGCTTCTTGCGACCCTGTTGACTATTTTGAAAGAAACGCTTGATTGTTCGATGATCACGCTTCAGAAGCTTTGCAATTTTAAGAGTGCTGCATCCCTCTGCAAGATATCCCACTATTTTTGACTTTTCTGAGCCTGTCAAGTCCTTCTTTTGACCCATTTTGCCAAAGGAAAGGAAGTTGCCTAATAATTATGCACACCTAATATAGGGTGTTGATTTCATTAGACCACACCCCTACTCATTACAGAGATACACATCACCTAATATGCTTAATTGGTAGTAGGCTTTCGAGCCTATACAGCTTGGAGTAAGACAACATGCATAAAGAGGATGATGTGGTCAAAATACTCATTTGCCTAATAATTCTGCACTCCCTGTATATTCCATTTGTCCCCTGTGTATATATTCAATTTTTTGCCCCCACTGTATATATTTATTTTTTTGCCCCTTCTGTATATATTTAATTTTTTGCCCCCACTGTATATATTTCATTTTTTGCCCCTTCTGTATTTATTTCATTTTTTTTTCATGATATAAATCTCACGATTTTTCCCTCGGGCCGGGCCCCTACGAATGATTTGCTTTCGGTGCCATGCCGGCATGCCACTGTGCCGCACTGCCAGTGTGAGTATAAAGCCGGCGGTGTGTGCACATTTACACATGCAAAAAAAAAAGACTTACCAACTCTGCTCCGCTCCCGCCGTCTTGTTCTCGCACAATCCCGTCATTCAGCATGCGCCGCAGGCCCAAGTCATCCCGTCAACCTGCAGGATCCCGCGAGACCCGGAGCTGAGGTCATGGGTCTGTCTCATCACAGCAAGAATAGCGCAGCGTCGGATGGGTGGGGGCGGGGCCGAGGGTGGTGGTTAGGTTACTTAACTAACTGGGCAGTGCTTCGCCGCCGGCCAGGTCTGAGCCGACTGGCCACGAAACCATTAAAAGCACTTGCGCCGCAAAACTAATAATAGTACTACAACTGTGCGCAAGCACGGGCCACATAACACAGCTTTGCGGGCCGGATGTGGCTCGCGGGCCGTAGTTTGGGCATCACTGTGTTAGGCTAATAAAGAACACAAAGGATTTATAAAGCTTTGTGCTGTGGCCTTTTTCATCATATGCTCAGGATAGGTCATTGGTGGGGGTTTGACACCCAGCTGTCACGGATGGTGTACAGGAAACAAGACAATGCAATATAATCAATGACTCACTGGATCCACAACTAAGGAACAAAAGGGAGACCCCTGCATGAGACCTGCCACTCTCCCTGACTGCTCAGCCTATGCGAACACCCCAAAGGTGGATGGGCGCATATCCACGTACCTCGGCTATCTAATACCTGAAGACCCTACGATAGTGAGGGGACACGACCACCGGCTCCCTACACCAGACACGGAGGGAGTCAGGGTCTCCTGAAATCCAGCAGACAGAAAATCACAAATAAAGGAACAGTACTTATCTTGCAGAGGACTGAGAAATACGAGCAGCATGCACACACACTCCAGGAAGTTGTATAAGCCGCACACTACTGCATTATGGGGAGGAACTTAAAGGGAAGCAATCAGTCCAACTGCATGACAGCTGAGATAGACTAACGAGATGAGGAACTGAAACCAAAACAAAGAAACTCAAGGAGGAGGATCTGGAAGGCTCCTGTCAGAGCTTCTCAGCTGTCTGGTTGTGACAGTACCCCTCCCTCTACGAGTGGACTCCGGACACTCAGAGCCCACCTTCTCAGGATGGGACCTATGGAAAGCCCTGATGAGACGAGTGGCCTTAATGTCCGTCACTGGGACCCACATCCTCTCCTCAGGACCATAACCCTCCCAATGAACAAGGTACTGGAGAGAACCGCAGACAAGACGAGAATCCACAATCCTAGAGACCTGAAATTCAAGATTTCCATCAACCACAATCGGAGGAGGAGGCAAAGGCGAGGGTACAATAGGTTGAACATAAGGTTTCAATAAGGACTTATGAAAAACATTATGGATCTTCCAAGTCTGAGGAAGATCAAGACGGTAGGCAACAGGATTGATGACAGACAGGATCTTGTAAGGCCCAATAAACCTAGGACCCAACTTCCAGGAGGGAACCTTCAATTTGATATTCTTGGTAGACAACCACACCAGATCACCAACATTCAGGTCCGGACCAGGCACACGTCTCTTATCTGCCACACGCTTATATCTCTCACTCATGCTCTTTAGATTATCCTGAATCTTTTGCCAAATAGATGACAAAGACGAGGAGAATCTGTCCTCATCAGGTAAACCAGAAGACCCCTCTCCCGAGAAAGTCCCAAACTGCGGATGAAACCCATATGCACCAAAAAATGGTGACTTATCAGAGGACTCCTGACGACGGTTATTTAAAGCAAACTCAGCAAGGGACAAAAAAGAACACCAATCCTCCTGATTCTCCGCCACAAAACAGAGCAGATATGTCTCCAGATTCTGATTGACGCGCTCTGTCTGGCCATTCGACTGCGGGTGGAAAGCAGAAGAGAATGACAACCAAACCCCCAAGCGAGAACAGAAAGCCTTCCAGAATCTGGAAACAAACTGCGTGCCCCTATCAGAGACTATGTCTGAAGGGATACCATGCAATTTGACAATGTGGTCAATAAATGCCTGCGCCAGCGTCTTAGCATTGGGCAAACCAGGAAAAGGGATGAAATGCACCATTTTGCTAAAACGGTCCACCACCACCAGAATCACAGTCTTCCCCGAGGAACGAGGCAAGTCCGTTATGAAGTCCATGGACAGATGTGTCCAAGGACGGGAAGGAATGGGTAAAGGAAGGAGAGGACCTGATGGCCGTGAATGAGGGACTTTGGCACGAGCGCAAGTCTCGCAAGCTGCCACAAAACCCTCAACTGACTTACGAAGGGCAGGCCACCAGAATCTCGGAGAGATGAGATCCAGTGTGGCTCTTGCCCCCGGGTGCCCAGCAAGGACCGTATCGTGGTGTTCCTTAAAAATCTTGTGTCTCAAAGCGAGAGGCACAAACAACCTCCCAGGAGGACAAAGATCAGGAGCCTCTGACTGGGCTGCCTGTACCTCTGCCTCCAATTCAGGAAAAAGAGCAGAGACCACCACACCTTCAGCCAAAATGGGACCCGGGCCTTCAAAATTCCCACCTCCCGGAAAACAACGTGACAGGGCATCTGCCTTCACATTCTTAACCCCAGGGCGGAACGTGACAACAAAATTAAACCTTGAAAAGAACAAAGACCATCTGGCCTGTCTCTGGTTCAGACGCTTGGCTGACTCCAAGTAGGCCAGATTTTTATGGTCAGTAAACACGGTAATAGGGTGTCTGGCTCCCTCTAGCCAATGGCGCCATTCCTCAAAAGCCAACTTGATGGCCAACAATTCCCTATCTCCCACATCATAATTTCTCTCTGCGGAGGAGAGTTTCTTCGAGAAAAAGGCACACGGTTGCCATTTGGCAGGAGAGGAACCCTGAGACAAGACCGCACCCACCCCTACCTCAGAAGCATCAACCTCAACTATGAAGGGTAACGAAATATCAGGTTGTACCAGGATGGGAGCGGAAGCAAAACTCTCCTTGATATTAGAAAAGGCCTTACGCGCCTCTACCGACCAGGAAGAAAAATCTACCACCTTTCTGGTCATATCAGTGAGTGGTTTAACAACAGAGGAATAATTCAAAATAAATTTCCTGTAATAATTGGCAAAGCCCAAAAAACGCATCAGCGCCTTCTGATTCTCAGGAAGCTCCCACTCAAGCACAGCGCGGACCTTCTCGGGGTCCATGCAAAAACCAGAAGCGGAGAGAAGAAACCCCAGAAATTGAATTTCTGGAACCGCAAACACACATTTTTCCAGTTTCGCGTATAATTTATTCTCCCGCAAGATGAGCAAGACCTGACGTTAGTGTTCCTTATGAGTCTTGAAATCAGGAGAAAAAATCAAAATGTCATCCAAATACACTAATACAAATTTTCCCATTAAATGATAAAAAATGCTGTTCACGAAATGCTGAAAAACGGCTGGGGCATTCATCAAACCAAAAGGCATAACCAAATTCTCAAAATGGCCCTCAGGGGTATTGAAAGCCGTCTTCCATTCGTCTCCTTCTCTGAACCTGACCAGGTTGTATGCCCCTCTTAGGTCTAATTTGGAAAAGACTTTAGCCCCAACAACCTGGTTAAACAGGTCCGGGATCAGAGGAAGCGGATAAGGGTCACGAATAGTGATACTGTTCAGCTCCCTGAAATCCAGACAAGGTCTTAAAGAACCATCTTTTTTCTTAACAAAGAAAAAACCAGCGGCAACAGGTGACTTCGAGGGTCGTATGTGTCCTTTTCTCAGACTCTCAGAGATATAAGCACGCATAGCGACCCTCTCAGGTTGGGAAAGATTGTATAAACGAGATTTAGGCAGCTTGGCGCCTGGGATGAGATTAATAGGGCAATCGTACTCCCTGTGCGGAGGCAAATCCTGAACTCCACTCTCAGAGAAGACATCCGAAAATTCAGAGAGGAAAGGTGGTACAGTCTTGGTAGAAACCTCAGAAACAGATGTCATGAGGCAATTCTCTCTGCAAAAGTCACTCCAACCATTTATTTGCCTCGCTTGCCAATCAATGGTGGGGTTATGTTTAGTGAGCCAGGGTAGCCCCAACACTAGAGGAGTAGGCAAACCACTAAGGACAAAACATGACACATCCTCAACATGAGCATCACTCACAATTAAACGGATATTGTGAACTATGCCCTTTAATGATTTCTGAGAAAGTGAAGCGGAATCAATAGCAAAAACAGGAATATCCTTTCCCAAAGTGCATACCTGGAAACCATGAGTTATTGCAAATTGATTATCAATGAGATTGACAGCTGCTCCACTATCCACAAAAATATCACAAAAAATGCTCTTGCTCTCTAGCGCCACCCTAGCAGGCAGGACAAAATGGGAACTACAAGCAAACGGAAAACCTTCAATTTCCGCCTCAACCCTGCCAATAGTAACAGACGGAACATTTTTAAAAGATTTTTTCCTTTTTGTTTCTTTATTACCCCCAGAAGACTGTCTGAATCTCCTAGAGGGACAAACATTTGCCAAATGATTTATACCTCCACAACAAAAACAAACCCTCCCATGCGGGCTGAATCTTCTATTGTCAGAGGCAATCAACCCCAGCTGCATGGTCTCCTGCTCAGAAGGGGCTGACAGCGACGGAGACCCCTGCGCACAGAATGAGACCGCTGCACTGTCCCGGGACTGAGTATGACAGGAAGGAGAGATCTCTCCTCTCTCTCTAAGATACCTGTCAATACGAACGGCCTGAGACATAGCAGAATCCAAGGAGGTAGGTCTCTCATGAAAGGCAAATGCATCTTTCAATCCCTCTGAAAGACCATGGCAAAATTGACTTCGGAGTGCAGCATCATTCCAACCAGTATCAGCTGCCCATCTCCGAAATTCAGAGCAGTATATCTCTGCGGATTGTTTACCCTGGCATAACAGACGTAGTCTAGACATATATCTGACCCGGGGCTAAAAAGAATTCATCCACTGAACGGAGGGGCCGTGCCCCCTCCGGCAGCGAAAAGGCCCAGGACTGAGCGTTACCCCTGAGCAGCGATATAATGATCCCCACCCTCCGTTCCTCATCACCAGAGGAATGGGGAAGAAGGCGAAAATGGAGTTTGCAAGCCTCTCTAAAACGCACAAAATACTCACTACCCCCGGAGAATGTATCCGGGAGCGAGATCTTAGGCTCAGAACAAACTCCATGAACGCAAGCTGAACCAGTCACTTGAAACTGAGAAAAAGTCTTACGGAGATCAGCTACCTCCAATGAAAGACCCTGGAAGCGTTCAGCCAAAAGTGAAACCGGATCCATGCTTGAGACGGTTTAGGCGGCTTATAATGTCACGGATGGTGTACAGGAAACAAGACAATGCAATATAATCAATGACTCACTGGATCCACAACTAAGGAACAAAAGGGAGACCCCTGCATGAGACCTGCCACTCTCCCTGACTGCTCAGCCTATGCGAACACCCCAAAGGTGGATGGGCGCATATCCACGTACCTCGGCTATCTAATACCTGAAGACCCTACGATAGTGAGGGGACACGACCACCGGCTCCCTACACCAGACACGGAGGGAGTCAGGGTCTCCTGAAATCTAGCAGACAGAAAATCACAAATAAAGGAACAGTACTTATCTTGCAGAGGACTGGGAAATAGGAACAGCATGCACACACACTCCAGGAAGTTGTATAAGCCGCACACTACTGCATTATGGGGAGGAACTTAAAGGGAAGCAATCAGTCCAACTGCATGACAGCTGAGAGACTAACGAGATGAGGAACTGAAACCAAAACAAAGAAACTCAAGGAGGAGGATCTGGAAGGATCCTGTCAGAGCTTCTCAGCTGTCTGGTTGTGACACCAGCACCCCCACGATCAGCCATCGGAAACAAAACCGTGGTCAGAGCTGGAAAAAGAAGGCTCCCTCTACTGCAGGGATGGCCAACCTGAAGCTCTCCAGCTGTTGCAAAACTACAACTCCCATCATGCCCAGACAGTCTACAGCTATCAGCCTACAGCAGGGAATGGTGCGAGTTGTAGTTTTACAACAGCTGGAGAGCCGCAGGTTGGCCATGCCTGCTCTACTGTATAGTGGCCATGTCGGCGTACTGCAGCTCAGCTCCCATTCAAGTGTATAGGTAATCAATATCATAAGAAGGGAAATCCCTGGGGCAGGATTTAAATTTTTAACCACAGGTTACCTACTCAACTACTCGACACGCGGCATTACGACACATGTTTACATATACATAGACCATATGTATGCAACACACATACACATAAGTACACCATATATACACTACACACACATACCACCCAACTAAGGAGCTAAACTATAAGCGGCATGCGAAGCAATGGAAGTGAACTGAACATCTCCAGCTGGCCTGCCACTGCCAGAGCACCGGATTGGGACTTAGCCGTTAACATGGTTCTCCGATCCAGTTGTAATTTTAACAACCGGATCTGGAGAACTGAAAGGAACTGGCTGAATCCCATGCCTGGGAAAGCCCCTTTAAGCTGATTTGCCCTATGCAATCAGTCTGAAGTACGTTCATGTCGGGGATAGGAAAATATATCCCACTGACAATATATAGTATGGCTTTATGTTGGAAGGAGTTAACGGACTTAGGGTGGGTTCACATCACAAGTGGTAGGCAATTAAGAGTGCCGTATTTGTGTGAGGGGAGGCGGGGCGTTCACTATTTAAACCTGGCCCTCCTCCCCCCACTTGTCGGTTCGAACGATTTCGAATCGGCTTGTGGGTTGGTGCCAGAGAAGGGCATGCGTCACTGGAGGATCGGGGGATCGGCTGCGTCGAGCTCGTCGCTACGGTGATTAGGTAGGCAGGGTGGCTTGCACACCCGTCTCGCTATGTATAACATGTGGGGCTGCCGAGCGTGCCGCCGGTCCCCAGCTGCGCTGGAGACTGCCTGCACTCCCGATCGCTTCCGGCACCCCGAGACAGGCACCCCGATCCGCTCCAGGCCCTGCGCTAAGCACCCCCGCTCCCACATGCAGCGTCCCCCAGGCAGGCACCCCTCACCTGTGGCTCAGCAGCGACGGGTCACGACGTCCGCTCGCATACCCTGAGCATCGGTCACGCCGGCCGTCGGCTCCACGACGCAGCGTTATATATCACTCACTCCCGTATCAGAACGTTCCGCCGTAGAGGAAAACGCCGTCCGCTCACACAGGGATCTATTCATTAGCTGCAATCAGTAAGCGGAGGTTCAGCTGCAGGATCAGGGGACGGAAGCCGAAACCTATAGGCGATTAATACGCCGCGGCTTTCCCTGTACAAATAGTCGATAGCGGTGGGCACGGGATGCAATGTTCCACATGGCGGAGCGCAAATCCCTCGCAGCCGATCCTGATGCACGTTCTCCTGGTAATTACAATTAGCGAGGCTGTGAAGGTGGACATGCTTATTCATGTCTAGGAATCCGCTGCAGAATAAACTCGTCTTCTTTACTGCGCCAAACTCAGGCAAGACGAGATAAGCAGATACTCAGACATGTGCACTGTATAACAAGTTATGATTTCAATGGTTAATTCTAACCTAGAAGGGAATCACTGGCTTGCTGCGCTCCAGCAGGTCCTGGCTTGAGAGAGGGCGGGGGATGGTCGACACCTACAGGCCCATACTGGTACTGCAGTCTTGGTGCAGGGCTCCTCTGCTCAGGCACAGTGGCTAGGTACTAAGGCAGGAGTAAAAAAATAAAAAAAAAAATATTTAAAAAAATTTGGAATATGTTCAAGGATCAAATATAAAGAGGGCTTCAAGGAGGGGGGCTGGCCACGTCACTTTGCGCACGCAGCCGGGCCGCCCATAAGCCCATACGGTCAGTCAGGGGGTTGGTTCGGGCGCAGTCACAATAATCCGGTGGTTAACTAGGGAGCGGTGGCATGAGTGAAGTGTCGCCCAGCTGGCGTGCGCTCACTCACACGTCTGTCCTTGGTTATTCAGGTCCACAGGTGGTGGGCTAACTTACGATACTGTGGGGTTCGTGGCTGTCATGGCCACCAGGTGAGTCAGGGGTGGTGCATGCGGGGGCCAACCCCCTCTTTTCTCCTGCATAGGCTTTGGGGACAGGGGATGGTGGTCTATTATGTCCAGGCCTCTGGCGCATCTCTTACAGGGTGGCGCCTACAGTCGTGGCCTTTGGTGGGGGGGGAAAGAAAAAAAAAATAAAAAAATTATAATAATGGTATAGATAGGAATGTTGCTTTGCCAGGTCTGTCACGACTACAGACTCCTTATAAAGCCCTGCCACGACTGCAGGCATCAGTCTGTCACGACTACAGACCCGCTCTAAAGCCCTGCCACGACTGCAGGCAACAGTCTGTCACGACTACAGACCCGTTATAAAGCCCTGCCACGACTGCAGGCATCAGTCTGTCACGACTACAGACTCGTTATAAAGTCCTGCCACGACTGCAGGCATCAGTCTGTCACGACTACAGACCCGTTATAAAGCCCTGCCACGACTGCAGGCATCAGTCTGTCACGACTACAGACTCGTTATAAAGTCCTGCCACGACTGCAGGCATCAGTCTGTCACGACTACAGACCCGCTCTAAAGCCCTGCCACGACTGCAGGCACAAATCCGTTACGACTGCAGACTCATTATTAAGACCGGCCACGACTGCAGGCATTAGTCTCATGTCAACAGACTCATGAGGTAATACTACCACGTCTACAGGCGATGGTCCGTTACCGCTACTCTCGATGTAGGGTCCCCTCACGACTATAGGGGCTAGTCGGTCACATCCACAGACTCGGTCGCACTCCCGTTAACTACAGGCACTGGGTGGGCATCTTCGGGTAGTTGCGTCACGACTACGCACGTGGGTCAGCCACGGCCTGGGAGGTCAGCCTTCACGGTCACAGGTAGGTCCAGTTAGGCTTCAGTCTCCCAGCGGGTTCCAGTCACAATAACCAGCCCCTAGGTGAGGGGGGGCACTCCCGCACCGGCGCACAATGCCAGGGAGCTGTGCGGCTCCTCACGCGGCACACGGTTCAAACCAGCAGGGGCCGGGGCCCACGGTAAAGGAAGGGCTCCCTCTGATCCGGTGCACATTGCCAGGGAGTGGCGCTGCTCCCCACGCGGTACGAGTGTCCAGCCGGCGGTGGGTCGGCCCTCCCGCACTGGTGCATTCTGCCAGGGAGCAGCGTGAGCTCCCCACGCGGCTGGGGGGTAAGGCTCCTCATCTTCAATAAAGTCTGGCACGGGCCGCCGTGCCGTTAGGTAGGCAGGGATCAGGGGAAGGAGTACTAGGCTCGGTCAGGGGGAGCAGATCATAGGCGGTGGCTGGCTTCCTGCTGCCGGCCGTACATTAGGTTCCAAGGGGGTTATTTAGGCACAAGATGTTAGTTAGTCCGTGCAGGTGATCTGCGTTATACCATGCTCTTCATGCTCGTACTCAGAGCTGTGCCCATACGGGAGCTGCTTAAGTGGTTGATAGTGAAAAAAAAAAAAAAAAAAAGTATGTGTATATATATATATATATATATATATATATATATAAAAAATAATATATATAATATATACATTTTTGAGTCTCTCACGCATGGCTTCTCCGTGTTAGTTTTACACATACAGATCTGCCATTAGAGTCTCTCATGCATGGCTTCTCCGTGTGAGTTTTACACATATGACTCCGCCATTAGTCTCTCACGCATGGCTTCTCCGTTTTAGGTTTACACATATGACTCCACCATTAGTCTCTCACGCATGGCTGCTCCGTTTTAGGTTTACACATATGACTCCGCCATTAGTCTCTCACGCATGGCTGCTCCGTTTTAGGTTTACACATATGACTCCGCCATTAGAGTCTCTCACGCATGGCTTCCCCGTTTTAGGTTACACATTTGACTCCGCCATCTGAGTCTCTCATGCATGACTTCTCCGTTTAGGTTCACACATATGTCTCCGCCATTAGAGTCTCACGCATGGCTGCTCCGTTTTAGGTTACACATATGACTCCGCCATTAGAGTCTCTCACGCATGGCTTCTCCGTTTTAGGTTTACACATAGGACTCCGCCATTAGAGTCTCTCACGCATGGCTGCTCCGTTTTAGGTTTACACATATGACTCCGCCATTAGAGTCTCTCACGCATGGCTTCTCCGTTTTAGGTTACACATTTGACTCCGCCATCTGAGTCTCTCATGCATGACTTCTCCGTTTAGGTTCACACATATGTCTCCGCCATTAGAGTCTCACGCATGGCTGCTCCGTTTTAGGTTACACATATGACTCCGCCATTAGAGTCTCTCACGCATGGCTTCTCCGTTTAGGTTCACACATATGTCTCCGCCATTAGAGTCTCTCACACATGGCTTCCCCGTTTTAGGTTACACATATGACTCCGCCATTAGAGTCTCTCACGCATGGCTTCTCCGTTTTAGGTTTACACATAAGACTCCGCCATTAGAGTCTCTCACGCATGGTTTCTCCGTTTTAGGTTACACATATGACTCCGCCATCTGAGTCTCTCACGCATGGCTTCTCCGTTTTAGTTTTACACATATGACTCCGCCATTAGAGTCCCTCACGCAGAGCTTCTCCGTTTTAGTTTTACACATATGACTCCGCCATTAGAGTCTCTCACGCATGGCTTCTCCGTTTTAGGTTTACACATAGGACTCCGCCATTAGAGTCTCTCACGCATGACTTCTCCGTTTTAGGTTACACATATGACTCCGCCATTAGAGTCTCAAACGCATGGTTTCTCCGTTTTAGGTTACACATATGACTCCGCCATCTGAGTCTCTCACGCATGGCTTCTCCGTTTTAGTTTTACACATATGACTCCGCCATTAGAGTCCCTCACGCAGAGCTTCTCCGTTTTAGTTTTACACATAGGACTCCGCCATTAGAGTCTCTCACGCATGGCTTCTCCGTTTTAGGTTACACATATGACTCCGCCATCTGAGTCTCTCACGCATGGCTTCTCCGTTTTAGTTTTACACATATGACTCCGCCATTAGAGTCCCTCACGCAGAGCTTCTCCATTTTAGTTTTACACATATGACTCCGCCATTAGAGTCTCTCACGCATGGAGATTAAAATAAAATAAAATAAAATAAAAATTTCCTCACCAGGCCCAGCTGCGCTGGGACTAGTCTCCCATCTCACCATAGCTAAGAGACTGATGGCCAATTCCTTGGCCAGTAATACTCTGAGGGCTTACAAGACAGCTTGGCACCTGTTTCAGAGATATGAGAACACCTACCCGGCCGCTGGCCGGGGACCTATCACTCACCTATTGGGCTTTGTCAGGGTTTTTGCCACTCTCAATTAAACCTGTCCTATAGCATTGTTAACTATACATGGCAGGTATTCAGCACCATTGGTGCAGGCTACATCCGGACCTACCGTCACTCTTCTCCGCCCACCCGATCAAAGCGGCGTTGAAGGGTTTGCGCAAGATGTCTGTTGTGAAACGACATGGGCGTCAGCCATTTACCGGTAGCTTGTTCAGGCCGTGACAGGCAAACTGCAGGGGCAAACCGTTCGGGCCGCAGGTTAGCGCTCTGGTAGAAACAGCCTTGTACCTGGCTTTCCATGGATTCCTCAGGTCAGGCGAGCTCATGGGCACCAATACGCTGGCTGGGTGCCTGCGGAAAGGTCAGCTCATCCGGCGCGGGTCCATCTATGTCCTCACCTTGGCCTCGTCCAAGACGTCACGGCCGGGGCAACCAGTGGCGGTCAGATACTTTCCCACGGACAGCAGATGGTGTCCGGTGCAGGCCTTGGAGGCTTGGCTGCGTAGTATTTAGTCCAAGCGGCATGTTCTCCCGTACTCGAACTAGTCAATGCCCGGCTAACCACCGCGGCCTTTCTTACGTACTTTCAGGTTAGTTGACAGGTCCAGGGGTCGGTCCTCGCTGGATCACAGGACATTCCTTCCGCATGGGCGCGGCAGCGGCGGCGTCCATGCATAAGGTGCCAGTACATGTCATCAAACGGTTGGGTCGTCGCAGTTCCGTGTGTTCCATACGTAATATCCCGGATCCTTATACGAAATATCATTGGCTTTCGAGTTTTGGTCTGTAGTTTCTGTTATCAAGTTTTCTAACTCCTATGCATGGTTCTTTTGGCCCCTTTAGGCTACCCTTCGATAAGCAGTTCCGGCATAACTCTGCTGCTTCTAGGTTGGGGGGGTGGAGTATAGGCGTAGGTAGGGGACCCTCTCAGCATGAGCCGATCCGAGCACAAGTGGTAGGCAATTAAGAGTGCCGTATTTGTGTGAGGGGAGGCGGGGCGTTCACTATTTAAACCTGGCCCTCCTCCCCCCACTTGTCGGTTCGAACGATTTCAACCCACCCAGGAGCCCTCCCTTCTTTCAGGTCTCATTATTGGGGTAGCCCCCTTTAGGCTACCCTTCGATAAGCAGTTCCGGCATAACTCTGCTGCTTCTAGGTTGGGGGGGTGGAGTATAGGCGTAGGTAGGGGACCCTCTCAGCATGAGCCGATCCGAGCACAACTTCATTTTCTGTTCTTCTGAACCTTCAGATGAACAGAAAATAAAAATGAATGCAGAACTTTTTTCTCCATTTAAAAAAATGGATCTCAGGCGGAAATGGCTAAAACGGATGCAAAATGTGCCTAACGGTTGCTCAGGATAATTTTTTTTTACAGGATTAGTTTTTATTTATTTATATTCTTTATTTTTGATTTCAGAGGATACAGTTGAACAAACATTAAGATGTCATAACATGGTGTACAAGAGCTTAACCAACTTTTCGACTCCTTAATTAAACATTAAACAAGTTGCTTGGAAAGACTATACTATTTTCCATATGAGTTCATGTTTTGCTATCAAGTTATATATGAGTCATAAGACTAAATTTACATTTTTCTGCATAGGATAGGAAAGGAAGGGGGGGGGGGAGTACAAATAGGTATGGTTTAGTTGGGGGGGAGGGTTAGCAATTCTTCACCTAAAAAAAAAATCGGTAATGAGGCTGTTGCCTGTGTGAACTCATGGTCCATTTATCAATTCCCAGGGGGAGAGGTCGAAGCACCCATTATGTTCGAAGAGAGCTCGCATTGTCTCGCCATGGTTGCCATATTTTTAGGAACCTATCGTGTGTTCTGGTTATCCAACCGGACATTTCCTCAACTCCCTTCCTGTGATCTTCCTGAGCCTTTCTTGCATTCCATCCCAGCATGGGCGTATCTCTGTGCAATCCCACCAAATATGAAAGAGTGATCCCACTCCTTCCCCACAATGCCAGCAGTGTGCCGAACCAGTCAGACCCCTTCTGTATAGCAATTAGGGGGTTCTGTACCACCTGGATAGTAATTTATAGTGTCCTTCCTACATATGGATACATGTTGAAAAACTGTGTGATGTTGCTAGAACTCTCCTCGCCTCCACCTGTGTCAGTGACAGGCCCAGCATCTTCTCCCACTCTTTCAGGAAAGGAGGCTTGACCTCTCTCCCCTGACTCCCCAGCAGGGCGTAAGGGACCGAGACTTTTCTTTATTTCATAATTGGAGAGGTTATAAGCTTTTCAAAAGGAGTCAACAACTCCCTTATTTCATGTTTCTTTAGAACACTGTGGCAGATCATTTTAAAATGGGATTGGCAAAGGAAGAGAGAAGAAGGCTGTCTGAGGCCTACAGACAGATCTCCAGGTGGCGGAAAATGGCCTTCCAGAAAAACCCTTTCTAGAGCTGTGGAGGTAAAAGTGCTCCAGAGTGCTTGGTAGGTCCCTGCTGGGTGTCCCTTCAATTCTGGTAGTAGACTGGCTGGCATTAGCGGGAAGATTCCCTGTATAACTGTGGTGTTTAGCTTGGACCATGTCTCTTATAGACCCCTCAATAGTGGATCACAGTTCTCTGAGTCTGAAGATTGACCTTTTGGAAACCATAGCTGTTGTTGGAATGAAGGATCCATGGCATATTTCACCAGCCTAGTTACATCTATCTGTCTCTTTGGGTCTATCATTTCAATCCATCTATTTAATTGTATCACCTGGTAGTATCTATGAATGTCCGGTATTCCCAGACCTCCCTACTTCTAACCAATAAGTGATAAGGGATTCTACCCCTCCTCTTTTTCCACAAAAAGCTCGAGAAGGCTCGTTTGATGTCTGTAAACAGACTAGAGGGTAACGAAATTGGGACCATCTGTAGTGTGTATAGGATCTTAGGGAAAACATAAGCTTTCAGCGCGTTTTTACAACCCATCCAAGATAGAAATGGGATATGGTATTTTCTCAAGGTCTCCTTGACATTCTCTAATAGGGGAACATAGTTTACCATGTAGAGGTCTCGTAGGTTCCCTGGTATCTTTATACCCAAGTATGACAGCAGTCCTTTCGAAATTGGGAAAGGTGTCATTCTGCACAGTCTTGTGAGTTCCTCCCTAGACAGTGTGATATTTAACATTTCTGATTTTGTGGTATTAACTTTAAAGTAAGAGAGTGCACTAAAGGATTTAAGTTTATTGTCAAGGATCGGCATCCCTGTCTCTGGATTGGTGACTAGAAACATCAGATCGTCAGCAAAAGCTGTGCATTTAAGGTCTCTCTCGCCATATCATATGCCCGTGATTAAAGGGTCCTGGCTAGGGTTGAGCGAACCCGAACTGTAAAGTTCGGGTTCGTACCGAACTTTACGGTGTTCGGCACCCGAACCCGAACCTTTTTAGTAAAAGTTCGGGTTCTGTGTTCGGGTAATATTAATATACCATTGGATCGGAGTTTTCTCCAATCCGATGGTATATTTTAACTTGAAGCGTTCCCATCACAATGAGAACGCCTCTATGTTAGAATATACCATCGGATTTGAGTTCGATCGTGAAAACTCAGATCCGACAGTATATTCTAACACAGAGGCGTTCCCATAGTGATGGGGACGCTTCAAGTTAGAATATACTGAGAACTGTGGACATAACGGCCCCCTGCTGCCTGGCAGCACCTGATCTCTTACAGGGGGCTGTGATCCGCACAAATAACCGCTCAGGGCCAGACCCCCCTCCCTCCTCAGTATTAAAATCATTGGTGGCCAGTGCGGCCCCCCTCCCTCGCCAGTATCAAAATCATTGGTGGCCAGTGTGCCCCCCCCTAATAAAATCATTGGTGGCTAGTGCGGCCCCCCACCCCCTATTAAAATTATTGGTGGCTAGTGCGGCCCCCCCCACCCACCCACCCCCTATTAAAATCATTGGTGTCCAGCGGAGTCCCAGTTTAATCGCTGGGGCTCTGATCGGCTACCATGGCAGCCAGGACGCTACTGCAGTCCTGGCTGCCATGGTTACTTAGCACTTTTAGCAGCATTATACTTACATGTGCTGTCTAGGGCCGGCCGGCGCTCCTCCTACTGGTAAGTAAAAAGTCTGTGCGGCGCATTGCTTATAGCACAGACCTGTCACTTACCAGTAGGAGGAGCGCCTGGCCGGCCACAGACAGCGGACGTAAGTATAATGCTGCTAAAAGTGCTAAGTAACCATGGCAGCCAGGACTGCAGTAGCGTCCTGGCTGCCATGGTAACCGATCGGAGCCCCAGCGATTAATCTGGGACTCTGATCGGAACTGCCGCTCCGCTGCCACCAATGATGGGGGGGAGGGGGGTTGTTAACCTGTGGCCACTGCCACCAATGATTTTAATTAGGGTAGGGGTGGGGGGGAGGCCGCACTGGACACCAATGATTTTAAAAGGGGGGGGTGGGGGAGCCGCACTGGCCACCAATGATTTCAATACTGGGGAGGGAGGGAGGGGGGCCGCACTGGCCACCAATGAATTTAATACTGGGGAGGGAGGGGGGTCTGGCCCCTGCTGCCTGTCAGCACCCGATCTCTTACAGGGGGCTGAAATCACAGCCCCCTGTAAGAGATCGGGTGCTGCCAGGCAGCAGGGGGCAGTTATGTACACAGTTCTTAGTATATTCTAACTTGAAGTGTCCCCATCACCATGGGAACGCCTCTGTGTTAGAATATACTGTCGGATCAGAGTTTTCACGATCGTGAAAACTCTGATCTGAAAAAGCTAATACTATTATTTTCCGTTTTGACCATGTTATAACGGAAAATAATAAAGTGAAGTTTGGGTCCCCATTGACTTCAATGGCATTTTTTTAAAGTTCGGCCGAACTCCTCGAACCTGAACATCTAGGTGTTCGCTCAACTCTAGTCCTGGCGAATTGATTGTATTAGCGTTTCTGCCACCATGATAAAGATGGAGGGAGATAGAGGGCAACCCTGCCTCGTTCCATTTGAGATCTCGAAGGACGTGGACATTGTCCCTTTTTTGGGGAGCTTAGCATTCGGTTGGCCATATAGCAAAAAAATTGCGTGCACAAATGTGTCAGGTATGTTGAATTTGTGGAGTGCTAGCCTCATAAAAGACTAGTTGACTCTATCGAATGCTTTCTGAGCATCAATACTTAAGAGAACTAATAGGATTTTCCTTTTGTGGGCCACATGAATGGAATGAAAGATGCAGCGGGCATTGTCTCTACCCTCTCTGCCTTTCACGAAACCGTATTGTTTGCATCCTATAAGTATCGGTAGAACTGAGCTCAGCCTCATGGCCAGTATTTTTGCCCATATTTTTAGGTCAATGTTTAAGAGTGAAATCGGGCTATAGCTACCACAGTTTAACGGGTCTTTTCCTTCCTTGCGAATGAGAATGACACATGATTCCTGGGCCTGTTTAGGGAAGGGTTCACCTTTCATCAGCTTATTACATAGCTCCGTGAGATGCGGGGTTAAGATTTCCTGGAACTTTTTATAATAGATCAACGGGAAGCCATCCAGCCCCGGGCTTTTTCCTGGTGCAAAGCTGTGGATCACATCTCTCACTTCTTTCTGTTTGACTTGTCTGACCAGATATGTTCCCATCTCTGGTGAGAGTGAGGGTAAGTCTAAGGAGTTTAAGAACTGTGATGTGAGATCAGCTCTCTTAATCATGTCTTTCTGCTCTCTTCCTTTATTTAGGTTGTATAGGTAAAACTCTTGAAAGGATTTGGCTATAGATGGGGTATCTAGCTGAAGGGTATAATTTTTCCCTTTTATCTTGGCAATGAAAGAAGGCTGTTTACAGTGAATCATCATTTTAGTTCCCTTGTTCCCATGAGCATATATTTTATGTCGGTAGTAAAGTTCCTTAGGGGTGAAATAGGGAGGATAAGAGGCTAGGAGAGGTTTAAGGGAGGGGGGGGGGGGGGTAAGGTAGGGTGTAGCTCCAACTTATCCTATACAGTGAACCGGGGCTTCAGGATAAGGTCAGGACCTACACAAATATTGTTCCGTTTCCCAGTCTCCAGAAGCCTCGGGCAGGCTCTAGGCCTAAGAACCCCTAAGTAATCAACTTTAAACTACTTACATGAATGATTGGCGCCGGGGGGGAAGGGTTGCGATTAGGGGTACTGTATGACAACAACTACCTGACTCGGCAACCCGGCACCTCCACCCGAATCAAAACTTTTTCAAAAACAATATAAATTGTGAACCGGACCCCCACAGTTCTCCTGCACCGTCTTAGATGAGAAAAACCCCTCGCAGGGTAACTAGTAGTGGTTTTCCATGTGTGCAGACTGATTGTCGTCCTTCACTATTGTGCATAGAATCTCACCATTTCCCACTCCTTCCCTTAAAGATGAATATAGGAGAGATGATAGGAAAGCTTGAAAAGAAAGAAAAGACAGGATGAAACAAGAGCAAATAAAAAGTTCAGAACATCTGAGATGAAGATAAATAGTGTCACAGAAGTGATCTCCCCAGTGCTAGATCCCATGTTTTGGTGGAGGGGGCGGGGAACCAGTCTCTCCTGGTCCAGAAGCCACAATTCTGTCCGCTACACGCAGGACCCCCAGGCCCAACCCCAGGAACTGCCATGCTTTTTCCAAATCATCTGGTGTGTGGATGATGACACGCCTGCCTCCTTTAAGGACAGAAGGCCAAATGGGTAAAGACATGAGTACGGTAGCTTGGCGTTTCGAAGAGTTTCCAGGAGTGGTCTGAGTAACCGTCTCTTGGCTAAGGTGGATGGGGCTATGTCTTGGTATAATGCCAAATCTGCTCCTTCATATAATACTCTATTCCTTTCCCTGGATGCAGACAATATACGTGCAGTGTCTACATATGAAAGCAGGCTGCAAACCACATCAAGCGGTCTCTCTGGGGGTTTTGGTGGCGGTATCAGTGCCTTGGTGAATTCGTTCAATTATTATAGAGTGGGCTTTGTATTGGCCTACCAATTCTGTAAACAGCTCCTTCACCACCTTGTGAAGCGTTTCTGTGGCCCAACTTTCCAGGAGGCCCTTGATCTGGATGTTTCGTCTTCTGCTTCGATTCTCCTGATCTTCTAACATAGATAAGGCCCTATTGATCTCTTCTGTGTGAGTCGCTATTTGTCCTGCCATTGCTGTTGAATGTGCTACTAGATCTGTGGACGTGTTCTCTAGATTCTCCACCCAGTGACCTATTTGTAAGAGTTCTGATTTTATGTCCGATAGTTCGGACATGACTGGTCTTATTGCTTCCTCCACTGCATTTGTCAGGAAGGCTTTGGAAATGTTAGTGCTTATCGATTCCTCTTCCTCCATCTCCGGCATGCTTTCTGTCTCTGACTCTTCAGCTGCTTGTGACGCAGCAATTGAGCCATTGGCCATCTAGGATCCCGATCCCTGTGTCTGCGCATCTTTCTTTTTAAAGAATCTTTGCACATCTTACTGATTCTTGCAATGTTTAGGAGTATCCAGTGGATCTGTACCCCTCTTTCTCCCATATTTGACCATTGTGCGTCTGCTCGCTTGCCAATAATCCGGTTTATATTGCTCGGGTTCAGAGAAGCTGCGACTTCACGCTACCAACCACTACGCCCCCCAGGATTATTATTTTTTTTAGAGGATCAGATTTTTCTACAGAAACCATTTTTTCTTCTTCTGATGGATCAGAAGAATGAAAAATGAAAGGTTAATGTGAACCTGGCCTTACAGAGTTACTCCTAACATACCCATGCTAGAGTTGAGCGGACACCTGGATGTTCGGGTTCGGCTGAACTTCACAAAAAAGTTAGAGTTCGAGACCCGAACTTGAACCCGAACACCATTGAAGTCAATAGGGACCCAAACTTTGAAGCACTAAAATGGCTCAAAAAAAGTCATGGAAAGGGCTAGAGGGCTGCAAATGGCAGCAAAATGTTGTTAAGAGCATGGCAAGTGCTCTGCAAACAAATGTGGGTAGGGAAATGACTTAAAATAACATAAAATACGTAAAAATAAAAAATAATCTTGATCTAGGAGGACGAGGTCCATATGTAGGAGGTTGAGGAGGCGGTGGATGTGGCAATGTAGGTCGAAGCGGCGGTGGAGGAGGAGGTAGCCTACACTGCTTTTTGGTTTTATTTTTTTACATTTTTTATTTTTTGTTTAAATTAGGGTACACCCCAAAACATTGGGAAATATAGCCTGTGATAACCCCCTCCAGCCGTGCTAAACAAACGTTAAGACAATACACTGGCTGCAGGGCTGGCCAGGGCAGGCCAGCACCTCCAAGGCGTAAAGGGCAAGCTCAGGCCATGTGCCCAATTTGGAGACCCAGAAGTTGAAGAGGGCAGACCCATCAGTCAGTACGTGTAGGCGTGTGCACACATACTTCTCCATTATGTCGCACGTCCCCGTGTTTTCCATGATCCAATTGGATATCTTCTCTATCAACTTTCAATGTTCTTTTATGCGCCTACCATAGTGATCACGGGTAGCGGGGAATCAGGTTTTTAGGCCGGAGAGGGAGCCTGAGAAAGGGATACCACATCCAAGGGAGGTCAATGGCTGAAATTAAATGTAATCGAGCGGAAATGTGGTACAAAGTATTGAAACAGAAGCTTCCAAGTTAAGGAAGGGGCGTGCGGCAATTACACACTCCTGACTCGGAGATAAATAACAATACAGGACTCTTAAGATGCCCTGTTATTAGAATGATTAATAAAAAATTATAGGGAATGTCACTGGGGTATTTTGGATTTTGAAACATTAGACAGGAGAGGCCTTGCTGCCACTTTGCTGACTCTAGATAACTTCTGCCTGATCGCACGTCCCCGTGACGTCCACGATCCATTTTGATATCTTCTCTATCAACTTTTGTTGTTCTTTTCTGCGCCTACCATGTTGATCATGGTTAGCGGCGAATCAGGGTTCCTCGCCAGAGAGGGAGCGTGAGAAAGAGATACCACATCCAAGGGGGGTCAATGGCTCCAATGTGATTGAGCGGAAATGTGGGACAAGTTGTTAAAGTTGAAGCATCGAATGAAAGGGGCGCGCGTCAATTAAAGACAAATTTTTAAAATTTAATTCCCTATCACCTATGCAGAGCAGGGTTTTTTTTGTCGCCAAAAATGGGTTAAAGTCACCCACCGATGGAACAGACCATTTTTTTAAATTTCGGTCCCTGTCAACTATGCAGAGCAGGGGTTTATTCATGGCAAAACTGTGTTCATGTCACCCACCAATTGAACAGACGATTTTACAAATATTAGTTCGTTGTCACCTATGCAGAGCAGGGGTTTGTATACGGCAAAATTGGTAAAATGTCACCTGACAATGTAACTGACGATTTTTTTAAATGTATGTCCCTGTCACCTATGCAGAGCAGGGGTTAATTCACGGCAAAAAATGTCACCCAAGAATGTAACAGACGCTTTTGCACCCTGCTCCCTCTTTTGCTGTGCTGGTGCCTCTGTGCGACCACCACCTCTTCCTCCGAACTACACAGGTCACTCGCATGACCTTGATTCCATGTGGGGTCGAAGACCTCATCTTCCTCCACATCATCTTCCACCCAGTCTTCACCCCTGCCCTCCTTGTCGGTCTGCACACTGCAGAAAGCCACAGCAGTTAGCACCTGTGTTTCGGCATCATCCGAGATGTGCTGCGGTGGTCCTCCCATGCAGGGGCGTACCTAGAGCATTTGGCACCCGGGGCGAACCCTTTGTTTGGCACCCCCCCCCCCCCAAGAAAGTTAAGAAAACATGCACAAACTTTTTTCAATGTTTTCAATAATATTATAAATAAAAATAAAACCCCTTAATAAAATAAACCTCTGCACACCCCCTTAACTAAATAAACCCATTAACCCCCCTTAATAAAACCCATTAACCACCCCTTAATAGATCCCTTAACCCTTCCTTAATAAAATAAAAACCTGCACCCCCTTAAACCCCAGTATAATAAACATTGGTGGCGCAGTGCGCCCCCCCTCCCTAGTATAATAAACATATAAACATTGGTGGTGCAGTGCGCCCCCCCCAACACCCCAGTATAATAAACATTGGTGGCGCAGTGCGCCCCCCCAACATAATAAACATTGGTGGCGCAGTGCGCCCCCCCTCCCTAGTATAATAAACATATAAACATTGGTGGTGCAGTGCGCCCCCCCCAACACCCCAGTATAATAAACATTGGTGGCGCAGTGTGCCCCCCCAATATAATAAACATTGATGGGCAGTGCGCCCCCCCTCCCTAGCATAATAAACATATAAACATTGGTGGTGCAGTGCGCCCCCCCCAACACCCCAGTATAATAAACATTGGTGGGCAGTGCCAATGAGGGTTAAAAAAATAAATAAAAATTAACTCACCACCTCCAATTGATCGCGTAACAGCCGGTCTCATGTACTTTTTCTTCAGGACGCAGGACCTGTGGTGATGTCACTGAGCTCATCACATGATACATCACATGATCCATCACCATGGTAATGGACCATGTGATTGAGGCTGGAGCTCAGTGACGTCACCACAGGTCCTGAAGAAATTACAAGGAGACCGGCAGCAGCTACGCGATCAATTGGAGGAGGTGAGTTAATTTTTTATTTTTTAACCCTCATTGGCACTGCCCACTGCCCACCAATGTTTATTATACTGGGGGGGGGGGCGCCGCACTCAATGTTTATTATACTGGGGGGGGGGCGCACTCAATGTTTATTATACTGGGGGGGGCGCCGCAATCAATGTTTATTATACTGGGGGGGGGGGCACTCTGAAGATAACTGAGCTGTTAATACAAATACAGGAGGCGGGTGCCGGAATCAAATAGCGGCACCCGACCTCTATGACAGGGAGCGGCACCTAAGTGGTTAACTGCCGCTGATCGCAGCTCCCTGTCATAGAGGTCGGGTGCCGCTATTTGATTCCGGCACCCGCCTCCTGCATTTGTATTAACAGCTCAGTTATCTTCATTGGTGGCGCAGTGGCCACAGCCCCTCCCCCGGCCCTGTCCCTCTTCTTATTCGCCGCGGCGGCAGCAGCAGCAGCACAGGGGGAGGGAGAGACCATCTGGAGCCCTGTCCCTATCACAGCGCCACGCCTGGCCCACTCGCCACATTTTTTTTTTTTTTTATCCTCAGTCGCGGCTGGCACCCCCCTTGTGAGTGGCACCCGGGGCCGGCCGCCCCCCCCGCCCCCCCCCTTGGTACGCCACTGCTCCCATGTACTCATCTTGAAACATAAGTGGTTGGGCATCAGTGCACTCCATCTCTTCCACTTCTGGGGCAGGGCTATGTGGATGGCCCTGGGAAACTCAGCTAGCAGAGTCATCAAAAAGCAGAAGAGACTGCTGCATGACTTGGGGCTCAGACTGCTTGGTGGATTTGCAAGGGGGTGAGGTGAAAGACTGATGGACATCTGCTGCAGGTGCCAACTATGATCTGTCACGGCTGTTTGTGAGCAACAATAGTAATACACAGTACAGAGCTACTGACTGGACCCAGAACTAGGGAGGATAAAGGGTGACCCCTGTCCAACCCTCAACGCTCTCCCTATTCTGCTAAAGCACATGCCCGGATCCCAATGGCGGAACGAGGCATGCCCACGTGCCTAAGACCAATGACCACTGCAACCCCTACAACAGTGGAAGGGGCACGGCCACCAGTGCCCTACTCAGTATATGGAGGGAACCGTGGCCACCTCAGATCCAGTCAGAAATAAACAGGAACACAACAATGTCTGCACACTTAGCTGGAGGTGTTTCAGCCGCAGAGAAGACGGATCCAAGGACAGGCTGGCAATATCCGGAGTGCTAGCTGCAGCAGAACACAGGTCCAGTGAACTGATTGCCACAAGTGAAGAAACTAAAGCAAGAGCTACAACTGAAGGGAGAACTATAATCCACATCCTATCATAGGAGGAGGGGTGATATAAAGAGAGGGAAATCAAACACATGAAGAACAGCTGTGGTGAAAGAAACCAAAAGTAAACAGAGTAGTGAGAACTCCTCCCAGCTCTAGTAGTGACATCATCACAGGGGTGGAGAAACAGAGCTGTGAGAACGTCCCAAAGCTCTGGTAGTGACATGATCTTTCTGCAGGAGACTGGGTGGGAGACAATGTGAAGGAACTGGAGGCACTGTCAGCAACCCAATCTACTATCGCCTGTACTTGTTCTGACCTCACAATTCGTAGAGCTGCATTAGGCCCGACGAAAAAACCCTGAAGGTTCTGTCACCTACTCGCACCAGAGGAAGGTGATTCACTTGTGCGTGTAGCTGGCACAGATCGACCACGTCCTCTCCCTGCAACAGGAGCTCCACCAGCAGCACCACGACCTTGCCCAAAATGGGTGTTTTTTAATAACAGAATATAACAGCAGTATCTAACGCTTGTATTTGAAACTGACAGATGTGGCAAAGGCTACAGATGTAGGGTATTGCCAAAAATTTGTGTTTTTTTTAAACCCATAATATTATGGCAGTATTTCAAGCTTGTATGTCACACTGATAGATGCAGCAAAGGCCGCCAATTTAGTATTTTGCTCAAAATGTGTGTTTTTTTTTATAACCTAATATTATTGCAGTATTTCAAGCTTGTATTTCACACTGACAGATGCAGCAAAGGCTGCAGATGAAGGGTATTGCCAAAAATAGGTGTTTTTTTAAACCCAGAATATTATGGCAGTATTTCAAGCTTGTATTTCACACTGATAGAAGCAGCAAAGGCCGCCAATTTAGTATTTTGCCCAAAATGTTTTTTTTTTTAAATAACAGAATATAACAGCAGTATCTAACACTTGTATTTCACACTGACAAATGCAGCAAAGGCCGCTAATTAAGTATTTTGCAGTATTTCAAGCTAGTATTTCACACTGACAGATGCAGCAAAGGCCGCCAATTTAGTATTTTGCCCAAAATGGGTGTTTTTTTTATAACAGAATATTATTGCAGTATTTCAAGCTTGTATTTCACACTGACAGATGCAGCAAAGCCCGCAGATGAAGGGTATTGCCAAAAATGGGTGTTTTTTTAAACCCAGAATATTATGGCATTATTTCAAGCTTGTATTTCACACTGACAAATGCAGCAAAGGCCGCTAATTAAGTATTTTGCAGTATTTCACACTGACAGATGCAGCAAAGGCCCCAGATGTAGGGTATTGCCAAAAATTTGAGTTTTTTTAAACCCCAAATATTATTGCAGTATTTCAAGCTTGTATTTCACACTGACAGATGCAGCAAAGGCCGCAAATTTAGTATTTTGCCCAAAATGTTTTTTTTTTTTTTAATAACAGAATATTATTGCAGTATTTCAAGCTTGTATTTCACACTGACAGATGCAGCAAAGGCCCCAGATGTAGGGTATTGCCAAAAATGGGTGATTTTTTTTAAACTCAGAATATAATTACAGTATTTCAAGCTGTATTTGACTGTCACAAAAGCACATATGCTTTGCTGGTGCACTGAACTTGCATAAAATGGCCGCCGTTGCCCACCTAACTAACAGACGGATAAAAGTTTTTTTTCTGTGTCACTGGGCTCAGAGCAGGGTAAAAAATTTGTGCACTGCACCCACAAAACAAAATCGCTGTAGATCTCTGAGTTAACAAGCACTTCTGATAAGTGATTCTTTCCTATTCCCTCCCTCACAGCAGCAGCATCCTATCCCTACACTAATAAGAACAGAGTGACATGCAGCACTACGTGACTCCAGCTTATATAGGGGCTGAGTCACATGCTGCACTGGCCAATCACAGCCATGCCATTAGTAGGCATGGCTGTAATGGCTTCTAAGGGCACATGAGCTAAAAGCTTGTTGATTGGCTGCTCTGCAGCCTTTCAAAAAGCGCCATTAACTCGCCGAACACCGAACCCGAACTTTTACTGAAACGTTTGGGTTCGGGTCCGGGTTCCAAAAATCATAAAGTTCAGTACGAACCCGAACTTTACAGTTCAGGTTCGCTCAACTCTAACCCATGCCCTAAGATCACATATTTTTATGCAAGCCTAGCACATTCTTTAATCTAAAACTTTCCTTTTACACCATTCTATATATTCCTTAACCCTGATCTGTTTATTCAATAGTATCCCCCAAACTCATTACATCCTAAAGCACTTCAGATCCATGTGCGACGGTCTGCACATGAGTCTGGGGTTGTTTATGAGTAAATTAGTTGTGACGCCAGTTGCATTTCAGCAACAGGGGACAGAGTCCCCTTAAGTAGATGGTGTTGGTGGTACCCAGGTGTAGGAATGCCAGGGTGGTGTGAGGGTAGCCTATAATGTACCTTTAGATGTCACTGTGTACGTGTCACGGTGCTCCTACCTGGATATCCTGGCGCAGTCGTCCGAAGCAGAGCAAGGAATAGTTGATGAAGGGAATAAAGAATTTAATTGAGCTCAGACTTGTATTAAAGTTGACAAAAGCTTTACTTGAATAAACTTGCATCAGAGAACATTCTTCCAACTTTATCTTGATTACCAGCAGGTTTTGGCTTGGGCTACTTTCACACTCGCGTTTTGTGCGGATCCGTCATGGACGGATCTGTTCAGATAATTCAACCGTCTGCATCCGTTCAGAACGGATCCGCTTGTCTTATCTTTAATATAGCCAAGACGGATCCGTCCTGAACACCATTGAAAGCCAATGGAGGACGGATCCATTTTCTCAGTGTGTCAGTGAAAACTGATCCGTCCCCTTTAACTTACATTGTGTGACAGGACGAATCCGTTTGGCTCAGTTTCATCAGACGGACACCAAAATGCTGCAAGCAGCTTTTTTGTGTCCGTCTCCAAAGTGGAATGAAGACTGGACTGATGTAAACTGATGCATTCTGAGCGGATCCTTTTCGATTTAGAATGCATTATAATGCAAACTGATCCATTTTGGACCGCTTGTGAGAGCCCTGAACGGATCTCACAAACAGAAAGCCAAAACGTGAGTGTGAAAGTAGACTTAAATTCTGGCACACAAACACACTCGGGCCTGCTACATCGGTTACTCTCAGGCTCTGCTCTGCTAACAGGATTAAATAGAAACTTTTCCTTTCTGCTGTACTTTCTGTCTGTGGTCTGTCTCTGTCTTTATCTTTATCTGTATCTGTATCTTTATCCTGATCTTTATCCTTCTCCAGGGAATCTTTCCTCCTGGCTTCTGAGGCTCTTTGCGCTTTTCTCTTGTTCCAGCAGAGCAGACAGGGCTCTGCTGACTGGCACACAACCTTCCCCTAGGAGGGGGTAATCTAGACTCACTTCTGCAGGGCTCGTCCAGCAGGGACGAGAATCTGCTTCCTTCCCCAAGCAGTCTAGCCTACCAAGGGGTAGGCTAGACTGACCTTCACTGACTAAAACTCCTCCATCTCTAGAGAGGGCTAGAATGGAAAGAAGGTTCCATTAAAGGCAAACTAACTCTGCCATGCATGCCGCCATCTGCTGGTGAACCAGGTACATTACACTTTAACATACCATTTACATGGAAAAGAATATGCACATTACACAGGGACCTGGAAATCAATATATATGCTGACATTAAATCAACCATAGGAGATACTAAAGAGGTGAAAAGGGTGGTAGTGCACCTCTGGAGCGTTACATTCCCCGACACTTAAGAGTCAAGCCACCCTGGGCTTGTGCTTAGGGTGAATATAAATACCTATATATGCTCTCAGGGTACCTCAAACAATTTTAAGTGCTGCATGGAAATACAGACATGCAAACATATAAGATGGCTACCTATAAATAAATGTACTTCACGTTATTAAGTACCACTTTACTTATACTGCACAAAGCGCTCAATACTCCACGACAACCTGGCCAAATTCACCTATGGAGCATGGGGGTGTCATGTACTGTAATCCATCCACATGGCATGATACACCTGCAAACAGAAGGGTGGCTTCATCCTGTAATCCCTTCCAAGTACCAAGGTCTATATATATAGCTTTTCGCACGGTCACCTTGATGACTACACTGGTAACTACACACATTTCCCTTAAAGCAGGACCCGTTGCCTTAAGAAACACTAAACAAGGAAGAGGAGCCGTTTCTCTCTCCATACACATATAAGCAGTGAATTACCCTTCACGATCTTAGACCTGCTTGTGACTTTTACCACTTGGTTCCCGCTGTGTAGCAATAGGCTATTCTAACACAAGGTAAATAAGAACCATTCGAATTTTATCGTCCTCAGAGGCAGTCCATAATGAGCAACAGCGATGTTAGATCTGCTTGTGACGTATGTTAGCATCCTCAGAGGCAGTCCATAATAGCTAATCAATAAAGTAAGGTGCCTACTATCTGGTTAACTGCATAATTACATCAAAGTCTATACAAAAGTGCATATAAGATCACATTGCGGTTCCTGTAAAAGAATACACACAATGGGCAATATACTTGAAATGTTGCTGAAAATGTAAAAGGTTAGTGCAAATATTTAATCCAAATACATAAGGCAAATATATAAGGTACATTTTTAATGCAATCAGGCAGTGCAATAATAAAATCACATTTGAGTCCATTTTCCGCAATGTCTGTAGATAATGTTCACCGAACTGGGACTTTAATTGCAACAAAGTCCTTTGTAATCCAAGGGAACAGTAACATCACTATTTGTAATCCAAAGGAGGTAGTAAAGTTATTTGTAATCCACATAAGGCAACAATGTCATTTGTAATCCACCTGAGTAATAATGATGTAGCAGCACAGGCCATGGGAACCTTTTAGGGGCTCCCAAATAACCTGAAAAGGGGGGGGGGGGAAGAAAAAATTGGCATAAACCGTACGCAACTGGGAGGTAGATGATTGTACTGGGGGTAGTCCTAACTACCATGACTAGTGATAGAAGTACATCGGCCGGGACGATTCGTGTTCCCACGTTCGCGATCAAATGTTCGCGAATCGCTCGTTCGCATCGCGTCCATTGACTTTAATAGCAGTTGAACCTGAAAAACCTTCAGGTCATATTTGCAGCCACCAAATACAAACTATGAGTGCACAAATAGTTCCAGAACATGGACAGTGACTTACCAGAGGGGGATCATTGGCAAAAATTCTCACAAAAAATATGTATTTTAATCAGGGGCCATTTTTATGCGTTTTAAAGGGAAACTCTCAAAAATGTGCCCTGCTGGAGCCTAGAGAAATTTTATTTCCTATCGGTTTGATGTATACAAATGTGCAGCACTCCACGTTTTTGTATCCTGCAGTGTCCATTAAAAAAATGCATACGTTAACGTACAATTTTTTTCTACCATGGAACTGTATGGTGAACGGACGCCACTGTACATCATCAGTCTGAGGCATCTGTTAACACGTACATTTTTGGTATGCATTAAATGGATGGCAAAAATAGGATGTGAACCCAGCCCTAGTGTCAGAATAAGCACCAGTACACAGTGGAGCAGCGTCGCGGAGAGGGGAGGCCGCCATGTACTGACGATGGTCAGTGATGAGGACTGTTTCCCAAGGATCATTTTCTACTGGGAAATACAGGGCACAGTATAATACACTAGAATCTATATAATATAAAGGTATTAGCCCTACCCTCGAATAATAATACAATTAGGTGGTTATTTATTATATATAAATATGTATATGTTAGGCGTATTTCTGACACAGATTGTGGCGCAAAAGTCCTTAGCACGGCAATCTGCATATTTTTCCTGCTCATGCCAGGTCTAAAAAAGGATGGCGTGGGCAGGGAAAGGGATATAGTTATAGCCATCCAGTTATTGGATACCACCGCCATACATTGACCAGATAACACCTCTGTACAGTGATCGGATAACATCGCCATACTGTGACCGAATAAAAGGGTATAAGTGGGCACAGTACAGGGAATGAGTAGGGGCACTGCACAGGGTGTGGTAAGAGGGCACAATGCAGGGTATAAGGGGGCACAGTACGGGGTGGGGGGCACAGTCACATGACCCTGTGACATTAGAAGGTCCTTATGGTGAATGCGGTTCACACGCCACCATAATGAGGCAGAGGAGTGAGACAGGGGTGTGATTATGTGGCTAGAGATAAAAAAAAATAACTGTCGGCCAGTACAGGCCCCAAAAATTAGCCAATAGGCATTCAGCTGACAGCAAAGAACTTTGGATTCTGTGGCTGGAGGTACATTAGTCGGTCACAAGATAAATATGTAACTGTCGGCCAGTACAGGCCCCAAAAATTAGCCAATAGGCATTCACCTGACAGCAAAGAACTTTGGATTCTGAGGCTGAAGATGCATTAGGCGGTCACAGGATAAATATGTAACTGTCGGCCAGTACAGGCCCCAATTATGCAATAGGCATTCACCTGACATAAAAGGCCTTTTATTCCGCTGTATATACATAAGACAAGGACCATTCTTTGTTCTGGGTGGTGGCGGATATGTGTTGGCTGGTATGAGGAAATTAAATTACATGTGGTGATCACAGGTGTTGAATTCCTCTGAGATCCATGTCTCATTCATTTTTAAAAATGTGAGGTAGTCCACACTGACGTGAGCTAGGTGATTGCGCTTTTAGGTCACGATCCCCCTGCTGCGCTGAACGTCCTTTCGGACAGGACACTCGACAAGGGGCAAGCCAAGGGTTCCATGGCAAATTGTGCCAGCTCTGGCCACAGGTCAATCCTGCACACCCAGTAGTCAAGGGGTTCCTCACTTCTCAGAGCATCCACATCGGCCATTAACCCGATGTAGCCGGACACCTGTCGGTCTAGGCGTTCCCTGAGCCTGGATCCGGAGGGCGGCTGTCAATGGATTGGCTGCAAGAATGATATTATATCCGAAGTGACCAACACATCGTCAAACCGCCCTCTTTTTGCAGGCGCTGTAGGATTGGTACCGCACCTGTTTTGCTGTGGGTGGAAATTCCTCTGCCAGCGCCCGCAACAGCAGAATGCAGAATCTCTCACAGCAAGGCCTGGAAATGCTCCATTCTGACAGCCCTCTGATGCTGGTAACATGTCCGCCATTTTGTGTTTTTACCGGGGTTCTAAGTACGTTGCCACCCAGTACAGGTCCTTGACCTTTATGCTTTTTATACGGGGTCCCTCTTCAAACACTAGCACATGAAGGCCCCTATTTGCACTAAATTGGAAGCGGTGGAGTGCCCTGGCTCCTGCTCATCGCCCAGGAGAATGTCGTCCTCGGTCTCCTCCCCCCAGCCACGGACAACACCAGGGATCCCCGAAAAGTTTAAAGCCTGTTCTTCTTGTTCCTCCTTCTCCTCCTCCTGCTTCCAGCCACCATCCTACTCTCACTGCTCTTCAGACTCCTGTTGTTGACTTGTCTCAGATGGAGTAGCCCCCCCTGGGAATTCATTTAGCATTGCGACTTCCTCATCTTCCAGCTCCTGCTCCTCGATGGCTTGATCAATGACACGATGCAATGCACGCTGCAGAAAGAAGGTGTAAGGTACGATGTCACTGATGGCGCCCTGGCTGCGACTGAACAGTTTGGTGATCTCATCAAATGTCCACAGAAGTCTGCATGCATCGCGCATGAGCAGCCACTGGTGCGGTGAAAAAAAAAAAAACAACCCCCTAGAACTTGTCCTTCTGCAGAGTTCGTACAGGTAGTCGTTAATGGCACTTTTCTGCTGGAGCAGCCTATTAAGCATATACAAGGTGGAGTTCCAGCGGGTCGGGCAGTAACAAATCAGACGTCTGATGGGCAAGTGGTATCGCCGCTGAATGTCAGCAAGGCGAGCCATGGCCGTGTAAGATCTTCTAAACCAACTGTCTACCAACTGTCAAATTGAGTGGGGCTAGCCACTGATCGGCCTGTGACCACAATGCTGAAAGGAGTGAAGGATCGGTGTGGCTCTTGGCTTCCAGGCACAACAGCCGCAGCACAGCATGACAACGTCTCACCTGGCATGTCAAAACGTTTCTGGGGATCTTGGTGGGTGCAGCAGAAAAGGCGGTAGCAGTGGAAAAGGAGGAGTCACCCGAGGAGGAGATGGAGGATGGAGTAGGAGGAGGAGAAAAAGAGGCAGGCCTGCATGCAATCTGTGGCAGTAACACCAAATCCACACGGGTGCCACGGGTTACATGCTTGATGGCCATCATTAGGTTCACCCAGTGGGCAGTAAATGTTATGTACCTTCCCTGCCCATGTTTGCTAGACTACGTATCTGTGGTCAGTAGTGTTGATCGAGCATCAAAGTTCTCGTGTGCTCTGACCGAACACAGCGGTATGCTTGTGTGCTCTACCGAGCACCCAAGCACAATGGAAGTCAATGGGAGAATCCCAGGCACCCCCTGCTCGGAAGAGAAGAGGGTGTCTAGTTCACAAAAAAAGGTTAGAAATTGATGGAAACCCCAATAAAATGGTTTGTAAACAGCATTAAGAGGATAGCTGGATGCTTCTTGGACTCCTATTATCTACGACATACAATAGACAAACAAGTGGGAGGCACATATGCAAAATTCCTACACCATTCACCTGATTTGGATGTAAATACCCTTAAATTAAAGCTGACAGTCTGCAGTTAAAACACATCTTGTTCGTTTCTTTTCAAATCCATTGTGGTGGTGTATAGAGCCAAAAATATTACAATTGTGTTGATGTCCCAATATTTATGGACCTGACTGTATATGCCAAAAGCCACGTATGTGCAAGCTATCAATCTATCCATGAGAAAGATAACAGGTTTAGTAAGCATACCTTACAATGGCAGCCTTGTGCACTATGAGACATTCCAAACCAGCTCTCATAAGACTGAGAGCCAGTAAGTCTCAAAGTTACTGTGGATAGCTTGGGTGGACCTTTGTTGCATTTGTCACTGTGAAATACAAGCTTGAAATACTGCAATTATATTCCGGGTTTAAAAAAACACACATTTTTGGCAATACCCTACATCTGGGGCCTTTGCTGCATTTGTCACAGTGAAATACAAGCATTAGATAGTGCTGTTATATTCTGATATTAAAAAAACACTAATTTTGGGCAATACCCTACATCTGAGGCCTTTGCATCATTTGTCACAGTGAAATACAAGCTTGAAATACTGCAATAATATTTTAGGTTTAATAAAACACTCATTTTTGGCACTACACTACATCTCGGACATCTGCTGCATTTGTCACAGTGAAATATAAGCTTGAAATACTGTAATTATATTCTGGGTTTAAAAAAAAACACCCATTTATGGCAATACCCTACATCTGGGGCCTTTGTTGCATTTGTCACAATGAAATACAAGCTTGAAATACTGCAATAATATTCTAGGTTTAAAAAAACACCCATTTTTGGCAATACCCTACATCTCGGGCTTTTGCTGCATTTGTCACAGTGAAATACAAGCTTAAAATACTGCAATAATATTCTGGGTATAAAAAACAACCTTTTTTTGGCAATACCCTACATCTGGGGCCTTTGCTGCATTTGTCACTGTGAAATACAAGCTTGAAATACTGCAATAATATTCTAGGTTTAAAAAAAACACCCATTTTTTGCATTACCCTACATCTCAGGCCTTTGCTGCATTTGTCACAATGAAATACAAGCTTGAAATACTGCAATAATATTCTAGGTTTAAAAAAACACCCATTTTTGGCAATACCCTACATCTCAGGCCTTTGCTGCATTTGTCACAATGAAATACAAGCTTGAAATACTGCAATTATATTCTGGGTTTGAAAAAACACCCATTTTTGGCAATACCCTACATCTGCGGCATTTGTTGCATTTGTAACAGTGAAATACAAGCATTAGATAGTGCTTTTATATTCTGTTATAAAAAAAAACACCCATTTTGGGCAATACCCTACATTTGGGGCCTTTGCTGCATTTGTCACAGTGAAATACAAGCTTGAAATACTGCAATAATATTCTAGGTTTAAAAAAACACCCATTTTTCGCAATACCCTACACCTGGTGCCTTTGTTGCATTTGTCACAGTGAAATACAAGCTTGAAATACTGCAATTATATTCTGGGTTTTAAAAAAACACCCATTTTTTGCAATACCCTACATCTGTGGCCTTTGCTGCATTTGTCACAGTGAAATACAAGCTTGAAATACTGCAATTATATTCCGGGTTTAAAAAAACACAAATTTTTGGCAATAGCCTACACCTGGGACCTTTGCTGCATTTGTAACAGTGAAATACAAGCATTAGATAGTGCTGTTATATTCTGGTATAAAAAACCCACCCATTTTGGGCAAGATAATACATTTGCGGCCTTTGCAGCATTTCTGACAGTCCAACACAAGTGTGATATACCGCTGTTATATTCTGGTATTCTTAAAACACCCATTTTGGGCAAGATAATACATTTGTGGCCTTTGTTGCATTTGTGACAGTGAAATACAAGCTTGAAATACTGCAATTATATTCTGGGTTTTAAAAAACAATTTTTTTGCAATACCCTACATGTGGGGCCTTTGTTGCATTTGTCACAGTGAAATACAAGCTTGAAATACTGCAATTATATTCTGGTTTTTAAAAAAATACCCATTTTTTGCAATACCCTACATGTGGGGCCTTTGCTGCATTTGTCACAGTGAAATACAAGCTTGAAATACTGTAATCATATTCTGATTTTAAAAAGACACCCATTTTTTGCAATACCCTACATCTCAGGCCTTTGCTGCATTTGTCACAATGAAATACAAGCTTGAAATACTGCAATTATATTCTGGGTTTAATAAAACACCCATTTTTGGCAATACACTACATCTGGGGCATTTGTTGCATTTGTAACAGTGAAATACAAGCATTAGATAGTGCTTTTATATTCTGTTATTAAAAAAACACCCATTTTGGGCAATACCCTACATTTGGGGCCTTTGTTGCATTTGTCACAGTGAAATACAAGCTTGAAATACTGCAATAATATTCTAGGTTTCAAAAAAACACCCATTTTTGGCAATACCCTACATCTCGTGCCTTTGCTGCATTTGTCACAGTGAAATACAAGCTTGAAATACTGCAATAATATTCCGGGTTAAAAAAAACACCCATTTTGGGCAATACCCTACATCTCGGGCCTTTGCTGCATTTGTCACAGTGAAATACAAGCTTGAAATACTCAAATTATATTCTAGGTTTAAAAAAACACCCATTTTTTCGCAATACCCTACACCTGGGGCCTTTGCTGCATTTGTCACAGTGAAATACAAGCTTGAAATACTGCAATTATATTCTGGGTTTTAAAAAAACACCCATTTTTTGCAATACCCTACATCTGTGGCCTTTGCTGCATTTGTCACAGTGAAATACAAGCTTGAAATACTGCAATTATATTCCGGGTTTAAAAAAACACAAATTTTTGGCAATACCCTACATGTGGGGCCTTTGCTGCATTTGTCACAGTGAAATACAAGCTTGAAATACTGCAATTATATTCAGTTTTCTTTTAAAAATACCCATTTTTTGCAATACCCTACATGTGGGGCCTTTGCTGCATTTGTCACAGTGAAATACAAGCTTGAAATACTGTAATCATATTCTGAATTTAAAAAGACACCCATTTTTTGCAATACCCTACATGTGGGGCCTTTTCTGCATTTGTCACAGTGAAATACAAGCTTGAAATACTGCAATTATATTCTGGGTTTTAAAAAAACATCCATTTTTTGCAATACCCTACATCTGCGGCCTTTGCTGCATTTCTGACAGTACTATACAAGCGTGATGAATAGAGAAGAGAAACAACTGCAGCGCTCACCTGTATACGTATTCGGAGGCACGGATAAAAGCCCAGACCCGGCTTGACAATGTGAAAAAAGAAGGATGGATCCAGCTTCCCATAAAAAACTTTTTCTTTATTCTTGTTGCGGTAAAATGACATACTGTACATGGACACCACAATCTACGCGTTTCGGACAAAATAAATCTTAGTCGTTATTCATGACAGAGCAAAAATACAAAGTTTAAATACTGCAGTTATATTCTTGGTTTAAAAAAACACAAATTTTTTCAAAACCCTACATCTGAGGCCTTTGCTGCATTTGTCACAGTTCAATACAAGCGTTATTTACCACTGTTATATTCTGGTATTAAAAAAGCACCCATTTTGGGCAAGATAATACATTTGCAGCCTTTGCTGCATTTGTCACATTCCAATACAAGTGTTAGATACTGCTGTTACATTCTTGTTAAAAAAACAAAACATCTTTTTATAATACATTTGTGGCCTTTGTTGCATTTGTGACAGTCAAATACAAACTTTAAATACTGTTGTTATATTCGGAGGTAAAAAACACACCAATTATTTGCAAGACCCTACATCTGGGGCCTTTGCTGCATTTGTCACAGTCAAATACAACCACTCAATACTGCAGTTACATTGACAAATTTTAAATTTTTGGGACCTTGAAGTAATTGTATAAAATTTGCCTGTCACACTGTTGTGTGACCTCAAGAAATTTTTCCTCTTTATGACACCAACACTGCCTTATTCTCAGTGAACTTAATTGTTGACTATTGGCGGTTACATTGTCGCCTGACAAAAACCATCTGTTAGTTTGGTGGGTGAACACAAAGAATGAGGAGAGCATCAAATAAGGGATGTGGTGCTGCTGGTGGAGCTCCTGTTGCAAGGAGAGGACGCGGTCAATTTGTGCCAGCTACACGCACAAATGAAACACCTTCCTCAGGTGCGACAGAACCTTCAGCGTTATTTGGTAGGGCCGAATGCGGCTCTACGAATGGTGAGGCCAGAACAAGTACAGGCAATAGTAGTTTGGGTGGCTGACAGTGCCTCCAGTTCCTTCACATTGTCTCCCACCCAGTCTCCTGCTGAAAGATCAGAGTTGGCACCTGAAGCCCATGTCCATCAGTCCTTCACCTCACCCACTTGCAAATCAGACAAGCAGTCTGAGCCCCAAGTCATGGAGCAGTCTCTTCTGCTTTTTGATGACTCTGATTGCAGGGTTTCCAAGGGCCATCCACATAGCCCTGCCCCAGAGGTGGAAGAGATTGAGTGCACCGATGCCCAACCACTTATGTTTCAGGATGAGTACATGGGAGGACCACCGCAGAACGTCTCGGATAATGACGAAATACAGGTGCCAACTGCTGTGGCATTCTGCAGTGTGCAGACCGACAAGGAGTGCAGGGGTGAAGACTGGGTGGAAGATGATGTGGAGGACGATGAGGTCCTCCACCCGACATGGAATCAAGGTCATGACAGTGACCTGTGTAGTTCGGAGGAAGAGGTGGTGGTCGCACAGAGCCACCAGCACAGCAGAAGAGGGAGCAGGGTGCAAAAGCGGATCGGCCGTCCCCTAGACAGTACGCCTGCTACTGCCCACCGCACCAAGGCACCGAGCACACCAAAGCCAGCTCCATAGAGACACTGTGCTGATGACAAGACACGAGTGGTTTGCACGCTGTGCAATCAGAACCTAAAGCGAGGCATAAACGTTCTCAACCTGAGCACAACCTACATGACCAGGCATTTAAGTGCAAAGCACGAGCTGCAGTGGAGTAGACACCTCAAAAACAAAGAAAGGACTCTGGCTCCTCCTGCTTCCTCTTCTGCTGCAGTCCTGGCCTCTTCATCCACCTCTGGAGTGACAGTGGCACCTGCCACCCCGCAAACAGAGGATCTGCCAGAAACGCCACCACCTGGGTAACCAAGCATCTCCACAATGTCCCATGGAAGCGTTCAGCTGTCTATCTCTCAAACACTGGAGTGAAAGAGGAAGTACCCCCCTACCCACCCGCGATCCCTGGCCCTGAATGCCAGCATTTCAAAATAACTGGTCTTTGAAATGCTGTCATTCCGTCTGCTGGAGACAGAGAGTTTTAAAAGCCTTATGACGGTGGCTGTCCCACAGTACGTAGTGCCCAGCCGCCACTTCTTTTCCAGGCAAGCCATCCCTTCCCTGCACAACCAAGTGGGGGACAAAATCAGGTGTGCACTGCGCAACACCAACTGTGGCAAGGTCCACCTAACTACGGATACGTGGACCAGTAAGCACGGTCAGGGACGTTATATCTCCATAACAGCACACTGGGTAAATGCAGTGGCTGCTGGGCCTGAGGCAGATAGCAGTTTGGCGCATGTCCTTCCACCACCGAGGATTGCAGGGCTTCTCATTGCCTCCTGTTGCTTCCTCCTCCTACTCCGCTTGCTCAATCTCTACCGCCTCCTCATCCGGTCAGCATAAAACCTTCACCACCAACTTCAGCACAGCCAGGGGTAAACGACAGCAGGCAGTTTAAAAACGTATCTGTTTTGGGGACAAACCCCACACCACGCAGTAGCTGTGGTCAGGCATGGAACAACAGACCGAGTAGTGGTTGTGCCAGTGAGCCTCAAGCCCGGCCTGGTGGTGTGAGATAATGGGGGCGAAATCTCGTAGCAGCACTGGAACTAGCCGGTTTGACGCACATCCCTTGCCTGGTGCATGTACTAAAAAAACGCTTTGGGCGATGATGGAAGAGGATGTGGCACAGGAGGAGGAGGAGGAGGAAGAGGGATCATTTCATAAGGTTTCCGGCCAGTCATTCACAAGTGGCTCCGAGGATGGGTTCCTGCACCCACACCGCCAGGTACACAATTGTCCAGCCAGGGCACAGTTCTGGAGGATGACGAGGTGGAGGATGATGAGGAACCGTGTTCACAGCAGGGTGGCACCCAAACCAGCTTATGGCCATCATTGGTGCGTGGCTGGGGGGATACAGAGGACACAGACGATACACCTCCCACAGAGGACAGCTTTTTGTTGCCTCTGGGAAGCCTGGCACACATGAGCGATTACATGCTGCAGTGTCTTCACAACGACCGCCGAATTGCCCACATTCTAACTCGTGCTGATTACTGGGTGGCCACACTGCTGGATCCCCGTTACAAGGACAACGTACCGTCCTTAATTCCATCACTGGAGCGTGATCGTAAGAAGTGCGAGTACAAGCGCTCGCTGGTAGACACGCTGCTGGTGGCATTCCCACCTGACAGCGGGGGCACAGTTGAAGCACAAGGCAGAGAAGGAGGAAGAGGTCGCCAACGCAGCTGGGGCACCGCCAGCACCTCAGAAGGCAGGGTTAGCATGGCCGAAAAGTGGGGAAAAAAATTCAGCACACCACAACAACCAGCACCATCAGCTGATATGGAAAATCTTAGCAGGAGGCAGCATTTCTGCAACATAGTGGAGCAGTATGTGTGCACACGCCTACACGCCACAGCCAATGTGCACAAGCTCACGTTCATTAAAATGAAACCACAGGACTTGTCTGTACCTTGTGCAGAATAGACATGTGTACCAGCCTTACTCAGTCATTGTTATACTACATTGTTGTATTTTTGATATTTCCCACTCTTCTAATTTAAACAAAAAATAAAATAAAAAATAAAATAAAAACAAAAACCAATATTGACTACCTCATCCTCCTCCACCACCGCTTCCACCTATACCGCTACGTCCACCGCCTCTTCAACCTCCTACTCCATATGGACCTCCACCTCATACATCAAGATTTTTTTTGTAAATTTTTACATATTTTATTTTAAGTCATTTCACTAATTTGTCTGATACATTGTTGGGTTACATATCACAAATTTTTGGCTGATATACCCCTGCTCTACCTAGTGGACAAGTTAATACATTTCACAAATTTATCTGTTACATTGTCAGGTGAAATTCACCAATTTTTGGCTGTGATATACCCCTGCTCTACCTAGTAGACAGGTTAATAAATTTCACAAATTTGTCTGTTATATTGTTGGGTGAAATTCACCAATTTTTGGCTGTGTTATACCCCTGCTATACCTAGTAGACAGGTTACTAAATTTCACTAATTTGTCTGTTACATAGTTGGGTGACATACACCAATTTTTGGCTGTGATATACCCCTGCTCTACCTAGTGGACAGGTTAATAAATTTCACTAATTTGTCTGTTACATTGTCAGGTGAAATTCACCAATTTTTGGCTGTGATATACCCCTGCTCTACCTAGTAGACAGATTAATAAATTTCACTAATTTATCTGTTACATTGTTGGGTGAAATTCACCAATTTTTGGCTGTGATATACCATTGCTTTACCTAGCAGACAGGTTAATAAATTTCACTAAATTGTCTGTTACATTGTCGGGTGAAAATCACCAATTTTTGGCTGTAATATACCCCTGCTCTACCTAGTGGACAGGTTAATAAATTTCACAAATTTGTCTGTTACATTGTCGGGTGAAATCCACCAATTTGTGGTTGTAATATCCCCCTGCTCTACCTAGTGGACAGGTTAATAAATTTCACTAATTTGTCTGTTACATTGTCGGGTGAAATTCACCAATTTTTGGCTGTGATATACCCCAGCAGCACTTTAATTTTTAACCAATTTCTTTTTTCTTTATACTAGTCTATACTAGTCTTAATAAAATGAAATAAATGTTATGTTTTAAATCAGACCAGAAACGGGAACCTATTAGCCTTAGGCTATTTGAACTTAAATATTTATCTCCCGGGTCCAAATGGTCCCTGAAGCAAAATGCCCCTTCTCTACCTCGTAGACAGGTTAATAAATTTCACTAATTTCTCTGTTACATAGTTGGGTGACATTCAAGTCATTTCCCTATCCACATTTGTTTGCAGAGCACTTGCCATTTGTTTGCAGCCCTCTAGCCCTTTCCATGACTTTTTTAGAGACATTTTAGTGCTCCAAAGTTCGGGTCCCCATTGACTTCAATGGGGTTCGGGGTCAAGTTCGGGGTCAAGTTCGGGTCAAGTTCGGCTTCCAAACTCAAACTTTTTTGGGAAGTTCGGCCGAACCCGTCGAACCTGAACATCCAGGTGTCCGCTCAACTCTATTCCTTGGTCTTCATGGCAGTGTTTGGTTAGTGATGCCTCTTGCTTAGGTGTTGTAGCCTCTGGGGCCTTTCAAAAAAGATGTTTATATGTAATGACAGATCATGTGACACTTAGATTGCACACAGGTGGACATCATTTCACTAATTATGTGACTTCTGAAGGTAATTGGTTCCACCAGAGCTTTTTATGGGCTTCCTAACAAAGAGGGTGAATACATAAGCACGTGCCAGTTTTCTGTTTTCAGTTTCTAAACAATAGTTTTATTTATACATTTTTCTCATTTCACTTCACCAACTTAGAGTATTGTGTTCTGATCCATCACATAAAATTCAGATTAACTAAATATTGAACTTAAGGCTGTAATGTAACAAAACATGAAAAAAGTCAAGGAGGGTGAATACTTTTGCAAGGCACTGTAGCTATAGAGGTCGCATCGATCACAATTGTGACCAGAACCCTAAGCCAGGGTGCCCACAGGGCCCCCCTTGCCAGTGGCAGACCACTAATTTAATTTATTTTTCACATTATAAGACACAGTGCATATTATAAAGCGAATACTAGTGAGCGCTTCCATTATAAAAGCCGTATGCAGGTGTGGGGAGTGAAGCGATGCTAGCGCTGTACTAACCTTCCCTGATCTTCTACGGATTTCCAGATTTGCTCTACACTGTACTGACTGTGTAGTGACGTAATGTGTTCACTATGACCTGACATTGTACGCAGTCAGGTGACAGTGCAGTGCGGGCTTGGAGAAGATCATGGGGCAGTGATAGCAGGATAATGCCAGACCTGGAGACCGCAGCAGCGGAGTAGGATAGGTAAGTGAATTCATTTATTTTGGTTCTGATCTGAGGTCTAATTGGGGTTTAACATGGAGGTTTAAAGGGGTCTGATCTGAGGTATGAAATGGGGCTCTGACATTTTAATGGGGCGATCTGTATTTTTTATTGATAACTTTTTACATACACTACTCACACATGTTCTCCTCATCATGCTGTTCACATTTTGACATCATGAGACCAAGATGACACCTAAAAGTTGATCAACAGTACCTTGCGTGCCAGACAACCTGCAAGGGTACCTGACCACACCACCAGGCACAGATGTCATCGTCTTTCATGGGCCAGGAAGCATCTATGCCGGACGAGGGACCAGTGGACCTCAGTGCTGTTCACTGATGAAAATCGATTCACGCTGAGCAGAAATGATGGCCGCCAACGATGTTGGAGTCTTCAAGGAGAGATCTATGCATCAGCCACTGTTGTCAAGAGACAAGCCTTTAGTGGTGTTAGAGTGTTGGCAGGTGTGTCTAGTCAATACAGAACTGGCCTACACTTTCTGAATGGTACAGTGACAAGCCCATACTACTCAAATAACATAATTTATCCAGTAATTGTGCCTCTGCATGAACAACACAGGACTAATTTCATCTTCATGGACAACAATGTGCCAACTCATCGAGGTTGCATCATTAGAGAACGGCAGCTGGAGACTTGGGTACCTCAAATGGAGTGGCCTGCACTTTCTCCAGATCTGAGTCCTATTGACAACCTATAGGATCAGCTGTCACCAGTGTAGTGGCTCATAACTCAATGAACCCAAGAACCTCAATGACCTGAGGGCTGCCCTTCAAGAAGAGTGGGATTCCATGCCTCAGCAGACAATAAGTGGACTTGTGAACAGCATGAGACATCGTTGTCAAGCTGTAATTGATGCTCAAGGCCACATGAAAAGTTTTTCAGACATTGACATTTTTTGTGGGGGGTATACCTGCAATGAGCAGGACCGTGGTACGGTTAGGCGGATGCCAAAATTATGCAGTGGGTCCGGATATGGGTATAGAAGTCTATTGTTTTTTGTTCGTGACGCCAATTGCAGCGTGCGCAGGGTACAGTCTCAGGGCCCTTTAAGGTGTTGCAACTCACGTACCAGATGAGGAATGCCAGAGTGGGGCAATGTCTCTGTGTAGTAGTAGGTATAGTGTCAACGGTGTCTCCTACCTGGGTACGGCTGGACTCCTGGATCCTGGCTCACTTGCAATAAATGAGTGTGTTAGTAGGAGTAATTGAGGAACTTGGTAGCAATGAATGAGATCCAGACTTGAAATATAATTCAACTTGTCTTTACTGGAGACAGCATAAATCCACATGAGATACAGCAATAGTCTTGGGTCCCAGCAGGTATTGCCAATATATGGCAGGGATTACTATCTCTTCTGCTTCTATCATATGCCTGGAGAATATGGCAGGAATCTATATCTTCTGCTCTGTCTTCTGCTGTGTATGGGACTGACTAGCTGAGGAGGAATTTGGCTTCTCCTGGTCTCTGGATGTTACTCACAGTTATGTTCACAGGGAATGGTTCGTCCTGGAGTTCTGGAGATGGCTGCTTGCTTGTCAACCAGCTGAGGCTGAAGGCTCAGACTGGGGATGAAGATCTTTGGTCTCAGCCGAGACACGATCCTGGGTTGGGATCCCTAGAACTGGGAGCTCCTACCAGCACAGCCTTCCCCTAGCCGGGGTGGCTGGCACACTAACACTAACTTCCTTTCTTCTCCATGAGGCAGGATGTGGGAACATTCCACACCTCCTCACAGAGGGAGAGCTAAACTGGAATGTACTATTCCAGTCTAGATATGCTAAACTGAACTTAGGGCTCTTTCACACTTGCGTTGTCCGGATCCGGCGTGCACTCCATTTGCCAGAGGTGCCCGCCGGATCCGGAAAAACGCAAGTGAACTGAAAGCATTTGAAGACGGATCCGTCTTCAAAATGCGTTCAGTGTTACTATGGCACCCAGGATGCTATTAAAGTCCTGGCTGCCATAGTAGTAGTGGGGAGCGGGGGAGCAGTATACTTACAGTCCGTGCGGCTCCCGGGGCGCTCCAGAATGATGTCAGAGCGCCCCATGCGCATGGATGACGTGTCCATGTGATCACATCATCCATGCGCGTGGGGCGCCCTGGCGTCACTCTGGAGCGCCCGGGGAGCCGCACGGACGGTAAGTATACTGCTCCTCCGCTCCCCACTACACTTTACCATGGCAACCAGGACTTTAGCGTCCTGGCAGCCATGGTAACCATTCAGAAAAAGCTAAACGTCGGATCCGGCAATGCGCCAAAACGACGTTTAGCTTAAGGCCGGATCCGGATTAATGCCTTTCAATGGGCATTAATTCCGGATCCGGCCTTGCGGCAAGTGTTCAGGATTTTTGGCCGGAGCAAAAAGCGCAGCATGCTGCGGTATTTTCTCCGGCCAAAAAACGTTCCAGTCCAGAACTGAAGACATCCTGATGCATCCTGAATGGATTTCTCTCCATTCAGAATGCATTAGGATAAAACTGATCAGGATTCTTCCGGCATAGAGCCCCGACGACGGAACTCTATGCCGGAAGAAAAGAACGCAAGTGTGAAAGGGCCCTAAGGCCCTGGTAACACATTGCTGCCACCTGCTGGTGTACATGGAAATTACAGCAAATTATGTAACAGGCTTAGAATATGCACATTTGTGAGAATGTGATGTTAAATTACACAGGATGACAATATAAATACACTTAACAGGTTGTAGCGGGGTAAAAGAGTTTAGTAACATAACTCTGGAATGTTACATACAAACCACTGTTGTTGGCTTGTGTTTCAATACATTTTTGAGATGAGGAAATAGCCATTGGATGCTTGTACTTGAATGCCCTACTTTCATGATATAATATCACTGTAGCATGAACTTTTTACGTTTTCCATAAATTTCACCCGAAAGCCAAATAACCCTACGTTTTTGTGACTAGTGTATATAGCATATGACCTACTGATATGATAGCCTGGGTCCCTCTGAAGGATTGCAGGCTATCTCAAGGAATGAACGTCTGTCCCGATTTGGGCCCCAGCAGCGGAACACTAAACAAGAAAGCCACCACTGATGCCAGGTCACAATTAACTACGGCATCTGAGGGGTTAAAGCTGATCAGCTGTTTGAAGAGGCTGCAGTGGTCTGGTGAGCGTTATGGCCTCTTCCTAGGCCTGTGATGCCACATTTATCAGTCACATGGCCTGAGCTGCAATATCAAGTAGTGATGGGCGAACATCGGCCGAGAATGTTCGCGAACCGCAAGTTTGCGGGGGGCCCCATTCACTTTAATGGCAGGCAAACCTGAAAAACCTTCAGCTCATATTTGCAGCTACCAAATACTTAGTAGAAGTGTACAAATAATCCCACAACATGGACAGTGACATACTGGAGGGGGATCAATGACAAAAATTCCAACAAAAAATATGTGTCTTAATCAGGGGACATTTTTATGCGTCCTAAAGGGAAATTCTCTTAAATGTGTCCTGTTGGAGCCTAGCTGCAGTATCGTAGCAGAAACGCTCACCACTGCTGCACAATACAAATGCACAATAATGTACTTTCTATGTTAGTATATTACACCCCTCAGTAAGTCACACATATCGATAGCACACATATACCAGTCCTTAAAAGGACTTTTGTGGCCCTATTAGCTAGCGTTTGGTGTCCCTAACAGCCTGTCCCTGCTCCACACAGCAACCTCTCCCTACACTGACAAAAGACTGAATGTAAAAGGGCAGCCAAATCAGGTCTATTTATAAGGTGGGGGTATGTCCATGTGCTGAAACGTCTCAATTGGCTGTCCTGTACCACCTGATGGATGTGTCATGGGTCAAAGTTCTTCACAATGTAAAAGAATATGGCGCCGGCGGACATCGCCATATGTTTGCCCAACCGCGAACGAGCAAAGTTCGCCGTGAAATAAACGCCGGGCGAACCGCAAGGCCATCTCTAGTACCAAGCATACAGCGTACAGCTCTGTGCTTGGTAAGCTATGTGGAGGCAAGAGTGGCCTCTTCAAACAGCTGGTCGGCAGGGGTGCCTGTAGTTGGACCCCCACTAATAAAGTACTGAAGACCTATACTAAGGAATCCTAGCCAACCTCTTTAATAGCAATTATTAATCATATAAGGTGTAGAATATTTCGGAGTACTTCTCCCATTTTGTTATCATGCTGTATACATATAATCAACCAATATTATCTAATTATCACTGTTACATTTATCAGCAAGTGTGGACTCACTTTGCCAACTAACCGGTTTGACGGTGGGCTATACCCTAAGGGTGTTATTCCGTAGTGTTGAGCACGAATATTCGAAAAGCAAATTTTTATCGCTAATATCGGCACTTCGAGAATTTGCGAATATTTAGAATATAGTGCTATATATATATTTTTTTTAACACAGTACACATCAGGTGATCATCCCTCCCTACTTCTAGCTTGTGGGCCAATGAGAAGGCTTTGTCACAGCTTAGCAACATCCCTAGCAACCAATAAAAAATTTGCCTACCCCTTACTATATAAGGCCTCTTTCACACTTGCGTTGTTGGGATCCGGCATGCACTTCCGTTGCCGGAGGTGCCTGCCGGATCCGTAACAACGCAAGTGTACTGAAAGCATTTGAAGACGGAACCGTCTTCCAAATGCTTTCAGTGTTACTATGGCACCCAGGACGCTATTAAAGTCCTGGTTGCCATAGTAGGAGCGGGGAGCGGGGGAGCGGTATACTTACAGTCCGTGCGGCTCCCCGGGCGCTCCAGAATGACGTCAGAGCGCCCCATGCGCATGGATGACGTGATCCATGTGATCACGTGATCCATGCGCTTGGGGCGCCCTGACGTCACTCTGGAGCGCCCGGGGAGCCGCACGGACGGTAAGTACACTGCTCCCCTGCTCCCCGCTACACTTACCATGGCTGTCAGGACTTTAGCGTCCCGGCAGCCATGGTAACTATTCAGAAAAAGCTAAACGTCGGGTCCGGCAATGCGCCGAAACGACGTTTAGCTTAAGGCCGGATCCGGATCAATGCCTTTCAATGGGCATTGATCCCGGATCCGGCCTTGCGGCAAGTCTTCAGGATTTTTGGCCGGAGCAAAAAGCGCAGCATGCTGCGGTATTTTCTCCGGCCAACAAACGTTCCGTACCGGAACTGAAGACATCCTGATGCATCCTGAACGGATTACTCTCCATTCAGAATGCATTAGGATAATCCTGATCAGTATTCTTCCGGCATAGAGTCCCGACGACGGAACTCTATGCCGGAAGACAATAACGCAAGTGTGAAAGAGCCCTAAGAACCTCCCCAGCAGCTATTTTCTAAAGTTTATTGCAGTTATGAAAGAGACAGCAGTGTCAATGCTGTGCTCTGTGCTTTGTGTTATTACATTATACAGTTAACTTATATATATAATTCAGATAGTCAGTGTAGGTTAGATTGATCTATAGTGTAGCAGATATTGCCGAAAATTCGCAAACGCAAACACATTGGAGCACTCTATCTGCATATAAAGCTATTCTAATGTTCTGCCGTGCCAACCATTTTCTCCAGTCTCAGAAAAATTATACCAGCTTGAAAAATGTAGCATAAGTGACCAACGCCAGTATTTTGCGCGCATTACGCGATTATTACATTGCCGATTTTCGCAATCAAGAATATAATCTCGAATTCTCGAATTCACGAATATATGATGAATATTCTACAAAATATTTGCGAAATATTGCGAATTCGAATATTGCCCCTGCCACTCATCATTATTATTCCGGTGCTCCCCTATACAGGGGATCTGGCCTTTGCTGCAGGGAAGCATCCAGACATCTACCTCTAGGGATAGTTCTGGTATAGTTGCCAGCTAACCCACAGGGGTCAGGGGTTCTGATGAAAGCACCAGAAGCTCAGGATACCGAAAAAAACATATAAATGTAGGAAAACTGCAGTGTGCACAGTCGCTTAGACTTAAATGCAGGTTTTTGAGATTCAGATAGCACACTTGAAGAGCAGTGATGGCCAGTTTGCCGTGTTCGCCCGCGAACACAAGCGAGCTGCCATCTTAACTCACAAGTCCAGCGATGCACAGGTAAGTCCTTACCTGTGCGCGAGCCGGTCTGAAATGAAATGCGGTCTCTGGGTGCAGGCAGTTCCGAGAACAGCCCGATGAAGGCCTCCGACGGCTGTTCTCGGAACTGCCTGCTCCCGGTGACCGCATTTCATTTCAGACCGACTCGCTCACAGGCACAGGTAAGGACTTAAAAACGATTATGGGAAGCTCACCAAAATAGAGCACGGCCTGCTACCATCTAATAGCTAGACAATAAATATACAAAAAGATGGCCAACTCACAAGAAGTCAATTAAATCTAATTTAATCCCAACCTATAAAATCGTGCCAGATATTGGCCAATCATACATACAATAATACACTCTTGTGTGCTGACATAAACACACCAAATAGCAATATAAAATCAAATGCAATTATAAAATATAGTTCTAAAATATATAGTACTATCAAAAATGGCAGTATAATTATAGTAGTCATGGTCCCTCCTTTCTCTTAAGCTGCGGAGCTCTCGCAGCTTACTCTATAATGTTTAGACTGCAGCCCTACGTTATTTTCCTTTAGATTTTATTAATTGATATGCGTTCAACAGGATAGTGGAATGTTCTATGGGGGGTGAGTGTCCAGTATCTCCATTCACACTGATATGTGCATTAGATTATTGATAATGATGGGGCGCAGGTCCACTTACGTGTCCTTCGCCGCCTTTGTAGTATGATGGGTAGTTTTCTTTTGTAGCGCTATGCGCTTCTTACCTGATATTGATAGTAATCTACAAGGTGACGTCTGTTGGTATGTAGTCCGTGTATCGGCCGCTCCACAAATGCTCTCCGGCTGCTAGTGACGCTGCGCGCCTGCGCAGTACGGCTTTCCGGACGCTGACTGTTCTGCGTGTGTTCTCCGGTTGTTAGCGATACTGAGCACCTGCGCAATACAAGTTTCCGGACGCTCACAGCCCACAAGTTGTTTCACTTCGATGTTATAGCTTCCCACTTGCGCATTTCCACTTTTCAATCACCGGTTATAAAGATATTACACAGATTGTAACAGGGGTGCAGTCACTCTTCTAGCCAGACGCGTTTCAAAACCGCATGGGTTTCTTCCTCAGTGGCAATATATTGAATGGAGAAAGGGGGACATATTGCTCCTTATAAAGAGCCTAAGTTAGAATTTAAACCTGGACCGGACCCTGACTGATACTTCTATATACTAAACAATGCTATATCAAATACTCATTCGATTATAAAATATAGGTTATTCTTCTCATTTATGTTAGTGTTATACACTACATACTAACAACTTTATATATAATAGTGATATTACATTATGCAAGCATCATATACAAAACCTTGATCCAGCAGAATTGGTTTTCACTGATGTAATGACTGGTTTCGGTGGGAGGGTGCAGGACGTGTCAATGCGCTGATAAAACAGCCTGGCATCGACACGTCGTGTACTCCTGCCACCGAACCGTCTATAGGAACCCAAAAATTTTGAATTCTGAATTGAGTCCCCTAGGTGCTATAGTTCCAAGTTCATAGATCATTTTAGACTCGTACCTGGACATTTTGGATATGAATTTGCCTCCCCTCCAGTCTTTCTTAACAGTCTGTAGAGCTGTGTACTTGAACCTTTGGGATGCAATAGAAAACTGGCAACTTTTTGGGAGTGCCTAGTATAAAATCATATTCAGATTGATTCAAGATGCATTTTTCTTTTGCTGTATCATGTAATTAAGAAGTATGTGTGATACAGCAAAAGAAAAATGCATCTTGAATCAATCTGAATATGATTTTATACTAGGCACTCTCAAAAAGTTGCCAGTTTTCTATTGCATCCCAAAGGTGCATAAAGATCCTATTAATCCACCAGGGAGACCTATAGTCTCTGGAATAGGCTCACTGACAGCTAATTTGTCACAGTACCTGGACCATATGTTGCAATCGTATGTAAAGAACATCCCATCATTTTGAAGGATACCACAACGGTTGTCAACTTATTTGAAAACTTGATATGTAAGCCGCGTTGGATCATGGCAACGTTGGATGTCAGTTCCCTCTATACATGCATCAACCATGAGCACGGTATACATGCAATAAAAGTTATGTTATCCCAGAGAAAAGATTTGAAAATGGAGCAGTTGCAATTCATCCTGGATAGCATTAAATATGTGTTAACACACAATTATTTTTATTTTTATTCAAAATATTATTTACAGTTGATGGGCACCGCCATGGGCACCAGATTTGCCCCCAGCTGCGATCCTCACGCAACATGTGCCATTGTTTATTCACCACCTTTGAAATCTTTTTATATTCTACATTGAAGGGTATTATTAACTTATATGTTGCTTCTCCTTGATTACTTTATTTTTTTCTTCAAAGAATGTGCGTCTATCTCGATTTTTCACTCTATCCAAGGCATCATCCAGCAGCACAGGTGGATACTGTTTTCATAGATATTGCTTCCCGTTCGAACTGTTCGTCCTTGGTACAGTTGCGCTTCAACCTACGGAATTGACTAAATGGTACATTCAACAGCCATCGAGGCAAATGGCAGCTTGTGTTCAAAAATAGGCTGTTCCTCGATACAGATTTTTGATATGTGCTACACAAGAATTTGGGGCCATTAATTTCTATGTTAAGATCCAAATATTTCACCACTTGTGTGCTGATGTTCGGCGTGAATTTAAGGTTGAGCTCATTGTGATTTATCTCGTCCAAAAGCCGCACCAAATCATCATGCGGCCTATCCCACACCAGTATAATATCGTTGATGTAGTGCCGCCAGAGCACCAGACCCGATCGCAGCTGGGGGGCGAATCTGGTGCCCATGGCGGTGCCCATCAACTGTAAATAATATTTTGAATAAAAATAAAAATAATTGTGTGTTAACACATATTTAATGCTATCCAGGATGAATTGCAACTGCTCCATTTTCAAATCTTTCCTCTGGGATAACATAACTTTTATTGCATGTGTACCGTGCTCATGGTTGATGCATGTATAGAGGGAACTGACATCCAACGTTGCCATGATTCAACGCGGCTTACATATCAAGTTTTCAAGTAAGTTGACAACCGTTGTGGTATCCTTCAAAATGATGGGATGTTCTTTACATACGGTTGCAACATATGGTCCAGGTACTGTGACAAATTAGCTGTCAGTGAGCCTATTCCAGAGACTATAGGTCTCCCTGGTGGATTAATAGGATCTTTATGCACCTTTGGGATGCAATAGAAAACGGGCAACTTTTTGGGAGTGCCTAGTATAAAATCATATTCAGATTGATTCAAGATGCATTTTTCTTTTGCTGTATCACACATACTTCTTAATTACATAATACAGCAAAAGAAAAATGCATCTTGAATCAATCTAAATATGATTTTATACTAGGCACTCCCAAAAAGTTGCCAGTTTTCTATTGCATCCCAAAGGTTCAAGTACACAGCTCTACAGACTGTTATGAAAGACTGGAGGGGAGGCAAATTCATATCCAAAATGTCCAGGTACGAGTCTAAAATGATCTATGAATTTGGAACTATAGCACCTAGGGGACTCAATTCTGAACTCAAAATTTTTGGGTTCCTATAGACGGTTCGGTGGCAGGAGTACACGACGTGTCGATGCCAGGCTGTTTTATCAGCGCATTGACACGTCCTGCACCCTCCCACTGAAACCAGTCATTACATCAGTGAAAACCAATTCTGCTGGATCAAGGTTTTGTATATGATGCTTGCATAATGTAATATCACTATTATATATAACCTTGTTAGTATGTAGTGTATAACACTAACATACATGAGAAGAATAACCTATACTTTATAATCGAATGAGTATTTGATATAGCATTGTTTAGTATATAGAAGTATCAGTCACGGTCCGGTCCAGGTTTTGATTCTAACTTAGGCTCCTTATAAGGAGCAATATGTCCCCCTTTCTCCATTCAATATATTGCCACTGAGGAAGAAACCCATGCGGTTTTGAAACGCGTCTGGCTAGAAGAGTGACTGCACCCCTGTTAAAATCTGTTTAATATCTTTATAACCGGTGATTGAAAAGTGGACATGCGCAAGTGGGAAGCTATAAAATCGAAGTGAAACAACTTGTTGGCTGTGAGCGTCCGGAAATTTGCATTGCGCAGGTGCTCAGTATCGCTAACAACCGGAGAACACACGCGGAACAGTCAGGGTCCGGAAAGTCGTACTGCGTAGGCGTGCAGCGTCACTAGCAACCGGAGAGCATTTGTGGAGCGGCCGATACACGGACTGCATACCAACAGACGTCACCTTGTAGATTACTATCAATATCAGGTAAGAAGCGCATAGCGCTACAAAAGAAAACTACCCGTCATAATACAAAGGCGGCGAAGGACACGTAAGTGGACCTGCGCCCCATCATTATCAATAATCTAATGCACATATCAGTGTGAATGGAGATACTGGACACTCACTTACGCCCCATAGAACATTCCACTATCCTGTTGAAAGCATATCAATTAATAAAATCTAAAGGAAAATAACGTAGGGCTGCAGTCTAAACATTATAGAGTAAGCTGCGAGAGCTCCGCAGCTTAAGAGAAAGGAGGGACCATGACTACTAATCATACTGCTGTTTTTGATATATAGTATATATATTTGATATGTGATAAGCAAATGTATATTTGCTGTGTTTGTATGAGGGGAGGCGGGGTTTAGCGTTTATAAGGCTGCCTTCCCCCCTCTATCCTCACCAGCGTCAGCTCGTTTGCGGCTGGTGGTGCACGTCTGCGTCACTTCCTGGTATCGGTACATCGTTTCACAAGCAGCAGCAAGTTCGGAGTTCATTGGCTTTTTCTACCCTACTACTTCTGCAAGATAGCGGTAAGATCGGGGCTGTATGGCCAGCGTACAGGGGAGAGAGAACAGGGGTGTTCAGCATGCGATCATACTAACCTTCTGCTGTTTTCATTGTCGGCGTCTCTCTGCTCTATCGTGCTCTGCTGGCTAAACTGTACTTGCACGCCATCTACTGGTCAAAGTCAGTAGTGCTACTATACAAATCCTTATAGCATTAGTATTCATGGTTTACTTAAATTGAATGTGTATTTGTACTGTTAGTTTGGATAATTATTATTAGGCAGTCACATGGGGTCAGGCGTATATGTGTAGGTGTGTATATATATATATATGTGTATATATATATATATATGTATATATTTAAAAAAAAAAAAAAAAAGCGGGATATATTTTAGTACTTATAGCACTACTGTGATTTTCCTAGATATACGGTTTGTTATCTGGCATATAAGGATTTCTGCGATTAGAAGCAGCTGAGTTTATCTGACGCGCAGGCATCCGGGGCATGTAAGCTACGATTTATCTTAGACTAGGGTAGGTTGAGGTTATAGCCAGTAGTAGCTAACACTCTGTTATGTATTCAGTCTTATAGCTGTTTTTGGCATCCACAAGCAGACAACTTCAGGTATAGTACTATTGTGGTAGTCTGCCACAACTCATGCATAAAAAAAAAAAAAGAAAAAAAAAAAAAAGACACGTGTATATGTAATGTTTTCAGCATATAGCTTTACATAGGACTTGAATATGTCTGATAGGTCCACAATTATGTTATAGCCTGTCACAACTACAGGCAACGATTCGATACGTGTGTCACGACTACAGACTCATTAAGTCCTGTCACGACTACAGGCAACGATTCGATACGTCTGTCACGACTACAGACTCATTAAGTCCTGTCACGACTACAGGCAACGATTCGATACGCCTGTCACGACTACAGACAGGTTCAGGTCCTGTCCTCACTACAGTTACGAATTGCATGCCTCACGTTACTATCTGGGTCAGCCGATACTCGCTGGGTGCTTCACAATAAGTTCTATGGTATCCACATTCAGGTTCGGCCATCGGGTGGTTGTAGGGTGAATTGTGTGCTGGGTACGAGTCACGTGTGTGGATACGAGGGTTCTTAGCACGTCTTGGCTCAGGTGAATTCAGGTGGTGGATTTCTGTTCTACATTAACCATGTCATGTTTTAGTTAAAGATGTCTCAAGAATCTGTGGTGGGCGACACGTCATCTTCCCATGCAAGCGTGGCATCAGATTCAGCGAGAGACTCCAGGCAGTCGTTAAGATCATGGACAGTGCCCAAGTTGATGGCAGAGCTGACCAAAAGAGGCATCCCATTCCCAGCCTCCGCAAGGAAGGTGGAACTTTTTCGATTGCTGTCTTCGGATCCGGCGGGCCAGAGTCAGGAGACGGTTTCCATGGCTACGATCCAGACCTCGCTCACCCAGTTGCACGCGGTCATCAACTCTATGGCATCATCTATGTCGGACTTTCAAAGTAGATTAGAGTCGGTCGAAGCTGGCAATACAGCTACTCGGTTGATGGCACAGAGTGCGGCGGGGTCTTCTAATTCCCGCAATAGTATAACTGGTGGGTCAGGTCTAACACCCTCTATAGCACCTTCCCATTTTATTCCTGCTAACATTAGGCAGGATATAATTGATGGCAAGGATGTTAATTTAGCATCCTTGCTAATAGCAGCACATGAGGCACCGGACAACAAAACCATAGTCTGTGGTGAGGTTTCGGTTGTGCTCAGGTCCAAAGATGTGCGGTTGAGCAGGAAACTCAGCATCCCAGAGTTTGTTTTAGCTTTCAGCTTATATAGGGATGTTGTTTGTTCAACTAATCCTCAGCGCAGGGAGGAGTTAGACCTGTATATGTACAAGGTGGTGGATTTTGCTTATAAGTATGGTGGGTCAGCCTTTTACGACTATCACCGTTCCTTCTCAGCAAAAGCTGCAGCGGCGTTGGCTCAATTCCAACATACGGTAGATTGGTCTAATATTGATACGGAATTATTCTGTAGACACTTTGCCGGTCTCAAAGCCTCAGCCTGCTCCAAATGCAATTCATACTCGCATATGACGGACTGGTGCTCAGTCGGTGATAACCCAGCTCTGTCACAGGCGAGTAGTACTCCTGGCCCGTCAGTCAGTAAGGCTACTTCGGGGGTAGACAAGTTGGGGCGACCCATCAAGTATTTGGGCAGATCCCAAATCTGTAATAATTTCAATTTCGCGGTCTGTCATTTCAACCAATGTAGGCTATTGCATTTATGTGCCATATGTTTTAGAGCCCATCCCCGGGCATCTTGCCCACAAAGAAACCAGGAACCGGCATGACTAGGCATGGTGAATGTCAGCCTCCTTCAGTCCTTGTTAGGTTCGCATCCAGATACTAACTGGGTGTGTTTCATCATTAAGGGTTTGTCAGCAGGTTTCCATACAGGTTTACTGGCTCTTCCTCAGACCAACTATGAATGTAGGAACCTACTGTCAGCCTCGAAGGATCCCGAAGCAGTTTCTCAGCTCATTCAGGCCGAGCTCAATAAGGGGTATCTCATTGGGCCATTTGATCAACCTCCCTTTGATTGTTGGAGGATTAACCCAGTTGGTGTAGTGACTGGCAAATTTAGCAATAAAAAGAGGCTAATCTATGACCTGTCAGCTCCACATTCTTTACCGGTACCTAGCCTTAACTCATTAATTCCTTCAGAGGAATTTTCTATGAAATATGCATCCATTGATGAAGCTATCCAGGTTATTCTCAGTCTGGGTAGGGGAGCTTGGCTATCTAAGGCCGACATTACTGATGCCTTTAAGTTGCTCCCTGTCCAACCAGAGTTGTGGCAATGGTATGGGATTAAGTGGTCAAATAAGTACTACTTCGCTAACAAATTGACCTTTGGTTCTAAATCTAGCCCCTGGATTTTTAACCAGTTTGCCATAGCCCTGCATTGGATACTTCAAGATTTGTTCCGGGTCAATCACGTAATTCACTATCTGGATGACTTTCTGTTAATAGAATCCCCGAACCATGTTCCTCAGGACCTGCAGGTGCTGCAAGCGATGTTTGCAGATCTCAGGGTCCCCGTTGCCCCACACAAGGTGGAAGGTCCTGATACTACCATCACCTTTCTCGGCATTTGCCTAAACACCGTTAATATGGAAGCTAGTCTCCCGCAGGACAAATTGATTAGAGTTAAGGAAGCAGTTCATAGGTTAGCACGCGTCAGGACTGTCACCAAAGCAGATCTCCAGTCACTGCTTGGTATGCTTAACTTCGCTACACGCATTATTCCACAATGCAGGTCATTTATCGCTAGACTGTTGAAGCTCTTGAAACATGCTCACGATCAAGATAGCCTGGTAGTCATAGATCAGAATGCGATGGCAGATTTAGTTATGTGGGATAAGTTCCTGTCACAGTGGAACGGCATATCGTTATTTGTTCCGTCAGTTTCAAGTGAATCTCCAGTAGTTCATACGGATGCCTCATCCTTAGTAGGCTTTGCAGCTATTTTCGGTCATAGGTGGATGGCAGATCAATGGCCAGCGGAGGTGGTCAGGTTGGAGGGCTTCACCAGGTGTTCCTCATTATTCGAGATATACCCGCTGGTGGCGGCAGCTCGGGTGTGGGGTCCACTATGGAGGAATCAGTCAGTGCTCTTCCTGACAGATAATGAGGCCTTAGTAGAGATACTCACTAAGGGTAGATCAGCCTCTGCTCAGATTATGTCATTTGTGAGGAGACTCGTTTGGTTATCACTTCAATATAATTTCCATATTATATGTGATCACATTAAGGGGCAAGCTAACGTAGCGGCGGATGCTTTATCTAGGGGTAGCCTGTCGCTCTTCTTTCAGGTCTCTCCACAGGCAGACCACGCACCGGCAACCATTCCCGAGTTCAACCAATTGGTGATGGACTAGCGGCTCACCTTGCCACTGCTAGGTCTCTTATGACTAGATCACTGTCCGATAACACCCTGAGGATGTATAAGAAAGCTTTGGCGTCATTCTGTAACTTTAAGAGAACGCACCCGTCAGGTGGAGCAGGATATATATCTTATCTACTGGCATTTGGTGCATTTTGCCACTCACACCTGAAGCTGTCTTACAGTACTATTAAGTCATATCTGGCCGGTATACAACATCATTTGTATTTGAAGCATCCTCATCTACCATCATTGTTTTCTGCGCATCCTATCAGAATGTTACTGAGGGGTATACAGAAAGGCTCTGCTGTCACCCGTCCTTCCCGGCAGCCATTTACGGGGAAGATGTTCAGGTCCTTATCTGATATGTTGCAAGGATATCCTTTTGGTGAATATACTAGCTTACTGATAAAGACAACCATGTATCTGGCTTTCTATGGTTTCCTCAGACCAGGCGAATTCACCTGCGCCGCGAGCTGTAAAAATCATCTGAGGAAGAGTCAGCTCTCTTGGGACGGGTCTTGTTACATTCTTACGCTAACCTCTACAAAGACGACACGCCCAGGACAGCTGACTAAAGTTAAATACTTTACTACTGGTAATAAATGGTGTCCTGTGAAAACCATTCGAGAGTGGTTACAGTTTATTAAAGAAACCCCGGGTGAGGCACCTCTCCTTAGGTTAGGTTCTGCTCCTTTGAGTTGCACAAATTTCCTCAAGTTTATCCGTATTTTGTTGAGGAACATTGGTGTCGACCCCAGCTCGATTACGGGGCATTCTATGCGCATCGGGGCGGCCTCCGCTGCATCTAAGCACAATGTCCCGGTACATGTAATTAAGAAGCTAGGCAGGTGGAAGTCGGCTTGTTATGCCCGGTATATACCAAACCCGCAGGTTGAAATGTCTAGTGCCTTCAGTAATCTAGTTTTGTAATTATAAATAAACATATGACATTTAACCTATGTTTGTGATTTTTGGCCCCTTTAGCCTACCCTCCGTACAGCAGTCTCGGCACACCTCTACTGCTTTAGAAGTAGGTAGGTAGGTCTCATACGCATAGACGACCCGAATACAAGTGATAAGCAAATGTATATTTGCTGTGTTTGTATGAGGGGAGGCGGGGTTTAGCGTTTATAAGGCTGCCTTCCCCCCTCTATCCTCACCAGCGTCAGCTCGTTTGCCCCACCCTCCCAATCCCATTATTACAACAACTCTATGGGGGTGGGCCCCTTTAGCCTACCCTCCGTACAGCAGTCTCGGCACACCTCTACTGCTTTAGAAGTAGGTAGGTAGGTCTCATACGCATAGACGACCCGAATACAAATATAGTATATAGTTAGTATATTTTAGAACTATCTATACTAATGAAAGCCCTGTGTACGTGCTCAGGGCTGGTGTCCGTGCGTGTGTGCCGATTATAAAAGTGCGCATGCGCAGCGGACGGACACACACACACATACACACACAGGCCAATCCAGGTCGCAAAGCCGGGCTCGAGGGCACAGCCGCGGGACAGCAGCGCTCAGGGAGGAGGACGCCGGGAGACGGGCACAGAGGCTTTCAGAGTTATACTCTGCCCGGTGCACACGGGACAGCGCAGCCGTCACAGATCCCGGGGAGCCGTCCACACTGAATGCCGGCTATCTTACTCATTATGCCGCACTGCGCATGCGCCCGCTTCCCCACACGCACAGTGCAGCCAGACGCCGCTCCATCGGCACACACTCCACGGACACTACATGTGCAGCATCCTATTGTAATGGCAGCGGGGGGCAGTCACTGTATTGCACTGGCCCCGCTCACTTACTACATGGTGAGGCAGGAGGCCGGACGGGCGACCAGGCACTGGTAGCGTAACTCACTAAGTGACGCCCCTGCTCCGCCCACTGCATGAATGAAGCAGGCGGCGCAGGCGCATGACATAGTGAGTTACGCTGCCAGTGCCTGGCCGCACGCCCGGCGTTCTGCCTCATCAAGTAGTAAGTGAAGAAGTGAAGATCATTATTATAATTACAGTTATTCAAAGTATTACTAATCTGAGCGGGGCTGGTGCAATACAGTGACTGCACCGGGCCCCCCTGCCATTACATTCACATTAAACAGCGACACTGTTATGGGGGGATCTGTGGATGATACATAGCATAAGATGCTATGTGTCATCCACAGATACCCCCATAACAGTGTCAGCCACAGACCCCAATAAGTGTGACCCACAGACCACAATAAGTGTCAGCCACAGACCAGCCCCATAACAGTGTCATCCACAGATACCCCCATAACAGTGTCAACCACAGACCCCAATAAGTGTCAGCCACAGACCCCAATAAGTGTCAGCCATAGACCAGCCCCATAACAGTGTCAGCCACAGACCAGCCCCATAACAGTGTCAGCCACAGACCCCAATAAGTGTCAGCCACAGACCCCCATAAGTGTCAGCCACAGACCAGCCCCATAACAGTGTCAGCCACAGCGCCCCCATAACAGTGCCATCCACAGATCCCCCATAACAGTGTCATCCACAGATCCCCTATAACACTGTCATCCACATATCCACTCATAAAAGTGCCATCCACAGATCCCCCATAACAGTGTCATCCATAGATCCCCCATAACAGTGTCATCCACAGATCCCCTATAACACTGTCATCCACAGTTCCCCCATAACAGTGCCATCCACAGATCCCCCATAACAGTATCATCCACAGATCCCCTATAACAGTGCCATCCACAGATCCCCTCATAACAGTGCCATCCACAGATCCCCTCATAACAGTGCCATCCACAGATCCCCCATAACAGTGCCATTCACAGATCCCCCTTATAACAGTGCCATCCACAGATCCCCCCATAACAGTGCCATCCACAGATCCCCCCATAACAGTGTCATCCACAGATCCCCCCATAACAGTGCCATCCACAGATCCCCCATAACAGTGTCATCCACAGATCCCCATAACAGTGTCATCCACAGATCCCCCTTCATAACAGTGTCATCCACAGATCCCCCATAACAGTACTATTCACAGATACCCCCATAACAGTGTCATCCACAGATACCCCCATAACAGTGTCATCCACAGATACCCCCATAACAGTGTCAGTCAAAGACCCCAATAAGTGACAGCCACAGACCAGCCCCATAACAGTGTCAGTCACAGCGCCCCATAAGAGTGCCATCCACAGATCCCCCATAACAGTGCCATCCACAGATCCCCATAACAGTGCCATCCACAGATCCCCATAACAGTGCCATCCACAGATCCCCCATAACAGTACCATTCACAGATACCCCCATAACAGTGTCAGCCACAGACCCCAATAAGTGTCAGCCACAGACCCTAATAAGTGTCAGCCACAGACCAGCCCCATAACAGTGTCATCCACAGATACCCCTATAACAGTGTCAGCCACAGCGCCTCCATAAGAGTGCCACCCACAGATCCCCCATAACAGTGCCATCCACAGATCCCCCATAACAGAGTCATCCACAGATCCCCCATAACAGTGCCATCCACAGATCCCCCATACCAGTGCCATCCACAGATCCCCATAACAGTATCATCCACAGATCCCCTATAACAGTGCCATCCACAGATCCCCCCATAACAGTGCCATCTACAGATCCCCCATAACAGTGCCATCCACAGATCCCCCATAACAGTGTCATCCACAGATCCCCCCATAACAGTGTCATCCACAGATCCCCCATAACAGTGTCAGCCACAGCGCCCCCATAAGAGTGCCACCCACAGATCCCCCATAACAGTGCCATCCACAGATCCCCCATAACAGTGCCATCCACAGATCCCCCATAACAGTGCCATCCACAGATCCCCCCATAACAGTGCAATCCACAGATCCCCCATAACAGTATCATCCACAGATCCCCCATAACAGTATCATCCACAGATCCCCTATAACAGTGCCATCCACAGATCCCCCATAACAGTGCCATCCACAGATCCCCCATAACAGTGCCATCCACAGATCCCCCCATAACAGTGCCATCCACAGATCCCCCCATAACAGTGCCATCCACAGATCCCCCCATAACAGTGTCCTCCACAGATCCCCCCCATAACAGTGCCACCCACAGATCCCCCATAAGTGTCATCCACAGATCCCCCATGACAGTGCCATCCACAGATCCCCCATAACAGTGCCATCCACAGATCCCCCATAACAGTGCCATCCACAGATCCCCCATAACAGTGCCATCCACAGATCCCCCATAACAGTATCATCCACAGATCCCCTATAACAGTGCCATCCACAGATCCCCCATAACAGTATCATCCACAGATCCCCTATAACAGTGCCATCGACAGATCGCCCCATAACAGTGCATCCACAAATCCCCCATAACAGTGCCATCCACAGATCCCCCCATAACAGTGCCATCCACAGATCCTCCCATAAGAGTGCCATCCATAGATACCCCATAACAGTGTCATCCACAGACCCCCCATAACTGTTTCATCCACAGATCCCCCATAACAGTGTCATCCACAGATCCCCCATAACAGTGCCATCCACAGATCCCCCATACCAGTGCCATCCACAGATCCCCCATAACAGTGTCATCCACAGATCCCCCATAACACTGTCATCCACAGATCCCCTATAACACTGTCTGTCATCCACAGTTCCCCCCCATAACAGTGCCATCCACAGATCCCCTATAAGAGTGCCATCCATAGATCCCCCATAACAGTATCATCCACAGATCCCCTATAACAGTGCCATCGACAGATCCCCCCATAACAGTGCATCCACAAATCACCCCATAACAGTGCCATCCACAGATCCCCCATAACAGTGCCATCCACAGATCCCCCATAAGAGTGTCATCCATAGATCCCCCATAAAAGTGTCATCCACAGACCCCCCCATAACTGTTTCATCCACAGATCCCCCATAACAGTGTCATCCACAGATCCCCCATAACATTGTCATCCACAGATCCCCCATAACAGTGTCATCCACTGATCCCCCATAACAGTGTCATCCACAGATCCCCCATAACAGTGCCATCCACAGATCCCCCTATAACAGTGCCATCCACAGATCCCCCATAACAGTATCATCCACAGATCCCCTATAACAGTGCCATCCACAGATCCCCCCATAACAGTGCCATTCACAGATCCCCCCATAACAGTGCCATCCACAAATCCCCCGCATAACAGGCCCATCCACAGATCCCCCATAACAGTGCCATCCACAGATCCCCCATAACACTGCCATTCACAGATCCCCCATAACAGTGCCATCCACAGATCCCCCCATAACAGTGCCATCCACAGATTCCCCATAACAGTGTCATCCACAGATCCCCCCATAAAAGTGCCATCCACAGGTCCCCTATAACAGTGCCATCCACAGATCCCCCATAACAGTGCCATTCACAGATCCCCCATAACAGTGCCATCCACAGATCCCCCCATAACAGTGCAATCCACAGATCCCCCATAACAGTGCCATCCACAGATCCCCCCATAACAGTGCCATCCACAGATCCCCCATAACAGTGCCATTCACAGATCCCCCCATAACAGTGCCATTCACAGATACCCCCATAACAGTGCCATCCACAGATCCCCCATAACAGTGCCATCCACAGATCCCCATAACAGTGCCATCCACAGATCCCCCATAATAGTACCATTCACAGATACCCCCATAACAGTGTGCCATGCACAGATCCCCCATAACAGTGTCATTTAAAGATCCCCCATAACAGTGCCATCCACAGACCCCCCATAACAGTGCCATCCACAGATCCCCCCATAACAGTTCTATCCACAGATCCCCACATAACAGTGCCATCCACAGATCCTCCCCATAACAGTACCATTCACAGATACCCCCTTAACAGTGTGCCATCCACAGATCCATCATAACAGTGTCATCCACAGATTCCCCCATAACAGTGTCATCCACAGATTCCCCCATAACAGTGCCATCCACAGATCCCCCATAACAGTACCATTCACAGATACCCCTATAACAGTACCATTCACAGATACCCCCATAACAGTGTGATCCACAGATCACCCATCACAGTGCCAACAATACTGTTCTAACGCCCGTTATTGTAACGGGCTTAATGTCTAGTATTTTATAATTGCATTTGATTTTATATTGCTATTTGGTGTGTTTATGTCAGCACACAAGAGTGTATTATTGTATGTATGATTGGCCAATATCTGGCACGATTTTATAGGTTGGGATTAAATTAGATTTAATTGACTTCTTGTGAGCTGGCCATCTTTTTGTACAGGTAAGGACTTACCTGTGCATCGCCGGACTTGTGAGTTAAGATTGCAGCCCGCATGTGTTCGCGGGCGAACACGGCGAACTGGCCATCACTGTCGAAGAGTAGATGGTGAGAGACACAGGATATACAGGCATGCAGGGTAATAATGAAGATACAGACAGGCAGGCAGACTGGATACTTGGCAGGAACACAGATGAGACAGACGGACAGAGTAAACTTAAACACAGACCGAACTGAAACTGGAAGTACTGAAACGTAGAGGAAGGGCAAGTAACAGCTATAGCTCAGACAGGAACAAACACAGGATAAACGCAGGTAAATAACAATAGCAATAGGTTATCAAACACGTTTCCTAGGTCAACAGGGAACCTTGCATTCAGGCTCCCTTTGCCTGGAGATGGTGCCTTAAAGGGGTTTTCTTAGATTTTTTTTACAGCTTTCCCTAGGCCAGTGACGGCATGTTCATGTGTCACATGGCCTAGGTGAATGGGGCTGAGCATGATACCAAGCACAGCCGCTAATGTACAGTGCTGTGCTTGGTGAAATTTGAGAAGGCAGCAGCAGGATAGGTCATCAGTACAAAAATCTTGGAAAACCCTTTTAAATAACCAGGGACCACCAATCATTGGTTGGGGAAGGATTTGAAAGCGCACGCACTGGCTCTTTAAAAGGCCGCAGGAGAGTGTGCTCATGCCCTACGGAGACAGAGGTTGGAGCATAAAGCAGATGCATGGAGGCAGCAGCATGGCGAGTAGTGTGGGTACCATGCCTACAGAGGACAGCAGGGCAGCAGCGGACAAAGACAGCTGACCTCACAATCACATTTCAATAAATATTAAAAGTAATTATGGATATGGTAATGCAATTATTTTCCTGTTTCTTAGGCTACTTTCACACTAGCGTTCGGGTGTCCGCTCGTGCGCTCCGTTTGAAGGGGCTCACGAGCGGCCCCGAACGCATCCGTCTGGCCCTAATGCATTCTCAGTGGAGGCGGATCCACTGAGAATGCATCCGCCTGCCAGCGCTCAGCCTCCGCTCCGCTCAGTGAGCGGACACCTGAACGCTGCTTGCAGCGTTCGGGTGTCCGCCTGGCCGTGCGGAGGCGAGCGGATCCGTCCAGACTTATAATGGGAGTCAATGGGGACGGATCCGTTTGAAGATGACACCATATGGCTCAATCTTCAAGCGGATCCATCCCCCATTGACTTACAATGTAAAGTCTGAACGGATCCGCTCAGGCTACTTTCATACTTAGAAAATTTTCTAAGTTTTAATGCAGACGGATCCGTTCTGAACGGATGCGAACGTCTGCATTATCGGAGCGGATCCGTCTGATGAAACATCAGACGGATCCGCTCCGAACGCTAGTGTGAAAGTAGCCTAACCCTGTGAACCTGAATTGTAAGTTTCTGTTTTTATAGTTTTCAGGTATTTCTACTTATTCATGTAGCTGTATGGTAAGTGACCACTATGGGGGTCCAATCTTCAGACGTGAAGAACCCCTGGCAGGCACAGATGGGCTTGCTTTAGCCATAGACAGATCTCGGAGAATGACTCACCCCCTTATGTCAGGGCAGGCAGCTTCCACCTGTTGTTCCTGATGAAGAGTTTGCGGCACGATCTGCCACTGGTAGGCAAGTCACGCTGGGCATTGCGTCTCAACAACAGCTGGGAAGCCGCAGGATCCTATTTGTCAAATGTACAAGATTTGCAAATCTAGCGAGGCCCAAGGATTATGATTGTTAACACCTGTATCATAAGATGTGTTCTTGCACTGAAACACTTACAGGATGATTCAAGTGAATTACTCCCCCACCATCAAGCAATATGCAGTAAAATAACAGCGCGATTTACATTTAACGCAATACTTGACAATCATATCTGCAGACAGCGTGGGGCCAGCCATTCTTTTACTATTCCGGCAAAATTGTATGATGGTATGAGGTTTGCAACGACCAATTCAAAGGAATGTGTTATTATTAGGAAATTCCTAATTAGTTTCTTGAATTACCAGGATAGTAATGGGAAGAGATGGAAGCAGCAAAGCTGCTGTGATCCTTCATCTGATACCAGCATGAGGTTCTTACAAATCAGCCCATGACGGAGAGCAGGATTGTACGATATCACTTCTGGAAAATAAAATGTATTTTCACATATCCTACATAAGGAAATCAAAGAACTTTATACAGTGGTCCCCCCAGGTACAATATTTTCAGCTTACAATGGTCTTTTCTGGGCTCAACATACAATGCCTTAGGCCTCTTGCACACGAGCACAGTCTGTGGGGCAGCCGCAGCGGATCGCGGACCCATTCACTTTAATGGGTCCGCAATCCGGCCATTCCGCAAAAAGATAGGACATGTTCTATATTTTTGCGGAACGGAAGTACGGGATGAAACCCCACGGAAGCACTCCGTAGTGTTCCGTAGGGTTCCGTTCCGTGCTTCCGTTCTGCGCCATTCCGCATCTCTGGATTTGCAGACACATTGAAGTGAATGGGTCCGCATCCGTGATGCAGAATGCCCACAGAACGGAACCCGTGTATTGCGGATCCGCAAATGCGGTCCGCAATACGGCAGGGGGCACACACATTTGTGTGCAAGAGGCCTTAGGATCAGAGACAACCAATTAACATGGCCGTTTCTCTGCTACAACACAAGTACTGGTTGTCTAGTGGCTCCTCTTTACAGCACAATGAGGTACTACATTTCTTGAACTGCCCTCTACTGTGCCAGGATGAGCTCCTCCTTTGGATGTCAGCTGGAGGTGGCTCCATTTTATTTTTCTGGTACATGTGCTTACTGTACAGGAGGACCCTGAAGTCATAAAAAGCAATTTACAGCTCCCAGCATATATTCCTGACTGTTATAGGTAAGGGATGACATTTTGGGGCTTTGGAACCAATTGTGCATTTTCCATAGAGTTATGGACTCAAGTTACAATGGTCTTCCTGGAACCTGGATCTTCTGAAACTTTTTTTTACTAATGAACTATCCTCTGGATAGCTCATCAGTATCTGATTGAAGGGGGACCGAAACTCAGGACCTCCACCGATCATCTGTTTGAGAAGGCACTGACGATTGCAGTAGCGAACCGGCCTTCTTCTAGCTTAGCCTAGGCCAAGTAGGTGGGGCAGAGCTGTGATACCAAGCACAGCCACTGAACAATGTACATTATCAATGTACATGTTGTAATTTTGGGTCAATAGACTGGTTAAGCCAGAAAACTTGCTCATAATACAGGCACATAAATTCACCCAAAACTGGCCTAAAGGTAACTTCCCATGTGGCAGATTTGTTACAGAAATTTCTGAAACTGAAAATTAACTCCATGCATGGGAAAGGGGTTGTTTCTGCAGCATGTTCATTCAGCTGAAAGGGGCCATGTGTGTACCTACCTTGATGGGCCCCAATATAGTAACTATAACAGTATAATAAGTAAACCAAAGTAAACTAAACCAAAGTTTTTTTTTATTAGGGTAGAGCCCAATATAGCAGGGACCACATGTGGCCATAACCATGGCTACATGTGTAGCACTTATCTCTGAATTCCTGACAGCTCAGAAAGTCTCATTATAGCTCAATTCTTATCAAACTGACAAAAATTTAGCTTAAAGGGACACTGACAGGCCCGATAAACATATTAAGTTATTCCTATGCAGTCATAGGTCTATTAAAGTGTATTACAATCACATAAGTGTACCCCCTGTCGGCATTTTAAACCATGTAAAAACAACTTTATAATCATCTGTCAATCAGCTTCCTTTAGGCCCAACCTTTGTGACCAGCCGCGCCTCAACTTCCTAGCGCCGCCCAGCTCTATATTATTCACTGGCTGGGCGGCTTTTACAGTCCCCGATCCTCCCGAGCCGGCGCAGGCGCATCAGGAGACGCTGGCATTGAATAAGGGACGCAGGCGCTGCGAGTGAGGGTGCCGGGCAAGTTATCCAGCGCACGCGCAGAAGGTACAAGTGAGTTCAATGCCAGGGTTTATCGGGCCTGTCAGTGTCCCTTTAAATAAGTGTTTGAGCCATCAGGAGTTCAGATATAAGGGTTACACATGGGCCACCAGGGTCTCTATGTGACGGGAATCACTCTGAGCAGAAAGCCTGCTATTCTGAAAATACACAAAACATAGAAACATAGAATGTGTCGGCAGATAAGAACCATTTGGCCCATCTAGTCTGCCCAATATATCTGAATCCTATGAATAGTCCCTGGCCCTATCTTATATGAAGGATAGCCTTATGCCTATCCCATGCATGCTTAAACCCCTTCACTGTATTTGCAGCTACCACTTCTGCAGGAAGGCTATTCCATGCATCCACTACTCTCTCAGTAAAGTAATACTTCCTTATATTACTTTTAAACCTTTGCCTCTCTAATTTAAAACTGTGTCCTCTTGTGGTAGTTTTTCTTCTTTTAAATATGCTCTCCTCCTTTACCGAGTTGATTCCCTTTATGTATTTAAAAGTTTCTATCATATCCCCTCTGTCTCTTCTTTCTTCCAAGCTATACATGTTAAGGTCCTTTAACCTTTCCTGGTAAGTTTTATCCTGCAATCCATGTACTAGTTTAGTAGCTCTTCTCTGAACTCTCTCTAGAGCAGGGGTGGGCAATTATTTTTTCGATGGGGCCACATGAGAAACTGAAAATATTTTGGAGGGCCGGGCCAAAAGGCTAAACTCAATACTGCATAAAATCAATTGTATTTCTTTATAAAAAGCAGTAAATATCATTGTTGGACAACTGGTACGAGTACTTGTTATAGTTAAACAATGAAAAAGTGAGGTTGCCTTACAAGAAAAAAATTTAAATTTATTAAACAAAATTTCCCAAAACAATGAACATTTTTCACTATTTGTGACTCATATTAGTGAAAGCCATTGTCCCCCTGTGAATCCAGCCATTGTCCCCTGTGAATCCAGCCATTGTCCCCCTGTGAATCCAGCCATTGTCCCCCTGTGAATCCAGCCATTGTCCCCCTGTGAATCCAGCCATTGTCCCCCTGTGAATCCAGCCATTGTCCCCCTGTGAATCCAGCCATTGTCCCCCTGTGAATCCAGCCATTGTCCCCCTGTGAATCCAGCAATTGTCCCACTGTGAATCCAGCCATTGTCCCCATGTGAATCCAGCCATTGTCCCCTGTGAATCCAGCCATTGTCCCCCTGTGAATCCAGCCATTGTCCCCCTGTGAATCCAGCCATTGTCCCCCTGTGAATCCAGCCATTGTCCCCCTGTGAATCCAGCAATTGTCCCACTGTGAATCCAGCCATTGTCCCCCTGTGAATCCAGCCATTGTCCCCCTGTGAATCCAGCCATTGTCCCCCTGTGAATCCAGCAATTGTCCCCCTGTGAATCCAGCCATTGTCCCCATGTGAATCCAGCCATTGTCCCCTGTGAATCCAGCCATTGTCCCCCTGTGAATCCAGCCATTGTCCCCCTGTGAGAGCCGCGGGCGCTGCGCTGTTACAGAGAAGGGAATAATTGCGGCCGGCCGGGTCCCGGGTACGGCTCGCACGAGGCACCCCCCCCCCTGCTGTGTCTTACCTAGACAGTACTGCCGCTGACGCTGCCTCCCTGCCACCGCGCCATGCCACACGCAGCACGCCGAGTCGGAAGTCCTCTTCATTCGCGGAGGAGGGGTATCGTTGCTTGGCACGCCTCTGGCTCCGCCCGGGGGCCGGATTAAAAGGTCCGCCGGGCCGTATACGGCCCGCGGGCCGTAGTTTGCCCAGGTCTGCTCTAGAGTATCTATATCCTTCTGGAGATATGGCCTCCAGTACTGCGCACAATACTCCAAGTGAGGTCTCACCAGTGTTCTGTACAGCGGCATAAGCACTTCACTCTTTCTACTGCTTATACCTCTCCCTATACATCCAAGCATTCTGCTGGCATTTCCTGCTGCTCTATTACATTGTCTTCCCACCTTTAAGTCTTCTGAAATAATTACTCCTAAATCCCTTTCCTCAGATACTGAGGTCAGGACTGTGTCAAATATTCTATATTCTGCCCTTGGGTTTTTACGCCCCAGGTGCATTATCTTGCACTTATCCACATTAAATTTCAGTTGCCAGAGTTCTGACCATTCTTCTAGTTTTCCTAAATCCTTTTCCATTTGGCGTTTCCCTCCAGGAAAACTGATATCTGTACAGAGAAAATGGATGAACATTTTTAATAAAGACCAATTGAAAAAAAATATTGTTCAGTTCCTCTGCAATTCCTGCTAAAAATGTATGAATAAATTGGGAACTTGGTTTAACCAAGTTTGGGGGGAGGGGGGGGGGTATGTCACTGCATAATCTTAGACAGTTCAACCAATGCTGCCAATGGCAGGCTGTGTAGGTAAATGGCAATACCCAGGTTGCAATTTATTGAAATGTTTCTAGGAGGAATAACAGGGGAACAACACAATGCAAAGATATTTTAAGGAAATATGCTCCAGAATTGTTATTTCATGGGGAATACAAGTAGTAACTAAATCAGACATGACAGGAATAGTGACAAGTCCTCTTTAACTAAACAGGCAAATGTACTTTGGCCACTTTCACATGGTCAGTATTTTGCATCAGGATTTGTAAGCCAAAACCAGGAGAGGAACCGATAGAGAAGAAGTATAATGGAAAGATGTGTGCCTCTTCTGGGTTTTGGACCCACTGCTGGTTTTGGCTTGTACATACTGTTGAAAAATACTGACCACGTTTTATTAGAAGTCAACCTTTTTAAGGTAATTATAGAGGTAAAGGGAATGAGCTGTTCTGTGCATCCAACTAGAGCAAGTCAAGGAGATCCCTACAAACAGCGAAGGAAGTAGGTGAAGTAGGTGAAAGCTCTTATCTTGAAGGGCTATTAGTTGCTAAGCAACAGGTTGTTAAAGACACACTGACCTTTATTAAGAGAAAATAGGAGTTTGTAGCATTTCTACTCAGTCTGGCAATGAGGGAGCATAAGATATCACCCCAGGATTCTGCTCGAATCCTAAAAAAGCAGGAGTCTAATGCTATGTGTAACACCCCTGAGTGGTGTTGCCACTCCTACACCCTGCTACTATCTCTAATGGTCTAACCTCATGTAATCTTAAGCATTTATTCCAGGTCCTCCACACTGTGCATTTCTAATGTTATGTAACTGTTCATGCAATGTGCCAGCAGGTGGCAGCAAATATGGCAGAGCTATAGTTAGAGAGAGTGGAACTTACCATTCCATTCTAACCCCCCTCTGTAGGGTAGTGGGCCAGCCCTATCTTCTGCAGGAAGGGTGGGGCAGAATTTCTAATCAGTCTAACTTACTCCCAGATATGGGAAAGGTGTGCAGGGGCACGTCTCTGCTGGACGTGCCCACGCCAGCCAGAGCACCTTAAGGTCTGCTGGCCATGGAGGCCAAAGCTTGAAGCCTCATAAGCCAGGAGGAAAGTTCCCTGGCATAACCTAGAGTCAGACTAAAAAGTGAAGTGCAGCACCCAGAAGAAGGTGAATTATACAGCCAGCTTGTCAGAGAGAAACAGAAATAGCAGAGTGGAGTTTGCCTGCCAGTTTCATGCTAAAGCCTTCTGGAACCAAGACAAAGCCTGTAAACCGCTCTGGAGAATGTTTATGCAAAGTAAAGCTGCCATTGAACTTCATCTCAAGGTCTGTACTCAAGTTATTATTTTATCCCTCAATTATTCCCCCTATTTATTGCTTCGGAGCCAAAGCCTGGGGTCCAGACGTATCCAGGTAGGAGCACCGTGACACACACAGAGACATTTTATGCCGCAACATACCACTCAGCATTTCCTACACCTGGGACGCGTTATATAGTGGGCCCTAGGGGGAGGCGCCCGTTGCATGTGCATCTAAATGTGTTTAAAATATCCAGTTTTAAGCGTTATTAGGCTACTTTCACACTAGCATTTTTGCTGGATCCAGCAGCGTTCATCAAAAACGCTTCCATTATTGATAATACAACCATCTGCATCTGTTATGAACGGATCCGGTTGTATTATCTTTAACATAGCCAAAACGGATTTATCATGAACTCCATTGAAAGTCAAAAGAGGACAGATCAGTTTTCTATTGTGGCAGATTGTGGCAGAGAAAACAGATCCGTCCCCATTGACTTGCATTGGGGGTCATGCCGTCTTTCTCCGCATCCCAGGACGTAAATCAAACTACAACATGTGATTAGTGTTGATCACGAATATTCGAATTTTTATCGCGAATATAGGTACTACGAAAATTTGTGAATATTTCAAATATAGTGATATACACTCACCTAAAGAATAATTAGGAACACCATACTAATACGGTGTTGGACCCCCTTTTGCCTTCAGAACTGCCTTAATTCTACGTGGCATTGATTCAACAAGGTGCTGATAGCATTCTTTAGAAATGTTGGCCCATATTGATAGGATAGCATCTTGCAGTTGATGGAGATTTGAGGGATGCACATCCAGGCAGGAAGCTCCCGTTCCACCACATCCCAAAGATGCTCTATTGGGTTCAGATCTGGTGACTGTGGGGGCCATTTTAGTACAGTGAACTCATTGTCATGTTCAAGAAACCAATTTGAAATGATTCGAGCTTTGTGACATGGTGCATTATCCTGCTGGAAGTAGCCATCAGAGGATGGATACATGTTCTCATTCTGTTTACGCCAAATTCGGACTCTACCATTTGAATGTCTCAACAGAAATCGAGACTCATCAGACCAGGCAACATTTTTCCAGTCTTCAACAGTCCAATTTTGGTGAGCTCGTGCAAATTGTAGCCTCTTTTTCCTATTTGTAGTGGAGATGAGTGGTACCCGGTGGGGTCTTCTGCTGTTGTAGCCCATCCGCCTCAAGGTTGTGCGTGTTGTGGCTTCACAAATGCTTTGCTGCATACCTCGGTTGTAACGAGTGGTTATTTCAGTCAACGTTGCTCTTCTATCAGCTTGAATCAGTCTGCCCATTCTCCTCTGACCTCTAGCATCCACAAGGCATTTTTGCCCACAGGACTGCCACATACTGGATGTTTTTCCCTTTTCACACCATTCTTTGTAAACCCTAGAAATGGTTGTGCGTGAAAATCCCAGTAACTGAGCAGATTGTGAAATACTCAGACCGACCCGTCTGGCACCAACAACCATGCCACGCTCAAAATTGCTTAAATCACCTTTCTTTCCCATTCTGACATTCAGTTTGGAGTTCAGGAGATTGTCTTGACCAGGACCACACCCCTAAATGCATTGAAGCAACTGCCATGTGATTGGTTGACTAGATAATTGCATTAATGAGAAATAGAACAGGTGTTCCTAATAATTCTTTAGGTGAGTGTATATTCGTAATTTCGAATATTCAATTTTTTTTTTAATCAGTACACATGATCCCTCCCTGCTTCTAGCTTGTGGGCCAATTGCAGTATATTTGACTTTAGGAGTAGTGTTGTTTGCAAATTTTCGTAATGCCAATATTTGTAATGTGAATTTTTATTGCAAATTTTTTAACTTACAACTATTAGACAAAGAAAATTATAGTACTATATTAGCTAAATTGCTCTATATTATATATATATATTTTGAATATTCGTTATATTGCTATAACTTCATTTTTTCGAATATTCATAATATTCTAAAACAAGAATATATAGCAATATAGCGAATATTCGAAAAAAAACCAAATATAGAGCAATTTAGCTAATATAGAGCTATAATCTGGACTTCAGATGAGAAAAAAATTACAACTATTAGACAAAGAAGATTATAGCAGTATATTAGCTAAATTGCTCTATATTCGTTTTTTTCGAATATTCGCTATATTGCTATATATTCTTGTTTTAGAATATCACGAATATTCGAAAAAACTAAGTTATAGCAATTTAGCTAATATAGTGCTATAATCTTCTTTGTCTAATAGTTGTAAGTTGAAAAATTCGCAATAAAGATTTGCATTACAAATATTTGCATATTACACGCTCATTACCTTGCCGATTTTTCAAGGAAAAAAATCGTAGAATATGACGAATATTCGAATTTGCGAATATTTGAAGAATATTCTACAAAATATTCGCGAAATATCGCGAATTCGAATATGACCCCTGCCGCTCATCACTAGTTGTGATTTGCTCTCTGGTATCGGAACGCAACTAAACGGAACGGAATGCATTGTGGAGCATTCCATTCTGTTCAGTTCAGTTTTGTCTCCATTGACAATAAATGGGGACAAAACCGAAGCATTTTTTTTTTCGGTATTGAACCCCTATGACGGAACTCAATACGGGAAAACTAAAACGCTAGTGTGAAATTAGCTTTACAAATATACTAATTTCTTTAGATATTCCAGCATTATCTCTTGTACTTTACTATGTATACATATATGTTGGGAGATACTGTATGTTGTCCGGTGCTACCCCCTCTTGAATCCTTTTCTGATTGCATTGATTAGTAATATTATCCCGAGTCATTCCTGGACCTGGATTCTTATCAATCTATGTCTTATGGTTATGAAGTGGTTTTGTAATTGTCTGTCTGATAATCTGTATGCAAATCGACAGCAGGCCTTTGGTGTTCAAACAGTAAACACTTGATACCAAAATAATTGAATTATTATTTTGTTGTATTTAGTATGTAGATGAAAAGCTAAGTGACAGATAACATTACAGCATCCACTGAGCTGTCAAGCAGTTTACCTAGATTCCTGTAAGACATTTGGCCAACAACTCCTATAGAAGCTGCAGTGATACCATTTATATATACGATGTGGAAGAGACCCCACATTGAGGGTCCATTGACACATCTGTAGTTCTGGGTCTGCATCCGTACCGCAATTTTGCGTAATGGGTGCGGACCTATTCGTCTCAATGGGGCCGCATGCATTGTTCCATTCCGCTGTGAACAAGAATAGGCATATCTATCATAGGGCTGGCCATGTGCGGTCCGCAAAATGCGGAACGTATGTGGTCAGTATCCGTCTTTTTCGGATCCGCAATTTGCAGACCCGCAAAACACTTACGGACATCTGAATGGACCCTTATCAAATGTCACATGTTGTTTGATGAATTTGTCTTATCCTTAAACCTAACACTTTTGTGTAGAAAATCTACTCTAGTTTTCCTACTCCACCGCCTACTGGAGTGAGATTGTGACTTCTTTTGTGACTTTTAAAAATGTCTCAATGAAAAATCTGGAGTGAAACTCATTACCATAGCTAACCACGCCTACTTTCCCACCCACATTGCAAAACTGGAGCGAGTGGTGTAAAAATGCAAAAAGTCACAATGAGTGCAAAAAGTTTAAAAAAATTATCCTATTTTTTGAAGCTAGAATTCTAGAGTGCAGGCATAATAACTGAGGGCCTATGGGAGAGATTTTTCAGGACTGGTGCTTTCTGCACTTGTCTTGATATCCCCTGAGCTGCCAGAAGATGCACCTAATTTCTAATAATCATAAATTAGGTGTATCCTCCTGCAGTTCGTGCACCTAACCAGAAATCTACGACAGCTCAGAGCTGCTGTAGATTTCTGGTTTCATTTACTGCAAAAAACTGGCGTACATGAAGATAAATTTGTCGCAATTTCTGGCTACGCCCCCTTTCCCCACTACGCCCCTTTTAGAAAAGTGTCAAGGACGGGAAAAAAGGGGAAATGCGATAATCTTTTTAAAAGTTGCACCTGCGACTTTTTAACGCCACTTTTCAGGTGTACAGGGGACGATAAATCTCCCCTATGTGTTTTCCATTCTGTCACAGGTCCAATGTGGAGGACAGTTATTGCTCTTTTATTCATATCATGTTATGTAGATGAATTCAAGCAGAAAAGTTCTCCAGTATCTGAAAATAGGTTAAAAATAAAACTTTATTTCCTCATTTAAAAAACTAGAGGGGCACCTTTAAACTAGTGTCACACTTTAAACTAAGTATACAAATTACTGGGGTCATTTATCAAACTGGTGTAAAGTAGAACTGGCTTAGTTACCCATAGCAACCAATCAGATTCCTCCTTTAATTTTCTAAAGGAGCTGTCAAAAATAAAAGGTGGAATCTGATTGGTTGCTATGGGCAACTAAGCCAGTTCTACTTTACACCAGTTTGATAAATGACCTCATACAGTCTTAATATTATACAAATTTACTATTCTGAAACATGGACCTTTGTAAATTTGGAGTCTCGTAAATCCTGCATCATATTTATATTAGAATTTTGTCCATGCGCCAGTATTTAGACAAAAACTGTCCAGTCTAAGTTTATACCACATGTAAGTTGCCGTAGTTGTACTCCAAAAAATGTAGCTAAATTTTGGAGCATTTTTGGCACATGGACGATATTTAGAATGCATTAGTTGGTGGAGGAAATGTTTTTGGCTGCTATTTTGAAATCACCATATTTTTTTTTTTATAAATATTTATTTTTCTTTTAGCAACCACAAATTAGTACATAGTCCCATATTGATCAAGTCAGTATACATAACACAACAATTATAAACATCATTATACCTAACTTATACAGATCAATATAAGTTCACAACCAATATACCTAATAGTAATTATACTAATACCCAGCCCCCTTCCCCCCCCCCATATTGGCTGCCATCCAATCCATTCCATCAGCTATAGAACAACATTAAATATAACTAAGTGGTCTTGCGTGCCACCCCCTATTTTCTTGCAATATCCTCATATACTCTAATTTGTTGAAGGTATAAACTCCACTCGCCCACCGAGGGCGGGGAGACAGAGCCCCAATACTTAATCAACATAGTTTTGGCGACCATCAATCCCCTCATCCAGATCTGTCTGACCCGGAGGGGGGTTTCCATTTCTGAGAGATAATATCCCAAAATCACTGTCAAAATGCCCGGGTTGTAATCGGACTCCTTTTGTAGGGAAGAGAAGACTTGCTCCCAATATTTTTTTATTTTAATACAGCCCCAAAGCAAATGGACATAGTCCGCATTAACATATCCACATTTAGGGCAGCAACAATCCCTAACTTTATTTTGGGGGAATTTTCCTTGGATTTTTGGGGTATAATATAATCGATGCAAAATCTTAAATTGGATTAATCTATGGGCATTGGAAACCGACGCCTTCCTCACATTCTTATAGATGGAGGACCACTGTAGTGGAGAGCAATTCAACTCTTGCTCCCACTTACTTGGACTTTTAAAAAGGGTTACAGTTGCCAATGCCGTTCGGAGTTTAGCGTACAATGCAGAAATCTTCACCTTCTCATACTTCTGAACGTCACAATAGTCAAAGAATAAATTCTCTCGTGGAAAAATGAAGTCCCTATTCCTAGAGGCTACAAAAGTGTGTTTTAAACGTGAATACATAAAAACATCTAGTGGTGGACTATAAGTGAAACCAAATTCCCAAAACGATTTAAAGTGGCCCGAATAAAAAAGGTGAGACACTTTATTGATACCCTTATGTGACCAATAACCAAAATCTGTAATTTTGAAGAATTCCGCCAGCCCCCTGTTCTCCCACAGAGGGGTAAAAGCGAAGGGACTAGAAACTTTAAGAATGTCCTTCAGTTTATTCCATACCCTCTGTAGTGAGCAAGGGATCGGCAAGGACTTCTCCAATCCCATATACCCAGTCTCCAAACATGCAAAAATATTCTCTATTGGTTTATCCATCACTTTAGTCAGATACCGTAGAAGTAAACTCTCTTTCAAAAAACAACAATGCTGTATCTGTGCGCATAAATAATAACCTTGAAAAAAGGGAAGTGACAACCCACCATCTTCCTCCGACAACCATAAGTATCTCTGCTTTATACGCACCCTCTTCCTTCCCCAAATTAGGTCATTGATCAAAGTCTCCAATCTATGAAAAAAGATATTGTCGATCCAAATTGGGGAGGCACATATCGGGAACAAGACGATAGGCAAGATAATCATCTTAATCAATGCTATTCGATCTGTCTGAGCCAACATCAATTTCTGCCAAGCGCTTATCTTAATCTTAACTTTATTCAATACCGGGGCCAGATTCAGCTCGTAAAACCTATTTATGGGTACCCCAATCTTAACTCTCAAATATTCCAAAGTATCCTTGGGGGCCAGAACACGGACCCCCCTCCCTTCATCTACGGCTTTCCGGTTCATTGGGAAGAGCGATGACTTTGTCCAATTAATCATATAACCTGATAATTTACCATAATTCTCTATTACCTCTATCACATAAGGAAGGATTTTCCATCCCTGATCCAGGAACAGAATCACGTCATCGGCATATAAACTTATTTTATCACTCACTCCCGCCACCCCGAAGCCGTCTATATAGTTATCTGAGCGGAACCTGCAGGCCAATGGTTCAATAAAGAGGGTAAAGAGAAGGGGAGACAGAGGACAACCCTGTCTCATCCCTCTCCTCATCATAAGAGGAGGAGAACTTATACCATTAATATTAATAGTTGCGACCGGCTGTTCATATAACATTTTGGTCCTTTCCAAAAATAAATTCCCCAGGCCAAACTGAGACATAGTAGCCCACAAAAAAGGCCACTCCATCCTTCAAATGCCTTTGCGGCATCTAGCGACAGGATGGAGTGGTCTATACTACCCCCAACAGAAAGGTTCAGATAAACCCTATATAGACTCATCTGTATTTGACGACTCGGGATAAAACCCGTCTGGTTGGGGTGTACCAGGGAAGCTATAACCCTTTTCAAACGATTAGCCAAAATTTTAGCAAAAATCTTATAATCCGTATCAAGGAGCGATATGGGTCTATATGACCCCATATCGCATGGATCCTTCTCCTTTTTTAACACCAGGATAATCACTGCCTCTCTAAATGATGGAGGTAAAGAGCAAAGCACACAGGATTCATTCAAAACTAGAAGCAGGATCGGAAGGAGTGATTTAGCGTGGTACCTGTACAGTTCAAACGGCAATCCATCTGGACCAGGGGATGAATTATACTTAAGGAATGGAAGTATCGCCTGCAATTCCTCAAAAAGGATAGGGGAATCCAACATCTCTCTATCTTGTGCAGATAAACAAGGAAGCTCCAGTTGTTGAAGGTATTGGTCCATATCACTGCGACTAAACCTAGAGTCAGACTTATAGAGAGTAGAATAAAATTTCACAAATTCATCCCTAATCTCCTCTGCGGACCTCATGCTATTTCCTAGTGCATTCCTGATTTCCCTTATACTGGTCACCTCTCTCTGATTAGCCACTAATCGTGCCAGGAACCTACCTGTTTTACCAGATTCACAAAAGCGCTTTTGGCCCTGAAATAAGAGCTTGTGTTGTGCTTTTCTATATAACAGTGTCTTAAGCTGTAAATTAGCCTCCTTTAACTGATCAATATATTGCTCCTTATGGCAGGCAATTAAGGCAGCACGTAAACTCCTTACTAAGTCCGTCAGTTGTTGTTCCCTTCGCCGCTGTTCAGCTCTAAACCTATTGATTTTAGTAAAATATAAACCTCTTATATGAGCCTTCAAAGCATCCCACACATAATGAATATGTGCTGAGCCTAAGTTGAAGCCCCCAAATTCCTGTATATCCTGTTCTATTTGACATTGCTCCCCTATCACATCAAACCAGTGCGGATTCAATTTAAAGGTTCTACCCGATGGCTGAGCCTCCACAAACCCGATCAAGACTGGGGAATGATCTGATATTCCATGCGGTTCATACTTCATTTTCAGAATGCGACGACACAAATCCCGGCTTGCAAAAGCTAGATCAATACGGGACATTGACCCATATGACTGGCTAAAACAAGAATTTTTTTTTTTATTGCCATAGAGGTGGCGCCAGATATCAACTAGCACCAGCTCCTGGCAAATAGTAATCAAAGGGGATCGCGTCCGACCGTGCCCAGAGAATGAAGAAAACCGATCCAGCTCAGGGTCAAGTACTGCCTTAAAATCACCTGCCACTAGTAATGGACATTGTTTTTTTGTGGCTATATATTTAGCCAAATGTGAAAAAACCGTTGATTTAAATGGTGGAGGAATATAAATGAACGCCAATATCATCTCCTGCCCTTTCCAAACCCCATAAAGGAATACATATCTCCCTTCGTTATCAATCAAACTATCTAAAGGATGAAATTCTATCCCACGATGGATATATACGCTGACATCTCTTGCATATGAAGAATAGCAAGCATGGTACTCAAGGGAAGCCCATTTCCTCTTCAATGTATAGATCCTATCTAATGTTACATGGGTCTCTAATAGGACAACAATTGTGGGCAGATGACGAACCACACAATCAAACACCACCGTTCGCTTCACTCTGTCTCCCAGCCCTCTCACATTCCAGAATAGAATATTACACGGCATGTCCTAAAGGTAAAGTAATTCCGAGTCCCCCATTTGAAAAGGGGGGCACGCATAACCACGAAGCAAGTGACGACAGCCAATCCCTCCCCTACCCCCAACCCAAAAGAAAAAAAACCCTACTTGGTTGACAATGCATTTCACAATGCCCATCAACCTCTTTCCTTCCTCCACACCTCCCCCCCACCATCACCCCTCATTGACCTCCCCCCTCGCCACCTGCCATCTTCTCTCATAAGCCCATCGAGTCCAACCATTGCACCGCCTCCACCTGTGTAGAAAAAAACCTGACGGAATTATTATGGACCACCCTCAACTTGGCAGGGTATAACATCGAATACTTAATTTTGGCAACCATCAATCTTTTTTTTACGTCAATAAAAGATCTCCTTCTAAGTTGGGTTTCCCATGAGAAGTCGGGAATATTGATACAAGATTGTCTTTCAAGTAGATGTCTGCTACTTCTCTTTTACGTCTAAGAACCCAGTCTCGGTCCCTAGAACATAAAAGTTTTGCCAAAATAGACCTAGGTAGAGCCTCTGGAGTTTTTTTTTAAAAAAAAGTATTCTATGAGCCCTTTCCACACAGAAGGTAGCTGGATCGCAGGCTGGCCCTAGATTTTCAAGAAGCCATTTTTCAATGAAATTTGAAGGATTATCCTGCTCTAGCCCTTCTGGAACCCCTACCAGTCGCAGATTATACCTACGGGACCTATCCTCCATCTCTACCACTTTCTTTTTTAGCCAGGAGTGATCTTCGTCTACTTCTTCTATTCTCTTTTTTAATAGGCCATTCTCTAAGGTAACAGAGTTAACTACCGTTTCCAGTTCCTTCACTTTTGATCTCAACTTTGACACTTCGTCTCTTATTATCGTGACATCTGCCTGTACTACTGCGAGGGAGGAAGCCAGTTCTGCAACAGAGACACTAGTTAAGTTTACTACTCCCAGTATATCCTCAAGTTTCTTATTAATATTCTCAAAGCCTTCACTCTGGGGTGAACTGGACTTTGATGGGCCCTGTTCTAAACGATCCATAGTATTCGAGCCCAAATCCGCCTGTGCGACAACCCTCTGTACGCCTCCCCTGGTTTTAGGTGGAGGTGACTTCAGAAATTTGTCTAATCGGGCCTGTGGACTCCCTCCCCGAACCGCTTTTCGGGGAAGACAGTCCACCTGATTTGCGGTACTTTGGGGGCATTCCTAAATCTAATCGTCTCCGGCACTGGGAGTATAGGCTAGAAGGCAAACCTCCAATAGTAATTCCAATGCTAGTAAAGGTATATCTTAATCCATAGCACATTTAACTATATAACCCAGGTTTTATCAACCATCTATGATAAAGCTGCCTAGTAACCTATTCTCCCAAATACCTAAGTATTCCACAGGTAAAAAGAGAAGGAAAAAAAAACAAAAAAAAAAACAATAGGCAATATTACCCAATATGCTTTGAGTGGGGAGGCATAAATAATGTATACATAGAGAATAACAACAGGCTCAATACATAAAAAACGTAGAAGGAACCTAGGACCTAGGGGCACAAGCAAGTAGGGCCACTCTCAATCTAAATGTCCTGTTAAACTAGGAATTTATCCGCAAAACAGTCAGATGTACCCCAATCGTAGCAGTCATGCAGGGTGAGCCTGCCAATAAGTCAGGTGCTGAGCATACCGTCCTGCATATCAAAGTTAGTCGCCACGGTTATGGCCTACCCAGCCACACCGCTGGTTATCAAAGTCCCAAACAAGGTACCCCCCTAGCACCTGACAGTTCCCCCAGTGGGAATCATCTCAAAGCAGCAAGGAGAGAGCCGGGGTACTTGTTCGGCTAGGGACCTTACGGAAGAGCTTAACACAGTGAGAGTCCTTCCTCCTACTTCGTGATGGCCACACTGCAGCCCACCGTGGTCTTCAGTCCGGACCGACCACGAAAATCTCAAGGATACTCCACAAATGACCCAAAAGAAGCAGGAACGCAGAAAAGGAGTCCCACAGCCCCACTCGCCTGAAGATAATTAGGGACTCCAACTTCACGGATATAGGTACCCCAGCACAGCCACCCCTCGCACCAGCCCAGAGTACCTGCTTCAGCAGAAAGTGCAACGACCCTTCCTCTCAGGACCCATTGCAGATGGCCACTCTGCCGCCCAAACGACCACTCTTATGGAACACAGGCATCCAGCGGCAGGGATCAGATGGCTAGCGTCCGGCAGCAGGCAGCAAGGATTCAACAGGAGGCAGCGAGGATTCAGCAGCTGGCAGCTGGCAACCAGGATTCAGCAGCAGGCCCCAGGCATCAGGGTGGAAGAGGACAAGGGACAGACAGCGAATGCATCTTGGGCTCTCAAAGGTCAGTAGACAAGACACATAATGCAGGGAGAAGATAACCTTCCAGACGTCCGGCAACAGGCGGCAGGTCGCGGCTCACCACCAGAGAGAAGAGCGTCCCAGCATCTCAGGACGCCTGCCCCAGCGTCTCAGGACGCATATTCGCTCAAACACAGCCGGGCTCGTCTAATCATGCCTGGGCAGAGCTCGGTGTTCGACTCATCCAGGCGGCTAAGTGGGGAGAGAGCGGAGAGGGCGGCCGGGGGAGGAGCGCAGCACACCTACGTCATGCTGCTCTGCTTCCTCCGCAGTGGAGAAAAATGAAATCACCATATTGAATTCAGCTCAGGTTTTTTTCCAGTGGAAAAGTGTCATGTGTACCAGTATATCAATCTTGGCTAGAATTTACTCAGAAACACAATGGAAATGTTAGTTTTAACTCATGTTTACCTGTTTAGGAGTTAAGCAAGGTCAGAGTTTTCTAAAGTGCTTTACATGAGTCTGAATGCACATGGCTAAATGTTTAATCCAGTCTTCGTAAAGACGTTGAAGAACCGCAGGTGGTACTTCTTCACAGTACTGTAGGATTCGACATTTCAGGTAAGCCATATTGTGCACTAGGGACACCAGGGTGAACTTAGTAGATGCTAGGGGCTGACAAGATAGGTGCACAGCCAAGCTAGAAACCATGGAAATTAAGGAGTCTGCAGAGAGCAAGACTGCAAAAGAGCTGTAGGAATAAGCCAGTGGCAGGGGCGTAACTATAGGGGAAGCAGCTGCTTTGGGGCCCTGACTCCGAAGGGGCCCATCCAGGAGGAGGAGGACTAAAATATTTTGTCAGCGCCCCCTAAATAGTATTACACAATGAAATTCTATACAGTGACAGTATAGACAGCGTATAAAATGGATAAAACAGCTGCCAGGCCTGGTCTGAGAGCGATCTTTAATAGCCACAGGAATGGGGGGAAGGAAGGGGTTGCAAAAAAAATTACTGGGGGAGGGGGGTCCCATTAAAAAATATGCTGTGGGGCCCAGTCATTTCTAGCTATGCCACTAGCCAGTGGTATAGTGAAGAGGTACTGGCAGTGCTCATAGCTTTTTGGATGCTTTCGCACTACACAAATACCATAAAAACATTGTCAAACCTGTGACTTCCCTTATACAGTGAATTTTAAAAATTGTGCATAGGATTATATACAGTTACCATTGACTTCAATGGAAGATGTGAAAATCTGTTTGCACTGAGCTCCCCCTAGTGACAGCTGGAGGAACAGAAGAGGGAGTTCAGCGCCACTTCCTGATGAGAGCTACGTATCACCACTGAACCACCTACTGCACCTTTCTACTGTTTTTCCTACTGTATTCCAAGCATAATTGTGAAACCACTGAGTGGATCAAGGTAAAAATTAATTTGGCACTGAAGGAATTTTACTGAGGTCTCCTCTTGCACTACAATACGGAACTACAATACAGATCTTTTTGATGACTGTAAAAGCTGCTGATGGTTTTATCTTGAAGAAGGCATCAAGACTGCAGTATTTGAATCTTAATTTTTCAGTATTAACCAATTAGTCAATCTTACAGATCTGCAGGCACAGTGTGTGCCATTGTATGGTGCTGCTTTGAGTAATCATATTGTACCCTAGAAACCATGGCCCACATTTACTAAAGCGACTGCGCTCAGAATTTTGTACAAGTGTTGTGGCTTTATGAGAAAACAGCCATGGTTTAAGACACACACAATGGGGGAAATTTATCAAAACTGGTGCAAATGAAAACTGGCATAGTTGCCCATAACAACCAATCAGATTGATCCTTTCATTTTCCTGAGGCCTCATGCACACGACCGTTTTTTTTTGCGGTCCGCAAAACGGATTTCCGTTGTTCCGTGATCCGTGACCGTTTTTTCTTCCGTGGGTCTTCCTTGATTTTTGGAGGATCCACGGACATGAAAAGTGAAAAAAAAAACTAAGTCAAGTTTGCATTGAAAATGATAGGAAAAACGGACACGGATCACGGACACGGATCACGGACACGGATGACTATCTTGTGTGCATCCGTGATTTTTCACGGACCCATTGACTTGAATGGGTCCGTGAACCGTTGTCAGTGAAACAAATAGGACAGGTCCTATTTTTTTCACGGACTGGAAAAACGGATCACGGACGCGGAAGCCAAACGGTGCATTTTCCGATTTTTCCACGGACCTATTGAAAGTCAATGGGTCCGTGAAAAAAAAAGGAAAACGGAACAATGGCCGCGGATGCACACAACGGTCGTGTGCATGAGGCCTAAGGAGCACCAAAAAAATGGTGCAATATGATTGTTTGCTATGGGCAACCAATTCAGTTTTTTTTACACCAGTTTTGATAAATCTCCACCACTGGGTTTTAAAATTGTGAAGAAAAAGTAAAGGAAAACATTGTTGTTTGCTCCACTGGAGCTTAATGCGTAGTGGTCCCAAGTTTCCCAGGCAGAAATGAGGGTTCAATAATCAAGTTGTGATGACTGCTGTTCACTCGCGTACTCTACACCCACTATGGCCACTGGACCTTCATGGTGTTCTAAATGTTCATAGCCCCTCATGTGCAGATAGTGTATTTCAATTGGTTCTCCTCACCAGACTTTAGAGGTAACACACCTGCCTCTCACTAGGTCAATCTGTTCCCCGCTCTTTAAACCAAAGCTCAGGAGTTGTGGCTCAGCCACACTTGCTGTTTCATCAAACAGTCCAGTAACATGATATGTTGTACCTTGCAGGGCCTTCACAGATGTCTCCATCCTCTCACTAGGTCCCTAGGGAGGAGCACACCCCAACTTACTAGCTAATGACTGATTGGGGCTTGTGATCCTCAAATGTTCTCATTCTTTGATCTGATTGATTTAAACCTTGGGTTCTCTTAGGCCCCTTTCACACGAGCGAGTATTCCGAGCGGATGCGTTGCGGGAGGTGAACGCATTGCACCCGCACTGAATACCGACCCATTCATTTCTATGGGGCTGTGCACATGAGCAGTGATTTTCACGCATCACTTGTGCGTTGCGTGAAAATCGCAGCAGGCTCCTCTTTGCGCGTTTTTCACGTAACGCAGGCCCCATAGAAATGAATGGGGTTGCGTGAAAATCGCAAGCATCCGCAAGCAAGTGCGGATGCGGTGCGATTTTCACGCACGGTTGCTAGGAGACGATCGGGATGGAGACCCGATCATTATTATTTTCCCTTATAACATGGTTATAAGGGAAAATAATAGCATTCTGAATACAGAATGCATAGTAAAACATCGCTGGAGGGGTTAAAAAAATAAAATAAAATTTAACTCACCTTAGTCCACTTGATCGCGTAGCCGGCATCTCCTTCTGTCTTCATCTGATCTCTGTGCAGCAACAGGACCTTTGTTGACGTCATTCCGGTCATCACATGATCCATCACATGATCTTTTACCATGGTGATGGATCATGTGATGACCGGAATGACGTCACCACAGGTCCTGTTGCTGCACAGAGATCAGATGAAGACAGAAGGAGATGCCGGCTACGCGATCAAGTGGACTAAGGTGAGTTAAATTATTATTATTATTTTTTTAACCCCTCCAGCGATGTTTTACTAGGCATTCTGTATTCAGAATGCTATTATTTTCCCTTATAACCATGTTATAAGGGAAAATAATACAATCTACAGAACACCGATCCCAAGCCCGAACTTCTGGGAAGAAGTTCGGGTTTGGGTACCAAACACGCGCAATTTTTCTCACGCGAGTGCAAAACGCATTACAATGTTTTGCACTCGTGCATTTTCCTGCAACGCCCGTGTGAAAGAGGCCTAAGGGTACCTACACACACATCAGATTGTGTTGCAGAATTCTCTGCTAATGAAAATCAGTTCCACTCACCTGAATGGGGCTTGCAGAAATCCATGTGTTTGCCACCAAAACAGATGAACTGATTTTCATTCACAAAAAAATTCTGCAACAAAATCTGATGTGTGTAAAGGTAGCCTTAGGCCTCACATGTCATAAAAGCAAGAATGTCTTAAACATCCTGGGTGTGACTCAGCACTTCTATGCCAGTAGAAACCTGTTCTGCAGTTAAAACATGGAACCTGCTCTAGATGTCTTCAGTGTACTTCTCAGAGAGGATAGCTCCGTCCCGTCTACTGGAACAGCACTCCAGAACAAGATAAAATGCCATTAAATGAACAGCTGTCCACAACTGTTTGAACATTTTAACTTTTTAAACATATGGCAGACCATAATAGTAAACTGTAAGGTTGGTGCTGATTAGCTGACTAATTAGTCCGATTATTTTGGGCAAGGTGTAAAACTCTTTTTAATTCTGAGTTTCACTTTTCCTGCATTACACTGCAGTGACCATGTATGAAAATGTGAGAAATCGCCAGATGTACCGGCCGATTAATGAGGAACAGCTGCCAGAATAGAAGCTTCCAAATATAATTTGTAAACTGCCACATGCGTGTTTCCCATGAGGGTTTTTTGATAGGCATCTCATATAAAATGTTTGATTGTGGAGGCGTTCATGACAATGGGAGAACTTTTGTAAAGGAGACATGTGGATTTTGTTTATCACAGGAGGTAATGTTAACACTTGCCAGTATCTGAAGCCTGTATATACATACATTCAAGTATATCTTCAGATATGTACACCAGTCTGAAACATCTACTTCCATACTCTTTCCTTATCTAAACCTGTATTCTTGTCAGCTATTTGGATAGTAGCTGCACTGTAAAGCAAATCTGGACAAAACCACATGGAAATCTGTAGCGGCATATCCAAACCAAACTGCAGTGATTTGCATGCCAATTATTTTTGTGGATTTCACTGTGAAAAACAGACCGTTATCCAAAATAAAATCCCTATACTTACCTACCCTAGTGCTCCCATGGTACCACTTTTCTGGTCCCCACAGAAAAGGGGACCACAGAAACGTTGACATTGTAGCTCCAAGGGAGAATAGAGTTTTTAAAAATTTTCTGCACTTGTACATTTTGCAAATTCTGTAACAATTGGGTTTTGTAGCAAAATCCGCAACAAATCCACCACCAATCCGTAATTAGAATGCTGCGGATGTAACGAGGTATTCTGGTTTTAATGATTAAATGTATTTATTTTGAGAATTGTCTAATATACAGTACAGACCAAAAGTTTGGACACACCTTCTCATTCAAAGAGTTTTCTTTATTTTCATTACTATGAAGGCATCAAAACTATGAATTAACACATGTGGAATTATATACATAACAAACAAGTGTGAAACAACTGAAAATATGTCATATTCTAGGTTCTTCAAAGTAGCCACCTTTTGCTTTAATTACTGCTTTGCACACTCTTGGCATTCTCTTGATGAGCTTCAAGAGGTAGTCCCCTGAAATGGTCTTCCAACAGTCTTGAAGGAGTTCCCAGAGATGCTTAGCACTTGTTGGCTCTTTTGCCTTCACTCTGCGGTCCAGCTCACCCCAAACCATCTCTATTGGGTTCAGGTCCGGTGACTGTGGAGGCCAGGTCATCTGGCGCAGCACCCCATCACTCTCCTTCATGGTCAAATAGCCCTTACTTTCAACGTTTTCCCAATTTTTCGGCTGACTGACTGACCTTAATTTCTTGAAGTAATGATGGCCACTAATTTTTCTTTACTTAGCTGGTTTTTTCTTGCCATAATACAAATTCTAACAGTCTATTCAGTAGGACTATCAGCTGTGTATCCACCTGGCTTCTCCTCAACGCCACTGATGGTCCCAACCCCATTTATAAGGCAAGAAATCCCACTTATTAAACTCGACAGGGCACACCTGTGAAGTGAAAACCATTTCAGGGGACTACCTCTTGAAGCTCATCAAGACAATGCCAAGAGTATGCAAAGCAGTAATCAAAGCAAAAGGTGGCTACTTTGAAGAACCTAGAATATGACATATTTTCAGTTGTTTCACACTTGTTTGTTATGTATATAATTCCACATGTGTTAATTCATAGTTGTGATGCCTTCAGTGTGAATCTACAATTTTCATAGTCATGAAAATAAAGAAAACTCTTTGAATGAGAAGGTGTGTCCAAACTTTTGGTCTGTACTGTATATCTATTTAAATTTTTGCTCACAGACCTTTATTATATCCATACAATAGCCTCTCCCTAAATAAAAAAAAAACTAAACATAGTGTCAGTCATGTGAGCCATCATGTGACCTCCACAAGTGTCATCTGACCTGACTTTCATTTAACTGCCTAGGTATCCAACAAGTGAATATTAGTGTACAGAAGAGCAGAACATATATAGTATATACAGCATTACTACCTGCAGCAGTATCTTCTCATGTTTGTCACTGTCTGTGTAAAAACAGATCTGTGTGTGTGTGTGCTGTTTTTTTTTAACACTAAACTTTATTAACAACATTACAAAATCACCTAAAGACAGGCAGCCATTTACAGCATCATAAAGAGACAGGCAACCAATAAAAATAATGATTCCATCACTAGTTCTACAGGGAGTGCAGAATTATTAGGCAAATGAGTATTTTGACCACATCATCCTCTTTATGCATGTTGTCTTACTCCAAGCTGTATAGGCTCGAAAGCCTACTACCAATTAAGCATATTAGGTGATGTGCATCTCTGTAATGAGAAGGGGTGTGGTCTAATGACATCAACACCCTATATTAGGTGTGCATAATGGGTCAAAATGGGTCAAAAGAAGGACTTGACAGGCTCAGAAAAGTCAAAAATAGTGAGATATCTTGCAGAGGGATGCAGCACTCTTAAAATTGCAAAGCTTCTGAAGCGTGATCATCGAACAATCAAGCGTTTCATTCAAAATAGTCAACAGGGTCGCAAGAAGCGTGTGGAAAAACCAAGGCGCAAAATAACTGCCCATGAACTGAGAAAAGTCAAGCGTGCAGCTGCCAAGATGCCACTTGCCACCAGTTTGGCCATATTTCAGAGCTGCAACATCACTGGAGTGCCCAAAAGCACAAGGTGTGCAATACTCAGAGACATGGCCAAGGTAAGAAAGGCTGAAAGACGACCACCACTGAACAAGACACACAAGCTGAAACGTCAAGACTGGGCCAAGAAATATCTCAAGACTGATTTTTCTAAGGTTTTATGGACTGATGAAATGAGAGTGAGTCTTGATGGGCCAGATGGATGGGCCCGTGGCTGGATTGGTAAAGGGCAGAGAGCTCCAGTCCGACTCAGACGCCAGCAAGGTGGAGGTGGAGTACTGGTTTGGGCTGGTATCATCAAAGATGAGCTTGTGGGGCCTTTTCGGGTTGAGGATGGAGTCAAGCTCAACTCCCAGTCCTACTGCCAGTTTCTGGAAGACACCTTCTTCAAGCAGTGGTACCGGAAGAAGTCTGCATCCTTCAAGAAAAACATGATTTTCATGCAGGACAATGCTCCATCACACACGTCCAAGTACTCCACAGCGTGGCTGGCAAGAAAGGGTATAAAAGAAGAAAATCTAATGACATGGCCTCCTTGTTCACCTGATCTGAACCCCATTGAGAACCTGTGGTCCATCATCAAATGTGAGATTTACAAGGAGGGAAAACAGTACACCTCTCTGAACAGTGTCTGGGAGGCTGTGGTTGCTGCTGCACGCAATGTTGATGGTGAACAGATCAAAACACTGACAGAATCCATGGATGGCAGGCTTTTGAGTGTCCTTGCAAAGAAAGGTGGCTATATTGGTCACTGATTTGTTTTTGTTTTGTTTTTGAATGTCAGAAATGTATATTTGTGAATGTTGAGATGTTATATTGGTTTCACTGGTAAAAATAAATAATTGAAATGGGTATATATTTGTTTTTTGTTAAGTTGCCTAATAATTATGCACAGTAATAGTCACCTGCACACACAGATATCCCCCTAAAATAGCTAAAACTAAAAACAAACTAAAAACTACTTCCAAAAATATTCAGCTTTGATATTAATGAGTTTTTTGGGTTCATTGAGAACATGGTTGTTGTTCAATAATAAAATTAATCCTCAAAAATACAACTTGCCTAATAATTCTGCACTCCCTGTATTTCATTATGGATGTGTCCTTTGTGCTCACCCAGCACATGTATGTCACGTAACATGGTTGTTTACTGAATTTGATAAGAATATATGTGATGAGAATATATTGTTAAAATAGTGTCACATGACTGATGCCATGTTCCACAAAGGACAGGTACATGGGCTATATCATTCTACTGCACATAGGGGTCAACCGCCTGATATCTGAAAGTTATGTATGGAGAATTTTTAATTTTTAGAAAATTGTATGATTTCCAATTATATACACATTCACTTTGTTGCTACAGTATTCTACCATCTAACATCAAATTTTTCAGCCCCAAATCTGAACTGAAAAAAACTGCAGCATTTTATGTGTGTGAATTTACCCTAATTGTTACTTGATGACTGACAGCTCTCTTTCCATAGACAATAGAGAACTATCAATCAGCAGCAGTAGCTCATTTTCGAGGATGACCGAGCTTGTGCACTGTATTGAGTGGTCTCCAGTAGGGATGAGCGAACCCGAACTGTATAGTTCGGGTTCGTACCGAATTTTGGGGTCTCCGTGACACGGACCCGAACCCGAACATTTTCGTAAAAGTCCGTGTTCGGGTTCGGTGTTCGGCGCTTTCTTGGCGCTTTTTGAAAGGCTGCAAAGCAGCCAATCAACAAGCGTCATACTACTTGGCCCAAGAGGCCATCACAGCCATGCCTACTATTGGCATGGCTGTGATTGGCCAGTCTATTTAAGCTGGAGTCACGTAGCGCCGCACGTCACTCTGCTATGATCAGTGTAGGGAGAGGTTGCAGCTGCGACGTTAGGGCGAGATTAGGCAGATTAACTCCTCCAAAAGACTTCATTCTGTGATCGATCTGCAGCTGTGGATCATTGAAGTGCTATTATTGACTTGCTCACTTTTTTGAGGCTGCCCAGAGCGTTTTTAGATCACTTTTTTTCTGGGGTGATCGGCGGCCATTTTGTGACTTGTGGTGCGCCAGCACAAGCTATCACCAAGTGTATTTAACCATCGATAGTGTGGCTATTTTGTGCTATATCCTACATCAGCTGCAGGCTGAGCCTGTGTCACCGAAGTGCATTTAACCATCAACAGTCTGGTTATTTTTTGGCCATATACTACATCAGCTGCAGGCTGAGCCTGTGTCACCCAAGTGCATTTAACCATCAACAGTCTGATTATTTTTTGGCCATATACTACATCTGGTGCAGGCTGAGCCTGTGTCACCCAAGTGCATTTAACCATCAACAGTGTGGTTATTTTTTGGCCATATATTACATCAGGGGCAAGTTGAGCCTGTCACCCAGTGCCTAAAAAATAGACCTGACATTTCTATTCAACCAAATCTGTACTGTTTTAGCTGGTCAAGTTATTTGTAGTGACCGTAAAAGCACACTTTTTTTTCTGGGTTGAAAAACTATTCCCAAATTTGCCATTCTCAAAAAAACTAGTTTCTGGTATTTGAGGCCTACTTGAAATCTATCCCAAAAAGGATATCTTACATTGAAGGTGCTGATAGTGTCATTCAGAAAAACCTAAGACACACGCTAGCGTGCAGATAGAAGTCTGATTCTGTGATTAAACCTATACATGTCACACAGCGCAAAAAAAAAAACAGGCCTCACATCTCTATTTAACCAAATCTGTACTGTTTTAGCTGGTCAAGTTATTTGTAGTGACCGTAAAAGCACACTTTTTTTTCTGGGTTGAAAAACCATTCCCAAATTTGCCATTCTCAAAATAACTAGTTTCTGGTATTTGAGGCCTACTTGAAATCTATCCCAAAAAGAATATCTTACATTGAAGGTACTGATAGTGTCATTCAGAAAAACCTAAGACACACGCTAGCGTGCTGATAGAAGTCTGATTCTGTGATTAAACCTATACCTGTCACACAGCGCAAAAAAAAACAGGTCTCACATCTCTATTCAACCAAATCTGCACTGTTTTAGCTGGTCAAGTTATTTGTAGTGACCGTAAAAGCACACTTTTTTTTCTGGGTTGAAAAACCATTCCCAAATTTGCCATTCTCAAAATAACTCGTTTCTGGTATTTGAGGCCTACTTGAAATCTATCCCAAAAAGAATATCTTACATTGAAGGTACTGATAGTGTCATTCAGAAAAACCTAAGACACACGCTAGCGTGCTGATAGAAGTCTGATTCTGTGATTAAACCTATACCTGTCACACAGCGCAAAAAAAAACAGGTCTCACATCTCTATTCAACCAAATCTGCACTGTTTTAGCTGGTCAAGTTATTTGTAGTGACCGTAAAAGCACACTTTTTTTTCTGGGTTGAAAAACCATTCCCAAATTTGCCATTCTCAAAATAACTAGTTTCTGGTATTTGAGGCCTACTTGAAATCTATCCCAAAAAGAATATCTTACATTGAAGGTACTGATAGTGTCATTCAGAAAAACCTAAGACACACGCTAGCGTGCTGATAGAAGTCTGATTCTGTGATTAAACCTATACCTGTCACACAGCGCAAAAAAAAACAGGTCTCACATCTCTATTCAACCAAATCTGCACTGTTTTAGCTGGTCAAGTTATTTGTAGTGACCGTAAAAGCACACTTTTTTTTCTGGGTTGAAAAACCATTCCCAAATTTGCCATTCTCAAAATAACTAGTTTCTGGTATTTGAGGCCTACTTGAAATCTATCCCAAAAAGAATATCTTACATTGAAGGTACTGATAGTGTCATTCAGAAAAACCTAAGACACACGCTAGCGTGCTGATAGAAGTCTGAATCTGTGATTAAACCTATACCTGTCACACAGCGCAAAAAAAAACAGGTCTCACATCCCTATTCAACCAAATCTGCACTGTTTTAGCTGGTCAAGTTATTTGTAGTGACCGTAAAAGCACACTTTTTGTTCTGGGTTGAAAAACCATTCCCAAATTTGCCATTCTCAAAATAACTAGTTTCTGGAATTTGAGGCCTACTTGAAATCTATCCCAAAAATAATATCTTACATTGAAGGTACTGATAGTGTCATTCAGAAAAACCTAAGACACACGCTAGCGTGCTGATAGAAGTCTGATTCTGTGATTAAACCTATACCTGTCACACAGCGCAAAAAAAAAACAGGTCTCACATCTCTATTCAACCAAATCTGCACTGTTTTAGCTGGTCAAGTTATTTGTAGTGACCGTAAAAGCACACTTTTTGTTCTGGGTTGAAAAACCATTCCCAAGTTTGCCATTCTCAAAATAACTAGTTTATGGTATTTGAGGCCTACTTGAAATCTATCCCAAAAAGGATATCTTACATTGAAGGTACTGATAGTGTCATTCAGAAAAACCTAAGACACACGCTAGCGTGCTGATAGAAGTCTGATTCTGTGATTAAACCTATACCTGTCACACAGCGCAAAAAAAAAACAGGCCTCACATCTCTATTCAACCAAATCTGTACTGTTTTAGCTGGTCAAGTTATTTGTAGTGACCGTAAAAGCACATTTTTTTTTCTGGGTTGAAAAACTATTCCCAAATTTGCCATTCTCAAAATTATGGTGAACGGGAACAATGAGGAAAACATCTAATAAGGGACGCGGACGTGGACATGGTCGTGGTGGTGTTAGTGGACCCTCTGGTGCTGGGAGAGGACGTGGCCGTTCTGCCACAGCCACACGTCCTAGTGAACCAACTACCTCAGGTCCCAGTAGCCAGCAGAATTTACAGCAATATTTGGTGGGGCCCAATGCCGTTCTAAGGATGGTAAGGCCTGAGCAGGTACAGGCATTAGTCAATTGGGTGGCCGACAGTGGATCCAGCACGTTCACATTATCTCCCACCCAGTCTTCTGCAGAAAGCGCACAGATGGCGCATGCAAACCAAGCCCATCGGTCTGTCACATCACCCCCATGCATATCAGGAAAACTGCCTGAGCCTCAAGTTATGCAGCAGTCTCTTATGCTGTTTGAAGACTCTGCTGCCAGGGTTTCCCAAGGGCATCCACCTAGCCCTTCCCCAGGGGTGGAAGAGATAGAATGCACTAACGCACAACCACTTATTTTTCCTGATGATAAGGACATGGGAATACCACCTCAGCACGTCTCTGATGATGACGAAACACAGGTGCCAACTGCTGCGTCTTTCTTCAGTGTGCAGACTGAACAGGAGGTCAGGGATCAAGACTGGGTGGAAGACGATGCAGGGGACGATGAGGTCCTAGACCCCACATGGAATGAAGGTCGTGCCACTGACTTTCACAGTTCGGAGGAAGAGGCAGTGGTGAGACCGAGCCAACAGCGTAGCAAAAGAGGGAGCAGTGGGCAAAATCAGAACACCCGCCGCCAAGAGACTCCGCCTGCTACTGACCGCCGCCATCTGGGACCGAGCACCCCAAAGGCAGCTTCAAGGAGTTCCCTGGCATGGCACTTCTTCAAACAATGTGCTGACGACAAGACCCGAGTGGTTTGCACGCTGTGCCATCAGAGCCTGAAGCGAGGCATTAACTTTCTGAACCTTAGCACAACCTGCATGACTAGGCACCTGCATGCAAAGCATGAACTGCAGTGGAGTAAACACCTTAAAAACAAGGAAGTCACTCAGGCTCCCCCTGCTGCCTCTTCTGCTGCTGCCGCCGCCTCGGCCTCTTCTGCTGCTGCTGCCCCGGCCTCGGCCTCTTCCTCTGCCTCTGGAGGAACGTTGGCACCTGCCGCCCAGCAAACATGGGATGTACCACCAACACCACCACCTGCGTCACCAAGCATCTCAACCATGTCACACGGCAGCGTTCAGCTCTCCATCTCACAAACATTTGAGAGAAAGCGTAAATTCCCACCTAGCCACCCTCGATCCCTGGCCCTGAATGCCAGCATTTCTAAACTACTGGCCTATGAAATGCTGTCATTTAGGCTGGTGGACACACACAGCTTCAAACAGCTCATGTCACTTGCTGTCCCACAGTATGTTGTTCCCAGCCGCCACTACTTCTCCAAGAGAGCCGTGCCTTCCCTGCACAAACAAGTGTCCGATAAAATCAAGTGTGCACTGCGCAACGCCATCTGTGGCAAGGTCCACCTAACCACAGATACGTGGACCAGTAAGCACGGCCAGGGACGCAATATCTCCCTAACTGCACACCGGGTAAATGTAGTGGCGGCTGGGCCCCAGGCGGAGAGCTGTTTGGCGCACGTCCTTCCGCTGCCAAGGATCGCAGGGCAACATTCTTTGCCTCCTGTCTCCTCCTCCTCCTATTCAGCTTCCTCCTCCTCTTCTTCCACCTGCTCATCCAGTCAGCTACACACCTTCACCACCAACTTCAGCACAGCACGGGGTAAACGTCAGCAGGCCATTCTGAAACTCATATGCTTGGGGGACAGGCCCCACACCGCACAGGAGTTGTGGCGGGGTATAGAACAACAGACCGACGAGTGGTTGCTGCCGGTGAGCCTCAAGCCCGGCCTGGTGGTGTGCGATAATGGGCGAAATCTCGTTGCAGCTCTGGGACTAGCCGGTTTGACGCACATCCCTTGCCTGGCGCATGTGCTGAATTTGGTGGTGCAGAAGTTCATTCGCAACTACCCCGACATGTCAGAGCTGCTGCATAAAGTGCGGGCCGTCTGTTCGCGCTTCCGGCGTTCACACCCTGCCGCCGCTCGCCTGTCTGCGCTACAGCGTAACTTCGGCCTTCCCGCTCACCGCCTCATATGCGACGTACCCACCAGGTGGAACTCCACCTTGCATATGCTGGACAGACTGTGCGAGCAGCAGCAGGCCATAGTGGAGTTTCAGCTGCAGCACGCACGGGTCAGACGCACTGCGGATCAGACACACTTCACCACCAATGACTGGGCCTCCATGCTAGACCTGTGTGCCCTGTTGCGCTGTTTCGAGTACTCCACCAACATGGCCAGTGGCGATGACGCCGTTATCAGCGTTACAATACCACTTCTATGTCTCCTTGAGAAAACACTAAGGGCGATGATGGAAGAGGAGGTGGCCCAGGAGGAAGAGGAGGAAGAGGGGTCATTTTTAGCACTTTCAGGCCAGTCTTTTCGAAGTGACTCAGAGGGAGGTTTTTTGCAACACCAGAGGCCAGGTACAAATGTGGCCAGACAGGGCCCACTACTGGAGGACGAGGAGGACGAGGATGAGGAGGAGGTGGAGGAGGATGAGGATGAAGCATGTTCACAGCGGGGTGGCACCCAAAGCAGCTCGGGCCCATCACTGGTGCATGGCTGGGGGGAAACACAGGACGATGACGATACGCCTCCCACAGAGGACAGCTTGTCCTTACCTCTGGGCAGCCTGGCACACATGAGCGACTACATGCTGCAGTGCCTGCGCAACGACAGCAGAGTTGCCCACATTTTAACGTGTGCGGACTACTGGGTTGCCACCCTGCTGGATCCCCGGTACAAAGACAATGTGCCCACCTTACTTCCCACACTGGAGCGTGATAGGAAGATGCGCGAGTACAAGCGCACGTTGGTAGACATGCTACTGAGAGCATTCCCAAATGTCACAGGGGAACCAGTGGAAGCTCAAGGCGAAGGCAGAGGAGGAGCAAGAGGTCGCCAACGCAGCTGTGTCACGGCCAGCTCCTCTGAGGGCAGGGTTAGCATGGCAGAGATGTGGAAAAGTTTTGTCACCACGCCACAGCTAACTGCACCACCACCTGATACGGAACGTGTTAGCAGGAGGCAACATTTCACTAACATGGTGGAACAGTACCTGTGCACACCCCTCCACGTACTGACTGATGGTTCGGCCCCATTCAACTTCTGGGTCTCCAAATTGTCCACGTGGCCAGAGCTAGCCTTTTATGCCTTGGAGGTGCTGACCTGCCCGGCGGCCAGCGTTTTGTCTGAACGTGTATTCAGCACGGCAGGGGGCGTCATTACAGACAAACGCAGCCGCCTGTCTACAGCCAATGTGGACAAGCTGACGTTCATAAAAATGAACCAGGCATGGATCCCACAGGACCTGTCCATCCTTTGTGCAGATTAGATATTAACTACCTCCCCATAACAATATATTATTCTACTCCAGGGCACTTCCTCATTCAATACTATATTTAATTTCATTTTACCATTATATTGCGGGGCAACCCAAAGTTGAATGAACCTCTCCTCTGTCTGGGTGCCGGGGCCTAAATGTGTGACAGTGGCCTGTTCCAGTGGTGGGTGACGTGAAGCCTGATTCTCTGCTATGACATGAAGACAGATTCTGCGCTGACATAAGGCCAGATTCTCTGTTACGGGACCTCTCTCCTCTGCCTGGGTGCCTGGGCCTAAATGTGTGACAGTGGCCTGTTCCAGTGGTGGGTGACGTGAAGCCTGATTCTCTGCTATGACAGGAAGACAGATTCTGCGCTGACATAAGGCCAGATTCTCTGTTACGGGACCTCTCTCCTCTGCCTGGGTGCCTGGGCCTAAATGTGTGACAGTGGCCTGTTCCAGTGGTGGGTGACGTGAAGCCTGATTCTCTGCTATGACATGAAGACAGAATCTGCGCTGACATAAGGCCAGATTCTCTGTTACGGGACCTCTCTCCTCTGCCTGGGTGCCTGGGCCTAAATGTTTGACAGTGGCCTGTTCCAGTGGTGGGTGACGTGAAGCCTGATTCTCTGCTATGACATGAAGACTGATTCTGCGCTGACATGAAGCCAGATTCTCTGCTATGGCATGAAGAGACTGATTCTCTGCTGACATGAAGCCAGATTCTTTGCTATGGCATGAAGAGACTGATTCTCTGCTGATGTGAAGCCAGATTCTCTGCTATGGGACCTCTGTCCAATTGATATTGGTTCATTTTTATTTTTTAAATTTTTATTTTAATTCATTTCCCTATCCACATTTGTTTGCAGGGGATTTACCTACATGTTGCTGCCTTTTGCAGCCCTCTAGCTCTTTTATGGGCTGTTTTACAGCCTTTTTAGTGCCCAAAAGTTCGGGTCCCCATTGACTTCAATGGGGTTCGGGACGAAGTTCGGATCGGGTTCGGATCCCGAACCCGAACATTTCCGGGAAGTTCGGCCGAACTTCTCGAACCCGAACATCCAGGTGTTCGCTCAACTCTAGTCTCCAGCACACGGCTCTCCTTGGAACTACTAAATAGTAATTTTAAGAAAACGGCTGGGTAAATCTAACTAAGTGATCCAAGGTTAGGCCTTTTTCACACGACCATTTTTTTTCCCCGTCTACGGGCCGTTTTTTGTGTTCCGTATACGGTCCGTATACGGAACCATTCATTACATGGGTTCAGCAAAAACTTTGTATGCATTCCGTTTCCGTATTTCCATTTTTCCGTTCCGTTGAAAGATAGAACATGTCCTATTATTGCCCGCAAATTACGTTCTGTGGCTCCATTCAAGTCAATGGGTCCACAAAAAAAAGGAACACATACGGAAATGCATCCGTATGTCTTCCTTATCCGTTCCGTTTTTGCGAAACCATCTATTGAAAATGTTATATCCAGCCTAATTTTTTCTATGTAATTACTGTATATGCCATACGAAAAAACGGAACGGAAAAACGGAACAGAAACGGAAACACAACGGAAACAAAAAATGGAACAACGGATCCGTGAAAAAAAGACTGCAAAACACTGAAAAAGCCATATGGTCGTGTGAAACATCAGGGTCCCCATCACTAGTTTTTGCTGCGCTCAGAGATGTTTATCTTGTGAAATACTATGCTTTCTTTTAGCTCTACAGAGGGGCATGGAAATTATAGACTACAGGGCCAAAAACAAGTGAATATTTCAACATGACAACCATATGACCTTAATCATTCCAAAACCATGTTAACTCCATAAGGACCCGCGCTGGTGTACGGCGCTGGTGGACGTGACTTAAGGACCAGCACTGTACATGTATGGCGGGCAGATCGGGCGTGTGCAGGAGCTGCGCCTGCCCGATCAGCGGCAGGGGTCCGGCACTCACTAATAGCCGGGAACCGATGGCAGGGAAGGTAGCCTGATGCCTTCTTTAGGCATTGTGGCTGCCTTCCGTGACAGCCTGTGAGATCCAGCCTCCTGGATCTCACAGGAAGCAGGCTTTAAGTGTATTACACTGGTAATACACTTACAGCCAATGCATTACAATACACAGGTATTGTGATGCACTGTAAAGGGTATCAGACTGCCAAAAGTTGAAGTTCCAGAGTGAGACAAAAAATAAAGTACAAAAAAAGTTTTAAAATATTACGTTTTACAAAAAAATTAAGTTTCAAGTAAAAAAAAAGCGTCCTTTTCCCAAAATAAAGTACTTTTTTTTTTTAAAATTGAGAAAAAAAGAAAAGTAGACATATTAGGTATTTCAGCGTCCGTATTCACCGGCAATATAAAAATATCACATGACTTAAGCCCTCAGGTGAACACCATCAAAAAAATAAAATAAAAACTGCTAAAAAAAACATTTTTGGTCACCTTACAACACTAAAAATGCAACACCAAGCGATCAAAAAGGTGCATGCCACCCAAAATAGTACCAATCTAACCGTCACCTCATCCTGCAAAAAATTAACCTCTACCTAAGACAATTGCCCAAAAAATTAAAAAGTGGACATATTAGGTAACACCGCGCCCGTAACAACTTGCTCTATAAAAATACCACATGATCTAACCCCTCAGGTGAACAATGTAAAAAACTTAAATAAAAACGGTGTCAAAAAAGCAATTTTTGTCACCTTACATCACAAAAAATGTAATAGCAATTAATAAAAAAGTCATATGCACCCCAAAATAGTGCAAATCAAACCGTCATCTCATCCCACAAAAAATAAGACTCCACCTAAGACAATCGCCCAAAAAAATAAAATAAATATGTGTCTCAGAATATGGAGACACTAAAACATGATTTTTTTTGTTTCAAAAATGCAGTTTTTTGTGTAAAACTTAAATAAATAAAAAAAGTATACATATTAGGTATCGCCGCATCCGTAAAAACCTGCTCTATAAAAGCATCACATGAACTAACCCCTCAGGTGAACACTGTAAAAAAAATGGGTACCCATTTAGAATTGATTGACCGACACTCAGTAATCAAACAAGTCTCTGTTTATTCAAGACAAAATGTGTATAATCTTATACTGTTTTTAAGGGGGAAGGAAGAAAACCTCCCACACACGTCTCATAAAAGTCAGGATCACATTTGCTTACAGAGCAGAAAATATTACACAACCACAATTGCAGAGATCAGCTTAACCACAAATTAGGAACTTAGTTTCTTGGAAAATTATAAGAGGAAACGAAAGCAGGTGCAAACAGCTAAAACTGCCATGACATTTAAAAATGGAAAAGACAGAAGAGGAAGTATGTGAAATATGTAACCATTATTTTAAAATAATCACAAGCACTTCAACCTTTTAAGATGGCTGACATGTGACAAGAAAAGATCTCTTGTCATCAACCTTTTAAGATGGCTGACATAAGAAAAGAAAAGACCTCCTATCCTTCACATTCCCCCATTTGAGACAATGGTGAGCCCGTAAGATCAGACCGGACATACCCTAGAAGTTTCACCTCATGGATGAAATGTACATCTGCTGGCAGCCGTGAAAAGTTTAGTTGAACCAGGGTTCCAAGCTCATCTATGGTCTCACTACAGAATTGGTAAAAAGTTACTTCTGTCTACAGTCTTTTCAAGCAGTCTTCTAATATATGGCCGAATATAATATACCACTATTACAAGCAAAATTATAACAACAAGCAGTGATACAAATATTCAAGATGGACCCTCTATCTTTGAGACATCACTGGACTGTCACCGCCCAGAAGTACTTCAGAACAAGCTAATCGCATTTTGTCCTTTGGGATCCCTTCCAAGGTGGGAAACAGTACCACAGATACTCTTAATAATCTCGATATTGTTTCTCCTTCTTACAAAATATATTAACCACTTCCCATCCGCCCATAGACTATAAACGTCTGGGAGGTGGTTCTCTATTTCTGAATGGACGTTCCAGAACGTCCATTAAGAAACTGCAGCTGCACGCTAATCGTGCAGCTGCTGATCGGGTTGCCCGCTATCAGTGACAGCAGGGCAACCCAGAGAGAAGGCAGGGACAGTGCCCAGGTGTCCCTGCTTTCTGGATCGCTGCATACACAGCGCTCACCGCTGTGCGCTTCCTGTTCCGGCCCGGCTGTCATGTGATCGCCGGGACCGGAGAGTGCAGGAGCTGTGTAAGGTCTTTCAGAGACCTCGATCAGCCCTGCACTGAGGCTGTACAGCGCTGTATTGTGCTGTACAGCCTCTCTGGGGGGGGTGTATTTCTCCTGTAACTGGGGCTACTATGTCAGCCCCAGTTACAGGAGAAATGAACAGTGAAAAAAAAAAAGTGAAGTAAATGTCCCCCAGAGGTCTTGTATGCCCTTATGGGGGATGAAAAGTGTAAAATAAAAAAATAAAGTGTTAAAAAAATTCAATAAAAAAGGTTTCACATGTTAAAAAAAAATTCCCCAAGTAAGGAATAATTTTTTTTTTTTTAAAATAGAAAAAATAAAATAAAATAGACATATTTGGTATTGCCGCGTCCATGATGGTCGGCTCTATAAATATATCACATGATCGATCCAGTCCGATAAACACCATAAAAAAAATACAAATAACTGTCAAAAAAAGCCTTTTTTGTCACCTTACATCACAAAAAGTGCAACACCAAGTGATCAAAAAGGCTTATGTCCCACAAAATGGAACCAATAAAACCGTCACCTCATCCCGCCAAAAATGAGCCCATACATAAGAAAATCTCTAAAAAAAAAAAACTATAGCTCTCAGAACATGGAGACACTAAAACATAATTTTTTTGGTTTCAAAAATGCTATTATTGTGTTAAAGTGAAATAAATAAAAAAAGTATACATATTAGGTATTTTTGCATCCGTAACAACCAGCTCTATAAAAATATTACATGACCTAACCCCTCGGGTGAACACCATGAAAAAAACGGTGTCAAAACAAGCAATTTTTGTCACCTTACATCACAAAAAGTGCAACACCAAGTGATCAAAAAGGCGGATGTCCCACAAAATGGTACCAATAAAACCGTCACCTCATCCCGCAAAAAAAGAGCCCCTAAATAAGAAAATCTCTCAAAAAATAAAAAATTATAGCTCTCAGAACATGGACACATTAAAACATAATTTTTTTGTTTCAAAAATGCTATTATTGTGTAAAACTTAAATAAATAAGAAAAAGTATACATATTAGGTATCGCCACATCTATAACGATCTGCTCTATAAAAATGTCACTCGACTGAACCCCTCAGGTGAACTCTGTAAAAATAAATAAATAAAAACTGTGATAAAACAAGCAATTTTTGGTCACCTTGCCCCATAAAGTGTTATAATGAATGATCAAAAAATCATATGTACCCAAAAATAGTACCAATAAAACTGGCAGCTTATCCCCTAGTTTCCAAAATGGGGTCACTTCTTGGGAGTTTCTACTGTAAGGGTGCATCAGGGGGGCTTTAAATGGGACATGGCATCTAAAAACCATGTGGCGTTCCTTTTCTTCTGCGCCCTGCTGTGTGCCCATACAGCAGTTTATGACCACATGTGGGGTGTTTATGTAAACCGCAGAATCTTGGTAATAAATATTGAGTTTTGTTTGGCTGTTAACCATCAATGTGATCTCCATTTTCCTTTAATTCTTGTGGAACACCTAAAGGGTTAACAAAGTTAGTAAAATCAGTTTTAAGTAACTTGAGGGGTATAGTTTCTACAATGGGGTCATTTCTGGGGGTATCCACTATGTAGGCCCCACAAAGTGACTTCAGACCTGAACTGGTTTCTTAAAAATGGGAAGAATTGCTTCTAAACTTCTAAGCCTTCTAACGTCCTAAAAACATAAAATGACATTTCCAAAATGATGCCAACATAAAGTAGACATATGGGGAATGTTAAGTAATAAATATTTTATGAGGTATCCCTTTGTTTTAAAAGCAGAGAAATCAAAATTTAGAAAATTGCAAATTTTTCTAAATTTTGGGTAAATTTGGGATTGTTTCATAAAAAAAGGTGAAATATATTGACTCAAATTTATGACTATCATGAAGTACAATGTGTCCCGAGAAAACAATCCCTGAATGACTTGGATAAGTAAAGGCGTTCCAAAGTTATTACCACATAAAGTAAGATATGTCAGATTTGCAAAATTAGGCCTGGTCAGGAAGCGGGCAAATGGCCCAGATGGGAAGTGGTTAATAAACATATCTCTATCGGAATGGGGTATTATAAAGGTTGCAGGAGTAAGCCGGGTGATTGTACATAAACCAGTGAAATTTTTGAGCAACTACTTGGGCCCACAGACTAGGAATATATCTTCTGGGACTGCAACCACCGTACTATTAAACAACTGAGTTATCAATTTGGCCAGTAGGATACCTTCTGTCAGTTTTTGTCCCTTTTCCTGACTCTCTGAGGAGTTAGAGGTTATTCCAGCAATTAAATCGTCTAAGGTACGGTTGTTGCAGGCCAGATTCTTACCCTTTACAGGATCTATACCAACACACTGCTCTAGGCTGCTTCGGTTAGAGTCATTGCAGCCAAATTTGTCATGAGGACTAAAAGACATACCTTTCGACTGTATTTGCAACCAACTTGGAAAACATGACACATTGCACCACATGTTCTCGTTCCAGGTGGTAGAGCTATAATCAACTAGTGGTCCTGATCTGTTTACCATGAGCCAGGGTGGCTCAGCCCATCCTGCAACGGGTAAGGGTACCTCCTTGTTTTTTGTTTTGGACTTAACCTGCTTCATGCCTGTGAAAAAGATAGTAGAGTTGGCAAGTTCAGTTAGTTCAGAAAAGCTGAGGGGCACGGCAAAATAGGGCACACTGGCTGAACTCACAGGACTGTGAGTACAGATCCAACAGTCTCTCAAATTTTCAGTATCGCTTAGCCCCTTAAACAACAATTGATGGTGCCATATCAAAGCATTGTCCCATTCATCATTCAGTGGATGAAACACTGCTGACACGCTCAAGGTCAGAGCCACTGCCAACAGAAGGACCTTCATACTGTGGTTCCAAGAATTTCTTTCAGTGAGAAGCATGTATCCAGTTGGGTTTTCCATTAACTTTTACAGCAGTCTCAGTTTTTAACAAAACTTGAAAGGGATCATAAAATCTGGGATCAAATGTCTTTCTCACGTGCCTTTTTATGACAACCCAATCACCAGGCACCACGGGGTGAGTCCCTTCCACTGAGTCTGGATCTGGAATGGAAGCAAACACTTGTTTATGATTGAGCTTCAGCCTGCAGGTGAGGGCCTTCATGTAACTGTTGAGGAAAATACAGCCCCAGTTTGGGTACAGAACCAAACAAGATTTCATATGGGGGACAGACCTTTTCCCTGGGGTGGTGTGGATGGAGTACAGGGCAAGGGGGAGGCACTCAGTCCAGGGCTTTCTGGTCTCCTTCATAGCCTTCTGGATTTTTAATAGTGCCGTTCAGTCTTTCCACACAGCCGCTGGATAGGCCGTGTGAAAGGCCTGAGTGACTCCCAAGGCTCCCATCACCTCCCCTGTGACACAAGTTCACTGACCAGATTCTTTGCAGAATTCTTGGTATTTGCAGTAGATACAGGGTAAGCCTCCAGCCATCCAGAAAAGAGATCAACGCACACAAGCACATATTCGTATGTTCCTACCTTCGGTAACTGTATATAGTTTATTTGCAGTCTCTGGAATGGGTAAAATGGCCTAGGTGTATGTTTCTACCTATCTGGGGTTGTTTAGAGCACAGATCATACAGCCTTGTACAAATCTACTGGCAATAGTGGAGAAACCAGGTGCGACCCATCTCTTCAGTACCGTGCTCACCATAGGACCCTTTGCTTGGTGTGTGGGCCCGTGGCCTCATGTGCCATCATAGGATAGAGGGCTCTGGGTAGGCATATTTTTCCTGACACTTCCAGAGTCCCTGCCCATTCGGCACTGCTCCTCTCTGAGTCCAGGAGCTATTTTCTCCTTCATCTGCCTGTGCAGACAGTTTTAGGTTTCCAAGGCTTCACTGCTGCCTCTTTTGCAGCCCCATCTGCCCTGTTGTTGCCCCTAGCCTCACGGGTTTGTTGTCTGGTATGTGCCTTAGCCTTGACAATGGCTACTTCCTCTAGAAGCAGTAGTGAGTTCATTAGTTCAAACACTGAATCTTTGTTCTTTTATAGTCTTTGCAGGTAAGGAAGTCCCTGGCTCTCCAAATAGGGCCATAATCATGTGCAATACCAAACCCATACCTGGAGTCTGTAAAAATATTTGCTTGTTTACCTTGTGCCATTTTACATGCTTCAGAGATTGCATTTAACTCAGCCTCCTGTGCTGACATGTGAGGAGGGAGTGGTTCAGCCAGTACTACCTCATGTTGCGTGACCACTGCATATCCAGTATGAAATCGGCCATCCTCACCCATGTATCTGCTGCCATCTATAAAAAAAACTCAAAATCAGGATTAGGTATGGGTTGATCATGTACATGTGAAAAGCAAGAAATTTCTTGTCGCATTAATTGGACACAATCATGTTCGTCAGTATCTTGTAATTTTTGTAAAAGAGGGCCTGTACCCCCTTCCCCCATTTCTGAATCCGAAATTGGTAGGAGAGTTGCAGGATTCAGAGTAGTACATCTCTTGAAAGTAATGGACTCATGAGTAAAGAACATTGCAACCGTAGTTGGCGTGCCATGGATATGTGCTTTAGTTGCACCTGACTTAGGATACCTTGGATGTCATGAGGGGTCTGTACCACCAGGGGATAATCAAGTACAACTTCAGAAGCTTTGTCCACCATCAGCTGCACTGCCGCGACCGCCCTACACAGGAGGGGGCACCGCGTGAGACTGGATCTAATCTGGCATAGAAATAGGCAATCGGCCTTTGTCTGTCCCCATGTTTCTGGGTCAGGACTGAGGTACTATGGCCACTCAGTTCTGAGCAAAACAGGTTAAAAGGCTAGTCATAGTCTGGTATGCCCAGTGCCGGTGCTGACAGGATTGCCAATTTGAGTGAGTAAAAACAATCCTCTGCACCCATTTTCTGCCAGGAAAATCAACAGTGACAGAGATGCATTTTTACAAGTGTCATAACAATAGCTCATCAACATATTGTAACAAAACAACTTGATCAGGAACCCGCCAACCTGTCAGGACTGATTGGAGGGCTTGAGTATACATGGTGGGTGGGTTTTGAGCTCCCTGTGGCAATACCATCCATGTATACTGTTTACCCTTGACATGTCACGTGGATCGGGACAATCACAGTATAACACGATGCCCTCAGAGGGACCTGTGACAACAAGGTGTGTGTGTGTTCGGGACAGTCATGCACCATCCTACAAGGCACAGGTTGGCATTTTTTACTGCTTTCTTTTTTACCACAAACAGGGGGAGGGGGGGTGCTGGCGGGAAAATTAGTAACCACCAGGACCCCCATTTGAACATACTGGTCAATCTGAGTGATCACAGATTGTTCTTGTGCATGACTCAATGGATACTGACGGACTCGGGGTGGTTACATCCTGGTTTTAAATGTACCATGAAAGGAGTGACATCCAATCTGCCTATATCAGTTTTACCCTTTGCCCACAATTTGTCGGGGACTGGCTGCAGGTCCTGCTTCAATTGTACCACGCAGGATGTTTGGTCCAGCTCCAGGTGTAAAACTAGAACCTGGGTTAAAACATCATCGGGGGTGTCAATATCTACATGTGTGGTACCATCCTCATTAAAGTGAATATGAGCCCCCAGTGCCTGCAGGACGACAGTACCCAGCAAATTTAATGGGATATTTTCTTTTACTAACAACTGAGTCACCACTGTACTGTCTTTGATCTTTAACGTCATAGGTATGGTCTCTGGGATGAAGACCCCTTCCCCTGTGAACCCTGATGCGGGGACACATTGTGTGGTTATCTGCCATGGCCTAATATAATCAGGATTGATCACTGTCTTTGCTGCCCCATGTCTATTAAGAAAAGAACCTGTTGGTTGCCTACCTGGACTGGTTTCTCAATTTGGCAGCCCACTGCTGCTGCAGTCATGGTAGATAAGGACACGGGGTTGCCGGCTTCCTATTGTGAGGTCACCAGACCAGGAGCGTGCACTGAACCCTGATTCTGTGAGTTCATCTGTTGTCCTTAAACGGGTAACCTGCAATTTATGCGTATGTGACCAGGTTTGCCACAATTGTACCATCTGAAGTCACCCCTCTTCTGTCTGGTCTGTCCCTGTTGACAGGCCATGGTCTCTGTTGTCCTTGTACCATATTGATTTTTGAGGATTTGGTAGTGGACATGTCTAGTTCCAAACAGTTAGCAGCAGCAACTAACTGAGGTAGTGCTGTCACCCTCCATCCAGGCTTACATGCCTTTAGTTTTGTCTGGAGGGCAGGTCTCAGTCCCTCTATGAAAGCAGATGTCAGTAACTTCTGTCCCATAGGTCCAGTGGTATCCCAACCCATGTCCATCCACACTGTCCGTAGTCTAGACTCAAATACCACTATATCTTCTTTAGTCTCCTGTATTATGTCTTTTAAACTATGGGCACTGTCATCTTCCTTCGTCCTGGCCCATCTACCAAAAATTCTGCAATATTCTATGTCCGATGTGTCAGTTTTCTTTAATAAAAAAATTGACAGTCAGACCATGAGGACTTGTCAGTTTTTACCCTTTCAGTCAGCAACTGTTCTTTTAGAGGGTTATATGGTAATTCTTCCATTTTTAAGGCCACTAAGTCATTTAAGTCAGCCCATGTCACCCTATATGTGGCTTGTATCTGTTGTAACATACGGTGGGCAGGCATAGGTCTTGTCAATGGGTCAAAATTCTACCTAAAAGTCCCATTTGGTCCTTAGGACTCCATGGGGAGTAAGACAATATGTACTGTTGCACATATTGGACTTGACCACCGGATGGTGATGCCTGAGGGGCTTGATTGTCTCCCCCATCTCCTGGTCCCCCTCCTCCATCATCTGGTGGAGGTGGAGGGACTTGTGGGGTGAATCCGGTACGTATTGTGACCAGATATAGTACTGTATGCAGTCTAGGTCGGGGTTCCCCACATGCTCTACAAGTTTCCATCCAGTCAGGATTCTGGTTTCCACACATTGTACATGTCCAGCCTGGTCTATCCATCGTCCCATAATATGACGGTGGGGGAGCTGAAGGTGGCAGACATATTTTCTTTTCTGTCTCACTGTCATTGTCATGTTTTACACTTGTGTCATAAAACAAATTTCCTCCGAATGTTACATTTGGCCATTTCTCATTCTTCACTTTCTCTGCTGCCCGACACCAACATTCCACAACCTCCTCACATTCCTGATCCTTCATCCAACCACTATGTGTTCTTTTGAACCTTTCCCAAACTTCAGAATCTAAGTTACCATGTTTCATACCCGCCTTCTGTAACACCTTTTGTGTCTTTTTCTTGTCTTGCTTCCCTGTTCTGTTTGGCTAATTTGTACCCCTCAGGTATACTCTGCGTATTGCCCATGTCTATGTGTTAAGAATTTCTCTACCAGAGGTCTGAAAATATCTACAGTTATTACTGTAGACCCATCTATGTGCTTCCTTATAGCAGATTTCCTCATTAATCTTATGTTAATGTATCAACTATATTACACATAGGAAAACAATTATCTAATCTGCTTCCTTATAGTGACTTATCAACTATATTACAGATTAGTAAAACTCTATATTGTCTTAACACTTTCTCAGAGGACTCCACGGTTTACTATTTCCTCTGCGGGCATTTTCTGTGATACGATACAAAATCCAAACAACCAGTTCGTAAATCGCAACACAAATAAATAAACCAAACGTTTCCCAAGACCAAAACCAATCAAATATTATATCTCAGCATAAATAGGTTCTTACTATTTTAAAAGGCTTGACCGTCAGAGAAACTGCAATAGACCCACTGTCCCGGACCCAGGTGAAGACACAGGAAACACAGATATGTTTTTGTAAGAATAAGCTTCTTACCTTACAGCACTGTTTGTAGTGTCTGTGAGTCCGGGTCTCCTCCTGTTGCGGAGTTCACTGGTCACACCCCACGTTTGGGCGCCAAAGAAACTGTGGGGGCAAAGACTCCTTACTCTTATTTATGCTGAGTTCCAAATCATCATTGCCCATAGATTTTGTAATGGGTACCCATTTAGAATTGATTGACCGACACTCAGTGATCAAACAAGTCTCTGTTTATTAACCTCTTAAGGACACATGACGTACCGGTACGTCATGATGTCCTGGTACTTAAGGACACATGACGTACCGGTACGTCATGTGTTGTTCCGATCACTGCCGCCCGGCCGGCAGTGATCGGAACCCGGTGCCTGCTCAAATCATCGAGCAGGCACCTAGGCTAAATGCGCGGGGGGGTCCCGTGACCCCCCCATGTCGGCGATCGCGGCAAACCGCAGGTCAATTCAGACCTGCGGTTTGCTGCGATTTCTGCAGTTTCTGATCCCTGCGGTCCCTGACCGCGGGGATCAGAAACTTTAGTATTCCTAAAATAGATCTGTATCCCTCCCCCTGCACCCCCCGAGTGATTTTAGCCCGGTGGGAGGTGCAGGGGGAGGGTTGCGGGCAGTGTGGGCGGTGCGGGAAGCGGGCGGTGCGGCAGGCGGGATCGCGATCCCCCGCCCGCCTCCCCTTGTATAATCGTTGGTTTCTAGTGGGGATACCAGGGTGCCAGCACATTGCTGGCACCCTGGTATAAACGGCTGACATCTGCGATGCGATGTCAGCCGTTAACCCTTTCCATACAGCGGTCCGTACGGACCGCTGTATGGAAAAGGTTAACAGCGCAGGGAGCTCCCTCCCTCTCCCATCGGGGGGCTGCTGTGCCTTTGCAGCCCCCCGATGGGAGAGAAAGAGAGCCCCCAGAGAGCCCCCCTCAGCCCTGTGCTTACCCTTCCCCGTCTGCGCAGTTCTGAGCAGACGGGGAAGGTTCCCATGGCAACAGGACGCCTCTCAGGCGTCCTGCTGTCCATGGTGCTGAACAGATCTGTGCTAAAAGCATAGATCTGTTCAGTGTAAGTAAAATACAGTACAGAACAATATATATTGTACTGTACTGTATTATACAGACATCAGACCCACTGGATCTTCAAGAACCAAGTGGGTCTGGGTCAAAAAAAAAGTTAAAAAAAGTGAAAAAAAAGTAAAAATCAAAAAACACATTTATCACTGATTAAAAATGAAAAAAATAAAATTCCCTACACATGTTTGGTATCGCCGCGTCCGTAACGACCTGATCTATAAAACGGTTATGTTACTTTACCCGAACGGTGAACGCCATAAAAATAAAAAATAAAAAACTAGGATGAAATTGAAATTCTGCCCACCTTACTTCCCAAAAAAGGTAATAAAAGTGATCAAAAAAGTCGCATGTACGCCAAAATAGTACCAATCAAACCGACATCTCATCCCTCAAAAATCATACCCTACCCAAGATAATCGCCCAAAAACTGAAAAAACTATGGCTCTTAGACTATGGAAACACTAAAACATGATTTTTTTTGTTTCAAAAATGAAATCATTGTGTAAAACTTACATAAATAAAAAAAAAGTATACATATTAGGTATCGCCGCGTCCGTATCGACCGGCTCTATAAAAATATCACATGATCTAACCGCTCAGATGACCACCGTAAAAAAATTAAAATAAAAACGGTGTAAAAAAAGCCATTTTTTGTCATCTTACGTCACAAAAAGTGTAATAGCAAGCAATCAAAAAGTCATATGCACCCCAAAATAGATGCCAATCAAACCGTCATTTCATCCCGCAAAAAATGAGACCCTACTTAAGATAATCGCCCAAAAACTGAAAAAACTATGGCTCTTAGACTATGGAGACACTAAAACATTTTTTTTGTTTTAAAAATGAAATCATTGTGTAAAACTTACATAAATAAAAAAAATAGTATACATATTAGGTATCGCCGCGTCCGTGACAACCTGCTCTATAAAATTACCACATGATCTAACCTGTCAGATGAATGTTGTCAATAACAAAAAATAAAAACGTGCCAAAAAATCTATTTCTTGTTACCTTGCCGCACAAAAAGTGTAATATAGAGCAACCAAAAATCATATGTACCCTAAACTAGTACCAACAAAACTGCCACCCTATCCCGTAGTTTCTAAAATGGGGTCACTTTTTTGGAGTTTCTACTCTAGGGGTGCATCAGGGGGGCTTCAAATGGGACATGGTGTAAAAAAAAACTGTCCAGCAAAATCTGCCTTCCAAAAACCGTATGGCGTTCCTTTCCTTCTGCGCCCTGCCGTGTGCCCGTACAGCAGTTTACGACCACATATGGGGTGTTTCTGTAAACTACAGAATCAGGGCCATAAATAATGAGTTTTGTTTGGCTGTTAACCCTTGCTTTGTAACTGGAAAAAAAATATTAAAATGGAAAATCTGCCAAAAAAGTGAAATTTTGAAATTGTATCTCTATTTTCCATTAAATCTTGTGCAACACCTAAAGGGTTAACAAAGTTTGTAAAATCAGTTTTGAATACCTTGAGGGGTGTAGTTTCTTAGATGGGGTCACTTTTATGGAGTTTCTACTCCAGGGGTGCATCAGGGGGGCTTCAAATGGGACATGGTGCCAAAAAAACAGTCCAGCAAAATCAGCCCTTCAAAAACCAAACGGCGCACCTTTCACTCTACGCCCCGCTGTGTGCCCGTACAGTAGTTTACGGCCACATATGGGGTGTTTCTGTAAACAGCAGAGTCAGGGCAATAAAGATACAGTCTTGTTTGGCTGTTAACCCTTGCTTTGTTAGTGGAAAAAATGGGTTAAAATGGAAAATTAGGCAAAAAAATGAAATTCTCAAATTTCATCGCCATTTGCCAATAACTCCTGTGCAACACCTAAAGGGTTAACGATGTATGTAAAATCAGTTTTGAATACCTTGAGGGGTGTAGTTTCTTAGATTGGGTCACTTTTAGGGAGTTTCTCCTCTAGGGGTGCATTAGGGGGCTTCAAATGGGACATGGTGTAAATAAACCAGTCCATAAAAATCAGCCCTCCAAAAACCATACGGCGCACCTTTCACTCTACGCCCCGCTGTGTGGCCGTACAGTAGTTTACGGCCACATATTGGGTGTTTCTGTAAACAGCAGAGTCAGGGCAATAAAGATACAGTCTTGTTTGGCTGTTAACCCTTGATTTGTTAGTGGAAAAAATGGGTTAAAATGAAAAATTAGACAAAAAAATGAAATTCTCAAATTTCCTCCCCATTTGCCAATAACTCCTGTGCAACACCTAAAGGGTTAACGATGTATGTAAAATCAGTTTTGAATAGCTTGAGGGGTGTAGTTTCTTAGATGGGGTCACTTTTAGGGAGTTTCTCCTCTAGGGGTGCATCAGGGGGCTTCAAATGGGACATGGTGTAAATAAACCAGTCCATAAAAATCAGCCCTCCAAAAACCATACGGCGCACCTTTCACTCTACGCCCCGCTGTGTGGCCGTACAGTAGTTTACGGCCACATATTGGGTGTTTCTGTAAACGGCAGAGTCAGGGCAATAAAGATACAGTCTTGTTTGGCTGTTAACCCTTGATTTGTTAGTGGAAAAAATGGGTTAAAATGAAAAATTAGACAAAAAAATGAAATTCTCAAATTTCCTCCCCATTTGCCAATAACTCTTGTGCAACACCTAAAGGGTTAACAACGTATGCAAAATCAGTTTTGAATACCTTGAGGGGTGTAGTTTCTTAGATGGGGTCATTTTCGGGTGGTTTCTATAATGTAAGCCTCGCAAAGTGACTTGAGACCTGAACTGGTCCCTAAAAATTGAGTTTTTGTAAATTTCTGAAAAATTTCAAGATTTGCTTCTAAACTTCTAAGCCTTATAACATCCCCAAAAAATAAAATATCATTCCCAAATCAATTCTAACAAGAAGTAGACATATGGGGAATGTAAAGTCATCACAATTTTTGGGGGTATTACTATGTATTACAGAAGTAGAGAAACTGAAACTTTGAAATTTGCAAATTTTTCCAAATTTTTTGTTAAATTAGGTATTTTTTGGTGCAAAAAAAATAATTTTTTTGACTTCATTTTACCAGTGTCATGAAGTACAATATGTGACGAAAAAACAATCTCAGAACGGCCTGGATAAGTCAAAGCGTTTTAAAGTTATCAGCACTTAAAGGGACTCTGGTCAGATTTTCAAAAAATGGCCTGGTCCTAAGGTGTAAAAAGGCTGTGTCCTTAAGGGGTTAAAGACAAAATGTGTATAATCTTATACTGTTTTTGGGGAGGAGGAAGAAAACCTCCCACACATGTCTCATAAAAGTCATGATCACATTTGCTTACAGAGCAGAAAATATTACACAACCACAATTGCAGAGATCAGCTTAACCACAAATTAGGAACTTAGTTTCTTGGAAAATTATAAGAGGAAACGAAAGCAGGTGCAAACAGCTAAAACTGCCATGACATTTGAAAATGGAAAAGACAGAAGAGGAAGTATGTGAAATATGTAACCATTATTTTAAAATGGTCACAAGCACTTCAACCTTTTAAGGCTACTTTCACACTAGCGCTTGATCGGATCCGTTCTGAACGGATCCGATCATATTAATGCAGACGGAGGCTCCGTTCAGTACGGATCCGTCTGCATTAATAACTTAGAAAAATTTCTAAGTGCGAAAGTAGCCTGAGCGGATCCGTTCAGACTTTCAATGTAAAGTCAATGGGGGACGGATCCGCTTGAAGATTGAGCCATATGGTGTCATCTTCAAGCGGATCCGTTCCCATTGACTTACATTGTAAGTCTGGACGGATCCGCACGCCTCCGCACGGCCAGGCGGACACCCGAACGCTGCAAGCAGCGTTCAGCTGTCCGCCTGGCCGTGCGGAGGCGAGCGGAGCGGAGGCTGAACGCCGCCAGACTGATGCAGTCTGAGCGGATCCGCATCCATTCAGACTGCATCAGGGCTGGACGGAAGCGTTCTGCTCCGCTCGTGAGCCCCTTCAAACGGAGCTCACGAGCGGACAGCAGAACGCTAGTGTGAAAGTAGCCTAAGATGGCTGACATGTGACAAGAAAAGATCTCCTATCCTTCACAGCACCCTAAAATAGAACCAATCAAACCGTCATCTCATTAAAAAAAAAAAGCCCCTACAAGACAGTTGCCCAAAAAATAAAAAAACTATGGCTTTCAGAATATGGAGACACTAAAAAATCATTTTTTTCAGAAATCCTTTATTATGTTAAACTGAAACAAACAGCAAAAAAAGAAGTCATATTTTGTATTGTTGTGTACGTAACAACCTGCTCTATAAAAATACCACATGATCTAACCTGTCAGATGAACACTGTAAATAACAAAAAATAAAAATGGTGCCAAATGTAATGCAAGGCACCAACGAAACAGACCAGTGAGGACGAAGTCAAAGGGGTTTATTAACAAAATAAAAAAAGTCCAGGTAAACTTCACTGGGCAAATATCAGTCAAACAAAAAACAAAGGAAAGCCAGGAGTAGTCCCGATCCGTGCATAAGTCCCTGTGCAACTTGCCAGGAAAACAGATGGCGGAAAGTCCCGGGTCCTGGGTCCCACTGGAACGGACGGAGTCCCAGCAATCTTCAGTCAGTAGCTGGCAGTACTGACCTGCACCTGGATAAGGAAGGATAACAGTGGGCACTGACCGACCTGGGAGGCCACCTTTTATGTGCCTGCTAACAAATCCCAGGGTGCCAAGTGTCCACTCCCCATAGGTCACGATCCTGCCCTACACCTGTGTACAAGGCTTTGGTCGGTCATTAGTCAATTAGACTAATGCCGGCCCCATTATCTACTTTGAACTTGCGGCCAGGTGCTATTCCCTTCGCTGGTCGGTGAAGCGCATAAGAAACTCGTAATACGTGACCGCGTATCCCCTTGCGAACCCGTTTTCGAACGTACACGCGGATACATGACAGGCGCTGCGAGAGTGCGCGAGCGCGTCGACATGGACACTGGAATGGAATTGGTACCGGAGACAAGCTCGGCCGCAGCGCACTGCTACTAGCCCGGCCAAGCTGTCCCCGAAAGCCATGCGGTCTTCCCCTTCGGTGCACTTGCGATTGCATCCCCGCGTTGGTTCGCAAAGGGGTCGGAGCTGGTGTATCAATGGAGACATGCGGAACCTGGAGTGCGGGACAGGTGTGGATCTTACACCAAAACAGCTATTTTTTGTTACCTTGCCTCACAAAAAGTATAATATAGAGCAACCAAAAATCATATGTACCTTAAAATAGTACCAACAAAACTGCCACCTTATCCCGTAGTTTCCAAAATGGGGTCTTTTTTTGGAGTTTCTACTCTAGGGGTGCATCCCCCTTCAAATGTGACATGGCAACTAAAAATTATCCTAGTTAAATCTGCCCTCCAAAAACCATATGGCGTTCCTTTCCTTCTGCGCCATGCCATGTGTCCATACAGCAGTTTACGACCACATATGGGGTGTTTCTGTAAACTACCGAAACACGGCAATAAATATTGAGTTTTATTTGGCTGTTAACACTTGCTTTGTTACTGGAAAAAATTTATAAAAAAAGTTAAATTCTTTAATTTCATCTAAATTTCCCTTTAATCTTTGTGGAACATCTAAAGGGTTACCAAAGTTTGCAATATCAGTTTTAAATACCTTGAGGGGTGTATTTTCTAAAATGGGGTCACTTTTTTGGAGTTTCTACTCTAGGGGCACGTCAGGGGGTCTTCAAATGTGACATAGCAACCTAAAAGTATCCCGGTAAAATCGTTCCATAAACTATATGGCGTTTCTTTCCTTCTGCGCCTTGCCGTGTGCCCGAACAGCAGTTTATGACCGCATTTGGGGTGTTTCTGTAAACTACTGAATCAGGGCAATAAATATTGAGTTTTATTTGGCTGTTAACCCTTACTTTATTAGTGGAAAAAAATGGATTAAAATTGAAAATCTGCCAAAAAAGTGAAATTCTGAAATTTTATTTACATTTTCCTTTAATTCTTGTGGAACGCCTAAAGTTTGTAAAATCAGTTTTGAATACCTTGAGGGGTGTAGTTTATAAAATGGGGAAAATTTGTGCAGCAGCACAATGATAGAAAAATAGGGTAAATACAACCTTTTAGTGGTGGTTCCAGTCTGAAGCTCCCCCAGCAATACGTTAAACTTTTAAGGAGACCACAGCACTCACTTGTCTTCTATAATCCAAACTTTATTCACCAACTTAGTGCGACGTTTCGACCGTCATGGTCTTTTTCAAGCAATGAACATTGTGAACAAAATCAGATATATATACCCTCCCAGAGGGCCACATGACCAAACCAAGTATGCTAAATACCAATTGAATATGCTAAATGTATACTGCCCAGCCGTGCAATTCAATTGCTCCGGTCAGAGTATACAAAACACCCACTCATTATATTAAAAAGTGTAACCCATAATAGAAATCAAAACCATGTCCTTATGCATTTCCCCATGGAATCCTGTGGAGCATATCTTAGAAGGTGCCATCCCGAACGCTTCCATGTGTTTAAAGTTTGCACTCTACCTGGCGTCCCTCCGTTCACAACGCGCCTGCGTGCCTAAGGCATGTGTCTACTGAATATGATGTTGCTCCGTTCTTCTGGTGCATGTGCTACGCGTCATCCGCTTGCACCATGGCAACCATACTAACAACTCATCCCGGCATCTCTCTACATGTAGCGCGCAGGCGCCTCGGACACTTACTATGTACTGCATATTCTCAATCACCTAGCGCCTGCGCCATGAACTTGCTCTATTTAATGTTAGTAACAATCAAAACAGTTTGTACTAACGTGGTCTACCTATTCGCTGTTATCTATATTTTTTTATATTTACATTTTTTAAGTATTGTTTAAGTACCTCTGTCCGTCTATCTAAACAGTAACCATCTACTATAGATTATGTCACTCTTTTACATCCTCTAAGCATAACATTAGCCTGAAATGAAGGATACAGAAAATCCACTATTCAAAAAAATTTTTTTTGCATGGTCATTCAATGTGGGCTTGTGACTACTATATATGGATACATAGTATCTTGGTCCTCCATCAGAGGTGCCCAGATGGGACAAGTTTTGAACCAGATCTGTTATAACTATAGTAAATGTCAAAACATGGTCACTGCCGTCACATCAAAGGACAATAAAGGTACATGGACAGTAATGTAATACCGATCACCTAGTATAAATGTCCTTATGGTTGCATGGATGGAAAACGTTTGAGGGCTCACTAGACCAACTCAGAGAGGGGGGACGTGCTCCACACAGGTCATGAACGGATCGATTCCCTCCCCTAAGATCAACACACTTATATCCATATCAGTGGGCACACACCCCCATAGGGTATATGGGGTGGAGGTACCCACCGGACTTTATACACTCAAATTAAGGTGGATGCCTACTCACCGTGGTGAATAATTTTGTAATTGAAATATTAAAATAAGGGATACCTCTGTCTGATTATATCAATGTATCTTCTGTATCCCCCACATTTTTCAATATAGTTATACCAGATTTGGATCAAAACTTGTCCCCTCTAGGCCCCCTTTTGTATACTCTGACCGGAGCAATTGAATTGCACGGCTGGGTGGTATACATTTAGCATATTCGATTGGTAATTAGCATACTTGATTTGGTCATGTGGCCCTCTGGGAGGGTATATATATCTTATTTTGTTTACAACGTTCATTGCTTGAAAAAGACCATGACGGTCGAAACGTCGCACTAAGTTGGTGAATAAAATTTGGATTATAGAAGACAAGTGAGTGCTGCGGTCTCCTTACAAGTTTTACGTTTATAAAATGGGGCCATTTTTGGGTGGTTTCTATTTTGTAAGCCTCATAAAGTGACTTCAGATATGAAATGGTCCTTAAAAAGTGGGTTTTGGAAATTTTCTGAATTTTTTTTTTTAGGATTTGCTTCCAAGCCTTCTAACGTCCCCAAAAAAAAAGAAAATGATCCAAGCATGAAGTAAACATATGGGAAATGTAAAGTAATAACTATTTTAGGAGATATCACTATCTGTTTTAAAAGCAGAGAAATTGAAATTTTGAAATTGTGAATTTTTCAAAATTTTTGGTAAATTTGGTATTTTTTTATAAATAAAATGAAATATTTTGACTCAAATTTACCACTGTCATGAAGTACAATATGCGACTAGAAAGCAATCTCAGAATGGCTTGGATAAGTAAAAGCGTTTTAAAGTTATCACCACATAAAGTGACACATGTCAGATTAGCAAAAAATGGCCTGGTCTTTAAGGTGAAAAATAGCAGGGTCCTGAAGGGCTTAAGGGGCATCTGTTAGCATATTTGTACCTATGAACAGGCACAGCACAGGAAAGAGTTCTTTTCTGTGCTGCAAGCCTCTTTCCTGTACTGTACCTGTACCGGATACTGAAGCGCATAGCGCAGCGCAAGACTTTAGGAGAAGTCAGGCCCTGTTAAAAATAATCCAGAGGGCGCAGCATTTAAAGAGAGAGCTGAACTTGTAGGAGTAATGACAACGACCCTATTGCTCCTAGACCTAGAGGCTTATTTGTATATATTAAAACTTCATTTTTTTTTTAGCAATGCAGGCACATATGAACATGGGGCCAACACAGATGCCTTCAGCTGCCAAGTGCACATGTAACAGATCAGCCAGTTTCATAGGTACAAATCTGCTGACGGATGCCCTTTAACCACTTCAGCCCCCCTAGCTTAAACACCCTTAATGACCAGGCCACTTTTTACACTTCTGCACTACACTACTTTCACCGTTTATTGCTCGGTCATGCAACTTACCACCCAAATGAATTTTACCTCCTTTTCTTCTCACTAATAGAGCTTTCATTTGGTGGTATTTCATTTCTGCTGACATTTTTACTTTTTTTGTTATTATTCGAAATTTAACGATTTTTTTGCAAAAAAATGACATTTTTCACATTCAGTTGTAAAATTTAGCAAAAAAAACAACATTCATATATAAATTTTTCTCTAAATTTATTGTTCTACATGTCTTTGATAAAAAAAAAATGGCTTGGGTAAAAGTTATAGCGTTTACAAACTATGATACAAAAATGTGAATTTCCGCTTTTTGAAGCAGCTCTGACTTTCTGAGCACCTGTCATGTTTCCTGAGGTTCTACAATGGCCAGACAGTACAAACACCCCACAAATGACCCCATTTCGGAAAGTAGACACCCTAAGGTATTCGCTGATGGGCATAGTGAGTTGATGGAACTTTTTATTTTTTGTCACAAGTTAGCGGAAAATGATGATTTTATTTTATTTATTTTTTTCTTACAAAGTCTCATATTCCACTAACTTGTGACAAAAAATAAAAACTTCTATGAACTCACTATGCCCATCACGAAATACCTTGGGATGTCTTCTTTCCAAAACGGCGTCACTTGTGGGGTAGTTATACTGCCCTGGCATTTTAGGGGCCCAAATGCGTGCAAAGTAGTTTGAAATCAAAATCTGTGAAAAATGGCCAGTGAAATCCTAAAGGTGCTCTTTGGAATGTGGGCCCCTTTGCCCACCTAGGCTGCAAAAAAGTGTCACACATGTGGTATTGCCGTACTCAGGAGAAGTTGGGAAATGTGTTTTGGGGTGTCATTTTACATATACCCATGCTGGGTGAGAGAAATATCTTGGCAAAAGACAACTTTTCCCATTTTTTTTTATACAAAGTTGGCATTTGACCAAGATATTTCTCTCACCCAGCATGGGTATATGTAAAATGACACCCCAAAACACATTGCCCAACTTCTCCTGAGTACGGCGATACCACATGTGTGACACTTTTTTGCAGCCTAGATGCGCAAAGGTGCCCAAATTCCTTTTAGGAGGGCATTTTTAGACATTTGGATCCCAGACTTCTTCTCACGCTTTAGGGCCCCTAAAAAGCCAGGGCAGTATAAATACCCCACATGTGACCCCATTTTGGAAAGAAGACACCCCAAGGTATTCAATGAGGGGCACGGCGAGTTCATAGAATTTTTTTTTTTTTTTTGGCACAAGTTAGCGGAAATTGATATTTTTTTTCTTCTCACAAAGTCTCCATTTCCGCTAACTTGGGACAAAAATTTCAATCTTTCATGGACTCAATATGCCCCTCACGGGGGGGGGGGGGGGCGGAGCTAGCCGCGTCAGGGAATGGCTGCTTGACTCGTGTGCTCCGGTCCACAGCGCTTTTAACAGCCTTATACAGCACTCCCATCACCCTAAAATATGGGGAAACCGTCGAAAGACAAGACCAGAGAGTCACAGGGAACCCCTAAACATAGTAGGGGACAATCCGATATGGACAAATATCTGAAAAAGAAGCTGTCTTCGCCGGCATGCAGACCCAAGATGGCGCCGGAAGCTGCTGCGGCACAAAGCTATACAGAGGACTCGGATGATGAAGGCTCCTGCGCTATGTCGGAGGCCCAGTGTGGAAGTGACTTAATGCCAATCACTAGGACCTTTCTCAGGGAGTCCCTGACTACAGCTTTTGAACCAGTTATGAAAGAACTGTCTGCTATTAAAGCCGACATCAAACAAACTGGCCAGCGGGTTGCAGTTTTAGAAGAATCACAGGTAGCGATCACTAAACACAGCGGCGCCATGCAGTCTAACCTAGAAGAAATGCAAGATCAGCTGAACGCTGCCTTCCTACACCTCGAGGACCAAGAAAACAGAAGTCGGAGGAAGAATATCCGTATACGAGGTGTCCCTGAAGAAATTCCAACAGAGGCGATACTTACCACGGTCAGTAACATCTTTTCTTCTATCCTGGGCCCAGACAGAGCTGCTGCGGTGATAGTAGAGAGAGCTCACAGAGCCCTCAGACCGAAGCCCCTAGCAGAAGCCCCACCACGGGACATTATATGCGGTCTGCTAAATTACCTAGACACTGCCGCCATTTTAGGCGCAGCCAGGGAGAAAGGCGACATACTCCTGGATAACTCCAAGATACAGATCTTCCAAGATCTGGCTGCCAGCACATTAGCTAAACGGCGAGCTCTAAAGCCACTGACTGACCTATTGAGAGCTAAAAAATACCCGCTAAGATGGCTCTTTCCTTTCGGGTTATACACTTCTATCAATGGCAAGCAAGTCATCATTCGTCATCCGTCTGACCTTAATAAGATATGGAACATTCTGAAGATAGAACCCTTGGATATTCCTTCTTGGTTGCCGCTCGCTGGAGGAACAAAGATCCCACCATTACCATCAGAGGCAGATTGGCAGATAGTTAGAAAATTCAAATCGCCTGCCGCCAAGAAGCGCCAAACTGAATTAAAGGACACTTGAAGAAGAAGTCCAGCTTTAAAGTTGTCTACACTTTATGTAGTAGGAGTTTGGTATGAGCTTCTACTTACACCCGAATTTATTGTTGGGGACACTTAATTTTATTTCTAAACGTGCATATATGTTTAGATTGATTATCCTTTTTGAGCTTAGTCTGACATATGAGCAGTTATAAGGAGACATGCTCCGAATTCTTTGACATGCTTGTTCGGATGTCTGCTTATTAGCATATGTTTTTACACTATCATTATCCTCACATGTTGATGGAATTACACATACTACTTCTTCACTGTTCTAGTGGTATATGTGTCCACAATTCCCCAGACAGTCCCTGTAATGGAGACTAACTGTGCTCCAATTGTTCTGCAGGTTCTGTCTGGGTAATTTAAGTGATAGACATATTGCGAACTTACACATACAGAGCTGTAGGATGCCATCTCCCCTTAATTTGGGTGTCTTAATGTGATTAATAACTAACCTATATACCACATAACCTTAGTAAAACCTCTACCCTGTAACCATAACCTGTAACTCACTCCATAGAAGAAATGAAGTGTAATCCAAATACATACGGTGATGGGAATATCTGGAGACGTGCTGGCTGGGAAGGACGATATGCTTGATCTGCGTGGTGAAGTTAGGATTGGAGTTGTCCTCAGCCGACACGTCTACATTTTGAATGCGCTGTGTGACCCCACACAGGCTTTGTGTGAAACACAGCCTCTCCCTCCCCTGTCTTTTAACCCTTTCCCTTTCCTTCCCTTGATGCTAATATTCTTTTACCTATATTAGTCATCCCGTTTCTTCCCCTTACATCCTTCCACTCTTCATTACCTAATTAGGTCCTTAAAGAAGGGGTGGTTGGGTACTTCACTTTTAGTGAAACACCTTACTATACAGTATTGTTGGTCTGATGGACCGTCAGTTAACTTCTTTGATTAGTTATTATGTATTTAAGTTTTTTCTTTGGGTCAAATATACTTTTCTACTGGATCAGATGGGTAATAATTACCTAAAATCTACTTTACTGTCAACATTATGGGTTCTATGAAGATATGCTCCTTTAATGTTAAGGGGCTGAATATACCTCAAAAGAGGAGTCAGATTTTCCAGGTACTCAAAAAAGAAAATGCAGATATCCTGTTCCTGCAGGAAACCCACTTTAGGCACAACCGGGTCCCTAATCTTTTTACTAAAAGATATAAAAAATGGTACCACAGTACACACTCCTCTGCTTCTAGAGGAGCCTCAATAGGGATCGGAACTAATGTTCCATTTAAAGAACATGCACACTACATAGATCCTAGTGGTCGCTATGTATTTCTGAAGGGAATGCTGCATGAAAATAAAGTCACGCTAGTTAACATTTATGCCCCTAATATCAAACAGATTCCATGGCTCATCAAACTATTACAATCCCTACAGGATTTCAGGGAAGGTTTGTTGATATTAGGAGGGGATTTAAACATAGCTCTAGACCACTCCCTGGACTCTACCTCAGCTGTGCCTAAATTTACGACTAAACAAATTGGCAAGCTGAAGAGAATGCTAGCTTCCCACCAAATCTCAGATACCTGGAGAATAGTCCACCCAGATAAGAAGGACTATTCCTTTCATTCTGCGGTACACAGAACCTATCAACGCTTAGACTACTTATTCTTATCCAATCACATACTGGAGAGAATTAAACAAGCAGCGATCGGTGACATATTGGTCTCAGACCATGCCCCGGTCTCTTTGATGGTACAGTTGAAAGGTATTCCACCCAGGGAGTGGTCATGGAGACTAAACGAAACTCTCTTAGAGAACGAACAAGATAGGCTTAAACTAGAGAATAAACTAAATGCTTTCTTTGAGATTAATGCTTCTCCAACTATGAGTGAAGCTATACTGTGGGAATCACACAAAGCTTACATCAGGGGTGAACTCATAGCCTTAGGAGCCTGGGTACGCAAACAAAGGACTGCAAAAATAGACTCTATAATTGCCCAAATCTCAACTATTGAAAATATTAACAAACTTTCTCCCACGGATGCTAACTTCGTAGATATCACCAAACTTAGAAGCCAATTAAGAGATCTTCTAAATATAAAATCAGCCAAAGCCCTTAGAATAGCCAAATTCAAACAGTATCTTCATGGCAACAGAGGCTCTAAACTCCTCACACAAATGATAAAGGGACAAAGAGAAAAAGCATTTACAGTATACCTAACATAAAAACTGATAAAGGGCTTAACGTCTCCAACACGCCTTCCATAGCCAAAGAATTCGCCAATTTCTACTCACAACTTTACAATTTAAAACAAGATGACCCTTCTCAAACAGCCGGGAAAATAAATTCATTCCTTAAGTCAGTTCAGGTTACAAAATTAACTGAAAACGACAGAAATGTATTATTGGCGCCAATATCAATAAACGAAGTCACAGAAATATTAGCAAGTATCCCCCCTCGAAAATGCCCAGGCCCAGATGGACTGCCTATAATATATTATAGGAAATTCCAAAAAGCTCTTACCCCGCATTTTACAAATATGTGTAACTTTTTAATAAAAGGAGGTTCACTTCCCCCACAAACACTTATGGCCCATATTTCAATAATCCCCAAAGAGGGGAAAGACCCTACTAAATGTAGTAGCTATAGGCCAATTTCCCTTCTTAATGTGGATGTTAAGCTTTGGGCTAAGCTACTGAGCCGCCGTGTCGCAGGGCTCCTCCCAAAATTAATAAATGAGGAACAAGTTGGCTTTGTCAAAGGCAGAGAGGGTAAGCATAATGTTAGTAGAGCTCTCCATGCTATTTATTATGCAAAAAAACATAATATCCCCCTAGTGCTTCTAGGAACAGACGCAGAAAAAGCCTTTGACAGAGTCAACTGGGCTTTCATGGAGGGAGCTCTGCGGCACTTTGGTTTCCCACCTGAACTCATAGACGCAATCTTCTCTTTGTACCGTGGTCCATCAGCTAGAGTTTTGGTTAATGGTGTACTGTCTCCCCCATTTAATATTTTGAATGGGACGAGACAAGGCTGCCCCTTGTCCCCGACCTTATTTATATTAACCCTAGAATTACTTTTGCAGAAAATCAGGTCTTCTGAGGTTATCAAAGGTTTGCACGTCAGGGGGAGAACCCACTCTTTGGCAGCTTTTGCTGATGATTTGTTATTGTTTATAACTAACCCCAAAGAAGCTATCCCGGAAATCCTGAAGATCTTAACGGAATTCGGGGATATTTCAAACTTTAAGGTCAACTATGATAAATCAGAGATTTTAAACATATCTGGCAACACTCAACATATGGAAGAGATTAAATCACATACTTCCTTTCAGTGGCCAAAGGAAGCTATCAAACACCTAGGCATCATGTTACCAGCAAATCCCAAAAACCTCTTTAGGCTTAATTATGTTCCACTTTTTTCTAAAGTTAAAACCTTCTTAAATTCAGTCAAACTCCCTTACTTGTCCTGGATTGGCAGGAAAAATCTATTAGCCACTTATATACTGCCCCAGATACTATACACTTTAAGATGTCTCCCAGTTCCGCTTTCGAACAAGTTTCTCTCAGACTTTCGTAGCCTTTTTATCACATACCTTTGGCAAAACAAAAGATCGCGTCTGGCTTACCCCCTTATCATAAGGAAAAGAGCAAATGGAGGTTTATCACTACCTGATGTTAAGACCTATCTTCATGCCATCCAGCTGGAAAGGTGGATGGACCTAAATAGATTTAATAACACTGCTTTATATGCTGACTTAGAAAAAGCCTTACTGGGAGAAGAAAATATACATCTCCTATGGGTTAAAGCCCATTCACTTAGCAAAAGTAAGATATTGAGTGATATCACTCGTTGTATGCTACAATACTGTGGAAAGTCGGATGACTTAAATCTCTCGGCTAATTTATTATCCCCCTTAGCCCCCTTATCGGTTCTGCCGGCTTTTCTTACGCCCAAAATAGGTGGAAATTACAAAGCTTGGAATAGCCTTTCCAGTATTAAAATTTCTGAACTAAGTAAAGCAACAGACATATCTGAATTCCTTCAGAATACTTTAAGGCGTATCCCTAGACACATTAGGTCAGATCTTGTTGACATGGACATCACTCTCACATGTAAGAAATTTAAGAAACTCCAGGCAACTCCTACTGACCCAACCTGGATAGAAAACTACACTTTGATTGCCTCCCCCCAGACCAAGATACTGTCTCGACTATACTCTAAATTAATGTTAGATACCTCTCACACCCGACCTTACTTTCTCCGTTTGTGGGAAAAAGAGCTTGAAATGTCCCTGACTGACGAGGAAGTTAATTTCATTCTTAGACATTCACACGGGTTTTCCAAATGTGTCCGTTTACAAGAAAACTCATACAAGATTATTTCAAGGTGGTATAGAACTCCTAGCTTTCTCCATTGCATTAGACTTACACCTACGGATGAATGCTGGAGGTGTATGATGGGATCAGGAACCATGTCCCACATTTGGTGGTTTTGTGATAAAATTAAAGTTTTTTGGAAGAATGTTGAAGACACAATTAAGAAAATTTGTAAAAGGTCCTTCTCTCTTACACCTGAACTGGTTTTGCTTTGGAAACCGCAGAAGGATTTTAAGCCCAAAACGAACTGCTTAATAACACATCTAATTGCAGCTGCAAAATATATTATACCCACCAAATGGAGGGATGTGGAACCCCCCACCTGGAAGGAATGGATGGACAAAGTCCACCAAATCTGTTTAATGGAGGAACTGGTGGGTTGGAACAGGGGATGCAGAAAATCCTTTTTATCAACATGGCAACCATGGTTAGAATTTTATAAGGAAGAAACAAATACCTAATAGGTACTAATTTATAATGACTCACAGGCAAGATATCGCTTCATATACCTGTAGTTTTGTCCTCTCACTCTAACTCACCTCTTTAACTCTACCTATGCACCTATATAAGTCCCAGGATTTGATGTGAAATGTCAATTTACTGACTCACTACAGATTGACCCATACTAGCCAAACAATTATTGCCCGTAAATTTTCCTCTGACATATCCTTCCAGAGGAATACAGATGTATTAATGATCCATAAATAGGAAGATCGCAGTAGTTATATATTGACCCATGTTCTTGTTAATGTTCTACTCTATTTTTCTTTAACCTAAGATTTCTTATGTGCTCCATTTCATGATACATGTACCTTTTGGTATTCCTCTAGGTCACTACCACAATAAAGTGAAATTCTGCTCTCAAATTACCTCAGATCCTACGCATTAGCACCATAGCTTGATCCAATTTATATGTATTTATATGTATTAAGTTGTTCTTATCTCCTATTCTCAGAAATGGACTTTAAGTCGACAATTGTGCCTTAATATGACTGGACGAGATTGCTTTATTGGATTGTAACGTATAAATATGACCAGAAGTATGTGTGTCATGATTATGTCAAATACCATTGTTACTTTTACTATGAAAATTCTTGAAAAATAAAGAATATACAAAAAAAATAAAAAATATGCCCCTCACGGAATACCTTGGGGTGTCTTCTTTCCGAAATGTGGTCACATGTGGGGTATTTATACTGCCCTGGCATTCTAGGGGCCCTAAAGCGTGAGAAGAAGTCTGGAATATAAATGTCTAAAAAAAAATTCGCATTTGGATTCCGTGAGGGGTATGGTGAGTTCATGTGAGATTTTATTTTTTGACACAAGTTAGTGGAATATGAGACTTTGTAAGAAAAAAAATAAAAATTTCCGCTAACTTGGGCCAAAAAATGTCTGAATGGAGCCTTACAGGGGGGTGATCAATGACAGGGGGGTGATCAGGGAGTCTATATGGGGTGATCACCCCCCTGTCATTGATCACCCCCCTATAAGGCTCCATTCAGATGTCTGTATGTGTTTTGCGGATCCGATCCATGTATCCGTGGATCCGTAAAAAACATACGAACATCTGAATGGAGCCTTACAGGGGGGGATCAATGACAGGGGGGTGATCAGGGAGTCTATATGGGGTGATCACGGGTTAATAAGTGACAGGGGGGGGTGTAGTGTAGTGGTGTTTGGTGCTACATATTACTGAGCTGCCTGTGTCCTCTGGTGGTCGATCCAAACAAAAGGGACCACCAGAGGACCAGGTAGCAGGTATATTAGACGCTGTTATCAAAACAGCGTCTAATATACCTGTTAGGGGTTAAAAAAAATTCGCATCTCCAGCCTGCCAGCGAACGATCGCCGCTGGCAGGCTGGAGATCCACTCGCTTACCTTCCGATCCTGTGAACACGTGCGCCTGTGTGCGCGCATTCACAGGAAATCTCGCGTCTCGCGAGATGACGCGTATATGCGTGACTCTGCGCAGGGCTGCCGCCTCCGGAACGTGATCCTGCGTTAGGTGGTCCTGAGGCGGTTAATATGGAGTTGGTATGCTCCTTTCTGGTATAAAAGCTTTCACTCTTCTGGGAAGATGTTTCACTAGAAATTTGAACACATTTAAATCCATTTCAGCTAAATTCATCCCAAAGGTGCCACATAAGTTTGATGTCAGAGGTTGGTGCAGGGAAGTTAAAGGGAACCTGTCACCAGTTTTATGGTGTCCTAACTAAGGGCAACATAAATAAGTGATTGATTCTCTTAGCACAATGCTGGGTCACTTTCTTTAATTGACCCAGTCAATCTGCCAACATCTTGTATTGAAAAGCTCCAGCTGATAATGATGAGTCATGAATATTCATGAGGTCCTGACTCTCCACGCCCACCTGCTGCTGAATGACAGTTTGTTTCCATAGGAATCAGCAGCAGGTGGGCAGGGGAGTGGCTATAGCTCTGAATTAAATATACGCTGGACTCACTGACATCACGCTGGACTCAAATCAGCTCATTAGCATGCAGCATGCGGCATCTTTGTGTGTATATTATGAGGTAACCATCTGTCACACCAGTAAGTGAATACATCTAAGGCACTTTTTAGTAGTTAATGATTGTATACAATTAGTTAGATTATAATCAAATATCCACATGACAGGTTCCCTTTAAGTTCTTTTTATTACTACTAAAGCACTGTTATAGTGTGCCACATCTCCAACATGTCGCCAGTTATGCCATACTATAATAGAGCCATGTTGAAAGTCTATGATATGGCAGAACCCACTTAATAAAAGGATTGTGCACATATTTTTGGCTGTGTATTCTTCCTGTTCAGGGGATGCTACACATATACACGCTTCAACCTATTTAAAGGAAACCTGTCAGCGGCAAAAGCCAACCCAAACCACCAGCAGTACCTTCAAGTAGCCGGCAGTGAGTTTCGACGGATGATTTTCTTACTGCATTCTGATGAGGCAGAAGTATGAAAAACTATCTTTTATCCTCCATCCGCGCTATTTTCCAGTCAGGCTTGAAGTCAAGGGGGCAGCGACCTCCTTGCTTCAAGTCAAAGTAACCCCCTTCCCTGCCCCTTCGCTGTGACTGACAGTGCTTATGCCTGACAGCCGGCTGGCTTTGCCGAACAGCCGGCTGTCAGTCACAGCGAAGGGGCAGGGAAGGGGGTAAGGTTACCTTGACTTGAAGCAAGGAGGCCGCTGCCCCCTTGACTTCAAGCCTGACTGGAAAATAGCGCGGAGAATGCAGTAAGAAAATCATCAGTCAAAACTCACTGCCAGCTACTTGAAGGTACTGCTGGCGGTTTGGGATGGGTTTTGCCGCTGACAGGTTTCCTTTAATGTAGAAACATAATCTTCACTCATTATTGGAAATCTTCTAAGTCATCTGAGATATATTGCCCAAGTGTGTTTTAATATCTCTAGTAAGTAACTAATCTCTGCATAATTAAATTGGATAATGTCTATTAAAATACAATCTTAAAATACATTTCTCAATGGATATCAGAAAGGTTGGGAATTATGCTTTACTTTAACATACATTTCAATATTTAATAAATTGAAGGTGCTAACAAACTAAATATGAAAATGTATTGTCCAAAGCCGTCAACTTATAAACTATTTCTCTTTATGCAATTCAATCACTTATTAAGTGTTGGTTACTTGTCTGCTTTTCAACTCTGCTCCATTTTTTTCACAGCTATGATCAGTTACTGCATATTAATTTGAGACCAAGGTAGTTTGAAATCTGCTCGCTGTCATATTGGAGGCTTAAGGCCCCTTTACACTGCTAGATATGTCAGAAGATTGTACACAAATCTACTGCCGTATGTAAGATCTGCAGAATGAAAATAAGATACGGTTATTCATACACAAACATAGATACCAAGGCATCACCGAAATTCAGTGGGAAAACTCCCAATCTGCAGTGGCCGTATCATCATCATCAGCTACTTTATCTCCTCCACAAACTCCTACTCCTCCTTGCAGTGGCATACATAGAGAAGTAAGGGCCCAATAGCCAAGGATCAAGCCAGGCCCCCCACACAGGACAAAAGGGTTTCTCCCAAAACCCCTTTCAATGATCCTTGGGCCATTTTTTCGACCAAGTTTTCACCTCCAGTAGAAAAGGGGATTATCCCAACTGAGCCCCCTCTTGCCCTGGGCCCCATAGCAATCGCATGGTCTGCACCTATGGTAGTTAAGCCCCTGCCTCCTTGTCATCCTCTCTATCGTGAGACATCCATAATGGTAGCGTGGCTGTGAGAAAACTATTGGTGCCGTACTACTTAGATTTGTGGCATTTTTGCACCTTCACCCAAATTTGATTCTGTCCTTATGAATTACTACTTGTGGCCAGCTGCCCACAAAGATTATTTTGTTTTCCAAATGTCGCACAGTTCTGCACCTTTTGACAAATTTAATTCTGTTCTATAGAAGTTTTCCTTCTGACCAGCTGTCCATTAAAATTGGCAAATTCTTTTTTTATTTCGTGCGGTTATGCGCCTTGACCATACTCTATGGCAGTAGTTCTACTGGTCAGCTTCCTGTTAAAATAGTCTAGTTTTCTAAATGACTTTACCCTTTTTCCAGCAAATGTTCCCTATCCCCATGGACTTCTAGGGAGGCAGAACTGCTAGAACTTGTCCACTTTGCTATCGCTCTACTGTCCAGCCTCCAGCGTACTGTCAGATAAGGCTTTCAGTGAGACAGGAGGTGTCACACACAAGCTGGCAAAATTATCCTGTGCAAGTGTCCAAAGCATTAGCTTTGTCAAAATGTATCATGCACATGGATCCATGAGGATTTCCAAACACCTTTGTCTGATGACAGTGAATAGATCTGGCATTGCTAACAGTGTGTCTGCCTATTCATTGTGTTCTATACTGTACTGCAGCTGTTACTCCCCCTGGTGCCACTACTATTATCCTTAAATAGCTGCACATCTCCAGCCTTGTCTGTAAAGTTCTGCACTGCACTGCTCCAGCCCCCAAAAAAGGGAGAATTTTTGGGATCTTGCTAAGGACATTCAACTGCTTTTTCTGATACTACCGTTTGTGTTCAAACACTGACAGACATCTGCCCCTATAAGGGATAATATAAAAGCTTAACACATGCACAAAAAAAGTTTTTAAACTATCAACATGGCTATATATATATATATATATATATATATAAAACGTCAGTACAATTTTTTTACCAATTTGTTTAAATTGGATCCGAAACTAGGGATGAGCGAACCCAAACTGTATAGTTCGGGTTCGTACCGAATTTTGGGGTGTCCGTGACACGGACCCGAACCCGAACATTTTCGTAAAAGTCCGGGTTCGGGTTCGGTGTTCGGCGCTTTCTTGGCGCTTTTTGAAAGGCTGCAAAGCAGCCAATCAACAAGCGTCATACTACTTGCCCCAAGAGGCCATCACAGCCTTGCCTACTATTGGCATGGCTGTGATTGGCCAGTGCAGCATGTGACCCAGCCTCTATATAAGCTTGGGTCACGTAGCGCTGCACGTCACTCTGCTGATACAAGCGTAGGGAGAGGTTGCTGCTGCGACGTTAGGGCGAGATTAGGCAGATTAACTCCTCCAAAAGACTTAATTCAGTGATCGATCTCCAGCTGTGGATCATTGAAGTGCTGATATTGAATTGCTCACTTTTTTTAGGCTGCCCAGAGCGTTTTTATATCACTTTTTTCTGGGGTGATCTGCGGCCATTTTGTGGCTTGTGGTGCGCCAGCACAAGCTACCACCAAGTGCATTTAACCATCAATAGTGTGGTTATTTTTTGCTATATCCTACATCAGGTGCAGGCTGAGCCTGTATCACCCAAGTGCATTTAACCATCAATAGTGTGGTTATTTTTTGGCCATATACTACATCAGGTGCAGGCTGAGCCTGTGTCACCCAAGTGCATTTAACCATCAATAGTGTGGTTATTTTTTGCTATATCCTACATCAGGGTCAAGCTTTCATCAAGTGCATTTAACCATCAATAGTGTGGTTATTTTTTGGCCATATACTACATTAGGTGCAGGCTGAGCCTGTGTCACCCAAGTGCATTTAACCATCAATAGTGTGGTTATTTTTTGGCCATATACTACATCAGGGGCAAGTTGAGCCTGTCACCCAGCGCCTAAAAAATAGGCCTGACATTTCTATTCCTACAAATCAGTACAGTTTTAGCTGGTCAAGTTATATTTAGTGACCGTAAAAGCACAGTTTTTGTTCTGGGTTGAAAAACTATTCCCAAATTTGCCATTCTCAAAATTAGTAGTTTCTGCTATATCAGGCCTACTTTAAATCTATCCCAAAAAGGATATCTTAGATTGAAGGTGCTGATAGTGTCATTCTGAAAAACTTAACACACACGCTACAGTGCAGATACAAGTCTAATTCTGTGATTAAAGGTATATCTGTCACACAGCGCGTAAAAAATAGGCCTGACATTTCTATTCCTCCAAATCAGTACAGTTTTAGCTGGTCAAGTTATATTTAGTGACCGTAAAAGCACAGTTTTTGTTCTGGGTTGAAAAACTATTCCCAAATTTGCCATTCTCAAAATTAGTAGTTTCTGCTATATCAGGCCTACTTTAAATCTTTCCCAAAAAGGATATCTTAGATTGAAGGTGCTGATAGTGTCATTCTGAAAAACTTAACACACACGCTACAGTGCAGATACAAGTCTAATTCTGTGATTAAAGGTATATCTGTCACACAGCGCGTAAAAAATAGGCCTGACATTTCTATTCAACCAAATCTGTACTGTTTTAGCTGGTCAAATTATTTGTAGTGACCGTAAAAGCACAGTTTTTGTTCTGGGTTGAAAAACTATTCCCAAATTTGCCATTCTCAAAATTAGTAGTTTCTGCTATATCAGGCCTACTTTAAATCTATCCCAAAAAGGATATCTTAGATTGAAGGTGCTGATAGTGTCATTCTGAAAAACTTAACACACACGCTACAGTGCAGATACAAGTCTAATTCTGTGATTAAAGGTATATCTGTCACACAGCGCGTAAAAAATAGGCCTGACATTTCTATTCAACCAAATCTGTACTGTTTTAGCTGGTCAAATTATTTGTAGTGACCGTAAAAGCACAGTTTTTGTTCTGGGTTGAAAAACTATTCCCAAATTTGCCATTCTCAAAATTAGTAGTTTCTGCTATATCAGGCCTACTTTAAATCTATCCCAAAAAGGATATCTTAGATTGAAGGTGCTGATAGTGTCATTCTGAAAAACTTAACACACACGCTACAGTGCAGATACAAGTCTAATTCTGTGATTAAAGGTATATCTGTCACACAGCACGTAAAAAATAGGCCTCACATTTATATTCAACCATATCTGTCATTACTTGTGTGCCTGTATTAGTGTAATACGGTACCTAAATAGATAGCCAGACAGTGTTAGGTGTCTGTAAAAAAAGGCCTGAATTTTAATTCAATACATTGGCCCGAATAATATTTTTCTTACTGTGGTGAACGGTAACAATGAGGAAAACAACTAGTAAGGGACGCGGACGTGGACATGGTCGTGGTGGTGTTAGTGGACCCTCTGGTGCTGGGAGAGGACGTGGCCGTTCTGCCACAACCACACGTCCTAGTGTACCAACTAGCTCAGGTCCCAGTAGCCGCCAGAATTTACAGGGATATTTGGTGGGGCCCAATGCCGTTCTAAGGATGGTAAGGCCTGAGCAGGTACAGGCATTAGTCAATTGGGTGGCCGACAGTGCATCCAGCACGTTCACATTATCTCCCACCCAGTCTTCTGCAGAAAGCGCACAGATGGCGCATGAAAACCAAGCCCATCAGTCTGTCACATCACCCCCATGCATATCAGGGAAACTGTCTGAGTCTCAAGTTATGCAGCAGTCTCTTATGCTGTTTGAAGACTCTGCTGCCAGGGTTTCCCAAGGGCATCCACCTAGCCCTTCCCCAAGGGTGGAAGAGATAGAATGCACTAACGCACAACCACTTATGTTTCCTGATGATGAGGACATGGGAATACCACCTCAGCACGTCTCTGATGATGACGAAACACAGGTGCCAACTGCTGCGTCTTTCTGCAGTGTGCAGACTGAACAGGAGGTCAGGGATCAAGACTGGGTGGAAGACGATGCAGGGTACGATGAGGTTCTAGACCCCACATGGAATGAAGGTCGTGCCACTGACTTTCACAGTTCGGAGGAAGAGGCAGTGGTGAGACCGAGCCAACAGCGTAGCAAAAGACAAAGAGGGAGCAGTGGGCAAAATAAGAACACCTGCCGCCAAGAGACTCCGCCTGCTACTGACCGCCGCCATCTGGGACCGAGCACCCCAAAGGCAGCTTCAAGGAGTTCCCTGGCATGGCACTTCTTTAAACAATGTGCTGACGACAAGACCCGAGTGGTTTGCACGCTGTGCCATCAGAGCCTGAAGCGAGGCATTAACGTTCTGAACCTTAGCACAACCTGCATGACCAGGCACCTGCATGCAAAGCATGAACTGCAGTGGAGTAAACACCTTAAAAACAAGGAAGTCACTCAGGCTCCCCCTGCTACCTCTTCTGCTGCTGCCGCCTCGGCCTCTTCTGCTGCTGCCGCCGCCTCGGCCTCTTCCTCCGCCTCTGGAGGAACGTTGGCACCTGCCGCCCAGCAAACATGGGATGTACCACCAACACCACCACCTGCGTCACCAAGCATCTCAACCATGTCACACGGCAGCGTTCAGCTCTCCATCTCACAAACATTTGAGAGAAAGCGTAAATTCCCACCTAGCCACCCTCGATCCCTGGCCCTGAATGCCAGCATTTCTAAACTACTGGCCTATGAAATGCTGTCATTTAGGCTGGTGGACACAGACAGCTTCAAACAGCTCATGTCGCTTGCTGTCCCACAGTATGTTGTTCCCAGCCGGCACTACTTCTCCAAGAGAGCCGTGCCTTCCCTGCACAACCAAGTGTCCGATAAAATCAAGTGTGCACTGCGCAACGCCATCTGTGGCAAGGTCCACCTAACCACAGATACGTGGACCAGTAAGCACGGCCAGGGACGCTATATCTCCCTAACTGCACACTGTATATCTCCCTAACTGTAAATGTAGTGGCGGCTGGGCCCCAGGCGGAGAGCTGTTTGGCGCACGTCCTTCCGCCGCCAAGGATCGCAGGGCAACATTCTTTGCCTCCTGTCTCCTCCTCCTCCTACTCAGCTTCCTCCTCCTCTTCTTCCACCTGCTCATCCAGTCAGCCACACACCTTCACCACCAACTTCAGCACAGCCCGGGGTAAACGTCAGCAGGCCGTTCTGAAAATGTTTGGGGGACAGGCCCCACACCGCACAGGAGTTGTGGCGGGGTATAGAACAACAGACCGACGAGTGGTTGCTGCCGGTGAGCCTCAAGCCCGGCCTGGTGGTGTGCGATAATGGGCGAAATCTCGTTGCAGCTCTGGGACTAGCCGGTTTGACGCACATCCCTTGCCTGGCGCATGTGCTGAATTTGGTGGTGCAGAAGTTCATTCGCAACTACCCCGACATGTCAGAGCTGCTGCATAAAGTGCGGGCCGTCTGTTCCAGCTTCCGGCGTTCACACCCTGCTGCTGCACGCCTGTCTGCGCTACAGCGTAACTTCGGCCTTCCCGCTCACCGCCTCATATGCGATGTGCCCACCAGGTGGAACTCCACCTTGCACATGCTGGACAGACTGTGCGAGCAGCAAGAGGCCATAGTGGAGTTTCAGCTGCAGCACGCAAGGGTCAGTCACACTGCGGAACAGCACCACTTCACCACCAATGACTGGGCCTCCATGCGAGACCTGTGTGCCCTGTTGCGCTGTTTCGAGTACTCCACCAACATGGCCAGTGGCGATGACGCCGTTATCAGCGTTACAATACCACTTCTATGTCTCCTTGAGAAAACACTTAGGGCGATGATGGAAGAGGAGGTGGCCCAGGAGGAAGAGGAGGAAGAGGGGTCATTTTTAGCACTTTCAGGCCAGTCTCTTCGAAGTGACTCAGAGGGAGGTTTTTTGCAACAGCAGAGGCCAGGTACAAATGTGGCCAGACAGGGCCCACTACTGGAGGACGAGGATGAGGAGGAGGTGGAGGAGGATGAGGATGAAGCATGTTCACAGCGGGGTGGCACCCAAAGCAGCTCGGGCCCATCACTGGTGCATGGGTGGGGGGAAACACAGGACGATGACGATACGCCTCCCACAGAGGACAGCTTGTCCTTACCTCTGGGCAGCCTGGCACACATGAGCGACTACATGCTGCAGTGCCTGCGCAACGACAGCAGAGTTGCCCACATTTTAAAGTGTGCGGACTACTGGGTTGCCACCCTGCTGGATCCCCGGTACAAAGACAATGTGCCCACCTTACTTCCTACACTGGAGCGTGATAGGAAGATGCGCGAGTACAAGCGCACGTTGGTAGACACGCTACTGAGAGCATTCCCAAATGTCACAGGGGAACCAGTGGAAGCCCAAGGCGAAGGCAGAGGAGGAGCAAGAGGTCGCCAACGCAGCTGTGTCACGGCCAGCTCCTCTGAGGGCAGGGTTAGCATGGCAGAGATGTGGAAAAGTTTTGTCACCACGCCACAGCTAATTGCACCACCACCTGATACGGAACGTGTTAGCAGGAGGCAACATTTCACTAACATGGTGGAACAGTACCTGTGCACACCCCTCCACGTACTGACTGATGGTTCGGCCCCATTCAACTTCTGGGTCTCCAAATTGTCCACGTGGCCAGAGCTAGCCTTTTATGCCTTGGAGGTGCTGGCCTGCCCGGCGGCCAGCGTTTTGTCTGAACGTGTATTCAGCACGGCAGGGGGCGTCATTACAGACAAACGCAGCCGCCTGTCTACAGCCAATGTGGACAAGCTGACGTTCATAAAAATGAACCAGGCATGGATCCCACAGGACCTGTCCATCCCTTGTGCAGATTAGATATTAACTACCTCCCCTTAACAATATATTATTCTACTCCAGGGCACTTCCTCATTCAATCCTATTTTTATTTTCATTTTACCATTATATTGCGGGGCAACCCAAAGTTGAATGAACCTCTCCTCTGTCTGGGTGCCGGGGCCTAAATGTGTGACAGTGGCCTGTTCCAGTGGTGGGTGACGTGAAGCCTGATTCTCTGCTATGACATGAAGACTGATTCTGTGCTGACATGAAGCCAGATTCTCTGTTACGCGACCTCTCTCCTCCGCCTGGGTGCCTGGGTCTAAATATGTGAGAGTGGCCTGTTCCAGTGGTGGGTGACGTGAAGCCTGATTCTCTGCTATGACATGAAGACTGATTCTGTGCTGACATGAAGCCAGATTCTCTGTTACGGGACCTCTCTCCTTTGTCTGGGTGCCGGGGCCTAAATATGTGACAGTGGCCTGTTCCAGTGGTGGGTGACGTTGAGCCTGATTCTCTGCTATGACATGAAGACTGATTCTGTGCTGACATGAAGTCAGATTCTCTGTTACGCGACCTCTCTCCTCTGCCTGGGTGCCTGGGCCTAAATATGTGACAGTGGCCTGTTCCAGTGGTGGGTGACGTGAAGCCTGATTCTCTGCTATGACATGAAGACTGATTCTGTGCTGACATGAAGCCAGATTCTCTGTTACGGGACCTCTCTCCTCTGTCTGGGTGCCGGGGCCTAAATATGTGACAGTGTCCTGTTCCAGTGGTGGGTGACGTGAAGCCTGATTCTCTGCTATGACATGAAGACTGATTCTCTGCTGACATGAAGCCTGAATCTCTGTTATGGGACCTCTCTCCTCTGCCTGGGTGCCTGGGCCTAAATATGTGACAGTGGCCTGTTCCAGTGGTGGGTGACGTGAAGCCTGATTCTCTGCTATGACATGAAGACTGATTCTGTGCTGACATAAAGCTAGATTCTCTGTTACGGGACCTCTCTCCTCTGTCTGGGTGCCAGGGCCTAAATGTGTGACAGTGGCCTGTTCCAGTGGTGGGTGACGTGAAGCCTGATTCTCTGCTATGACATGAAGACTGATTCTGTGCTGACATGAAGCCAGATTCTCTGTTACGGGACCTCTCTCCTCTGTCTGGGTGCCTGGGCCTAAATATGTGACAGTGGCCTGTTCCAGTGGTGGGTGACGCGAAGCCTGATTCTCTGCTATGACATGAAGACTGATTCTGTGCTGACATGAAGCCAGATTCTCTGTTATGGGACCTCTCTCCTCTGTCTGGGTGCCTGGGCCTAAATATGTGACAGTGGCCTGTTCCAGTGGTGGGTGACGTGAAGCCTGATTCTCTGCTATGACATGAAGACTGATTCTCTGCTGACATGAAGCCTGAATCTCTGTTATGGGACCTCTCTCCTCTGCCTGGGTGCCTGGGCCTAAATATGTGACAGTGGCCTGTTCTAGTGGTGGGTGACGTGAAGCCTGATTCTCTGCTATGACATGAAGACTGATTCTCTGCTGACATGAAGCCTGAATCTCTGTTATGGGACCTCTCTCCTCTGCCTGGGTGCCTGGGCCTAAATATGTGACAGTGGCCTGTTCCAGTGGTGGGTGACGTGAAGCCTGATTCTCTGCTATGACATGCAGACTGATTCTCTGCTGACATGAAGCCAGATTCTCTGTTTGGGGACCTCTCTCCTCTGCCTGGGTGCCTGGGCCTAAATATCTGACAATGGACTGTTCCAGTGTTGGGTGACGTAAAGCCTGATTCTCTGCTATGACATGCAGACTGATTCTCTGCTGACATGAAGCCAGATTCTCTGTTACGGGACCTCTCTCCTCTGCCTGGGTCCCGGGGCCTAAATATATGACAATGGACTGTTACAGTGGTGGGTGACGTGAAGCCAGATTCTCTGCTATGGCATGAAGACTGATTCTCTGCTGACATGAAGCCAGATTCTCTGCTATGGGACCTCTCTCCAATTGATATTGGTTTATTTTTATATATTTTATTTTTATTTTAATTCATTTACCTATCCACATTTGTTTGCAGGGGATTTACCTACATGTTTCTGCCTTTTGCAGCCCTGTAGCTCTTTCCTGGGCTGTTTTACAGCCTTTTTAGTGCCGAAAAGTTCGGGTCTTCATTGACTTCAATGGGGTTCGGGTTCGGGACGAAGTTCGGGTCGGGTTCGGATCCCGAACCCGAACATTTCCGGGAAGTTCGGCCGAACTTCTCGAACCCGAACATCCAGGTATTTGCTCAACTCTATCCGAAACAACTCTCAAGAAATTCACAATTTACTCATCTCTATGTAAGCACATAGTTGGGATTGGCTGTATAGCAGCTTACTTTTAATAGATTAGTAATAAAGAGTTGATTTTGAAATTTCAGGATGTGATAGACTAATTTTTATTTATACTAAGATATATATCTACTGAACAACTTAGAGACTCTATACTGTGATGAAAATACAGTGCTATGGAAAAATGCAACAAAGTAAAATACAGGGAGTGCAGAATTATTAGGCAAGTTGTATTTTTGAGGATTAATTTTATTATTGAACAACAACCATGTTCTCAATGAACCCAAAAAACTCATTAATATCAAAGCTGAATATTTTTGGAAGTAGTTTTTAGTTTGTTTTTAGTTTTAGCTATTTTAGGGGGATATCTGTGTGTGCAGGTGACTATTACTGTGCATAATTATTAGGCAACTTAACAAAAAACAAATATATACCCATTTCAATTATTTATTTTTACTAGTGAAACCAATATAACATCTCAACATTCACAAATATACATTTCTGACATTCAAAAACAAAACAAAAACAAATCAGTGACCAATATAGCCACCTTTCTTTGCAAGGACACTCAAAAGCCTGCCATCCATGGATTCTGTCAGTGTTTTGATCTGTTCACCATCAACATTGCGTGCAGCAGCAACCACAGCCTCCCAGACACTGTTCAGAGAGGTGTACTGTTTTCCCTCCTTGTAAATCTCACATTTGATGATGGACCACAGGTTCTCAATGGGGTTCTGATCAGGTGAACAAGGAGGCCATGTCATTAGATTTTCTTCTTTTATACCCTTTCTTGCCAGCCACGCTGTGGAGTACTTGGACGCGTGTGATGGAGCATTGTCCTGCATGAAAATCATGTTTTTCTTGAAGGATGCAGACTTCTTCCTGTACCACTGCTTGAAGAAGGTGTCTTCCAGAAACTGGCAGTAGGACTGGGAGTTGAGCTTGACTCCATCCTCAACCCGAAAAGGCCCCACAAGCTCATCTTTGATGATACCAGCCCAAACCAGTACTCCACCTCCACCTTGCTGGCGTCTGAGTCGGACTGGAGCTCTCTGCCCTTTACCAATCCAGCTACGGGCCCATCCATCTGGCCCATCAAGACTCACTCTCATTTCATCAGTCCATAAAACCTTAGAATAATCAGTCTTGAGATATTTCTTGGCCCAGTCTTGACGTTTCAGCTTGTGTGTCTTGTTCAGTGGTGGTCGTCTTTCAGCCTTTCTTACCTTGGCCATGTCTCTGAGTATTGCACACCTTGTGCTTTTGGGCACTCCAGTGATGTTGCAGCTCTGAAATATGGCCAAACTGGTGGCAAGTGGCAGCTTGCCATTCTCAAAATTAGTAGTTTCTGCTATATCAGGCCTACTTTAAATCTTTCCCAAAAAGGATATCTTAGATTGAAGGTGCTGATAGTGTCATTCTGAAAAACTTAACACACACGCTACAGTGCAGATACAAGTCTAATTCTGTGATTAAAGGTATATCTGTCACACAGCGCGTAAAAAATAGGCCTGACATTTCTATTCAACCAAATCTGTACTGTTTTAGCTGGTCAAATTATTTGTAGTGACCGTAAAAGCACAGTTTTTGTTCTGGGTTGAAAAACTATTCCCAAATTTGCCATTCTCAAAATTAGTAGTTTCTGCTATATCAGGCCTACTTTAAATCTATCCCAAAAAGGATATCTTAGATTGAAGGTGCTGATAGTGTCATTCTGAAAAACTTAACACACACGCTACAGTGCAGATACAAGTCTAATTCTGTGATTAAAGGTATATCTGTCACACAGCGCGTAAAAAATAGTCATTCTGAAAAACTTA